>NC_058521.1:350927604-352160104 GCF_904849725.1 Hordeum vulgare subsp. vulgare
TCTTCTTCTTCTTCTCCTCCTTCTCCTTCTTCTCCTTCTCCTTCTTCTCCTTTTCATTCTTCTTCTCCCCCTTTTTCTTCTCCTCTTGCTTCTTTTTCTTCTCCTTCTCCTCCTCCTCCTCCTCCTCCTCCTCCTCCTTCTCCTTCTCCTTCTTCTTCTCCTCCTCTTTCTCCTTCTCCTTCTCCTTCTCCTCGTCCTTCTCCTTCTCCTTATCCTTCTCCTTCTTCTTCTTCTTCTTCTTCTTCTTCTTCTTCTTCTTCTTCTCACCCTTCTTCTCCTTCTCCTTCTCCTTCTCCTCCTCCTCCTCCTCCTCATTCTCCTCCTCGTGCTCCTGCTTGTCCTCCTCATTCTTCTCCTCCTCCTCCTCCTGCTTCTCCTTCTCCTTCTCCTCCTCCTCCTGCTGCTTCTCCTTCTCCTTCTCCTTATTCTTCCCCTCCTCCTCCTCCTCCTCCTCCTCCTCCTCCTGCTTCTTCTTCTTCTTCTTCTTCTTCTTCTTCTTATTCTTCTTCTTCTTCTTCTTCTCCTCCTCTTCCTCCTCCTCGTCCTTCTCCTCCTCGTCCTTCTCCTTCTCCTGCTCCTTCTCCTTCTCCTACTCCTTCTCCCCCTCCTTCTCCTCCTCCTTCTCCTTCTCCTCCTCCTTCGCCTTCTCCTTCTACTTCTCCTTCTTCTTCTTCTTCTTCCCCTCCTCCTCCTCCTGCTTCTTCTTCTTCTTCTTCTTCTTCTTCTTGTTCTTATTCTTGTTCTTCTTCTTCTACTACTACTACTACTACTACTACTACTACTACTACTACTACTACTACTACTACTACTACTACTACTACTACTACTACTAGTACTACTACTACTACTACTACTACTACTACTACTACTACTACTACTACTACTACTACTACTTCTTCTTCTTCTTCTTCTTCTTCTCGTTCTCCTTCTCCTTCTCCTTCTTCTACTTCTCCTTCTTCTTCTCCTTCTTGTCCTCCTCCTCCTCCTTCTCCTTCTTCCCCTTCTCCTTCTTCTTCTCCTCCTTCTCCGTCTCCTTCTCCTTCTCCTTCTCCTTGTCCTCCTTCTTCTTCTTCTTCTTCTTCTTCTTCTTCTTGTTCTTGTTCTTCTTCTTCTTCTTCTTCTTCTCCTCCTCCTCCTCCTCCTCGTCCTCCTCCTCCTCCTCCTCCTTATTCTTCTTCTGCTTCAGGAGAACCCATCGGGAAAGCTATCATCAATAGGTCGTGGGTCATCAAGGACATTCTCTAGCCTGGACAAGTTATCTGCTACAGGGTTATCAGCCACCTTTCGGTCAGCAACGTGCAAATCAAATTCCTGTAGCAGGAGAACCCATTTGATTAGGCTAGGTTTAGCGCCCTTCTTCTCCATAAGGTACTTAATAGCAGCATGATCAGAGTGAATAATGACTTTGGAGTCAACTATATAAGATCTGAACTTTTCACATGCAAACATGGCTGCTAAAAATTCCTTCTCCGTAGTGGCATAGTTTCTTTGGGCACTCTCTAGAGTTTTACCAGCGTAGTGATTAACATTCAACTTCTTGTCAACTCTTTGTCCTAGAACAACACCAACAACATATCACTAGCGTCGCACATGATTTCAAAGGGCAAGTTCCAATCAGGTGGTTGAACAATAGGTGCGGTTATCAAGGCCTTCTTAAGTATTTCGAAAGCTTCCTCACAATCCTCATCAAAAACAAAAGGAACATCCTTCTGCAAGAGGTTGGTAAGAGGCCTAGAAATCTTCGAGAAGTCTGTAATGAACCTTCTATAGAAACCAGCTTGACCTAGGAAAGTTCGTATACCTTTGATATCTGTGGGGAAAGGCATTTTCTCAATTGCATCAACTTTAGACATATCAACTTCAATACCTTTCTCAGAGATTTTGTGTCCTAAGACGATGCCTTCATTAACCATGAAGTGGCACTTCTCCCAGTTCAAGACAAGGTTGGTATCTTTGCATCTCTGTAAGACTCGATCAAGGTTGATGAGGCAATCGTCGAAGCAAGAACCGTAAACGGAGAAATCATCCATGAAAACCTCAACAATCTTTTCACAAAAGTCAGAGAATATTGCCATCATACATCTTTGAAAGGTGGCAGGTGCATTGCATAAGCCAAAAGGCATACATCTATAAGCAAAGGTACCAAATGGGCAGGTGAAAGTGGTTTTCTCCTGATCAGATTGTGCAACAGGTATTTGCGAGAAACCTGAATAACCGTCTAGAAAGCACTCACTCAGCTGAATGGACTCAGCGATCTGAGTGGTGGTGGCTAGGTCCAGCAAAGGTGTCCGCATCACCTCGATATGGTGCTCGCGTTCGTTCAGAAACAACTGACGACGATTGTGAGTGGAACTAGGCTGGTCCCTCGTGGCCCGAGTGTCGAGTTACTGCTCGAGCCGCTCGAGTCATTCGCGCTCGGCTAGAGTGGACTGACGCATGTTTTCCAATGCTATCTCCTCCAGGGTGTTCCCGCTGATGGGGTATGAAGAGCTTGTTCGCTCCTCTGCCGAAGTTCCTCGCGCTGCTTTTTCGTGAGCAGCTATAGGACGTGATGACAACTGTCGCAGTGACGATGCTCCTCGTGATTGCACTTGAGAGAGTTCTCCACGGTGAATTGAGCGGCTCCTCCTCTGGTCGTGTTGGCCATCAAGACCTCCGTGGCAGCTTCGCTTCTTTCGTAGTTGGAACCGTCGAATGATCCATCGCTCCATGAAGGGAAGAGGTTGATGGTGGGCTCACCTAAATTGAGCATAGCCACATGTCCTGATGTGGCCTGGTGGGCCACCGCATGCTTGATCCATCGCTGTAGTCGTAAGCGCCCGGAGCGCTTGCTACCTACTACAACAGGATGTGGGGGTACCGAGTGGTACCGCACCATGGCTGACGGACTAGGACATTGTGTGCAACCGCGCTGAAATGAAACGTACATCGAGTGAGAAGGGCTCCGGTAACCAGTGGCGCGTCCTGCAGCTATCCTGAGTCGTCGATGACAAAGCTCAGGGAACCGAACAGGATATCTTTGCCGAGTGTCATCATGTTGACGAAAAAGGTAAGAACTCGAACCGCGTCGGATTTGCTAATCGTGCAGTACCATGGCAGGCGCCAACTGTCGTGGGAATGATCCTGACAATAATTCCAGGGGTACAAATGAGGGGCGGAGCCTAGCTAAGGCGTGGTGGATACAGTCTCATGTAGGAGTTCGGGCCCCACTCGGGAGTGGTAACAACCCTATGTCTCGAGCCCTGAGGTTGATGTTTGCTTATGGGGTGTGTGATAATACAGGATGCTGAAGCCAAATGTCATGGTAAGGAACCTGACAATAATACCAGGGGTATGAATGAGGGGCGTAGCCTTGCTAAGGCACAGTGGATACACTCTGATGTACGAGTTAGGGCCCCACTCGGGAGTGGTAAAAACCCTACGTCTCAAGCCGTGAGGCTAATGTTTGCATTTGGGGTGTGTAATAATGCAGGATGTTGAACCCTTGGTCACGAGCCCGGGAGTGGCTTATATAGAGTGTGCCACGATCGTTGGAGCCTCATTAGAAGGGGGATTTAATGCTAATAAATAAAGAAGATACTAGTAATGGCAACTCTAACTCCAACGTTACTCGTAACACACGTCTGCACTTCACTTCATGTGATAGTTTAGGCGTGTAGCCATTGCAGTCTCTTTGTTACCCACGCATTGTTGTAGTCTGAATGTCAAGGCACATCCGACTAACAGCAGATGATCCGAGTGACCTTGTGCAAACTAAGTGAGAACACGTTTGCCCGAGTGGTGTCACGATTGCACCGGTGGCTTTGGGGACACTGATGTCCATGTGGGGTCTTTAGTAGGCCAATGGATGTAGGTCCGTAGGCCTACCCCTAATGTACGACCCCGTTAGTAGGCCCCGAATCAGTTGAGGTTTTACTAGCCGAGTGGATGACACTCGTTGGTGTCCTCGTTGTCTTAGGGACGTTGAGGTTGTAGCTTGGGGCTACATCACTATGGCTCTTAGTAAACCAGTACGGATTCAAGAGCGAAATATTCCGAGTGTTGGAACATGTTGACATCCTACAAATTGGTAATAATTGAATACCTTTAAGGAAGATAGATTGAATGATTTGGACGATCGGGAGCTCGCGACTCCAAACATCCAATCAGCGAGATAGGAGGGATCCCACTCGCGCTACGGTACGTGCGATCTAGTCACCTTCTTATGTTGTCTAAATTATTAGGATCCCACGGAAGGACAATTGGCAGGGTATTCTGCTCACCTCATTACGCACAATGGATATGGAATCCATTCGGGTTATGAGGGATGCGGCTTCTCTGCGATTTTTTGAGTTGAAAGAACGTGCAAGAGTAGCGGAAATAGCGGCGACGTGGATAGTAGAGGTAGTGAACAGATGCCTCGATTCCTGCACCTGAGATGTCGTTATCATGCTACATGTGCACTATCCGAGGGATCCTCTGGATGTTCCTTGTGCTGGTGAAGTACTCGATGGGGTATCTCCATGTGTGTATAAATGGGACACGGTAGCGGGGGGAGAGAATCACGCTACCATATCTGAGCCGTTTCCATCCCCTTCCCCAAACCTTGATGTTGAGGTTGAAAGCTCTTCTCCACCTCCGATGTTCTCCCGTCTCGCCCACACCACTACGCAACATAGTGAAGGGTACAATAGTGAAGGCCGAGCTGGACAACAAGGGCTTGTGTGGGTCTTCCTTGAGTGTAGGGGTGCTCCCGCCGGACTAGATTCAAGGCGACTGGTTGTCATCTCGAGTCTCCAAGGGGCACATGGAGGATATGGAATGCGAAGGCTTGGTGGCTCCAGGGAGCTCGCGGCTGCCGGACGAGGGTGAGTTGGAGCCTGTGCCAAGAGATGATGAGCGAGTGCTCCTCGTCGCCCACGTGGAAATAGGTTTTTTCTATGCCTCCGCATCCGTTCTTCCATGTGTTCCTTGATTTTTTCAGCGTGCAGCTCCATCATCTTTCCCCTAATGTTGTCTCGTAATCATCTTCTTTTGTTTCCTTGTGTGAGAACTTCCTCGGTTGCTATCTGCACTCGGGATTGTTCAAGCACTTGTTCACGTGTCGGGTGATGATAGTTAAAAAATCTTCTTAGTCGGGGGGGGGGGAGACGAATGTAGTGGAACTCTGCGGAGGTTTATGAATACATATTAGGGGCAAAAGTAGTTTCCTCAGATTTCCTTCCCTGATTTGTGAAGGGTTGACACGACTCTTGGTTTTATTGCTAGCATGTTCTAGTCGGTGAGGGTCATTCGGGTCTTCCACCTTATTCGTCTGATCGAATCCAGTCAATTCCTTATTTGACCGTGTCAAAGGACGAGAGGACGGATGTAGACATTCTGGTCATATCGTTGGTTGCCCTATTAGAGAAGGGTATCAATGGGATGGACCTTCTGGAAGTCTTCTTTTAGCGGAGGATCCAGCCTCTTCAGGCTAGAGCCCACCCCATGTGGATGTATAGTGGGCCGAATGATCCAACCCGCATTCACCCGAAGGAGATCGAGGTGGAGCAGTTGGAAGACAAGCTTACGACCATAACACCCTTGCAAGACAACTCGAGGGGTACCAGGTTGGTGTCTCCTTTCTCACAGGAGTGGTCGCCGTATTAGGTAAGCCACCATGTATTTGTATCGAGTGAACTTCTTTATCGCTTGTAATCTCTGTTTGTAATTTTGTTACCTCCACTTAGCAGGCTTTTATAGGGCTTGTCAGCTCCATCCCGGTGGTTGACTGTGTGCCCATTGATGTGGCGAGTGACATTGCGCACCAAGGGGACTCTGAAGACAATAAAGATGATGACGAAGAAGAGGAGATGGGGGAGAGAGACGACAAACACGGGGACGAGGCAGAGTCTTCTTCGCCTGATGAGGTCCCGCCTGACGCCCACTCCAAGGCGCTCTAGGACCCTCGGGTCCGTGCTTGGGGTGCCAGGATCCCAAAAGCGGTGAAACCGATCATGTCGGCCATGCTGACCTGTAGTTCCAAATGAGGCGGGAGTGAGCCTGAGGCATCACCGAAGAAGGCCGCCAAGCAGCCCAAGACCACGACCTACAAGCCCCGAAAGGCTGTTCTACAACGCATCAAGGTCGACGTGCCCGTGGCTTCGGTGGAAGTACTTTTGACGAGTGATCCTATCTTTGCTTATCAAAGTATTCCGAGTTATGGATGGTTTTCTTGTTGTGTTTGTTGCAGGGCTGATACTTCGATTTCTTCTCTAGAACCCAAGACCTTTGATAATGGGTAGGCTGATGCCAATGTCGCTTCCTCCGAAGGTAACCCTTGGGCTTATTCATGCGGCATTCGAGACTTGAGACTTAGCCATGAAATGATCTTTTGAATGTTTGTGGATGTGTGTAGGGACACAATACGTGATTGAACTCAACCTTGTCAATCCTTCGGTCGTTGATGAAGCATCTAAGCACGATACGAATCCCAGCCGAGTTGTTGAGCCCTCGGCTGGCAAGGTTCAGATTCCCGTGGCTCGGGGGGCTGCTTCGGCCGAAGCGTCATCCAGACTTGGTCCGTCTGGCACTCCGCCGCTTCCTCCCATGGACCGCAACATTTTCTACCTCCACCATATCCCGTAGGACCAAGAGGGGGCACGAAAGGAGGCCCTGGCCCAGCTAGAAGTGATGGTTCGACGATAGAAGGAAGCGTATGATGCTAGCGAAGCCGTGGCAAAGAACATTCGGGTGAGTTGTTTGCGTGCACACATTTTTTTTGTTTCTGAACCCGATCCCGAGTGGAGTTGCTCTGAGGAACACCCACTGGGTGTTGGCGCCGATTGTGGGGAGGAGAAGAGGAGGGACAAGGGCCCCATACCCTATCAACCTCTCTTGAATCAACATAGGAACTGAGACTACCGCCATCTGCTCCAAGCTACCATTGAGTGGAGCAGTCGGTGGTAGTCTTAGTTCCTATGTTGATTTGAGAGAGGTTGATAGGGTAAGGGCCCTTTGTCCCTCCTCTTATCCTTCCAGTGGGGGCACGTTGAGCGCACCAACTGGGTGTAATCCCCGAGACTGTCGTTCATTGAAGTAGTCGGCGGTATTCTTATATTTGGCATTTCTGTATTTTCTTGATTTGTGTTTGTTGATGGTAGACTACCTACGGGCCCAGGAGCCATGATGATGCTGTGGAGCGGGAGTTGCAAGCCCTGCATCTCAGCCTTGATTCTGAAAAGACCAAGAGCAAGCGTTTGGAGCAGGAGAAGTGTGTCGCCGAAGGTAAGCCTTTCTTGTCTCGTTGTCTCTTGATTTGATGTTCTTCTTCATCTCACTGAGGCTACCCTATTAGATCACCTTTCTGAGAGCATGAAGAATTGCATTTCTTTAGTTACCATGAAGGAGGCCCTCAAGAAGAGGGATGAAGATCCGGCGTCGGCCTGGAGAGAGGCCAACCAGAAAATTAAGGTGGCTGAAACCAAGCTCAAGACGGTCGGGACCCTTGAAGAAGAAACCAGCTTTTGAAGGTTGGTGCGGAAAAATCTGCTCAGGAACTTGCTGAGCTAAAAAAGCACTATGCTGGGTGGGAGACCAAGTTTGAGGAGGTCATCGCGAAGAAGGAAGAACTGGAGAAGTTCGTTGAAGACTTCAGCAAGGAACTCAATGAGAAACTTAAAGGTGTGTTGTGAATCTGAATGATCTCTCGTTATTGCCTTCTAATTCCTGAGTGATATCTCTCATCCTTTTGTTTTTCAACTAAACCCAACCTTCTCTATCGGTGTCGGTGAAGACACCCTATGGATCGAGAAGGAGATGGACCCAATGGTTGGGCTCTTGAAGGACAGTGCCGCTTTAGCTCTTCTCATACTGGAAGCTCACATCGACTACGTGTGGGGTTGCTTCAAGTGGCTTTAATCGGACGTTGCAGAGATAGATCAAGAGACCACTCCTGACGACAAACTACCTAAGGACGCCTAGATCATCGTGAACAAAGTGAAGGTAATCCCCAATGATGTGGGGACCCTGACTGGCGAGTCGAGACCATCGAATGAACGTGTACAGTGATCCCACAGATCAATGCGCACTGAACACACAGATACTGAATAACAAGAGTCTTACATCCATGATTAACGTGTGCTACAAATAATGACCATTGTGGTCAAGTATTACATAGATAGGGCCATGAAGGCCAACACACCAACTCAACTACTAGCGGAATCTTGGCAGTAAACATGAACCCGTGCCATCAGCCTTAACCAACACGCATTCTGACTGGAAAGCGTCCTAGTTCGCGTCTCTGTCTCCAAAGACGAATTCTTCTCCATATTCTGGCTCCTCCATGTCTGGTCAATAAAATAACTAGTGGCAAGCCAATGAGTACTTCGAATGTACTCGCGAACAGCCCATGATGCGGATTATGCAATATGAAGTATAATGCAGCCTTTGCGGAAAGCAGGTTTTATTAATGCATAAACATGGTCGAGTATTTAGATGGTCATGCATCACTAGGCAAATAGTAACCACAAGAACAGGTTATATATATCAACATAAATATTCCGAGGGCTGAACACCTCACCCTCAATGTCAAGTCACCAGTATTGACCCAGGTAATCAATAGTCAAGTAACACCTTTATACACACGCTCACTTGGTTTAGGCGGAAATCACTAGACGTAGTTTAAGCAGCACCACCCAACTGTCCTTGACCATCGTCACGGCAATTTGAATAGTTTTACACTCTGCAGAGGTTGCACGTTGTACCACGAGATCCGGGAAACTTCCGTCTCATCCACGACTCGCGGTATATAACACACCCGAGGTAAGTACCTGATTAATGCCTTTCCCCTGACGACACTAGACAAAGAGTCCCCTCGATTGGTACCCAACCCACATGATGTAAGTCTAACAAGCACCAACTCTAGACCGTATCATCCATGCAGGGAGAAATGATGTGCCTGGAACACGTAAAAACGACATAGTCGCCCTACCTGGCACGACCCCGTCACGAGAGTGACCATATCACTCCTGCCACTAGTAATGCAGGCTCTTTGCTAGCACGGCCAGAGTAATCAACACAGCCCCATCCATAAAGGGGTATCATGGTCGCACATGTAAGGTTGGGACGGTCGACAAATCTTAAATCTAATCCCATTTCCGAAACCACACACACAAAATCTTTCCTGGTACACCACTTCTTTCTCAAGTGGTCATCCATCTCAACACCATCACCCTCGGGCATTAGTGGCACCCGACGGGGTTTTCGAAAAACATTTGTAATCACCTTTGTGTTACCATCACCATGCAAATGCTCATCCTATGTGTAGCACAACTATCTACTTGTCAACTTTTTATCAGCGTGACCCTCATAGATGGTAAGGTCATGCTCAATGCAGGGGCTCCAGAGGAGCCATCCGTAACACCATACCGAGGGTGTACCGATTAATCATGATCGTATGCATCGGAATAAAGTAATCAACATGGCATGCATAAATATTTTCTCAGACATGGTCAAAGTGTTGCTTTCTTTGATCAGCTAGGTATCCGAGGTCTTCGGGTCCAAGTCCTTCGTCAAACGCGTGATCTATCGTCGTAATAGAAATAATAATAATAATAAACATTACCCTATTCTGTAAAATCCTATTATTATTTATCAAAATATTTGTTTGTAGTTTTGTAATTAGAAAGTATTTTTAACAGAAGTTAAAAATACTTAAACTAGGTTTTAAAATAAACCTGTGCATAAAAGTTTTCCTGAAAATTCCACAAGCAATACTGTTAAATACTACATAATTTTACAAGAATTATGGTGGAAAAATATTTAAGTTTGGATAAGTAATTAATCCTGTGGATTTATTTTTTTAAACCAGAAATAAAAATGAACAAAAAGAATCAGCTCAGTAGCCTGGCTCGGCCAGCAGCTGGGCCGGCCGAGTTAGCCAACCGGCCAGTCAGCCAGTCAGCCAGTCAGCCAGCCCAGGCGCGCGCATGCCGTTAGGTTCAAACCTGACGCTCGGGCCCCTGCACACAGCTACTGAGAGGAGAGAGGGGGGGACAGAGGGCGCCGATAGGTGGGGCCCTCTTGTCGGGGTCGTCTCCTACCTCTGGACAGAGAGGAGGGGTGGCACACCGGCGGCAGATCCGGGGTTCTTGAGGCCAGATGAGCACGGGAATGCGCTCGTGGCACTTCCCCCTACCAGATGGGGGTAGATGGGATGACAGAGATGGCCTGAGTCTCCGGCAACGAAGAAGCTGTGGAGGCGACCTTTCAGGAAGGTGCTTGAAATGGTGCTCTGAGCGAGGAGAAGGACGAGGGAGTGGTGAAGAAGGTTCAGCAGGTCTTTGCGGTCATAGGGGGAGTGAAAGGAGCTCGGGAGAAGGCATGTAGCCCGAAATAGACGGAGCCCCGACGCGATGGCGCCTTAGTCAATCTCGAGTACCCGGGCTCTCTTAGCTCAAGAGGGGTGCTCGGGGGGGGGGGGTCCATTGGAGAGGAGAGGGAGGTTCTGGTGTTGTGAGGGAGAGCGGGGGAGCTTTTAAATAGGTGGGCTACGAGTCATTGAACAGTGGTGTGCCGACGATTTTGTTGCGGCGGCAGGAGAGGGAGAGAGGGCTCGGGAGCGAACCTATGGTATTGCGGACACGGTTTTGGACCGTGCGACATCTAAAGGAGGAGCAGGGGCAGTCTCTTGGCGCGTTGAGGTGGCGGGGTTCTTCTGGCCGCTTCGGCCGCACGCGGGCACGCATCGCCAAGGGCAGAGGAGAGGGGAAGAAGAGGGGCTCGACACTTCCCTAGACTCAGTCGTCGATGTAGTCAAAGAGGGGCAACGGGTGGAGGCAGGAACTGGCCGGCACAGGCCCCCTTGGGCTAGGGTGAGCCCTGTAGCACATCCAGAGCACAGCTTTGGCTTGACACGGCATGCTGGCTCCCTCTGGCGCCTCTTGGCCATGGCTGGGGAATCTGGGAGATGAGGTAGATGCTCCTTGGATGCTTGGGGCTGATAGGAATCAAACTGGCCAAGGGGAGAGAGGTAAAGTGGTGTTGTCGGTCTTGATTCAGGAGCTCAAATGGAGATTTTGGCTCCTTCTCATTGAACCAATGTTGGCCCTCTCGTCTGCAGTTGTGGAGAGGCACACGCAATCTATGACATGACTTTGGATCGAAGGGACTAAGTGTTGAGGGTGCTAGATGATGTTTTTCAAATCTGGCACAACGTGTTTGATGCATGTTTGGGGAAGTTAACCTCCTCCAAACTCATTGAGAGTTAATAGGATTTGGTTTAGGTTATAATTAGGAGGCTCTACCAAATTTGAGCTCCATTGGACAAGTTTGACAATGCAAACTTGAAAATACTCACAAATGGGCAGAGCTGCCATCTTGTGAGAAGATGTGAGCAAATCAATTCCCACAAATCCAAATCTTGGCATGATCTCCTCTTTTGGGGTGTTGAGCACTCATGCAAAGTTTGAGATAAAATGGATAAACTTGGCAATGTAGTTGCTCCAACTTGATTCTGGACAAAGAGGGTTTGTAAATTATTTGGTGAATCAAATCACCTTGGATGGAGGTGAAACTTGGCATGATCACCAAATATAGCATGTGGGTCATGCTAGAATTTTCTGGAAATTTAATATTCTAGAAGGTCAAAACAAACAAAATTGGTTTTCAAAGGTTTGCTCTAATATTTTGAACAGGACTAGGTGTTGAAACTCTTATGTATGGAAAATATCTGAGTATTCCCAAAATTTCTCTAATTTTTCTAAGGTAGAAAAATATTTTTTTCACCCAGAAATATCATTTCTGGCCTTAGAAAAGGACATATAAACAAAATTGAAAAATGACTTTAAAAATAATTGTTTTATGGTTTTCAAGATTATAATAATATTACAATCAGAATACAGTCTTTGGGTGAAGGCACTCCCTTAAATCAGGGAATTGTAGTGCAAACCCCAAAGCAAGGTTTTGGGTTACCATGATAATTAAAAAGGATTTTTATGGAAATAATATTTTGTAAAAACTGTTCTTAGAGTTCTATTCACAAGCACACATACAAACAATGACAATCAAGTCACTCATGGCACTTACTTAAAAAGTTTTAATTTATACGAAATTTTGAAAGAAAGACAACAGAGACAAAGTCATGTGAAAATAGGGTGTAACACACCTATCCCCTTTACAAGAATCTCGTCCCTGAGATTCCTAAGCTAGGTGCTAAAAAGGTACGGAAACTCGGATCTAAGATAGTCTTCGCATTCCCATGTTGCTTCTGCCTCCGAGTGGTTGCTCCACTTGACCTTGAAGTACTTGATGGTTCAGCTTCGGGTACAACGCTCGGCTTCGTCCAGAATGCGGAACGGTCTCTCCGATAAGTGAGGTCGGGCTGAAGGTCAATCGCTTCATGATTGATGTCCTTATAAATATCTGGACGACTTGGCGCTTGAACGCACTTCGAGAGTTGTGACACATGGAAGACGTTGTGCACACCCGAAGGTTCTGGAGGTAGCTCCAACTGGTAAGCAACTTCTCCATGCCTTCCAGTGATCATAAATGGTCCAATGTACCTTCGAGCAAGCTTTCCCTTGACATGGAAACGCTTTGTCCCCTTGAGAGGTGTGACGCGGAGGTACACGTGATCTCGAGGGTTGAGCTCCACTTCTGGCAGTGTGAATCCGCGTAGCTCTTTTGTCGCGACTTGGCAGCCTTTAGGTGCTGCGTGACGAGTTGCATCTTCTCCTCGGCTTTACGGAGAATGTTTTGCCCAAAAATCAATCCTTCACCAGTCTTGGACCAGTTGAGGGGAGTGCCGCACTTATGTCCATACATCACCTCAAATGGGGCCATCTGGAGAGTGGACTGATAGCTGTTGTTGTAAGGGAACTCAACAAAAGGCAGCCAATCTTCCCATTTGGTCTCATGTGCCAAGACACAAGCACGGAGCATATCCTCAAGTATCTGCTTTACTTGTTCTGTCTGCCCGCCAGTCTGCTGGTCGAAGGCGGTGCTGAAGGAGAGTTTGGTTTCCAGAGCTTCTTGGAACTTCTTCCAGGATCTTGAGGTGAATTGTGTACCTCGGGCGGACACAATCTCTTTGGGAACCCCATGAAGACTCACGATATGACGGATGTACAAATTAGCTAGCTGGCTACCATCATACATGGTGCTGACAGGGATGAAGTGGTCCACCTTGGTCAGATGGTCTACAATGACCCATATGGAGTCGTGTCCTTTGCCTCACTTAGGCAGACTGGTGATGAAGTCCATACCGACTTTATCCCACTTCCGTTTTGGCATGTGGAGAGGTTGTAGCAGCCCAGTAGGTCGCTAGTGCTCAGCTTTGACTCGTGAGCATACATTGCATTTCGTGACATATGAAGCTATTTCCCTCTTCATGCCATGCCACGATAATCTTTCTCTGAGGTGTTGATACATCTTGGTCCCACGAGGGTGAATTGAGTATGGAGTGTCGTGGGCTTCTTGCAAGATTAGGTTCTTGAGTTCAGCCTTGTTGGGTACGCATATGCGATTCCCAAACCACACAACTCCATGTTCATCCACTGAGAATCATGGGGCCTCGCCTTCCTTGATCTACCTTTTAATGCCTTCGATGCTCTCGTTTCCCTTCTAGGCCTCTTTAATGTCGTCCATCAGCGTGGGTTTGGCCTCGAGGTTTGCGAGGAATCCTTGTTCAACTAGCTCCAACCCAAAGCTTTCAGTTCCTCATATAGAGCGGGTAGCCTTTCCTTGATCATAGAATTCAAGGTGCAAGCCTTTCGGCTCAAGGCGTCTGTTACCACGTTGGCCTTACCGGGATGGTATTGAATGCTGAGGTCGTAGTCTTTAATCAACTCCAACCATCTTCGCTGCCTCATATTCAATTCCTTCTGGGTAAAAATATACTTTAGACTCATGTGGTCGGTGTATATTTCACATCGCTTGCCCAAAAGGTAATGCTGCCATGTCTTCAAGGCATGAACTACGGCCGCCAACTCGAGGCCATGAGTGGCTTAGTTCTCTTCATGAGGGCGCAGTTGCCGTGAAAGTTAAGGCACGATCCTGCCATCTTGCATTAAAACACCTCCGAGCCCGATTCTTGATGCATCATAGTATATCACAAACTCTTTGTGATATCTGGAGTGTCTAGTACTGAGGCGGTGGTTAACCTCTTCTTCAGTTCTTGGAAGGTTTCTTCGCACTTCAATGTCCATTCGAACTTTTTACCCTTCTTCGAGAGCTGAGTCATTGGTCGGGCAATGCGAGAGAATCCTTCCACGAACTCGCAGTAATATCCAGCGAGTCTGAGGAAACTTCTGACTTCCTTCACATTGATTGGCGACTCCTAGTTTGATACCATAGTAATTTTGACGGGATCGACTGCCAATCCATCTGCCGTCGTGGTATGACCCAGGAATCCAAATTCGCGTAGCCAAAATTCGCACTTGCTGAATTTGGCATAAAGTTGATGCTCTCGAAGTTTTTCCAACACCATCCTCAAGTGTTGTTCATGCACTTCTTCGAACTTAGAGAAGATGAGTATGTCATTGATGAAGACGATGGCAAACTTGTCTAGGTATTCCATGAAGACTTTGTTCATGAGATACATGAAGTAGGCTGGGGCATTGGTCAACCCAAACAACATGACCATACAATCATACAAGCCATACCTGGTCACGAATGTCGTCTTTAGTATATCTTCGGGCCGAATCTTTAGTTGGTAATACCCAGATCTGAGATCGATCCTGGAGAATACCTTGGTACCATTCAACTGGGTGAATAGGTCTTCAATCTTGGGGAGTGGATACTTGTTCTTTATCGTGACTTCATTGAGGGAACGGTAATCAACGCAGAGCATGATAGTCCCATCCTTCTTGGGCATGAATAGAACAAGTGATCCCCAAGGAGAGGCACTAGGATGAATAAATCCCTTCCTGAGCTACTCGGCTAGCTGCTTCTTCAGCTCTGCCAATTCCTTGGATCCCATCCTATAGGGCTTGTTATAGATAAGCCTTGATCCGGGCATGAGCTCAATGATGAACTCAGTGTCTAGATCAGGAGGCATCCCAGGTAGTTGTTCGGGAAAGATGTCCGGATATTCACATACCACTCATTTGATCCAACTCATTTCCCGAAAGGCAGATAACCTGAGGGACTTGAGCGGAGGTAGGCTCAGGAACATATTGGCGCAGTCCAGTATGCTCTGGTGCTTGGCCAACCAGTCCATACCAAGGATCACGTCCAAGGCTTGCGACTTAAGAGCGTTTAGATCTGCTATGAAGTCTACTCCGTTAATGCTGATCCCAACTCCCCTACATCCTATGTTGGTGTTCAATACTACACCCAGGGCTTGTACCGCCATTTGACCATTTAGAAATGTATGTTTCCAACCACTCTTTGTAGCAAACTTTTGGGTGACAAAAGAATGCGCAGCACCACAATCAAACTATACTATTTCTGGAATGGAGTTGACGAGGTACGTACCTAGTATGCAGTCCGGGTCTTCTTGGGCTTCCTCTGTGGAGATGTGGTCCATGCGTCCCCTGGTGTGGTATTGCTGGCTGCGGGAAGCCTGATTCTTGTTTGGTGCTCCATGACCTTGTCCTTGATTTGGCACATTGGGCCGCGGTGCATCGGGCTTCTTGTTGGGGCATTGCCGGGAGTAGTGTCCAGGTTGTCTACACCCAAAGCAAGTGATCTGCCCCGGGTTGTTGGGCTTGCCTCCACTGTTGTTGGGCGGGTTCTACGCCAGCTTGGGCTTGGCATACTGGTGAGGCTGAAAGCTTGGGCGAGGTGCAGGAGTCTTGTACTGTTGTTCCAGATAGTTAGGCCTTGCTAGGGCTGTCCACCATGGGCGAGCCTTCTGGTTGCTGGAGCCACCATTACCCATCATCTTGCGTTTGTGAGTATCATCCATAGCATGGCGCTTTTCTTCAAGCATGAGAGCCTTGTTCACTAGATCATAGAAAGGTCCGAGAGTCACACACAACAAGCTGATATTGCAGCAACTGTTGAAGCACTTCCATCAAGCGCTTCACCTTAGCGGCTTTAGTGCTGACATCATGAGGCGCATACCTCGACAAGAGGTTAAACTTTTGTAGGTACTCCTTGACTATGCCGCTACCTTGCTTCAATGCATCGAACTCTCACTTCTTGATAGTCATCATTCCCGGGGGAATGTGAGGAGCGTGGAACACGTCCTTGAGGACAGCCCAAGTGATAACTTGCGCACCTTGCATGATTTGGAACTCGTCCCACCAAGCATTGGCAGTGCCTCTGAGACAGTGAGAGGCATAGAGAACCTTTTCACGGTCATTGGTGCACTTAACCAGCGCGAGGAGGTCTTCAATGGTGCGGATCAAGTCATCCAGGGGCTCAGTTGTCTGAGTGAATATTGGAGGCGTAGTCCTCATGAACTACAACAGAGTGGAGCGACCATTGCCATTTCCGCCTTGCGGCGGGTTGTTCACTAAGGCTTGAGTTGTCTGCTGCTTAGCAGTGTTGTTGTCTTGGTGTTCCTCTCAGAGAGCCTGGAGGAACTGAGCCACATTCAGGTTCTCTGGAGGAGGCGGTGGCGGGGGAATGTCTCCTTGCGGCTACTCCTCATGAACTCCATCTTGGGCAGACCCACCGGCTCCTGGTTGTTGGCTCGATTCGCCAGTGCTGGGTTGGCCGAAGGTACTGGTGCGACTAGAGATCACCATCCTATTTGGAGGAGTCAGGTCAATATCCAAAAATGGCCGAGAGAAAAGCATAAAGGGGAAACGTGCCCACATAAGGGGGTTTTGGTATGGTACAAGTGTGTCAAACAAGAAGGGTCGGAGAACCGTATGGAATTGCAATAATCAAGACAAACGATATAGATGCTTACATGTTGCCTAGGGAAAAAGCACAGCTTGCATCGAGACAAAACAGAAAGCACACAATACAAGCATACATGGTTTCATATGAACCATTACATGGACTCGACTTCGCATGGGGACTCCTAGCTTGCTCTAAGACGTCCATCCTAAGTGACGGATTTATCGGTCACCTACTCATGTTCCTCGGGGTCTTCCTCCTGGTCATCATCTGTGCGGGCATCACCTCCCATCAAGAGTGTGGGGGAAGGAAGAAGTCCATCACGACGGCGCTTCGTTGGACAAGCGGTGAGGAGTTTTGTATAGTCCTCGGCAGTCATGCGTCGACTCCGAATAGGGGTGGCCTTATGTGGTGGTATTCCTCCTCTCGATGCGACAGCAAGCTATCCTCCGAGTGCTCCTTCCTTCTTGATCTTGCTCGTCTTGAAATTTTCTTGGCGGAGTAGCTCTTGGACATGATGGAGTTTTTGGCAAAGCATCACTGACTCCTTAATCAGGTTGTGCATGAGGCTGTCGGTAGAGAGGCTGAAGTAGGTCTGAGACCTAAGTGGCGTCCCTTCCTCCGGGGATAGGTTCAGCATCGAACACCCGTGAGCCTCGTCCTTAACAAAAGGCAAGTGGCGGGTAGCCGGCTCATTGGCCATTTCTGGAAGGAAGTCGCGGATGCGAACGAGCTCCTCTCGTGCTGTCGTCTCAACTGTCAATACTAGAGTTTTCATCTGTGGCCCTTCAAAGAACCAACTAGTTGGAGAGTCATTTGCCTTCACAATCACGTCCACATGGTATTCTTTTGTGCTGGCATTGACCCAATGCTCGTGGTAGAGGTAAACGGGCGTTCGGCGTACTTGACACTTCTCCAAGCTGTCCCCCAAAAGTAGGGGAAAGCCAGTTTCCAGGAGCGTCTCACGTACGACGGCCATCTACAAGGTTTTAGGAGAGGGGTCAAAAAGTTGCGAATGGTATAGAAAGGTTGTAAGGGTGTATAAAACCCCAAGTGTATGGACTGAGTGTGCTATTCGTCCCAGCTAACGTGCATGATACACGAGGCTTCTTGCAGTTAGGATGGCTCTGATGCCAGCTCTGTGGGGACCCCGACTTGCGAGTTGAGACCACCGAATGAACGTTTATAGTGATCCGAGAGACCAATGTTCACTGAACACACAGATACTGAATAACAAGAGTCTTAAATCCATGATTAACGTCTGATACATATAATAACCATTATGGTCAAGTCTTACATAGATAGGGCCATGAAGACCAACACAGCAACTCAACTACTAGCGGAATCTTGGTAGCAAACGTGAACCCGTGCCATCAATCTTAACCAATAGGCATTCTAGTGTCATGTGCAAGAAGAGTGTCAGGCAGGGAGATCCTATGTCCCCTCTCCTCTTTCCATTGTTGTAGATTTCCATCAAACCTTGGTAAATTACTTGTTGATGAGTGGAAACATTGATCTACCAATCCCTTGGCATGATAAGGACTTCCCAATTGTGCAATATGCAGATGACACTCTTATCATCTTGCCTACTATGGAGGCATAATTGCTTGAGTTGAAAAAAATGCACCTCATGTTCTCACACTCTACTAGCCTCCAAATCAACTACCATAAATCTGCAATGTTGCCAATCAACATTGATCAAGTTGAGTTACAAAGGTTGGGTGATTCCATTGTGTGCAAAGTTGGCTCCTTACCCTTCACATATCTGGGTCTGCCTGTTGGGACCACCAAGCCAAGAAATATAGATTTAATGCCCCTTGTAGATAATATGGAAAGGAGACTTTCTGCAAGCTCTTCCTTTTTGGCTCAAGGTGATAGACTGCAGTATCTTAACTCTGCTTTGTCTTCTGTACCCATTTTTTCCTCTGTAGTCTGGACATACCCCCAGGAATTCTCAAGCAGTTGGAGAGAATACAAAGACAGTGCCTTTGGAGAAGGAATGGTCAAGATCAAGCACCTGCCCTTGCTGCTTGGGACTTGGTATGCAGACCTAAGAAAAAAAGGTGGCCTCGGTATTATGAATCTAGTTGTTCAAAATGATGCTCTTCTACTTAAACATGCTGATAATTTCTTTAAAACAGCAGAGGTGCCCTGGGTTGATTTGATATGGAACACATACTACCATAACACAGTACGACAAGGCACATCTTTATGTGGATCTTTTTGGTGGCAGGATATCTGCAAGAGAATGGACAGTTTCAGAGATGTCACTTATATACAACCAAATAAAGGAGATAATTTCCTCTTTTGGTCTGATTCTTGGGTACTTGATGGTTCAAGATTACCCCTAGCGCATAGGTTCCAAAGTATTTTCTCTTTTTCTATTGATACCTACTGCACTGCTGAAGAGGTCTTCAATGCTTTTGAGGCAAGCAACATGACTAGTTTATTCCATCTCCCCCTCTCTGACAGAGACTTTCAGGAATTGCAAACAATTCAGAGCCTTCTTCAGAACTTACACACGGAGCAGTCCATGAAGGATGCCTGGATATGGAGTGAGGACAGCAAGGGCTATTCTGCCAAAAAGTTCTACATGCATGTTCATCAGCCAATCATTCCTAACCCTCTTCTCAATTGGATCTGGAGGAGCTGTTGTACCATGAAAATTAAGATGTTTGCGTGGATGCTCATTAGGGACAGGCTAAACACCCAGGACATGCTTGAGAGAAGCCATTGGGATGTTTCAGAATCCAATTTGTGTGTACTATGTCATGCAAGGATCAAAGAGGACAAGGATCATCTTTTCTTCACCTGCATGTTCAGCACCAGGGTTTGGAATTATCTTCAAATTTCATGGGAGGGAACTTCCATGTGCGACATTACCCTGAGAACAAAAAGGGACTTCCATCACCCCTTCTTCTCTGAAATGATTTTTTCTGCATGCTGGAACATTTGGATCAACCGAAATGCAAAGGTATTTAGCAATGAGCGTCTAAGCTTCAACAGATGGAAATCCAATTTTATTCATGACATTTCCCTTTTAGCTCATAGAATTAAGGCTAGATTTTAGGATGATCTCTTGAAGTGGATCTCCTTTTTACCTCCTTGAGGTTTGTATTCTCACCCAAACTCTTGTAAATTCTTGTCCTAGCTTGTACATAGTTTTTTTGAGATATGGAATAAAAGAAAAGGCTATGGGGTCCTTTCCCTACAGTAGTCGGTCAAAAAATAGGCATTCTAACTAGGAAGCGTCCTAGTTCGCATGTGTGTCTCCGATGACAAATTCTTCTCCATACTCTGATTCCTCCATGTCTAGTCAATAAAATAACCAGTGGCAAGCTAATGAGTACTTTGAACGTACTCAGGAATATCCCATGATGCGGATTATGCAATATGAAGTATAATTCAGCCTTTGCGGAAAGCAGGTTTTATTAATTCATAAACATGGTCGAGTATTTAGATGGTCATGCATCACTAGGCAAATAGTAACCACAAAAATAGGTTACAAATATCAACATAAATATTCCGAGGGCTGAACACCTCATGTTCACCCTCCATGTCAATTCACCAGACTTGACCCTGGTAATCACTACTCAAGTAACACCTTTATATACACTCTCACTTGGTTTACGCGGAAATCACTAGACATAGTTTAAGCAGCACCACCCAACTGTCCTTGACCGTGGACACGGCTATTCGATAGTTTTACACTCTGCAGAGGTTGCGCGCTGTACCCACAAGATCCGGGAAACTTCCGTGTCATCCACGACTCGCGGTATATAACATACCCGAGGTAAGTACCCGATCAATGCCTTTCCCCTGACGACACTAGACAAAGAGTCCACTCGATTGGTACCCAGCCCACATGATGTACGTCTTACGAGCACCAACACTAGACTGTATCATTCATGCAGGGACCAACGGTGTGCCCGGAACACGTAAAAATGACATTGTTGCCCTACCTGCCACGATCTCGTCATGAGAGTGACCATATCACTCTCACCACTAGTATTGTGGGCTCTTTTCTAGCATGACCAGAGTAATAAACACAGCCCCGTCCCATAATGGGGTATCGTAGTCGCACATGTAAGGTTGGGACGGTCAACAGATTCTAAATCTAATCCCATTTCTGAAACCACACACACAAAACCTTTCCTGGTACACCACTGCTTTCTCAAGTGGTTATCCATCTCTACACCATCACCCTCGGGCATTAGTGGCACCCGACGGTGTTTTCGAAAAACATTTGTAATCACCTTTGTCTTACCATCACCATGCATATGCTCATCCTATGTGTAGCACTACTTTCTACTTGTCAACTTTTTATCAGCGTGACCCTCATAGATTTTAAGGTCATGGTCAATGCAGGTGCTCCAAAGGAGCCATTGGTAACACCATACTGAGGGTGTACCGATTAATCATGATCGTATGCATCGGAATAAAGTAATCATCATGGCATGCAAAAATATTTTCTCAGACATGGTCAAAGGGCTGCTTGCCTTGATCAGCTTTGTATCCGGGGTCTTCGAGGTCTTCGGGTCCAAGTCCTTCGTCAAACGCGTGATCTATCGTCGTAATAGCAATAATAATAGGAAGGACCACAACCAAAAACAGAGTACAAACTCACATCAAAAATGTTACCCTATTCTATAAAACCCTATTATTATTTATAAAATATTTGTTTCTGGTTTTGGAATGAAAAAGTTATTTTAAAGTCTTTTTAACAGAACTCAAAAATACTTAAAGTAGATTTTAAAATAAACCTATGCATAAAAGTTTTCATAAAAATTCCACAAGAAGTACGGCTAAATACTACACAATTTTACAAGAATTATGGTGGAAAATATTTAAGTTTGGATAAATAGTTAATCATGTGGATTTATTTATTTTTAAACCAGAAATAAAAATAAACAAAATGAATCAGCTCACTTGCTTGGCTCGGACACCACCAGGGTCGTCCCAGCTAGCCAACCGGCCAGCCAGCTAGTCACCAGGCGAGGCGCGCGCGGCGTCAGGTTCAAACCTGATGCGCGGGCCCCTGCGGCCAGCAATAGAGAGGAGAGAGGGGGAGAGAGGCCGCTGATAGGTGGGGCCCTCCTTTCGGGGTCATCTCCTACCTCTGGACAAAGAGGAGGGTGGCTCACCGGCGGCAGCTCCTGGGTTCTCGAGGCCAGGTGAACACGGGAATGGGCTCGTGGCACTTCCGCCTACCTGATGGGGTAGAGGGGACGATGGAGATGGCCCGAGTCGCCGGCGACGACGAAGCCACGGCGGAGACCTTTCGGGAAGGTGCTGGAAACGGTGCTCCGAGAGGGGAGAAGGACGGAGGAGTGGTGGAGAAGCTTCCGGAGCCTTTAAATAGGTGGGCGACGAGTACCGGGGCTCTCTTAGCTGAAGGGGGTGCTCGGGGTGGTCGATTCGAGAGGATAGGGAGGTTCTGGTGGTGCGAGGGAGAGCGGGAGAGCCTTTAAATAGGTGGGCAACAACTCATCGAACGGGGGTGCGTCGGCGGTTTTGCTGCAGTGGCACGAGAGGGAGAGAGGGCTCCGGAGCGAACCTGTGGTATTGTAGACATGGTTTTGGACCGCACGACATCTACAGGAGGAGGGGGGTAGTCTCTGTGCGCATCGAGGTGGCGGGGTTCTTCTCGCTGCATCGGCCACGCGTGGGCACGCGTCGCTACGGGCAAAGGAGAGGGCAAGAAGAGGGGCGTGATGTTGCCCTGAACTCGGTCGTTGGTGTGGTCAAAGAGGGGCAACATGTGGATGCAGGAACTGGCCGGCGCTGGCCCCCTTGGGCTCGGGTGCGCCCTGTAGCGCGTCCAGGGCACAGCTTTGGCATGCCACGGCATGCTGGCGCTCTCTGACGCATCTTGGTCGTGCATGGGGTGTCTAGGAGATGGGGTAGATACTCCTTGGATGCTAGGGGCTGATAGGAAACAAGCTGGCCAAGGGGAGAGAGGTAAAGTGGTGCTGTTAGTCTTGATTCAGGAGCTAAAATAGATATTTTGGCTACCTCTCATTGAACCAGTGTTGGGCCTCTCGTCTGCAGTTGTGGAGAGGCACATTCAATCTGTGACATGAGTTTGGAGCTAAGGGAGTAAATGTGGAGAGTGATAGATGTTGTTTTTCAAATCTGGCAGAAGGTATCTGATTCATGTTTTAGGAAGTTAACCTCCTCCAAATGCATTCAGAGTTAACAAGATTTAGTTTAGGATATATTTATTAGGCTCTAACAAATTTGAACTCCATTGGACAAGTTTGACAATGCAAACTTGAAAATACCCACAAATGGGCAGATCTGCCATCTTGTGAGAAGACGTGAGCAAATCAGTTCCCACAAATCCAAATCTTGGCATGATCTCCTTTTTGGGGGTGTTCAGCACTCCTACAAAGTTTGAGACCAAATGGACAAACTTGGCAATGTAGAGTTTCTCCAACTTGATTCTAGACAGAGAGGGATTAGGAATTATTTTGTGAATCAAATCACCTTGTATGGAGGTCAAACTTGGCATGATCACCAAATGTAGCATGTGGGACATGCTAGAATTTTCGGGGAATTTAATATCCCAAAAGGTCAAAACAGACAGAATTGGTTTTCAAAGGTTTGCTCTAATATTTTGAATAGGGCTAGGGGTTGAAACTCTTATGTATGGAAAATATATGTCCTCTTAGTATTCCCAAATTTTCTCAGATTTTTTTAAGGTATAAAAATAAATTTTCACCAAGAAATATCATTTTTGGCCTAGGAAAAGGACATATAAACAAAATAGGAAAATGACTTTAAAAATAATTATTTTATGGTTTTGAAGAGTTATAATAATATTAGAATCACAATACAATCTTTGGGTGAAGGCACTGCCTTAAATCAGGGACTTCTAGTGCAAACCGCAAAGCAAGGTTTTGGGTTACCAAAATAATTAAAAAGGATTTTTATGGAAATAATATTTTGTAAAACCCGTTCTTAGAGTTCTATTCACAAGCACACATACAAACAATGACAATCAAGGATCTCATGGAATTTACTTAAAAAGTTTTAATTTATACCAAATTTTGAAAGAAAGACAGCACACACAAAGTGATGTGAAAACAGGGTGTGACAAAACAACTCCAATCTTGGAAGAAATAAGCGGCGCAGACCACAGCCGACATCGCCCTCTCAGTAGTCCGCATCCATTGTAAAGAAGTGGTTGAAGAGAAGGTGAAGAACCTCCGGGTCATCAACAAGAAGACGGCCAAGTTCGAGGACTTCATGTAGATGTTCATGACAGCTCCCACTCGGATTGCCAATGGGTTCGACATCGACACCTTCGTGGAAGTGGTGGAGTCTTTAGCCTCCGAGTGATAATCGAAGAAAAAACTTTAAGTTTTAATTTGACTCAGAATGTCGAGTGGTTAATGTAACCTCCAAACTTTGAACGAGCCTTGGGCTCCTTTTGCTTGAACTAGAACTAGATTTTGTTTGTCCCCATTTGAACTTGGATTTTATTTGCTTGATTATCCTTATTCGGAGTCATTATTACTCGGGCGAAAGCAGGTTCGCAGCCAAGTCCCCGTCTATGGAGGTTGTCCTTAGTCGGGGAAAGTTTTATCTTAGGCAAAAGCAGGTTCGCAGCTAAGCCCGCAAGCGTGGAGGTTGTCCTCACTCGGGGCAGGTTTTACCTTAGGCGAAACAAGTATGCTGCAGTGGAATGATTGTTATGTTCATCTTGGCGGTCGAACGAAGATCTTGCCTTCACTCGGAACCATTTTAACTTAGGCTAAAGCTGGTTCGCGGCTAAGCCCTCGAGCGTGGAGGCTATCCTCACTCGGGCCAGGTTTTTCCCTTAGGTAAAAACAGGTTCGCTACCAAGACAAGAAGGTAGTTCTTGCAAACTTGATGATGGCCCTGTCCATCTGTGTATCCGAACGAAGATCATGTCTTCATTCAAAACCGTTTTAACTTAGGTGAAGGGTAGTTCGCGGCAAAGTCCCCGAGCGTGGAGGTTGTCCTCACATGGGGCATGCTTTTTCTTAGGCGAAAACAGGTTCGCTCCTAGGGAATGATTGATCTATTCATCTTGGCGGCCTAATGAAGATCTTGCCTTGACTCGAAACATTTTTAACTTAGGCGAAAGCTGGCTTGCGACTAAGCCCCCGAGCGTGGAGTTTGTCCTCACTCAGGGCAGGATTTTCCCTTAGGCGAAAATAGATTCGCTATGCAGAGGAGAAGGCAGTTTTTGCAAATTTGATGATGGCCTTGTCCATATTAGTATCCGAATGAAGATCATGTCCTCATTCGGAACCGTTTTAACTTAGGCGAAGGCTGGATCGCGGCTAAGTCCCTGAGCGTGGAGGCTGTCCTCACTCAGGGAAGGTTTTTCCTTAGGTGAAAATAGGTTCGCTGCTAGGGAATGATTGTTCTGTTCATCTTGGCAGCTGAGTGAAGATCTTGCCTTCACTTGGAACCATTTTAATTTAGGCGAAAGCTGGTTCGTGGCTAAGCACATGAGCGTAGAAGCTGTCCTCGCTCGGGGTAGGTTTTTTCCTTACGCAAAAACAGGTTCACTACAAAGATGAGAAGGTAGGTCTTGCAAACCTGATGATGCCCCTGTCCATCTTGGTATCCGAATGAAGATCATGTCCTCATTTGAAACCGTATTAACTTACTCAAAAGCTGGTTCACGGCTAATGTAACAGCCCAAGTGCATTACCTTGCCTTCTTTGGAATATGCGAGGGATGAACCTTCAATGAATGCCATATTGTGGTTGGAGTAAAAATATTTTGCTTCATACCTTTTGACATCATTACATCATATCATCATTTCATATTTTGCATAATGCTTTGTTTGAACAATATGTTGAGTGGTGTGTTGTGTAGAGTGTGTGCTTGCAACCAAGTGTTAGTGTCTGAAACTATCCCGACAAATTATTTGAACTATGCCCATCTCTCTCTCTCTATTTTATTCAATCCTATGAATGTGGTGATGTTATTGGGCAAATCAATTTATTAAAAATGTTGCACTTTCACCTAATATTTTCTTATGGATTTGAAAAGTAACACTTGGCCATGTGTGGCTATATTTTTTGGTGATTTTGGCTAAACAGATTCCAATATTCCATATATGTGAACTATTTTGTTTGCTCTAAAAATGCTTAAATTTTCTATCAAACGGAACTCATTTGTCTAAGTGTCAAACTATTTTTGCTTTCTCTCTATTCTTTAGAAATGTCCTCTAGTTATTTAACTTGAGTGCTGCTATTTTACTTAAAAAACAAAAGCAAGCTTGTGTTATTCTTCTCCGAAGCGGTACAGTAGCAGAAGCCAAGACAAGTTTGGCCTTGCCTCCCCTGGTCCAGTGACACCCGTAGCACAACGCCCCATCACAGCCGGCCCAGCTCCACACTCTCATGGTCACGTGCTCCCTGACGGTGTCTCCCTCATGTTGAGTCAAAGAGGTTCAGAGAGCACGCTCCTCGCAGCGTGAGCTTCACGAACATCGAGGACGTCGTTCCGCCGCACCCCTTTATAGCCCCCCGCCTCTCCCTAGGGTTCCCCTTCTCCCTCGCGCCGCCGCCATATCTTCTCCTTCCCCGCTTCCCCTCCAATTGCCTCATATGTGAGCGAGATAGAGAGGGTTCACAGAAGTTTCGGTGAGCAGCAGTGGCTTTGCCGTTCGTAGTCGTCATCATCCTCGACTCCGACGACTTCCACCACTCCTTCGAGGATGTATAGAAGAGCTCCGGTGTCGTCTTTGACCGATTCCCAGAGCTAACAGGGGGAGATCACCTCGAACACGTCGGCTTCATCTTCGTCTTCGTCCCAGATCATGAGCTCCGCCCGTTTGTCGTCCGTGTTGTGTCCGCGACTGCTGCGAAGCTATCTGCTCTTCCAAGCTAAGGAGGTATAGACCCCCTTCTTTCCTTTTCCCGCGCCTCTCATCGTTAGCATTGTTGTGCGTTGATCGACCGCGCCACGGCCATGCCCTGCAGTTCCCGAAAGCAGGGGATTTTCCTTCGTGTCGTTGACCATTGCATGCGCATGCGGACTACTACTCCCATACTCGCGCGTGCACTGCACCTCCACCCCCACCCCATAGTCGCCTAGATCCCACAGCGCTTGCCCATCCTCGTCGCGCCAGCGGCAGCCCTCTTCTCGTGCCTCGCAACCCCTAGTGGAGCCGAGAGTAGCGACCTCCCACACCCCGCCTTGACGTGCTTGCCTCGCCGAGCTAGCCATGGAAACAGAGTACCCTCGAGTTTCCGCAGCCCCACCATAGTCAAGCTCCACGAACATCGATGGATGCCTCGTGGGTGACACCATCTCCTTCCCTATCGTAGGGGAAAAGGGAGGCCAGCCCAGCGTCGAGGCAGATCCAAAGGGGCAAACCCCCTTAATCAAAAGTCATGCCGCAAGGGAGTGGTTGCCCGCCCATAGTATGTGTAGCGGGTTCGAACCCCCCCACCCCGCGATAGATTAAAACAACCCCCCTTTTTTATTCATGTAGTGTGTAAGGGCACTGATAGTGGGCCTGGGCCCACATGTCATCCCCTCATGGGAGACTGGTGCCTATTCCAGGTGGGCCCTAGTATTTTTTTATTTCTGTTGTGTTGATTCAAGAGACGTTAATAGGGTACAGGGCCCTTTGTCCCGCCTCTTATCCTTCTAGCTGGGGTGCGTTGAGCACACCCACTAGGTGTAATCACCAAGACTGTCGTCGATTGAAGCAGTTGGCGGTATTCTTGGAGATGTCATTTCTATATTCTGCTTTATTTGCGTTTGTTGATGGTAGACTGCATGTGTGCCCGAGAGCCGTGATGATGTTGTGGAGAGGGATTTCCAAGACCTTTGTCTTAGCCTTGATGCTCAAAAGACCAAGATAAAGTGTGTGGAGCAGGAGAAGAATCTCGCCGAAGGTAAGCCTTTGTTGTCTGACTGCCTCTTGATTTGATCTTCCTCCTCATCTGACTAAGGCTATCTTATCAGATCGCCTTTCTGAGAGGCTGAAGAATTCCATTTATTTTGTTACCATGAAGGAGGCCCTCGATAAGAGGGATGAAGATCAGGCATCGGCCTAGAGAGGGTCCAATCAGAAAATCAAGGTGGCCGAAACCAAGCTCAAGACGATCAGGGCCCTTGAATAATAAAACCGACTTTTGAAGGCTGTTGCAGAAAAATCTACTAAGGAACTTGCTGAGCTGAAAAATCACTATGCTGAGTGGGAGACCAAGTTCAGAGAGGTTGAAGAAGTCCAAACTGGAGGAGTTAGTTGAAGACTTCGGCAAGGAACTCGGTAAGAAACTTAAAGGTATACTACGAATCTGAATGGTCTCTCTTTATTTTCTTGTAATTTCCGATATTTCTCAACCTTTTGTTTTTTGACTGAACCCAACCTTCTCTATCGGTGTCGATCAAGAGATGGTGTGGATCCAGAAGGAGCTGGACCCAAAGGTAGGGCTCTTGAAGGATATTGTCGCTTTGGCTCTTCTCACACTAGAAGCTCGCGTCGACTACGTGTTGGGTTGCTTCAAATGGCTTCAATCGGACATTGCAAAGATAGATCAAGAGACCACTCCTGACGACGAACTCCCTAAGGACGCCCAAACCATCATGAACCGAGTGAAGCCAATCCCCGGAGAACTCCAATGTTGGCAGAAATCAGTAGTGCGTGTTGGAGCCGACATCGCCGTCTCACTCGTGTGCATCCATTGTAAGGGATTGGATGAAGAGAAGCTCAAGAACCTCCGGGTCGTCAAAAAGAAGAGCGCCAAGTTCGAGGACTTCATGCAGATGTTCATGGTGGCTTCCACTCGGATCTCCAATGGGATCGACCTCGACACCTTCGTGCAAGCGGTGGAGTCTTTAGCCTCCGAGTGATGCTCGGAGAAAAATATTAAGTTTAAATTTGCCTTAGAATGCCGAGTGGTTAATGTAACCTCTAATCTTTGAACGAGCCCAGGGCTCCTTTTGCTTGAACTAGGACTCGATTTTGTTCGTCCCGATTTGAACTTGGGTTTTATTTGCGTGATTATCCTTATTCGGAGTCAGTTTTTACTCAGGAGAAAGCAGGTTCGCAGCCTAGTCCCCGTGTGTGGAGGTTGTCCTCACCCGAGGCAAGTTTTATCTTAGCCGAAAGTAGGTTCGCAGCTAAGCCCCCAAGCATGGAGGTTGTCCTCACTCGAGGCAGGTTTTACCTTATGCGAAAACAGGTTCGCTGCCAAGGAATGATTGTTATATTCATCTTGGCGGACGAATGGAGATCTTGCCTTCACTCGTGACCATTTTAACTTAGGTGAAAGCTGGTTCATGATGTCTACTACGCAACCTTCTCCTTGTAGACGTTGTTGGGCCTCCAAGTGCAGAGGTTTGTAGGACAGTAGCAATTTTCCCTCAAGTGGGTGACCTAAGGTTTATCAATCCTCGGGAGGCGTACGATGAAGATGGTCTCTCTCAAGCAACCCTGCAACCAAATAACAAAGAGTCTCTTGTGTCTGCAAAACACCGTGCACTAGTTCGGCAAATAGATGGTGATACAAGTGCAATATGGATGGTGGATATAGGTTTTTGTAATCTGAAATTACACAAACAACAAGGTAACTAATAAAAAAAGTGAGCACAAACGGTATTGCAATGCTTGGAAACAAGGCCTAGGGTTCATACTTTCACTAGTGAAGTTCTCTCAACAATGATAACATAATTGGATCATATAACTAGCCCTCAACATGCAACAAAGAGTCACACCAAAGTCACTAATAGCGGAGAACAAACGAAGAGATTATTGTCGGGTACGAAACCACCACAAAGTTATTCTTTCTGATCGATCTACTGAAGAGTCCGTAGTAAAAATACCACGAAGTTATTCTTTCCGTTCGATCCGTCATAGAGTTCGTACTAGAATAACACCTTAAGACACATGTCAACCAAGACCCTAATGTCACCTAGATACTCCATTGTCACCTCAAGTATCCGTGGGCTTGATTATACGTAATGCATCAAACAATCTCAGAATCATCTATTCAACCAACACATAGAACTTCAAGGAGTGCCCCAAAGTTTCTACCGGAGAGTCAAGACATGTGCCAACCCTTATGCATAGGTTCCCGATGTCACAAAACCGCAAGTTGATCACCAAAACATATATCAAGTACTCACATGAATATCCCATTCTCACCACAGATGGACACGTGCAAGACATACATCAAGTGTTCTTAAAGACTCAGTCCGATAAGATAACTTCCAAGGGGAAACTCAATTCATCACAAGAAGGGAGAGAGGTAATAACATCATAAGATCCAACTATAGTAGCAAAGCCCACGGTACATCGAGATCAAGACATCTCAAGAACACGAGAGAGAGAGAGATCAAACACATAGCTACTGGTACATACCCTCAGCCCCGAGGGTGAACTACTCCCTCCTCGTCATGGAGATTGTCGGGATGATGAAGGTGGCCACCGGAGATGGATTCCCCCTCCGGCAGGGTGCCGGAATGGGCTCCCGATTGGTTTTTGGTGGCTACAGAGGCTTGAGGCGGCAGAACTCCCGATCTAGGCTTCTTTTTGGGGGTTTCTGAATTTATAGGAATTTATGGCAGTGGAATTACGTCGGTTGGGCCCACGAGGAGGTCACAAGTCTGCTAGGCCCGGCCTAGGGGGCCAGGCCTCCTGGGCTTGTGACTCCCTCGTGGCTATTCTGGCCTTCTTCCAAAGCTTCGGGGGTCTCTTTTGGTCCCAAAAAAATCATCGCGAAATTTTTATTCCATTTGGATTCTGCTCTGAAAAAGGTCAAAAACTCGAAAAAAACAAAAACTGGCAATAGGCACTGAGTTAATAGGTTAGTCCCAAAATATATATAAAATAGCATATTCATGCATATAAAACATCCAAAGTTGACAAGATAATAGCATGGAACCGTCAAAAATTATAGATACGTTGGAGACGTATCAAGCATCCCCAAGCTTAACTCCTGCTCGTCCTCGAGTAGGGAAGTGATAAATACCAAATTTTTTATGTGGAATGCTACCTAACATACGTGTCCTTTGTAACTTCTTTCTTGTGGCATGAATGTTCAGATCCGTAAGATTCAAAACAATAGTTTACTATTGACATGAAAACAATAATACTTCAAGCATACTAGCAAAGTAATCACGAGCTTTTGAAATAACAAGGCCAAAGAAAGTTATCCCTACAAAATCATATAGTCTAGCTATGCTCCATCATCCCCACACAATGAATTTAAATCATGCACAACCTCGGTATTGGCCAAGTAATTGTTTTTGCAATCTTACTTTCTCAAACTTTTTCAACTCTCACGCAATACATGAGCGTCAGCCATGGATATAGCACTATAGGTGGAATAGAGTGTGGTGGAGGTTGTTAGGCAAAAAGGAGGAGATGGTCACACTAAATCGGCATATCAATGGGCTATGGAGATGCCCATCAATAGATATCAATGTGAATGAGTAGGGATTGCCATGCAATGGATGCACTAGATCCATAAGTGTATGGAAGCTCAAAAAGAAAACTAGTGGGTGTGCACCCAACTTGCTTGCTCAAGAAGACCTAGGGCAATTTTGAGGAAGCCCGTCATTGGAATATACAAGCCAAGTTATAAAATGAAAATTCCCACTAGTATATGGAAGTGACAAAACAAGAGACTCTCTATCATGAAGAACATGGTGCTATTTTGAAGCACAAGTGTGGAAAAAGATAGTAGCATTGTCCCTTCTCTCTTTTTCTCTCAGTTTTTTTGTTTGGGCTCTTTGGCCTCTTTTTTAATTTTTTTGTTGGGCATCTTTAGCCTCTTTTTTTATTTCCTCACATGGGAAATTGCTCTAATAATGATGATCATCACACTTTTATTTACTTACAAATCAATACTTAGAACAATGATGACTCCATATGAAATGCCTCCGGCAGTGTACCGGGATGTGCAACGATCTAGCTTAGCGTATGACGTTGAAACATCTTGCTAGCTATCTTACGATCATGCAATGGCAATATGAAAGTGACGTCACATGTCATGAGACGGAACGGTGGGAGTTGCATGGCAATATATCTCGGAATGGCTATGGAAATGCCATAATAGGTAGGTATGGTGGCTGTTTTGAGGAAGGTGTATGGTGGGTTTGTGCACCGGCGAAAGTTGCGCGGTACTAGAGAGGCTAGCAATGGTGGAAGGTAAAAGTGCATCTATACCATGGACTCGCATTAGTCATGAAGAACTCATATACTTATTGCGAAAGATTTTATTAGTAATCAAAACAAAGTGCTAAACCCATACTCCTAGGGGAAGGGTTGGTAGGTGTTAACCATCGCGCTATCCCGACCGCCACACAAACGATGACAATCAATAAATCAATCATGCTCCGACTTCCTAACATAGCGGTTGATGGGGTCATAGTCCTAGGGTAGGGTCATAGGCCTGCCGTACGTGTCCTACCCAAGGACTACCCCACACAAAGAACAGGACCCTAAGTCTGCACCGACTGAATTAAGGAATCCCCATCATCCAGTCGGTAACAGGCCCTAAATCATCCAGTCGGAGACTAGCATTCAGAGGACACCAGGCTAACCGACTGGATACACTCGGTACATCGTAACCTCTCCGGAGGGAAACTGTCGTACGTTTCTGGGTGCATTTATTAGCATTTAGAGCATACGTTACCTGTAACGTACGCATTCAATCGCCACTACTCCACCCCTGAATCAGAACCGTTGTGGAGGGCAGCACACTCTATATAAGCCGCCCTCCCCAGCAAATCATTGTATTCCATATTACACTCGGTAACAAACTCCGAGAGCACTGAGACGTAGGGCTGTTACCTCCACCGCATAGGGGCCTGAACTCATACAACCTCGCCGTAGCTAGGACTCTGCCCATCTCATTCGTACCCTACACATCTACTGTCAGGCTTATACCCACGACAGTTGGTGCCCACCGTGGGGCAGGCGTCTAAGCGACTTCCGGCGAGTTTGCGACTACTTCCTTTCGTCATGTCATCTGGTGGAGATTTGAGCATGGATCACCAGATCCTCTTCGGCGCTCTCTCCTTCACCGTCGACGATTCGGCATGGCTTTGGGAGGCGCCTGTCGACGTCGAGGCGCTTCCCCGTCGCGGGGCCACGCACTTCCGTGCTGGCGCTCGCGGCGTTCTTATTCTCCAACAATCGGCTCCATTGTCGGCTTGCACCTCCGTCATGCGCCACAACAAGCGTTCCCGCAGTCCGTGTCTCCAACGTTGGGTGCAGCATGCCCGAGCGCATCAGATCGCGTCCTCTCAAGTGGCAGTTCTGGAGTCTGTTGTGGTTGCCCCGCGTTCCCAGTGCTCGGGCTCAGTTCTGACTGATCTCCCCTCCGAGTACACGGGCCGCGGGCCTGCAGCAGAAGTACACATGGCCAACACCCATGAAGATCCCCATCAGGCCGGCCGGAGCGAGCGCGAAGTCGGTGAAGCATCCGGTGCACGCCGTCCGCCTCGTCGTTCCGCCAATCGGCACACCCGGCGGAGCAACGTGGAGTTGTTCCGCACACCTCTCCTCAACTTTGCTGCAGCTGCCAAGATCGCCGATTCCCTCCAACCGACTGATTCAGAGGCAGGAAGGGGAATCGAGCAGATCCGTGCTCTGTTGCATACGGCGCAGCAGCAGAATTCGGCAGTCTCCCAGTCGCACAATTGGATCCACAATAGTTCCGTCCATGCAAACACGCATCGGTCGGTTCACAGCCTTGGTTCCCATCAGCACCACAGGGGAGGCAGCCGTTCCATGACCCGTGAAGATCGCCGCCGCTCGCGCACCCCTCCGCGGGGTGGACCCTATGGGTCCCGACATCATGATGATCGGCGTTCAGTCGACGACACTTACGACCCAAGACCCGACGCAAGAGGGCGAATCGCCCAGCGAAGAGTCAACAGAGGTCGAGCCCACCACGATGGTCACGATCTGGATCGTCCAAGTGGCAGAAGGACCATCGTGTCCGGCCCCGAGTGTTTTAGCCGAGCCATCCGCTCGGCTGACATCCCGCCCAACTTCCGATTGGCAGCGGGAATCGGTAAATTTACGGGGGAATCCAAGCCTGAAACATGGCTAGACGACTACCGAGTGGCAGTCCAGATCGGAGGAGGGGACAACCATGTCGCTATGAAGCACCTCCCTCTGATGCTCGACGGCTCGGCGCGAGCTTGGCTGAACCAGTTGGCCCCCTCAAGCATTTACAGTTGGGCAGATCTGGCCCGAGTGTTCATCAGGACCTTCGAAGGGACGTGCAAACGCCCTGCAGGCCTTGTGGAGCTTCAGCACTGTGTCCAGAAGCCGAACGAGCCCTTGCGCGACTTCATCCAGTGATGGACAACTTTCTACCACACGGTGGAGGACGTCACCGAACATCAAACGGTCTGCACATTCAAGGCAGGCGTACGGTACAGGGAGCTGTACCTAAAGTTTGGCCGGACAGGCGACATCTCCATGAGCAAGATGATGGAGATAGCAGCTCGCTATGCAAATGGCGAGGAAGAGGACCGCATACGGAGTGGCAAACACAAGACAGTCGGCGATGCCAACGGAGGTAACACTCGGAAGCAAAAACAGAAAGTTCCGCCCACACCGCAGGCAGAAGCTGCAGCTGTGACCATCACCAAGTTCAAGGGCAAAGGGAAAATGCAGTCTGCCCCCAAGAAGAAGCCGTTCAACAATCCCATCCTGGATCAGCCTTGTCTAGTCCACACAAAGATGGACGAAGAAGGCAACCCCATATACGCGAAGCACACCACTCGGCAATGTCGTCTCCTGATCCAGGGGTTCAGCGAAGGGCAACCGAGTGAGAAGAATCCTGAAGAAGATTCGGAGGATAAAGAGGATCCGTTCCCCCAAGTCCATGCAACCCCCATGATTTTTGCTGACGTCGAAAGCAAGAGTCGACTGAAGTTGGTGAACAGAGAGGTCAACATGGCCGTTCCGACTGCTCCCAAGTTCCTTAAATGGTCTCAGACTGCGATCACCTTTGATCAGTCGGATCATCCAACGCATATCCCCACCCCAGGAAGACAGGCTCTGGTCGTCGACCCGGTGGTGGAAGGAGTCCGACTGCGCAAAGTCCTCATGGACGGTGGTAGCGGACTGAACATCATGTACGCTGACACTCTCAAGGGAATGGGCATTCCGATGTCCAGACTCAGCGAGAACAGTATGCAGTTCCACGGAGTCGTCCCTGGACGGAAGGCCAGGTCACTCAGCCAGATCGCGTTGGACGTCACCTTCGGCTCCGACAAAAACTTTCGCAAGGAGAAGCTCACATTTGAGGTAGTGGATTTCCAGAGCGCTTACCATGCAATTCTGGGCCGCCCGGCATACGTGAGCTTCATGGCACGCCCATGCTATGTGTACTTGAAGTTGAAGATGTTGGGCCCAAAAGGCATTATCACCATCACTGGCAACCGCCAGCGAGCCAAGGAGTGTGTGCAAGAGGGATCAAGAATCGCCGACCATCAGATGGCGGTACTCGAGCTCGACGAATACAAGAAGACAGTCGACCCTGCCGACCTGATGCGCTCAAAGAAACCAGCTTCTGAGTCCGCGTTCTAGTTGGCGGGAGAGACGAAGAAAGTCAACATCCACCCGACGGACGATTCTGCCGCCCCGACGAACATATCCACCACCCTTGATCCTAAATAGGAAGCCGAGCTCACCCAATTCCTCCGTGAGAACTGGGACATCTTCGCATGGAAACCATCTGACATGCCAGGTGTACCCAGGGAGTTGGCTGAGCACCGACTGCATGTGGATCCCGCCGCTCGGCCCGTCCGACAGCGCCTGCGCCGGTCCGCCGCGCACAAGAGGAAGGCAATCGGGGAAGAGGTGGCCAAGCTGTTGGCAGCCAACTTCATTCGCGAGGTTCACCACTCCGAGTGGCTCGCCAATGTCTTCATGGTGCCCAAGAAGGACAAGTCACTCCGAATGTGCATTGACTTCAAACACCTCAATAAGGTCTGCCCGAAAGACCATTTTCCGCTCCCCCGCATAGATCAAATTGTCGATTCGACTGCGGGATGCGAGCGTTTGTCATTTCTTGATGCCTGTTCGGGCTATCATCAGATCCGTCTGTATGGTCCCGATGAGTTGAAAACAGCCTTCATCACCCCGTTTGGGTGCTTCTGCTACATCACTATGCCTTTCGGTCTGAAGAATGCAGGAGCTACCTTTATGCGCATGATCCAAAAATGTCTCCTCGACCAGATCGGTCGCAATGTGGAGGCATACATGGATGATATCGTAGTCAAGTCACGCAAAGGTTCCGACCTGCTGACTGACTTGGCAGAAACATTCGCCAACCTTCGTAGGTACGATATCAAGCTCAACCCAGCCAAATGTTCATTCGGTGTTTCCAGCGGAAAGTTACTCGGTTTCTTCGTTTCCGAACGAGGGATCGACGTCAACCCCGAAAAGATCGGGACCATCGTCCGAATGGAGAGGCCGGTCAGAATACACGATGTTCAACGGCTCACAGGTTGCCTAGCGGCTTTGAGCAGGTTTATCAGTCGACTCGGTGAAAAAGCACTTCCTCTGTACCGACTCATGAAGAAGTCAGATACCTTCGAGTGGACAGACGAAGCCCAAGTCGCATTCTACGACCTCAAAGTCCTACTTTCCACCCAGCCGGTTCTTACCGCTTCGCTCAGTAAAGAGCCCCTTCTTCTATATATCGCGGCTACAAATCAAGTCGTCAGTACTGTTCTTACAGTCGAGCGAGAAGAAGAAGGCAAAGCGTACAAAGTTCAGCAGCCAGTGTACTACGTCTCCGAAGTCCTGACCCCTTCCAAGCAGAGGTATCCCCATTATCAAAAACTTATCTATGGGATCTATATGACTGCGAATAAGGTGGCCCATTATTTCCAAGACCACTCGGTATCTGTCGTTTCTGATGCTCCGTTGTCGGAAATTCTCCACAATCGGGACGCATCAGGCCGAGTGGCGAAGTGGGCAATGGAGATGCTGTACTGTGACATCATGTTCGAGGCCAAGAAAGCTATTAAGTCTCAAGCCCTGGCTGACTTTATAGCACAATGGGTAGAACAACAGCAACCGACTCACATCTACTCGGCTCATTGGACAATGTTCTTCGATGGGTCTAAGATGTTAAATGGATCCGGCGCTGGTGTTGTGATCATATCGCCAAAGGGTGACAAGCTCAAATACGTGCTTCAGATACACTTTGATTCCTCAAACAACGAGGCAGAGTATGAAGCTCTCCTCTATGGATTGCGCATGGCCATCTCACTCGGCGTCCGTCGCCTGATGGTCTACGGCGATTCGGATTTGGTGGTCAACCAAGTGATGAAGGAGTGGGATGTAAGGAACCCCACCATGACAGCATACTGCAATGCAGTGAGGAAGCTGGAGAAGAAGTTTGAAGGTCTAGAACTTCATCATGTTCCAAGACTGAAGAACCAAGCAGCTGACGAGTTGGCGAAACTCGGATCCACTCGGAGACCAGTCCCGAGTGATGTCTGCCTCGAGCACCTCCATCTTCCCTCAGTCAAAGAAGATCCCTTCACAGAAGAACCGATACAACCCAAGAGCGCAACAGATCCGACTGAAGTCGATGTACCTGCTGTGGTTGATCTGGTCACAGAGATTCTGGTTGTCATTCCCGATTGGATTGAGCCGATCATTGCATATATCCTAAGACAAGAACTTCCAGAAGATGAAGTTCAAGCCTGGCAAATAGTTCGCAGGTCGAAGGCATTCACTGTCATTGGCGGTCAATTGTACAAGGAGAGTGTTTCAGGCGTTCTTCAACGCTGCATTTTCCCGGAAGAAGGGCAGTTGATCCTAGAGGATATTCACTCGGGAACTTGCGGCCATCACGCTTCTTCGAGAGCAATCGTCGCCAAGGCGTTCAGAGCTGGATTCTTCTGGCTACAGGCTAACGAGATGGCTAAAGCTATGGTTGACCGATGTGAAGGTTGTCAGTTCTACTCCAACAAGTCCCACAAGCCAACATCTGCACTAAAGACGATCCCACTTGTGTGGCCATTTGCAGTTTGGGGACTAGACACAGTCGGACCATTCAAGACAGGCCAAGGAGGCTACACACATCTGTTGGTGGCAGTCGACAAGTTTACAAAATGGAAAGAAGCCAAGCCCATCAAGAAACTCGACGCCTCAACAGCTGTCAAGTTTGTCAGGGACATCATCTCCAGATTCGGGGTACCTCACAGCATAATCACGGACAATGGGACAAACTTCGACTCGGACAGGTTCAAAGGCTTCTGTGCGAGTCAGGGTATCCGAGTGGATTTTGCTTCCGTAGCACATCCACAATCCAACGGACAAGCTGAGCGTGCGAATGGACTTATCCTTCAAGGTTTGAAGCCCCGACTCTGGCGAGAGGTAGGACACGCTGCTGGTGCATGGGTCACCGAGTTACCTTCAGTCCTTTGGGGCCTCCGCACCACTCCGAACTGATCAACGGGGCGATCACCGTTCTTCCTCGTTTATGGAGCAGAAGCGGTCCTTCCGAGTGACCTGCTTCACAATGCCCCACGATTCGAACTCTTCTCCGAAGCTGAAGCAGAACAAGCAAGGCAAGATGGAGTCGATCTTCTGGAGGAGGAATGCGAGATGGCACTCACTCGTTCAACAATTTACCAACAAGATCTGCGACGCTTTCATGCGCGTCATGTCAGGAGTCGCACATTCCAAGTAGGCGATTTAGTGCTCCGAGTGGATCAGCAAAGACCCCACAAGTTGGCTCCAGCCTGGGAAGGGCCTTTCATCGTCTCCAAGGTGCTGAACAACGGAGCATACAAACTCTACAACATTCAGAGGGAGACAGACGAGCCGCGCGCATGGAACGGGGATCTCCTCAAGCTTTTTTATACGTGATCGTTGACTGAAGCAGTGTAACGGACAAGTTTTGACGAAATAATATATACAGCAGATTCAGTTTTGTGCAGATTCAGAGTTCTCCCACATTCGCAGACTCCGGACACCAAAAAAATTGAGCTGCGATCCTGAATCGCCTAAGTACTAACTTCCTCCGAGTGTGCACTACACGTCGCACTCGAGGGCTTAGTTGCGATCCTGAATCGCCTAAGTTTTAACTTCCTCCGAGTGTGCACTAACTGTCGCACTCGGGGACTTAGCTGTGATCAAGAATCACCTAAGTAATAACTTCCTCCCAGTGTGCACTACACGCCGCACTCGGGGACTTAGCTGCGATCCTGAATCGCCTAAGAACTAACTTCCTCCGAGTGTGCACTACACGTCGCACTCGGGGACTTAGCTGCGATCCTGAATCGCCTAAGTACTAACTTCCTCCGAGTGTGCACTACATGCCGCACTCGGGGACTTAGCTGCGATCCTGAATCGCCTAAGAACTAACTTCCTCCGAGTCTGCACTACACGTCGCACTCGGGGACTTAGCTGCGATCCTGAATCGCCTAAGAACTAACTTCCTCCGAGTGTGCACTACACGTCGCACTCGGGGACTTAGCTGCCATCCTGAATCGCCTAAGTACTAACTTCCTCCGAGTGTGCACTACACGTCGCACTCGGGGACTTAGCTGTGATCAAGAATCACCTAAGTAATAACTTCCTAAGAGTGTGCACTACACGTGGCACTCGGGGACTTAGCTGTGATCAAGAATCACCTAAGTAATAACTTCCTACGAGTGTGCACTACACGTTGCACTCGGGGACTTAGCTGTGATCAAGAATCACCTAAGTAATAACTTCCTACGAGTGTGCACTACACGTCGCACTCGGGGACTTAGCTGTGATCAAGAATCACCTAAGTAATAACTTCCTACGAGTGTGCACTACACGCCGCACTTGGGGACTTCGCCGTGATCCTGAATCGCCTAAGAACTAACTTCCTCCGAGTGTGCACTACACGCCGCACTCGGGGACTTAGCTGCGATCCTGAATCGCTTAAGAACTAACTTCCTCCGAGTGTGCACTACACGTTGCACTCGGGGACTTAGCTGCGATCCTGAATCGCCAAAGAACTAACTTCCTCCGAGTGTGCACTACACGTCGCACTCGGGGACTTAGCTGTGATCCTGAATCGCCTAAGTACAAACTTCCTCCGAGTGTGCACTACACGTCGCACTCGGAGACTTAGCTGTGATCAAGAATCACCTAAGTAATAACTTCCTACGAGTGTGCACTACACGTCGCACTCGGGGACTTAGCTGCGATCCTGAATCGTCTAAGTACTAACTTCCTCCGAGTGTGCACTACACGTTGCACTCGGAGACTTAGCTGTGATCAAGAATCACCTAAGTAATAACTTCCTACGAGTGTGCACTACACGTCGCACTCGGGGACTTAGCTGCGATCCTGAATCGTCTAAGTACTAACTTCCTCCGAGTGTGCACTACACGTTGCACTCGGAGACTTAGCTGTGATCAAGAATCACCTAAGTAATAACTTCCTACGAGTGTGCACTACACGTCGCACTCGGGGACTTAGCTGCGATCCTGAATCGCCTAAGTACTAACTTCCTCCGAGTGTGCACTACATGTCGCACTCGGAGACTTGTATGTGACCAAGAATCACCTAAGAACTAACTTCCTCCGAGTGTGCACTACACGCCGCACTCGGGGACTTAGCTGCGATCCTGAATCGCTTAAGAACTAACTTCCTCCGAGTGTGCACTACACGTTGCACTCGGGGACTTAGCTGCGATCCTGAATCGCCAAAGAACTAACTTCCTCCGAGTGTGCACTACACGTCGCACTCGGGGACTTAGCTGCGATCCTGAATCGCCTAAGTACTAACTTCCTCCGAGTGTGCACTACATGCCGCACTCGGGGACTTAGCTGCGATCCTGAATCGCCTAAGAACTAACTTCCTCCGAGTCTGCACTACACGTCGCACTCGGGGACTTAGCTGCGATCCTGAATCGCCTAAGAACTAACTTCCTCCGAGTGTGCACTACACGTCGCACTCGGGGACTTAGCTGCCATCCTGAATCGCCTAAGTACTAACTTCCTCCGAGTGTGCACTACACGTCGCACTCGGGGACTTAGCTGTGATCAAGAATCACCTAAGTAATAACTTCCTAAGAGTGTGCACTACACGTGGCACTCGGGGACTTAGCTGTGATCAAGAATCACCTAAGTAATAACTTCCTACGAGTGTGCACTACACGTTGCACTCGGGGACTTAGCTGTGATCAAGAATCACCTAAGTAATAACTTCCTACGAGTGTGCACTACACGTCGCACTCGGGGACTTAGCTGTGATCAAGAATCACCTAAGTAATAACTTCCTACGAGTGTGCACTACACGCCGCACTTGGGGACTTCGCCGTGATCCTGAATCGCCTAAGAACTAACTTCCTCCGAGTGTGCACTACACGCCGCACTCGGGGACTTAGCTGCGATCCTGAATCGCTTAAGAACTAACTTCCTCCGAGTGTGCACTACACGTTGCACTCGGGGACTTAGCTGCGATCCTGAATCGCCAAAGAACTAACTTCCTCCGAGTGTGCACTACACGTCGCACTCGGGGACTTAGCTGTGATCCTGAATCGCCTAAGTACAAACTTCCTCCGAGTGTGCACTACACGTCGCACTCGGAGACTTAGCTGTGATCAAGAATCACCTAAGTAATAACTTCCTACGAGTGTGCACTACACGTCGCACTCGGGGACTTAGCTGCGATCCTGAATCGTCTAAGTACTAACTTCCTCCGAGTGTGCACTACACGTTGCACTCGGAGACTTAGCTGTGATCAAGAATCACCTAAGTAATAACTTCCTACGAGTGTGCACTACACGTCGCACTCGGGGACTTAGCTGCGATCCTGAATCGCCTAAGTACTAACTTCCTCCGAGTGTGCACTACATGTCGCACTCGGAGACTTGTATGTGACCAAGAATCACCTAAGTACTAACATCCTCCGAGTGTGCACTACGCGTCACACTCGGGGACTTAGCTGTGATCAAGAATCACCTAAGTATTAATCTTCTCCGAGTACGCACTAAGCATTGCACTCGAAACATCATTCAAACAAAAGACTAAATGTTTTCACTCCGATTCCAAAAGTCTAGAAACGATAGCCGACTCGGTGCGGATCAAGCTTACCCGCACCGATTTAAAAGTATGACAGCCAACAGAAGTGGCCAGATTATCTTACAGGTAAACACTCGGCATACCGAGGATAAAGTTTTATTACGCGTCAGCTGGGCCAGCGCCAGGACTGGAGGGCTCCACAAAAGTGTCCAAGTCGATTCCATCAGCGATGCGGGTAGCAGTCTCAAGGAACGTCTCCATGAAGTCTTCGAATCGAAGCTTCTTCGTGTTGGCGACCTTCAATGTCTTCAACTTATCTTCCCGCACCTCCTTGCAATGGACGCGGACCAAGGACAGCGCAACATCAGCACCGCAACGCGCTGCCGATTTCTTCCACGATTGCACTCAGCTCGGAATCTCCTCCAGTCGCGCCAACAGAGTCTCCATCTCCTGCCGCGGCTCGTCTTCTGGCCAAAGTTCCTTGTCAATTTGGCCGACGACTTCTCTCAGTCGGCCGATGAAAGGACCCACTTTGCCTACGCGGATATGCGCCCGGAGCAGATCCCGGTTAGCGTCCTCGCCGAGTGGCACATTGTCCTTAATGGACCGCTCCACAGCCGCCGTTTCAGCTTCAGCGTCACCGCAAAAGTCTGCAACAAACAGGCAAGCAGACAATAAAAACCGAGTGTAGAGCACACGGTACAAGCACTCGGCAAAACATAAGACTTACCAGCCAGACGAGTCATCATCTGCAGAGCCCAGTCGTTGACATACTTCTCCTGAGCTGTCCATCGTCTGTTCCGAACGGCCATCTGATTGTGCAGATCAGTCCTCTGTTTCTTCACTCTCTCCACCTCCTCTATCAACACCTTGTTCGCCTCCCGAGCTTCCTCCAGGGACTTCTCTTGTCCCTCCAGCGCATCCTTCATGCTGGCCATGGCGAGCATAGCAGCATCAAGTTCACCAGCGAACTGGTTCCTCTCCGCCCTCAGGGCCTCATAGGCAGTTCCCATTTCACAAGTTTTCTGTCACCAAGAAACGAAGGGTAATCAGCAAGTTTATCGATTCACAGTCTAAGTTCTTCAGACCCCTGCCGACGCAAGCAGTCGACAGCGGTCTCGGGGACTACACCCAGTGGGTTCACTAAGAGTGACCCCACTGGCATGCACCTCAAGCAGGCCTGCCCTATTGAAATACATGTTTTCACCGACGCCTCAGAGGCCAATACTACCCGACCTGCGTGCAACTTACTCTCGGAGACTCTTACCGCAAGAGCACTCCGACTGCAACAAGTACTCGCACTCGGCAATCCTATCTACAGACAGAACCAAACTAAAGGCAAAATGTGTAAAGACAACTGTCGGTGCAAGCACTCGACAGAAGTCTCGGGGACTACACCCACTGGGTTCACTCCGAGTGAACCCATTGCAGAAAAAACAATAACACCCAGTGGGTTACAAGAGAAAAGCAAATACTTACTAGACTACTTACTCGGATATCATCACGCAGCTCCAAGCTCCGTTGGTACAAGGCCGCAACGGAGTCATAAGCCCTCTTGGCTTCTCCAACCATCAACTCCACCTGCACCATGGCCCCCTTGGCCGCTCCCACCTGCTCCTCTAGAAGACGCCGGATGCTGAATTCAGCATTCGACGAACCGGGAATCGTGGGAGGCTCCTGAGGCATCCCAAGGTTCTCCCCAGTCAGTTCTTCCCCCACCGGCACTGGTTCAGTCGGTGGAGGCGCTTCAGTCGGTGGAGCGTCGGCGGTAGGAGTGGCGGCAGGAGGAGCAGCCTCGGGGACAGGCTCCAGGACAGGCTCCACGGCGGGGTCGGCTCTCCCTTGGTCGTCCTCGTCCAGGCAAATCGCCCCTGACAAGCCGAATGACATGACGCCTCAGAAAAAGAAAGAATGGCACAGTCCGCGGGGATAAAACACCCGACTCTCCTACAACTCACCGGGTTGGGACGAAACGACGTTGTCCGTGTCCATGGGGTCGTCCCCTTGGCGGGCCGGAGAGGTTGCAGAGGTGGCGACCCTGTCGAGTGAAATCCATTCGACTTATAAAGCAGGAGTTCACTCGGATAACAGAAAGAGCCAAAAGTTAGATTCACTTACGTGGAGGTGACGGGGATAGTGACCCTCATTCGCGGCAGAGCCTTCCGAGGTTTGGGCCCACTCGGCTTGGGCGCCCTGGAAAACTGGCCTGCGGGCTCCGCAGCGGCGTCCCTGGCCCTCTTGGTGCCTCGAACACTCGAGACCACCGGAGCGACAGGCGGAGCACTCGACAACGCAGGAGGAGCTGAAGGGACGGCGGGCTCGTGTCGGCGCTTGCTCTGATGCTCTGGCCGTGGAGGAGGCGAGTCTTGCTCTTCGTCCTCTTCCTCTTCCTCGCTGTCCTCCTCCTCCGACTCCCCACTGTCGGAGACGTATTCAGCGCTCTCCACGCTGCCCTCCTGACTGCCTTCCTCCTCTTCCTCCTCCGGATTCCCGTTCGAGACGGGGGAGAACCAGTTGGTCCACGCCTGCATGAAGTACAGTCGGAAACATTAGGCATCACACGGAGATATAAATAAGCGACTGGAATCAAGACTGTCCAATGCACTCGGCTAATGCCACTCACCTGATTCGGCGGAGGGTGGTCCGCGCTATAAGGCTTCACTCGGCAAGCTCCTTTGGGGTTCTCACAGGGGCCCGTGATTTGGAGCACCCACGAGGTCACCCTCTCCTCGGGTACGCCCACCACGTTGGTCCGAGTGGAATCCTCGGGCCCTGTGTAGTGCCACATAGCATGGTCGGGAGCCTGCAGCGGCTGGATCCGCCAACCAAGGAAGACTTCTAGCAAGTCTATACCGGTGACCCCCTTCCTGACGACATCAACGAGTGGCTCAACCAAAGGCTGGATGTCGTTCTTCTCGGCCTTCAAGAGCGCGAGCTGCTTAGGAGGGGCGGGCCGATCTAGACTAAACGGAGGCAGCTCAGTTGACGCATTCGGGCAGGCGATGTCCTGGCAGTAGAACCACGTTGACTGCCAGTTCCTAACCGACTCACTCAACTGGAGAGCAGGATAGCTGCTCCGACTCTTCTTCTGGAATCCTAAACCTCCGCAGAGCTGGAGGAGGTGCGTCTTATCGTCCGACTGACTAAGACGTTTGATAGTTTGGGATCGGGCAGAGAAGATGTGTTTGAACAAACCCCAATGGGGGGCAACCAATGAAGTACTCGCACAAAACGATAAAAGCAGAAAGGTGGGCGATGGCATTCGGAGGAAAGTGGTGGAGTTGAGCCCCAAAGTGATTCAGGATACCCTTAACGAAAGGATGCGGGGGCAAAGAAAACCCTCGGTGGACATGGCTGAGGAGCAGGACGCGCTCCCCCTCCCGAGGCGCTGGCTCGACCTCGTCCTGCGCCGGCAGTCTCCATGACTTGTGCACGAGCATTCCGTACTCCACCAGCTCCAACAGGTCTCCCTCTGTCACCGATGAAGGGAGGAAATCTCCCTGGATCCACCCCGCCGGCAGCGGCCGCTGCCGCCGCTTAGCAGGCGCCGCCTTGCCCTTCTTCTTCCTTGCCTCCATCTTGCTGGTTTGACCCTTGGTCATGGAGGCGATGGCGAACCCTCGAAGAGAGAGGAGAAGGAAGGGAAGTAGGAGCGCTAGAGGTGGCGGGGAAGTCGGAGCAGGCGAGAGCGAAAGATTCGGCAAGGCGTAGCGAAGAAGCCTCGCCGCCCAGATTTAAATAGAGTTCTGACTGAGTCACTGGTGGGTGGCCTCGAAACCCTATCCGCCCGACCGGACTCGGCGATATCAGTGGAGGAATTGAAGGCGCGTGAATCGAGGCGTCAGGCGCTACTCGAGCGTGCTGGCGTCATCCCCGCTGAGCGCACGGAACCCGAAATTTGAGATCCCGGAAAATCCGCTGCTGTGAGTTGACCGGTCGCGTCAAAAGATGCCGCAGAAGCACTCGGTTTCCGACAGTCCGTTTCGCGAGCACTTCCACTCGGATCGTTGGTCAGGAAAGATAAAATGGATAGAGGCAAGCAACGCCCAAGTCGAACCTAGTCCAGTCGGATCCGAACCTCAAGCACCGCTTCGGCGTTTCAACCCCAATCCATTCGGGGACTAATGATGGGGTCATAGTCCTAGGGTAGGGTCATAGGCCTGCCGTACGTGTCATACCCAAGGACTACCCCACACAAAGAACAGGACCCTAAGTCTGCCCCGACTGAATTAAGGAATCCCCATCATCCAGTCGTTAACAGGCTCTGAATCATCCAGTCGGAGACTAGCATTCGGAGGACACCAGGCTAACCGACTGGATACACTCGGTACATCGTAACCTCTCCGGAGGGAAACTGCCGTACGTTTCCGGGTGCATTTATTAGCATTTAGAGAATACGTTACCTGTAACGTACGCATTCAATCGCCACTACTCCACCCCTGAATCAGAACCGTTGTGGAGGGCAGCGCACTCTATATAAGCCGCCCTCCCCCACTGGTAAAAGGGTTAGCAAATCATTGTATTCCATATTACACTCGGTAACAAACTCCGAGAGCACTGAGACGTAGGGCTGTTACCTCCACCGCAGAGGGGCCTCAACTCATACAACCTCGCCGTAGCTAGGACTCTGCCCATCTCATTCGTACCCTACACATCTACTATCAGGCTTATACCCACGACAGCGGTTCACCATACGTGCATGCTACGGGAATAACTAACCTCAACACAAGTATTTCTAGATTCACAACACCCTACTAACATGACTATAATATTACCATATCCATATCTCAAAACTAATTGTAAGGAATCAAACTTCTCTTACTAATCAATGCACTTGAATATGGAAGTTTTTATTACCTCGTTGGATGCCTATCATATTTAGGACTAATTTCATAGCACACGCCAATTACCATGTTGTTTAAGACTGTCAAAATGACATAAGTGAAGCATGAGAGTAAAAGACAAACTACTCGAAAAGATATAAGTAAAGATCAATGTGAATAATTATTTGGCTATGTGAAGACTCTCCCATCTATGAATTTTAGATCCTAAGTACCTTATTCAAACAAAATAAAATGACGCTCCAAGCAAAACACATATCATGTGGTGAATAAAAATTTAGCCCCAAGTAAAGTTACCGATGGATTGAAGACGAAAGAGGGGATGCCTTCCCGGGGCATCCCCAAGCTTATGCTCTTGCCACTCCTTGTTCCATATTCCATCGAAACTCTACCCAAAACTTGAAAACTTCACAACACAAAACTTAACGGAACTTCGTGAGATGGGTTAGTATGATAACGAGCAAATCAATCACTTGGGTACTGTCAAAACAAGACTCATAATTATTTTCACACAATGCCTACTATATCTTACTATTTCCACAATTTATATTACTCAATATAATCTATGGAAACACCAAAACAAGCAAACTATGCATTGAAAACAGAATCTATTAAAAATAGAACAGTTTGTAATGATCTGAATGCTAACCATACTTCTGCACCTCCAAAAATTCTGAAACAATTATGACAATTAAGGAAATTTGTATATCAATCATCACCAAAAAAAATCAACCTAAAATCACTCTCTGGATAGAAATTAGAAATGATTTCGCGAGGGCAAAGTTTCTGTCTTTTCAGCATGATCAAACAACTATCACCCAAACTAATCATAAAGGCTTTACTTGGCACTTTATTGAACTAAAACCTATAAAGCATGATTAATATAGTAGCTTAATCATGTGAACACACAAAAACAGTAAGGATACATATTCGGTTGTCTCCCAACAAGCACTTTTCTTTAATGCCTTTCAAGCTAGGCATGATGATTTCAATGATGCTCACATAAACGATAAGGATTGAAACATAATGGAAGCATCATGGAGCATATGACTAGCACATTTAAGTCTAACCCACTTCTTATGCATAGGGATTTTGTGATCAAACAATTTATTGGAGAAAGAATAACCTAGCATAGGAAGATAAAACAAGCATGACTTCAAAAGTTTCAACACATGGAGAGGAAGCTTGCTATTATTGCAGTATGTAGAAGCATATGATCCTCTCTCATAATAATTTTCAGTAGCATCATGAATGACTTCAACAATATAACCAGCACCTAAAGCATTCTTTTCATGATCTACAAGCATAGAAAATTTACTACTCTCCACATAAGGAAATTTATTCTCATCAATAGTAGTGGGAGTATCGTAAAAGACTTGAACACTACGAATTGTTTCCACATTAAAAGAGTAATGTTCAGTGAAAGGATACTCAAGAGTGTGACAAGTTTTATCATCCCTCTTCTTTATAGCATAAGTATCATCACCGTAATCATAATAGATAGGGGCATGCTTTTATCATAATAATTTTGATCATTCAAAGTGGGGAAACTAAAAAGATCATCCTCATCAAACATAGCATCCCCAAGCTTGTGGCTTTGCATATCATTAGCATCATGGGTATTTAAAGAAATCATGCTAACAGCATTGCAATCATGCTCATCATTCACATATTTTATGCCAAGAATTCTATGTAATTCTTCTTCTAGCACTTGAGCACAATTTTCCTTCCCATCATTTTCACGAAAGACATTAAAAAGATGAAGCATATGAGGCAACCTCAAATCCATTTTTTGTAGTTTTCTTTTATAGACTAAACTAGTGATAAATCAAGAAACTAAAAGATTCGATTGCAAGATCGAAAGATATACCTTCAAGCGCTAACCTCCCCGGCAACGGCGCCAGAAAAGAGCTTGATGTCTACCACGCAACCTTCTCCTTGTAGACGTTGTTGGGCCTCCAAGTGCAGAGGTTTGTAGGGCAGTAGCAATTTTCCCTCAAGTGGGTGACCTAAGGTTTATCCATCTGCGGGAGACTTAGGATGAAGATAGACTCTCTCAAGCAACCCTGCAACCAAATAACAAAGAGTCTCTTGTGTCCCCAACACACCCAATACAATGGTAAATTGTATAGGTGCACCAGTTCGGCGAAGAGATGGTGATACAAGTGCAATATGGCTGGTGGATATAGGTTTTTGTAATCTGAAATTACAAAAACAGCAAAGTAAATAATAGAAAACGTGATCACGAACGGTATTTCAATGCTTGGAAACAAGGCCTAGGATTCATACTTTCACTAGTGAAGTTCTCTCAACAATGATAACATAATTGGATCATATAACTAGCCCTCAACATGAAACAAAGAGTCACACCAAAGTCACTAATAGTGGAGAACAAAGGAAGAGATTGATGTCGGGTACGAAACCACCACAAAGTTATTCTTTTTGATCGATCTATTCAAGAGCCGTAGTAAAATAACACGAAGCTATTCTTTCCGTTTGATCCATCATAGAGTTCGTACTAGAATAACACCTTACGACACATATCAACCAAGACCCTAATGTCACCTAGATACTCCATTGTCACCTCAAGTATCCGTGGGCATGATTACACGATATGTATCACACAATCTCAGAATAATCTATTCAACCAACACACAGAACTTCAAAGAGTGCCCCAAAGTTTCTAGCGGAGAGTCAAAACGTGTGCCAACCCTTATGCATAGGTTCCCGAAGTCACAAACCCACAAGTTGATCACCAAAACATACATCAAGTACTCACATGAATTTCCCATTCTCACCACAGATAGACACGTGCAAGACATACATCAAGTGTTCTTAAAGACTCAATCCGATAAGATAACTTCAAAGGGGAAACTCAATTCATCACAAGAAGGGAGAGAGGGAAGAACATCATAAGATCCAACTATAGTAGCAAAGGCCGTGGTACATCGAGATCAAGACATCTCAAGAACACGAGAGAGAGAGAGAGATCAAACACATAGCTACTGGTATATACCCTCAGCCCCGAGGGTGAACTACTCCCTCCTCGTCATGGAGATCGCTGGGATGATGAAGGTGGCCACCGGAGATGGATTCCCCCTCTAGCAGGGTGCAGAACAGGCTCCCGATTTGTTTTTGGTGGCTACAGAGGCTTGCGGCGGCGGAACTCCCAATCGAGGTTTCTGTTTGGGGGTTTCTGTATTTCTAGGAATTTATGGCGATGGAATTACGTCCGTTGGGCCCACGAGGAGGTCACAAGCCTGCTAGGCCCGGCCTAGGGGGGCTCCTACGCTTGTGACTCCCTCGTGGCTCTTCTGGCCTTCTTCCAAAGCTTCGGGGGTCTCTTTTGGTCCAAAAAAATCATCGTGAAAGTTTTATTCCATTTGGACTCCGCTCTGAAAAAGGTCAAAAACTCGGAAAAAAAAAACTGGCACTAGGCACCGAGTTAATAGGTTAGTCCCAAAAAAGATATAAAATAGCACATTCATGCATATAAAACATCCAAAGTTGACAAGATAATAGCATGGAACCATCAAAAATTATAGATACGTCGGAGACGTATCAGTTCGCAGCTAAGCCCCCGAGCGTGGAGGTTGTCCTCACTCGGGGCAGGTTATTCCCTTAGATGAAAACAGGTTTGCTACCAAGACGAGAAGGTGGTTCTTGCGAATTGATGATGGCCATGTCCATCTTTGTATCCGAACGAGGATCATGTCCTCATTAGGAACTGTTTTAACTTAGGTGAAGGCTGGTTCGTGGCTAAAACCCTGAGCATGGAGGTTGTCCTCACTCGGGGCAGGGTTTTTCCTTAGGCGAAACTAGGTTCAATGCCAGGGAATGATTCTTCTATTCATCTTGTCGGCCGAATGAAGATCTTACCTTCACTCGGAACTGTTTTAACATAGGTGAAAGCTGGTTCACGGCTAAGCCCCGAGCATGGAGGTTGTCCTCACTCACGACAAGTTTTTCCCTTAGGTGAAAATAGGTTCACTACCAAGATGAGAATGTAGTTCTTGCAAACTTGATGATGGTCATGACCATCTTGGTAATGGAATGAACAACATGTCCTCATTTGGAACCGTTTTAACTTAGGCAAAGGCTGGTTCACGGCTAAGTCCATGAGCATGAAGGTTGTCCTCATTGAGGGCAAGTTTTTCCTTAGGAGAAAACAGGTTCGCCTGATTGTTCTATTCATCTTAGCAGCCGAATGAAGATATTGCCTTCACTTTGAACCGTTTTCACTTAGGCGGAATCTGGTTCGCGGCTAAGCCCCCGAACGTGGAAGCTGTCCTCACTCGGGGCAGGTTTTTACCTTAGGCAAAAATAGGTTCGCTTCCAAGATGAGAAAGTAGTTTTTGCGAAATTGATGATGACCCTATTCATATTGTTATCTGAATGAAGATCATGTCCTCATTAGGAACCATTTTGACTTAGGCGAAAGCTGCTTCGCGGCTAATGTAACAGCCCAAGTGCATTACCTTGCCTTCTTTCTAATATGCCATGTATGAACCTTCAATGAATGCCATCTTGTGGTTTGAATAGAAATATTTTGCTTCATACCTTTTTACATCCTCGCATAATATCATCATTTCATATTTCGCATCATGCTTTGTTTGAAGGATATGTTGAGTGGTGTGTTGTGGAGATTGTGTGCTTGCAACCAAGTGTTAGTGTCTGAAACTATCCCCACAAATTCTTTAAATTATGCCCATCTGTCTCTCTTTTATTCGAACGTGTGAATGTGGTGATGTTATTGGAATAATGAATTTATTAAAAATGTTAAACTTTCACCTAATGTTCTGTTAGGGATTTTAAAAGTAACACTTGGCCACGTGTGGCTATTTTCTTTTGTGGTTTGGCTAAACAGATTCCAATTTTCGATATATGTGAATTATTTTGTTTGCTCTAAAAATGCTCAAAACATTTTTATCAAATAGAGCTTATTTGTCTGAGTGTCAAACTATTTTTACTTTCTCTCTATTCTTTCAAAATATCATCTAGTTATTTAATTTGAGTGCTGCTATTTTATTTAAAAACAAAAGAAAGCTTATGTTTTTCTTCTCTGAAGCAGTAGAGCAGCAGCGGCCTAGCCTAGTTGGGCCTTGCCTCCCGTGGCCCAGCGAGACCAGCAGCACAACGCCCCAACGCAGCTGGCCCAGCACCCCTCTAATGGTCGCCTGCTCCGTGAGGATGTCTCCCTGGTGCTGAGTCACAGAGGTTTAGAGAGCATGCACCTCGCGTCGTTGGCTTCACAAACGTCGAGGACGATGTTCCGCTGCGCCCCTTTATAGCCCCACGCCTCTCCCTAGGGTTCCCCTTCTTCCTCATGCCGCCGCCATCTCTTCTCCTTCCCCTCTTCCCCTCCAATTGCCTCACATGTGAGCAAGAGAGAGAGGGTTCGGAGAATTTTCAGAGAGCAGCAGTGGCTCCACCGTTCATAGTCATCATCATCCTCGACTCCGATGACTCCCACCGCTCCTTTGAGGATGTCCATAAGAGCGCCAGCGTCATCTTTGTCTGATTCCCAGAGCTAGCAGGAGGAGATCGCCTCGAACGTGGCATCGTCTTCGTCTTTCTCACAGACCGTGAGCTTCGCACGTTTGCCGTCCCTTTTGCGTCCACGACCTCTGCGAAGCCGTCTGCTCTTCCAAGCAACCCTTCTTTCGTTTCCCCGCGCTGATCGCCATTAGCCTCATTGCCCGTCGATCGACCGCGCCATGGCCCTGTCGTGCGGCTCCCAAAAGCAGGGGATTTTTCTTCATGTCGTTGCTCATTGTGCACGCATACCGACTGCTACTCCCATACTGACGCATGCACTACCCCCTCCCCCATAGTCGCCTAGCTCCACAGTGCTCGCACATCCTCGCCGCGCCAGCTGTAGCCCTCTGCTCGCGCCCCGCAACCCCTAGCGGAGCTGAGAGCAGCGACCTCCCGCACCCGGCCTTTTCTTGCTTCCCTCGCTGCGCTAGCCACGGAAATGGAGTCCCCTCGAGCCCTCGAGTTTACGCAGCCCTGCCGTAGTCCACCTGCCCCGATAATCACTCGAAGCCTCCCCGGTGCTGCCATTTCCTTCCCTGTCGTAGGTGAAAAGGGAGGCCAGCCGAGCGTCGAGGCAGATCAAAAGGGGCAAGCCCCACTCCCTTAGTCACAAGTCGTGCCGCAGCAAAGTGGTTGCACGCCCATAGTATATGAAGCTAGTCCCTTGAACCCCCCCCCCCCCGCGGCAGATTAAAATCACCCTCCTTTTTTATTCCTGTAATGTGTCACGGCAGTGATAATGGCCGTGGGCACACATGTCATCCCCTCATGGGACCCTCATGCCTATGGCAAGTGGGCCTGGAATTTTTTTATTTATGTTGTGACGATTTTTTTGTGTTTTTATTTTCATTTTTGATTCTTTACATTTAGGGAAATGTCCAAATCTGGACATGGCCACACTTGGGAGCTGCCAATTGGGGCAACTATTGACTAGTAACTCATATGCAAATTCTATTACTTGTGTCGGTGCACTAAAGACTGGGGTCCCTAGTGCCCCAGGCTTGTGCACGGGCGCGAAGAGCCCCTGACGGCACAGCACGGCAGGATCCAGACAAGATGCACCCCAAGATTACCAAGGCCCCGACAAGCCTGCCTTCCCGAGAAGATAACCAAGGCCATGCCCGTTTAGTGGGCGTGATGAACTCACCAAGGACAAGGTCTCGGCAAGCCTCCCTTGCCGGGACGAGAACCGAAGCCCCCCTGGCAAGCTTCCTTGCCGGGACGAAGACGCAAGGCCCTGGCAAGCTCCCTTGTCGGGATGAAAGACTATGCACTGCAGGGCAACCACCCTTGCCACAGTGCCACCGCCCCCCAAGTTCCAGCGCATTCCGCATGCGCCAGCGCAGGGGTCCAGGTGTCGAAACGCCTGGACACGTGTCTCCACCAGCACATTGCTGACAAGTACAAGACGTGCATTTAATGCACCTGACAGCGGTAGATGGATAAGCACCGCTCTAGATTCACTGTAACTTCTCGTGAACCTACCACCAAGCACTATTAGTGACCCTTTGCCTATAAAAGGAGGCCCTTAGATCATTCTCAAGGGGTTAGACTCTTGAACATTGGCCAGAAGATGGTCATCATCAGTCACTGTAACAAACAACAAAACGCTTAATACAACCAAACAAACAGGACGTAGGGTTTTACGCGTTAGTGGCCCGAACGTGGGTAAAAAGGCTTGTCGGGTGTTGATCGTTAGCTCTTCTCTTGACGTCATCTTTCCCCACCCTACGATCACAAGGGTTTCAAGTGATTCCCATTGGTGTTGACCTAGCATCGCCGACATCTTCGACGCGCCATGTAGGCGGTGCGGAGTTGTGCGTGAATCAGACCAAACTCAACACTGGATCCATCAAAGTTTGGGCGCTACGCCGCATTCCCCCGGAAACGGGGTACCGCGGCGAACGCTCTGTTCTGCTACGACTTCCCAAGGCCTGCACGAGAGCATTGCTACACGCGCGCGGGGGGCAGGGAGGCGAAGGCTCCAAGAGCAGCGTCGTCAGGCCGATGCGTCGCTCGGGGGCCAATGCGCAGCTGTCGAGGGCGTGCTTAGGCGCTTCACAGAGGGCCCGGTGCATACTCCGGCGGACGCACCTCCACGGAGCGATGCATAGTCATTGAGGATGCGTGATACGTCTCAAACGTATCTATAACTTTTGATGGTTTCAGGCTGTTATCTTGTCATCTTTGGAAGTTTTATGTACCTTTTTTATCTTTTCTGGGACTAACTTATTAATTCAGTGCCAAGTGCCAGTTCCTGTTTTTTCTGTGTTTTTGGCTCTTTTCAGATCTAATTTTGGACCGGAGTCCAAACAGAATAAAATCCCCAAAATGTTTTTTTCCCGAACGAAAGAATATCTAAGGGCTTGTGGGCCAAGCCAGGAGGGCTACAGGGAGCCCACAAGCCCCCACTCCGCCACCAGGGGGAGGCGGCGGTGGGCAGGCTTGTGGCCTCCCTGGAGCCCCCCTGACCTAGATCTTGCACCTATATATTCCCTAAAAATCAGAAAAAAAATCAAGGGATCCACGAAAATACTTTTCCGCCGCCGCAAGCTTCCGTTTCCGTGAGATCTCATCTGGAGACCCTTACCGGTGCCCTGCTGGAGGGGAATTTGGAGTTGAAGGGCTTCTTCATCATCATCATCGCCCCTCCAATGACTCGTGAGTAGTTCACTTCAGACCTACGGGTCCGTAGTTAGTAGCTAGATGACTCCTTCTATCTCTTGGATCTTCAATACAAACTTCTCCATGATCTTCAAGGAGATCTATCCGATGTAATCTTCTTTGGTGGTGTGTTTCTCGAGATCCAATGAATTGTGGATTTGTGATCAAATTATCTATGATATATATTTGAGTCTTTGTTGATTTCTTATATGCATGATTTGATATCCTTGTAAGTCTCTCCGAGACTTGGATTTTGTTTGTCCAACTAGATCTATGATTCTTGCAATGGGAGAAGTGCTTGGTTTTGGGTTCTTACCATGTGGTGACCTTTCCCAATGATAGTAGGGGCAGCAAGGCACACATTGTGTAGTTGCCATCAAGGGTAACAAGGTGGGCTCTGTCGTTGATATGAGATTGTCCATCTACATCATGTCATCTTGCTTAAGGCGTTACTCTGTTCTTTTGGACTTAATACACTAGAAGCATGCTGGATAGAGGTCGACGTGTGGAGTAATAGTAGGAGATGCAGAAAGTATCGGTCTACTTGTTTTGGACGTGATGCCTATAGATATAATCATTGCCATAGATGACGTCACGACTTTGCGCGGTTCTATCAATTTCTATTTGTTCACCCACCGTCTACTTGCTTTCATGAGAGAAGCAACTAGTAAACACTACGGCCCCCGGGTCTATTCACACCTATCGTTTCCACTTTTGCTTTTAGTTTGCTTTATTACTTTGTTGCTTTCAGTTCTCACTTGGCGAACAATCTATAAGGGATTGACAACCCCTTCATAGCGTTGGGAGCAAGCTTTTTGTGTTTGTGCAGGCTCTTGTGATACTCCTTCACTGGATCAATACCTTGGTTCTCAAACTGCGGGAAATATTTACCACCACTGCGCTACATCACCCTTTCCGCTTCGAGGGAACACCAACGCAAGGCTCCACGGCCACAGGGGAAATCCTTTGCATATTTGCCTAGGAAGTCCCTTAAGGCATAGCCGTAGCAAAAGGATTCCTGGTGCCGTCGACACACCTATTTCTGGCACCATTGGAAGGTCTTTTGTTGCAGTAGCAGAAGTATTTCTGGCGCCGTTTCCGGGGAAGGAGAGATCTATCCAAGTAGGTCTCACAAACTCATCTCTTGCATTTACTTTTTTTGCCAGTTGCCTCTCGTTTTCCTCTCCCCCACTTCACATTTGCCGTTTTCATTTTCCTTTCTCCTTTGTCGTCTTCTTTTGCCTTTGCCGTTTTCCTTTGCCGGTTTTCATGCTTTCTTGTGTGCTTGTTTGTTTGTTGAAGTCATCATGGCTGAAAACACCAAACTTTGCGACTTCTCGAGCACTAATAATAATGATTTTATTAGTACTCTGATTGCTCCCGCCACTAGTGCGGAATCGTATGAAATCAACACAGCTTTACTGAATCTTGTTATGAAAGAGCAATTCTCTCGCCTTCCTAGTGAAGATGCCGCATCCCATCTCAATACCTTCATTGAGCTTTGTGATATGCAAAAGAAAAGAGATGTAGATAATGACGTGATTAAGTTGAAACTTTTTCCTTTCTCGTTGCGAGATCGCGCAAAAACTTGGTTTTCTTCTTTGCCTAAAAATAGTATCGATTCTTGGGATAAGTGCAAAGATGCTTACATATCCAAGTATTTTCCGCCAGCTAAGATCATCTCCTTACATAACGATATCATGAATTTCAAGCAACTTGATCATGAACACGTTGCACAATCTTGGGAGAGGATGAAGCTTATGATTAGAAATTGTCCCGCTCATGGCTTGAGTTTGTGGATGATTATACTAATCTTTTACGCTGGCTTGAATTTCTCTTCTCGCAATATCTTGGACTCTGCCTCAGGTCGAACGTTCATGGAAATCACGTTAGGAGACACTACAAAACTCCTAGACAATATCATGACCAACTACTCTGAGTGGCATACTGAAAGGTCACGTGCTAGCAAAAAGGTAACCGCTATAGAAGAGATTAACTCGCTTAGTGCTAAGATGGACGAGTTAATGAATTTGGTTGCTAGTAGAAACGCTACTGTAGATCCTAAGGACATGCCACTATCTTCTTTGATTGAGAGTAGCAACGCTAGTTTGGACGTGAAATTTGTTGGTAGGAACAATTTTGGCAACAACAATGCTTTTAGAGGAAACTATGTTCCTAGGCCTTTTCCTAGTAACCCCTCTAACAATTATGGGAATTCCTACAACAACACTTATGGAAATCACAACAAATTACCCTCTGATTTAGAGAGTAATATCAAAGAATTCATCAACTCTCAAAAGATTTTCAATGCGTCCATAGAGGAAAAACTACTCAAAATTGACGATTTGGCTAAGAGCGCTGATAGGATGTCTTGTGATATTGATGATTTGAAAGTTAGATGCTCTCCTCCCAAGGTCAACTTGGATGAAACTTTGAAAGCTATGCGTGTCTCCATGAATGAGAGCAAAGAAAGAACCGCCCAAATTTGCGCTAGGCATGAATGGTTTAAAAGGGTGCGTTCTAGTGATGCAAATCACGAAGATCTTAAAGTGCTTGGTGTGTCTCCTCTTGAATCTTTGTTTTCGCATGTCAAATATATTTATGGAGGGGATGGATATGAATCCACTTTGGTTGAAAAATGCCCCAATGATTCGGAGTCGACCCATCTTGATGATAAAGGTGTGGAGAGTGGAGTGGAAGAAATCAAAATTATGGGTAGTAATGAAACTCCCACTTTGGATTTCAAGGAATTCAATTATGATAATTGCTCCTTGTTTGAATGCATTCTTTGATGCAATCCATTGCAAACTCTCCACACGCTTATAGCCAAAACAAAGCCTTTACCGCGCATATCGTAGATGCTATGATGAAATCTCTTGAAGAGAAGCTCAAACTAGAAGTCTCTATACCTAGAAAACTTCATGATGAGTGGGAACCTACTATCAAAATCAAGATCAAAAACTATGAGTGCAATGCTTTGTGTGATTTGGGTGCTAGTGTTTCCGCGATTCCAAAGTCTTTATGTGATATTCTTGGTTTTCACGAGATTGAAGAGTGTTCTCTTAATTTGCATCTCGCGGATTCTACTGTCAAAAACCATTTGGAAGGATCGATGATGTTCTTATTGTTGCAAATAAGAACTATGTACCCGTGGATTTCATTGTACTTGACATAGATTGCGATCCCTCATGTCCTATTATTCTTGGTAGACCTTTCCTAAGGACTATTGGTGCTGTCATCGATATGAAGGAAGGGAATATTTGATTTCAATTTCCTTTAAAGAAGGGCACGGAGCACTTTCCTAGAAAGAAAATAAGATTGCCTTATGAATCTATGATGAGGGCTACTTATGGTTTGAGCACCAAAGATGACTATACGTGATTCCATCACCTTTTGCCTAGCTAAGGGCGTTAAACAAAAGCGCTTGTTGGGAGGCAACCCAACGAATCTATCCTTTTTCTTTCTATTTTGTGTTTTTCACACTTTCATAATTCTGTTATGATTGTGTTTTATTTTGTTTCTTTTGCATTTGTCCCAAGCAAAACCGTTATGATTAGTCTTGGGGATGATCGTTTGGTCATGCTGGAAACGACAGGAACTTTCTGCTCACGAAAAGAATTTTCCTTTTTTCTGTAATAGATTTTGAGTTGATTCTTTTTGCTGCTGATTGCTACGCAAATTATTCAGACTGTCGTAATTTTTCAGAATTTTTGGAGTATCAGAAGTATACGAAATATACATATTCCTACAGACTGGTCTGCTATTAACAGATTCTGTTTTTGTTGTGTTGGTTGCTTATTTTGATGAAACTATGGATAGTATCGGGGGGTATTAGCCATGGAAGATTGAAAATACTGTAACCCAACATCAGCATAAGTAGAATTTAAGTTTTCTACAGTACCTAAGGAAGTGGTGGTATGCTTTCTCATACTAATGTTATCACGAGTTTCTGTTTAAGTTTCGTGTTGTGAAGTTTTCAAGTTTTCGATGAAGTTCTTATGGACAAAGAGATAAAGAGTGGCAAGAGCTCAAGCTTGGGGATTCCCAAGGAACCCCAAGAGATTCAAGGATGTCGTAAAAGCCTAAGCTTGGGGATGCCCGAGGAAGGCATCCCCTCTCTCGTCTTCAATCCATCGGTAACGTTACTTGGGGCTATATTTTTATTCACCACATGTTATGTGTTTTTTCTTGGAGCGTCTTGTATCGTAGGAGTCTTTTATTTCTGTTGTGTCACAATCATCCTTGCTTCACACCTAGAGAGAGAGACATGCACTCACCGTGATTTTGTCGAGCTTCACTTATATCTTTTGGTAGACAATTCAGCTCACATGTGCTTCACTTATATCTTTTGAGCTAGATACTTTTGCTCTATGTGCTTCACTTATATATTTTAGAGCACAGCGGTGTGTGGCTTGGTAGTTGATCTATGCTTTGAAAGTAGTCTCAAAAGGGGTAGTTATCCAAAGGGATACAAAAACTTCCACCTTCATGTGCATTGAATAGTTAGAGAAGTTTGATTCATCTCAATTAGTTTTGAGTTGTGGTTATGGTAGTATTGAAGTTATGCTAGTGAGGTGTTGTGGATCTAGAAATACCTGTGCTGAAGTTAGTGATTCCCGTAGCATGCACGTATGGTGAACCGCTATGTGATGAAATCTGAGCATGATTAGTCTATTGATTGTCATCCTTTGCGTGGCGGTCGGGATCGCGCGATAGTTTATACCTACCAACCCTCCCCCTAGGAGTATGTGTTGAATGCTTTTTTCGATTACTAATAAAACTTTTGCAACAAGTATATGAGTTCTTCATGACTAATGTTGAGTCCATGGTTTAGATGCACTTTCACCTTCCACCATCACTATCTTCTTAGTACCGTGCAACTTTCGCCGGTGCACAAAACCCACCATTAGCCTCCCTCAAAACAGCCACCATACCTACCTACTATGGCTTTTTCAAAGTCATTACAAGATATATTGCCATGCAACTACCACCATCACATGTGCCACCCCGTCTACATTGCCATTGCATGATCGTAAGATAGCTAGCATGATGTTTCCATTAATGTCTATGCCATGCTAGATCATTGTCACGGTACACTACCGAAGGCATTCCATATAGAGTCATAGTTGCTCTAAGTTTTGAGTTGAAAGTGTGATGATCATCATTGATGGAGCATTGTCCCATGTGAGGAAATAAAAGAGGCCAAACAAGCCCACCAAAAAAAAGAGGCCAAAGAGCCCACCAAAAAATAAAAAATAAATGAGAGAAAAAGAGAGAAGGGACAATGCTACCACTTTTTCCACACTTGTGCATATTAAGCACCATGATCTTCATGATTGAGAGTCCATCATTTTGTCACCACCATATAGCTAGTGGGAAATTTTCATTATATAACTTGGCTTATATATTCCAATGACAGGCTTCCTCAAAATTGCCTTAGGTCTTCGTGAGCAAGCAAGTTGGATGCACAGCCACTAGTTTTCTTTAAGAGCTTTCACATACTCTTAACTCTAGTGCATCATTTGTATGGCAATCCCTACTCATTCACATTGATATCTATTGATGAGCATCTCCACAGCTCATAGATATGCCTAGTTAATCTAACTATCTTCTCCTTTTTGTCTTGCAACCTCCACCACGCTCCACACCATCTATAGTGCTATTACCATGGCTCACGCTCATGTATTGCATGAGAGTTGAAAAGGTTTGAGAAAGTAAAGGTGTGAAACAATTACTTGGCCAATACCGGGGTTGTGCATGATTTAAATTCCTTGTGCAATGATGATAGAGCATAGCCAGACTATATGCTTTTGTAGGGATAACTTTCTTTTGGCCTTGTTATTTTGAAAGTCCATGATTACCTTGCTAGTTTGCTTGAATTATTATTGTTTCCACGTCAATAGAAAACTATTGTTTTGAATCTAATGGATCTGAACATTCACGTCACATAAGAGGAGTTACAAAGGACATCTATGCTAGGTAGCACGAAAGCATCAAAAATTCATTCTTTATCACTTCCTTACTCGAGGACGAGCAGGAGTTAAGCTTGGGGATGCTTGATACTTCTCAAACGTATCTATAATTTTTTATGGTTTCATGCTGTTATCTTGTCATCTTTGGAAGTTTTATGTACCTTTTTATCTTTTTTGGGACTAACTTATTAATTCAGTGCCAAGTGCCAGTTCCTGTTTTTTCTGTGTTTTTGGATCTTTTCAGATCTGATTTTGGAACGGAGTCCAAACGGAATAAAATCCCCGAAATGATTTTTTCCCGAACGAAAGAAGATCAGGGGGCTTGTGGGCCAAGCCAGGAGGGCTACAGGGAGCCCACAAGCCCCCACTCCGCCACCAGGGGCGAGGCGGCGGTGGGCAGGCTTGTGGCCTCCCTGGCGACCCCATGACCTAGGTCTTGCGCCTATATATTCCCTAAAAATCACAAAACAATCAAGGGATCCACTACAAGAAATGAGCTCATTAATGACAAAAAATAATGACGGCGGTTTTATTGGTCACTGATCTAGGACTAAAATTTACAAAAAGGTCATGAGGTGTCTAAGAGGGTCCAAACTCTAGAAAAACTTTGACCATCTCTATCAAGAAGGTCATAATCCCATTGCACAAAATGGTCACTCGCATGTGTAGCTCTATATATACACGTATTGTAGGTCCTTCATGACAAAATTAAGAAGGTCATAGGCTTAACTAGAGGTGACTGGGCAGACAACTAGACAATTTCGCCTACGTGTCTTGTATAGGTATCGACAAGGCCACAAAGTATAAATACGTTGACAGGTCGGAATTTATATTTTTTTATTGTCCTCAAGACGGCGGACAAGATTGTTCCTAGATAATGGTTGAATCTTGAAAAACTTTTAGTGGTTCTCTGATTAAATGGGTACTTTTATAGCTAGATATAATTTTGGAAAAAATCATGAGCAAACTATAAGGCACCCGTAGTTCAAATTTGAGCCGCTTCTAGCTGAATCGATCGAAATTTATCTTTTTCACTAGAGGTGGATCAAAATATCTTGGCACTAAAAAATTATTTCAATTGTACATTAAATATGATTTAGTATTTTAGAAAATTTATTCGTTCTAATTTTGCAACAAATATATGATAGATCCTTCACAAAATACTCATTTTAGACACTTAAAAAATGAAAAACAAAATTTTCATGCAGAAGAAATGAAAACTCCCTTTTAAAAAATTGTTTGCCATTAAAATATGCACCCCTATGTAGAATAAAAGATCATTTTTTTTTGAATTTTTCATGTCAAAAATTAAGAGAAAAACAAAAGAGAAAAATTACATGTGCTCTATTCTCATTGGTGGAATTAGTTGTCACACGGATCGATGACATGGATTCCATCCATCCATACATCTCTCCTTCCCACATCCATCTCCATCCAGCCATCTATCCACAAAAAAGAAGAAAAAAAGAAAATGGAAAAGGATAACCCCACCCGCAGCCAACCCAAACCCTATCTCCTCCCATCGCACTCTCCCCCACACCAACATCTCCTCTCTGGACTCCCGCGCCCTAGGGTTAGCCGCCGCCGCCGCATACCTTATTCCAGCGAGATCCGGTGGCCATGGCCTGCGCGCAGCTAGCTCCGGTGCGAGTAGCGGCTCGGTCAACGCGCGCCAGGAGATGCTCGAGCTCCAACGCGCATGGCGGTGCCGCCGCCTGATGCGGGCGCAGGGGCGATGGACCGACGGGGAGCCGGCGGGGCTGGACGGATCTGGCCGTGGGGGGCCCATTCCCGGCGGTGGTCGGCCTCCTAGGAGCTCCGGCGAGCTTCGGCATTGTAGCTCCAGGTGCCAGCGAGAGGGAGAGAGAGAACCTGCCAGGGGGAGAGAAGACGAGGGAGGAAGAGGGAGAGGAGCGGGGAGGCTCTGCCTGGTGCTCAGATCAGACGGCTCCGACTTGGGGTGGGGTCCCGGCGAGCCTCCGGTGGCCAGCCAGCACCGCAGGAGGCCGAGGCGGAGTCCATTACCTCATCTCCGGCCGCGTGTCGTCGTCTCCGGGCTGAGGTGGCCCGACTGCCGCGCATGTGCTGGTCCCCTCCCCCTTCCCTTCACTTTGGCCATATCTTCGTCCTCGTCCTCCATTGACGAGCCTAGACATTTTCGAGCAGGAGCCTGAGTAGATGCGCCTTGCCCAGGAGCCGAAAGATCCATCCTGCTACCCCGGGAATCTTCCCGAGCAAAAAAATCACGGTGCAGCATCCAGGTTTTGTTGCTTTTCGCATGGCCGCTATGTCAGAAACTTCTCAAGGAAATTCGATTTCGCTCTAGCACTTAAGAAGTATAATGGGCAAGAGATTCATTTGAACCTGTGTGGGACTGGGCCTTTACGTTTTGCTTTCCTTAGAAGCTCATCAATAGTGCGAGAGTGTGGAACTGATTGTCGGGAATAATTCATTAGTTTCCATTTTAGACATCACTTCTATTTAAAATAAATTTTTGCACACTATTATGGAGAGTAATTAGGTCGCCAATGGACCTGGTAGAAGTAACCAATGGACTTATGTGTGTATTTAATTTGTTTGCACAACAAGTGAACGTCAACTAGGTCCTTCTAAAGGGTTTATCATAATGAAGTACACCCAGTTTAATACAGTTTTGATTTAGTTAGTTGGTTCGATCTTTTTATAGTTGATACTATCATACATAATTTTTTAGCTAATACTATCATAACTAATTTGTGTCCCAATGCAATACAAATTTACTCTACTACCAATTAAGAACAATTGTACATGGTTCTATATTATGAGGAGCTCACTCACAAACCAGAATACTATCTATTGATTATCGTGTATTATTGTAACTCTTCTTTGTGTCTTCCACCGTTTTGCAGATAGATTTATTGTTACCGGTGATTAATTATCCACTAGATTAAATAACTCATTTGATTGATTCCCACAGTTGAATTACATGTCATTTTCACATTCTTATATTCGTGTCTAGTACCCATGAAGTCGTAGCTGATTGTTTTGTAGTTAAAATGGAGTCGTAGTAATGCATGAATTTTCATTGTCTTACTCTGGAAGCCGGGTATGCCCTTTGGTACGGTAGATTAGTCCTTATTGTTTTCACTTATTCCTTCTAATTTGTGTATCACATATATCTATTATTTGATGCTTTGTACATATCAATGTGATAATCCATATCTTCTCAGTTTTGGCACATCATAGTTTTATGATTAGGTTTATTGTAAACAATTCTTAGAGCCTATTTTATTCGTAACATTCTGAAAAGTTCATAGAGAAAAAAACATAGGACTATGATCTCATTATCATCATGGATCCTACGGTAATGAGCTATGTTTGTTTGAACCGTAGGAAAATGATGGTATTATTTGCAACACCCTCGAGAGTGTAACCCAAGTGAAGCCTTATGTTAAAAGTTCTTTTCAAAAGACAGTAGTATTAAAGGGCGCAAAATTGGCCGATGACATATTTGTGATAAAGTTCACAATTCTCTACATGTTAGTTTAATCATTTGCTTTCCATTTCATTTCATTTTACGTGAAGCTTTCCACCGTGTAATCTTGATCCTTCTCTAAATCCATAGTTTTCCCAAGGTCCACTGTTTGTTATATACACGTGAGTGCTATCTTTTATTACTTCTTATTTTCCTAATATGTTTTTTTATAGACTAAATATTTTGTGTTAATATATGCTGCACCGATCCTCAAAAAATGCACCAAGCCGGAGCCTAATTGGAGTCCGCAACTAATATATATATAGCCTTTTTTCTAGGTAATACATGTGCGTGCACATCTCTTTTGCAGCTTTAATCTTTTGTATTAATATAAGCTGCACCCAAATAGAGCCTCATTAGAGTGTGATACTAATACATATAGCTTTTTTTTCTAGGAAACTCATATGCGTGCACACCTCTTTTGCAGTTTTTTTTTCTTCTGAGCAACACATATGCCAAGTAAAGTATAAAAACAATTGCACCAAGATGGAGCCTAATTGGAGTCTGATACTAATCTTTATAGTTGTTTTTCTAGGCAACGCATACATGTGCACCTCTTTTGCAACTTTTCTGAATCTATTGTGTTAATATAAGGTGCACCCAGCCGGAGTGAAATTGGGGTTCGATACTAATACATATAGCTTTTATTCTAGGAAACCCATATGTGTGCACACCTCTTTTGCAACTTTTTTTTCTATTAAGCAGCGCATATGTCAAGTAAAGTATGTTGTATCCGTGTATCCGTACATGTCATAAGCTAAAACCTGTACATATTTTTCTTCTACGTAATATTGTGGATCGTACATGTAAACTTTTGACCAGATAGATCCCAAAGTTGGATTGTGCATCCACATAAGCCCCCCTAAAATGATCACTACTTGCATCCATGAATTTCTTATATGTTGTTTGCATTCTACTCTCAACTTGTTGCATTTTTCATATTTCCTGTCATATATGCATTATCTGCTTCTCATGCGTTGTCCTTTCTAATGTCAGGATGCTTCTCAGAATTTTAGAAGAGGAAGACAATGGAGCCATGATGTTGTATGATGTGATTGCTTGTTTTAGTGTTGAATATACTATTTTTTTGTAATACCATTTTTCTGGGCTGTAATACCATTTGTCTATGTTGTGTAATCTTAGTTTGTGTGTGATGGGTTATTGCAGAATTATCTGTATAATTTTTGTGATGGGTAGAAAATGGGAACAATACTTATGTAATACCTAAGAAGTTTTGATGTATTGAACAATACTTGTGTAGTACAAATTTCTCATTTAAAAAGATGAAACGATATAAAAAATAGAATACAAAAAATACGCTAAATAATTTCTTCTTGAGGACGGTCTAGTAATTAATGGATTGGATATTGTTTATAGAAATAATGGATTGGACATAGGTAGTGGCCCAGCAAGATGCAAAAAAGTTATATGGGCCAAATTCTTTTGGCTCGGCCCATTGGGCTAGCATAACTATCTCTTTGCCACGTGGATGATGCCACATCAGCTCAGCCATGGCAGATCATATGTGGATGAGGCATATGGGTAATGACCAAAATTTTGGCTTTGACCTATTTATTTTGGTCATAAAAACCATGACCAAAATATTAGAAAGGTCATGCTTGTTCGTTCTTGACGGCCAACTATTGACCTCCTCATTTTTGTCATAATAAGGTCATAAATTAAAAATAATGACGATTCAATGACCAAAATTGAGGGTCATTGTTGACCATATTTCTTGTAGTGCGGATCCACGAAAATACTTTTCCGCCGCCACAAGCTTCCGTTTCCGCGAGATCTCATCTGGAGTTGGTGGGCTTCTTCATCATCATCATCGCCCCTCCAATGACTCGTGAGTAGTTCACTTCAGACCTACGGGTCCGTAGTTAGTAGCTAGATGGCTTCTTCTCTCTCTTGGATCTTCAATACAAAGTTCTCCATGATCTTCATGGAGATCTATCCGATGTAATCTTCTTTGGAGGTGTGTTTGTCGAGATCCGATGAATTCTAGATTTGTTATCAGATTATCTATGATATATATTTGAGTCTTTGCTGATTTCTTATATGCATGATTTGATATCCTTGTAAGTCTCTCCGAGTCTTGGGTTTTGTTTGGCCAACAAGATCTATGATTCTTGCAATGGAGAAGTGCTTGGTTTTGGGTTCTTACCGTGTGGTGACCTTTCCCAGTGACTGTAGGGGCAGCAAGGCACACATTGTGTAGTTGCCATCAAGGGTAACAAGGTGGGCTCTATCGTTGTTATGAGATTGTCCATCTACATCATGTCATCTTGCTTAAGGCGTTACTCTGTTCTTTTGGACTTAATACACTAGATGCATGCTGGATAGCGGTCGACGTGTGGAGTAATAGTAGTAGATGCAGAAAAGTATCGGTCTACTTGCTTTGGACATGATGCCTATATATATAATCATTGCCATAGATGTTGTCATGACTTCATGCGGTTCTATCAATTGCTCGACAGTAATTTGTTCACCCACCGTCTACTTGCTTTCATGAGAGAAGCCACTAGTAAACACTATGCCCCCCCGGTCTATTCACACCTATTGTTTCCACTTTCGCTTTTACTTTGCTTTGTTACTTTGTTGCTTTATGTTCTCACTTGGCGAATAATCTATAAGGGATTGACAACCACTTCATAGCGTTGGGAGCAAGCTTTTTGTGTTTGTGCAGGCTCTTGTGATACGCCTTCACTGGATCGATACCTTGGTTCTCAAACTGAGGGAAATACTTACCACCGCTGCGCTACATCACCCTTTCCGCTTCGAGGGAACACCAACGCAAGGCTCCAAGGCCACGGGGGAAATCCTTTGCATATTTTCCTAGGAAGTCCCTTAAGGCGTAGCCGTAGCAGAAGGATTCCTGGTGCCGTCGACACACCTATTTCTGGCGCCATTGGAAGGTATTTTGTTGGAGTAGCAATGCGGCACACAGTCCCGAAGCCCCAGCACGCGCTCCAGTGCAAGTGTTGCACCCCTGAGAGCGTCGCACCATCGCCCAAAGACGCGCTCGGGGGCTCCGCAAACACATCCTAGCAACAGAAAAGCAAAGGGCTTACACCCTGGCTAGCTTTTCCTCCAAACGACGGTCATGGACCATTGACAAGAAGACTTTGCTGGAGGAAAAAGCCGCCGGGAGCGGTGATTCCCTGCTTGTCGAGGGCTCCAATGCCCTGGCAAAAGACTCAAACGCCCTGCAACCACGGCGTGAGCAGATAAGTTTTTAAGTTTAAGGTTCAGATCTAAGGTAGATAGATTCTCTGCTTTTTCCCTTCGAAAGTTTCCAGTCTTTGTGTGTGGAGTTTGCGCCTACTCGAACCTTCCCAAAGTCCTGTGCACCTTGTCTTTGTTTCGTACTCGTTCAAACGACCTGAACAGCCACAAAGCGCCTTCAAACAGTTGCGAACCTGATCAACAGAACAAGCGTCTACGTAGCACCCGATTTCGTCTCAAGGTCCGCTTGGCGATTTCCATGGTTGCACTGAACACGGCAAGGAGCCTTACCGGTAGTTGCCGGCAAGCTCCTAGATTATGCAAATAGGAATCGTACAAAGAACGGATTTGAAAAGGGGAAAACAGTCTTTTCATTCATTTTTTGGGGTTTTCTAAAACATATTACATGGATGGTATGATCTACTCTAACCTAGAACTTTTGTCCTTGGCGAGGAACTACGCTCGCCGTGCTGGAGTTTAGGAAGACATGGAGCGGCCCTACGCGCGATCCAGGCTGGTTCCTCCGGGACCAGCATTGCATGGAGGAGAATGGAGCCCGAAGAGACGGAGGAGAAGAAGCCTGGGCGCTGATGGGAAGATGAGGCAGCTCCGGTCGGTCCGGCGCGGGAAAGAGCGAGCGACAGACTGACGGCGATGGTACGGCCGGTGGTTAGCCCGAGGACAAGCCCTCTTATACAGACAATGCGTGCAGGGGGGCTGACCCATTTCCGCTATCATCATCATCCGTCCCTTCCTCGCTACTCACATGCGAGGAAGGGCATTCAGTACCGCTCGAGCTCTCTTCGCAGCAGCCGAGATGCGCACCTGAGCTCCCATATAGCTTAACGGAGAGCGTGTTCTCCGCTACCTTCTTGAAGCGAAGAACGTGCCTATCCCAGATGCTGTGGGCGCGAGCAAAGCTTTTCCACCCGCGGCCGAGGAATAGGGTCCGAGGGCCTGTATGCTCCGCCACCACTGGCACGGCGCCATTGCCGCAACCATGCATGCGGAGCCACAGGGTCGGGGTCCCCTCACCTTCCATTACCTCGGCGAAGACACTAGGGAGAAGGAGGCGGGACCGGATGGGTCCTCGTAGCTGGACAATAACTCCATCGGGTTCCTTCCGACATGGGCCGCCATCCGAGCAAGCCCCGGGGAAGGCGGAGGCGTTGGAGTAGCACTCCGCCTTCCCCGGCCTCGACCTCCGTTGAGACCGTGGCTCCTCGCCCTTCCTCTGCCACGGGCACTCGGGCCGTCTTCCGCCGTGGTGCCCCGGAAGTTGTGGCATGCTCCGAACGAGATCCCCTAGCCGCCCTGGCGGCCGACGGTGGCCGACCTCGTCCCCTAACCATGGTTAGGGGTGAGCACCACCTACAGACAGGAGAAGATTCTAAAGGCCAAGATCGAGGAGTTGGTGGGTTCAGAGGAGATGGATGAGCAAAACCCCTCGCAAACCCTCCCAATTTATAGGACTGGGCGTGGGGGCTAGCCTCCCTTGCTCCAGAAGCCACCACCCCTCGCGTCCAATCGCTCAAGCTCACGGGCGAATAGAGAACCGCCCGGATGCGCCAATGGATGCATGGGCGGGCCTAGCCACTACTACGCCTTTCAAGGCCTCGTCTGCCACCTATCCATCCATAACTGTGCATGCCACACGCGTGGCAGAGGCGTTTCAAGAGGCGGAGTGGCCACTCCATGCACGACCTCCCACTTCACGCATCCGATGCGCGGCGTGGGGAAAGGCAACCGCCAGCAGATCCAGCCACGAAGGCCCGTGCACCTCTTTGGGCCTGGCCCAACAACGCTCCGCACACGTGTTTGGCCCATGCCCGGGAGCTCCTGTCCATGCACTAAAGACTGGGGTCCCTAGTGCCCCAGACTTGTGCACGAGCGCGTAGAGTCCCTGAGGGTAGGGCACGGGAGGATCCAAACAAGATGCACCCCCAAGATTACCAAGGCCCCGGCAAGCCTGCTTTGCCGGGAAGATAACCAAGGACACGCCCGTTTAGTGGGCGTGATTAACTCACCAAGCACAAGGGGTCGGCGGGCCTCCCTTGCCGGGACGACAACCGAAGCCCCCTCCTCGGCAACCTTCCTTGCCGGGACGAAGCCCAAGGACCCGGCAAGCTCCCTTGCCGGGATGACGGGCTAGGCACTGGAGGGCAACCGCCCTTGCCACAGTGCCACCGCCCCCCAAGTTCTAGCGCATTCCGCATGCACCAGCGCAGGGGTCCAGGTGTCGAAACGCCTGGACACGTGTCTCCACCAGCACATTGCTGACAAGGACAAGACGTTCATTTAATGCACCTGATAGCGGTAGATGGATAAGCACCGCTCTAGGTTCACTGTAAGTTCTCGTGAACCTACCACCGAACACTGTAGGTGACCCCTTTGCCTATAGAAGGAGGCCCTTAGCTCATTCTCAAGGGGTTAGACAGCTTGAACATTGGCCAGAAGTCTATCATCATCAGTCACTGTAACAAACAACAAAACGCTTAATACAACCAGACGAGCAGGACGTAGGGTTCTATGCTAAGCGGCCCGAACCTGGGTAAAAAGACTTTCCCGGTGTTAATCGTTAGCTCTACTCTTGACGTCATCTTTCCCTGTCCTACGATCAGAAGGGTTTCACGTTGATTCCCATAGGTGTCGACCTAGCATCGCCGACTCTTGTGTTGTGGTGTTTTTCTTTACAGTAACATAGGGGTGTAATATATGATTTTGGGTTAGAAAAATCCGAGGAATCTACTGGTGCTATTAGTTTTGCCATTGGAGAAACTTGGTGAAAATGTTATTTTGTGATATGATGTCAAATTTTTATTTTTGCATGATGTAATTCTTGCACCATATGATGAACTTGTCAACATGAATGTGGTAGAGTTTTGAGGGCACTAGACCCTGGTATATCTTCTTTGCCATGATAAGCTTGTGGATTAGTGGGTTTCTTGGTGTAAACATGCTAAGAATATACTGCTGGTTTCATTTCTCAAATAATTCTAATTCTTAGAATTTGTTATTTTCATTCCATGTTGTCTTGATGATGCCCATGAATTTATTTTTCCTTTGTGGTTGGTCCAATGCCATGAATTGTAGTGCTTATTTCCCTCGATCACATGGTGCCATCACCTTGCTAAATAGGTTTTGCATCTTAGTTGTATTCCCTGTCAAATGTCCTATGATATCAAAAACTATTGTAATTCTCTTGGTGAAATTTGGCAAAGTCTGGAAATTTGTTGTTATTTTCATGCCATGTTTAGGGAATTCTACCATGTTATCTGTGCAGTTTCAGATCATGCTTAGTGAGGGTGAATTGTAGTTGTTGTTTCCCTCTTTCATCTTGTTAAATTTGATGACATGAAACTTGATGTAGAGTAGAGTTTTATTGCTCACAACATGTCACCATATTAAAACTGCAAGTGCAAACTAAGATTTTCACTAAGTCATAATCTGTAATAATTCTTGCCATGTTGAGAGCTTGATTGCCATTATTTCTTGAACCCATCTATGTTGTTGTTACTTAGGTATTATTGTGAACTTTGATAGATTCATATTAATTTCTTGGTTGAACTTGTTGAGTGGTTGTAGCTACTAGTTTTCATTTGATCAAAGTAGGATGTTGCTGTTTGTGGACAGATTGGTTGCTAAATTGTTTTGTACTTTATGTGAGTTGTGCTCCTTTGTTGTGCATGTTCTTTAGGTCCATTCCACATGGAATTTTGTGCCAAATCTAGTGGCATACTTGGATTGTAAAGAAAAGGCACATAGCTCCCTGTCAATGATGTTTAGTCATTGTTGCCTTCTGTTTCTTATTTTGTGGATTCCGATAGATCCGTAGCTCGTCTTGCGATGTTCCTTGTATATTTTTGCACCGTTTTCTCATGATGCATCCATTCATACCATGTTCATGCATGTACAAATTAATTAACTTGAGGTTATGTACAAAATGCTAACAACTTAATAAATGCATGAGAAACATGACTAGTTAGTATTGCCATGCTCCTTTCATAACCACACTCATGCATCATGTTGTTTGAATCATTGCACCTTGTTGTGTGTTCATTGGATATGTATTTTTCTTTGAGTAGCATCAGGAGCTGGGAACAAGTGCGAGGATCACGTTGAGTATGTTCGTGAAGAGCAAGAGTTATACCCGTTATAAGAACCAACAGGCAAGATGATTGTGACCTTGATATCGTCGCTAATTTTGTTGTTCTTAGTTGACTCGTTTACTTTACTATTTATCGCTGCCTACCACCTGAATATATAAGCCTCCAAAAATTGCCATGAAAATCCTGTAACCCCTCCACAACCTAGTAAATGTTGATTGTCTAAGATAGCGCTTTCTCAACCCTCTTATAGCATTGCTAGTTATAGGTGCAGGCTGATCCATGTGTTAACATGGTCTTTTGACTATCATCTTATTACTGCTATTCAATTAATGCACATGTATACTTGGTAAAACGCTGAAGGCTTAGGCTTTTTCTGGGTGTTTTCTTCCGCTATTGCCGCCTTAGTTTCGGCTACCGGTGTTATGTTCCATATTGAGCGCTCCTAACACACTTGGGGTTGTTATGGGGACCCCCTTGATAACTCGTTTTGGTTAAGACTTGTCTGCCAAGACCCAACTTTTGTACTCCATTTGCTAACAATTTAATAATAACAAGCATAGGGAATAGCTACACCGAGGATAATTAATCAACAACTCGGGCCAGTACTCCTCATGAGTGTTGGTCAAAACGGGCAGATTGCGGGGCCACCATAGGGAAACTCGGGGTTTGGTTGTAATCGTAGTCTTTCCCATCCAGTTGTATCTTGAGAACGAGATAGGCGGCTCCAATCGTGTTCGTTCACACGTGGGCGGTCTTGTTGGATTTGTATTCACCTCCTCGAGGTGTCTTGTGCATCAGGATTCTGAGGATACTTTGGGCTATCTCAAGGTTGAGGTTTTCCACTAAGGAATCCTAGGAGATCATGGGTTTTCTATGGTCGAGGCTTCCTATGCACCTTGTGGTAGTTTCTGATGGACTAGTTGGAGCACCCGTGCGGGGTTAATATCTTTCGAAAAGTCGTGCCCGTGATTACATGGAAAATTGGAAACTTCAGTAAACTTAATTAAAATATGCCAACAATGCGCTTAACCGCGACTGTCTCTTTGGCGAGCTCCTTCTCTGACTGCAAACACAGTGGGGATATGACTGGCGTAAGTAGGTGTTCAGGATCACTTAGTGGTCATCATGTAGTTCACGACCTTCATGCGTAGACCACTCACTTTACTTTATGTTATCACAAGTTAGCCACCATATATACTTAGTGTTCATGCAACCTAAACACTTAACCTTCCACACCCGATAACTTGATTAGTTCCAGTATCATGGTCGCAAGATTGTTGAGTCCCAATGGCACACAGATTACTACAACACCATAGATCCAGGTACCACACATCCAGAGGTGTTTGACACTACGCAGCTTCAGTGGGAGTTCGATGAAGGTAGTGGCTGGAAGTACATGATGTACGCTGATGATTAGAGAACCTTGGTCATCTCGTGGGCTAGCGAGACACAGTCATTGAATTTTGCCATTTATCTTGTCCGTAGTCGGACCCTGTCTTATGGATGATTTGAAATAAATGTTGTGTGACCTGTAACTTAATTTGTGGCAGCCATTCCATATACTCATCTCTTCATGTATGTATTGCGTTCATTTCTATACTTGTGAAACGCTAAGATGCGCCCATTTCCATATTAAGGCCTTGTCCTCAAATATGGAAACCCGCGCATCTTGGACATTACATGTTGGTAATCAGAGCCATACGACCATAGGAGCGATTGATTAATCGAACTTGGTCGAGTCGAATCTAGTGAAAAACTATTTTGAGTTTTAGTTATATTGGAGAGTAGTGTTCTTTTTACTCCTCTTCCCTGCTCTGGTGAGGTTCACGACTTGGGAATTTTAATTCTACTCCTCTTTTTACTGAAAAAAAATTAGTATCACACGGATATTTTGGAATCTATATGATACCAATGTGAAGGAGTTTTGTCTTGGTGCCTCCTGTCTGACTTGAGTTCTTCCAAGGAGTTGAGATCCAGGGGATCCTTGAACACATCGTTATCATTTGGATTTCTTAGTATCTCACGATAGAGTATGTTTGAAATTGCTTCAATACTAGTAGTGGCGAGAGGAGCCTGGCATCCCTAGTACCGGTGGAGAGATTTCGAATGTACTTACATACTTGGTATTGTTGTGATTATGAGGGTCTCAGATAGATGAGTTTCCGAGACTCTGGTTATGTGTTGACGGATGTGTAACATTATAGCGTAGTATCATATTCGGAATTTTGTGAAGTTTTTCTCCTTGTATCCGTGGACCTGATTGCAGAACTAAAAGTTCCGGGAGTTCTCAGGTGGGAATTCCATTAGTCACTTGGGAAATTCTTTCATCGGATGTATGTTGGGATATACATTTGTTTTGTGAAATTCTATCTCAAACTTGACAATTGCAAGTGTCTTTTGAATCATATGTTGTCGACATTAATTTTGTGAAAGCATTCTTACTAATTCTAGTTTGAATGCAAATTGCTAAGACTTTATGTTGCAATATTTCAAGCCTTTGATTCAGCTTATCAGCTTAATATTTCATACATGGTATAATGTTGTTGTCCGTCTCCAGGATGGCTCGAGCAACTCGCGAGAACTCGGGTCGTGATGGGGAGCAGTCAAATCCTCCACCAACCCCTCCTCCTCCTCAAGAGGCGTGGCAAGCTTGGATGGCCACAACCAATGCAAACACTCAGATGTTGCTTCAAATTATGCAAGAAAGGAACCAAGGCTAGTAGGGTAATTTCAACAACCAGCATTAGTTTGCATCTCTCAATCAATTCCTGGCGAATCAGCCCAAGTCCTTCACTTGTTGTGGCTAGCCATTTGATGAAGATGATTGGCTACGTGACATGAGTAAGCATTTTGAGTGCAGCAATGTCAGGCATGAGAATTTTGTCAAATTTTCTATTGTCTAGCTGAAGGGTCAGGAAGCCGAGTGGTGGCAGCATCTCGAGGATTTCGGAGGTGATCGTGTGATCAGTTGGGATGACTTGTATCATGATTTCAGATCCCATCATAGTCCGGCAAGCATTGTTGAGGGCATGCATGAGAAGTTCAGGTGTCTGAAGCAAGGAAACTCATCTGTGTACAATTACAACATTGAGTTCCACAACCTCGCGTGCTATGCCAAGCAGGATGTCCCACATGAGAAGAGCAAGATCTATCAGTTTTGAGGTGGTCTCAAAGAATATTTGCAGCTTTCTCTTTCTCTACACGACCCTCCTGAGTTTGATCAGTTCTATAACTTAGCTCTCAGGGCTGAGTCGGCTTTGCTCAGGGTTGAAAATTCAAGGAAGCGCTTCAGAGACTCTAATTCCTCTTCGCCCTCAACTCAGATTGTCACAAGGCAGCAGAAGTTCTGGGTTCCTCCTCTGCCTCGTCAGCCTCAGTAGTTCAAGCAGTATGGTGGTCATGGATCTTCCCACACAACCAACCTAGCTTTCCAGCGGAAGTATCAGCCGCCTAAGTGAACAGCTCCTCCAGCTCACTTTCGTCCAGTGTCATAGTTGACTTGTCACAAGTGTGGTTAGAAGGGCCACTACTCCAACAAGTGTACCAGCCAGCGGTGTCTTCCACCTCGGTCCTCCAATCAGGCCTCAAGGCAATGCAATGGTGAAACATAATCCCAAGGCACCAAGGGTGAACATGGTCAATGGAGCTGGAGCAGAGGACTCCTCGGATGTGATCATGGGTAATCTCTTTGTTAATTCTATTTGTGCAAAAGTTCTGTTTGACACTGGTGCATCATAATGTTTCATGTCATATCCTTTTGTGTCCAAGCATAATCTGTATCAGGAACAATTGCCTAGGCCCTTGGCAGTTTTTTCTCGTGGGAAGCATATGAATTCTCGTTTCATGGTTTCGGATGTTTCTGTCAAGATGGGCAATTATTATTTAGTGGCTTCTCCAATTGTTCATGGCAATTCCAATATTGGTCTTATTCTTGGCATGGATTTTATGGAAATGAACACAACATCCATTGATTGTGAAGCCAAAGAAGTCAAGTTGACTCATCCTTGTGAAGACGTGATCATTTTTGGTGCTCGCGATGACACGATTCGTCTATTCTCTTTGAATGAGAAGGGTGAAATTTCAGCCATTTCTCAAGTGCGTGTTGTCTGTGAGTATGAAGGTGTCTTTCCAGAAGAATTGCTAGGAATGCCTCCTCACTGACGAGTAGAGTTTGTGATTGAACTCGAGCCTGGAACTAAACTGGTTTCCAAGCGTCCTTATAAGCTTGGTCCCGAAGAGCTGAAAGAGTTGCAGAAACAGCTTGATGAACAAGAATGTCTGGGTCTGACCAGACAAAGTTCTTCTCCTTGGTGGTGTGGTGTTCTTTTTGTCAAGAAGAAAGATGGCATGGACCTACTTTGTGTCGATTACCGTCCATTGAATAAGAAGACAATCAGGAACAAGTATCCACTTCCCAACATCAATCACTTGTTCGAGCAATTGAAAGGGGCGAAGATTTTCTCTAAGCTTGATCTTAAGATGGGCTATGATTAGATCCGCATTCGTTAAGAAGATATTCCCAAGACTTCCTTCAGGACATGCTTTGGCTCTTATGAGTACACGGTGATGTCTTTTGGTCTCGCCAATGCTCCTCTGACTTTCTCTCGTGTGATGAATTATGTCTTATCTTCCTTCAAGAATGAGTTCGTCTTGGTGTATCTTGATGGCATTCTAGTCTTCTCGGAGACTGAGGAAGAATAGGCAGAACATCTCCGGCTTGTGTTTGATAAGCTAAGAGTGCATAAATTCTATGCTAAGTTCTCAAAATGTGAGTTTTGGCTCAATGAAGTGGTGTACCTAGGGCACATCATCTCTGTCGAGGGCATCAAGGTAGATCCTGAAAAGGTTCAAGCCATTGTTATGTGGGAGCCTCCTCAGAATGTGAAGCAGCTTCGAAGCTCTCTCGGGGTTGCAAGCTATTGCAGAAGGTTCATTGAGAACTTCTCCAAGATTGCTAAGCCTCTGTCTAACCTTCTTCATAAGAGCGTAAAATATGTCTAGTCTCGACAGTGTGAATTGGACTTCAATACACTCAAGGAGAAGCTCACCTCAGCTCCGGTTTTGACTCCTCTTGATGATTCCAAACCATTCTAAGTGTTGTGTGATGCATCTCTCCAAGGTCTTGGTTGTGTTCTGATGCAAGAGAATAAAGTGGTATCTTATACCTCTAGGAAGTTGAAGCCAAGTGAGAAAAACTACCCCACCCATGAGCTTGAGTTGGAGGCAGTTGTCGATGGTTTGGTGATTTGGAGACACCTCTTGTTGGGAAGACAGGTTGAAGTCAACACCGATCGCAAGAGTTTGGAATACATCTTACTCAACCGAATCTTAATCTTCTTCAAACACGTTGGGTGGAGATGATCCAAGATTACAATCCAAGCATTGATTATACTCTAGGCAAAGCAAATGTGATTGCACATACCTTGAGCAGAAAGGCTTACTTCAATAGTCTGATCCTCAAGCCATTCCACCATGATCTCTGTGAATCTTTTAGGAAGCTCAACCTTCAAGTAGTTCCTCAGGGATTTCTTGTCAACCTCAAGATTTCTCCTGCATTTTAATAGCAAGTCCGCCACGCTCAACTTCTTGATGCTATGGTGAAAAAAGTGAAGATAGGCTTGGCAAAGAGCATTCAAAGTATAAGTGCTTCTGTGTTGATGACAAAGATACTTTGTTCTTCGAGGATAGCCTTGTGGTTTAGAAAGGAGAGCTAAGGAAAGTTATCATGGATGAAGCCCACATTTCCCTTCTCTCGATACATCCACGCAGCTCTAAGATGTATCAGGATCTAAAGCAAACCTTCTGGTGGACTCGCATGAAACGTGAAATTGCTCATTTCATGAATGAGTGTGATGTGTGACGCAGAGTGAAGGAAGAACATCAATGTACAGTAGATCTTCTTCATCCTTTGCCTATACCCGAGTGGAAATTCGATCATGTGGATATGGATTTCCTAATTAGGTTTCCTATGTCCAAGAGGGGCAACGAGGTCATCTTTGTGGTCATCGACAAGTTGACTGAAGTTGCTAATTTTCTTCCGGTCAAAGAATCAATCTCGGCACTTCAGCTAGCAAAGTTGTACACTTTAAGGATAGTTTCTTTGCATGGTGTTCCTATGATCTTTTCTTTAGATCATGGAAGCATCTTTTCTTCCAAGTGATGGGATTCCTTTCAGACTACGATGGGTACCAAGGTACGTTTCAGTACTGCCTTCCATCCTCAGACTAGAGGTCAAATGGAGAGAGTAAATCAAATCCTTGAATATATGCTTAGAGCTTGTGTGATTTATTTTGGCATGAAGTGGGAAGACTGCCTCCCATTTGCCAAGTTCTCATACAACAACACTTATCAAGCAAGTTCAGGCAAGGCCCCTTTTGAGATCCTCTATGGCAGGAATTGTCGTACCCCGCTCAATTGGTCAGAGACTGGTGAGCATCAGATTCTTGGGAACGACATGATCACTCAAGCAGAACAAATGTGTCGTGTCATTCGGGATAATCTCAAAGCCGCTCAATCCCGTCACAAGAGCTATTATGATAGTAACCATCATGACATGGCTTTTCATATCGATGATTTTCTTTATCTCAAAGTGTCTCCCATGAAGGACACACGGCGCTTTGGCTTCAAAGGAAAGCTTGCTCTACGCTTTGTGGTTTCTTTCTAGATTGTTGGCAAAAGAGGTGACCTTACTTATTAGCTAGAGCTTCCATCCAATTTCTCAAATATGCATGATGTGTTTCACATATCTCACCTCTGGAGATGCTTCAAGACTCCTGAGCGCACAACTAACTTACAAGACATTGTTCTTCTGCCACACATTTCCTATCATGAACATCGAGTCGCCATTCTCGAAGAGACCGAGCATAAGACTCATAACAAGTCTATCAAATTCCTCAAAGTCAAATGGTCACACCATTCCGATAAAGAAGCCACTTGGGAACGCGAGGACCCTTCTCCATTTTGAGTATCATGAGTTCTTTCAATAATAGATCTTTGGTCGAGATCCTCTTGTAGTGTAGGAGAGTTATAACAGCATAAGTGGATTACCTTGCCTTCTTTCTAATATGCCATGTATGAACCTTCAATGAATGCCATCTTGTGGTTTGAGTAGAAATATTTTGCTTCATACCTTTTGGTCCTTGCCTCCCCTAGCCCAGCGATAGTCGCAGCATAGTGCCCCAACACATCCAACCCAGCTCCCCTCTCTCACTGTCACCTGCTCCCTGACGGTGTCTCCCCCATGCTAAGTCAAAGAGATTCAGAGACAGCGCGCCTCGCGACGTGAGCTTCACGGACATTGAGTACGTCATTCCGCCACACACCTTTATATCCCCACGCCTCTCCATAGGGTTCCCCTTCTCCCTCATGCCGCTGCCGGCTCTTCTCCTTCCCCTCTTCCCCTCAGATTGCCTTAGATGTGTGTGAGAGAGAGAGAGGGTTCGGAAAAGTTTCAGAGAGGAGCAATGGTTGAACCGTTCAACATCGTCATCATCCTCGACTTTGGTGACTCCCGCCGCTCCTTCAAGGATGTCCCAAAGAGCCCCGGCGTCGTCTTCGACCGATCCCCGGAGCTAGCTAGAGGAGATCGCCTCGAACGCATTGGCTTCGTCTTTGTCTTCGTCGCAGACCGTGAGCTCCGCCCATTCGCTGTCCATGTTGCGTCCGCGACCGCTACGAAGCCGTCTTCTTGTCTAAGCTAAGGAGGTATAGATTCCTCCCTTCTTTCCTTTCCATGCGCTTCTCATTGTTAGCATCATTGTGCGTTGATCGACTATACCATGGCCATGCCCCGCAACTCCCGAAAGCAGATGATTTTTCTCTATGTTGTTGCTCGTTGCGCGCGCGTGCGGACTGATACTGCCATACAAACACATGCATTGTACCCCCCATAGTCGCCTAGCTCCCGCAGCGCTCGCCCATCCTCGCCACGCCAGCTGCAGTCCTCTGCTCGTGCCCCGCAACCCCAGCGGAGCCAAGGCAGCAAGCTCCCGCACCCCACCTTGTTGTGCTTCCCTTGCCGCGCTCTCCACGAAAATGGAGACCCCACGAGTTTCTGCAGCCTCACCGTAGTCCATCTACTCTCGTGATCGTCGGAAGCCTCGCTAGCGATGCCATCTCCTTCCCTGTTGCACAAGAGCAGGGAGGCCAGCCCAGCGTCGCGGCAGATCAAAATGGGCAAGCCCCCCCTTAGTCACAAGTTGTGTCATAGCGCTAGCGCGCCCGTAGTATGTGTAGGTAGTCGCGGGATCGAACCCACCACCCCCATGACACATTAAAACCACCCCCTTTTTTATTCCTCTAGTGTGTCACGGCACTAACACTGGGCGTGGCCCCACATGTCATCCCCTCATGGAACCCTGGTGCCTATGACAGGTTGGCCCTGGTATTTTTTATTTCTGTTGTGATGATTTTTTGTGATTTTATTTTCATTTTTGATTCTTTCCATTTAGAAAAATGTCCAAATCTGGACATGGAAAGACTTGGCTGCTGCCAATTGGGGCAACTATTGACTTACAACTCATATGCAGATCTTGTGACTTGCGTTGTGGTGTTTTTTTATACACTAACATAGGGGTGTCATATATGATTTTGGGGTAGAAAAATCGGAGGAATCCAGTTGCGCTATTAGTTTTGTCATTGGAGCACCATGGTGAAAATGTCATTTTGTGATGAAATGCCATTTTGTTATTTTTGCATGATTTAATTCTTGCACCATACGATGAACTTGTCAACATTAATGTGGTAGAGTTTTGAGGGTACTAGACCCTGGTATTTTTTTCTTTCCCATGATAAGCTTGTGAATTAGTGGGTTTATTGGTGTAAACATGCTAAGAAAATATTGTTGGTTTCATTGCTCAAATAATTCTAAGTGTTAGAATATGTTATTTTCTTGCCATGTTGTCTTGATGATTCCCATGAACTTATTGTTCCTTTGTTGTTGGTCCAATGCCATGAATTGTAGTGCTTGTTGCCCTCTATCACATGGTGCCATCACCTTGCTAAATAGGTTTTGCATATTACTTGTATTCCCAGTCAAATGTGCTATAATTTTATAAATTGTTGTACTTCTCTTGGTTCATTTTGCTAAGTCTCGAAATCTGCTGTTATTTTCATGCACTGTTTAGGGGATGCTACCATTTTATCTGTGCAATTTTAGCACATGTTTAGTGAGGGTGAATTGTAGTAGTTGTTGCCTGCTTTCATCTTGTTGAATTTCATTCCATGAAAATTGCTATTGAGTAGAGTTTTATTATTACCAACATGTCACCAGATTCAAAACTGCAAGTGCAAATTGAGATTTTCACTAAGTCCTATTCTATAATATTTCTTCCCATGTTGAGAGCTTGATTGCCATTGTTTCCCGAACCCATCTATGTTGTTGTTATTTAGGTATTATTGTGCCCTTTTATAGGTTCATATGCATGTCTTGGTTGAACTTTATGAGTGGTTGTAGCTATTAGTTTTCCTTTTATCACAGTGGGACGTTGTTGTTTGTGGACAAATTGGTTGCTAAATTATTTTGAACTTTGTGTGAGTCGTGCTCCTTTGTTGTGCACGATATTTAGGTTTATTCCACCTGGAGTTTCGTGCCCATTCCAGTGGCATACTTGGATTTCCAAGAAAATGCCCATAGCTCCCTCTCAATGTTGTTTAGTCGTTGTTGCCTTCCATTTCTTGTTTTGTGGATTCCGAGAGATCCGTAGCTCGTCTTGCAACATTCCTTATATGTTTTTCACCGTTTTCTCATGATGCAACCATTCATGCCATGTTCATGCATGTCCAAATTAATTAACTTGAGGTTCTGTCCAGAATCCTGACAACTTAATAAATGCATGAGAAACATGACTAGTTAGCATTGCCATGCTCCTTTCACAACCACACTCATGTGTCATGTTGTTTGAAGCATTGCACCTTGTCGTGTGTTCCTTGGATATATATTTTTATTTGGGTAGAACCGGGAGCTGAGAACGAGTGTGAGGATCACGTTGAGTACGTTCCTGAAAAGAGCAAGAGTTGTACCCGTTAGAAGAACCAACAGGCAAGATAATTATAACTTTGTATCATCTCTAATTTTGTTGTGCTTAGTTGACTCGTTTCCTTGGATATTTATCGCTGCCTACCACCTGAAAATGTAATCCTCCAAACATTGCCATGAAAAGCCTCTAACCCCTCCACAACCTGGGAAATGTTGATTTGCTAAGATAGCGCTTTCTCAAACCTCTAATAGCATTGCGAGGTACACGTGCAAGCTGATCCATGTGTTAACATGGGATTTTGAATATCATGATAATTATTCAACAACCAGGGCCAGTGCTCCTCATGAGTGTTGGTCCAAATGGGCAGACTATGGGGCCACCACGAGGAAACTTGGGGCTTGGTTGTGCTCATAGGCTTTCCCATCCGGTCGTGTCCTGAAAATGAGATAAGCGGCTCCTATCGGGTTCGTCGACACGTTAGGCGGTCTTGCTTGATTTGTCTTCACCTCCTTGAGGTGCCTTGTGCATCGAGATTCTCAGGATACTTTGGGCTATCTCAAGGTTGAGGTTTTCCAATACGGAATCCGAGGAGATCACGGGTTTTCTGTGCTTGAGGCTTCCTATGCACCTTGTGGTAGTTTGTGATGGACTAGTTGGAGCACCCGTGCAGGGTTAATATAATTCTGAAAGCCGGGCCCGCAGTTATGTGGCAACTTGGAAACTTTGTTTCACATACGGTTCTAGAAAACTTGAAGTGAACTTAATTAAAATATTCCAACTCTGTGCGTAACTGTGACTATCTCTTTCGAGAGCTCCTTCTCCGACTGAGAACATGGTGGGGTTATGACTGACGTAAGTAGGTGTTTAGGATCACTTAGTGATCATCATGTAGTTCATGACCATCACGCGTAGACCACTCACTTTACTTTATGTTATCGTAAGTTGACCACCATATATGCTTACTGCTGCTGTAACCTAAACACTTAACCATCCACACCCAACAAGTTGATTAGTTTGGGTATAATGGTCACAAGATTGTTGGGTCCCTGTGGCTCACAAATTACTACAACACCACAGGTCCAGGTACCGATGATCCAGAGGCGTTTCACGCTACGCAGCTTCAGTGGGAGTTCGACCAAGGCAGTGGCCGCATGTACATGATGTAGCCCAACGGTTAGAGGACCTTGGTCATCTCCTGGGCTAGCAAGACAGAGTCATTGCTTTTTTCGCTTATCTTGTCCATAATCGGACCATGTCTTATGGATGATTTGAAATAAATATTACGTGACTTGTAACTTCATTTGTGGCGAGTGTAAGCCATTCAATATACTCATCTCTTCATGTATGTATTGCGATGATTTATGTACTTGTGAAACGCAAAGATGTGCCCCTTTCCATATTAAGGCATCATCCCCAAATATGGAAAGCGTCACATCTTGGATGTTACAGCTAAGCCCCCGAGCGTGGAGGTTGTGCTCACTCAGAGCAGGTTTTATCTTAGGCGAAAACAGGTTCACAGCAAAGGATTTTCACCCACTAGGGTGTGTTTCACGAGAGTGAGAGGTCTGAACATAGTTGAAGAAAGAAGGTACATTATTCCTCTAACCATTCGGATTCATTACAAGAATGAAAAGACACATTCTATGTATAGAACTTGTGGAGCATGTCCGCATTTCAGGTTCTGGTATCTTCCGCTCCATTCTCGAGGTTGGATAATCGATAAGCTCCGTTGTGCAAGACTTTAGAGATGGCATAGGGCCCTTTCCATAGAGGTGTCGGCTTATGGGGGTTTTGTTGGTCCAGTCAGAGGACCAAGTCCCCCTCCTGAAAAGCTTGGCCTCGGACTAGCTTGTCATGGTAGTGCCTCAGGTCTTGCCGGTATAGTGTGGATCAAATGAGGGCAAGCTCTCTCTCCTCTTCCAAGAGATCCAAACTTTCTTGTCGTGCTACTTGGGCTTCGGCTTCAATGTACTGCTCCACTCGGGGGGAGTTGTGACGTAAGTTACTCGACAAAACAGCTTCAGGTCCATACACCATGAAGAAAGGGGTATGCTTGGTTGAACGATTCGGAGTCGTCCACATACCCCACAAGATGGATGGTAGTTCTTCTACCCATGCGCCCGAGATATACTTGAGATCTCTCATCAGACGTGCCTTCAATCCCTTTATTATCATGCCATTCGCTCGTTCTATGTGCCCATTCGACTGTGGGTGAGCCACAGAGGCGTAATTGAACAGAGTGCCCTGGGAGTGAGAGAACTTGCGGAACTCGTCTGAGTAAAAAATGGACCCATTGTAGGTGATGATATCGTGAGGAACTCCTAATCCGAAGATATTTTGCCGAATGAAGCTCAGAGCAGTCGTTGAATCCATGCTTTTGATGGGCTTCGCCTTGACCCACTTGGTAAACTTTTCCACCGCTGCTAGTAGCTGGGTGAATCCACTCGTCCTGGTCTGTAAAGGGCCAACCATGTCAAGAATCCACACTTGAGCAGAATCGTTTTCAGCGCGGATGCAAGCTTGTGCGACTGATTTTTATAGAACTAGCATTCTACGCATAGCTCGACCAGTTCTCTTGCTGCCTCATTGGCTTGGGGCCAATAATAACCCGCTTAGAAGGCCTAGGCCACCAGTGTCCGAGAGGATGCGTGATATCCATAGGTTCCTGAGTGAATCTCATGCAAGATCTGCAGTTCTTCCTCTCGGAAATGTACTTTTGTTTGACTCCTGTAACATTTTCATGTATAGTTTGTCTCCAAGGACTTCGAAAACTTTAGACCCTCGAACGATTCGACGGGCTTCCTCTTCGTCTTCGGGGAGTTCTTACCAGAGCAAGTAAGCCAGATAAGGCCGAGTACATTCGGGCGTAGTGACCAACATTTTATGGATGAGGTCGACCACGGCCGAGACATCGATTTCAGTAGGATTTGACGGACAGATTGCTTGCGGAGGATCTTCCACAAAAGGATCTTCTTTGACTGATGGGGAGTGGAGGTGTTCGAGGAACACACCATTTTGAACGACTTTTCTAGTGGAGCCGATCTTTGCCAAGGCATGAGCTGCTTGATTTTTGGCTCGGGGCACGTGGTGCAGTTCCAACCCTTTGAAGTTCTTCTCTAGCTTTCTGACTGTGTTGCAGTAGATTGTCATGGCCACGCTTCGAATGTCCCATTCCTTCATCACCTCATTGACGACCATGTCCGACTCGTCGTACACCATCAAGCACCGCACGCTGAGTGGGATGGCCATGCGGAGCCCGTACAGGAGGGCTTCATACTGTGCCTCATTGTTAGATTAGTCAAAGTGGATTTGGAGCACATAGTTCAATCAGTCTCCCTGGTGAAACAAGAACTACTCGAGCCCCTTATCCATGAATCATATTGGACCCATTGAAGAACATGGTCCAATGCTTTGGAATGCCGGGAGCCGGTTGCTCTTGTTCTATCCATTCGGCTAGGAAGTCGACCAAGGTCTCGGACTTGATCGCTTTTTGGCATCAAACTTGATCTCTAGCGGAAGGAGCTCAATCTCCCATTTAGCCACTCGAGCAGTGACATCCCTGATGTGTAGGATTTCCGCCAAGGGAGCGTCACTGATGACAGTGACCGAGTGAACTTGGAAGTAATGGACTACCTTCGTTTTGATCAGATAGATACCATAAACCAGTATCTCGTAATGCAGGTACCTTTGCTTGGAGGGAGTCAGTACATTTGATATTTAATAGATGGGCCTCTGTACCTTGTATGCTTCACCCGCTTCCTCATGCTCCACGGTGAGAACGGTGCTAACCGCTTGGCTAGTGGTAGCGATGTACAGGAGTAAGGGCTCCTGGCTGCTCGGAGAACCTAACACCGACTGGGTGGAAAGCAAAGCCTTGAGTTGGTTGAATGAGACTTGCACTTCGATGGTCCACTCGAATCTGTCATATTTCTTCATCAATCGGTAAAGAGGCAGAGCCCTCTCGCCGAGTCCTGAGGTGAAGTGGCTCAGATCTGCGAGGCAACCCGTAAGCCTCTCCACATCATGGATGTGATCTGGTCATCTCATTTGTACTATGGCACCGATTTTATCGAGATTGGCGTCAATGCCTCCTTCGAAAACAAGAATACTGAGTAGCTTACCGGCCAGCTCACTGAAAGTGCACTTGGCCGGATTAAGCTTGCTCCCAAAGTGCTAGAGATTCGCGAAGGTTTCGGCGAGGACGGCCAGGAGGTCGGAACCTTTCCTGGACTTGATCATGATGTCATCCATGTACACTTTGACGTTCCAACTAATCTGTCCCTACATACACTCCTGGACCATGTTTTGGAAAGTAGCCCCATCATTTTTTAGGCCGAATGGCATGGTGATGTAGCAAAAACACCCGAATGGGGTGATGAAGGCCATTTTTATTTCATCAGGTCCATACATTCTGATAGGGTGGTACCCGGAGTACGCATCCACGAACGACACGCGTTCACATCCAGGAGTTGAATCTACAAGCAGATATATGCGAGGTAAAGGAAATGGTCCTTCGGGCACGCCCGATTGAGGTGCTTGAAGTCAATACACATCCATTGTAAATTGTTCTTCTTAGGGACCATGACCACGTTCGCCAACTACTCAGAGTGGTAAACCTTGTGGACGAACTCAACAGCTAGGAGCGAGCCATCTCCTCAACCATTGCCTTGCGTTTCTCCACGTAGGAGCGGCGCAAGTGTTCCTTGACGGGCTTGACTTTAGAGTCCACTTGGAGGCAGTGATGAGCCAGTTCCCTGGGAACACCCGGCGTGTCAGATGGTTTCCATGTGAATATCTCCCAGTTCTCATGGAGCAAATGGATGAGTTTGGCTACCTATTTGTTAGCGAGTGAAGTGGAAATTTCATCCTGGAGGCACTCAGATCGGTAGGGTCGATGTGAACCTGCTTGGTCTCACCGGCCGACTAAAATGCACACTCACTAGCCGGTCGTTTGGACCTAAGCAAGTCATCAAAGTCCACTGCCTTCTTGCACCCTTCGAGCTCGGTTGCAAGGACTTTCTCGTTGGCGATCCTACAGCACTCCTTGAGGCATTCTACGACGAACTTCCAATTTCCGGTCACCGTAATCATGCCTTTCGGCCCTGGCATCTTAAATTTAAGATACATATAACATGGACGGGCCATGAAACGTGCATAGGCGGGCGTACCCAGGATGGCGTGATAGGTTCTTCAAAAGTCGACCACCTCAAAGGTCAGTCTCTCTTTCATGTAATTCTTCTCACTGTCGAATATAACATTCAAGGTGATCTGACCGAGTGATTTGGCCTTCTTCGCGGTGATGACCCCGTGGAACTACATATTACTCTTGCTAACCTGGGACAACGGAATGTCCATGGTTGTGAGCATGTCGACATAAATGTTGTTGAGGATGCTACCGTCATCCATGAGGACCTTCTACAGTTGGACCCCATTGGCAGCTGGATTGACGACTAACGCCTACCATCGAGGGGTGGCAATGTTGGTCGGGTGGTCTGACCGATCGAACATGACGGGCGTCTTTGCCCAATCGAGGTACTTCATCATAGCCAGAGCTGCCATGTTTACCTCCTGATTGTTAACTTTCAATCGGCTCTTACTCTCGACGTCGGCAAAAATCATGAGGACTTTCTCAATGTTCGGGTACCCAGGGGTAGCCTCATGATTGTCCTTAGCGCTTTTATCCCCGGAGGGTTCTATGCCCATCTCCTGCCGGATTAGGCGACAGTCTCGAGCCATGTGCTTGGCGGGTATGATCTCCCCCTTGTCATCCTTACTGGCGTGGATTGGATACAGCTGGTCCAAAAGGTGGCTCTTGGACTCGGCCTTCTGTTTGCCTACCCAATCTTTCTTCTTCTACTTGGGCTTGCTTTGGCTTTGCACCTGGACAGTATCTACTTCGGCTTTGCCCGAAGGGTCACCCGTTCGCTTCTGTTTCTTCCCTGTGTTGCTCGACTATGGGGCCTCGCTGGCTCGGCCTTTGCCGCTGCACAGGTGGTGTTTTTCTTTGCCATTCATGTACCGATTGGCGATTTCCATTGCCCGACTGAGGGACAGATCCCCCCATCTATGAATGCTACTGGAGCGAAGCTGATCAAGCCATGCCCTTGCCGATAACTCTAGCATGAGGGGCAGATGCTTCATCGCGACGAAGTCATCACCACCACCTATCTGGATGGCCACTCGGTAATCTTCGAGCCAGGTCTCCGGTTTGTACTCACCGTTGAACTTATCGATCCTTGTGGCCAATCGGTAATTGGATGGGATCTCTGCTTCATGGATGTGCCGGCCTAAGCAATCAATGCCAGATACCCCATTGCCTGCTTGCACTCGGTCAACTACGTTCTGCGTGATTATGGACCTAGCGTTGAACTGAGGGGCCCGGTAGCTGTCGTCCCCATAACCCCTGTGCCGATTAGGGCTTGGCCTGCGGTCATGGGGTCAGTGCCCGAGTGAACCGCTCCTCCGAGGAGGCGTTCTGCTTCAAACTCGATAATCATGTGTCTGATCCCTGTCCGGGCCTCTCAGAAGAGGAGGAGATCATTGACGTCTTCCGGGTGCATACAGACTATGAGGCGACTGCACCGTGTCCGCATTGACTGGCCTTCTATGGATATGGCACTACAGGAATCTGAGACTCTGCCGTCTGCCATGGCTGACGACAAAGGGGGAACCCCGGACGGCAAAGGTTTGCCGTCCGTCAGCTGACGGCAAACTAGACGGCAAAAAAATATTTGTTGAAGAGGTTATTTGTCGTGTGCTTTTGGAAGCCGGACGGCAAAGAATCTTTGCCACGGGGGGCAGACGGCAAATAAAATGGGACGACAGATCCGCAAACGCTCTCGTTAAGTGCTAACGGCAGGCTGCTGGGCCCACCTTTTGTTTGCCGTCTGCCCTCCCCCCTTTCCCGTCTGCCCTCCCCTCTTTGTCGTCAGCCATGTTTGAGGCCGACGGCAAAGGGGGGCACCCAGCTCGTCTCTCCCTCCACCTTTGTCATCAGCCTCTCCCACCTTTGCCGTCAGCCCCTCCCCCCTTTGCCATCAGCCGTGTTTGAGGCCGATGGCAAAGGGGGCACTCCCAGCGTGTTTCAGCCAGGTTGTGGAGCCTTTGTACTCTGCCGCAAGGCCTTTGCCGTCGGTGGGCGGACGGCAAAGGCTCAAAACATCCCCTGTTTATTTTATTTTCTATTATATCCAGCAATTTTCACAATAATCAGTATATGTATATATATATATATTTGACAGAAATAATTTTGTTTCCATACTCATAACCATATTAAAATAACATTCATCCATAATACATACATATTATGCAAGTTGCATCCGTACCAAACCATATATTACACCAGTTTCATCCATGCAAACAAAGTTTCATATATATCCATATACTACAATAGTTTCAATCCAAGCTTCCGTGAAGCCATTGTAGAAGAAACCATATTCAAGCATTCCATCAATATAATCAAAGCTTCCCGTGAAGTGAATGTAATCTGCCAAATGGCAAATAAGAAAGTTAGAAGAAGAAGACTAGATGAAGAAGCGAAGTATAGGTTATATCGGAGAGAACTTAGCTAAGTATAGGCCATTTAATAGCTAAGTTACGTGGAATAGGCCAGCTTGGAGCTACATAGCCTTATTATGTCATTTAGGAAAGAACTTAGCTAACTATAGGTCATTCTAGCGCTGACTTGGATAAAATATGTCATTTTGTAGCCAACTATGATTATTAAGTCATTTTGAGCTTATTATGTCATTTTGGATCTAAATTAGTCATTTCAAGGAGCTAACCAAGGTTCTTATGATGTTTTTACCTAACTAAGCTAATTATGTCATTTTGGAGGATAATTAGCTAAGTATGTCTTTGTTGGGGAAAATAAGCTACGTAGAAGAAGAAAGAGAAGAATGAAGAAGAGAAGAAGAAGGAGAAGGAGGAGGAGGAGGAGAAGGAGAAGGAGAAGGAAGAGGAGGAGAAGAAGAAAAGAAGAAGAAGAAGAAGAACGAGAAGAAGGAGGAGAAGAAGGAGAAGGAGCTTCTCTCCTCCTTCTTCTCCTTCTTCTTCCTCCTTCTCCTTCTTCTTCTCTTCTTCTTCTTCATTCTTTTCATTGTTCCTCTTTCTTCTCCTCTTGTCCTCTTCTTCGGGCTAAATTAGCTAATTATGCCTTTTTGTAGCTAATTATGTCATTTTGGAGGATAATTAGCTAAGTATAGGTCATTTTTTATTAAATGGGCCATTTTGGAGCTAACTAAGCTAATTATGTCATTTATGTGGAAGCCAAGCAAAGTATAGGCCATTCTAGAGCCAACTTGGGTAAAATATGTCATTTTGGAGCCTACTGTGATTATTAAGGCATTTTGGAGCTAAATGGCTAATTATGTAATTTGTGTGGTAGCCAAGCTGAGTATATAATATTCATGAGCTAACCAAGGTTCTTATGCCATTTTGAGCTTATTATTTCATTTTGGAGCCAAATTAGTCATTTTAATGAGCTAACCAAGGTTCTTATGATGTTTTCACCTAACTAAGCTAATTATGTCATTTTGTAGGATAATTAGCTAAGTATGTCTTTGTTGGATGAGTCTAAGCTACGTAGAAGAAGAAAGAGAAGAAGCGAGAAGAGAAGAAGAAGGAGAAGTAAAAGAAGAAGAAGAAGGAGGAGGAGGAGAAGGAGAAGGAGAAGGAGAAGGAAGAGGATAAGAAGAATAAAAGAAGAAGGACAAGAAGAAGGATAAGAAGGAGGAGAAGAAGGTGAAGGAGCTTCTCTCCTCCTACTTCTCCTTCTCCTTCTTCCTCCTGCTCCTTCTCCTTCTTCTTCTCTTCTTCTTCTCTTCTTCTTCTTCTTCTTCCTTCTTTTCATTTTTCCTCTATCTTCTCCTCTTGTCCTCTTCTTCGAGCTAAATTAGCTAATTATGCCTTTTTGGAGCAAATATGTCATTTTGGAGGATAATTAGGTAAGTATAGGTCATTTTTTATTAAATAGGCCATTTTCGAGCTAACTAAGCTAATTATGTCATTAGGTGGAAGCCAAGCTAAGTATAGGCCATTCTAGAGCTAACTTGGGTAAAATATGTCATTTTGGAGCCAACTATGATTATTAAGGCATTTTCGAGCTAAATTCGCTAATTATGTCATTTAGGTGGAAGCCAAGCTAAGTATATAATATTCATGAGCTAACCAAGGTTCTTATGCCATTTTGTGCTTATTATTTCATTTTGGAGCTAAATTAGTCATTTTAATGAGCTAACCAAGGTTCTTATGATATTTTTACCTAACTAAGCTAATTATGTAATTTTGTAGGATAATTAGCTAAGTATGGCTTTATTGGATGATTCTAAGCTACGTAGAAGGTGAAAGAGAAGAAGCAAGAAGAGAAGAAGAAGGAGAAGAAAAGGAAGAAGAAGGAGAAGGAGAAGGAGATATTATGGAGCTAACTTGGGTTAAATATGTCATTTTCGAGCTAAGTATGCTTAATAAACCATATTGGACTATTATGCGGTTGTTAAGCAAAATGCTAGAAATAACATACCATTATGGTCATCACGGCGGTGAAGCACGGTGGCTCTGGCTTGTTTCACCTGCAGAAGGCTGCCCTGGAGAAGGTTCCACTGTAGAAGGATCGTGCGATGCGTTTCGGGAGATATTCTGCACCAAACATCATTTGCAATGTGTCGTTAGCATGATGAAACTCTTAAGATCACTTCATTGAAATGAAACTCACCGTCCCTGCCATGTTAATGACTAGCATCGCCGGAGGGACTTAGCCGGTCTTCTCGCATATAGAGTGTACATTTGGTTTTGACAAGTCAAACTTCATAGTTATTAATGAAACAGACATTAAAATGCAAGATTTGAAATAATATGAAGAAGAAACTTACCACAAAGAGCTCGTATATGGCCTTGTTAGACGCACTATTCCGTGCCCTCTCCGCCTCCACCAATGCAGTCGTCCTCTCCTCGAGCTCCTTCATCTCATTATCCTTCTCCGCCAAAACCGCCTGCATTGCCTCTCTCTCTTTCAGAATAGCAGCCTGCAACACAACTCATTGTTAGCATTGTAATCATATTGGTTTCCACGCACAACATAATGCGGAAATATAGTTGAGTCCATTAAACTAACCTCGATGGCGAGCTCGACTGGCCGTGGACGAGGTGTTATCTCAAGATAGGAGCTTGTTTGACGTGCATTTATCTGCCGGAGAGTGCTAGGACAATGTATAAGGCCGTCTCCAATGGCGATCGATCCATGGGGCCTCCCGTTGCCAGCTATCATCACGAGCTCTGGATCAATAGGCCCCTCGCTCGGGTTAAAGTCCTCCCCTTTCCTTTCCTTCCCGTGATCTCTGTACTTCACGAGCTTGTGGTGGAAGGAGATGTTGGTGAAGTTTTCTGGATGCTCGAGGTCAGACTCAGAGAATGCCTTGACCTTCTTGTACGAAGCAGTATGGGCCATCGCATACAGGTCGTACATTTGTGGCACCTCCGTCTTATTGTGACGCGCCTAAAAGAGAGAGAGAGGGAGGAAAATTGTATTAGTACAGAGCTCAAGATAGCATTAATAATGAATTGCATGAGGCATGAAGCAAACCACATACCCAGTTCTCGCCAAATTGGATTAAGTTGACGCTCCCTTGATGGTGTGGCACACCAACCATTTTGCCACGCCTCTCCTTGGCGTTCTTGAGGCTGGCCTCCCACGTTTCGGAGCACCACTGATCCACCAAGGCCTCCAAACAATCCATCTTATGCACACACCATCTCGGGGGCACCTAAGTTAATAAAGAGAAATTTGAGCGCGTAAGAACCAAATCAAGGAAACTAACTACAAAGCCTTAATAATATGTAATTACCTTCATGTAATGCTCCTTATCCATATTAGAATCACGGCACTTAGCCTTGTCCTTCCTAATAGGCCGCGAGGCATAGTAGTCTCGAACAGCCTGCACCCGAGCCTCGTGCCGGATGTTTTGAAGTAGGCGGAGACATTCGGTTTCGATATCCTTTGTCGCGTCCTCCTCGTATCCCTCCTCACACCTGTAGTAGGTCTGCAAACGAGACAACACTGATTAGTACAATAACTAGCTATGGTTGATTTATAATTGTGTAAAGGAGAAATTACCAAGAACAGTCGGATCACCATGTCGGCCCTCGTGTGGCACAAAACACCGTCGATCTCCACCTCCGTCGGGGTCGGAGCGCCGAAGTAGTGCTCCCAGGTCATTCCTACCTCTCGCTCCCGACCAGGCAACGTAACAAACCCAGGGAAGTTTTGACGGCAAAGCATACCAAGGACGCTGTTGGGCTTACAGACACCTTTGGCAACAATCCAACCCCTAAAGTATGACAAATTAAAGCCAAAACATTAAATATTTGAGAAAACGTGAAGGCAAAAGGTTAAATAAGAGTAAATTAACTTACTTGTCCCCATTTGGCTTAATCGACCACCTCTGCTAGCGGGAGCCCCGAACTACGACGTTGGTAGACGGTAGCCCCCTCACCCAGCTCCTCGTCGCCATCAGCATGGCCACTTGGCTCAGGCTGACCCAGATCAGCCCAGGTATCCCACTGGGTCTCTGGGGACGTACCCTCATCCCTGCTTTGCTCCGGAGTCGCGTGGAACGAAGCCTCTGGGACACGAGACTCATGGGTCGAAGGCTCATCGACCTGAGGCTCGTCGACCTAAGGCTCGTCGACCTGAGGCTCGTGAAACGGAGACCATGTAGCCTCCACCTCAGACGAATCCACCCTAGAAGTCATGTGCTGAGGTAAATCAGCTTGGGGTGGCGGCGAGGAAGGCGTGGCAGCCACCGCCCTACCTCTCCCACGGCCACGTGTACCTTTAGTACAACATAAATACCAACATGAGTAATAAAATGTATATAAATACCAACATGACTACAACATAAATACCAACATGAGTACAACATAAATACCAACATGAGTAATACCTTTAGTACATCTCGGCTTCGTGGGGGGTCGACCTCCTTTCACGGGGGCCACGAGAGTCGAAGAAGCGGCCACTCCATGCAGAGTAGAGAGCAACACTCTCCGAAGAGGCGAGGCAGGCATGGAAGTACCCATCCCACCACCCACCAACGAAGAAGGAGCCGCGGAGTGCTTTCGACCCTTTCCCACCATCTTTCAACACCAGTCATGACAAAGAGTAAATGAAATTAGTACAACATAAATACCAACATGAGTAATAAAATGTATATAATTTAAGTGTATCATCGTCATAAATACTAACATGACTAATAAAAATTGAATACCTAACATGAACTCAAAATTTATATATAGTAATAGTTGAATACCTGACATGAACTAATAACAATCGTGCTCCTCTATATATGCTTCGGGGTCAATAAATGAATCATGATCATCACTATCATCAATGAATGCATCATCATCATCACTATCAGGAAGAACATGTGGAAGGCCACCATTATGTAATAGGTCAAGAAGTGACAGGTCATCCGTAGCAGTAACCTCTTCTTCTTCCGGCTCTTCCTGTTCGGGCTCAGGGGTTAACACGGATTCACTGTCGCTGTCTACTTCAATATTCTAGGTTGAAGTAGAGTGGTTCTTGAAACGTTTCTTGGACATACGTGTTTCTGGGAAGAATTCTCCTTCATATGTATCTGGGTTAATGTGAGGTTCGTAATCCTCTTCATTGAGAGTAGATGGTCTAAAATGTGGTGGCACTTCATAAACGACATCCCAACCTTTGAGATTTGGATTAGTTTGGCATGCCCACGGTAGATAGAAAACTTGTGTTCCCTGTTAAGCCGTAATATAGACATCGGGAACATCTAAGTGGGTGTTTTGGTTGATTTCGACTAGTCCTATATGTTCATGAGTCCTTCTAGTCTCCCTCGGCTCAAACAAATAATATTTGAAGACTACGACGGTTGGTGGGTTTTCACCATTGAATAGAAGTTCATAAATTGCTTCAACTCTTCCATAATACTCGGTGCCTCCTTCGCCTATAGCAGAGACAGAACAATTTGTAGTCTTTAGGTCGAGCGTAGATAGCTCTTTGCCAAAGGTACGAAAGTGATACCCGTTGATGTTGTATTTGTCAAATGAACGGACCTTATAGTCAAAACCATTAGCGACTTGTCTCAACTCGGCGTCCATAGACTCTGCATCCGCCTATAAGTTTAATACGAAAGAATGGATGCATTAGCCACAAATTAGGCCAAGAAATCAAATGGACCATTAATGTTAATTAATTACACTTTGTTCGAACCAAGAGATGAAACTGGGATAGTCGTCTCCATGCTTTGCGAGAAGCTCATACTCTTCGACGGAATCTTTTTCGATGACCGCTCCATCCGAGAATTCGGTGACGTATCGACTATATCAAATATCTCGGAATAAGAGTAGTTAAAAGGAATTAGAAGTTGCGGAACAATAATTTACCGAGAGCTTACTCGATGTACGGTCGCACTTCTCTTAGGTTGGTGAAGATATACAATGAAATGATCCGCCATTCTTCGACATCCAACAATTTCCCTTTTGAAACATCGGATGGTGCAAGCTTCCCTTTGAATAGGCTGAGGTCGGATCGACCTGTTTTTGGATCGCCATCATTGTACCGAGGCTTTGGGTTATTCAAATGATGTTTTTTGGCTTCGTAGTGTGCTGTCACGAAGTTTGCCGCCTTAGTAATGAATGCCTCGGCCATCGATGCTTCAATTCTACGTTTATTTTTACACCAAGCTCGAAGCGTCTTCTGCATCCTCTCAGTTGAGTAGCACCATCGATTTTGAACGGGACCCCCCAATCTTGCCTCGATCGGGAGATGCAAAATCAAATGTTGCATTCGATTAAAGAAGCCTGGTGGAAGGATCTTTTCTAATTTGCGGATCAACTCCGCCTCCAACTCTTCCATTTCATCTAGCACGCCAGGAGATAGTTCTTTTGCACAAAGAGAACGGAAGAAATAGCTCAGCTCTGCCAGTACTAGTCATTCATCCTCAGGGATAAAGCCACGCAACATCACCCGCATTACCCGCTCAATCCATATGTGCCAATCATGACTCTTGAGACCAAATATTTTCAATTTCTCAAGACTTGCTCCCCTCTTTAGATACGCAGCATACCCATCGGGGAACATCAACCGCATTTTCACCCACAATAGCATTTCCCTCATAGCTGGCCTTTCAAGATTGAACCATGCCTTTGGCTTCGCTATGCTTTGCTTTCCATTCCGTTGTTGCAAGTTTAGTAACGGTCTATCACATAGAGCCTCCAGGTCGATTCTAGCCTTAGGATTATCTTTTCACTTCCCCTCTATGCCGAACAATATACCAAAAATGGCCTCCGCAATATTCTTTTCAGTGTGCATCACGTCGATGTTGTGTGGGCAAAGGAGGTCTTTGAAGTAAGGCAGATCCCATAAGCATGACTTGTGAGTCCAGGCGTGTTCCGTATTATACCCTTTGAAGTATCCTGGACGCAAAGGATCAGGCTCGAGAGCGTTTAACTGATGAAGGGTCTGTTGGCGTGTCAACGCAGTTGGTGCAGTGTTTTTGACAACTCTACCTTTGATGAAATTCTTCTTGTCTTTTCTGAACTTATGGTCAAGATCCAGGAGTTGTCTATGCATGTCGAAGCAAGAAAACTTGCGACCAGCCTGCAGCCAACGGAACTGAAGAGCTGCCTTGCATGTGGTGCACGGGAACCTTCCATGCACATACCAGCCAGCGAATAGCGCAAACGCCGGATAATCATGCATCGATTAAATGTACCACACATGCATTTTGAAATTTGTTTTAGTAGCGGCGTCATAGGTCTTGATCCCATTATCCCAGGCTTCTTGCAACTCATCCTTAAGCGGTTGCATGTACACATACATATTCTTCCCCAGATAGTTGGGCCCTGGAATTATCAACGTCAGGAAAATGTTCTTCTTTTCATAATCTCTTCGGGTGGGAAATTGAGTGGAATGACAAATACAGGCCAACAACTGTATTGTGCTGCCGTCATACCATACACATTGAACCATCCGTGTTAATGGCAACTCTAGGATGCCTTGGATCTTCCGATTTATCCTTATGTAATGCATCGTAGTGCCTCCACGCAAAACCATCTGAAGTGTGTACCAGCATCTTGTTCCCATCCGCATCTAGTTCGGTTCTTTTGCCCAATTTGTGCCATGTCATCTGTTTGGCCGTCTCTTCGACCATGAAAAGACATTGAAGTCTTGGTACGATTGGCAGATACCGAAGAACACTAATGGGTATTTTGGTCTGATTCCTCTCACCCATACCATTGTCTACCACAATCTACCTAGAATAATTGCAAACGGGGAAATAGTTCAAGGCCGCATACTCAAGCCTAAATAAGGCACATCCATTCTCACGGGCATGTATCTTCTCATAAGGCATCTTAAGTACACGAAGGATTTTCTCTGACTGGTACAGGTTTGCAGGCAGTACATGGCCTTTGGGTAGAAAGCGTCCAAATATCGTCATCATCGCGTCGTATCATTCTGTGCCTAGGTTGAATTGAGCCTTCAAAGCCATTACTTGCGCGATGGCATCCAGCTGACAAAGCTCAGTCTGCTCGTGGAGAGGATGTTTTGAAGACTCCAACATTTTATAGAAGGCCTTTGCAGATTCCTCCATCTCATCATCCGAATCCCGAGCATCATCAAAGTCTTGCACCATGTCTTCGATCCCGGTACTATGCTCATCGGTGAGAGGACGAATCACCTCAACTCTGGCAAGTTGGTCAGACTCACCATGAAAAGTCCACACCGTATAATTAGGTGTAAAACCCCACTTCTGCAGGTGTTTACCCATTTCGAACTCTGTCTGCTTTTTCCAGTTGTCGTAGTTGGAACAGGGGCACCATGTTTTTTGCTGGCCATATGCAAATGCGGCTCTCACAAACCCCCTGGTTTTTGTCAACCATTCATTGGTCATGTCTTTCTGACTAGGGTGACCAGTGTACATCCAAGCACGATCACTCATGTTGCCTAGCTACCTATGGGCGCACAAGAAATAAATATATAATTCATCATATATATTCATCCGCTAATGAAATTTTGTAGTTTTATTACGTCCATGCAACATACACGCTAATAGGTAAAGATAGGTCCTAATCCCACCCGAGTATGTGTAGATTGGGTTCGTTTTCCCATGCTCTGCTCCAGATGCGACGCAGAATTTCGGCAGCACCTCCCCGATGTTCTCCTGATACACGTCTCGGCAATAAGTAGAGAGGATCTGTACCCGAAGAACAACCGGGAGGCACTGACGAAATTCCGCATCAGATCCGGAGCACAACATACGGGAAAACGAACCGAATCAACACATACTTGGGCTGTCCATGGATAACGTTGGACAATTCGAAAGGATGGCGGTTATAAATATGCAAAGACATGCATATTTATACATGTCGCCCTTTCGAACGAGAGACGCATACTGGTCACGCATACTCATGATTAAAGAAACCTATAGCTAGCAAGTTTCATCAGCACAAAGACCGGAACAGAGCAAATTAAGGGGGTAGGAGGAGAAGTCATTTGTGCTCACCAACAAACGAGGGGCGGAGCTCGTCCAATGCACGTGGAGGTCGTCGAACAACTGCACATTGAAATTCACCCGATCAACACATATATGATGTTTTTATAATTAACATAATCGGAAAATATGTGACCTAACTCATAATTTACAAAACTATGACCCCGTCGACTTAGTGGCGTTGATGGAGGTGGTGTCGGGTGTCGGTGGCGTCGATGGTTGGTGATGTCGGGTGTCAGTGGCGTCGGGGGTCGGACGTTAGTTGTGTCGGTGGTCGGGGGTCAGTGTCGTCGGGGGTCGAGGGTCACTGGCGTCGGGAATTGGGTTCTTTTCGGTCAACAAGAGGTTGAAGAGGTGTCGGGGGTCGGGGGTTGGGGGTGAGTGGCGTCGGGGGTCGGGGGTAGGGGGTCGAGGGTCGAGGGTCAGTGGCATCGGGGGTCGGGGGTCGGGGGTCGAGGGTTGATACGTCTCAAACGTATCTATAACTTTTGATGGTTTCATGTTGTTATCTTGTCATCTTTGGATGTATTATGTACCTTTTATGTCTTTTTTTGGACTAACTTATTAATTCAGTGCCAAGTGCCAGTTCATGTTTTTCTGTGTTTTTGGCTCTTTTCAGATCTAATTTTGCAACGGAGTCCAAACGGAATAAAATCCCCGAATTAAATTTTTCCCGAACGGAAGAAGATCAGGGGGCTTGTGGGCCAAGCCAGGAGGGCTACAGGGAGCCCACAAGCCCCCCATCCGCCACCAGGGGGCGGCGGATGGCAGTCTTGTGGCCTCCCTGGCGCCCCCTGACCTAGATCCTTCGCCTATATATTCCCTAAAACACTGAAAAAATCCAGGGATCCACAAAAATACTTTTCCGCCGCCGCAAGCTTCCGTTTCTGTGAGATCTCATCTGGAGACCCTTCCCGGTGCCCTGCCGGAGGGGACTTTTCAGTTGGAGGGCTTCTACATCAACATCATCACCCCTCCAATGACTCGTGAGTAGTTCACTTCAGACCTACGGGTCCGTAGTTGGTAGCTAGATGGCTTCTTCTCTCTCTTGGATCTTCAATACAAAGTTCTCCATGATCTTAATGGAGATCTATCCGATGTAATCCTGTTTGGCGGTGTGTTTGTCGAGATCCGATGAATTGTGGATTTGTGATCAGATTATCTATGATATATATTTGAGTCTTTGCTAATTTCTTATATGCATGATTTGATATCCTTGTAAGTCTCTCCGAGTCTTGGGTTTGTCTGGCCAACTAGATCTATGATTCTTGCAATGGGAGAAGTGCTTGGTTTTGGGTTCTTACCGTGTGGTGACCTTTCCCAGTGACAGTAGGGGCAGCAAGGCACACATCGTGTAGTTGCCATCAAGGGTAACAAGGTGGGCTTTGTCGTAGATATGAGATTGTCCATCTAATCATGTCATCTTGCTTAAGGTGTTACTCTGTTCTTTTGGACTTAATACACTAGATGCATGCTGGATAGCGGTCGACATGTGTAGTAATAGTAGTAGATGCAGAAAGTATCGGTCTACTTGTTTTGGACGTGATGCCTATAGATATAATCATTGCCATAGATGACGTCACGACTTTGCGCGATTCTATCAATTGCTCGATAGTAATTCTTTCACCCACCGTCTACTTGCTTTCGTGAGAGAAGCCACTAGTAAACACTACGGCCCCCAGGTCTATTCACACCTATTGTTTCCACTTACGCTTTTACTTCGCTTTGTTACTTTTTTGCTTTCAGTTCTCACTTGGCGAACAATCTATAAGCGATTGACAACCCCTTCATAGCGTTGGGAGCAAGCTTTTTGTGTTTGTGCAGGCTCTTGTGATACTCCTTCACTGGATCGATACCTCGGTTCTCAAACTGAGGGAAATACTTACCACCGCTGCGCTACATCACCCTTTCCGCTTCAAGGGAACACCAACGCAAGGCTCCAACGCCACGGGGGAAATCCTTTGCATCTTTGCCTAGGAACTCCCATAAGGCGTAGCCGCAGCAGAAGGATTCCTGGTGCCGTTGTTGAGGAGAATCAAGACGTCTCCCGTCAGCACGTATTTCTGGCGCCTTTGAAAGGTCTTTTGTTGCACTAGCAGAAGTATTTCTGGCGCCGTTGCCGGGGAAGGAGAGATCTATCCAACTAGGTCTCACAAACTCATCTCTTGCATTTACTTTTTTGTCAGTTGCCTCTCGTTTTCCTCTCCCCCACGTCACATTTGTCGTTTTCATTTGCCTTTCTTCTTTGCCTTTTTCGTTCACCTTTTCGTTCGCCTTTTTCTCTCGTTTTCCTTTCCTTTGCTTGTGTGCTATGTGCCTTCAATATGCTTGCATCTTCGCTTGCTGAAAATCTAGTGATATGGATCCTCATCCACTGGCTAATCTCTTTAAGAGATCCACTTATGTGGAACCAATTGCTAGTGAATTGAGTGCACTTGACTATCTTTATGGAGTTTCGCTTGAGATGCGTGAATCTGAAAATCGTGATGAAGAAACTTATGAAGTGATTCACGAAGGCTCCTCCAATGAAAAGCATGATTGCAATGGTTTCACTATAAATCCTATTAGTGACAATCATGCTAAAAATATGCAAACCCTAAGCTTGGGGATGCTAGTTTTGCTATGTCCCCTACTTGTTGCAATAATCATGATTGGGGTGATGATCTTTCTTATGATCTTGAAAATTTGTTCAAACCTCATGATGAATATGATATTTGCAATAATATTGAAAGTGGGTTTGGAGAAGTCATGACTTTAGTTGATGATAATCCCACTATTTTAGAAGAGCATCAAATTTGCATGCATGTGGATCTTGAAAAGAATATCCTATGGGATAGCTATATTGTTGAATTTGAATATGATCCCACATGTAATTGCTATGAGAGAGGAAAATATTGTGGTAGAAACTCTCATGTTACCAAATTACCTCTCGTTAGGTTGAGATTGCTATTGTCTCTTTCTTATTCCTTGCATTTGATAACTATTGGTTGTCTTGCCAATTTGTTTTCCTATAAAATGCCTATGCATAGGAAGTATGTTAGATTTAGATTCCATCACCTTTTGCCTAGCTAATGGCGTTAAACAAAAGCGCTTGTTGTGAGGCAACCCAACGAATCTATCATTTTTATTTCTGTTTTGTGTTTTCCACACTTTCATCATTTTATTATGATTGTGTTTTTTGTGTTTCTTTTTGCGTTTGTGCCAAGCAAAACCGTTATGATTAGTCTTGGGGATGATCGTTTGGTCATGCTGGAAAAGACAGAAACTTTCTGCTCACGAAAAGAATTTTCATTTTTTTCTATAAGATATTTTGAGTTGATTCTTTTTGCTGCTGATTTCTACACAAATTCTTCAGACTGTTGCAGAATTTGTGAAGTACCAGAATTATACGAAGTATACAGATTGCTACAGACTGGTCTGCTGTTAACAGATTCTGTTTTTGTTGTGTTGGTTGCTTATTTTGATGAAACTATGGATAGTATCGGGAGGTATTAGCCATGGAAGATTGAAGATACAGTAACGCAACATCAACATAAGTAGAATTTAAGTTTGCTACAGTACCTAAGGAAGTGGTGGTTTGCTTTCTTATACTAATGTTGTCACGAGTTTCTGTTTAAGTTTCGTGTTGTGAAGTTTTCAAGTTTTGGGTGAAGTTCTTATGGACAAAAAGATAAAGAGTGGCAAGAGCTCAAGCTTAGGGATGCCCAAGGCACCCCAAGATATTCAAGGATGTCGTAAAAGCCTAAGCTTGGGGATGTCCCGGGAAGGCATCCCCTCTTTCGTCTTGAATCCATCGGTAACATTACTTGGGGCTATATTTTTATTCACCACATGTTATGTGTTTTTGCTTGGAGCGTCTTGTATCGTAGGAGTCTTTTATTTTTGTTGTGTCACAATCATCCTTGCTGCACACCTAGTGAGAGAGACATGAACTCACCGTGATTTTGTCGAGCTTCACTTATATCTTTTGAGCTAGATACTTTTGCTCTATGTGCTTCACTTATATCTTTTAGAGCACGGCGGTGCGTGGCTTGGTAGTTGATCTATGCTTTGAAAGTAGTCTCAAAAGGGGTAGTTATCCAAAGGGATACAAAAACTTCCACGTTCATGTGCATTGAATAGTTAGAGAAGTTTGATTCATCTCAACTAGTTTTGAGTTGTGGTTATGGTAATATTGAAGTTATGCCAGTAAGGTGTTGTGGATCTAGAAATACTTGTGTTGAAGTTAGTGATTCTCGTAGCATGCATGTATGGTGAACCACTATGTGATGAAATCTGAGCATGATTAGTCTATTGATTGTCATCCTTTGCGTGGCTGTCGGGATCGTGCAATGGTTTATACCTACCAACCCTTCCTCTAGGAGTATGTGTTGAATGCTTTGTTTCGATTACTAATAAAACTTCTACAACAAGTATATGAGTTCTTCATGACTAATGTTGAGTCCATAGTTTAGATGCACTTTCACCTTCCACCAACACTATCTTCTTAGTGACGTGCAACTTTCGCCGGTGCACAAAACCCACCATTAGCCTCCCTCAAAACAGCCACCATACCTACCTACTATGGCTTTTTCAAAGTCATTCCGAGATATATTTCCATGCAACTACCACCATGACATGTGCCACCACGTCTACATTGCCATTGCATGATCGTAAGATAGCTAGCATGATGTTTCCTTTAATGTCTATGCCATGCTAGATCATTGTCACGATAAACTACCGAAGGCATTCCATATAGAATCATCATTGCTCTAAGTTTTGAGTTGAAAGTGTGATGATCATCATTGATGGAGCATTGTCCCATGTGAGGAAATAAAAGAGGCCAAAGATGCCCACCAAAAAAAAAAAGAGGCCAAAGAGCCCACATAAAAAAAACACGAGAGCAAAAGAGATAAGGGACAATGCTACCACTTTTCCACACTTGTGCATATTAAGCACCATGATCTTCATGATTGAGAGTCTCTCATTTTGTCACCACCATATAGCTAGTGGGAAATTTTCATTATATAACTTGGCTTGTATATTCCAATGATAGGCTTCCTCAAAATTGCCTTAGGTCTTCGTGAGCAAGCAAGTTGGATGCACACCCGCTAGTTTTCTTTAAAGAGCTTTCACATACTCTTAGCTCTAGTGCATCATTTCTATGGCAATCCCTACTCATTCACATTGATATCTATTGATGAGCATCTCCACGGCTCATTGATATGCCTAGTTAATGTGACCATCTTCTCCGTGTATTTTGTCTTGCAACCTCCACCACACTCCACATCACTTATAGTGCTAAAACCATGGCTCACGCTCATGTATTCCGTCAGAGTTGAAAAGGTTTGATAAAGTAAAGGTGTGAAACAATTACTTGGCCAATACTGGGGTTGTGCATGAGTTAAATTCGTTGTGCAATGATGATAGAGCATAGCCAGACCATATGCTTTTGTAGGGATAACTTTCTTTTGGCCTTGTTATTTTGAAAGTTCATGATTACCTTGCTATTTTGCTTGAATTATTATTGTTTCCACGTCAATAGAAAACTATTGTTTTGAATCTAATGGATCTGAACATTCACGTCACATAAGAGGAGTTACAAAGGACATGTATGCTAGGTAGCACAAAAGCATCAAAAATTCATTCTTTATCATTTCCCTACTCGAGGACGAGAAGGAGTTAAGCTTGGGGATGCTTGATACGTCTCAAACGTATCTATAATTTTTGATGGTTTCATGTTGTTATCTTGTCATCTTTGGATGTTTTATGTACCTTTTATATCTTTTTTGGGACTAACTTATTAATTCAGTGCCAAGTGCCAGTTCCTGTTTTTTCTGTGTTTTTGGCTCTTTTCAGATCTGATTTTGGAACGGAGTCCAAACAGAATAAAATCGCCGAATTAATTTTTTCCCGAACGGAAGAAGATCAGGGGGCTTGTGGGCCAAGCCAGGAGGGCTAGAGGGAGCCCACAAGCCCCCCATCCGCCACCAGGGGGCGGCAGATGGCAGGATTGTGGCCTCCCTGGCGCCCCCTGACATAGATCCTTCGCCTATATATTCCCTAAAATACAGAAAAAAAATCCAAGGATCCGCGAAAATACTTTTTCACCACCGCAAGCTTCCGTTTCCGCGAGATCTCATCTGGAGACCCTTCCCGGTGCCCTGTCGGAGGGGACTTTGGAGTTGGAAGGCTTCTACATCAACATCATCGCCCCTCCAATGACTCGTATGTAGTTCACTTCAGACCTATGGGTCCGTATTTAGTAGCTAGATGGCCTCTTCTCTCTCTTGGATCTTCAATACAAAGTCTCCATGATCTTCATGGAGATCTATCCGATGTAATCCTCTTTGGCGGTGTGTTTATCGAGATCCAATGAATTGTGGATTTATGATCAGATTATCTATGATATATATTTGAGTCTTTGCTGATTTCTTATATGCATGATTGGATATCCTTGTAAGTCTCTCCGAGTCTTGGGTTTTGTCTGGCCAACTAGATCTATGATTCTTGCAATGGGAGAAATACTTGGTTTTGGGTGCTTACCATGTGGTGACCTTTCCCAGTGACAGTAGGGGCAGCAAGGCACAGATCGTGTAGTTGCCATTAAGGGTAACAAGGTGGGCTTTGTCGTAGATATGAGATTGTCCATCTACATCATGTAATCTTGCTTAAGGTGTTACTCTGTTCTTTTGGAATTAATACACTAGATCTATGCTGGATAGCGGTCGACGTGTGTAGTAATAGTAGTAGATGCAAAAAGTATCGGTCTACTTGTTTTGGACGTGATGCCTATAGATATAATCATTGCCATAGATGACGTCACGACTTTGCTCGACAGTAATTCGTTCACCCACCGTCTACTTGCTTTCATGAGAGAAGCCACTAGTAAACACTACGGCCCCCGGGTCTATTCACACCTATCGTTTCCACTTTCGCTTTTACTTCGCTTTGTTACTTTGTTGCTTTCAGTTCTCACTTGGCGGACAATCTATAAGGAATTGACAACCCCTTCATAGTGTTGGGAGCAAGCTTTTTGTGTTTGTGCAGGCTCTTATGATACTCCTTCACTGGATCGATACCTTGGTTCTCAAACTGAGGGAAATACTTACCACCACTGTGCTACATCACCCTTTCTGCTTCGAGGGAACACCAACGCAAGGCTCCAAGGCCACGGCGGAAATCCTTTGCATATTTTCCTAGGAAGTCCCTTAAGGCGTAGCCGTAGCAGAAGGATTCGTGGTGTCGTTGTTGAGGAGAATCAAGACGTCTCCCGTCAGCACGTATTTCTGGCGCCTTTGGAAGGTCTTTTGTTGCAGTAGCAAGTGTCAGTGTTGCCGGGAATCGAGGGTCAGTGGCGTCGAGCGTCGGGGTCGCGGGTCGAGGGTAAGTGGTGCCTGGAGTCGAGGGTCAATGGCGTCGGGCGTCGGGGGTCAGGGGCTAGTGGATTTGGGGGTCAGGAGTCGGGGGTCGAGGGTCGGGGGTCAGTAGTGTCGGACGTCGAGGGTCGGGAGTCGGGTGTCAGTGGCGTCGGAGGTCGGGGGTCGAGGGTCGGGGGTTGGTGGCGTCGGGCGTCGGGGGTCGTGGGAAATAAAGCCAAAAATACTTCTCCCTCTCCTTCTTTCTTCTTCTCCTCTCTCTTCTTCTTCTTCTTCTTCTTCTTGATCATCTTATTATTATTATTATTATTATTATTATTATTTTTTCTCCTCCTCCTCCTCCTCCTCTTCTTCTTCTTCTTCTTTCTTTTATCTTTCTCCTCCTCTCCTCTTTCTTCTTCTTCTGCTTCTTCTTCTTCTTTCTTCTACTTTATTATTCTCTTATTTTCTTCTAAGTTTTTTTTCTATCTATTTTTTTATTTTCTATCTACTTTTTCTACCTAATAAACTAACTATCTAATTTAACATGAAAAAAGAGAAAAAAAACTAACTATAGAATTTAACAGAAAAAACGGAAAATAAACTAACTATCTAATTTAAAAGAAAAAATAGGAAATAAAGCCAAAAAGGAAAAAAATCCTTACCTGCAGGGCAGTGGGCGGCCGGGGCGGAGGGCAGTGGGAGGAGGGGAGGGCAAGCTCCGGCCCTAGGCGGCTCGGAGGAGGGCATGGGGAGGAGGGGAGGGCGAGAACCGGTCGTGGGCGGCGGTGATGGGCCGGAGTGGCTCCGATGGTGGTGGCGGCGGCGCTCGGGTGGGCAGGGCACAGGGAGGAGGGGCGCGGGAAAGAGGGGCGCGGGAAGCTCCGGCCGTGGGCGGCGGCGGTGGGCGAGAGCGGCTCAGGTGGTGGTGGTGGCTGTTGGAAATATGCCCTAGAGGCAATAATAAAATGGTTATTGTCATATTTCCTTAATCATGATAATCGTCTATTGTTCATGCTATAATTGTATTAACACGAAACGTTAATACATATGTGAATAAATAGATCATAATGTCTCCCTAGCAAGCCTCTAGTTGGCTAGCTCGTTCCTCAATAGATGATCATGGTTTCCTGATCACGGACATTGGATGTCATTGATAACGGGATCACATCATTAGGAGAATGATGTGATCGACAAGACCAAATCCTAAGCATAGCACTAGATCGTGTTGTTTGTATGCTAAAGATTTTCTAATGTCAAGTATCTTTTCCTTCGACCGTTAGATTGTGCAACTCTCAGATACCATAGGAGTGCTTTGGGTGTGACGGAGAGGTATCTCTGGGACCACTCGGTAGAACATCATCATAATGAGCTCAATGTGACTAAGGAGTTAGTCACGGGATGATGTGCTACGGAACGAGTAAAGAGACTTGCCGGTAACGAGATTGAAGAAGGTATAGGGATACCGACGATCGAATCTTGAGCAAGTTCTATAACGATAGACAAAGGGAATTGTATATGGGATTGATTGAATCCTTGACATCGTGGTTCATCCGATGAGATCATCGTGGAACATGTGGGAGACACCATGGGTATCCAGACCCCGCTGATGGTTATTGGCTAGAGAGGTGTCTCGGTCATGTGTATATGCCTCCCAAACCCATAGGGTCTACACACTTAAGGTTCAATGACGCTAGGGTTATAGGGAATTGTTATACGAGGTTATCGAAGGTTGTTCGGAGTCCCGGATGAGATCTTGGACGTCACGAGGAGCTCCGGAATGGTCCGGAGGTAAAGATTGATATATAGGATGGATGGGTTTGGACGCCGGAAATGTTTTGGGCACCACCGGCAACGTGTCGGGACCACCGGAAGAGTTCCGGGGGCCCACCGGGAGGGGCCATCAGGCGCTGGTGGGCCTAAGGCCCACCTAGGGGTGCGCCAACCCCTCCCTTGCCATGGTCGCCGCCCTAGCCTCCCATCTGGGGGCTGTTGCACCCCTTAGGGGTGGGAACCATAAGGGCCGCGCCTCCCTCCCCTTTCCCCTATATATAGTGGAGGTTTTGGCCTTTGGAGACACGCAATTCTTTCTCTCTTGGCGCAGCCCTGCTTCTCCTCTCCCTCCTCTCCCACGGTGCTTGGCGAAGCCCTGCCGGGAGACCTCGTAGCTCCACCGCCACCACGCCATCGTGCTGCCGGAGCTCTTCCCCAACCTCTCCCTCCTCCTTGCTAGTTCAAGGTGCGGGAGACGTCACCGGGCTGCACGTGTGTTGAACGCGGAGGTGTCGTGGTTCGGCACTAGATCGGAATCACACCGCGATCTGAATCGCAGTGAGTACGACTCCATCAACCGAGTTCTAGCAATGCTTCCGCTTAGCGATCTTCAAAGGTATGAAGATGCTCTCACCCCTCTCTCGTTGCTGGTTTCTCCATAGGAAGATCCATGTATGGCGTAGGAAAATTTTGAATTTTTGCTACGTTACCCAACAGTGGCATCAGAGCCAGGTTTTCTATGCATAGATTCTTTGCACGAGTAGAACACAAAGGTTGTGGGCGCTGATTTTTCTAAATTTCTTACCACTACTAGTCTTATTCCTTTCCGACGGTATTGAGGGATGAAGCGGCCCGGACCGACATTACATGTACGCTTACGTGAGACAGGTTCCACCGCGTGACATGCACATGGTGCATAAGGTGGCTAGCGGGTGTCTGTCTCTCCTACTCTAGTCGGATTGGATTTGATGAAAAGGTTTCTTATGAAGGGTAAATAGCTTTGGCATATCAACATTGTGGCTGTCAGGTAGGTAAGAAGGCGTTCTTGCTAGAAACCCAAATCAGCCACGTAAAACGTGCAACAACAATTAGAGGACGTCTACCTTGTTTTTGCAGGGTATGACATGTGATGTGATATGGCCAAAGGATGTGATGTTACATGTGTGATGTATGAGATGATCATTTTATTCTAATAGGATTCATGACTTGCATGTCGATCAGTATGACAACCGGCAGGAGCCATAGGAGTTGTCTTAATTTATCGTATGAGATGCAACGCCATGTGTTTACTACTTTTACTTCATTGCTAACGGTTAGCTGTAGTAGTAGTAGTAGTAATAGTTGGCGTGACAACTTCACGGAGACACAATGATGGAGATCATGGTGTCACACCGGTGACGATGATGATCATGCGATGCCCGAAGATGGAAATCGAAGGAGCAAAGATGATTATGGCCATATCATGTCACTATATGATTGCATGTGATGTTTATCATGTTTTTAATCTTATTTCTTAGAACGATGGTAGAATAATAAGATGATCCCTCATAAAATTTTGAGAATGTATTCCCCTAAGAGTGCACCGTTGCGAAGGATCGTTGTCTCGAAGCACCACATGATGATCGGGTGTGATAGATTCTAACGTTCGCATACAACGGGTGTAAGCCAGATTTACACACGCGAAACACTTAGGTTGACTCGACGAGCCTAGCATGTACAAACATGGCCTCGAATACGAGAGACCGAAAGGTCGAACATGAGTCGTATGGTTGATGCGATCAGCGTGGAGATGCTCACCATCGACGACTAATCCATCTCACGTGATGATCGGACACGGGTTAGTCGACATGGATCATGTAATACTTAGATGACTAGAGGGATGTCGATTTAAGTGGGAGTGCATACATAATTTGATTGGATGAACTTAATTATCATGAACTTAGTCTAAAAGTTGTCTTTACAAATATTGTAGATCCAATGGCCAACGCACATGTCAACCTCAATTTCAACGCATTCCTAGAGAAAAATAAGCTGAAAGATGATGGTAGCAACTATGCGGACTGGGTCCGTAACTTGAAGCTCATCCTCATTGCATCCAAGAAGGCCTATTTCCTTGATGCGCCGCTAGGTGACCCTCCTGTTCCCGTGGCAGCCCAAGACGTTCAGGACGTCTGGCAAACGCGGAGTGATGACTACTCTCTGGTTGGGCGTGGCATGCTATACAGTTTAGAACCGGGGCTCCAAAAGCGGTTTGAACAACACGGAGCATATGAGATGTTCCAGGAGCTGAAACTAGTTTTTCAAGCTCATGCCCGGGTCGAGAGATATGAAGTCTCCGACAAGTTCTTTAGCTGTAAGATGGAGGAGAACAGTTATGTTAGTGAGCATATACTCAGAATGTCTGGGTTGCACGATCGTTCGACTCAGCTTGGAATCGAACTTCCGGATGATGGTGTAATTTACAGAATCCTCTAGTCTCTCCCACCAAGCTACAAGCGTTTTTTGCTGAACTACTACATGCAAGGGATGGAAAAGATCATTCCCGAGTTGTACTCGCTGCTGAAATCTGCAGAAGTAGAAATCAAGAAAGAGCATCAAGTGTTAATGGTCAATAAGACCACCAGTTTCAAAAAGGGCAAGGGTAAGAAGAACTTCAAGAAAGACAGCAAAGCTATTGCTGCACCCGGTAAGCCAGTTGCTGAGAAGAAGAAAAAGAATGGACCCAAGCATGAGACTGATTGCTACTATTGCAAGGGAACCGGTCACTGGAAGAGGAACTGCCCCAAGTACTTAGCGGATAAGAAGGCCGACAATGTCAAAGGTATATATGATGTACATGTTATTGATGTGTACCTTACCAGCGCTCGTAGTAGCTCCTGGGTATTTGATACCGGTGTTGTTGCTCACATTTGCAACTCAAAGCAGGAACTGCGGAATAAACGGAGGTTGTCTAAGGACGAGGTGATGATGAGTGTTGGGAATGGTTCCAAGGTCGATGTGATCACCGTCGGCACGCTACCTCTACATCTACCTTCAGGATTAGTTTTAAACCTTAATAATTATTATTTAGTACCATCTTTGAGCATGAACATTGTATCAGGGTCTTGCTTAATGCAAGACGGCTACTCATTTATGTCAGAGAATAATGGTTGTTCTATTTATATGAGTGATATGTTCTATGGTCATGCTCCGCCGGTGAATGGTTTATTCTGGATGAATCTCGATCGTGATGTTACACATATTCATAGTGTGAATACCAAAAGATGTAAGGTTGATAATGATAGTCCCACATACTTGTGGCACTGCCGCCTTGGTCATATCGGTGTCAAGCGCATGAAGAAACTCCATACTGATGGAATGTTAGAGTCTCTTGATTTTGCATCATTTGACACATGTGAACTGTGCCTCATGGGCAAGATGACTAGGACTCCATTCTCAAGAGTAATGGAGCGAGCAACCGACTTATTGGAAATAATACATACTGATGTATGCGGTCCAATGAATGTTGATGCTCTCGGTGGCTATCGTGATGTTCTCACTCTCACTGATGATTTGAGTAGGTATGGATATATCTACTTGATGAAGCACAAGTCTGAAACATTTGAAAAGTTCAAAGAATTTCAGAGTGAGGTTGAGAATCAATGTGACAAGAAAATAAAATGTCTACGATCCGATCATGGAGGAGAATATTTGAGTCACGAGTTTGGCACACACCTAAGGAAATCTGGAATTGTTTCACAACTGACGCCGCCTGGCACTCCGCAATGTAACGGAGTGTCTGAATGTCGTAATCGCACTTTATTAGATATGGTGTGATCTATGATGTCTCTTACCGACTTACTGCTATCATTCTGGGGATACGTATTGGAAACTGCAACATTCACTTTAAATAGGGCACCGTCTAAATCCGTTGAGACGACACCGTATAAATTATGGTTTGGCAAGAAACCTAAGTTGTCGTTTCTACAAGTTTGGGGCTGCAATGCTTATGTGAAGAAACTTCAACCAGAAAAGCTCGAACCCAAAGCAGAGAAATGTGTATTCATAAGATACCCTAAGGAAACTATTGGGTATACCTTCTATCTTAGATCTGAAGGTAAAATCTTTGTTGCCAAGAACGGATCCTTTCTAGAGAAAGAGTTTCTCTTGAAAGAAGTAAGTGGGAGGAAAGTAGAACTTGATGAGTTAATTGTACCTCCTCTCGAACCGGAGAGTAGTGCAACACGGGAAAATATTCATGTGGCACCTACGCCAACTGAAGAGGAAGTTAATGATGATGATTATGAATCTTCGGATCAAGTTGCTACTGAACCATGAAGGTCGAAAAGGGTACGTTCCACACCAGAATGGTACGGCAACCCTGTGATGGAGATCATGTTGTTAGACAACGGTGAACCTTCGAACTATGAAGAAGCAATGGCGGGCCCGGATTCCAACAAATGGCTTGAGGCCATGAAATCCAAGATAGGATCCATGTATGAGAACAAAGTATGGACTTTGGTGGGCTTGCCCGATGATCGGCGAGCCATAGAAAATAAATGGATCTTCAAGAAGAAGACTGACGCAAACAGTAATGTGACCGTTTATAAAGCTCGACTTGTCGCAAAGGGTTTTCGACAAATTCAAGGAGTTGACAACGAGGAGACTTTGTCTCCCGTAGCGAATTGAAGTCAGTCTGAATCATGTTAGCAATTGCTGCCTTTCATGATTATGAAATTTGGCAAATGGACGTCAAAACAGCGTTCCTTAACGGGTATCTTAAGGAAGAGTTGTATATGATGCAACCAGAAGGTTTTGTCGATCCTAAGAGTGCTAACAAGATGTGCAAGCTCCAACGCTCCATCTATGGGTTGGTGCAAGCATCTCGGAGTTGGAACATTCGATTTAATGAGGTGATTAAAGTGTTTGGGTTCATACAGGTTTATGGAGAAGCCTGTCTCTACAAGAAAGTGAGTGGGAGCTCTGTAGCTTTTCTCATACTATATGTGGATGACATATTATTGATGGGGAATGATATAGAGTTATGGGAGAGCATAAAGGCCTACTTGAATAAGAGTTTTTCAATGAAGGACCTTGGAGAAGCTGCATACATATTAGGCATCAAGATCTATAGAGATGGATCGAGACGTCTCATAGGTCTTTCACAAAGTACGGACCATGACAAGATATTGAAGAAGTTCAATATGGAAAAGTCAAAGAAGGGGTTCTTGTCAGTTTTGCAAGGTATGAGATTGAGTAAGACTCAGTCACCGACCACGTCAGTAGATAGAGAAAAGATGAGTATTGTCCCCTACGCTTCAGCCATGGGCTCTCTAATGTATGCCATGATGTGTACCAGACCTGATACAAAACTTGTCATAAGTATGGTAGGGAGGTACCAAAGTGATCCCGGTATGGAAAACTGGACAGCGGTCAAGAATATCCTTAAGTACCTAAAAACGACTAAGGAAAATGTTTCTCGTTTATGGAGGTGACGAAGAGCTCGTCGTAAAGGGTTAAGCCGATGCTAGCTTCGACACAGATCCGGATGACTCTAAGTCACAAACCGGATACGTGTATGTTCTGAATGGTGGGGCAGTGAGCTGGTAAAGCAGCAAGCACGACGTCGTGGCAGCATCTACATGTGAAGCGGAGTACATAGCTGCTTCGGAAGCAGCTCATGAAGGGATGTGGATGAAGGAGTTCATCACCGACCTTGGAGTAGTTCCAAGCGCGTCCGGTCCGATGACACTCTTCTATGATAACACTGGAGCCATTGCCATAGCCAAGGAGCCCAGTTTCACAGGAAGACCAAGCACATCCAACGCCACTACAATTCCATCCAGGACCAGGTCCACAGAAGAGTCATAGATATTTGTAAAGTACACACGGATCTGAATATTGCAGACCCGTTGACTAAATCTCTTCCACGAGCAAAACATGATCAACACCACAATCCTATGGGTGTTCGATTCATCACAATGTAACTAAATTATTGACTCTAGTGCAAGTGGGAGACTGTTGGAAATATGCTCTAGGGGCAATAATAAAATGTATATCATCATATTTCCTTGTTCATGATAATCGTCTATTGCTCATGCTATAATTGCATTAACAGGAAACAGTAATACATGTGTGAATAAATAGATCACAATGTGTCCCTCGCAAGCCTCTAGTTGGCTAGCTCGTTGATCAATAGATGATCATGGTTTCCTGATCATGGACATTGGATGTCATTGATAACAGGATCACATCATTAGGAGAATGATGTGATGGACAAGACCCAATCCTAAGCATAGCACTAGATCGTGTTGTTCGTATGCTAAATATTTTCTAATGTCAAGTATATTTTCCTTCGACCGTGATATTGTGCAACTCCCGGATACCGTAGGAGTGCTTTGGGTTTATCAAACATCACAACATAACTGGGTGACTATAAAGGTGCACTACGGGTATCTTCGAAAGTATTTGTTGGGTTGGTACGAATCGAGATCGGGATTTGTCACTCCGTGTGACGGAGAGGTATATCTGGGCCCACTCGGTAGAACATCATCATAATGAGCTCAATGTGACTAAGGAGTTAGTCACGGGATGATGTGCTATGGAACGAGTAAATAGACTTGGCGGTAACGATATTGAACAAGGTATAGGGATACCAACGATCGAATCTCGGTCAAGTTCTATACCGATAGACAAAGGGAATTGTATACATGATTGATTGAATCCTTGACATCATGATTCATCCGATCAGATCATCGTGGAACATGTGGGAGCCACCATGGGTATCCAGACCCCGTTGATGGTTATTGGCCGGAGAGGTGTCTTGGTCATGTCTGCATGCCTCCCGAACCCGTAGGGTCTACACACTTAAGGTTCGATGACGCTAGGGTTATAGAGAATTGTTATACGAGGTTACCGAAGGTTGTTCGGAGTCCCGGATGTGATCCCGGACATCACGAGGAGCTCCGGAATGGTCCGGAGGTAAAGATTGATATATAGGATGGATGTGTTTGGACGCCGGAAATGTTTCGGGCACCACTGGCAACGTGTCGGGACAACCGGAAGGGTTCTGGGGGCCCACCGGGAGGGGCCACCAGCCCCGGGAGGCTACATGGGCCAAGTGTGAGAGAGAACCAGCCCCTAGGTGGGCTGGTGTGCCCCCCTCACCCAGCCCAAGGCGCACAATAGGGGAAGGAGGGGAAACCCTATGCGCTGGTGGGCCTAAGGCCCACCTAGGGGTGCGCCAACCCCTCCCTTGCCCTGGCCGCCGCCCTAGCCTCACATCTGGGGGCTGCCGCACCCCTTAGGGGTGGGAACCTAAGGATTGCGCCTCCCTCCCCTTTCCCCTATATATAGTGCAGGTTTTGGCCTTTGGAGACACACAATTCTTTCTCTCTTGGCGCAGCCCTGCTTCTCCTCTCCCTCCTCTCCCACGGTGCTTGGTGAAGCCCTGCCGAGAGACCTCGTAGCTCCACCGCCACTACGCCGTCATGCTGCCGGAGCTCTTCACCAACCTCTCCCTCCTACTTGCTGGCTCAAGGTGCGGGAGACGTCATCGGGCTGCACATGTGTTGAACGCGGAGGTGTCGTGGTTCGGCACTAGATGGAAATCACACCGCGATCTGAATCGCAACGAGTACGACTCCATAAAATGCGTTCTAGCAACGCTTTCGCTTAGCGATCTTAAAAGGTACGAAGATGCTCTCACCCCTCTCTCGTTGCTGGTTTCTTCATAGGAAGATCCATTTATGGTGTAGGAAAATTTTGAATTTTTGCTAGGTCACCCAACAGCGGCGGCGCTGGAGTTGGCAGGTAGCGCACGCGAGAGAGGCAAGAGATCGAGGGGAGCGGGGGTGGAGTGTGCCATTAGGGGAGCGGGGTGGGGGCTGGGCGCTGTTAGGGGCAGCGCCCCTTTGCCGCCTGCAAAGGCTGGGAGGCAGACGGCGAAGGGGTGGGTAGGATGGGGCGGGCTTTGGCCTTTAGGGTGGCGCCCCTTTGCCGTCTGCGTGCTCTTTGTCATCCGCCTGTGGGGCCTTTGCCATGCGTCAGCAGACGGCAAAGAGGTGGCCGATGGCAAATAAAACATTTGCCATCAGCAACCTCTTTGTCATCTGCTTTGTACCAGCTGATGGCAAAGAGGATCTTTTCCATGCGTCAGCAAACAGCAAAGGCATGGCAGACGGCAAATTTCTCAATTCTAGTAGTGTGGTACCGCGATTGCCATACTGTGGAGTTTTGCTGCAAGGCAGTCTTCAGCAAAGCCTGGATATGCTGAATGCCTTCCCCGACCATGGACTCACTCGACTGAACGGACTTAGCGATCCGAGTGGCGGCAGCCAGGTTCAGCAAAATGTCCACATCACCTCGATGTGGCGTTGGCGGTCGTTGAGAAACAACTACCGACGATTTGCGACTAGAACAAGGCTAGTCCCTCGCGACCCGAGTGTCGAGTGACTATTGGAGCTGCTCGAGTCATTCGCACTCGGCAAGAGTGTCCTGGCCTGCGTTTTCCCACGCTATCTCCTCTGGTTGTTCCCAATGAAGGGGGTATGAAGAGCTTGTTCGCTCCTCCCCCGAAGTTCCTCCCACTGCTGCTCCGTCAGAGGCTCCGGGACATGATGACTGCCGTTGTCGTGACGACGCTCCTCGTCATCTCGCCCGAGCGAGTTCTCCATGGCGAATCTAGGGGCTCCTCTCCTGCTCGTGTCAGCCATCAAGGCCTCCATGGCATATCCACTGCTTTTGTAGTCAGAACCATCGAGCAATCTCTCGCTCGATGAAGGGAAGAGGTTGACGGTGGACTCATCTAAATTGAGCATAGCCACCTGTCCTAAAGTATCATGGTGGTCCACCACATGCTTGATCCATCGCTGCAACCGTGAGTGCCTGGAGCTCTTGCGACAGACTACAGCGGGACATGGGGGTACCGAGTGGTATGACACCCATGGCTACTGGAGCAGGACCCCGTGCACAATTGTGCTAAAATGCAACACACCTCGAGCGAGAAGGGCGTTGGTGTCCAGTGGCACATCCTACATCCATGCTGAGTTGTTGATGACAAAGCTGAGGGAACCGAAGAGGATCCCTCCGCCGATTGTCGTCATGATGACGAAAAAGGTAAGAACTCGAACTGCATCGGATTTGCTAAACGCGAGTGTTCCCACGGTGGGCACCAACGGTCGTGGGAATGATCCTCACAATAATACCAGTGGTATGAATGAGGGGTGGAGCCTAGATAAAGTGCAGTGAATAAAGTCGAATGTACGAGTTCGGGCCCCACTCGAGAGTGGTAACAACCCTACGTCTCGAGCCGTGAGGCTGATGTTTGCTTATGGGGTGTGTGATAATACACAATGTTGAACCCTTGGTCAGAAGCCCAGGAGTGGCTTATATAGAGTGCGCCACGACTGGTCGAGCCTCATTACAAGGGCGAGTTAATTCTAATAACTATGGAAGTTACTTGTAATGGCAGCTCTAACTCCGGCGTAACTGGTAACGCACGTCTTCATTGCACTTCATGTGATGGTTTAAGCTTGCAGCCGCTGCAGTCTCTTCGTTTTCCACATCTTGCTGTAGTCCGAGTGTCGGGGCACATGCGACTGACACAAGATGATCCGAGTAACCTTGTGCAAACTGAGTGAGGACGCGTATGCCCGAGTGGGGTCACGACTGCACCGGCGGCTTTGGGGACACCAATGTCCATGTGGGGTCTTTGGTAGGCCTAGGGATGCAGGTCCGTAGGCCTAACCCTATGTTACAACCCCGTAAGCGGGCCTCAATGCCAGGAATTATTCACTTTATGGTGGTGTTACTGGATTTGATCCTTGATCGATCGATGCTCGTTTTTCTCACTATGTCTGCATGAATCAGATTGAGGTTGTTGTCTCCATCCATAAGGACTCTAGTGAGATGGTACCCATCAATAATGGGGTTAAGTAAGAGGGTTGTCGAACCCCCGTGCCGAATAATAGTTGGGTGATCCGTGCGATCAAAAGTGATCGTACATGCCGACCATGGGTTATACTTAAGAGCTACTAACTATATGACGTGTACGTCCCGAAGTGCTCGTTTCCTCTCCTTTTTTGGTATATGTGTGACATAGATCATGTTCATAGTTTTCACCTCAGGGGGGAAATTGCTTTTTGCCTCCATTGTTCGGATAGCGAGGTTCTTCGTCGTCCTCACTAGGGGACCCTTGCCCTGGTCCTCAGCTATATTTTAGCTCGCCTGTTTGATTACCCAACAGTTACGGTTGGTGTGAGTAGCGGGCGTATTTTGAGTGCCATGGATCTGGCAGGCCTGTCCAGTCCGTTCGGTCCATCCCGATCATCCGGCATTGATTATCATGTCTTTAGTTTTACTAGCATTGTGTCGATGCTTGTTCTTGTTGTGTCGTGGCTTCTCGTTGTTGTCTCGAACTTCGGATGTGCCAAGGTTTATAGGAGGATTGTTCTCACGGTCTAGCTAGTTGTCCTCACCCGTACAAAAACGGGTCATAAGGGACGTAAGGGCTGCCATTGTTCTTGGCCTATCTTGACCGAGCTTCCAAGCTAGCCATTCATCCCGGATGTTGCTTCTGAAGGAGGCGAGTGCCTTGGCATCCGAACAGTTGGTGATTTGATTTTTCTTTATGAGGAATTGATTCCAAAACTGCCGAGATGGCTCAGTGGCTTGTTGGAAAATATGGTGCAGGTCACAGGAGCCCGGCGGCCAAACATAGGTTCCTTGAAAGTTAGCTCGGAAAGCATCTTTGAGCTCATCCCAACTCCCCGTAAAGTTTTCGGGGAGGCTATTCAACCAATGTCGTGCTGGTCCATTGAGCATTAATGGTAAATATTTTATGACATGGAGGTCATCACCTCTGGCCATGTGAATGTGGAGAAGAAAATCTTCAATCCACGTGGCTAAGTCTGTTGTCTTGTCGTATTACTCTATATTGACGAGTTTGAACCCTTCAGGGAACTGGTGTTGCGTCATCTCATCCGTAAAACACATTGGGTGAGAGGCACCTCCGACCCGACCCACATCATGTTGGAGGTCCGATGACGCCATGTTCCTGGGTGGTTCCCGAACCCTATCATTATGATCAAAACGATCATGGTACCCATCCCGTCTAGCAGGAGTGTGTCCTCTCGACCCATAGATGGATCTTGTCTGCCCTACTTTACTGTTCAAATTGTGTCGTGGATCAGATGGGTCTCCGAGCTGCGTCGGATCATTCCCTCTTCTGCAAGGGTCTTTGGGATGTTCCACGGCGTCTCCGGTCATCATGTCCCGTCCACAAGGGGGCAGTCTGGCTGGTCGCCTTGAGTGTGTCTCGGGAGTGTGGGCTCAAAGGCCTCTTCGTCGAACTATGGCAATCATCGACGGGGTGAGTAACTTTTGTTTTGTCCCTGCCATTCCTTGTCGTTTCCTTATTCGCTGGCTAGGGTATGAGTCCATCTGTCGTTGATGGAGTCTTGTTCGGCCTTTATTTATGGTTGATGTATATTGAGGTTTCAAGCGGTGGCTATGAGTTTCCGCTTGAATCGTTCCTCATCGAGCGGGTCTTCTGGGACCACAAAATCCTCGTATCCAAGACTACACTCCTCTTCGGAAGGAGGGAAATAATTTCTATCCTCAGAATCATTGAGGTCCTCGAACTTATCCAGATCCGTGTGTCCCTCTGAATCATCGAGCTTGTGTTCAGGAGAAGCGGGATCAACGGGGTTCTGTGGGTCATCCAGGGTACCATTTTCTTTGGTTCCCGTATTGCGTTCCTTGTCCTTGCTTGCCTTGGGATTTTTGCAATGTTGGCGCCTTTGGGGGTCATCGCCACTATTTTTAATTGTGGTTACATCATCGCTCTTCCCTGTGGCACCATCGTCCTTAGGGGTGTCCATGTACACATCATAGGTGGAGGTAGCCACCCATCGTCTAGTCATGGGAGGAGCAGATGTGTCGACATCCGCAATGTATCTTCGGCCTCGTCCGAAGAGAAGTCCAGCATATCGGTTAAATCTTCGCTAGTGGATATTAAGTTGATGGTGGGTGGGAAATAAAATTCCTTGTGCCCGAGCTCGAAGCCGAACTGATCATAGGTCGGGGCCGGGACGTCCGGAATTTCCATATTCAGATCCAGTCCAGTATCTCGTTTGACAATAAGGGATTGGTCGGACTAGTCCTCGGAAATTTAGCGGCATATGGAGTGTGCTTGGACAAGGTTAACCCTTGATTCCCGACGCAATAGTTAGATCCATGCTTAAGACCTGATCCGAAGTAGGGACAGTCCTGCACGCGAGGTCGGGGAGGGGACATGAAGTGAAGGCTTCGGGGTTTTGAGGCTTTTCGGCCGAAGGCAAGAAGCCGGTGAGGACCAGATTGCCTTGGGCATCGGCAACGTAATATAGGTCACCAAACTTGATTCCCTGGCCCGGGGCGAACCCGTAGATTTGGCCATGGTGATGAGTTGCTTCGATATGCGGGACAATGCTACCGAACATGGAGAGTTGGTCGGGGACAAAGATATCCCCAGTGCTTATGTCTTCTCTAGTGACCAAGTGAGCCATCGATCCTTCTGGCGATCCTTCAGTGGAACTCTCAATGAGAACACCAATGTCCGTGTCAAAACCGGAAGATCTCGGGTAGGGGGTCCCGATATGTTGATCTTGGATCGATGGGTAACATGAGACAAAGGAGATAATATTTACCCAGGTTAGGGCCCTCTTAATAGAGGTAAAACCCTACATCATGCTCTTGTTTATATTAATGATGGAGTATCGAGTACAGAGTTCGTCTACCACGAGATCATATGTTGTGGTCTAAACACCAGGAATTATGATCTTAACTTGTCCTATGAACTAAAGCCCCCCGATTTGTATAGATACCATGGGTACTAAATGTCAGTTACATCAAGGAGAAAACACACCGATTACCACGTGGTCGTGGGGTGCACGCCAAGTCTTTGGAAGAGTTCATCTTGGATACAACATCGCCTTATCCGTCTGGATTCCAATAGTAATAATAGGATGGCCCAAGAGTCCGGCCCATAGAAATAAGTAAGTAGCCCAATGACCCCTTAGTCCCAGACTCCCTCACTCATGCCTTTCTCTCCTCCCATTGGCCAAGCAGAATGTTTTCATTATGCTACTTGTCCATGAGGTCGCGTGATGCTTGTAACAGCCCGAGACCGACGCTCCAGATGACATCCAATTATTTCGAGTTTCATCGTGTGTTGTATTTGCTTGCCACATTCATCATCACACCATTCTCATCGTCTGCATTACATCAGAACTTTGGTTTTGTCATTTTTCAAAATTTGGATTTGTTCGTAGTTTTCGGTTCTCCCCGTTTTCATCGTCGACCGTTTTCACACCAAACACACTCACACGCACAAGTGGCATCTCTAATAGATTATTTTAAAAGTGGGGATAAATTTTTCTGGGACAGGTTGAAAGTTGGTGTGCGATCTTGTTATATTGTAGGTAGATTGATTGCCAAATTTTGTCGCATTCAGAGTTCGTTTGATACCCCCAACGGATGCGCATACAGTGGCACTATTGCCGGTCAAATTATCGGACGTTTTCGCAGTTTAAAAAACAAGTCGTCAAGTTGCCCGTTTTCCCTCTTATCTTAATCCTAGCCCGTCTACATAGCCGAGTGCAGCCCACCTAAACCTCCCTTATGACCCAAACCATCTGATTATGATTAGATGGACAAAAGAGCCCCTACTCATATCCACCTACTGTATAGATACAAGATGAAATCATAACCAATTCTAGACCAACCCTAAACTCTAGGATATGTCCCATAATTCCACTCGTCCACCGACACTCACTGCCTCCCTCCTCGGGATCCCCCGATCCATCCCCACCAATGAGTAGCCACTCAACTAAAATACAACCTTCCTCAATTTCTGTGCTAACCCAATACTCAATCGATATCGAATCAATCCATCCAACAACAAGAGGACCGGCCCCCTTCTTCCCTCGAGTGGCGCTATAAGCAGCAGCACCACCGGTGAAGCTCCCTCCGCCGTCGTACATGACCAGGATGATCTCACTATCTCTCTCCTTCCTCTCATGTTCTCTCTTATCTTCCTCTCACCTCTATGTTTGTCTCATCGCAAGAGAAATCCCCGGTGCCTTGGACCATGTTGTCGTCACCTCGAGATTTGCTCACAACCACCTCACTAGAGAGCGTCGTCCCGTGCCCGAATCTGCTAAATCCCTCCATGAGAACCTTGCCGCCAGCCAAGCTAATACCTCCTTGGCATCCCGCTTCACCCAGATTGGGTCGCCCACTCAAGGATCCGCCCGTTTTCACCATGCCTCGCACTCCTTGAGGCCCTCCTCCGTCATTCTGTAATGAGTCGATGAGCTAGCCGCCATGGAGACACGTGCATGAGCTCAAGCCCCGCGTTGACATCCTCCCTCGCATGTCCTCACGTCATGATCGTCAAGGCCCAGCTCACCTCTCGCTAGACCCAGACGTCGGCCCAGCCAAGCCAAGCCAAGTTCCACCCAGATCTCCACTGCCTTAGCGAGTCGCTCCATGGGCTAGGCCCATATGTGAGCCCCTAGCCGTCCTTGCTATGTGACTCCCACTGCGTCGTATAGTATCCAACATTGAGCTCTTGCTGGGACATGTTCCAATTTTGGTCCGATGCATATCTTTTTCCTGCGCTACGAATTTAACGATTATCCAATTCATTTCATAATTACAAAATATGCCATGATTTTCTAATATTAATAACTAATGAACCGTGCATCAAAATTAAACATGTCATATATGCATAATATTCAGATTTTCGTATAGTTAAACAATAGTTAATTTTCAACCATGTTAGAAATGTCTAAATTGCTTTTTGCAATAGTTTCTCCTAAATGCCATGTTAAAACAGTTTTATTTCATAATTAAATAATCATAGCTCACAATTAAATGAACTATATATGTAACTTGCTTATAAAATGTGTAGAATAACATGGTGCACTTTATTTTCCTATTTAAGAAATATATAATATGGTTAGTCAAAATAGGATCAAATTCATAATATGCGGATGAGGGTGTTTCGCAAATTCTACATGTTGTTTTCGGCCTCATTTAAAATGCCTAGATATATAGTTTAATTATGCTTCACCTCCTACTATGTTTAACAACATTTGAACTTGTTGGTACCTTAATGAGAGTGAATTAAATAATTTGAATGTGGAGTTTGTTTAATATACAACCCGTCTCATATGGAGGTTCACTTAATGTGCAACATTTGTTGTTGTGCTTTGCATTTGTCATGCATAATTAAATGGACATGCATCATATTTGATTGCACATTATATCATGAATATGTTGTGGTGTTTACCGTGTTATTTGTTTCTTTCTAGTTTTGCTTCTCCTTGCTCGAGTTGCGAAAGCATTTCAGTGTGTGAGGATTCATTGCACTATGTTGGTTCGCCTTCTTCACGTATTCGATCTTCTTACACGCTGGATTTCAAGCAAGATAATCAATACCATCGATATCACTACTATCTTTGATATACTAGTTGTCTCGTTTCTATTGCTATGTCTCACTATCTACCACTTGTTTGTCAAGCCTCTCAAAATACCATTATAAGCCTTTAACCCTCCACATCCCAGCAAACTATTGTTTGGCTATGTTACAGCTTGCTCAACCCTTCTTATAGTGTTGCTAGTTGCACGTCAGTTTGTTCCATGTTGGGACATAGATATCTTGGGATGTCACACAATCTTGTTTATTTAAATTAATGCATCTATACACATGGTAATGTTTGGAAGGCTCGGCCTTCTACCTGGTATTTTATTCCACCCTTGCCACCTTAGTTTCCGATTACCGGTGTTATGTTCCATATTAAGCGCTCCTAACATGCTTGGGATTGTTATGTGGACCCCCTTGATTATTCGTTTTTAGATAAAAATCTTCCGGCAAGGCCCAACATTGGTTTTAACATTTGCCAATAGAATAATACTAATAATTTATTAATTGCATAGAGGGTCGCCCCCTTGTAGATTATAATTCAACATAATACACGATGTGACAATGTTGATGGTGCTGGTCCAAAATACATCACTGTGCAGGGCCACCCTAGGGCAACTTGGGTGTTAAATCTAGCCTCATACACGTAGCTTACGTGTTAGTGCCCAAATAAAGAGATACGTGTGGCTCCTATCAGGATCTAGCCTTCTAGGTGATCTTGCTGGATTTCTTTTACCTTCAGCGAATGTCTTGTGCATCGGGATTCCAAGGAAACTCTAGGAATCTCGAGGTTAAGGGTTTCCACCGCAGCTTGTGGCTAGTTTCTGATGGATAAGTTGGAGCACCCATGCAAGGTTAAATATATCACAAAGCCATGCCCGCGATTATGTGGCAACTTGGAAATTTTATAATACTCGTTTACAAAAAACTTGAAGTAAACCCAATTAAAATACACCAACAGTGTACGTAACCATAATTGTCTCTTCTTGTGAGGTTTGAACCAATAAGAGAACACGTTGGGGTTATGAATGGCTCGTAAGTAAGTGTTCAGGGTCACTTCTTGATCACTAGTAGTGCACGTTCCTTTATGCATAGATCACTCTTCTTATTCTTGTAGTCATAAGTTATCCAGATATCAAATGCTTAGTGCTTGCTGCAACCTCGCGACTTAACCATTCCATACCCATTAAGCTTTCCTAGTCTTGAACCCTTGGTAATGAGACTATTGAGTCCCAGTAGCTAATAGATCACTACAACAATAGACGCAGGTACAGGAAAAGCGATGCTTTAACGTAAGAGCTCGATACGTCTCCGTCGTATCTATAATTTTTGGTTGTTCCATGCCAATATTACACAACTTTTACATATTTTTGGCAATATTTTATATGATTTATTGGACTAACATATTGATCAAGTGCGAAGTATCAGTTCCAGTTTGTTGCATCTTTTTTGTTTTACAAAATATCCATATCAAACAAAGTCCAAATGCGATAAATATTTATGGAGAATTGCTTTGGAATATATGTCATTTTTTGGAGGTGGAATCAACGTAAACGGAGACCCACGACCTCCACTATACACCAGGGCGCGCCTGGGCCCACTTGCTTGGGGTGGTGTCTAGTGGGAGCCCCTTAAGTCGGTTGGGGTTGTTCTTCAGGAGGAAGAAAACTAATTTATGGATAAAAATCCCCACGAAATTTCATCCCGATCACAGTTACGGATCCAATCTCGGCCAGAAAACAGGAATGCAAAAAAGAAGAGAATAGAGAGGGAGATCCAATCTCAGAGGGGCTCGCGCCCCTCCGACCCATGGAGGCCATGGACCAGAGGGGTAACTCTCCTCCCGTCTAGGGGGAGTCCAAGGAATAAGAAGAGGGAGGGGCCTCTCTCCCTCTCTCCCTGTGTCACCGGAGTGCCGTCGGGTCAAGGAGCATGATGGCAATCTACATCAACAATCTTGCCGCCATCAACACCAACTCTCTCACCCTCTATGCAGTGGTGTAACACATCTTTTCCCGGTGTAACTCTCTACTTAAACATGTTGCTCAACACTATATACTATTTCACAATGAGATGTGGTTATCCTATGATATTTGAGTAGATCCGTTTTGTCCTATGGGTTAATTGCGATATGATGTTATTGATATGAGTTGTTTGTTGATATGGTGTTGTCCTAAGGTTCCATCCGTGAGGCGCACACGTGAAGGATACCTCTGGAGGGTTTGCAATATGTTCATGATTCGCTTATAGGGGGTGGCGAGAGTGACATAAACTTACACCCAAGTAAGGGAGTTGTGCGTGTATGGGAGTAAACATGACTTGATGTTTATTGCTATGGTTGGGTTTACCTTAATGATTTCTAGTAGTTGCGTATGCTTTCTAGAGTTCCTATCTTAAGTGCTTATGATATAGGTACGGAAAGTGTGTTAGCGTATGCCTCTCCCTCATTGCACATGATAAGTATCTATCATGTCATATTCAATTGCCTATGGACAATATTTTTCTTGCGTTGCATAAAAAGCTTTCTACTAAACAACACCAAACTTTTATTTACTTTCTCTTTATTATTCTGCAAAATAGTTTCAAGCTTGTTCTAGGTAAAGTAAGCGTTTGCACGCGAAGAGTTGTATCGGTGGTTGATACGTCTCCAACGTATCTATATTTTTTGATGGTTCCATGCTATTATCTTGTCAACTTTGGACGTTTTGTATGCATGAATATGCTATTTTATATCTTTTTTGGGACTAACCTATTAAGTCAGTGCCAAGTGCCAGTTTCTGTTTTTTCCGTGTTTTGACCTTTTTCAGAGGAGAATATTAAACGGAGTGCAAACGGAATAAAACATGCGGAATGATTTTTTCCAAAATAGAAGATACGCAGGGGACTTGAGAACCAAGGCAAAGGACCTCGAGGGAGGTCACAAGCCCCCTAACCGCAGCCTGGGGGGCGTGCCTAGCAGGCTTGTGGGCCCCCCGTGGCTCCTTTCCCCTACTTCTTCCGCCTATAAATTCTCTAAAAATACAAAACCACGGGAGAGAGCCACAAAAATACTTTTCCGCCGCCGCAATCTTTTGTCACCGCGACATCCCATCTGGGGATCGTTCTGGTGCCCTGCCGGAGGGGGGATTCGTACACGGAGGGCTTCTTCATCAACACCATTGCCTCTCCGATGATGCGTGAGTAGTTCACCACAGACCTTCGGGTCCATAGCTAGTAGCTAGATGGCTTCTTCTCTCTCTTGGATCTTCAATACAAAGTTCTCCATGATCTTCATGGAAATCTATCCGATGTAATCTTCTTTTGCGGTGTGTTTGTCGAGATCCGATGAATTGTGGATTTATGATCAGATTATCTATGAATATTATTTGAGTCTCATCTGATCTCTTATATGCATGATTTCGTATCCTTGTAATTCTCTTCGAGTTGTGGGTTTCGTTTGGCCAACTTGATCTATAATTCTTGCAATGGCAGAAGTGCTTGGTTTTGGGTTCATACCATGCGGTGTCCTCACCTAGTGACAGAAGGTGTAGCGAGGCACGCGTCGTGTTGTTGCCATCAAGGGTAAATAGATGGGGTTTATATAATATTGGATGAATATATGCCTCTACATCATGTCATCTTGCTTAAGGTGTTACTCTGTTTGTTATGAACTCAATACACTAGATCCATGCTGGATAGCGGTCGATGTGTGGAGTAATAGTAGTAGATACAGAAAGTATCGGTCTACTTGTCTCGGACGTGATGCCTATATGTATGATCATTGCCTTAGATATCATCATGACTTTGCGCGATTCTATCAATTGCTCGACAGTAATTCGTTCACCCATCGTAATGCTTGCTATCATGAGAGAAGCCTCTAGTGAACACTATGGCCCCCTGGTCTACTTCACATCATATTTTCAGATCTACACTTTTACTTTGTTGCACTTTCCACCTTCAGATCTCACCTTGCAAATAATCGTGAAAGGATTGACAACCCCTTTATAGCATTGGGTGCAAGTTTGTTTGTTTTTGCACAGGTCCATTGGTGCCTCATGTGGATACTCCTACTGGATTGATACCTTGGTTCTCAAACTGAGGGAAATACTTATTGCTACTGTGCTGCATCACCCTTTCCTCTTCAAGGGAAAAACCAACGCAAGCTCAAGAGATACCAAGAAGAACTTCTGACGCCATTGCCAGGGAGGATCAAGTCAAGAATAGTCTCCCGTCAACGTGCCTATTTCTGGCGCTATTGCCGGGGAGGATCAAGTCAAGAATGTCTCACGTCAACGTGCCAATTTCTGGTACCGTTGCCGGGGAGGATCAAGTCAAGAATGTCTCACGTCAACGTGCCAATTTCTGGTGCCGTTGCCGGGGAGGATCAAGTCAAGAATAGTCTCCCGTCAACGTGCCAATTTCCGGCGCCGTTGTCGGGGAGTATTCAATGTGAAGCATATCCAAGTAACTATCGCAAACTCATCTCTTGCATTTACATTATTTGCCTTTTGCCTCTCGTTTTCCTCTCCCCCACTTCTGAAAAAACAAAATTTACAAAAATATTTGCCTTTTTCGTTTTCCTTTCCTTTGCTTGTGTGCTATGTGCCTTCAATATGCTTGCATCTTTGCTTGCTGAAAATCGAATGATATGGATCCTCATCCACTTCCTAATCTCTTTAAGAGATCCAATTATGTTGATCCAATTGCTAGTGAGTTTTGTGCACTAGATTATCTTCATGAAGTTTTGCTTGAGATGCGTGAATCTGAAAATTGTGATGAAGAAATTTATGAAGTGATTCACGAGGGCTCCTTGAATGAAAAACATGATTGCAATGGTTTCACTATGAATTCTATTAATGGCAATCATGCTAAAAATATGCAAAACCCTAAGCTTGGGGATGCTAGTTTTGCTATTTCCACTACTTGTTGCAATGATCATGATTGGGGTGATAATTTTTCTTATGATCTTGAAAATTTGTTTAAGCCTCATGATGAATATGATACTTGCAATAATATTGAAAGTGGGTTTGGAGAAGTCATGACTTTAGTTGAAGATAATCCCACTATTTTTGAAGAGCGTCAACTTTGCATGCATGTGGATCATGAAATTAATATCCTATGTCATAGCTATATTGTTGAATTTGAATATGAACCCACATGTAATTGTTATGAGAGAGGAAAATATTGTGGTAGAAACTTTCATGTTACTAATTTACCTCTCGTTATGTTGAGATTAATATTGTCTCTTTCTTCTTCCTTGCATATGGTAGCTATTGGTTGTCTTGACAATTTGTTTTCCTATAAAATGCCTATGCATAGGAAGTATTTTAGACTTAGATATGTTTGTCACATGTTTCATGATGCTCTCTTCGTGTCCGATTGTATCTTTTATGTGAGCATCATTGAATTATCAATGCCTAGCTAAAAGGCTTTAAAGAAAAGCGCTTGTTGGGAGGCAACCCAATGAATAAATTTATTTTTGCTTTTTACTTTCTGTTTTGTTGTGCCCACACCATCATGATTCAGTTATTATTGTGTTTTTTATGTTTCTTTTAGTGTTTGTGCCAAGTAGAACCTTTATGATCAGTTTTGGTGATGGTTGTTTGATCATTATGAAAAAGACAGAAACTTTGCGCTCACGAAATTATTTTTCATTCCTATCCAGAAAGAGATTTTGAGTTGATTCTTTTTGTTGCTGGTTGATATGCAAATTTCCCGAATGTTCATAATGTTTCAGAATTTTTGGGATACTAGAAGTATACGAAGTATACAGATTTCTACAAACTGGTTTGTTTTTGACAGATTCTGTTTTTGTTGTGTTGATTGCTTATTTTGATGAAACTATGGATAGTACCGAGGGGTACTAGCCATGGAAAAGTAAGAATACAGTAATATAACATCAATATAAATAGAAATCAAGTTTACCACAGTAACTAAAGAGTTGGTGGTTTGTTTTCTTATGCTAATGAAATCACGAGTTTCTGTTTAAGTTTTGTGTTGTGAAGTTTTCAAGTTTTGGGTGATGTTCTCATGGACAATGGGACAAAGAGTGGAAAGAGCTTAAGCTTGGGGATGCCCAAGGCATCCCAAGCCAAATTCAAGGACACCAAAAATCCTAAGCTTGGGGATGCCCCGGGAAGGCATCCCCTCTTTCGTCTTCAATCCATCGGTAACGTTACTTGGAGCTATATTTTTATTCACCACATGATATGTGTTTTGCTTGGAGCGTCGTGTATTATAGAAGTCTTTTCTTTTTGTTTTGTCGCAATCATCTTTGTTGCACACCTTTTTGAGAGAGACATGCATTCATCGTGAATTTGCTAGAATACTCATTGAGCTTCACTTATATCTTTTGAGTTAGGCAATTTAGCTCGCATGTGCTTCACTTATATCTTTTGAGCTAGATAACTTTGCTCTAGTGCTTCACTTAGATCTTTTTAGAGCACGGCAGTGTCATATTTTGAAGAAATAAAAAATCTCGATCTTCACTTATATCTTTTTGAGAGTGCTCTCTCTAAGTAACTTGGTAATTGGCGTGTGTTATGAAAGAGTCCTAAAGATGATCGGCATCCAAAGAGGATATAATAAAAACTTCAATATTCAAGTGCATAGATTAGTAAGATAAGTTTGATTCCTCGCAATTAGTTTTGAGATTTGGATTTGGTAATACTAGAGTTATGTTAGTAGGGTGTTGTGAATCTAGAAATACTTGTGTTGAAGTTAGTGATTCCCGTAGCATGCACATATGGTGAACCGCTACGTTAGGAAGTCGGAGCATAATTGATTTATTGATTGTCATCCTTTGTGTGGCGGTTGGGATCGCGCCATGGTTAAACACCTACCAACCCTTCCCCTAGGAGTATGTGTTTAGCACTTTGTTTCGATTACTAATAAAACTTTCGCAATAAGTATATGAGTTCTTTATGACTAATGTGAGTCCATGGATTAGATGCACTTTCAACTTCCACCATTGCTAACCTCTCTAGTGTCGTGCAACTTTCGCAGGTGCACAAACCCACCATATACCTTCCTCAAAACAGCCACCATACCTACCTATTATGGCATTTTCATAGCCATTCTGAGATACATTGCCATGCAACTCCCGTCGTTCCGTCTCATGACTTGTGTCGTCACTTTCATATTTCCATTGCATGATCGTAAGATAGCTAGCAAGATGTTTCAACATGATACGCTAAGCTAGATCGTTGCACATCCCGGTACACTGCCGGATGCATTTCCTATAGAGTCATCATTGTTCTAAGTATTGAGTTGTGAGTAAATAAAAGTGTGATGATCATCATTCTTAGAGCATTGTCCTATGTGAGGAAATTAAAAAAAAGGCCAAATATGCCAACCAAAAAAATGAAAAAAAAGAGGCCAAAGAGCCCAAACAAAAAATGATGAGAGAAAAAGAGAGAAGGGACAATGCTACTATCTTTTTCCAAACTTGTGCATCAAAATAGCACCATGCTTTTCATGATAGAGAGTCTCTTGTTTTGACACTTCCATATACTAGTGGGAATTTTCATTTTATAACTTGGATTGTATATTACAATGATGGGTTTCCTCAAAATTGCCCTCGGTCTTTGTGAGCAAGCAAGTTGGGTGCACATCCACTAGTTTTCCTTTTGAGCTATCACACACTTATAGATCTTGTGCATCGATTGCATGGCAATCCCTACTCATTCATATTGATATCTATTGATGGGCATCTCCATAGCCCATTAATACGCCAAGTCAATGTGACCATCTCCTCCTTTTTCCCTCACAACCTCCACCACACTCTATTCCACCTATAGTGTTATGTCCATGGCTCACGCTCATGTATTGCGTGAGAGTTGAAATTTTTTGAGAAAGTAAGAGTGCGAAAACAATTACTTGGCCAATACCGGGGTTGTGCATGATTTAAATTCATTGTGTGGGGATGATGGAGCATAGCCAGACTATATGATTTTGTAGGGATAACTTTCTTTGTCCTTGTTACTTCAAAAGTTCATGATCACTTTGTTAGTATGCTTGAAGTATTATTGTTTTCATGTCAATAGTAAACTATTGTTTTGAATCTTACGGATCTGAACATTCATGCCACAAGAAAGAAGTTACAAAGGACAAATATGTTAGGTAGCATTCTAGATCAAAAATTCGGTCTTTATCACTTCCCTACTCGAGGACGAGCAAGAGTTAAGCTTGGGGATGCTTGATACGTCTCCAACGTATCTATATTTTTTGATGGTTCCATGCTATTATCTTGTCAACTTTGGATGTTTTCTATGCATGAATATGCTATTTTATATATATATTGGGACTAACCTATTAACTCAGTGCCAAGTGCGAGTTTCTATTTTTCCGTGTTTTTGACCTTTTTCGGAGGAGAATATTAAAAGGGGTCCAAACAAATAAAACCTACGGAATGAGTTTTTCCATAACAGAAGATATGCAGGGGACTTGAGAACCAAGGCAAAGGACCTCGGGGGAGGTCACAAGCCCCCTAGCCGCGGCCTGGGGGGCGCGCCTAGCAGGCTTGTGGGCCCCCGTGGCTCCTTTGCCCTACTTCTTCCGCCTATAAATTCTCTAAAAATTTAAAACCACTGAAGAGAGCCACGAAAATACTTTTCCACCGCCGCAAGCTTCTGTCTCTGGAAGATCCCATCCGGGGACCGTTCTGGTGCCCTGCCGGAGTGGGGATTCGGACACGGCAGGCTTCTTCATCAACACCATTGCCTCTCCGATGATGCGTGAGTAGTTCACCACACACCTTCGGGTCCATAGCTAGTAGCTAGATGGTTTCTTCTCTCTCTTGGATCTTGAATACAAAGTTCTCCATGATCTTCATGGAGATCTATCCCATGTAATCTTCTTTTGCGGTGTGTTTGTCGAGATCCGATGAATTGTGGATTTATGATCAGAATATCTATGAATATTATTTGAGTCTCCTGTGATCTCTTATATGCATGGTTTCGTACCCTTGTAATTCTCTTCGAGTTGTGGGTTTCGTTTGGCCAACTTGATCTATAATTCTTGCAATGGGAGAAGTACTTGGTTTTGGGTTCATACCGTGCGGTGTCCTCACCTAGTGACAGAAGGGGTAGAGAGGCACGCATCGTGTTGTTGCCATCAAAGGTAAAAAGATGGGGTTTATATCATATTGCATGAATCTATCCCTCTACATGATGTCATATTGCTTAAGGCGTTACTCTGTTTGTTATGAACTCAATACACTAGATCCATGCTGGATAGCGGTCGATGTGTGGAGTAATAGTAGTAGATGCAGAAAGTATCGGTCTACTTGTCTCGGACGTGATGCCTATATGTATGATCATTGCCTTAGATATCATCATGACTTTGCGTGATTCTATCAATTGCTCGACAGTAATACGTTAACCCACCGTAATACTTGCTATCATGAGAGAAGCCTCTAGTGAACACTATGGCCCCCGGGTCTACTTCACATCGTATTTTCAGATCTACACTTTTACTTTGTTGCACTTTCCACCTTTAGATCTCACCTTGCAAATAATCGAGAAGAGATTGAGAACACCTTTATAGCGTTGGGTGCAAGTTTGTTTGTTTTTGCGCAGGTACATTGGTGCCTCATCTTGATACTCCTACTCGATTGATACCTTGGTTCTCAAACTGAGGGAAATACTTACTGCTACTGTGCTGCATCACCCTTTCGTCTTCAAGGGAAAAACCAACGCAAGCTCAAGAGGTACCAAGAAGAATTTCTGACGCCGTTGCTATGATAATTATGAATACAATTCTGATATTAATGAATTTATTGAAAGAATGACGGTTGCCTTGGAAGAGATTAATATTTTGCAGGAAACTATTGAAGAAGAAATTTCTGAAACTATGAGCTCATTAGATGAAAAATATGAGGAGGAGAGCGAAGAACAAAAGGAACAACGGATTAGCTACCCGTGCCCACCTTCTAATGAGAGTAACTCTTGAACTCATACATTGTTTAATTTCCATTCGCACATACCGAAGGATGAATGCTATGTTGATTGCTATGATGCCTTGGGTTCGTATGAAATATCCCTTTTTGATGAACTTGATACTTGTTGTGCTTGTGGCCATAATGCAAATGTAAATTTTGCTTATGAAGATGAACTTCTTGTAGTTCCTTATGTTAAGCACGAAATTGTTGCTATTGCACCCACACATGATAGTCCTATTATCTTTTTGAATTCTCCCAACTACACCATATCGGAGAAGTTTGCACTTATTAAGGATTATATTGATGGGTTGCGTTTTACCACTACACATGATGATTTGATGAATATAATATGCATGTGATTGTTGCTCCTACTTGTAATTCTTATGAGAGAGGAACCAAATATTCACATCTCTATGTTTCTAATACGATAAAAATGCAAGAAACTACTTATGCTATGTATTGGCCTTTACATCATGTGCATGAATTGTTCTTTTCTGACATGCCAATGCACAGGAAGAGATTTAGACTTTGTCATTGCATGATATATGTTGCTTTTTGCTCACTACTAAATTACAAATCATTGTTAATTAAAATTGGCTTTGATATACCTTGGGATCCGGGTGGATCCATTACTTGAGCACTTTATGCCTAGCTTAATTGCTTTAAAGAAAGCTCTGCCAGGGAGACAACCCAGAAGTTCTAGAGAGTCATTTATTTCTATTGTCTGCTTTTAAAAAAGTTTAAAAACAGAAAAAATAAAGTAAGGAACTTAAAACATTTTCAAAAAGAAACGTGAAAGTGAGAAGGACGAGCATCGTTGAAGTGGGGGCTAGCCTTGAACTTTGTTCATGCCCATGGAAACATTGTGAATATTGATTACAGAAACTTTTCAACAAAAATAATTATCCCCTTGTATAAATACTATTGTTTTATAAAAATATTGTGCTAAGATTTTCCTTTAGGATGATTAGATTGCTCGTTGGTATGTGGAGTGCAAAAACAAAAACTTTGGGTGTAGTGCATGAATTTACAGTTTTTTACTGGAACATCAGAAGTTCCTGAAAACTTTACACATTAATACTATGCAAATTGTTATTTCGTCCTAATCTTTCAGATTTTTTGAAGTTACAGATGTATGGTCAATGTTCAGATTACTTCAGACCGTCCTGTTTTTGACAGATTCTGTTTTTTGATGCATTGTTTTGCTTGTTTTGATGAAACTATCAATTGTATCGATGGTATAAGCCATGGAGAAGTTATATTACAGTAGCTATAATCGAAAACCAAAATATGAATGGGTTTTCAACAATACTTAAGGTAGTAATTTGCATTATTATACTAACGGATCTCACGAGTTTTCTATTAAGTTTTGTGTGGATGAAGTGTTCGAAGTTTGAGGAGGTCATGATATGAGGAGATGGAGCAGAGGCAAGAGTTCAAGATTGGGAATTCCCAAGGCATCCCAAGTAAATATCCAAGGATACTCAACCGTCTAAGCTCAGGGATGCCCCAGAAGGCATCCCATCTTTCTTCAACAAGTATCGGTATGTTTTCGTCTTTGTTTTGTTCGCGTGATATGCGTAAATCTTGGAGCGTCTTTTGTGTTTAGTTTTAAATTTTATTTTTTATGCACCATTATGGTATGAGATAGTACATGGTTGATTTATAGAATTCTCATTGCACTTCACTTATATCTTCTGAGTATGGGTTTATAGAATGCTTCATGTGCTTCACTTATATCATTTGAAGTTTGGATTGCATGTTTATCTACATATGGAAAACCTTTATTTGTAGAATGCTATTCTGCTTCACTTATATTTATTAGAGTGTGGTATTTTGTAGAAATAATTAAACTCTCATGCTTCACTTATATCTATTTAAAGAGTCAAAAGGAATTAGTCATTTACATGGTTATTCATAAAATCCTACATAAAACTTGTAGATCAGTGAGTATGATATGTTTGATTCCTTGCAAAAAAATTGCGACATTAAGATAGTAATATATGGGTGCACTAGTAGATTATTGTGGATTAGTAAGAATATTGATGTTAAGGTTTGTGATTCCCAAAGCATGCACGTATAGTCTTTGGTTATGTGTTGAAGTTGGAGCACAATTTATCCTTGATTGACATCCTTTGTGCTGTTATAGTCGGAGTCGCACGATGGTTAACTCCTCCCAACCTTCTCCCTAGGGGCATGCGAGTAGTGCTTTTTCTTCGAGAGAGATAATTAAATCTTGCAATAAGTATGTGAGTTTTTTGTGACTAATGTGAATCCATGGATATACACACTCTTACCTTTCCAGAATTTGCTAGCCTCTACGGTACCGTGCATTGCCCTTTCTCACCTCGAGAGTCGGTGCAAACTTCGTAGGTGCATCCGAACCCCATGATATGATATGCTCTACCACACATAAGACTTATTATATCTTCCTCAAAACAGCCACCATACCTACCTATTATGGCATTTCCATAGCCATTCCAAGATATATTGCCATGCAACTTCCATTGCTTCCATTTTGATGACTTGAGCATTCAATGTCATATTGCTTTGCATGAACGTAAGATAGATAGCATGATATTTGCATGGCTTGTCCATTTTTTTATGTTCGTGCTACGCTAGATCATTGCACATCCTCGTACACTACCACAGGCATTCATATAGAGTCATACTTTGTTCTATGTATCGAGTTGTAATATCGAGTTGTAAGTAATTAGAAGTGTGATGATCATCATTATTCATTATTAGACCATTGTTCCAGTGGGGAAAGTATGATAGAGACAATGATTCCCCCAAAACTCGGGATGATACTCCGGACGAAAAAAACAAAAGAAAAAAATAGAAAGAAAAAAAAGTAAGGAGCAAAGGAAAAAAAGGAAGGAAAAAATGAGAGAAAAGAGAGAAGGGGCATGTTAATCCCACACTAGTGCTTCAAAGTAGCACCATGTTTTTCATAGGGAGAGTCTCCTATATTGTCACTTTCATATACTAGTGGGAATTTTTTATTATAGAGTATGATACACACCTACTGAGTTTTCATACTGATCTTTCATACACTTATAGCTCTAGTGCTTCTGTTGCATGGAAATCCCTACTCCTCGCATTGATATCTATTGATGGGCATCTCCATAGCACATTGATACGCCGAGTTGATGTGAGAGTTTCTTCTTCACTTTTACCCCTTTCAAACATACCACCATATTATGTTCCACCTTTATGTTATATCTATGGTTCACGCTCATGTATTGAGTGAGTAAGAAAAAGTTGAAGCGCGTTAAAAAGTTTGATCCAATTGCTTGATTTGACATCGGGGTGCTCATGATTTATACCTTATGCTAGGAAGACCAAGCATGACAGGCTATTTGATTTTGTAGGGATAGCATTCTTTAGCACTGCTATTTTGAAAGGACTAGATTTTTTGGTAGTAAACCTGAGTATAGATGTCTTTTTGTCAAACAATAGACTATTTCCTTGAATCACTTGTATCTTAATATTCATGTCATGATTAGATATATGATTAATATTATGCTAGGTAGCACTCCAGATCAAAAATTATCTTTTTATCATTTACCTACTCAAAGACTAGTAGGAATTAAGCTTGAGGATGCTGATATGTCTCTGTCGTATCTATAATTTTTTATTGTTCCTAGCCAATATTATACAACTTTCACATATTTTTTGGCAACATTTTATATGATATATTGGACTAACAAATTGATCCAGTGCCAAGTCTCAGTTCATGTTTGTTGCATGTTTTTTGTTTTGCAGAATATCCGTATCAAACAAAGTCCAAACGTGATAAATATTTACAGAGAATTATTTGGGAATATATGTGATTTTTTGGAGGTGGAATCAATGTAAATGGAGGCCCAGAGTCTCCACTAGACACGAGGGCACGACTGGGCCCCCTTTAGTCAGTTGAGGCACTTCTTTGGGTGCACAAAAGCTAATTTATGGATAAAAATCCCCACAAAATTTCAGCATGGTCGGAGTTACGGATCTCTGGGGATTTAAGAAACGATGAAGGGCTAGAAGACGGGAACACGAAACAGACGGGAATAGAGAGGGAGTTCCAATCTTAGAGGGGCTCCCGCCCCTCCGCTGCCATGGAGGGCATGGACCAAAGGGGGAACCGTCCTTCCTTCTAGGGGGAGGCCAAGGAAGAATAAGAAGGATGGGTCTCTCTTCCCCTCTCTCTCTCTCCCAGTGGCGCGGGAGTGCCGCCGGGGCAAGGAGCGTGACGGTGATCTACATAAACAATCTTGCCGCCATCAACACCAACTCTCTCCCCCTCTATGCAGCGGTGTAACACCTCTTTTCCCGCTGTAACTCTCTACTTAAACATGGTGCTCAACACTACATTCTATTTCCCAATGATATGTTGCTATTCTATGATGTTTGAGTAGATCTGTTTTGTCCTATTGGTTAATTGTGATATGATATTATTGTATGAGTTGTGTGTTGATATGGTGTTGTCCTAAGGTGCCTTTCGCGAGGCACACACGTGAATGATACACTCTGGAGGGTTTGCAATGTGTCCATGGTTCTCTTATACTGGGTGACGAGAGTGAGAGAAACTTACATCTGAGTAAGGGAGTTGTGCGCGTATGGGAGTAAATAGGACTTGATGTTTAATGCTATGGTTGGGTTTACCTTAATGATTTCTAGTAGTTGCAGATGCTTGCAAGAAGTCCAATCATAAGTGCATATGATCCAAGTATGAAAAGTGTGTTAGCGTATGCCTCTCCCTCATTGCACATGCAACGTATCTATCATGTTATGTTAAATTGCCCATGGACAATCTTTTTCTTGTGTTACACAAAAAAGCTTTATACTAAACAACCCCAAACTTTTATTTACTTGCTCTTTATTTTTCTGCAAAATAATTTCATACTTGTTCTAGGTAAAATAATCATTTGCACGCGTAGAGTTGTATCGGTGAGCGATAGAACTTGAGAGAATATTAATTCTACCTTTAGGTCCTCCTTGGGTTCAACGCTCTTACTTATCGAAAAAAGGCTACAAACAATCCCCTAGACTTCTGGGTTATCACAGAGATGCTTGTTCTATTTGGAGTTTCTTATTTTTCGTCGTTGATCATGCGATGGGTTCTAGGTCGGCAGCCTGGGATTAGCAGCATGGATGTTGTCTATTTTTTTTTATCCGTAGTCAGATCCTGCCCTTATCTATCATTATTGCTATGTATTGATGTATTGAGATATGCATGTTGTATCTTATGGCGAATGTAAGCCAACTCCATATAATCATCTCTTATTTACATGTATTGTGACGATATCCATTCTTGTGAAGCGACCCAAAATGTGCTTCTATCCTTATCGAGGCCCTCAAGCCGTCGCGAGGATAGTACCTTATTTTGGGTATGACAATGTTGCCTCGGTGTCTCCTAGCATCAGCGGATGGTTAAGTAATGTTGCGAGGTCTTCCTTAAATGTGTCATGTTCTGAGTATAATTTTGATAGATGATCCTTTATATTTTTCATAATGTGCCATCTATAGAGGAAGTGATGAGTTCCGAGAAAGACTTAGGTATAACTGCTTTCACGGAAGGGCATTGATGTGCAAAAATATAGTTTTCTCTCATTTTCTTGGGTTGCTTTTGTTATTTCAATTAGTAGGCACAAAAAGGGAGAAAGTGATACGGCTATAGGCGTTGAATGTAATACATGTTAGTGTGCATGTTGGGTATTTTACCATACACAGTTTAAAAAGCATTAAAAATCCACTTGAGCGAGTCGCTACTCTCATTTCCCACCAAGGCAACTCCAAAAATTGTAGACTAAAGATGACTATTTAGACCGACAAAAACGCCCAAAGGCATGTGATACTTGTTTGTTTTGTATGTGGTGTCAAATGTGACGCAATCACCAAAATGTGCATATGCGGCCTGGTAGCTAGCAGTGGGCTAGAATATATTTCTCATAATCTTCTTACGATAATCATCAGTTCCAACATCTACATCGAACAAGAAATTCTCATTCTCTATATTCATCTCCTCAATGAATGCAAACAATTTCTCAACATCATCTTGCGAATCAGTCCCCACAAATTCTGCTTTCTTGGGGAAATTATTGCAAACCTTTTTGTGAGAAAATTGCGTCATAATTGTATACATAACTGCAAGAATGAAGCACAAATAGAATGTAACTTCTACTTACATGTTTAACACGTCCTTATGAGTAAATGACAATTTACCATGCCTACCATATAACCAAGAAAGGAGGGCCATGATATTCACATGCTTAAAATTGGTTTTATGCAAATCCTTTATGTATTCTTTAACCATCACATCTATTGTCTTGTGTAAATGCAGTAAGACCAACACAAATGGGCCGACAAGGAGTTTGTAGTTGTGCTCAATGACAATGTCTTGGACAACACAACTATCGTCGGCTCTTTCTTTCAAGCACATCATTGTATTTCATCCAATCCTCCTAGTTACTTTGTCATGCTGACGATCTGCATCATGAACCGAGGATATGTATTTTTCATTGTGTATGCAATATAGGTAGCATCTCTTCTTGTCTCTCTACCCATTTCTTATCCTAAACCTAACATGTTTGGCATAATCATTAAAAATTGAATGCAACATCATACCTATTGAATTCCGCTCCTCGCACTCGAACTAGTTGAGCTAGTAGATCTGGTGTCTGAAAAAAAAAGTGTAACTGTTGTTTTTTTCTTTCACGCAAGCTACTTTTTTAATTAATAAATAAATAAATATAGACAAAACAAACAAATTTTGCAAAAAAATGGGTGATCGTGTATATTAACGTGTGTGTATGATCCTAGCTCTGCTCGTGTTTACAAATGTCTATGCTATATTGGACACAATGGTGTGACGATAGGGACATCAAGTTGCAGATCTCGCGGCGGCAGCAATTGTAATTGTTAGAGGTGTATAGTTCCTTTGGTGTATATCCCCATCGTATGAGGGGTTTTCTTGCCTTTTACTACTTGTATAAGTACTGGCCCTTGGCTCCCTGTGAATGTCAGTTGCTCATTCCTAACATGGTATCACATGCTTACGTTTTCCTCCTGCACGCTGCAGCTCCGTGCTCTCTCCCTCCACCGCCGCTATCGCTGCTAGGTGCTCCGACCGCTCTGGTTCCCCTTGTCCGGCTGCTTTGGCTGTTCTCTCCTCGTCGGGCTGAGCTTCTGTTGTGTGTCGTTGGATCCCTCTTTGCCTGGTCGCGTCCCTGGTTGTCGCCGCCCCGCCTGCCTTCGTCGGGTCCGGCCGCCACACGCATGGCCCCGCCCAGCCCTGTCCGCATCCATGGTCGCTGGCTGCCCCTCGCCCTTGTGCGACTGCTCCTCTCCGCGGTTGCCACCGCCCCCTCCTCGTCCGGCCGTCGCGTGGCTGCCGTTGACGCCTCCTCGTCCGGCCGCCCGCCGGACACTCCCTGTCGAGCTACTGCTCTTCCAGCCGCAGCTGCTACTTGCCCCGACTGGCTTCCATCGCCGTCGCCACTGAGCTCGAGCCTGATCCAGATTTGAGTTGACCAAAAAAGCTGGAGAAGAAGAAAGAAGATATCTCATCATGTCTTCTTCGAGTTATGTTGTTGTTCCTCGGTGCTCGGTGATCTTCGACGGCACCAACTATGCTGAGTTTGTGGGCTTTATGTGTATACACATGCGTGGTCTTCTGCTCTGGGGCGTTCTCTCTGGTGAACTCCCACGTCCGCCATGGCCTGTTGCTCCCGTGGCTCCTATCCCCCCGCTGTCGCTTGTTCTGGCTGCCAATGCTTCTCAGGCTGATCGGGATGCAGCCAAGTCTCTTGATGATGATGCGGTCGATGCTTATGATCAACATGTATCTGCTTATTCAGATGATCTTTCTGTCTACCGGGATGATTTGTCTGCTTACACTCAGTGGTGCAACGATGATGCTCGGGCTGCTGTTTTGTTTCCTATGGAGCTCAACGTTCATCTTCGTGCTACTGATGGTGGTCCTCTTCCTAATCCCACTCGCTATCGTCACCTTGTTGGGAGCCTTGTCTATCTTGTCGTTACGTGTCCTGACATCTCCTATCATGTCCATATTCTCAAATAGTTTGTTGCAGCCCCCACCTCTGTCCACTATAGTCACCTCCTCCGTGTTCTACGATATCTTCGTGGTACGATCTCTCATCGCCTTTTCTTTCCCTGCACTAGCTCACTACAACTCCAGGCCTACTCTGATGCTACGTGGGCTAGTGATCCCTCTGATCACCGCTTGCTATCTGCTTACTGTGTTTTTCTTGGTGGCTCTCTCATTGCCTGGAAGACCAAGAAACAGACTGCAATTTCTCACTCGAGTACCGCAGCTGAGTTGCGTGTGATGGCTATGCTGATAGCTGAGGTGATCTGGTTACGATGGTTACTTAAGGACTTTTGACTGTCTGCTACTACATCAACTCCCTTACTGTCTGACAGCACAGGTGCTCTCAGTATCGTGCGAGATCCGGTGAAGCATGAGCTCACCAAGCACATCGTGTGGATGCCCACATTGTGCGTGCTGCTGTGCAGGATCAGACTCTCGCTCTTCACTATGTGCCCCCTGAGTTACAGTTGGCGGACTTCTTCACGAAGGCACAGACAAGAGCGCAGCATGGGTTCTTTCTCTCCAAACTCAATGTTGTTCACCCACCATGAGTTTGAGGGGGTGTTAGATGTGTATAGTCCCTTTATGCCTAGTTTGTGTGTTGGCAATGCTTTCATCTTCCGCCGGTGGAACACCATGCTCCAACGATTTTTGTGTCACTTTATGTGGTCTATTTTGCACATGTTCTCGTGATTTTGGCTTTAGAACATAGACATGCTCGTAGTCTTGGTTGCAGGTCCGTTGATCAACATCTTTAGTATAGCTTTCATTGTAGTCTACGTTGTGAAATATTTCATTTTGTTCTTGTCAAATTTCTAGTTAATTAACTCACAATTAACTAGAATCAAATGAATAGTTAATTTCCCAACTAGGGGAACAAGCGTAAACTTAACAGCTTAGGAGAGGTTTGACGTGCAAGGTATTTTGTTCTTACCCCACTCATCTCAGTGATTGGTTCAACATGCTTATAGTGTGTTATTGGTTATGCAGAGTCGTGCACAATGCAGGTTCGTGATGTGGTCTACTATTGTGATCTCCTGTTGTCGGCAGTAGTGGATATCTTGCAGTTTGTCATACCTCAAGCCTCAATACATAAACTTTGTTTGAACCAAACAATCCAGGTGATAATCTCATCACCGTCTGTATCATGGGTATTTCTTTGTTTGATGTTTTGTTTGAAATATGATATGTTGATCTCTAAGTGGACACGAGAGAAACATATGGTTAATTGCTTGCACACTGAATGTTAACCGCTGACAGACCAAAATCATAACAGAGCATCTTCGGATAGTAACTTTACACCCAACTTTTCTATTTATATCACATAAATACAGAGGACACTTTATTGTTGGCACATCCACATCCTAACTAAAGCATGTTTAAATCAGTAGCTCAACACCCAGCCCGAGTGTTGAGTTTGTCATTTAGTAGTTATGTTCAGAGGGAACAGTTAACGGATGGCACAATCTATTACGGCCCCTGCCTCCCTCGGCCCGCCTACTACCGCTGGCTCCGCTCCAACGGACGTCACCATCGCTGGGCCAGAACGGCCTCGTCGACAGGTGAAGCCCAATAGCCGCTTCGCAGCCCAAGTCTGGGACACCGCCCGTTAGGTTAAGTAGGTGTCGATCCCTCCTACATGAGGTGTGAAGGAAGTAAGCTGTAGCGGCGGCGGCTCTTCTCTCTCGAATCCCCTCTCTCCTCTCTATCGTCGAACCCTAACTCCGGCTAAATCTTGTATGAATGTGTGATTGAGAGTGATTACCTACTAGGATCCTAACAATTGGTATTCAGAGCCCTCCGATCCAACCAGCCCACCATCAAATCCGCTCCTAGTTCCTCCAATCCACCAAATTTTTGTTCCTTCACCACAAATCTGGCCGACCCTTTTCCCTCCATCATCCAGACCCGAAGGGGGAAGGCGAGCACCATGGAGGATACCAACAAGGCGTTGGCTGATCTGACGGCGGCAATCAGTGCCATGTCCTCCCACATTAGTGAGATCCACCCCATCGTCCTCGAGCTCCAAGGGTGGAGGCCGGCGATCGACCGCTTAGTGGATGATCTTCATGCGGAGGTCAAGGAGCTGCGCCAAAGCATCCATGCGCCTCGCACCGTGTCCGCGTCGGGCCCGGACCCAAGGCTGACCAAGGAGAAGGAGGCGGCGCCGCTGATCTGCCTCACGGATATACCGCCGCTACTTCCTGGGGTGGCTGACATATCCCTGCCTCGACCAGGCGAGCAGTTTCCAGCTCACGGTGACGGCGTTCACGGGCCCATCGGCCACGGTGTTGCAACAGATCTTTGGGGGAAATCAATGGGGGAGATGCACACCCCACTGTTACCTCCGGTCACTGGTATGGTCGATTTTCCTTCCCATGTAGACTCGTTCTCCGGGGGTCGAGGTTACCATAGATTCCCACCACCACCAGGGTTTGATTTTCCTAGGTTTGATGGGACCAACCCCAAGGCTTGTCGTCTCAAATGTGAAGCATATTTTCGTGTCTGCGCTGTTAGTCCGGATACTTGGGTTGGTTGTGTCATTATGTACTTCATGGATGGAGCCCTCACATGGCTCTAGTCCTCCCAAGCCCACCTACACTACCAAGATTGGGGAGATTTTGCTACTGCTATATGTTCCCAGTTCGGGTGAGAGGAGTTTCAAAGTTTACTTAGGCAATTCAACCGCTTGCATCAAACACGCACTGTAGCTGAACATGCTCAGCAGTTTACACAAACCATGCACCACGTGCTTGCACATCACCCCACTTGGGATCCTACCTTGTTTGTCACACAATTCATGGAGGATTTACAGCGTGATATTCATGCTGCCGTGGTTTTACACCGACCCCAAACCTTGGATACTGTTGTGGATCTCGCATGTTTGCATGAAGAAGTGGTGGACACATTCCCGCGGGATGGCAGGCGACACTCGTTTCCGCCCTCTCTTCGGTGAATAGTTTGGCGCCGCTGCGTACGGCCTTGCCGCTTCCACTTCCACGACCCAAGGCTAGTGTGGGGCAGGCGGAAAAGTGCCAAGAAGACCGTCACATTCAAGACACCATCAAGCCCGCTGCCAACGACGACAAACTGGTGGCTCTCTGCGCATATCACTACGCCAAGGGTCTCTGTTTCAACTGCAGTGAATGGTGGAGCCGTGATCATTGATGTGCGCCAACTGTGCATCTACACGTGGTCGAGGAGTAGGTCGAGATGCTGCAGACTCACTCGACTGAGACTGAACGGGTGGAGATAGTACCAAGTGAAGCCGATTGTTGTGTTCTGTCCAAGGAAGTGGTCGAAGGTGCTGAATCACTCACAACTATGCGGTTGCACGGCTAGGTGCAGCAAAGGGAGGTTTTGATGTTGATTGACTCTGGATCCTCTCACGGTTTCATCAGCTCATCTTCGGCTTGTCAGTTGCTAGGGGTCCAACGTGCACGACATCCTTTGTCTATGCGGGTGGCCAATGGTCGAATTCTCAGCAGTGATCAAGAGATACCTAGATGCGAGTGGCGCTCTCAAGGTGTCAAATTCACCACTGACCTCAAGGTTCTACCCCTGGGATGCTATGATGTGATTTTGGGCATTGATTGGCTGGCCTGTCATAGTCCTATGCAAGTTCATTGGTTGGAAAAGACGATGGAATTTCAATACCAAGGGAAACCTGTGCACCTCTCGGGAGCCCGTGCGGATGTTACTCGCTGCGATCTTATCTCCGGAGCAGAATTTTACAGTTTGCTCGAGCGTGATGCAGTCACACGAGTCGTTCAACTGTGTGCCATGCCTCGGGACCTAGATAAGCCACCGATTCCAGAGGCCTTTGGCGAGCTGATGGAGTAGTTTGGAGTTTTGTTTGAAGAACCTCTAGGGTTTCCACCGCAACGATTATTTGACCACTCAATTCCCCTAGTCCCTGCTGCTAAACCGGTCAATTTGCACCCCTACAGGCACAGTCCAGCGCAGAAAGATGAGGTAGAGAAGCATGTGGCAACGATGTTGGAACAAGGTATCATTCAGCCAAGTGTGAGCCCATTTGACCTCACTTGGTGATTCTGTGTGGACTATCGGCATCTCAACGCTGTCAGAGTCAAAAATCGCTATCCTCTTCCGGTGATCGAAGAACTCCTGGATGACCTAGCTGGATCTCGTCTGTTTACCAGCTTGGATCTCCGTGGTGGGTATCACCAGACCAGATGAAACCCGAAGACGAGCACAAGACGGCGTTTAAAACACACCATGGGCACTTTGAGTTCAAGGTCATGCCATATGGCGTCACTAGCAGACCAGCCACATTCCTGGGAGGCATGAATATTGTGCTGGCTCCTCTACTCCGAAAAGGTGTGTTGGTATTCATCAATGATATCTTGATCCACAGCGCAGCTAAAGATGCACATCTCAATCTATTAAGGCAAGTCTTTCAGTTACTCAAAGACCACAACCTGAAGATCAAACGTAGTAAATGCTCTTTTGCTCAATCCAAACTACTGTAATTAGGGCACGAGATCCGTGGTGATGGTGTGTGCACCGATTGCAAGAACATTCCAGGTGTTCAAAACTGGCCAATTCCTACAAATGTCGAAGGAGTACAAGGATTTCTGGGTCTTGCTGGGACTTATCGCAAGTTTGTGCATGGTTGCGCGGTCACTTGTCGAGCGTTGACCGATCTTCTCAAGAAAGGGGTTTTGTTCCGCTGGACTGAACTGGAGGATGGAGCCTTTTGGGCTACCCAACAAGCATTGATCTCGCCACGAGTGCTAGCGCTGCCAAACTTCACCAAGCCCTTTGAGCTAAAGACGGATGCATCTGACTACGGCATTGGGGCTGTGTTGTCTCAGGATAAACACCCCATCAGGTACCTCAGTCGTGCCTTGGGTCCACGAAACAGAATGCTCAGCACGTATGAGAAGGAACGCCTGGCAATCTTGATCGTTGTCGATCATTGGAGGAATTACCTACAAAATGACGAATTCACGGAGCACACACCCCAACGAAGCCCGATTCACCTAGAAGATCAGCGACTGGCCACCCCCTAGCAGCAAAAGATTATGGCAAAGATGTTGGGTGTAACGCCCAAGATGCGATCCTATCCTTATTTTTTGGCACGAGGGATAGAAGCGCATGTCGTCATTTCGCAAGAATGGATATCGTTACAAGTACATGTACTGAAAAGATGAGTTATATGGAATTGGCTTACACTCGCCACAAGCTACATCAGAGTATCATCAGTACATTACATAAACATCACGAAGAAGAGCAGGGTCCGACTATGGACGAAAAAAAAAACGAGAAAAGAACGACGTCCATCCTTGCTATCCCAGGCTGTCGGCCTGGAACCCATCCTAGATCGATGAAGAAGAAGAAGAAGAAACTCCAAATGAACAATCAACGCGCTCGCGTCATGTAACCTTTACTTGTACCTGCAACTGGTGTTGTAGTAATCTGTGAGCCATAGGGGACTCAACAATCTCATTTCCAAAGGTATCAAGACTAGCAAAGCTTAATAGGTGAGGTATGGTTAAGTGGTGAGGCTCCAGCAAGCGACTAAGCAATATATGAGGTGGCTAACTTACGAGTACAAGAATAAACAGGGGGAAGATCTACGCATAGCGGACCTGAACTACTGTTGATCAAAAGAATGATCATGTACACCTACTTACGTCAGACATAACCCCATTGTGTCCTCGATCGGAGAAGGAACTCGTGAAAGAGATAGTCACGGTTACGGACTCAGTTGGCATATTTTAATTAAGTTAACTTCAAGTTATCTACAACTAGTGTTAAACAAAGTTTCCACGTTGCCACATAACCGCGGGCACGGCTTTCCGAAAGATTTAACCTTGCAGGGGTGCTCCAACTAGTCCATCACAAAATACCACAAGCCGCATATAAATCCTCGATCGCGACACTCGCGATCTCGTCGGATTCCTTAGTGGAAAACCTCAACTTTGAGATTACCCAAAGCATCACCGGAATCTCGATGCACAAGATATCTCGTAAAAGGTAAAACTAATCTAGCAAGGCCGCCCGATGTGTCGACGATCCCGATAGGAGCCGCGTATCTCGTTCTCAGGACACGACGGATTGTCCAAACTTCCAGTAGGCCAATCACAGAGTTGCCCCTGGTAGCCACCGGCGGTTGACAGGTTGGACCAACACTCATGCGGAGCACTGGCCCGGGGGGTTGATTAATTATCCTCGGGGTCGAGAAAGTCCCTATGCAATTTTATTAGGTTATAGGCAAATGAAAACCAAAGTTGGGTCTTACCAGACCAGCTTTAATCTAAAACAAATTATCAAGGGGGTCCCCATAACAACCTCGATCGTGTTAGGAGCGCTCAATTATGGAACATAACACCGGTAGCCGAAACTAAGGGGGCAAAGGTGGAACAAATCACTAGGCTAGAAAGGCCGAGCCTTCCACCTTTTACCAAGTATATAGGTGTATTAAATTAAATAGCAATTAATATAGTGATATAATAAGGAACCCATGGTATCACATGGAAGCAACTGCACCTGCAACTAGCAACGCTGACACATGGTTAAGCAAGTTGTAACATAGCCAAGCAGTGGTTTGCTAGGTTGTGAACAAGTTGAAGGTTTTCATGGCAATGTTGGGAGGCTGATATTTAACATGTGGTAGGCAACGAGACATAGAAACAGAAACGATAATACTAGCATGGCAATGATAGTAATGGTATCCGGGGAAATGGTCATCTTGCCTGAGATCCCGCTTGGAAGAAGAATGACTCCGTGAAGCAGACGACCTGATGTAGTCGAACGGGTCCTCACTTACCGACATGCTTGCGGAACTCTATCGAGATGAAGCAAACTGGAAACAAGAATCAACACACAATATACACCACACGATGCACACCACATATGATGCATGAACGGTTGGATATATGCAAGACATAGCATGTCAAATCACAACAATCAACTACTACACATTAAGTGAAGTTCCATATGCAACGGGTTGCATATTGACGAAACTCCACATACGAATTATTTAGTTCCATACCGATTAGGTACACGGCAATATTAAATGTGGTTAAACATGGGAAAAGGTGAAGCGTAATTAATCTACCTATCTAGGCATCTTAAATTAGGTCGGAAACGACATATAGCATCTTCGAGATGACCTCGTACGTTAATTTATAATTCTGTCCAGATATGAACTAACATGTTTTAATATTTGTTAAACAGAAAAATAAATAGGTTCACGTGATTCTACGCGTCGTTACAATCAATTTACACATAGAGAACATCTCCAACGGAGCTACGGATCAAAAGATACGAGCATCGCAAGATATGATGGCATGAATGCAATATATGTGCACTGACAGTCACAAGCATTTCAAAACACACAACCAGCAAGATAATATGAAGCTACACGAGATTCTAAGAAAGTTTCACGTAGGACACGATCAAAATGGAGCAACGGTTCAACAACTACGAGCTAAACAAGAAATCACTACAAAGTGTCAAAATCAGCCACATAGCATTTTCTACACCCCACAACTACGAGCTACACAAATCCAAAATGCTCAAACAAGGCATGAGGCAATAGAGGTCAAGATGCACTACAACATATAACTAATAACACCTAGCATGGAAGCATGGATCACTAGGAAAAGAGCTCACAAAATAGCATCTCACACACAGTTTCAGGCTTAGTGAAAATATCAGTTTATGACAGTGCAGTTTTTGATCTGAAGGCATATTGATAGCGGCAAAACTATAATCTACAGGACTCCAAATGTCATGAAAATTGACAGCATGCTAGATAATCTTAAATTCTACAACTAACTCCATTGCACCAATCTCAAAAGTGTTATAGATCACCAGATAAACTCATGACAAGACAGCAACAAAATATAACAGATTTCAGACTTAGAAATATTTCAGCATCTCCAAATCAGCATTATTTTCTAGCAAGTTGAGAGCAAGCAAACCACACCTAGTCATGGATTTCTATTGCAACCAAAATTACCAGGGGCTAGCATACATATCCAAGGGAAAATTTATAGTTGACAACTTATTCATATCATGCACGAATTAAATCCCACAAAATAAACAAAAGGGCAACATGGAAAAATATCACGCGCACTAACTTGCTCAAAAGCTAAAACTAAATGCACAGTTAAATTACATGGATTTTTCTACCCCGAAAAAATATATAACATGTGGGGTTGCAAAATAAAAATAACGCCACACGTATATGCGAAAATATGTCCTAAACATGATATGGCAAACTAGCAACGGAATCCTACATGCAAAAATACAAACAACTACTCTAAAATACATGGAAAAAGGTCCCTAAAAACATGAGCATTTTATCTACGGGGTTTGAGCAATCCGTACACGCACGATAATAAATACGGGACGATGAACATAATAGGACAGCACGCGTTTCTAAGCATATGGCAAGCCAAATCACTTCAAAAATGCATGCAAATTACAAAATCATAATCTACGCGCAAAACTACACAAGTTTCATATATGACTCAACTCGATCCGACATACGGTTTAATAACTACGGCCATTTTAAAAACATGCAATTTTCTGGAATAGAATAAATCACCGAAAATAATAAAACCTACACGGGACAAATCTGAATACTAATGGGCTACACAGGGGGTGGTGCATGATTCTAAATGCCACCTAGGGCAGGAGATAGGGCTGCGGGGGCCTCACCTTGGTGGGCTCGGCCCATGCAGGGGAGAGGTGGTCTGGGCCGGCCTGGGGAGGGTCGGGCCGAGGCGGCGTGGCGCGCCTGGGCCTCGAGCTGGATCGGTGGCTACGCTGGGCCGGCGAGGCGCTGGCTAGCGGAAGGAGGCGGCCTTGCACTCGGTGCTGAGCTACTGCAGCTGACGAGCGCTGCCGAGCGGGAGGCTCGGTCAACGCGGCAGCCAGATCGGGATCCTTCTGATCCAGCATGGCGGCGGCGCACGGGAATGATGGGGACCAGCGGCAGGCGACGGGATCCGCTGGGGATGGCTGGATCCGTCCGCGAGTGGACCGGATCTGGAGTGGGGCAGGTCCGACCGGTGCTCCAGCAAGCTCCGGTGAGCATCCACACTCGGGTACCTGCGGGAAGGCAAGAAGAGGTGAGGCCGAGAGGAGAAGAAGGAGAAGGGAGAAAGGGAGAAGGAGGTCCAGCGGAGGGGAAGCTCCTGCGAGCGGCTGCTGCTCCGGCGACGGGGTACTCCGACCGGTGGTGGGCTGCTCGGGGAGAGGCTCGGGAGGAGCTCCATGGAAGGAGTTGTGGTGGAGAGAAGATTTTTGGCATGAGGCGATCTGGTCCGTCGGATCTTCGATCTGACGGTCCAGATCGGATCTGGAGGAGGAGGAGGAGAAGGAAAGAGAGATGGGGAGGGACGCGACCTGCTGGCCCTGGTCGCTCGGAGCGTGCTTCCACGGTCACCTACATGGCACGAGCGGCCATGGCTGGACTCCGACAAGGTCGCGATGACCCGGACTGCGGCTGGCACGAGGCCACATGCGAAGGAGGACGTCGTAGGCTCGCGAGATCTCGCTGACGAGGAAGTCCATTGCGATGCTCGGGGCTGCAGTAATCCATGGCGTCGGGCACACCTTCTGATGGTCCTAAAAGAAAGAGAGAGCCCGGGAGGTGAGGGAGAGAGAGAGCATCGAAGGAGAGGGCATGGGGGAAGAGAGGACCTGGGTCACCTAGTGGTGCTCCAGCGAGGCGGGCTGGAGAGCTTTGGCCGGCATGGGGCTCCAACACCGCGAGTAACGGTGAGACCCAAGCGGTCTCGGGAAGGATCGTGAGCTGCGCGATGGATGGCTTGCAAAGAAAAACGTGGAGGTGGGCTGGTTGGAGGACCCATCGGTGGCGGCTGGTTGGTGGGATTTGGAAAACGAGGAAGAGGCTGGCGGCGGTTGCGGGACAAGCCTCCTAATTTTTAGGTTTTGGAATATTAGACTAGGGTCCAAATATATGTTGGAATTATGCCCTAGAGGCAATAATAAATATAGTTATTATTATAATTCCTATATCAAGATAATCGTTTATTATCCATGCTATAATTGTATTGAATAAAGACTTATATACATGTGTGGATACATAGACAAAACATTGTCCCTAGCAAGCCTCTAGTTGGCTAGGCAGTTGATCAAAGATAGTCAGGGTCTTCTGATTATGAACAAGGTGTTGCTGCTTGATAACTGGATCACGTCATTAGGAGAATCACGTGATGGACTAGACCCAAACTAATAGACGTAGCATGTTGATCGTGTCATTTTGTTGCGACTGTTTTCTGCATGTCAAGTATTTGTTCCTATGACCATGAGATCATATAACTCACTGACACCGGAGAAATGCTTTGTGTGTATCAAACGTCGCAACGTAACTGGGTGACTATAAAGATGCTCTACAGGTATCTCCGAAGGTATTCGTTGAGTTAGTATGGATCGAGACTGGGATTTGTCACTCCGTATGACGGAGAGGTATCTCGGGGCCCACTCGATAATACAACATCACACACAAGCCTTGCAAGCAATGTGACTTAGTGTAAGTTGCGGGATCTTGTATTACGGAACGAGTAAAGAGACTTGTCGGTAAACGAGATTGAAATAGGTAAGCGGATACTGACGATCGAATCTCGGGCAAGTAACATACCGAAGGACAAAGGGAATGACATACGGGATTATATGAATCCTTGGCACTGAGGTTCAAAAAAAAAAGATCTTCATAGAATATGTAGGATCCAATATGGGCATCCAGGTCCCGCTATTGGATATTAACCGAGGAGTCACTCGGGTCATGTCTGCATAGTTCTCGAACCCGCAGGGTCTGCACACTTAAGGTTAGACATTGTTTTATGCGTATTTGAGTTATATGGTTGGTTACCGAATGTTGTTCGGAGTCCCGGATGAGATCACGGACGTCACGAGGGTTTCCGGAATGGTCCGGAAACGAAGATTGATATATAGGATGACCTCATTTGATTACCGGAAGGTTTTCGGAGTTACCGGGAATGTACCGGGAATGACGAATGGGTTCCGGGTGTTCACCGGGGGGGCAACCCACCCCGGGGAAGCCCATAGGCCTTGGGGGTGGCGCACCAGCCCTTAGTGGGCTGGTGGGACAGCCCAAGAAAGCCCTATGCGCCATAGGAAGAAAATCAAAGAGAAAAGAAAGAAAAAAAAGAGGAGGTGGGAGAAGGGGGAAGGACTCCTCCTTCCAAACCTAGTTGGACTCGGTTTGGAAGGGGGGGTTGCCCCCCTTGGCTCGGCCGAACCCCTTGGGGCTCCTTGGGGCTCCTTGAGCCCCAAGGCAATGCCCCCCCTCTCCCACCTATATATACGGAGGTTTTAGGGATGATTTGAGACAACTTTGCCACGGCAGCCCGACCACATATCTCCACGGTTTTACCTCTAGATCGCGTTTCTGCGGAGCTCGGGCGGAGCCCTGCTGAGATAAGATGATCACCAACCTCCGGAGCGCCGTCACGCTGCCGGAGAACTCATCTACCTCTCTGTCTCTCTTGCTGGATCAAGAAGGCCGAGATCATCGTCGAGCTGTACGTGTGCTGAACGCGAAGGTGCCGTCCGTTCGGCACTAGATCGTGGGACTGATCGCGGGACGGTTCGCGGGGCGGATCGAGGGACGTGAGGACATTCCACTACGTCAACCGCGTTTCTTAACACTTCTGTTGTGCAGTCTACAAGGGTACGTAGATCGAATATCCCCTCTCGTAGATGGACATCACCATGATAGGTCTTCGTGCGCGTAGGAAAATTTTTGTTTCCCATGCGACGTTCCCCAACAGTGGCATCATGAGCTAGGTTCATGCGTAGATGTCTTCTCGAGTAGAACACAAAAAATTTTGTCGGCGGTGATGTGCGTTTTGCTGCCCTTCTTAGTCTTTTCTTGATTCCGCGGTATTGTTGGATTGAGGCGGCTTGGACCGACATTACTCGTACGCTTACGAGAGACTGGTTTCATCGCTATGAGTAACCCCGTTGCTCAAAGATGACTGGCAAGTGTTAGTTTCTCCAACTTTAGTTGAATCGGATTTGACCGAGGAGGTCCTTGGATGAGGTTAAATAGCAACTCATATATCTCCGTTGTGGTGTTTGCGTAAGTAAGATGCGATCCTACTAGATACCCATGGTCACCACGTAAAACATGCAACAACAAAATTAGAGGACGTCTAACTTGTTTTTGCAGGGTATGCTTGTGATATGATATGGCCAACGATGTGATGTGATATATTAGATGTATGAGATGATCATGTTGTAATAGATAATATCGACTTGCGCGTCGATGGTACGGCAACCGGCAGGAGCCATAGGGTTGTCTTTATACTAATGTTTGTGCTTGCAGATGCGTTTACTATTTTGCTAGGATGTAGCTTTAGTAGTAATAGCATGAGTAGCACGACAACCCCAATGGCGACACGTTGATGGAGATCATGGTGTGGCGCCGGTGACAAGAAGATCGTGTCGGTGCTTTGGTGATGGAGATCAAGGAGCACGTGATGATGGCCATATCATGTCACTTATGAATTGCATGTGATGTTAATCCTTTTATGCACCTTATTTTGCTTAGAACAACGGTAGCATTATGAGGTGATCTCTCACTAAAATTTCAAGACGAAATTGTGTTCTCCCCGACTGTGCACCATTGCTACAGTTCGTCGTTTCGAGACACCACGTGATGATCGGGTGTGATAGACTCAACGTTCACATACAACGGGTGCAAAACAGTTGCGCACGCGGAACACTCGGGTTAAGCTTGACGAGCCTAGCATGTGCAGACATGGCCTCGGAACACATGATACCGAAAGGTCGATCATGAATCGTATGAATGATATGATTAGCATACGGATGCTTACCACTGAAACTATACTCAACTCACATGATGATCGGACCTGAGCTAGTGTAAGTGGATCATGAACCACTCAAATGACTAGAGAGATGTACTTTTTGAGTGGGAGTTTAGCAAGTAATTTGATTAAGTTAAACTCTAATTATCTTGAACATAGTCTAAGTCCACTTTGAATATATTTGTGTTGTAGATCATGCCTCACGCGACAGTCACCTTGAATTTTAATACGTTCCTAGAGAAAGCTAAGTTGAATGATGATGGAAGCAACTTTGTAGACTGGGCTCGTAATCTTAAGCTAATCTTACAAGCTGGGAAGAAGGATTATGTCCTTAATGCTGCGCTAGGAGATGAACCACCCGCTACGGCTGACCAGGATGTTAAGAACGCTTGGTTAACACGTAAGGAGGACTACTCAGTAGTTCAATGTGCAGTCTTGTATGGCTTAGAACCGGGACTTCAACATCGCTTTGAGCGTCATGGAGCATTTGAGATGTTCCAGGAGTTGAAGTTCATCTTTCAGAAGAACGCCCGGATCGAGAGGTATGAGACCTCCGATAAATTCTATGCTTGCAAGATGGAGGAGAACTCGTCTGTCAGTGAACATGTGCTCAAAATGTCTGGGTACTCAAACCGTCTAGCTGAGCTGGGAATTGAACTCCCGCAAGAGGCTATCACTGACAGAATCCTTCAAGCACTGCCGCCAAGCTATAAAGGCTTTGTGTTGAACTACAACATGCAAGGGATGAACAAGTCACCCAGCGAGTTGTTTGCGATGCTGAAAGTCGCAGAGTCTGAACTCCGTAAAGAGCATCAAGTGTTGATGGTGAATAAGACCACTAGTTTCAAGAGAAACGGCAAAGGCAAGAAGGGTAATTCAAAGAAGAGCGGCAAGCCTGTTGCCAATCCGATGAAGAAACCCAAAGCTGGACCTAAGCCTGAAACAGAGTGTTACTATTGCAAGGGTATGGGTCACTCGAAGCGCAATTGCCCCAAGTATCTGGCTGATAAGAAGGCGGGCAAAGAAAAATCAGGTATATTTGATATACATGTTATTGATGTGTACCTAACCGGTTCTGGTAGTAGTGCCTGGATATTCGATACCGGTTCTGTTGCTCATATTTGCAACTCGAAACAGGAACTGCGGAATAGACGAAGGCTGGCGAAAGATGAAGTGACGATGCGCGTAGGAAATGGTTCCAAGGTTGATGCAATCGCCGTCGGCACAGTTTCACTTCAGTTACCATCGGGATTAGTTATGAACTTGAATCATTGTTATTTAGTGCCTGCGTTGAGCATGAACATTATATCTGGATCTTGTTTATTGCGAGACGGTTACTCTTTTAAGTCAGAGAATAATGGTTGTTCTATTTCTATGAGTAACATCTTTTATGGTCATGCACCCAATGTGAGAGGATTGTTCATATTGAATCTTGATAGTGATACACACATACATAACATTGAGACCAAAAGAGTTAGAGTTAACAATGATAGCGCCATATTTTTGTGGCACTGCCGCTTAGGTCATATTGGTATAAAACGCATGAAGAAACTCCATGCCGATGGACTTTTGGAGTCACTTGACTTTGATTCACTTGACACGTGCGAACCATGCCTCATGGGCAAGATGACTAAAACTCCGTTCTCCGGAACAATGGAGCGTGCAAGTGACTTATTGGAAATCATACATACCGATGTGTGCGGTCCGATGAGCGTAGAGGCACGCGGCGGATATCGTTATTTTCTCACCTTCACTAACGATTTAAGTAGATATGGTTATGTCTACTTAATGAAGCACAAGTCTGAAACATTTGAAAAGTTCAAGCAATTTCAAAGTGAAGTTGAAAATCATCGTAACAAGAAGATCAAGTTCCTACGGTCTGATCGTGGGGGTGAATATCTGAGTTTCGAGTTTGGTGCTCACTTAAGACAATGTGAAATTGTTTCACAGTTAACACCGCCTGGAACACCACAACGTAATGGTGTGTCCGAACGTCGTAATTGTACTTTGTTAGATATGGTGCGATCTATGATGTCTCTTACCGATTTGTCGTTATCATTTTGGGGTTATGCATTAGAAACAGCTGCATTCACTTTAAATAGGGCACCATCAAAATCCGTTGAGACGACACCATACGAACTGTGGTATGGCAAAAGGCCAAAGTTGTCGTTTCTTAAAGTTTGGGGATGTGATGCTTATGTCAAAAAGCTTCAGCCTGAAAAGCTGGAACCCAAAGCGGAAAAGTGCATCTTCATAGGTTACCCAAAAGAGACAGTTGGGTACACCTTCTATCTCAAATCCGAAGGCAAAGTGTTTGTTGCTAAAAACGGAGCTTTTCTCGAGAAGGAGTTTCTCTCGAGAGAATTGAGTGCGAGGAAGATAGAACTTGATGAGGTTGTCGAACCTCTCATCCCTCTAGATGGTGGCGCAGGGCAAGGGGAAACCTCTGTCATTGCGACGCCGGTTGAGGAGGAAGTTAATGATGATGATCATGAAACTCCGGTTCAAGTTCCTGTCGAACCAAGCAGGTCGACGAGACCGCATGCTGCTCCAGAGTTGTACGGTAATCCCGTTTTGTCAATCATGTTGTTAGACAACAATGAACCTGCAAGTTACGAAGAAGCAATGGTGGGCCTAGATTCCAACAAATGGCTAGAAGCCATGAAGTCCGAGATAGGATCCATGTATGAGAACAAAGTATGGACTTTGGAAGTACTACCTGAGGGCCGCAAGGCTATTCAGAACAAATGGATCTTGAAGAGGAAGACGGACGCTGACGGCAATGTGACCGTTTATAAAGCTCGACTTGTGGCAAAGGGTTTTTCACAAGTTCAAGGAGTTGACTACAATGAGACATGTTAGCAATAGCTGCATTTTTCGATTATGAAATCTCGCGGATGGATGTCAAAACGGCGTTCCTTAACGGTTTCCTTAAGGAAGAGTTGTATATGATGCAACCCGAAGGTTTTGTCGATCCTAAGAATGCTAACAAGGTGTGCAAGCTCCAGCGATCCATTTATGGACTGGTGCAAGCATCTCGGAGTTGGAACAAACGCTTTGATGAGGTGATCAAAGCATTTGGGTTTATACAAGTGGTTGGAGAATCTTGTATTTACAAGAAAGTGAGTGGGAGCTCTGTGGCGTTTCTAATATTATATGTGGATGACATATTGCTGATTGGAAACAACATAGAGTTTTTGAAGAGCATAAAGGATTACTTGAATAAAAGTTTCTGTATGAAGGACCTAGGAGAAGCTGCTTACATTCTAGGCATTAAGATCTAGAGGGATAGATCAAAACGCCTGATAGGACTTTCACAAAGAACATACCTTGATAAAGTTTTGAAGAGGTTCAAAATGGAACAGTCCAAGAAAGGGTTCTTGCCAGTTTTACAAGGTACGAGATTGAGTAAGACTCAGTGCCCAGCAACTGATGAGGATAGAGAGCATATGAGCACCGTCCCCTATGCTTCAGCCATAGGTTCTATCATGTATGCAATGATGTGCACTAGACCGGACGTTATCCTAGCCATAAGTATGGCAGGTAGGTTCCAGAGTAATCCAGGAGTGGATCACTGGACGGCGGTCAAGAATATCCTGAAGTACCTGAAAAGGACTAAGGAGATGTTTCTCGTGTATGGAGGTGACGAAGAGCTCGCCGTAAAAGGTTACGTCGATGCAATCTTTGACACAGATCCGGACGACTCTAAGTCGCAGACCGGATACGTATTTATTCTTAATGGGGGTGCGGTAAGCTGGTGCAGTTCCAAGCAGAGCGTCGTAGCAGATTCTACATGTGAAGCAGAGTACGTGGCTGCCTCGGAGTCGGATAAGGAGGGTGTCTGGATGAAGCAGTTCATGACGGATCTTGGAGTGGTGCCAAGCGCACTGAATCCAATAACCTTGTTCTGTAACAACACGGGTGCCATTGCCCTAGCAAAGGAACCACGGTTTCACAAGAAGTCCAGACACATCAAACGACGCTTCAACCTCATCCGCGACTACGTCGAAGGGGAGGACGTAAATATATGCAAAGTGCACACGGATCTAAATGTAGCAGACCCGCTGACTAAACCTCGGGCAAAGCATGATCAACACCAGAACTGTATGGGTGTTAGACTTATTACAATGTAATTCGCATGATGATGTGAGGGCTAGATTATTGACTCTAGTGCAAGTGGGAGACTGTTGGAATTATGCCCTAGAGGCAATAATAAATATAGTTATTATTATAATTCCTGTATCAAGATAATCGTTTATTATCCATGCTATAATTGTATTGAATAAAGACTTATATACATGTGTGGATACATAGACAAAACACTGTCCCTAGCAAGCCTCTAGTTGGCTAGCCAGTTGATCAAAGATAGTCAGGGTCTTCTGATTATGAACAAGGTGTTGTTGCTTGATAACTGGATCACGTCATTAGGAGAATCACGTGATGGACTAGACCCAAACTAGTAGACGTAGCATGTTGATCGTGTCATTTTGTTGCTACTGTTTTCTGCGTGTCAAGTATTTGTTCCTATGACCATGAGATCATATAACTCACTAACACCGGAGGAATGCTTTGTGTGTATCAAACGTCGCAACGTAACTGGGTGACTATAAAGATGCTCTACGGGTATCTCCGAAGGTGTTCGTTGAGTTAGTATGGATCGAGACTGGGATTTGTCACTCCGTATGACGGAGAGGTATCTCGGGGCCCACTCGGTAATACAACATCACACACAAGCCTTGCAAGCAATGTGACTTAGTGTAAGTTGCGGGATCTTGTATTACGGAACGAGTAAAGAGACTTGCCGGTAAACGAGATTGAAATAGGTATGCGGATACTGACGATCGAATCTCGGGCAAGTAACATACAGAAGGACAAAGGGAATGACATACGGGATTATATGAATCCTTGGCACTGAGTTCAAACGATAAGATCTTCATAGAATATGTAGGATCCAATATGGGCATCCAGATCCCGCTATTGGATATTGACCGAGGAGTCAGTCGGGTCATGTCTGCATAGTTCTCGAACCCGCAGGGTCTGCACACTTAAGGTTAGACGTTGTTTTATGCGTATTTGAGTTATATGGTTGGTTACCGAATGTTGTTCAGAGTCCCGGATGAGATCACGGACATCACGAGGGTTTCTGGAGTGGTCCGGAAACGAAGATTGATATATAGGATGACCTCATTTGATTACCGGAAGGTTTTCGGAGTTACCGGGAATGTACCGGGAATGACGAATGGGTTCCGGGTGTTCACCAGGGGGGCAACCCACCCCGGGGAAGCTCATAGGCCTTGGGGGTGGCGCACCAGCCCTTAGTGGGCTGGTGGGACAGCCCAAGAAGGCCCTATGCGCCATAGGAAGAAAATCAAAGAGAAAAGAAAGAAAAAAAGAGGAGGTGGGAAAGGGGGAAGGACTCCTCCTTCCAAACCTAGTTGGACTCGGTCGCCGAACCCCTTGGGGCTCCTTGAGCCCCAAGGCAAGGCCCTCCTCTCCCACCTATATATACGGAGGTTTTAGGTCTGATTTGAGACAACTTTTCCATGGCAGCCCGACCACATATCTCCACGGTTTTACCTCTAGATCGCGTTTCTGCGGAGCTCGGGCGGAGCCCTGCTGAGATAAGATCATCACCAACCTCCGGAGTGTCATCACGCTGCCGGAGAACTCATCTACCTCTCCGTCTCTCTTGCTGGATCAAGAAGGCAGACATCATCGTCGAGCTGTACGTGTGCTGAACGCGGAGGTGCCGTCCGTTCGGCACTAGATCGCGGGACTGATCGCGGGACGGTTCGCGGGGCAGATCGAGGGACGTGAGGACGTTCCATTACATCAACCGCGTTTCTTAACGCTTCTGCTGTGTGGTCTACAAGGGTACGTAGATCGAATATCCCCTCTCGTAGATGGACATCACCATGATAGGTCTTCGTGCGCGTAGGAAATTTTTTGTTTCCCATGCGACGTTCCCCAACAATATATAGCTAGTGGATTAGGTTTAGGTTCATATCGACCCTCCGATTTATAATCGAACGGTCAGGAAAATAGGTTAGGATGACCAATGGACAAACCGAAGACGGTTTACGGTATAACAGGGTTGATCCAGATCCAACGGTTACGACCGTGTGTTTCAGGTACCGGGAGGTTTTCGGACTAGGTTGCGCGCAGGTCGATGCACTGTGCAGAGGAGCTAGGCACAGATGAGAGGGAAAATAGACCACCCGGCGACAAAGTTTCACAAACGAAAACATCCGACGAAATGACCGGCTATAGTACCGCTATAGGTTTAACAGTTCGGGTAACAAACGAACTCCGATTGCGACGAAATTTGGCAGACGGTCTACCTACAATGAAACAAGACCACACGCCAAGTTTCAACCCAATCCGAGAATATTTTTATACACGCCTTTTAAAACAGAATATAAATGATGTTGCAGGCACGTGCATGTGTGGTCGGGCTCAAAACGGTCAACGACGAACACGGAGAGAACCGACAACTAATAACGGATGCAACTTTTGAAAACTGGCAGCAACGGAGTGCCGATGCAATGCGGATGATGAGCATGATGCGATGATGATGCGACAAATAGAAATAATCACACGACAAAACGGAATAAAAAGGGAATCTTCTGGAACGTGGGTCTCGGGCTGTCACATTGGGCCTACGATGTCGCATTGTGTACAAGAAAGGAACAAACAGTCGAGCTGCTGACTATCTTTCACGCGTACCCGGACCTCTCTAGGGTGACCTGGCAACCATCACCACAGCAGTGCCAGCTTGGCTGGAAGCAACCCAACAAGGTTACGAGCAGGACCCTGTAGCTCAGACCCTGCCGACTCGGCTAGCCACTCAGAAGGACTACTCGTATGGCTATACCCTCCAAGATGGCATCATTCGACAACACGGCCGAGTGTAACTGGGTGACAATGTGGACCTGCAGAAGCAAGTTTTGGATGCTCTCCATTCAAGCGCTATTGGTGGCCATTCGGGATTCAATGCCACTTACAAACAAGTGCGGCGACTGTTCACTTGGCCAGGGCTGAAGCACCATGTCAAGCTCTTCGTCGAAGCATGTCAAGTCTGCAAGCAAGCCAAGCCTGAGCGCGTTCGCAATCCTGGCCTCCTCGAACCTCTACATGTACCAACACAAGCCTGGCAAATGATCACAATGGACTTCGTGGAAGGCCTTTCTCGCTCCTCTGGTTGCAACTTTATATTGGTGGTCGTCGACAAGTTTTCTCGGTATGCCCATTTTATTGCCTTGTCTCACCCTTCACCGCTTTCCAAGTTGCGCACACCTTTGTGGCACACATCTACAAACTGCATGGACTACCAGAGTCTATTGTCTCGGACCGTGACCCAATATTCATGAGCCTGTTATGGAAGGAGCTATTCCGACTAACCCACACCAAGTTGCGGATGAGCATGGTGCGCCACCCTCAAACAGACGGGCAAACAGAGTGGGTCAACCAATGCCTGGAGACATTTCTTCGATGCTTCGTCCATGCACGCCCCACCAAATGGTATGCTTGGTTACCCCTGGCTGAGTTTTGGTACAATACTTCCCCCACTCTGCATTGGGCACTACTCACTTTGAAGTTCTCTATGGCATGCGCCACATCACTTCGGCATCATCGATCCTGTCACCTGCGCATCCCCAGATTTGGCAGACTGGCTACGGGACCGAGAGCAAATGACATCCCTGATTCGCCAGCATCTTCTTCGAGCTCGTCACATCATGAAGGACTCGGCAGACAAGCGCCGATCGGATCGGGTTTTCGCTGTCAATGACTGGGTGTTTCTCAAGCTTCAATCGTATGTGCAACGCTCCGTTGCCACAAGGCTCAACCAGAAGTTGGCTTTCCGTTACTTCGGACCCTGCAAGATTATCCAACGCATTGGCACCGTGGCTTACAAACTCCAGCTCCCTGCTTCAAGCACTATTCACACGGTCTTCCATGTGTCCTAGTTGCGCCAGGCTCTTCCCCCAACAGAACAAGCACAGCAGCAGCTTCCGACGGCAACATCAGCAAGCGCGTAGCCGGAGGAGATCCTGGAGCATCGCGTGATACGACGAGGCAACAGAGATGTTCCGTAGATCCTGGTGCACTGGGCCGAGCAGCCACCGGACTTCGGCACCTGGGAAGACACCGAGGAACTTTGTTGTCACTTTCCTCGGGCGCCAGCTTTGGGTCAACCTGTCTCTCAACGGGAAGGATTGTTACGACCCCTGCCTCCCTGGGCCCGCCTACTGCTAGTGGTTCCGCTCCAATGGCCGTCGCCACCGCTTGGCCAGAATGGCCTCATCGATAGCTGAAGCCCAATAGCTGCTTCACGGCCCAAGTCTGGGACACCGCCCGTTAGGTTAGGTAGGTGTCGATCTCTCCTGCGTGAGGTGTGAAGGAAGTAAACTATAGCGGCGACGGCTCTTCTCTCTCAAATCCCCTTTCTCCTCTCTCTCTCTCTCTCGCCGAACCCTAGCCCCGGCTGAATCTTGTATGAATGTGTGATTCAGAGTGATTACCTACTGGAATCCTAACACAACCACATCCTAACTAAAGTATGTTTAAAACCATAACACAACACCCGACCCGAGTGTTGAGTTTTTCATTTAGTAGTTATGCTCAGAGAAGATGGTAGTTATGTTCACAGAAGATATCAGTTATGCTTATAGCCGAGGGCAAAGCACCTGAGCTAGAGGTCGCCGTCGTTCATCAACTCCGATTTTGTGTGACAATTGTCAATTTTGTTCATTTGCGATGGAGGCATCTTCCTCTTGGTGCATGGAGGTCCAAAGTAGATGATTGCGACATTTTTTAGGCGAGACAACCACGATGCTAAGAGAAATGTACCAAATCTAGATATTGATTGCTTCGTCTATATCCTCGATGAGCAGCCAGTCGGGCTAGTATTCTCCATTAATTCCATAGCACAAGGCGGATAGAAGCTGTAGTTAACTCAGGCAGTGGGTCACCTTTGCTGCCACGCACTCGCTCGCTCTAGGTGTCATCGTCGCTCACTCGCGCGAGGCGTGCGGAAGCTACAAGTTAACCGGGGTGAAGGCCGCCACACCCGTCACCTGATTCCCTCGCTCATGTTGCCGCCTTCAGTCACTCGTGGAATCTATAGGTCAAATTGGGTTGAACGTCGCCTCGTCCGTTGCCCGCTCCCTCGCTCCGTCTATCGTCGTCGCTCGCTCACATATATATATATATATATATATACTCTATTAAAACCCAGGGTGAGGAATAATTTATTCCTCATCCTGGTCAGGACGTAATTTTTTTACATGCATGAGGTAATTTTATGACTGTCATTTTTTTCACGGAAGAGAGGATTTCTTTTTTTAAAGCCGTAATCTTACCTTTTCTTTTTATCATGTTGTAATCTTACCTCACTTAGTTTTCTTTCTTACCTTTTGACCGTGTGAGATGGGATGGGGTGAGGAATAATTATTCCTCACCCAGGGTGACGAATAGCGCGACCCTATATATATATAGGGTCGCGTTATTCGTCACCCTGGTTGAGGAATAACTATTCATCACCCCCCCTCTATTTTAACATCAATGCATCGTAATTTTACGTTTCGTAAATTTTGTCTTATTTTATACGTAAAAAGAGACCGTAAAAAATATAATCAATGTAAAAATATTTTATGTCATGTAAAATTACGAACATACAAAAGTAGTGCAAAAAATATAAAAAATTCAATTTTTTGATATTGTGACCTATATTTTTGTTTTTCTTTTGTCAAATTTTACGTAGTGATTTAATATAAATGTAACTATTTGTATTTTAAATGTAATTTATTTGTAAATTGATTGTAAGATTATATAGAGTGTATATATATATATATATATATCTATATATATCTATATATATATATATGTGTGTATATATACATATATATATATATATGCCATATCTGGTGCATCTGGCATAGCTCGTGCATCCATGTATCCATGGATTTCTCAGCCAGCGGATCAACATCCCACGCATGAGATCAAAAGCAACACAAAGTTGCAAAAACACGCCCACCTTGCTTGCAATTAGTCGGCAAATTTTTCAATAACCCCCTCAGCCGAAACACACCTCCCACTTCCCTACTCTCCGCATGTCTCCCTCCCAATTCCTAATCACGGCCGCCACCTACAGCAACGATCGAGACGGCATATGCATCCTCACCGACAATCACCACGGCGGAATTCATCAGCCCTCACATCTCCGCGACGGCCACGATGGGATGCAACTCCGAACACCTCATCAGCAGCATGGTGGAAAATTCCTCGTCATGTGATACACCTCAGCCGGTCATCATGGTGGCTTCTGCTCTTATTGATGTTCAATATGCAGTAGCAGTGATCCATAATTCAGGTGGTGACTCTCAATATGCCTCTACATGTAGCAATCATGAGGCCAATCTCGCTTGCCCTGTTACGGGTGTCGAAAGTACTACTGTTGTTGAACAACAACTGAACTTCAGTATGATAGATGGCGATTCAGGTAAAACGGGTTAAAGCTAAGCTTGTTGTGTAGGACTCTTAGTATTTGTGTATGCGTACTTGTCTAGATACTAACCATATTGATGCATGTGCTCCTACAGAATCAGGCAAAGGCTTGCAAACTCAAATGAATGAGGGGGAATATGCTACGCCAAGAAAGAAAGAAAGCATTCAACTATTCGTGAGTTTAATAAATTATCCCTAACATATCACTTTAAAGAGTTGTGCATGATTATGATAACCGTGGCTCATTATTTATATTGCAGCGCTCGTTTTTTATGCCGAGATGCGACGAAAAGGTAAAAATGTATACAATTGATATTTTAATTGGAAATAAAATGGTTGGTATCATATATTTTTACTTAAAGGAAGAATGTGTGATGGGCATGGGAATTTTCTAGAAGAGAAGGCAACCGACTCCTTGAATGAGGCTACGGAGAAGAAGATTCCGGTTGTATGTAACAAGTTGGAAGATCTAATTCAAAAGGACAAGCACTCAGATGAAGGCATGGATTTTTTTCAAATCAAGTGTACTGAATATTGAGCATCTTTGAATGAAATGGTTCCTGCATAAGGTGTGAAGCAGACTAAGCAAGTTGAGTATGAGGTTTTTATTGGTTGCAATATTCCTACTGAAATTGTCATACACCCACCAACTGATGTTCGTATGGTTGGGAGATGCAAAAGAATAAAGGTAGGAAAGAAAACAAGTGAGGATGAACAGAAAAAGAAGAAGAAGGAAGCCAAGGTAAAGGTCGCATGCATGTGCAAGACGTGCAAATAAATAGTATTTCATGATAGTCGCAATTACCCTAGAAAAAAGAAGTCAAAGGTGGCGAGATTGTGCAACAGATGAAGACAAATAGTGTTCCGTGATGGCCTTGAGTCTATTGAAAAACATGAATTTTATGAGCCAGTTATTAGTTCGTTTCTTTGATGTACTGAATTCTTGTAATGGATGGAAATATGTGTTTTGTCAAATGTTTTCCTCTTATTTTCTGTGACTTGATGCATATTCAATGGAGTGTAGCAAGCGAGCAGAAGTTATAGGTACAAGAATATTTGTCGGCGTGTGAATGTTCATCCCTTCATTTAGTTGTATCACAGTATAAGCAATGAGCTGACTGATTCATCTTGGTTGTTAGTTGCTTAATTAGTACCAGCAATGAGCTCACTGATTCATCTTGGTTGTTAGTTGCTTAATTAGTACCAGCTGTAGCATCGGGTGATACAAAATTCCAGTAGCATTTGAAATCACGTGGGTAACAACTAAGTATGCAAACCCACATAAGCCTTGATAATAGTATATTCACCAGAAGAAAATAAACAGTTGTTTGTTTGTAAGCTTGTAGCTTTGGAAGCTTGCAGCAACAGCAGCATGTTCTTGTTTCTCAATAACTGAATATTTGAATCACACATAGGATATGCAGATCACCAGGAATGCCATGGATCAACTGTGTTAAATCATGCATTAAAATAGGACCTCAAAATACCAAGAACTAGGCAATACAAAATTTGTTTATTTCTAATTTTCCATGCACAAAATAGTAAATCCACTTGTCTCTGGACACTATACTCAGTAGCAATGTACAGTTCAAATTCCGAACTCTGAAGCTACACACACACTCAATAGAGAACAATTAGATGGATTGGCTCATAACCTACAATCTGCAAGTACCCAAGTACTACAAACAGTGAACAGGAACAATAAATCCAAAGACGTGCTCCTTGTTTGCTATGCAAGAGTTGCCAGCCACACGACTCCCGCTTGCAGCAGGTGTACGCCGTCAGGTGGAGGAGCAACCGCTGGATGTGGGCGCATGTAGTCGATCGTGTGCAGGTTGCGGTCGGCGGCCTACTCGGCGTTGGGAACCGACAAGAAGGCGGGCCGTCTAGGAGTTTGGCCAAACGTGGTGGATCTCGCCGAGGCCGTCGAAAGGATCACGTCGCTGTGGAGCAGTTTGAGGCGAACGGATGAGGTGGCAAGCCAAGCGCAGTCACCTTCGAAACGATCACTGGGCAGTGGAGTCGTTCGACGCGGACGACCAAGTGCGGCTGCCGTCGACGTATTGACCTAAGGCGCTGCCATGGAGCGACTGGACGAGGTTCCAGATCAAGAAATTGAGATTTTGGCAAGGTGTGCTTCAGCTGAGGGGGTTTTGGAAAATTAGCCGACTTAATAGTGAGCGCGGCGGGCGTGTTTTGGCAACATCCTGTTCTTTTGACCCTACTAGTTAGCATGCACCTGCAATGCACGATTAACCGAATCTCTACTATTAAAGCAGGATCGAACGTCGTGATGGTTCGACCAAACCGATGGTTCGACCTCTCGATCCCACCTTCCTTCGTTCGACCTCCCCCTCCCACGTAAAAAAAACTGTCACGTTTCCCACCCCACCTCTCCCCACCCCTCGTTCCCGATCTGGTCTCTCTCCTGCGAAAAATCATCCCACCAGAGAGAGGAAGGAGAACGACCCGGAGTAGAGCAGCCCGACGTCGGCGTCGAGGCTGAGGCACGAGACAACGTCGAAGTGCCGCAGCCAGACGGAGCTGTGCCGGCAGCGCGTCTTGATGTAGTGCGACGGCCTGACGGATCTCATGAGAGAGTCCCCGAGCTTCGAGAGCGAGCCGACGCGCTTGTGCATGGCGGGGTCGCCGGTGGATGTGCGCCACACGCGGATATTCCGTGGCGGACGCGGAGAGCCTGAAGGCGCGGCACACCAGGCGCGGCCACCCCCGCCGCCGACGGTGCAGTCGGGACAGGAAGAGCAGGGCCGCGGGCGCCAATGCAGGGGCCGACGAGGGTTTCGAGGAGAGCGCCCGCCCCGAACCCGACCCCCACCCCCAGGCGAGCCAGGCGCGGCCACCCCCGCCGCCGACGCTGCCGTCGGGACAGGAAGAGCATGGCCGCGGGCGCCAATGTAGGGGCCGACGAGGGTTCCGAGGAGAGCGCCCGCCCCGAACCCGACCCCCACCCCCAGGCGAGCCAGGCACGGCCACCCCCGCCGCCGACGCGGCAGTCGGGATAGGAAGAGCAGGGTCGCGGGCGCCAATGCAGGGGCCGACGAGGGTTCCGAGGAGAGCGCCCGCCCCGAACCCGAACCCCACCCCCAGGCGAGCTCCGATTCCATCGTCCTGTAATCTGCTCGAGTTGCGCCTAATGCCACGATTTATTGCATGTGGGGGTGGAGTATGTGCCGGAGAAGCCTCACCTCGGCACCGACAACCCCCTCCTCCTCGGCGCCTTCGCGTCCGTCGAGAAATTCAGCCTCACGGACCACACCGCCGCTGCCCGCGTCGAGGTTTTCGGGACCACTATTTTCATCTAACACATGGTTATGCAGATTCGTTTTTCAATGCTAACGACGGAAATCCAACCTGACTATATGCTTGCTATGTACACATTTTAAAAAGGTTCTTATGAGGTCAGTGTAACTACATTATAATTTAGAATGCCAGTCTTATACTCAATTGTAGCAGGTTCCTGGGATCACAGACTTGGGTTTGATGCCAAGGAAGGTATCTAAAGTTGCCATTGTTGGTGGTGGACTTATGTGTTCTGGAATCGCAACCGTGCTGATACTGAGTCATTATCATGTTATACTCAAAGAAGTCGATGAGAAATTCCTAAACGCAGGAATGGACAAGATCAAAGGTAGATGATGGCTTAACATTACCTCATCACTTCTTATCTGAATATTATTTCATCTTGATGTCCATACTAACATGAAAATGGAAGGAGTGCCTAACTATAATACTTCGATCAGAAAACTTGCAGAGTCGTGTGAGGAAAGGAAAATGACCAGTGAGAAATCTGAGAAGACACTCTCACTTCTTACAGGTGTCCTCGATTACTATAAATTCAGGAGTGTAGACTTAGCAATCGAGGCGAGTTATGTATCTAATTACCTTACATCTGTTGCATCAAGCAAAAAATGGTAGGAGAGAGCCCTACTGGAATATATCGCTTCCACTGTTTTAGTTAACCCGGTTATCCTTATGCTGCTTGTTCAGGCAGTTGTCGAGAATGTGAAGTTGAAGCAGCAGATTATTACTAAATTGGAGCAACACTGTCCTTCCCATTGTATTCTTGCCACTAATACTTCCACAAATGATCTTAACCTAATCGCGGAGAAGACAAATTCCCAAGACCGCATTGTTGACACACACTTCTTCACGTAAGGAAATGCTAATCAAATTCAGAATAAATTCCTTAGTTGTGATTCCTGAACTACTTCCTAAATTCCTCAGGCAGCACTCTTGCTTGTTGATCATGGAATGGATGTTTACAAGATCGACCAGGTTTGTACTGAATTCGGGATGCCAATTGGTCCATTCAGGTACTTAGACAACAAAAAATATCTTTGCCAGTATCTAATCTCTCTCACTTGCGATGATTCAAACGGGAATGCTCATAAGTGAGACTATCAGCATCATTTCGCTTGCCTCATGCACTTATGCTGATCAAATCGTGTTGAATCACGCACCATTTTCATTTAAAGAGCTTCTGTGTAGAATGACATATTTGGTTGGTTTTGGAGTTGCTCTAGCCACAGGCATGCAGTACCTTGAAAACTTCCCTGAGCGGGTGTACAAGTCAATGCTGATTCCTCTCATGATTGAAGACAAAAGAACAGGTAAACTATTCATTTATAACTTGCAACGTTTCCTTGGTTCCCATTGGTGAGTATGCTTTTCTTGTTTCTGTTGCTGTTCCACACGTGAAGCCTCCAAAAGGGGTTTTACAGGTATGAGGGTAAGAGGAAGGCGAGCCCTGATCTTGAAATCATGAACTATGTCGAGGAGTCAAGGAGAATTGCCGGAGCCACACCGGATCCCGAGGTTTGGTTTCACTTTCCAATGTTTTTACCTACGTTCCTTTTTTCTTCACTTTAGCAACATCGTCTTTTCTTGAGGGTTTGTGAAAGAAAAAAATAAAACGTCAACATATGCTTCCTGGTGCACATTTTAAAAAGGTTCTTATGAGGTTAGTGTTGACTTGTAGATAATACGTGTTGATGGTCAAATAAGTAAGGCAACTTTCTAATTAACCTGGTGTGTTTGGTGAAATCTCATTATTTGGTGGACTAGATATAACCTAAACAAGTTTCAGTATTGATGGCAGATAGATTATCCCATTTATGCATACATGTATTTGGAGTGAATGGATCTCTTACTCTCCATGCACACCATATTTCAGTTGAATGCAAAATGTTGCTAGATATCATAAATACCAATGGACATTTCTAATCATCATGATTCTTGTGCATGGTGGCAGTTGCTCAAGCTTGACAACAGCACAATAGCAGAGATGGTGTTATTTCGGGTTATCAACGAAGCATGTCGAGTCCTGGGCGAGGGTATTACCTTCAAAGCCTCTAATCTCAACATCGCCTCCATCTTCGGCATGGGTTTCCCACCGTACAAGTGTTGTCTCCGAATCATCCATAATTTTGAACGCTAATAAGATGATTCGTCGAGCTCCCTGACTGCAACTGCTGAAGAAATCAATTGTGAAATGCAACCAGGGGTGGCATCATGCACTGGGCGGATTCCATCAGCGCAAGGTGCATTTGCACGATGCTGTCGGAGTGGGAGATGAAGTATGGACAGTTCTTCAAACCTTGTAGCTACCTGTTAGAGAGGGCAGCTGGAGGTCTTCCTCTGGTAAGAACAATGTCTAGGCACACTACAGTTTGGTTCTTCAGATATCCCAATTTTTTTTGTGAGACTTGTGCGTGTGTTTTAATTATTGTGTCCTCATAAGAACCTTTTAAGAATGTGCACTAACCTTGTAGTTAGACTGGAGGTCTTCCTGGTGCACATTTTTTTGTGAGACTTGTGCGTGTGTTTTAATTAAAATAGTGACCTATCAGTAGTTAAATGCAGAGTATTTGGTCTTTGGGATACATGTGAAACAGAATTGTCAGATTTTAGTCCACATGGTCTATTTTTTCCTTCATAAGTACATACTCTATACATCATATAATTCCATGTTGTCTTGAAGTTCTCTCCTGCAAATTAAATAATGTAAAGTGTACAATTCCTGAAGTAGACAAGGAGCTAACCCCATGTTTCTGCTCAAACTCTCATACCATGTAAAGTGGGAATGTGGAATATGATTTTTAGAAAACCAAAATATGTGCCATTCTGATCTTGATTACCTTTTACTTCCAAAATATTATGTGTGAGGATGCCGAGCAACCATGAGCGCCTGTCGGTGTTGTTTGGCTGCCTAGGGAAGGACGGCTACACGAAGTTCCGCCACTCGGACGAAGGGCACAAGTCTAGTGATCCATTGAAGGCCTTTTGTGGGGTGGAGAAGGATGATCGCCGTTCGTAAGTCAAGCTCACTTCACCTTGGGTGGAATTGACCAGCTGCTCCACTCGACGACCTTATGACATTTCTCTGTTTAACATGTTCACGTTTCTCCCTCTTCTGCTTCCCTTCCTACTCCATCTAACTAATCATGTTTTTGCAATTTTATGATTGAAGGATTTCAGTGGTACATATGAATCTTAGCTGAAATTTTGTCGAGGGAACAGAAAAAACATACCGCAGTTGGTATGTCGGTGTACTGTTGTGGACAAAGCAAGGAATTATGCTTGCCTCCACCCTGAGATACCTGGTGGATTTTCATAGTTATATTTTTGAGTTTTTAAGTTGGGTTACATTTTTGATTTGCTGCAGTAAGTAACTTGAAAGAAAAGAAAATCAGTTGGAACAAGGAGGCGGACAGACATTGGTCTTCGAGTCTCCTTTCAATCATCAATTACCAAAGCTTCATACTAGCATGAGGCATATTTTGTCAAGATAGTCAATCTGCTTTTACTCTAAAGGCATGGATCAGTGGAACAGAATGACCAAGGAAAAAAGAACGAGGATAAAATAATCTAGGATTGCCATGGGAATAATCTGGGCTCCACTTAACTCATGATTCGTATCAATTGGTTTTCAAAATTTACATTTAATACCTCAAATGATCTAAGCTTCTATGTTTTGTCTTTTACATTTCTTCTGTTGTAATTAGGTTTATTCTCTGACAAAAAAATAATGATCAATTACTCGGTCCTGAAATCTGGGCTCCACCAGGTGCCTCGTCAGATCTAGGCATAGGTCGGGGATGTAAAGGGTGATGGAAAATAGGAGTAGAGCCGCACTCGCCTGATTCACACAGCCGACATTCGTCACCACCGCCGATGGCCACCGGTGACGACAATAGGGTGGTATTGGGCATGTGAACTTGGCTACTAGGATTGGGGGTGTCCCGTTGTCATTCCTTGGAGCGACAAGGCAGTCAGGAGCTCCCTCTTTTTATGAAGATAGAGCTGGCGTCAAGAAGGAAGGAGCATGGTAGAGAATCATGTTGTTATGAATGAAAATTACATGACATCATGATCGACGAATGTTTCTCAATTCAAGCAATTATTTTAAAACTATTAAAGGAGAATCTACAGTCATGATGCTTCAACCTCACCCTTCCCACCTTCACTCGTACAAAAAAAACCCAGAAAAAGGGCAACAACCGCCAGTCCGTCAGGCACGCACGCACGCACCCATCTCCCCCAACCCCTCGCGCCCCCAGTTCCGTCTCTCACCGAAAACAATCATCTGCGCGCGCAATGCCACGATGAGCCGCCCTTCTCGGCAACCGTCAGCTGCTCATCGTCATTGCTACCTTGTTCTTCCCCTTGTTGTCGCGGTTGGGATCACCGGTGTGGGAGGAGCCGTAGCCCGCGGCACCATAGAAGCTTCACTCATCAGACAACGTGACGGTGAACCGGTCGGCGAAGAATACAGTGGTGCCGAGCGCCGGAGTGCGGCGGCACCTACTCGGACGCAAGCATCAGCAACGCCGCCGTCCTGCACTCCAACGCAACGACGCGGTAGTTGGCGCTTCCCCTCCCCTCCCATGCCATATCTCCTGGAAGAGAGATGTTCACTTATATATCAACGTTTGTAATGTTTGCAGCGATGAGAATTTGAGCATAATATATTCCTCTCCTTGCGCCCTTTTAGTTGCCTTTCCTTTTAACTTTGGCTACATTGAAGGAATATAATGTGCCATGGTAACCCAAATGTGAATTAGCTATCATGAAAACCACTTCAAAGATTATTTTAAATTTTGTAAGTGGCATTATTGCGGATCTTAAAAGGTATATATTTAACACATTTGATGTTTACCCCCGTTGCAACGCACGGGTATTTAGCTAGTAATTTATAAATTGCTTTTTATATTAAAATTTTAGTATATATATATATATAGGTATAGCTGCAAAAATATTGAAACACACACAATATACACATTACTTGCACTCCATTGAAAAATTGAAAACAAATGTATTCAGTGGAATAATAAAAAAATGTTTGGAATAACATAAGACAAGGAGAAATATTGGGCTCACTTGAAGGTTGCGGCAAGCTGGAATGAATCCTAACTTCTTCACTTGATGCATCATATCTAGCTTCGATGTCTGAAAAAAGGCTTAAAATACACATAATCTGGCAAGAACAGGACACAACCTGGTATTTCAAAGGAAATATATACAACATGAGATCTTTTGGCACTTGCATATAAAGGTTGAGGTATCACCTCCAGAAACTCCAAAAAATCAAACAGAAATCCATTATGAGGAACTGCAAATCACAAAAAATATCAACAGTCCCAACATATATAACCAGTGAATGGAAACGGTAGTGTAAAATCATAATAATAGGTAGGTCCTTTGCTGAGCACAAATCATAATAATCGGTTGACGTGAAATTAAAGCTTCTAGAGCTACCTCACACGTGAAGAATTGTGGCTTATTAATGGGGTATGCCGGTCTTGTGACATCCTCAGCTTTTGCTACAGTGAGCATTGTAATTAAGCTACAGTGATGACCATGATCAGCAACAAATCATTTTGCTAAATTGGATATGATCAAGTTGAAATTCATATCTCTTTTCAAATTCCACGTAAAAAGCCACTTGAATTATATGGAAATAAAATAATTCCCCAAACAACATCGAAAAAATGTTGGTGTGGACCCCACCATCAAAACAGAGTCATTTTTGCATTTAAAAGTGCTCTTAAATTCCATGGAAAAATCCAAACATAATCCAATGGGCCCAATTATTTTTGTGGTCATTCAAAATACTATAAGATATGTGTTGGACCATGTCACACAGTTTTGCTATAGGTAATAGTTGCTAGAATTAAATAAAGCAGAATTTTTTTTGCTCCATTTGTACAAGAACATGCACATATTTTTTGCTCCATTTTTATTCTTCTTTAACAAAGCTTGCTGTGACAGCCCCATGCCGACGTTCTAGAAGATTCCCCTTCTATTCCGTTTTCGTCACGTGTCTATTTTCTTTTGTCGCATCATCACCGCATCGTGCGCATCATGTGCATTGCATCGGCATCCCGTTGCCGCCCGTTTTCAAAACTTGCATCCGTTAGTAGTTGCCGGTTCTCGTCATTGTCTGTTCTGAGCCCGGCCGCACACGCACGCATCCGCGGCACCGTCGTAACCCTGTTTTTAAAGCGTGTATAAAACTTTCTCCGATTGAGCTGGAATTTGTCGTGCGGTTTTATTTATATACAGATAGGCCGCCTATCGAATTTCGTCGCGATCGGAGACCGTCTGGTACCCGAACGGTCGACTGTAGTGGCACCGTATTCGGGCCACCGTCGGACGTTTGTCGGTGTTTTAAAATCTCGTTGCCGCGCCTCCCGTTCTCCCTCTCGTTTACGGATATCCCCTCTACACGGCCGCGTACCCATACCCGCATTCGGAATCATCTGAATCCGACCGCGCGGTTGAAACCGGGGCGGAATTTCGCTAAACCTAGCCCCCCCCCCCATTTCTCTATATATATAGTCCCGTGTGCATTTTTTAGGCAGCCAACCCCCTCTGCCTCGGGATCCGCGTGCCTACCCCCGAAACCCTAGCCGCCTCCCACCAGCTCCCTCCTCCCACCTCCAGCGCCGCTGGCCCGCCAGGCCCGATCCAGGCCCGCTTTGGGCTCAGATCCGCCGCCCCCGCGAGTTCCCCCAGCTCCAGCGCCATGGCCTCCCTCCCGAGCTCCCTGCCCGAGCCCCACGCGCCGCCGCCCGCGAGCCTAGCGTCCCAGCGCTCGCGTCCTCCGCGCCGCCGTAGCCTGCAGCTCGTCGGAGCCCTGCGGGATCTCCTCCCGAGGCCGGATCCTCCCTGGTTTCTTCGGCCGCCGCCGCCTGCTCTCTTGTCGCTGTTCGGCACGTCGGCGACCCCTCGTGACTCCTGTGATGCGTCTGCAGGCCGCCCCGCGCCGGAACCCCTCGCCTCGGTCGCCGTTCCCCGCCGTTCCATGCCTCCCCGATCTAGGCGGGATCGGGAGGTTGCCGACGGGAGGCCTCGTCCCCTCCGCGTTGACCGGCCGAGGTGGGCCTCGCCCGACAACCCGGCTGCCTTGCCACTCGGTCTCCCCGCGGCCCAGGTAGCCCAGCGGCCCACTCCGCCCTGCGCCAGCAGGCCTCCTGCTCCTCAGCCGACCAGGCCGGCCCGAGTTAGCCCTCAGGTGAGCTATCCCCCGTCTGCGCGCCTTTTAATAATGTAGTGCCCCTGTTGGGCCCATTAGTGATTTAGGATGTTTTTCGGAATTATAATAGATTCCAGAAAATAGACGGTTATTAAAACGCGTGTATTTTTAAATCCGTGTGTCGGATCGGAGAGTATTATATATGTAAAACGTGTAGTTTCTCGCGCAGAACCCGATTATAAGACTTGCATATTTGTTTGACTTCGTTTGAGCCGCCATATGCATAGATGTATGTGCTGTCCTAATAGGTTTCGACCCGTATTAATTTCTCGTGCGTGTCCGGACTGTTCGTATACCGTAGATTAAATGCCCATGTTTTAGGAATCATTTTTGCATGTATTTTAGAGCGGTCATTTGTATTTTTACGTGTAGAGATTTGCCGGTAGTTTATTTTCCCGTATATAGGTGTTTATCTCGCATTAATGTGTGGCATTATTTTGTGTTGCAAACCCCACATATTTTATATGTTTCCGGGGTAGAAAAATCCCATGGATTTTTCTGTGCAATTAGTTTTAGCTTTCTAGTAAGTTAGTTCGCGAGATATTTTGCTATGTTGCCCTTTTGATTAATTCGTAGGATTTATTCCGTACGTCGTTTGACGGAGTTGTCAACTAGAGAGTTGATCTTGGATGTTTTGTTTAGCCGCTGGTATTTTTGGTTGCAATAGAAATGCATGTTTAGGTGTGTTTTGATAGCCCTCAAGTTGCTAGAAATAGTGCTGTTTTAGAGGAGCTGGAATATTTCTAAGTCTGGAATCTGTTATTATTTTGTTGCTGTCGTGTCTTGCTTGCATCTTGTGATCTGTAGCTCTTTTGAGGTTGGTCCAATGGAGTTAGTTGTACCCCTTGTGTTTCTCTAGCATGCTGTAAATTTTCGTGCCATTTGGATTCCTGTAGCTATAGGTTTTGCTGCTGTCTATATAGCTTCAGATCGAAAACTGCACTTTCATGAGGTGTAATTTTCACTAAGTCTGAAATAGTGTGTGGGAAGCCATTTTGTGTCTTATTTCCTAGTGCTCCTTGCTGCCATGCTAGTTGTTGTTAGCTGTTTGTAGTAGAGCTTCTTGCCCTCTTCCGTGCCATGCCTTGCTTGAGCATATCGGAGTTGTGTAGCCCGTAGTTGTGGGGCGTAGGAAATGCTATGTGGCTGATTTTGGCAGATTGTAGTCATTTCTTGTTTTGCTCGTAGTTGTTGAATCGTAGCTCCGATTTGATCGTGTTCTACATGAAACTTGCTTATAATCTCGTGTAGTTTCATTTTCTCTTGCTGTTTGCATGTTTTGAAGTGCTCGTATCCGCCGTTGCACACATATTGCATTCATGCCATCATATCTTGCGATGCTTGTAACTTTTGATCCGTAGCTCCGTTGGAGATGTTCTTTATGTGTAAGTTGCTTGCCTTGACGTGTAGAATCACGTGAACCTATTTGTTTTGCTGTTTAACAACTAATTAAATGCATTAGTTTAGATCTGGACAGAATTGTAAATTAACATGTGAGGTCGTTTCGGAGTCGCTATATGACATTTCTGACCTCATTTAAAATACCTAGATAGGTAGTTTAATTACGCTTCACCTCTTGCCATGTTTAACCACATTTAATATTGCCGTGTATCTAATAGGGATATAACTAAATAAATTAACGTGGAGTTTCGTCAATATGCAACTCGTTGCATATTGAACTTCACTTAATGTGTAGTGTTTGATTGTGTGAATTGTCATGCCGTGACTTGCATATATTCAGCTGCTCATGCATCATTTGAGTTGTGCATCTGTGGTGAATTCCGTGTGTTGATTTGTGTTTCCGGTTTGCTTCGTCTCGATAGAGTTCCGCAGCGTGCCGGATTGTGAGGACCCGTTCGACTACGTCGGTTCGTCTACTTCGCGGAGGCATTCTTCTTCCAAGCGGGATCTCAGGCAAGATGATCATTTCCCCAGATACCATTACTATCATTGCCATGCTAGTTATTTCGATGCTATCGATTATGTCTCGTTGCCTACCACATGTTAAATATGAGCCACTCAACAATGCCATGAAACCTTCAACCTGTTCAACCTAGCAAACCACTGATTGGCTATGTTACCGCTTGCTTAACGTTGTGTTAGCGTTGCTAGTTGCAGGTGCAGTTGCTTCCATGTGAAAACATGGGTTCCTTGTCTTATCACCATATTAATGTTGTTTAATTTAATGCACATATATACTTGGTAAAAGGTGGAAGGCTCGTCCTTTCTAGCCTGGTGTTTTGTTCCACCTTTGCCCCCTTAGTTTCGGCTACCGGTGTTATGTTCCATAATTGAGCGCTCCTAACACGATCGCGGTTGTTATGGGGACCCCCTTTATAATTCGTTTTAGATTAAGACTGGTCTGGCAAGGCCCAACTTTGGTACTACATTTGCCTAAACACCTAATAAAATTGCATAGGGACTTTCCGGACCCCGAGGATAATTTAATCAACCCCCAGGCCAGTGCTCCTCATGAGTGTTGGTCCAAATTGGCAGACTACGGGGCCACCGCGGGGCAACCCGAGGTTTGGTTCTCCTAGTGTGACCCATCCGTCATGTCCTGAGAACGAGGTACGCGACTCCTATCGGGATCGTCGACACGTCGGGCGGCCTTGCTGGATTAGTTTTGCCTTTGACGAAATAGCTTGTGCATCGGGATTCCGGTGATGCTTTGGGTAAACTCAGAGTTGAGGTTTTCCACTAGGGAATCCGACGAGATCGCGATCTTCGTGATTGAGGATTTCTATGCGGCTTGTGGTAATTTGTGATGGACTAGTTGGAGCACCCCTGCAGTGTTAAATCTTTCGGAAAGCCGTGCCCGTGGTTATGTGGCAACGTAGAAACTTTATTTAACACTGGTTCTAGATAACTCGAAGTTAATTAATTAAAATATGCCAACTGTGTGCGTAACCGTGACTGTCTCTTTCATGAGTTCCTTCTCCGATCGAGGACACGGTGGGGTTATGTCTGACGTAGGTAGGTGTTCAGGATCATTCTTTTGATCATCCATAGTTCACGTCCGTTATGCGTAGATCTTCCTCCTCTTATTTCTTGTAATCGTAAGTTAGCCACCAAATATATGCTTAGCCGCTGCTGCAACCTCGCCACTTAACCATACCTCACCCATTAAGCTTTGCTAGTCTTGATACCTTTGGAAATGAGATTGCTGAGTCCCCTGTGGCTCACAAATTACTACAATACCAGTTGCAGGTACAGGTAAAGGTTACTCGATGCGAGCGCGATGGTTGTTCATTTGAAGTTGCTTCTTATTCTTCTTCTTCTTCATCATCGATCTAGGATGGTGTCACGCCCAAGATGCGACCCTATCCTCAATTTGGCACGAGGGCCTCGTCAGGGATAGAAGCGCATCTCGTCGTGTCGCAAGAATGGATATCGTTACAAGTACATGTACTGAAAAGAAAAGATATATAAAATTGGCTTACACTCGCCACAAGCTACATCAGAGTCACATCGGTACATTACATATTCATCAAGAGTAAGAGCAGGGTCCGACTACAGACGAAAATAAACGACAAAAGAAGAACGACGTCCATCCTTGCTATTCCAGGCTGCCGGCCTGGAACCCATCCTAGATCGATGAAGAAGAAGAAGAAGAAGCAACTCCAAATGAACAATCAACGCGCTCGCGTTAAGTAACCTTTACCTGTACCTGCAACTGGTGTTGTAGTAATCTGTGAGCCACAGGGGACTCAGCAATCTCATTTCCAAAGGTATCAAGACTAGCAAAGCTTAATGGGTGAGGCATAGTTAAGTAGTGAGGTTGCAGCAGCGACTAAGCATATATTTGGTGGCTAACTTACGAATATAAGAAGTAAGAGGGGGAAGATCTACGCATAACGGACGTGAACTACTGATGATCAAAAGAATGATCCTGAACACCTACCTACGTCAGACATAACCCCACCGTGTCCTCGATCGGAGCAAGAGCTCACGAAAGAGAAAGTCACGGTTACGCACACAGTTGGCATATTTTAATTAAGTTAACTTCAAGTTGTCTAGAACCAGTGTTAAACAAAGCTCCACGTTGCCACATAACCGCGGGCACGGCTTTCCGAAAGATTTAACCCTACAGGGGTGCTCCAACTAGTCCATCACAAATTACCACAAGCCGCATAGAAATCCTCAGTCACGAAGCTCGCGATCTCGTCGGATTCCCTAGTGGAAAACCTCAACTCTGAGATTACCCAAAGCATCACCGGAATCCCGACGCACAAGATATCTCGTCAAAGGTAAAACTAATCCAGCAAGGCCGCCCGACGTGTCGACAATCCCGATAGGAGCCGCGTATCTCGTTCTTAGGACACGACGGATGGAACTAGCTACGGGGGCCAAACCTCGAGTTTCCCCGTGGTGGCCCCGCAGGCAGACCGTTTGGGACCAACACCATCAGCACTGGCCCCCCCTGTTTATGTAAAATTACTCCTCGGGTTCATGACGCCCTATGCATTTCAATATTAACAAAGTTATTATGTTGGGCAAATGTAGAACCAATGTTGGGCCTTGCCGGACCAGCTTTAATCTAAAACGAATTATCAAGGGGATCCCCATAACAACCTCGATCGTGTTAGGAGCGCTCATTTATGGAACATAACACCAGTAGCCGAAACTAAGGTGGAACAAAACACCAGGCTAGAAAGGCTGAGCCTTCCACCTTTTACCAAGTATATAGGTGCATTAAATTAAATAGCATTTAATATGGTGATATAACAAGGAACCCATGCTTTCGCATGGAAGCATCTGCACCTGCAACTAGCAACGCTAACAACAGGGTTAAGCAAGCAGTAACATAGCCAAACAGTGGTTTGCTAGGTCGAACAGGTTGAAGGTTTCATGGCATTGTTGAGAGGCTGATATTTAACAAGTGGTAGGAAACGAGACATAATCGATAGCATCGAAGTAACTAGCATGGCAATGATAGTAATGGTATCTGGGGAAATGATCATCTTGCCTGAGATCCCGCTTGTTAGAAGAATGACTCAGAGAAGTCGGCAAACCAACGTAGTCGAACGGGTCCTCACATTCCGACACGCTTGCGGAACTCTACCGAGACGGAGGAAACCGGAAACAAACATCAACACAGATATTTACCACGCCAAATGCAAGACATGATGCACACCCTAATATGATGCATGATCAGTTCAAAGATGCAAGGGATGGCATGGTAATTCATCTCACGCAAACTCTGCACATTAAGTGAAGCTCGATATGCAACGGGTCGCATATCGACGAAACTCCACGTTTAATTATTTAATTCACTCCCGTTAATTATCACGGCAATATTATATTTTGGTTATCATGGCAAGGGTGAAGCGATGATCCTACAAGTCATCCTAGTCGGTTACCACGCGAAACATAGATCGGATCTACGGCACAAAAGACATGCAACACAATATGTTATGCCATGAATGCATTATGCATGCGAGTTCAAACATCACGGGCAAGAAGAGACATAATCAGGTGTCGCCACTGCGAGTGAAAGGGAAACTATGGCGGCAAATCGGAAACGATGCCACGGCAACGTTCCTATCCCGATGACTCAACGGGGTATCGGTGACAACGAATAGGGAGCGCGTGCGGGAACACTAAATTAAGATGGGGTGATTCCGACTACCGGGTTCCCATGTGTCGAGGGCACGACGAAAAGGAAGACAACGTGCATGGGCAAACAAACGGTGCATACATACGGTGCATACATGCATTCAACTTGTTCAACACATACATTCATTCATCACTAGCACACGGTACACGACATGTCCCCTCGGTATACCTTCGACGCGTGCGAATCGGAGGGGTTCGGTCGAAGCGGACGTCGTGGTCGTCGTGGAAGTCGTGGTACACGCGCCGGTAGTTGAAGTAGTGGTACACGGTGTCGTCGACGGTAGTCGTTCGCTCGGCGTCGTGGTTCCCGGTCTTCGGCGTCGGTAGTCGATCACGTCTCCGTCGATGTTCGGGGGAGTCGAAGTCGTCGTTGTACTCGTCGATCTTGTCGACGACTCACGGTAGGCGAGGCAAGCGGCAGCAACACGGCTAGCGTAAGCGGACAAACCGCAAGCCACTAGCTACCTAGACTAGCATCTCAGCAAAAGCATCAACTAGCAAAGCAGCAGCATCTACGGCAACTAGCAACAGCAACGGCACCTAACAGCATCTATCTAGCTAGCAGTAAAACGCACACAACTTAGCAAAGCTTCAGACAGCAAGCACGCAAGCAGCTACAGCAGCACCATGCCTCGGCCGGTAGCTTTAGCAGCCCAACAGCAATAGCAAGGCACCAGCGACACAGGACAACAACTACAGCATGAGCGCGGGGCGACAGCAAGAGCTAAGCTAGCCGCTCGCGAGCACTCGGCAACGGCGCAGGCAACTCCAAGCAGCAGCGGCCGACATCAACAACCGCAAAACGTAGCAACGATGGACAGCTACGGCACAACACAGCAGCGAGATCAGCCACGACGGCAGCACCTCAGGCATACAACAACCACGTGCACAGCAACAACGTCGGCAGCTATAGCAGCAACCCGGCGGTGGCTACAGCGACAGCCACAGCAGGCAGCTACGAGCAAAGGCAACAGCAACAGCTTGCAGCAGCAACGCGGCAACTCGGCAGAAGCAACAGCAGCAGCAAACGCAGCAACTCGGCAACAAAAGGCAGGGGCGACGGCGAGCAGGCAGCAGGCACTCCTAGCAGCAACTACACACGGCAGCGGCACTCGGCAGCGGATGGCTCGGCACGCGGCGCCTTGAGCAAAGCTCCTGCATAAGCAACACACATGAGAGGCCATGGCACAGCGGCGCTGGCGGGGGCCTCGGGCCGACCGAGAGATGGAGGCGGCGCCGGCGCACGGGGAACGGCGGGCGAGGCCACGGTGCGGCGACGGGGAGGCGCGGGCGAAGGGCGGACGAGGTCGGCTGGGCCGGCTCGACGAGGTGGAGGCGGCCGGGGCGAGGCAGCTGCGAGAGAGAGGGGCGTGGCGGCGCGGGGCGCCATGGGGAGGCAGAGGAACCGGCACGGTGCACCGGCGAGGGGCGGCGAGTTCGGCGACATCCGGCAGGGCCGACGGCGGGGCACGGGGGCCATGGCGCGCGGGGCGAGGCGACTCGGGGCGCAGCGGGAGGAGGGGCGACCACACGGGGAGAGGAGAGGGCGGCAGGAGTGGGCGCTGGGGAGGCGAGGCCAGGAGCGCAGGAGGGGGCGCTGCGCTCGTGCGGCTGCTCAGGTCATGGCGGCGCGCAGGGAGGGCGAGGGAGAGATGGGAGGAAGAGGGGAACCCGCACGGGCTAGGGCAGGCTGGCGAGGGGAGGCGTGGGCCTTGGCCTGCTGGGCCTTGGCCTGGGTCCTCCCCCTGATGTTTTTTTTAAAACCCGATTTTTTTAAAAAAAGAAAAGAAAAAAAATATAAACTCATAAGAAAAGGTTTTAACAGAAAAACTAACATAAAGAAAAATGTCTGTTAACTACTTAAAAACATACCCCACTATAAGAAATAGTTTTAGGCATTTTTAAACAAATAAAATGAAACCCTTTTAAGAATTAAAATAAAACCTTTTTTTAAGAATTTAAAAACAATTCAAAACCCTTTTCTTATTAAAGAATAAAATCAACCCCTTTTACAAAAGATTAAAATCAAACTCCTTTTGACAGGAGAACAAAATACAACCTCTTATCTTCAAAGATTAAAATAAAGCTCTTTAAAGAGGAAAAGAAAATGAGACGGATTTAAATTAAACAAAAGGAGAAAATAAAGAAAATCCAAGGGTTGCCCCCCACATTTAATAAAAGGACCCTTTTAAAAGAAGACGAATATTTTAAAAGAGGGGTAAAGTTAGAAATCTTTAGCGAAACCACAAAACAACTTAGGAGGGGAGAGGAGGGTATTAGGTCTACGGTGCAACGGGGTTTAGTGGCTGCTCTAACGCACCCTCTTTCATCACTCCAACAAAACAACGCCACTTACGAAGCACTAACACCCCACAACACGGAGCAACCAGCAACACCGACAAAACACAGATGACAAGATGCCATGCATGATGCGATGATGCAAACTAAATGACGATGCAACCAACAAAATAAAATAGCCGCACGACAGAAACGGAAATAAAGGGGAATCTTCTGGGCGTCGGCATCGGGCTGTCACAACTCTCCTACACTACAAGAGGATCTCGCCCCGAGATCCAAGAATGAAAGGGGGAGAGGATGAGAAAGAACAAGAGGTAAAAACTTAGTCGCTTCTATGACAAACGAGTGAAACCAACGATCCTTGAAGGTTGCAAGGCGATGAGGAATGAAATGAGAAAGAAGCCAGAATTCACGGAAAATTTCGGCAACACTTCGGTAGGAAAATGGGACAAAAAAATTCGAAAAGGTAGGAGAATTAGACAATATTCATAACAAACAACTAAATAGAGCAAGGGAAGACCATGATCTTGCTAGAACAACAAGATTGACCCAAAAGAGCAATACCACAAAGCCTCCGGAACAATAGAATAGGAACTAGCTCAAGCGGAAGAAGAGAATGAAGAAAGGAATGACAACTATCAACACAATAGAATTGAAGAGCTTCCGGATAGAAGAATTGACGGAGTAGTTGGAAACCAACAATGAAAAGAACAAGATAGAAGTGGGCTTATGAAAATCATCTCAACAAATATGAGGTGACAATCAACCACTAAAGGAAATAAGGATTGATTGGGAGAAACAAGATATGAACAAATCCTACACCAAGAGGATACATCGAGAACTTGGATTAATGACAAGCACCATGATAGCAACAATCCATAGGAAAGGCTTTAGGTGAAATCCAAACCAGTTAGCTCAATGAAGAAATCATGGGTTGAAAATATCTCATGATCATAGAATTGGTGGGTTCAATTATCTCATTCTTGAAAGGAAATCTGTTCGAGGCTCCTACACTAACAAGAAGGCTATAATACCACCTCAAAGGATAAAGGAAGAACAAATGCACTTGGAAATGCAAGAGAAAGAATACTTGAGGTTCTCCAACAAGAATCTTGAAGAACACTTGAGAATGGATACAAACCTTGATGAACCACCATGAAGGACCACCGTATACAAATGAATGATGCAAAGACATGAAGGTAGAAGGATATAAGATTATGGCCTTGCCAAGATTTAGATGAAGCCTCATAAAGAGATACTTAAAAGAACTTGGAACTTCGGAAAAAGAATTCAGATTACTATGAACAACAATAAGAATTATGTTATGCTCATCCTTCATCAAATTAAATTGATGACAAGCAACGGATTTAAGCATACAACTTATTCTTCTGAAAAGATTGAGGAGAGATAGAGAGGAAAAACACCACTTGAAGCAAAATTGAAGGAAACACCGGTAAGAATTTACAATTGAATGGGAATACCACGAATTAATGGAGAAACATGAGAATGAAGAGCTCATGAGCCACCTGATAGAAAACTTGAACAAGGCACCGGATAATAGAGTGACGAACGAAGAGACAACAATTGAGAAGAATTGAGGATGAAAGCTGAAAGATGAGAACCAAAGAAGTCTTCTGAAATGATGGCCTTCGGAGGAACGAGAAATAAACACAACTCAAAAATGCACCGGATAGCAAGAAAGAGATTACTCACGATAGAAACAATTGAGAGGAAAACACGAAGCTGAGATGATAATCTTCACAAGAATGGAGCAATATTGAGAATGATGACGAGAAACAACCCACGAATAACTGAGACACTCCGGAATAAGAAAGAATGGAAGGTTGAGCCATATGAGAATTAATTCAAATAGGCCTTGAAGAAGGGATATGACTGATGAAATTCATACTTACGTCATAGTTGAAAAGAATTAAAGATCTCCAGAAAGAAATTAAAAGAGCCAGGAAAGATCCTGGGAAAGAACCTGTGGGTTATGGGCCCACTCAAAGAAACCACCGTTGAAGAGATTACTAGAACGGGAGATATTGCACCGGTAAAAAGAAAACTAGATGAGGTTGAGCACCTGAAAAAATTAAAAGAATTGAAAACACGAAACTTCCGAGATATCTTCAACACTCCGGATGAAAAGAGAGGAATGCATACCCAAGATAGCCTGAAAGAATCTCCAACATGAAAAAGAATTACAAGGATAATTAGGATATGAAGAACACGGATAGCCGAATTAAATTCACCGGTAAGGATGACAAGAATGAACAAAGATGAACACGAAGCTCCTGAGAATCTTCACAACGAATCACCAGTTACGAAAGAAAGAAGAGATAGCAGAAGCATCACTGAAATGAAATGCAGTTTGATGAAATCCAACCACTGAAGAAAAAGGGCGGGAGGGTGGGGAAAAACAAAGACAACTAGGGACGGATGAGATGAACTCCGGAATAAAATGAGAGAAAGATCTTGCAAATTGGAGAGGGTTGAATTCACTTAAGAGAAGCACACCGGTAGGAAAAGAATTGATATAACGACTCCGGTAGACAAGAATTGATTTGACAATTTGAACGAACAAAAGAATTTGCATTCCCACATAAAAATATGAGAACACCACTTAGGAAAGAACTGAAATCACCACTTGACATCGAAGCAACTTGAATTACCATATTCAACAAAACAAAGGGTGAGGCTTATGAAACAAGCCAGAACAAACTTATGAGAAAGATTTCGTCCGATATTTTCGTGGACAGGATCGCACGGGCTCGATTTTACAGTAGCCATCAAGTGCAAGGCAGTGCACCCGACATACGAAGCGTCCCCGAGTCGTAGCAAGCTACAAGGACTCTTTAAGACACAACGTGTACCGCCGTAAGTCGACCGTGAACAAACGAATCCACTAGATGTCGAACCCCAACCTAACATCATGTATTTGTTGGAAGATTGTCCTATAAGTAACTACTTGAATTCCCACCTAAGAATTCCCGAAATATCTGGTCATGCAATCTGGTACACGGATACAAGGAGTAATATCACACAACTCCTATACTAACCCGTCACCTGTATCACATCCGTCAACACACAACCAGAATATTGGACCTTCATCTACAACAGACCCTCGTGATCACAACGATACAAAGTATGGCAGTACTCTCGAACAATCTGCACCAGTACTGGGGACATCGGGGTTATCTCCCCACTACTAGTATTGAAGCAATTACGAACATCCTTCGTTCTGAGATACTAAGAAATCTGAATGATAACGATGTGCTAAAGAATCCCCTGGAGCTCAACTCCCCGGAAGAAGATCAAGTCAGACAGGGGGCACCAAGACAGAACTCCATCACATCGGCATCATATAGATTCCAAATATATCCGCGTGATCCAAAAAAAATTTGAGTGAGAAGAGGAGTAGAATAAATTATTACGTCAAGATTCCTCACCAGAGCATAGAAGAGGAGAAAAAAGAATTCTACTCTCCGATATATAACTAAGACTCAAATAGTTTTTCACTAGACTCGACTCGGCCAAGTTCGATCAATCAAGGGGGCTCCTAGGTCGGTCCTTGCTCTGATACCAACTTGTCACGCCCAAGATGCGACCCTATCCTCAATTTGGCACGAGGGCCTCGTCAGGGATAGAAGCGCATCTCGTCGTGTCGCAAGAATGGATATCGTTACAAGTACATGTACTGAAAAGAAGAGATATATAAAATTGGCTTACACTCGCCACAAGCTATATCAGAGTCACATCAGTACATTATATATTCATCAAGAGTAAGAACAGGGTCCGACTACGGACGAAAATAAACGACAAAAGAAGAACGACGTCCATCCTTGCTATCCCAGGCTGCCGGCCTGGAACCCATCCTAGATCGATGAAGAAGAAGAAGAAGCAACTCCAAATGAACAATCAATGCGCTCACGTTAAGTAACCTTTACCTGTACCTGCAACTGGTGTTGTAGTAATCTGTGAGCCACAGGCGACTCAGCAATCTCATTTCCAAAGGTATCAAGACTAGCAAAGCTTAATGGGTGAGGCATGGTTAACTAGTGAGGTTGCAGCAGCGACTAAGCATATATTTGGTGGCTAACTTACGAATATAAGAAGTAAGAGGGGGAAGATCTACGCATAACGGATGTGAACCACTGATGATCAAAAGAATGATCCTGAACACCTACCTACGTCAGACATAACCCCACCGTGTCCTCAATCGGAGCAAGAGCTCACGAAAGAGACAGTCACGGTTACGCACACAGTTGGCATATTTTAATTAAGTTAACTTCAAGTTCTCTAGAACCAGTGTTAAACAAAGCTCCACGTTGCCACATAACCGCGGTCACGGCTTTCCGAGAGATTTAACCCTGAAGGGGTGCTCCAACTAGTCCATCACAAATTACCACAAGCCGCATAGAAATCCTCAGTCACGAAGCTCGCGATCTCGTCGGATTCCCTAATGGAAAACCTCAACTCTGAGATTACCCAAAGCATCACCGGAATCCCGATGCACAAGATATCTCGTCAAAGGTAAAACTAATCCAGCAAGGCCGCCCGACGTGTCGACGATCCCGATAGGAGCCGCGTATCTCGTTCTCAGGACACGACGGATGGAACTAGCTACGGGGGCCAAACCTCGAGTTTCCCCGTGGTGGCCCCGCAGGCAGACCGTTTGGGACCAACACCATCAGCACTGGCCCCCCTGTTTATGTAAAATTACTCCTTGGGTTCATGACGCCCTATGCATTTCAATATTAACAAAGTTATTATGTTGGGCAAATGTAGAACCAATGTTGGGCCTTGCCGGACCAGCTTTAATCTAAAACAAATTATCAAGGGGATCCCCATAACAACCCCGATCGTGTTAGGAGCGCTCGTTTATGGAACATAACACCAGTAGCCAAAACTAAGGGGGCAAAGGCGGTGGAACAAAACACCAGGCTAGAAAGGCTGAGCCTTCCACCTTTTACCAAGTATATAGGTGCATTAAATTAAATAGCATTTAATATGGTGATATAACAAGGAACCCATGCTTTCGCATGGAAGCATCTGCACCTGCAACTAGCAACGCTAAAAACAGGGTTAAGCAAGTAGTAACGTAGCCAAACAGTGGTTTGCTAGGTCGAACAGGTTGAAGGTTTCATGGCATTGTTGAGAGGCTGATATTTAACAAGTGGTAGGAAACGAGACATAATCGATCGCATCGAAGTAACTAGCATGGCAATGATAGTAATGGTATCTGGGGAAATGATCATCTTGCCTGAGATCCCGCTTGGAAGAAGAATGACTCGGAGAAGTCGGCAAACCAACGTAGTCGAACGGGTCCTCACATTCCGACACGCTTGCGGAACTCTATCGAGACGGAGGAAACCGGAAACAAACATCAACACAGATATTCACCACGGCAAATGCAAGACATGATGCACACCCTAATATGATGCATGATCGGTTCAAAGATGCAAGGGATGGCATGGCAATTCATCTCACGCAAACTCTACACATTAAGTGAAGCTCGATATGCAACGGGTTGCATATCGACGAAACTCCACGTTTAATTATTTAATTCACTCCCGTTAATTATCACGGCAATATTATATTGTGGTTATCATGGCAAGGGTGAAGCGATGATCCTACAAGTCATCCTAGTCGGTTACCACGCGAAACATAGATCGGATCTACGGCACAAAAGACATGCAAAACAATATGTTATGCCATGAATGCATTATGCATGCGAGTTCAAACATCACGGGCAAGAAGAGAAATAAACAGGTGTCGCCACTGCGAGTGAAAGGGAAACTATGGCGGCAAATCGGAAACGATGCCACGGCAACGTTCCTATCCCGATGACTCAACGGGGTATCGATGACAACGAATAGGGCGCGCGTGCGGGAACGCTAAATAAAGATGGGATGATCCCGACTACCGGGTTCCCATGTGTCGAGGGCACGACGAAAAGGAAGACAACGTGCACGGGCAAACAAAAGGTGCATACATACGGTGGATACATGCATTCAACTTGTTCAACACATACATTCATTCATCACTAGCACACGGTACACGACATGTCCCCTCGGTATACCTTCGACGCGTGCGAATCGGAGGGGTTCGGTCGAAGCGGACGTCGTGGTCGTCGTGGAAGTCGTGGTACACGCGCCGGTAGTTGAAGTAGTGGTACACGGTCTCGTCGATGGTAGTCGTTCGCTCGGCGTCGTGGTTCCCGGTCTTCGGCGTCGATAGTCGATCACGTCTCCGTTGATGTTCGGGGAAGTCGAAGTCATCGTTGTACTCGTCGATCTTGTCGACGACTCACGGTAGGCGAGGATGGTCCGCGCGGCGACGCAAGCGGCAGCAACACGGCTAGCGTAAGCGGACAAACCGCAAGCCACTAGCTACCTAGACTAGCATCTAACAGCAAAAGCATCAACTAGCAAAGTACCAGCAGCTACGGCAACTAGGAAAAGCAACGGCACCTAACAGCATCTATCTAGCTAGCAGTAAAACGCACACAACTTAGCAAAGCTTCAGACAGCAAGCACGCAAGCAGCTACAGCAGCACCATGCCTCGGCCGGTAGCTTTAGCAGCCCAACAGCAATAGCAAGGCACCAGCGACACAGGACAACAACTACAGCATGAGCGCGGGGCGACATCAAGAGCTAAGCTAGCCGCTCGCGAGCACTCGGCAGCGGCGCAGGCAACTCCCAGCAGCAGCGGCCGACATCAACAACCGCAAAACGTAGCAACGATGGACAGCTACGGCACGACACAGCAGCGAGATCAGCCACGGCGGCAGCACCTCAGGCATACAACAACCACGTGCACAGCAACAACGTCGGCAGCTATAGCAGCAACCCGGCGGTGGCTACAGCGACAGCCACAGCAGGCAGCTACGAGCAAAGGCAACAGCAACAGCTTGCAGCAGCAACGCGGCAACTCGGCAGAAGCAGCAGCAGCAGCAAACGCAGCAACTCGGCAACAAAAGGCACGGGCGACGGCGAGCAGGCGGCAGGCACTCCTAGCAGCAACTACACACGGCAGCGGCGCTCGGCAGCGGACGGCTCGGCACGCGGCGCCTCGAGCAAAGCTCCTGCAGAAGCAACACACAGGAGAGGCCATGGCACAGCGGCGCTGGCGGGGGCCTCGGGCCGACCGAGAGATGGAGGCGGCGCCGGCGCACGGGGAACGGCGGGCGAGGCCACGGCGTGGCGACGGGGAGGCGCGGGCGCAGGGCGGACGAGGTCGACGGGGCCGGCTCGATGAGGTGGAGGCGGCCGGGGCGAGGCAGCTGCGAGAGAGAGGGGCGTGGCGGCGCGGGGCGCCATAGGGAGGCAGAGGAACCGACACGGTGCACCAGCGAGGGGCGGCGAGTTCGACGACATCCGGCAGGGCCGACGGCTGGGCACGGGGGCCATGGCGCGCGGGGCGAGGCGACTCGGGGCGCAGCGGAGGGAGGGGCGACCACACGGGGAGAGGAGAGGGCGGCAGGAGTGGGCGCTGGGGAGGCGAGGCCAGGAGCGGAGGAGGGGGCGCTGCGCTCGTGCGGCTGCTCGGGCCATGGCGGCGCGCAGGGAGGGGGCGCTGCGCTCGTGCGGCTGCTCGGGCCTTGGCCTTGGCCTGCTGGGCCTTGGCTGGGTCCTCCCCCTGATGTTTTTTTTAAAACCTGATTTTTTTAAAAAGAAAAGAAAAAAATATAAACTCACAAGAAAAGGTTTTAACAGAAAAACTAAAATAAAGAAAAATGTCTTTTAACTACTTAAAAACATACCCCACTATAAGAAATAGTTTTGGGCATTTTTAAACAAATAAAATGAAACCCTTTTAAGAATTAAAATAAAACCTTTTTTAAGAATTTAAAAACAATTCAAAACCCTTTTCTTATTAAAGAATAAAATCAACCCCTTTTACAAAAGATTAAAATCAAACTCCTTTTGACAAGAGAACAAAATACAACCTCTTATCTTTAAAGATTAAAATAAAGCTCTTTAAAGAGGAAAAGAAAATGAGACGGATTTAAATTAAACAAAAGGAGAAAATAAAGAAAATCCAAGGGTTGCCCCCCACATTTAATAAAAGGACCCTTTTAAAAGAAGACGAATATTTTAAAAGAGGAGTAAAGTTAGAAATCTTTAGCAAAACCACAAAACAACTTAGGAGGGGAGAGGAGGGTTTTAGGTCTGCGGTGCAACGGGGTTTAGCGGCTGCTCTAACGCACCCTCTTTCATCACTCCAACAAAATAATGCCACTTACGAAGCACTAACACCCCACAACATGGAGCAACAAGCAACACCGACAAAACACAGATGACATGATGCCATGCATGATGCGATGATGCAAACTAAATGACGATGCAACCAACAAAATAAAATAGCCGCACGACGGAAACGGAAATAAAGGGGAATCTTCTGGGCGTCGGCATCGGGCTGTCACAGATGGGTTCCAGGCCGGCAGCCTGGGATAGCAAGGATGGACGTCGTTCTTCTTTTGTCGTTTGTTTTCGTCCGTAGTCGGGCCCTGCTCTTCCTCTTGATGTTTATGTAATGTACTGATGTGACTCTGATGTAGCTTGTGGCGAGTGTAAGCCAATTCTTTATATATATCTCTTCTCTTCAGTACATGTACTTGTAACGATATCCATTCTGGCGACACGACGAGATGCGCTTCTATCCCTGACGAGGCCCCGTGCCAAATTGAGGATAGGGTCGCATCTTGGGCGTGACACTTGCCTACCAAGTTCCATGAGGTACTACTAACCCTCTCTCTTGTTTAGCTACGACTTAACAAAACTGCATGTACACAGATTCAGACAACAAACACGACGAACAAACACACATTCAGGCTAACTCGGGTGAAAGCTTCTGAAATCCGAGCTTCACGTGAGACTTCTAGACCTAGAGTAAAGGATCTACTTATTGAACTCAACTCCGGCACCACCGCTGCTTCGGCCCATCGCTGATTTGCCGGAGAAACAGAGCAGAGCCGCAGAGACTGAGTCATCGTCATCTGCGGAGAAGATCTTCTATCTACAGGAGGATGGACCGCGTGGAGATTATGTTGGTCCATCGATCTCTTCAGCCCGCGACCGCATCCCCGCCGCAGCTCGCGATCCACGGATGCCCCGCGGAAAACACCAGTCGATCCACGAACGTCAGCAAGGAACTCCAGAGGCGACGGCGAGCGGTCTTCGATTCAGGGGATCTGTCGGGGGATCGCTGCTTACTCAGGGCTTGTTCGGCGGAGAGCCTGCGGGAGACGTCCTTGCAAAGCATGCGGCGCATCAGGTCCTTGGCCTCGGGCGATACACCGGCGAAGGCGCGCAGCGGGAAGCGCAGGTTGCCACGGAGCACGGCCTCGAAGATCTCGGGCGCGGTGGCGCCGTAGAAGGGCACTGTCGTGGGTATAAGTCTGACAGTAGATGTGTAGGGTACGGAAGGATGGGCAGAGCCTTAGCTACGGCGAGGTTGTATGAGTTCACGCCCTCTACGGTGGAGGTAAAAGCCCTACGTCTCAGTGCTCTTGGGAGCTTGATGTCGAGTGGAATATGGATTACAGTGAATTGCTAATCCCTGCACCAGTGGGGAAGGGCGACTTATATAGAGTGCGCTGCCCTTCACAACGGTTCCGTGCACAGGGGTGGAGTAGTGGCGATTAAATGTCTACGTTACAGGTAACGTATGCCTTAAATGCTAATAAAGGTACATGAAGACGTATGACCGTTGCCCTCCAGGGGGGTTACGATGTACAGAGTGGAATCCAGTCGGTAAGTTTGGTACGCTTCGAATGCTCATCTCCGACTGGACGATGGAGGAATCGTCACCGACTGGATGATGGGAAGTCCTTAATTCAGTCGGAACTGACTAAGGGCCTTGTCCCTTATGAAGGGTAGTCCTTGGGTAGGACCTCTAGGGCAGGCCTATGACCCTACCCTAGGACTATAACCCCATCATTAGTCCCCGAATGGATCGGGGTTGGAACGACGAAGCGATGATTGGAGTACGGATCCGACTGGTATGGATGCTGTTGAGGCATAGTTTATGCCTAAGTAATTTTGGTGATTGATGACAGTACCGTATAGGACTAATCGTGTGTGTCAAGGTTTCAGGTAACACTCGTCAACGGCACAAGACGACACGTCTCCTCTCTTCTGGAACGGAAGCACGGCGCTCTCTACGATTCTCTTTATTTGAGTCATAGGAAAGCCGTACTATTAAGAGGGGATCCGTAGTGGAAAGGTTTGGGTGGAATCCATCTTTACACACGCACACTTCACATTCTCCCCTTCCTTGTTTGGAGCGGCCCTGGCCTATTTCGTCTTGAGTTTTTCTGCAAAATGGTCCCCAGCGGTAGTACCGCTAGCTCCAGCGGTAGTACCGCTGGACTGCTAGCGGTAGTACCGCTGCACCTAGCGGTAGTACCGCTAGCCAGCGGTAGTACCGCCCCTGGTCAGCGGTAGTACCGCTCCAGGTGTTTTGTTCCACCTACCTAGCGGTAGTTTGTGGACGGACCCTTTTGCGAAGACTTTCCCGGCGGTAGTTGTGCTCGTGCACTACCAAGGGGCCGGCGGTAGTACCGCTGGTGTCAGCGGTAGTACCGCTGGAGGCTCAGCGGCAATACCGCTGCAGCCAGCGGTAGTACCGCCAGGCAGCGGTAGTACCGCTGGTTCTCGGGCAGAGAGTGGGAAAACGGTCTGATTTCCCCCCCCCCCCCACTATATAAAGGGTTCTTCTAGCTGAGGAACCCTATCTCTTACCTCTCTAAGCTCCATTGTTTCTCCACAAGCTCTAAAGTGCCCGATCTCTCTCCCTAGCCAATCAAACTTGTTGATTCTTTAGGGATTGGGTGAGAAGGCCTAGATCCACACTTCCACCAAGAGAAAAGTTGATTCCCCCACCAATCCCTTGCGGATCTTGTTACTCTTGGGTGTTTGAGCATCCTAGACGGTTGAGGTCACCTCGAAGCCATATTCCATTGTGGTGAAGCTTCGTGGTTTAGTTGGGAGCCTCCAAGCTTTGTGTGGAGTTGCCCCAACCTTGTTTGTAAAGGTTCGGTCGCCGCCTTCAAGGGCACCTATAGTGGAATCACGGTACCTTGCACCGTGCGAGGGCGTGAGGAGAATACGGTGGCCTTAGTGGCTTTTTGGGGAGCATTGTGCCTCCACACCGCTCCAACGGAGACGTACTTCCTGTCAAAGGGAAGGAACTTCGGTAACACATCCTCGTCTCCATCGGTTCCACTTGTGGTTATCTCTAACCTTTACTTTGTATTTGCTTTTGCTTGTGACTATATCTTGCTTGTCTTAATAGCTCTTGTTGTTAGCTTCTATAGGGGTCACCTCTTTTTCATATTATTTGTGAACCCGTATAGTGTTTACCTTAACTTGTTAAGATTAATTAAAAAGTGGTCGTTGTCTATTCACCCCCCCCTCTAGCCAACCATATCGATCCTTTCAGATGCGACTTTGGTGTTGTTTGCCTCGATCCATTTTATCCTCTTGACCAGTGATCCGAGTGGATATATTGTTGGGGAACGTCGCATGGGAAACAAAAAATTTCCTACGCGCACGAAGACCTATCATGGTGATGTCCATGTACGAGAGGGGATGAGTGATCTACGTACCCTTGTAGATCGTACAGCAGAAGCATTAGTGAACGCGGTTGATGTAGTGGAACGTCCTCACATCCCTCGATCCGCCCCGCGAACAGTCTCGCGATCAGTCCCACGATCTACTACCGAACGGACGGCACCTCCGCGTTCAGCACACGTACAGCTCGACGATGATCTCGGCCTTCTTGATCCAGCAAGAGAGAGACGGAGAGGTAGAAGAGTTCTCCGGCAGCGTGACGACCCTCCGGAGGTTGGTGATGACCTTGTCTCAGCAGGGCTCCGCCCGAGCTCCGCAGAAACGCGATCTAGAGGAAAAACCGTGGAGGTATGTGGTCGGGCTGCCGTGGAAAAGTCATCTCAAATCAGCCCCAATACCTCCGTATATATAGGTGGGAGGGAGGGGACCTTGCCTTGGGGCTCAAGGAGCCCCATGGGGGTCGGACGAGCCAAGGGGGGAAGGCTCCCCCCCAAACCGAGTTGGACTTGGTTTGGTGGGTGGGAGTCCTTCCCTTCCTTCCCACCTCCCTCTTTTTTCTTTCTCTTTGATTTTTATCTCTATGGCGCATAGGGCCCTTTTGGGCTGTCCCACCAGCCCACTAAGGGCTGGTGCACCACCCTTATGGCCTATGGGCTTCCCCGGAGTGGGTTGCCCCCCCCCCCCCTCCGGTGAACTTCCGGAACCCATTCGTCATTCCCGGTACATTCCCGGTAACTCCGAAAACCTTCCGGTAATCAAATGAGGTCATCCTATATATCAATCTTCATTTCCGGACCATTCCGGAAACCCTTGTGACGTCCGTGATCTCATCCGGGACTCCGAACAACATTCGGTAACCAACCATATAACTCAAATACGCATAAAACAACATCGAACCTTAAGTGTGCAGACCCTGCGGGTTCGAGAACTATGTAGACATGATCCGAGAGACTCCTCGGTCAATATCCAATAGTGGGACCTGGATGCCCATATTGGATCCTACATATTCTACGAAGATCTTATCGTTTGAACCTTAGTGCCAAGGATTCATATAATCCCGTATGTCATTCCCTTTGTCCTTCGGTATGTTACTTGCCCGAGATTCGATCGTCAGTATCCGTATACCTATTTCAATCCCGTTTACCGGCAAGTCTCTTTACTCGTTCCGTAATACAAGATCCCGCAACTTACACTAAGTTACATTGCTTGCAAGGCTTGTGTGTGATGTTGTATTACCGAGTGGGCCCTGAGATACCTCTCCGTCACACGGAGTGACAAATCCCAGTCTTGATCCATCCTAACTCAACTGACACCTTCGGAGATACCCGTAGAGCATCTTTATAGTCACCCAGTTACGTTGCGACGTTTGATACACACAAGGCATTCCTCCGGTGTCAGTGAGTTATATGATCTCATGGTCATAGGAATAAATACTTGACACGCAGAAAACAGTAGCAACAAAATGACACGATCAACATGCTACGTCTATTAGTTTGGGTCTAGTCCATCACGTGATTCTCCTAATGACGTGATCCAGTTATCAAGCAACAACACCTTGTTCATAATCAGAAGACACTGACTATCTTTGATCAACTGGCTAGCCAACTAGAGGCTTGCTAGGGACGGTGTTTTGTCTATGTACCCACACATGTAAATGAGTCTTCATTCGTTACAATTATAGCATGGATAATAAACGATTATCTTGATACAGGAATTATAATAATAACTATATTTATTATTGCCTCTAGGGCATAATTCCAACAGTCTCCCACTTGCACTAGAGTCAATAATCTAGCCCTCACATCATCATGTGAATTACATTGTAATAAATCTAACACCCATACAGTTCTGGTGTTGATCATGTTTTGGCCGTGGAAGAGGTTTAGTCAGCGGGTCTGCTACATTCAGATCCGTGTGCACTTTGCATATATTCACGTCCTCTCCCTCGACGTAGTCGCGGATGAGGTTGAAGCGTCGTTTGATGTGTCTGGTCTTCTTGTGAAACCGCGGTTCCTTTGCTAAGGCAATGGAACCCGTGTTGTCACAGAACAAGGTTATTGGATTCAGTGCGCTTGGCACCACTCCAAGATCCGTCATGAATTGCTTCATCCAGACACCCTCCTTAGCCGCCTCCGAGGCAGCCATGTACTCCGCTTCACATGTAGAATCTGTTACGACGCTTTGCTTGGAACTGCACCAGCTTACCGCACCCCCATTAAGAATAAATACGTATCCGGTTTGTGACTTAGAGTCGTCCGGATCTGTGTCAAAGCTTGCATCGACGTAACCTTTTAAGGCGATCTCTTCGTCACCTCCATACACGAGAAACATCTCCTTAGTCCTTTTCAGGTACTTCAGGATATTCTTGACCGCTGTCCAGTGATCCACTCCTGGATTACTCTGGAACCTACCTGCCATACTTATGGCCAGGCTAACATCCGGTCTAGTGCACAGCATCGCATACATGATAGAACCTATGGCTGAAGCATAGGGGACGGAGCGCATATGCTCTCTATCTTCATCAGTTGCTGGGCACTGAGTCTTACTCAATCTCGTACCTTGTAGAACTGGCAAGAACCCTTTCTTGGACTGTTCCATTTTGAACCTCTTCAAAACTTTATCAAGGTATGTGCTTTGTGAAAGTCCTATCAGGCGTTTTGATCTATCCCTATAGATCTTAATGCCTAGAATGTAAGCAGCTTCTCCTAGGTCCTTCATAGAGAAACTTTTATTCAAGTAACCTTTTATGCTCTGCAAAAACTCTACGTTGTGTCCAATCAGTAATATGTCATCCACATATAATATTAGAAACGCCACAGAGCTCCCACTCACTTTCTTGTAAATACAAGATTCTCCAACCACTTGTATAAACCCAAATGCTTTGATCACCTCATCAAAGCATTTGTTCCAACTCCGGGATGCTTGCACCAGTCCATAAATGGATCGCTGGAGTTTGCACACCTTGTTAGCATTCTTAGGATCGACAAAACCTTCGGGTTGTACCATATACAACTCTTCCTTAAGGAAACCGTTAAGGAACGCCGTTTTGACATCCATTTGCCAGATTTCATAATCTAAAAATGCAGCTATTGCTAACATGATTCTGACGGACTTAAGCATTGCTACGGGTGAGAAAGTCTCATCGTAGTCAACTCCTTGAACTTGTGAAAAACCCTTTGCCACAAGTCGAGCTTTATAAACGGTCACATTGCCGTCAGCGTCCATCTTCCTCTTGAAGATCCATTTGTTCTGAATGGCCTTGCGGCCCTCAGGTAGTACCTCCAAAGTCCATACTTTGTTCTCATACATGGATCCTATCTCGGATTTCATGGCCTCTAGCCATTTGTTGGAATCTGGGCCCACCATTGCTTCTTCATTATTCGCAGGTTCATTGTTGTCTAACAACATGATTGATAAGACGGGATTACCGTACCACTCTGGAGCAGCACGTGGTCTCGTCGACCTGCGTGGTTCGACAGAAACTTGAACTGGAGTTTCATGATCATCATCATTAACTTCCTCCTCAACCGGCGTTGCAATGACAGAGGTTTCCCCTTGCCCTGCGCCACCAACCAGAGGGATGAGAGGTTCGACAACCTCGTCAAGTTCTATCTTCCTCCCACTCAATTCTCTCGAGAGAAACTCCTTCTCGAGAAAAGCTCCGTTTTTAGCAACAAACACTTTGCCCTCGGATTTGAGATAGAAGGTGTACCCAACTGTGTCTTTTGGGTAACCTATGAAGACGCACTTTTCCGCTTTGGGTTCCAGCTTTTCAGGCTGAAGGTTTTTGACATAAGCATCACATCCCCAAACTTTAAGAAACGACAACTTTGGCCTTTTGCCATACCACAGTTCGTATGGTGTCGTCTCAACGGATTTTGATGGTGCCCTATTTAAAGTGAATGCAGCTGTTTCTAATGCATAACCCCAAAACGATAACGGCAAATCACTAAGAGACATCATAGATCGCACCATCTCTAATAGAGTACGATTACGATGTTCGGACACACCATTACGCTGTGGTGTTCCAGGCGGTGTTAACTGTGAAACAATTCCACATTGTTTTAAGTGAGTACCAAACTCAAAACTCAGATATTCACCCCCACGATCAGACCGCAGGAACTTGATCTTCTTGTTACGATGATTTTCCACTTCACTCTGAAATTGCTTGAACTTTTCAAATGTTTCAGACTTGTGCTTCATCAAGTAGACATAACCATATCTACTTAAATCGTCGGTGAAGGTGAGAAAATAACGATATCCACCGCGTGCCTCCACGCTCATTGGACCACACACATCGGTATGTATGATTTCCAACAAGTCACTTGCACGCTCCATTGTTCCGGAGAACGGAGTCTTAGTCATCTTGCCCATGAGGCATGGTTCGCACGTGTCAAGTGAATCAAAGTCAAGTGACTCCAAAAGTCCATCAGCATGGAGTTTCTTCATGCGCTTTACACCAATATGACCTAAGTGGCAGTGCCACAAAAATATGGCGCTATCATTGTTAACTCTAACTCTTTTGGTCTCAATGTTATGTATATGCGTATCGCTATCAAGATTCAATATGAACAATCCTCTCACATTCGGTGCATGACCATAAAAGATGTTACTCATAGAAATAGAACAACCATTATTCTCTGACTTAAAAGAGTAACCGTCTCGCAATAAACAAGATCCAGATTTAATGTTCATGCTCAACGCAGGAACTAAATAACAATGATTTAAGTTCATCACTAATCCTGACGGTAACTAAAGTGACAATGTGCCGACGGCGATTGCATCAACCTTGGAACCATTTCCTACGCGCATCGTCACTTCATCTTTCGCCAACCTTCGTCTATTCCACAGTTCCTGTTTCGAGTTGCAAATATGAGCAACAGAACCGGTATCGAATACCCAGGCACTACTACAAGAGCCGGTTAGGTACACATCAATAACATGTATATCAAATATACCTGATTTTTCTTTGGCCGCCTTCTTATCAGCCAGATACTTGGGGCAATTGCGCTTCCAGTGACCCATACCCTTGCAATAGTAACACTCTGTTTCAGGCTTAGGTCCAGCTTTGGGTTTCTTCGTTGGACTGGCAACAGGCTTGCCGCTCTTCTTTGAATTACCCTTCTTGCCTTTGCCATTTCTCTTGAAACTAGTGGTCTTATTCACCATCAACACTTGATGCTCTTTACGGAGTTTAGACTCTGCGACTTTCAGCATCGCAAACAACTCGCCGGGTGACTTGTTCATCCCTTGCATGTTGTAGTTCAACACAAAGCCTTTATAGCTTGGCGGCAGTGCTTGAAGGATTCTGTCAGTGATAGCCTCTTGCGGGAGTTCACTTCCCAGCTCAGCTAGACGGTTTGAGTACCCAGACATTTTTGAGCACATGTTCACTGACAGACGAGTTCTCCTCCATCTTGCAAGCATAGAATTTATCGGAGGTCTCATACCTCTCGATCCGGGCGTTCTTCTGAAAGATGAACTTCAACTCCTGGAACATCTCAAATGCTCCATGACGCTCAAAGCGACGTTGAAGTCCCGGTTATAAGCCATACAGGACTGCACATTGAACTACTAAGTAGTCCTCCTTACGTGTTAACCAAGCGTTCTTAACATCCTGGTCAGCCGTAGCGGGTGGTTCATCTCCTAGCGCAGCATTAAGGACATAATCCTTCTTCCCAGCTTGTAAGATTAGCTTAAGATTACGAGCCCAGTCTACAAAGTTGCTTCCATCATCATTCAACTTAGCTTTCTCTAGGAACGTATTAAAATTCAGGGTGACTGTCGCGTGAGGCATGATCTACAACACAAATATATTCAAAGTGGACTTAGACTATGTTCAAGATAATTAGAGTTTAACTTAATCAAATTACTTGCTAAACTCCCACTCAAAAAGTACATCTCTCTAGTCATTTGAGTGGTTCATGATCCACTTACACTAGCTCAAGTCCAATCATCATGTGAGTTGAGTATAGTTTCAGTGGTAAGCATCCCTATGCTAATCATATCATCCATATGATTCATGATCGACCTTTTGGTCTCATGTGTTCCGAGGCCAGGTGTGCACATGATAGGCTCGTCAAGCTTAACCCGAGTGTTCCGCGTGCGCAACTGTTTTGCACCCGTTGTATGTGAACGTTGAGTCTATCACACCCGATCATCACGTGGTGTCTCGAAACGACGAACTGTAGCAACGGTGCACAGTCGGGGAGAACACAATTTCGTCTTGAAATTTTAGTGAGAGATCACCTCATAATGCTACCGTCGTTCTAAGCAAAATAAGGTGCATAAAAGGATTAACATCACATGCAATTCATAAGTGACATGATATGGCCATCATCACGTGCTTCTTGATCTCCATCACCAAAGCACTGGCACGATCTTCTTGTCACCGGCGCCACGCCATGATCTCCATCAACGTGTTGCCATCGGGGTTGTCGTGTTACTCATGCTATTACTACTAAAGCTACATCCTAGAAAAATAGTAAACGCATCTGCAAGCACAAACGTTAGTATAAAGACAACCCTATGGCTCCTGCCGGTTGCCGTACCATCGACGTGCAAGTCGATATTTCTATTACAACATGATCATCTCATACATCCAATATATCACATCACATCGTTGGCCATATCACATCACAAGCATACCCTGCAAAAACAAGTTAGACACCCTCTAATTTTGTTGTTGCATGTTTTACGTGGTGACCAAGGGTATCTAGTAGGATCGCATCTTACTTACGCAAACACCACAACGGAGATATATGAGTTGCTATTTAACCTCATCCAAGGACCTCCTCGGTCAAATCCGATTCAACTAAAGTTGGAGAAACCGACACTTGCCAGTCATCTTTGAGCAACGGAGTTACTCGTAACGATCAAACCAGTCTCTCGTAAGCGTACGAGTAATGTCGGTCCAAGCCGCTTCAATCCAACAATACCGCGGAATCAAGAAAAGACTAAGGAGGGCAGCAAAATGCACATCACCACCCACAAAAACTTTTGTGTTCTACTCGAGAAGACATCTACGCATGAACCAAGCTCATGATGCCACTGTTAGGGAACGTCTCATGGGAAACAAAAAAATTCCTACGCGCACGAAGACCTATCATGGTGATGTCCATCTACGAGAGGGGATGAGTGATCTACGTACCCTTGTAGATCGTACAGCAGAAGCGTTAGTGAACGCGGTTGATGTAGTGGAACGTCCTCACGTCCCTCGATCCGCCCCGCGAACAATCCCGCGATCAGTCCCACGATCTACTACCGAACGGACGGCACCTCCGCGTTCAGCACACGTACAGCTCGACGATGATCTCGCCTTCTTGATCTAGCAAGAGAGAGACGGAGAGGTAGAAGAGTTCTCCGGCAGCATGACGGCGCTCCGGAGGTTGGTGATGACCTTGTCTCAGCAGGGCTCCGCCCGAGCTCCACAGAAACGCGATCTAGAGGAAAAACCGTGGAGGTATGTGGTCGGGCTGCCGTGGAAAAGTCGTCTCAAATCAGCCCCAATACCTCCGTCTATATAGGTGGGAGGGAGGGGACCTTGCCTTGGGGCTCAAGGAGCCTCAAGGGGGTCGGCCGAGCCAAGGGGGGAAGGCTCCCCCCCAAACCGAGTTGGACTTGGTTTGGTGGGTGGGAGTCCTTCCCTTCCTTCCCACCTCCCTTTTTTTTTCTTTCTCTTTGATTTTTATCTCTATGGCGCATAGGGCCCTTTTGGGCTGTCCCACCAGCCCACTAAGGGCTGTTGCGCCACCCTTATGGCCTATGGGCTTCCCCGGAGTGGGTTGCCCCCCCCCCCCCCGGTGAACTTCTGGAACCCATTCGTCATTCCCGGTACATTCCCGGTAACTCCGAAAACCTTCCGGTAATCAAATGAGGTCATCCTATATATCAATCTTCGTTTCCGGACCATTTCGGAAACCCTCGTGACGTCCGTGATCTCATCCGGGACTCCGAACAACATTCGGTAACCAACCATATAACTCAAATACGCATAAAACAACGTCGAACCTTAAGTGTGCAGACCCTGCGGGTTCGAGAACTATGTAGACATGATCCGAGAGACTCCTCGGTCAATATCCAATAGCGGGACCTGGATGCCCATATTGGATCCTACATATTCTACGAAGATCTTATCGTTTGAACCTCAGTGCCAAGGATTCATATAATCCGTATGTCATTCCCTTTGTCCTTCGGTATGTTACTTGCCCGAGATTCGATCGTCAGTATCCGTATACCTATTTCAATCCTGTTTACCGGCAAGTCTCTTTACTCGTTCCGTAATACAAGATCCCGCAACTTACACTAAGTTACATTGCTTGCAAGGCTTGTGTGTGATGTTGTATTACCGAGTGGGCCCCGAGATACCTCTCCGTCACACGGAGTGACAAATCCCAGTCTTGATCCATACTAACTCAACTAACACCTTCGGAGATACCTGTAGAGCATCTTTATAGTCACCCAGTTACGTTGTGACGTTTGATACACACAAGGCATTCCTCCGGTGTCAGTGAGTTATATGATCTCATGGTCATAGGAATAAATACTTGACACGCAGAAAACAGTAGCAACAAAATGACACAATCAACATGCTACGTCTATTAGTTTGGGTCTAGTCCATCACGTGATTCTCCTAATGACGTGATCCAGTTATCAAGCAACAACACCTTGTTCATAATCAGAAGACACTGACTATCTTTGCTCAACTGGCTAGCCAACTAGAGGCTTGCTAGGGACGGTGTTTTGTCTATGTATCCACACATGTAAATGAGTCTTCATTCAATACAATTATAGCATCGATAATAAACGATTATCTTGATACAGGAATTATAATAATAACTATATTTATTATTGCCTCTAGGGCATAATTCCAACATATATCTGTGAAACGAACCGTCAGAGACCGAGTGCTTCCGTGGAATCTTTTGACGTGACCGGTCAACTGACAGCGGCGGATTTTCTGGGATCCTCAAATTTCGGTTGTCGCGCGCTCACCGGGGATGACGACATCGTCATCGAGTAGTATCTGCCGCCTCGATTTCCACGCCATCGTCTCCTCCACTAATATCGCAGCAACCGGTCGGGGGATAAGATTTCGGGGCCACCTGCTAGTGACCCAGTCGGAACCTTATTTAAACCTCTCCAGCGAGGGTTTGTCGTTGCACTCGCCTGATAACTCGCACTCGCCCCGCTTCTCCCGTGGCTTCCTGCGCACCCCAAGCTCCTTCCTTCTTCTCCTCCTCCGAGGATCTGCAACCTCCACCATGACGAAGGGGCAGACGAGCAAGCTCGAGGCGCGGAAGAAGAAGAAGACGGCGGCTCCCGCTCAACAGCGACAGCGGGCACTGCCGGCGGGTTGGATCCAGGGGGATTTCCTCCCCTCCATGGTGACGAAGAGCGACATGCTGGAGCTGGTGGAGCAAGGCCTGATCGAGAACAAGACGTGGAGGCTGCCGGCGGAGGGCGAGACGGAGCCGGCGCCCCAGGAGGGGGAGCGCGTCTTGCTGCTCAGTCACGTGTACCGAGGCTTCTCTCTGCCTCCTCATCCCTTCTTCAGAGGTATAATGAACCACTTTGGGGCGCAGCTCCACCATTTTCCTCCCAACGCAATAGCTCATCTCTCTGCCTTCGTCGTGCTTTGTGAGTGTTTTATCGGTTATCCTCCTCATTGGAGGCTCTTTAAGCACATCTTCTCTGCTAGATCCCAAACCATCAAAAGACTTAGCCAGTCGGACGACAAAACTCATATCCTCCAGCTCTGCGGAGGCTTAGGCTTCCAGAAGAAAAGCAAAAGTAGCTATCCCGCTCTTCAGTTGTCTGAATCCGTTAGGAACTGGCAGTCGACTTGGTTCTACTGCCAGGACGTCGGTTGTCCGAATGCCGCAACTGGACTGCCACCTTTTAGCCTAGACCGACCGGCTCCGCCTAGGCAGCTTGCGCTCACGAAGATGGAAAAGATCCAGATTCAGCCTCCGGTCGACGCGCTGGTAGATGTCGTCCGCAAGGGAGTCACCGGCATAGATTTGCTGGAGATTTTTCTAGGTCGGCGTATCCAGCCTTTGCAAGCTCGACACCACGCCATGTGGCACTACACGGGGCCTGAGGACTCCACACGGACTCACCCCAAGTGCGTGACCGGGGAGGTTGTGACGGCGTGAGTCCGCAGCATCACAGGCGCCTGCGATAACCCCAAAGGAGCCCGGCGAGTGAAGCCCTTCCGCGCAGACAACCCTCCTCCGAATGAGGTGAGTATAACTTGTCGAGTGCTCACAATTGTTTCACGAATTATGTCTTTGATCTTGCCCTTTTTCCTATGGTCTCACGTCGTTCGGTCGGGCTTCCTTCAGAGGTGATTCATGTGGAGGAGGACGACCAGAAGAGGTCCGAGCAAGCTATGGTGCCTGTCCTTGAGGCTGTTCCATCTGCTACTACTCCCGCCATGGACGCGCCGCCAACCGAGACGATGTCGTCGACTGAAACGGCGCTCATCGCTGCTGAACCGACTGGAGCAGGACTTGGGATGCCCAAGGAGTCTCTTGTGGTGCCAGGTCCGCCGACCGTCCAGTACGACGCCCAACGCCTCCCGGAAGATCAGGTGGGAGCTGCCAAGGGGGCCATGGTGCAGGCAGAGTTGATGGCGGATGATGCCAATAGTGCGTACGACTCCATCGCGTCTGTGTACAAGCGAAGCTTGGAACTCCGGGACGATATCCGAGTAAGTGGGCTAGTAAGTATTTACTTTCCTCTTGTAACCTAGTGGGTGTTTAAGCAATATACTCGGATGCAGTATGATTATTTTGCAGTGGGTTCACTCTTAGTGAACCCAGTGGGTGTAGTCCCCGAGACTTCTGTCGAGTGCTCGCACCGGCAGTTGTCTTTATATACATTTTCTTTAACTTGATCAGATCAAAACTAATCTGTTCGAATGTTATCGGTGAGGGCACTCCGAGTGCACCTACTGGAAGTAGTCCCCGAGAGTAATTTTACTCAAGTCGGGTAGTAGTAGCCTCATAGGCTTGTTTTTGTTATTTAGCTCAATAGGGCGGACCTGTTTGAGCTTCATGGCAGTGGGGTCACTCTTAGTGAACCCACTGGGTGTAGTCCTCGAGGCCGCTGTCGACTGCTTACGTCAGCAGGGGTCTGAAGAACTTCGAGCTTTTATTGTTTTCCTTGTTGAATTTGCCTGCTCTTCTCTTCGCGCTGATTTGCAGAAGACTTGCAAGATGGGATCAGCGTACAACGCTCTGAAGGCTGAAAAGATTCAGCTTGCTGCGGAACTGGAGGCAACTGTTCATGACTTGACTGGTGTGAAGGGCGCTCTTGCTGAACGAGAGAAGTCCTTGGAGGAGTCCCGTGAGGCAAACAAGGCATTGGTGGCCGAAATGGAGAAAATGGGGAAACAAAGAACCGAGCTGATGGGGCAGATGAAGGTGATGAACAGGCGGTGCATATCACAGGAGAAGTACGTCAGTGACTGGGCAAGGAAGATGATTGCGCTTCTCGGTGGTAAGTTCTGTTTTTCCGAGTGCTTCTTGACTTTGTATTTCATGATGCGCTTACTGTCTGCTCATCTTGTCTTTGCAGATTTTTGTATGGACGCTGAGGCTGAAGCAGCTGACATTGAGCGGTCAGTTATTTCGAACGTTCCACTCGGCGACGACGCCAATCGAGACATGCTCCGAGCGCACATTCGCCTTGGCAAAGTGGGACCTTTTATCGGTCCCCTGAGAGAGGTCGTCGGCCGAATCGACAAGGAGCTGTGGCCTGAAGACAAGTCCCAGCGGGAGATGGAAGGGTTGATGACTCGGCTGGAGGACGTCCCGAACCGAGTGCAGGCGTGGAAGAAGTCTGCTGCTCGCTGTGGTGCGGACGTGGCGCTGTCGTTGGTCCGAGTGCACTGCAAGGAGGCTCGCGAAGAGAAGCTGAAGGCGTTGCAAGTTGCCAACACCAAGAAGCTTCGATTCGAAGATTTCATGGAGACCTTCCTTGAGAGCGCCACTCGCATCACAGACGGGATCGACCTCGACACTTTCGTGGAGCCTGCCAGTCCTGACGACGCTTGAAAAAACTTTACCTCGGTATGCTGAGTGGTAGTTGTATCAAACTTTGGCCACTGCTGTTGGCCGTCACGTTCGTGGTTCGGTGTGGATAAGCTTGATCTACACCGAACCGACTATCTTTAAACCAACTTTGAATTTGAATCTAATATTTTGCTCTTCCTTTGCCAAATAATGGTTGACACGATTTTGGCTCGTGGTTTTTGTTTGGCGTTTCTTGGTGAAGCTAGTGGCAAACATGCAGAGCATGTAGTTGTCAGTTGTCTTGACATCTGCATGAGCCTCAATGAGGGTCTGCTAAGTCTCCGAGTGGATCTCTAGGATACACTCGAAGGCAATTGTTTACTTAGACGATTCGTGATCGCAGCTAAGTCTTCGAGCGCGATTGTAAAGTCGTACTCGGAGCGAGTTGCTACTCATGTAATTGTCAGTTGTCTTGACATCTACATGAGCCTCGATGAGGGTCTGCTACTCATGTAATTGTCAGTTGTCTTGACATCTACATGAGCCCCAATGAGGGTAGTTGCTAACCTCTGAGTGGATCTCTAAGATACACTCGAAGGAAGCTTTTTACTTAGGCGATTCTTGATCGCAAACAAGTGCCCGAGTGTGACGGTTAGAGCGCACTCGGAGAAAGTTGTTGTTTAGGCGATTCTGGATCGCAGTTAAGTCCCCGAGTGCGACGTGTAGTGCACACTCGGAGAAAGTTACTGTTTAGGCGATTTTGGATCGCAGCTAAGTCCCCGAGTGCGACGTGTAGTGCACACTCGGAGAAAGTTGGTACTTAGGCGATTCTTGATGGCAGCTAAGTCCCCGAGTGCGACGGTTAGTGCACACTCGGAGAAAGTTTGTACTTAGGCGATTCTTGATCGCAGCTAAGCCCCCGAGTGCGACGTGTAGCGCACACTCGAAGAAAGTTGGTACTTAGCCGATTCTTGATCGCAGCTAAGTCCCCGAGTGCGACGGTTAGTGCACACTCGGAGAAAGTTTGTACTTAGGCGATTCTTGATCACAGCTAAGTCCCCGAGTGCGACGTTTAGTGCACACTTGGAGAAAGTTTGTACTTAGGCGATTCTTGATCGCAGCTAAGTCCCCGAGTGCGACGTTTAGTGCACACTCGGAGAAAGTTTGTACTTAGGCGATTCTTGATCGCAGCTAAGTCCCCGAGTGCGACGTTTAGTGCACACTCGGAGAAAGTTTGTACTTAGGCGATTCTGGATCGCAGCTAAGTCCCCGAGTGCGACGTTTAGTGCACACTCGGAGAAAGTTTGTACTTAGGCGATTCTGGATCGCAGCTAAGTCCCCGAGTGCGACGGTTAGTGCACACTCGGAGAAAGTTTGTACTTAGGCGATTCTTGATCGCAGCTAAGTCCCCGAGTGCGACGGTTAGTGCACACTCGGAGAAAGTTTGTACTTAGGCGATTCTGGATCGCAGCTAAGTCCCCGAGTGCGACGTTTAGTGCACACTCTTTTTTTTTAGACCGGAGTCTGCGAACGCGGAAGAATTTTGCATCTGCAAAAACTCAATCTGCTTTGTATTACTTCAACGATACTTGTTCTTTACATTACTTCAGTCAACGGTCACGTGTAGAAGCGCTTCAGGAGATTTCCGTTACATGCTCTCGGCTCGTCCGTTTCCCTGTCGAGGTTGTAGAGTCGATATGCTCCGTTGTTGAGCACCTTGGAGATGATGAAGGGTCCTTCCCAGGCGGGAGCCAACTTGTGAGGTCTCTGCTGATCCACTCGGAGCACCAGGTCGCCTGCTTGGAATGTACGACTCCTGACGTGTCGCGCGTGAAAGCGCCGTAGATCTTGTTGATAAATGGTTGAGCGAGTCAGTGCCATCTCGTGCTCCTCCTCTAGAAGATCCACTCCGTCTTGCCTTGCTTGCTCTGCTTCAGCTTCGGAGAAGAGTTCAACTCGTGGAGCGTTGTGAAGCAAGTCACTCGGAAGGACTGCCTCTGCTCCGTAAACGAGGAAGAACGGGGATCGCCCTGTAGATCTATTTGGGGTTGTGCGGAGACCCCACAGCACCGAAGGCAGCTCGGTGACCCATGCGCTGGCAGCATGTCCCACTTCTCGTAGGAGTCGAGGCTTCAAACCTTGCAGAATAAGTCCATTCGCCCGCTCTGCTTGCCCGTTTGTTTGGGGATGCGCCACAGATGCAAAATCCACTCGGATACCTTGGCTTGTGCAGAAACCTTTGAATCTGTCCGACTCAAAGTTTGTGCCATTGACAGTGATTATGATGTGCGGTACCCCGAATCTGGAGATGATGTCCCTGACAAACTTGATGGCTGTAAGGGCGTCGAGCTTCTTGATGGGCTTGGCTTCAATCCACTTTGTGAACTTGTCGACTGCCACCAACAGATGTGTGAATCCCCCTTGGCCTGTCCTGAATGGACCGATTGTATCTAATCCCCACACTGCAAACGGCCAAACAAGAGGGATTGTCTTCAACGCAGATGTTGGCTTGTGGGACTTGTTAGAGTAGAACTGACAGCCTTCGCATCGGTCGACCATATCCTTTGCCATTTCATTCGCCTGCAACCAGAAGAAGCCAGCTCTGAATGCTTTGGCGACGATTGCCCTTGAGGAGGCATGATGACCGCAGGTTCCCGAGTGAATTTCTTCCAGGATTAATTGTCCCTCCTCAGGGGAGATGCATCGTCGAAGGACGCCTGAAACGCTTTCCTTGTACAACTGGCCATCAATGACAGTGAACGACTTTGACCTGCGGACGATCTGTCTGGCTTGGAAGTCGTCTTCTGGTAATTCTTGCCTCAGGATGTATGCAATGAACGTCACAGTCCAATCGGGGATGATAGCAAGAATCTCCATGATCAAATCAACTACAGTAGGGACTTCGACTTCAGTCGGATCTGTCGAGCTCTTTGGTTGTACTGGTTCCTCTGTGAAAGGATCTTCTTTAGCTGAGGGAAGGTGAAGGTGCTCGAGGCAGACGTCACTCGGCACTGGTCTCCGAGTGGATCCAAGTTTCTCCAATTCATCAGCTGCTTGGTTTTTCAGTCGCGGAACATGGTGGAGTTCCATACCTTCAAACTTTTTCTCGAGCATCCTCACTGCATTGCAGTATGTGGTCATGGTGGGGTTCCTTACGTCCCACTCCTTCATCACTTGATTAACTACCAAATCTGAATCGTCGTAGACCATCAGGCGACGGACGCCGAGTGCGATGGCCATGCGCAATCCATAAAGGAGAGCCTCATACTCTGCCTCATTGTTGGAGGAATCGAAGTGTATCTGCAACACATACTTGAGTTTGTCACCCTTTGGCGATATGATCACAACGCCAGCGCCGGAGCCATTCAACATCTTGGACCCATCGAAGAACATTGTCCAATGAGCCGAGTAGATGTGGGTCGGTTGCTGTTGTTCTACCCATTCTGCTATAAAGTTAGCCAGAACTTGAGACTTTATAGCTTTCTTGGCCTCGAACTTGATGTCGCAGTATAACATCTCCATCGCCCACTTTGCCACTCGGCCCGATGCGTCCCGATTGTGGAGGATTTCCGACAACGGAGCATCAGAAACGACAGACACCGAGTGGTCTTGGAAATAATGAGCCACCTTCTTCGCAGTCATGTAAATCCCGTAAATAAGTTTTCTATAGTGGGGATACCTCTGCTTGGAAGGAGTCAGGACTTCGGAGACATAATACACTGGCCGTTGAACCTTGTATGCTTTGCCTTCTTCTTCGCGTTCGACTATGAGAACAGTGCTGACGACTTGATTTGTAGCCGCGATGTACAGAAGAAGGGGTTCTTTACTGAGCAGAGCAGTAAGAACCGGCTGGGTGGAAAGTAGGACTTTGAGGTCGTCGAATGCGATTTGGGCTTCGTCTGTCCACTCGAAAGTATCTGATTTCTTCATGAGTCGGTACAGAGGAAGTGCCTTCTCGCCGAGTCGACTGATAAACCTGCTCAAAGCCGCTAGGCAACCTGTGAGCCTTTGAACATCGTGTATTCTAACCGGCCGCTCCATTCGGACGATGGTCCCGATCTTTTCGGGGTTGACATCGATTCCTCGTTCGGAAACGAAGAAACCGAGTAACTTTCCGCTGGGAACACCGAATGAACACTTGGCTGGGTTGAGCTTGATATCATACCTACGAAGGTTGGCGAATGTTTCTGCCAAGTCAGTCAGCAGGTCAGAACCTTTGCGTGACTTGACTACGATATCATCCATATACGCCTCCACATTTCAACCGATCTGGTCAAGGAGGCATTTTTGGATCATGCGCATAAAGGTCGCTCCTGCATTCTTCAAACCAAATGGCATAGTGATGTAGCAGAAGCACACGAATGGGGTGATGAAGGCTGTTTTTAATTCATCGGGGCCATACAGATGGATCTGATGATAGCCTGAGTAGGCATCAAGGAATGACAAACGCTCGCAACCCGCAGTTGAATCGAAAATTTGATCGATGCGGGGGAGCGGGAAATGGTCTTTCGGGCAGACCTTATTGAGATGCTTGAAGTCGATGCACATTCGAAGAGACTTGTCCTTCTTGGGCACCATGACAACATTGGCGAGCCACTCGGAGTGGTGTACCTCGCCAATGAAGTTGGCTGCCAAAAGCTTAGCCACCTCTTCTCCGATTGCCTTCCTCTTGTGCGCGGCGGACCGACGCAGGCATTCTCGGACAGGCCGAGCAGCAGGATCCACATGCAATCGGTGCTCAGCCAACTCCCTGGGTACACCTGGCATACCAGCGGGCTTCCATGCGAAAATGTCCCAGTTCTCACGGAGGAATTGGATGAGCTCGGCTTCCTATTTAGGATCGAGGGTGGTGGATATGTTCGTCGGGGCAGCGGCGTCGTCTATCGGGTGGATGCTCACCTTCTTCGTTTCTCCCGCCGATTGGAATGCGGATTCCGAAGCTGGCTTCTTCGAACGAATCAAGTCAGCGGGGTCGACTGTCTTCTTGTACTCGTCAAGCTCGAGGACAGCCATCTACTGATCGGCGATCCTCGATCCCTGCTGCACACACTCCTCGGCCCGCTGCCGATTTCCTATGATAGTGATCACACCTTTTGGGCCTGGCATCTTCAGCTTCAGGTACACGTAACATGGAGGGGCCATGAAACGCGCATACGCCGGGCGGCCCAGAATCGCGTGGTACGCACTCTGGAAGTCCACCACCTCAAACGTCAGTTTTTCCTTGCGGAAGTTCTTGTCGGAGCCGAAGACGACGTCCAACGCGATCTGGCCGAGTGACTTGGCCTTTCGTCCAGGGACGACTCCATGGAACTGCATGCTGCTCTCGCTAAGTTTTGACATCGGAATGCCCATCCCCTTGAGAGTGTCATCATACATGATGTTCAAGCCATTGTCGCCGTCCATGAGGACTTTGCGCAGTCGGACTCTTTCCACCATCGGGTCGACGACCAGGGCCTGCCTCCCTGGGGTGGGTACGTGTGCTGGATGATCCGACTGGTCAAAGGTGATCGCAGTCTGAGACCATTTGAGGAACGTGGGATTGGTCGGGGTGGCCATGTTCACCTCCCTGTTCACCAACTTCAGTCGACTCTTGCTTTCAACGTCAGCAAAAATCATCAGTGTGACATGGACTTGGGGGAACGGATCCTCCTTGTCCTCCTCATCCTGTTCATTGTCCTTTTCACTCGGTTGCCCTTCGCCGAACCCCTGGATCAGGAGGCGACATTGCCGAGTGGTATGCTTCGAAAATATGGCGTTGCCCTCTTCATCCATCTTCGTGTGGATTGGACATGGCTGGTCCAGGATGTGGTTTCCGGACTGCTTCTTCTTGGGGGTGAACTGAGCCTTCCCCTTGCCCTTGAACTTGGCATTGGTAACGGCTGCGGCCTCTGCCTGCAGAGTGGACGGAGCTTTCTGCTTCTGCTTCCGAGTGTTGTTCCCATCTCCATCGGCGACTGTTTTGTGCTTGCCGCTACGAATGCGGTCCTCTTCTTCGCCATTTGCATAGCGTGCCGCTATCTCCATCATCTTGCTCATGGAGATGTCGCCTGTTCGACCGAACTTCAGGTACAGATCTCTGTACCGCACGCCTGCCTTGAAGGCGCAGACTGCTTGGTGCTCTGTGACGTTCTCCACCGTGTGGTAGAGGGTTGTCCAACGCTGGATGAAATCGCGCAGGGGCTCATTCTGCTTCTGGACACAGTGCTGGAGCTCCACGAGACCAGCAGGGCGTTTGCACGTCCCCTCGAAGGTCCTGATGAAGACTCGGGCCAGATCTGCCCAACTGTAGATGCTTGAAGGAGCCAACTGGTTCAGCCACGCTCGTGCCGAGTCGTCGAGCATCAGGGGGAGATGTTTCTTGGCGACCTGGTCGTCTCCACCGCCGATCTGGACTGCCACTCGGTAGTCGTCCAGCCACGTTTCTGGCTTGGATTCTCCTGTAAACTTGTTGATTCCCGTCGCCAATCGGAAGTTGGGAGGGATGTCAGCCGAACGGATGGCTCGACTGAAACACTCGGGGCCAGAGACAATGGTCCTGCTTCCACTCGGACGGTCTATATCATGACCATCGCGGTGGGCCCGGCCCCTGTCGACCCTCCTCTGGGCGATACATCCTCTTGCGTCGGGCCTTGGATCATAAGTGTCACCGACCGAACGCCGATCATCATGATGTCGGGGCCCGACGGGCCCACCCCGCGGAGGGGTGCGTGAACGGCGACGATCTTCGGGATTCATGGAACGGCTGCCTCCCCTGTGTCGCTGATGAGAACCGGGGCTGTGAACTGACCGATGCGTGTTCGCGCGAACAGAACTATTGTGGATCATGTTGTGCGACTGGGAGACCGCCGAATTTTGCTGTTGCGCCGTGTGCAGTAGGGCACGGTTCTGCTCGATCCCTCTGCCAGCCTCTAAATCAGTCGGCTGGAGGGAATCGGCTATCTTGGCAGCGGCATCCAGGTTGAGGACGGGTGTGCGGAACACCTCCACGTTGCTCTACGAGTGTGCCGACTGGCAGAACGGCGGGGCTGACGACGAGCGCCGGATGTTTCGCCGACCTCGTGCTCGTTCCGGCCGGTTTGGCGAGGACTTTCATGGGAGTTGGCCATGTGTACTTCGGCTGCAGGCCCGCGACCCAAGTACTGGGAAGGAAACTCAGTCAGAACTGAGTCCGAGCGCTGGGACGGCGGCGCAACTACAACCGACTCGAGGACCGCCACTTGTGAAGACGCGCTCTGGTGCGCCTGGGCGTATTGCACCCAACGCTGGAGCCGCGGACGGTGAGACCGCTTGTTGCGGCGCGTGACGGGGGCGAAGGTCGACACCGGAGCCGACTGCTGGAGAAGAAGGATGTCGCGGGCGCCGGCACGAAAGTGCGTAGCCCCACGACTGGGGAGCGCCTCGACGTCGAGAGGAGCATCCCGAAGCCATCCCGAATCGTCGACGATGAAGGAGAGAGCGCCGAAGAGGATCTCATGACCCATGCACAAATCTCCACCGGACGACATGATGAAAAGATGTAGTCGCAAACTCGCCGAAAGTCGCTTAGACGCCTGCCCCACGGTGGGGGCCAACTGTCATGGGTATAAGTCTGACAGTAGATGTGTAGGGTATGGAAGGATGGGCAGAGCCTTAGCTACGGCGAGGTTGTATGAGTTCAGGCCCCTCTACGGTGGAGGTAAAAGCCCTACGTCTCAGTGCTCTTGGGAGCTTGATGTCGAGTGGAATATGGATTACAGTGAATTGCTAACCCCTGCACCAGTGGGGAAGGTCGACTTATATAGAGTGCGCGGCCCTTCACAACAGTTCGGTGCACAGGGGTGGAGTAGTGGTGATTAAATGTCTATGTTACAGGTAACGTATGCCTTAAATGCTAATAAATATACATGAAAGCGTATGACCGTTGCCCTCGAGGGGGGTTATGATGTACAGAGTGGAATCCAGTCGGTAAGTTTGATACGCTCCGACTGCTCATCTCCGACTGGATGATGGAGGAATCGTCACCGACTGGATGATGGGAAGTCCTTAATTCAGTCGGAACTGACTAAGGGCATTGTCCCTTATGAAGGGTAGTCCTTGGGTAGGACCTATAGGGCAGGCCTATGACCCTACCCTAGGACTATAACCCCATCAGGCACGACCCCCGAGAGCATCATGTAGAGCACCACCCCAGCGCTCCACACATCCACCTTCTCCCCGTACTCCCTCCCGGCGACCACCCCGGGCGCCACGTAGTATGGCGTGCCGACGAGGCCCGACATGGGCCGCCCGTCCCCGAACCACTCCGCGGAGCCGAAGTCGGCAAGCTTGAGCTCGAAGTGGAGGTTGTCGGGCTTGACGTCGCAGTGCGCGACCACGCGGCGGTGGCAAGCGGCGAGCGTGGACGCGAGCTGCGCGGCCAGCCCGGCGGCCTCACGCTCGGGGAGGCGGAGGCCGCGGGCGGAGAGGAGCGAGAGGAGGTCCCCACCGGTGCAGAGGTCGACGACGAGGTGGACGGCGTTCGCGTCGTCGAAGGCGGCGTGGAGTGCGACCAGGTGCGGGCTGCAGGGCGGGGAGGAGGCGAGGAGGTGCAGCTTGGGCTCCTGCTCCGCGAGCGCTAGGTCGAGCGGGTCATGCAGCGCCGCCTTGGGCGTGGTCTTCAGGGCCAGCGCCTCCCCCGTGGCGTTGGAGTGGCAGCGGCGGACCGTCCCGAAGCGGCCGCGTCCGATCTCGTCGCCGACGGAGTACTGCCGCATCAGTGCCTCCTCTCCGTCATAAAACATGGTGTGGTCTGGTCTGGTTTGGCCTCTGTTGTTGGGGGCGGCTGTGATGTGCGATGCGGGTCGAGGGCTCCCCCGGCGGCGAGGGTGGTTATAAATGCGGGTGGGGAGGGGAGGGGGAGGGGGGAGGGGATCCAGCGAGGCAGTGGCGAAAGCGAATATTCTGATCGGTCCTCTCTTTTGGAGTGGGATTACGTGCTGCAGGATGGGTGATGGAGGTCGAGCACGGTTAGTCATGGGAATTTGCTAAGTGCACACATATATGTATTAGGTAAATGCTGGCTGTTGGATTAGAATTTGTGAGACTAATTGTGTGGTGCTGATTGCTTCGTGTATTTTGTTGTACTAATTGTTGGGTGCACGTAAGAAAGTTCTCGTTTGCTTGTTTAATAGTAGTATAGATGCGTGGTATATTGATGGACCAGCTGAGAATCGACGGATACTAGGATGCACGAACTATCCCACATACTCTAGATATATATACAGAAAAGCAAATATATAAAGTTACGCTGGAGCGTAAGGAATCTATACCGCACGTTATATGTTGCGATACGCGCATGTGTGTGTGTGCGTGTAAGAGAGAACCTTATCTACAAGAAAGTGTGAATCTCGATGCAAACAAACGGTTCAGATAGCAACCACCCCAGCTAGTGTTGATAGCAAATCCATGCCATATATATATATGTGTGTGTGTATGTATATATAAAGTTGATCTAATCTAACAACTTCTTTTAAAATCTTATGGAGAGTGCTCTCTGCCGGCACGCCGGTCAAAACTTTTGGCAGGCCGCGCGTGGGCCGTCCGATCCGCTAACTGCACGCGGGCCGCATCGTTAGATCTCCATGCAGCAAAATTTCTCGACGCAAGAAATTTTGTCTATGATGCAGCAATTTTCGTCCACGGTTGCAACAAAAATATAGTTATAGCAAAATAAATATCAACGTGGTCGTAACAAAAAAAACGAAGTTGATGATGCGTGGTAGCAAAACAAAATAAGGGTTGTAGCAAAACAATCCGGTAAACTCGGGTTGCAACTCTGGCGAACGTGTATGCAACTTTTTTAGTGAACGGTTGCAGAAAAAAATGATAGCGGTTGTAGCAAAAAAATCGGTTGTAGTAAAAAATCCGACGGACTCAGGTTGCAACCAAACGTATATGCAGCTTTTATTGGACAAATGTAGCAAATTTAAACGATCACCACAGTAAAAAAATATTGCATGAACATACACACGGGTCACGCGCGAGACGCGTGGACAGCGAGCGAGCGGGGCACCACGAAGGGAAACGCCCTTGGGAAACGTTTCTGACCGATGCGCCGGCAAAATCATTCGACCGGCCGCACGCGACCCCGCGCGACCCGCTGACTGGGCATGCAATATTTTTCGTCTAAATTTGTTGCAACCAGCGTCATATTTGCTGCAAGCGTTTTTTCTATATTTGTCCAGAAAAAAAGTTGCATATACGTTTGGTTGCAACTCCAGTTCGTCGGATTTTTTATTACAATCGATGTTTTTTACTTTTGCTACAACCGTGTTAATTTGTGCTACAACCGGCATCATTTTTTGCTGCAACCGTTCACTAAAAAAGTTGCATACACGTTCACGTAGATATTTGTTACAACCGGCGTTTGACTTTTGCTACCACGCACCATCAGTTTTGTTTTTTTGCTATGATCACGTGGATATTTTATTTGCTACAAATTTTATATTTTTTTGCAACCGTTAAAAAAATTGCTGCATCGCGTCGATATTTTACTACATCAGTGGAAAAATATTCCAACGATTCGGAGGGGGTTGATGGATCGTCCGCCTGCTCAACCATGTTATTCTGTCAACACTCGTGGACTTCGTAATATCCCGAACCGTGGGCCAACTCCCGGACCATCCCATGACGCCCGTACGCCCACAACCTCTCCTACCCACCTTCTTCTTCCCCACGGCGCCCACCCCCTCCACAACCTTCCTCTCACTAGATCTCGCTGCCACGCCTTGGCCGGCGACGGATCCCACCCTCTTTGCTTTACCCTTGTCCTCCCTTGGGCGCGTACCGCCATCCCATGCGTTCCACCACTGCGGCCTCGCGCCACCACGGCCGCCCTAATCTTCCACAACCTCAACCTCGCCGCGCCAGCCCCGCCTTTCACTACTTCAGTCTCACGCCTAACTTCCGTCCCCGCCTTCCACTGCTCCGGCCTTGCATTGTCCCGTCACTCTGCCGCAACCTTCCTACTCCCGACCGCCTTCTTCTTCCATAGTATGGTGAGTTCACCCAGCCGTCAAATTCACACTAGATTTGTGAAGATCGGCCTTAAATCCCATGGGCCCGGCATCCCCATGTCGCCGCCGGAGTCCAATCCTCCATCTCGGCGATTCTTCCCTCAAAACAGCGACTGGAGGCTGTGAAGAGACGAGTTGTCCATCACTCAGGCCGATTTTGACAACTCCATTCCAGGCGGGACCGGTGAGCGGCTCCCCCAGGTCGGTGTCGGATTCGCTGTTGCGGGCAACCTCCTCCCCGTCATGTTCCAAGGCAAAAGAGCATGCACTTCGGGTAAGCTCACCAGTGCCCGATCTCTTGTGTATAGAGCGCCAGCAATAGCTGGACGACAGTTCTTCTTCGGATTCACAACACCTGATGCGTGCACTGAGTGTGCGTGTTCAAATTTGTGTAGATAGAAAATTCGTGCGCTTCATTCTTTTGCTTTTTAGCTGTTTTGCAGGTCAGTTTATTCTTTTTGCAGGAGAGGGAATAACAACAAAAAAGACAGGAAGTTAACTTCCACCAGGATGCCTCTACTGTGACTACATCGATACAGCTCGCATTTTTTTGCAGTTCTGAAGACCCAAATTCTAATTAATAGAACTTCTTTTTTTCACTTCATTTACTCCTCTAGGGGTCCCGACGAGAACGACGAACTCGAGCGCATCACCTGATCCAGACAGTTGGGATTGTTTGGTGAGGGCTTGGGTCCCTCGTGCCCGGGCGGCCTATGAGTTCCCGCTGGTGAACTAGACCTCTGCCACCTCTTCCAACTCCCCTCCGCCGCTGGTGCAGTGCATTGTGACTCCACGTGCAGTGCAGATTGAGTAGTGCCCACCCGCCGTTCAACCGAAGCAGACCCAGCTAAGGTCCAATGAATCCACTACCCTCCTTCTTGTATATGTAAATTTGATTGGAAGCATTGAACCCTTGGTTCAGGCCGCGTATGTATATATATTGGATAAACCTTGGAGTACAAGAAAGAGATCGATGATCTCAGGAGTATGGTTATAGAGGGAGAGGAAGAAGAAATACAATAGGTTACAAGTTTAAACAAATATCTTCTATCATATACATATTCTAACACCCCCCTTCAATCTAAACCTCATGAACTTCTGCCAAGATTAAGATTGTACTTGAACTCATCCAACTCCTCGTAGTGAATGGTTTTGTGAATCTGTCAGCAAGTTGATCTCTTGTAGAAATTAACCAAAACTCGAGAAGCTTTCTAGCTATGCTTTCTTTGACAAAATGAAAAATCAACTTCAATATGTTTCATGCGTGCATGAAAGACAGGATTGACTAACAAATACTCCCTCCGTACCTAAATATAAATCTTTTAAGATATTTCACTAGGTGTCTACATACGAAGCAAAATGAGTGAATCTATACTCTTAAATATGTCTATATACATCCGTATGTAGTCCATTAGTGAAACCTCTATAAAGACTTATATTTAGGAACGGAGGGAGTAAGTTACATCAATATTATCACACCATAGTTTGGCAGCTTTTGGAGTTTTAATTCCAAACTCATAGAGTAGTGTTTGTATACACATTACTTCAGCTGTGGCATTTGCTAAAGCTTTATATTCAACCTCAGTGCTTGACCTGAAGATTGTAGCCTCCTTTTTTGCACTTCATGACACAAGACTGGTTTTCAGAAATACAACAAATTCACCAGTAGACCTTCTATCATCAACACATCCTGCCCCGTCTGCATAAGAGTAGGCAGTTACAAGCATAGAAGAGGACTTGGTAATCTGAAGTCAAAGCCCCTCCAAAAACTTAAGATACCTCAAAATTCTCTTCACTACAGTCCAATGAGTAGTGCTAGGGGCATGAAGATACTGACATACCTTGTTTACAACATAAGACATACCTTGTTTACAACATAAGAAATATTAGGACGTGTAAGTGTTAAGTATTGTAAAGCACCCACAACACTCCTGTGATTTGTTGCATCGTCTGATACAAGTACCTCTCCACTTTCAACTGAAAGTTTTTCTGAGCTTGAGATAGGTGTACTCACGGGTTTACAATTTTCCAATCCTACCCTCCTGAGTATGTCAGCTGTGTACTTTCCTTGTGTGAGAAGTATACCATATCTTATCTGTTTGACTTCTATGCCAAGGAAGTAATGAAGATCTCCCAAGTCCTTGAGAACAAACTCCAACTTGAGATCTTTAAGCAGACAAGTAGTAGCACTTGAACTTGAACTAGCAACAATGATATCATCAACATAAACAAGCACAAAGATAATGACATTTTCTTTATTATAAAAGAATAATGAGGCGTCTGCCTTGGATGATCTAAATCCAAGTTGTTGTAACTCGGGCATGTTTCAAACCATATAAAGCTTTATCCAACTTACACACATAATGTGGTGTGCCATGATCCTCATAACTTGGTGGCTGCCGCATGAACATATCTTCCTCAACAACACCATAAAGAAACACGTTCTGAACATCTAGCTGTCTTAGGCTCCAACCTCTGGAAATAGCAATAGACAAGACAAGTCCAATATTAGTTGATTTAACAATAGGACTCAAGGTATCCTCATAATCAATGCCAAACCTCTGTTTGAAACCTTTAGCAACTAATCTAGCCTTGTATGTGTCTATACTTCCATCAGACTTTCTTTTTTATCTTGTATGACATTTCTACCACTCTTTGGTGGTATGAGGTGCCAAGTTTTATTTTTCATAAGTCCATCATACTCATTGTCCATGGCTTCTTTCCAATTTTTGTGAGCGAGAGCATTAGACAAATTAATTGGTTCACCAGCAGTAGTGAGAAAAGCACGTTTTGTTTTGTCATACCTTATTGTACCATCTGTATATTCCTTCTTCTTGACAATACCTGACTAAGACCTTGTATGCCGGCGAGAAGCAATGAGAGATATAGGAGCTGGGCATTGAGGAATTATTTGTAGAACATTTTCTCTAGCAGGGGAAGGCGCAGTAGAAGATCCAGGCCCCTGATCCGCCTGGTCAGGGCTCACCTCGGGATCGCCCTCCGAATCCGCACGAGTGGACGCACTCGTCGGGACAGCCGGGCTGGGCCCAGTTGTTGTCGCCTGGTTGGCCACCACCTTGGCCCGTGGACTCGTGGCGAGAGGAGAGTCGCCCCTACGTGCGCCTGGACTAGTGGGCTCTGCGTCGTCGGCCACTTGGTCGCAAGCCGCCCGCCGAGGCGAAGAGTCCCCCTGGGATGTGATCCTCCTCGGGGCGAGCGTCGACTGTGTTGGCTCCATCTTCACACATGAATTCGTGGGCCAAATCTGCACATGAATTAGTAGAAATATAATTTTGCATGGATTTATTCACATGATCAGGTTTAGAAAATTCACTCCCATGATCAGAAATTATGTCATAATCTGGGAGAAGTGTTATTTCAGCACGTAGAAGAGCTCCTGCATTGGGATGAAGTTTGGCAAACGGAAAGAGAGTTTCATCAAAAACAACATCTCGAGAAATATAGATACGTCCAGTTGCAATTTCTAGGCACTTGTATCCCTTATGGAGATTGCTATAGCCAAGAAAGACACATTGAGTGGACCGGAACTCAACCTTATGATGGTTGAATGGACGTAAATTGGGGTAGCATGCACACCCAAAGATTTTGAGAGAGTTGTAGTCAGGTTTTTGATGGTATAGACGTTCCAACGGAGTGAAGTTGCCAACGACTTTATTAGGAAGTTGATTAATGAGATATGTTGTTGTAATGAATGCTTCATCCCAATATTTGAGAGGCATTGATGCATGAGCTAGTAATGAGAGGCCAACTTCAACAATGTGACGATGTTTTCGTTCGACAGAGCCGTTTTGTTGGTGAGTATGTGGGCAAGAAACATGACGTTGAATGGCTATGCTACAAAAGAAAGAGTTGAGTTTTTCATACTCCCCTCCCCAATCACTTCGTACTGTCATGATTTTCCTGTTAAAGTGCCTTTCAACAAGTCTCTGAAACTCTTGGAAGATGGAAAAAAATTTAGACTTATATTTGAGCAAATAAATCCAACTGAACTTGCTATATTCATCAATGAAACTAACATAATATTTTTTTCTTCCAAAAGAATCTCTGGCATGACCCCATACATCACTGAAAAATAAGCTCTAAAGGAGCATGAGACACACTATTTGACTTGGGATAAGGCAGTTGATGACTTCTGGCACATTGACAAGCCTCACAAACTGAATCACTAATTTGACTATGTGACAATGGAAGTTTGTCTTTATTAACTACTTGTTTAACTATGATCAATGAAGGATGTCCTAATCTTTGATGCCACCTTGCCAAAGACGGCTTGATGGCAGAGTAGACTTGACGACGCTTGCGACTAAGTGCTCCAGATGTGATGGGGTAGAGCACTTCAATGCATCTACCGTGATGAAGGAGTTCCCTCGTTACCCTGTCCTTTATAAAAAAATAACGAGGGTCAGTTTCAAAGAACACATTATTATCAATGGCTAGACGAGATATAGATGCAAGGTTTTTATCGGCTTGTGGAATACGAAGGACAACTCTAAGGACTAGATCACGTTTGAGAGTAGGGGAATTAATGGAAGCTTGACCAATGTGAAAAATATCCATACCTCCACCTCTTGCAGTGTGAATTTGGTCGTTGTCGAGGTATCTTTCACGAACAGCAAGTTGCTCTAGTTCGCTTGTGACATGGTCTGTTGCACCAGAGTCGACGTACCAGACCATCTCATCCTTCTTCACGAACAGCTGCGGCAGCGTGGCGAGCGTCGGGGACGTAATCTTCACCATAGCGGTGCCAGCAGTCCATGACCTCATGGCTTGGCTTCTTGCACAGCTGGCAGCGAGGACGTTGAGACGAAGGAGTGCGGCGGTTGTTGTTGTTGTTGAAGCCGCGGTCGCCTTGGTTGTTGCCACGACCGCTACCGCCGCTGTTGGTGTTGCGGTTCTGCCCCTGGTGACCGCGCCCACGTCTGTGGCCACGAGAAGCAAAGTTGGCGGAGGACTGCCTGATGTTTGTGCCGTGGAGAAGGGTCAGGCGGGCGTCAAAGCTCAAGAGCTGGCTGTATAGCTCCTGAATCGAGACTGGCTCAACCCTAGCAGCCAAGGCGGACACAACTGTATTGTACTCCAGATCGAGTCCAGACAAGATTTTGGAGACGATCACGGCGTCAGGATGAGGAGCTCTGATGCAGCATGCAACTTCATTTTTAAGAGTCTTGATTTTTCCAAGATATTCAGCCATGGTCATGTTACCTTTTTGCAGGTTCATGAGCTTGATGCGGGTGTTGATGACCTGGGCATGGCTTTGAGGAGGGAACATGGAGTGGATGGCGCTCCACACCTCTGCCGGTGTCTGGAGCGTGGCGACTTGTGCAAGGATATCGCGGGAGAGAGATCCCATCAGATACCCTTGGAGAGATACCCTTGGAGCTGTTGCTGTTGTGCGTACGAGAGGGATCGGGCGAAGTTGACGATGTGTTCTTCTTTTCCGTCCTTGGTGAGTGCAAGGGTGGCAGACGGTACGGGACTCTTCCCTTTGAGGTGGTGCTCCATCTGTGCACCTCTGATGTGAGGAAGCACAACGGCCTTCCATAGGAGGAAGTTTCCCCTCACCAGCTTCTCCTGAGGTGGCGGTCCGAGAGAGGCAGCATTCCTGTTGGATGATGGTGAAAAGGTGGAGGATTCGGAGGTGGTTAGGGAGCTCATGGGGGAAGATAGGGCTGCGGAATAAGACATGATCTCGGCCGCGGGGGAGGTAGCTAGATGCAATTTTTGATCTATGAGGAAGATGCTCTGATTACCATGTGAATTTGGTTGGAAGCGTTCAACCCTTTGCTCGGGCCACGTATGTATATATATTGGGTAAACCTTGGAGTACAAGAAAGATACCGATGATCTCAGGATTTGGTTACAAAGAGAGAGGAAGAAGATATATAATATGTTATAAGTTGAAGCACATAACTTCTATCCTATACATATTCTAAGAGTATACTCTGATTAACTTCAACCTATATACTCTAAATTGTGCTGCATTTTTCTTTGTATGATCGATGCCATAAAAAGGCCAAACATTTGTGCCACATTTAACTTCTATTTTTCTCTATGTTTTGTAGTGCGGATCGCGACGAATACATTCATGACACCGCATACAGTTCACGTGTGCTCTTCTCGTGTTCTTCAGTGATGTAGTACTTGAAAAATGCAAAGAGGAAATGAGATTAAAAAATGGATGTGGATAAATTCTTGTGTGTAATGTCTAGCATGCAGAAAAATAAATGTTGTCCACTCGCCTTGTCCCAGCAGTGCATATTCATCGACCAAAATATATGCACTGCATTGCATTACAGGAAAACCAAACTCTACAGAGGAAAAAGATAGATGAAAATGCAATGCACTCTTATCTTAAAAAAAGTTCACTTCGAAGGACTTCGAAGTACACTTCATTTCGAAAAAAACATTCAAATTTTTTTATGATATTCACTTTCTTCTTCGTTGAAAGAAGTTTGAATGATGGATGACATAAATTCATGCGGTTCACTTGCTATTTTCCTTGCGGTCCACTCTCGCTCATAAGAAAAGTTGAAAAAAATGATAAAGTAAATCATGTAGTTCAATAGTCCGTCTCGGGTAGTGTTGAGTAGTACGATATGCAATACACTTCATCAATTTCCATGTCTATTCCACTAAAATAAAAAGAAAAAGTATAAAAAAAGACAACAAAAAGTCATGTGAAGCAAAGTCCACTTCTCATCTGAGAAAATCCGATTGCTCGTCTGATGCAGTGTGGCTTTCGGTCTGAAGCAGTGAGAGGGTGCTATATATAAAAAATTTGCACCTTGTCAGTATATTTCTAATGTCGTATCATTTGCGTCATTACGACACGCGATCTGAACAAATATCTAACATATCATTAAACTCAGTGAGAAATCTGAACAAATATCTAACATATGCAAGTTGCGCATATTCCATAGCTTTCTAACGACATATGACACGCCTCGTTTTGACAAACAGTCATAATCTACAGCGAAAATTGCACCAAAAAATTCACAAAATTGGAAAAACAGAATTCCGCGTTGGGTAAATTTGAAACTGCTCTTAAACCATAAAAAAATAGAGTGTGTTCTACTGAAAAATTTGCACCTTGAAGATATCTTTCCAACCCATATCATTTGTTTCATTCTAACGAATGATTTAGAACAAAATATGAAAATACGCTTGTTGCCACTCGTCGGGCGCCCACCGTTTTTAAAACTGCTCCTAAACCATGAGGAATCTTGAAAAATGTTCAACATGGCGAAGTTATGCATAATCCATAGTTATCCAAGAGTATATTATACGCCTTGTTCCGACAAACTTTTAGAAACAGGAGCGTAAACAATACCGAAATAACGCCTACAGTTGTTTCTCCCAACACTGAAGTGTAATTTGGCTAGCAGTGCAATTCTTTTAACTTTGGAAGGAGGTTCGAAAGTGTTGGCAAAATAACTACTCTACTAATATTAGGAGACTAAACAAGGCGTATATATATACATATGTTATTCATCGTCTAGTATGCAGAATAAGTTATTCTTTACCTCACATAATCTTACGATTGTTTTGAGCCGAGAGGTAATCCTATGATTAGTTCGTAAATAAATAGTATTTAAATACAAATACTTATATTTATATTGATTCTCTACGTAAATTTGACATGAATAAAAATATATTTCATAAGACTAGAAAATTTGCATTTTATGTATATTATACATCATGTTTTTATGTTTGTAATTTTACTTGATATAAAATATTTTTTAAGATAATTATATATTTTCTACGGTCTTTTTTTACGTATATAATAAAGCAAAAATTTAAAGAACGTAAAACTATAGTGCATTAATGCTAAAATAGAGTGGGTGAAGAATAACTATAGAATAACTGTTCCTCACCTACGAATAGTTATTCTTCACCCCCTCTGTTTTAACATTAATGCATCGTAAGTCTACCTTTCATAATATTTGTGTTATTTTTTATGCAAAAAGAGATCGTAAGAAAATATAAAATCATAGTAAAAAATATTTTATGTCATGTAAAATCTCAAACATAAAAGCACAACGTAAAATATACATAAAATGCAAATTTTCTAGTCTTATGACCTGTATTTTTGCTTTCTTATGTCAAATTTTACGTAGTGAATGAATAGAAATGTAACTAATTGTATTCCAAATATTATTTATTTATGCAACGATCGTAATATATATATATGGTGGGCCTATTCTACAAACACGCCCTAAAACGCTTATTCTGCACACATTTTTGCTTATTCTGCTAACACAAATGCACAACCCCACCTCGCATCGCCACCTCCTGTTGTAGGCCATGACCTCCACTTTCGTCCTGCTTCCCGTGCCCAACCACACCTCCATCCTTCTTCCTCCACAACCACTTCCACCTCCTATCACCTTCTTCTACGCACCGGAGCCACCCCGCCGCGAGCGCCCCTATCAAACGCCCGAGCACCCACTTCCCACCTCCAAATCCGCCCATACCAAGATTAGCCGCCTCGAGCTCTAGCTCCGGCGCTACCCTCCTGTGATGCACCCGTGCCTCCGGATCCTATGAACCACGATCTCCTACACCGCACCGTCGATGGATCCATCCACTCGCGGCCTCCTGCGATGCGTTGTCGGTGGATCCGGCAACCCACAGGGCCCCGCGACGCCATACATGTCATCGGACGAGCTCCCCCACCCCCATTCCACCGGACCAACAACCTCGCAAGGTCACGCCGCTGAGTCAGCTCCCAAGCGACCACCAGATTTTGGCCCCCAGTTGGACCTGATCTACGAGGGAGCACCAACTCGCCCAGTGCCGGTGGATCCAGGTAGGGAGTGTTAGATTGATCTCTTTCCCAATGGGCCCAACGGCCCATTAGACCTTGACTCGCGCCCTGATCGGAGGCGTCCAGCCCAAGCAAGGCTGGTGGGCTCCTATCGCGCAGTGCTATAAAGAGGAGGTAGGGACCTTGGCACAAGTTACGAGGTTCACCGCCGCCACTGTTTCCCCACTCCTAACCCTAATCCAATCCAGAGGGTAGCACTAAAGCGATGGGAAGTCCATCACCGCTGCTACCGCATCTCTCTCCTTCCCCACCGTCGTCACCACCTCACGACGATAGCCAGAGGAAGCTCATCGAGCACGCTACAAGGTAATAAACCACTACTCACACCGAACACATCTAGCCTTGTCGATCCACGGGATCTATCAATGGTATCATGAGCCACGAGGATTTTGATGTGTTTTCGGTTTAAATATGTACAAGAAAGCATTCCCCTCCCCGATATGAACCAAAGAAAGGGCAAAGATCAAGCTGAAAAGCAAAAGAAAAGGAAAGTCACCGGATTTCCATCCGGCAAAGAAGCGTCGCCGCAAGGCCGCGCATGTTCCTATCGATCCCCACACGCATCGGCATGCCGAGGTGTGGGGAAGAAGAACTCACCTCCTCGGAGGCAAAGGAAGGATCTAGATCAAACAGGAAAACGGAAAAGAATTTGGAGTCGATCCAAAACAAGTCAAGCAAAAAAAAGGAGGGGAACATGCTAAGTAAAGTATCAACCCTTCAGGGCGAAGGGCACCACCACCGCGCCCTTGACGGTGGCGCGTTCACCGTGAAGGTGCTCGCGCGCGCCGGCAAAGGAACGGAGGTGGAGACACCATGTCATGCTGTCGAGGGACCGAAAGGAAGAAGTGGCAGCACGGCCGACCCACTCGACGGTGGCGCGCTCGACGCAAAGGGAACGCGCAACCGGCAAAAGGGAAGGCCACGGCGCCACGATGTGCTGCTCCACCGACACCCATTACTCTCTCTGTCCAAATTTTTAGAGGGGGCAGGAGGGGCTGGTCGAGCTAGGGCAAAAATAGAGAACGGCACAGGACGACGAGCGACTCGGTGGAACGCTGGCGCGCGCAGCGCGGGACAGAAACGGCCGCTGCCGGCAGCCAAACCCACCTCGCTTCCGCTGCCAAGACACACCACCGCCGTGGGGCTCCAGGAAACCTGCTCGACGGGACAGAAGAGCCGCCACGCGAGCAAGGAGTCCCGGCCGTCGCGGGCTGCTCGGGAACGAGCGAGGAAAAGGGAGAAGAGGATCACCTCGGTAGGGCATGGATGCCACCACGCGAGGAAGGGCCAAGATCCCTTGTGCGCGGCGCCATGGACCAAGGTTGCCGTTGCCAGCGGCCAGCCTAGAGCTCACCGGCGGGAGAACCGGCAGATGCTGACTCGCGAGAGACAGCGGCGCTGGAGGGAAAGAATGGGTCCCTAGGGTTCCCTTGGCCGGCTGTGGTTTTGTTCTGGCGATCCTCACGGGGGGCCGTCGGATCTCCTAGACAGCCAGGATTACCCCGCGCCAAAACCCTAGGGGCGGCTCGGGCCTAGCAGGCCGGCTGGAGGTGGCAAGGCCCCTCGGGCCCCAGCGGGAGCCAGGCCGAGGCCGACCGAAAAGAAAAACTCCACAGACCGGGGGGAACCAGGCCAACCCAAGTTGGGCATTTTTATTTATTTTAAAGAATTCTCAGTTTCTGTCCTTTTAGGCAGATTCAGCAATTGTTTCTAAGCACTGTTTTTCTATGAAACTATGTTTAGAAAATAGAAAAGAAGAATGTTCAAAGTTTTTGTAAATGTAGATAGAATTGTAATATTATTTTTCTGAAAAGAAAAATAAAAGGTTCTGAAAATAAAAGAAGATTTTCAGAAAAAGAAAATTTCATGGATTTTATAAGAAGGGATTATAAAGTTCATGAATTTTATTTTATTTTGAATTATGACAGAATATATTTTTCTGTAATAGTGACATAATTTTTCTGCAAAGAAAATTAAAAGTTTCTGAAAATACAATATTTTTTCAGAAAAAGAAAAGTTCATGGATTTTATAAAAGTAATTATAAAGTTCATGAAACTTTGATTTTAATAGAATATTTTTTTGTAAACGTGCATGAATTTTTATATTCACGTTTTTCCGCTGCAAAGTAAAAGGTTTAGTCCTCCAATTAAATTGGAACCAACGGGAAAATTTAATTGGAAGAACTGTTATTAGCAAAGTTTTTCCCTTGTGGGTGAAATAAGATTCAAACAGTTTCCGCAATGACAATAGAATGATGTTTGTTTTTAAAGTTAAGATATGGTATTGTTGTTTTCTGACCAACGTTGATGATAACAATACTATATTTGTATGAGTCATCTTATATTCAAAGCTTGAATATCTGATAAATTTTGTATCAAAGTGATCAATTTTTCGGAGCACAAATAGAGAAATGCATATTTCTATTTCTGCTGCAATATGGTTAATGATGATGATTATTTCTTAGCAAAGTTGTTCAATAAGAATACTAACATCACATTGTTCATGAGTTATATGCATTATTTCCATTTCTGCCCAACGGTGATATGGAATTAATGTAGAAGGATGATGTTTTATTCTAATTCTGCCACCACGGTGATTTAGAATATTCCAGAAAGTTTAAAAAGGTTTAATGTGCATGATTTTAATCAGACCAACGTAGGGTTATTTTTATGCTCATTACCGTTGTTTATTGGCTAAGTTTTCTCAGACTAAAAGTTATTCAAGCTTTCACTCATGAAAGCGAATGTTTTGGGCACTAGTGACCCGAAAGATGGAAAAGAAAGGTCATAACTTGAGGGAATAAATTCTCTCTAAACAATGGCTTCACAAGAAAAGAACTCTTGGATATTAATTCAAGAAAAGAAAAGAGATAGATCATTGAGAGTCTTGGTTGACGAATGTCTTTCATGTACTCTCTATGATGAAGTCTCCTTTTTTCAGTCAACATGATTGAAATGAAACAAGCAACATGCATGTTGAATTTGACCAACGTCGGATCAAACATGTGTGTCAAAGATAATTCAGATTTATTTTTGAATTTGATGCAGTCAAAAGAGCCAATTATGGCATTTATGTCCCTTAAAGGGAATTACACGCATGGCGGGAAAAGTCTGGGAAGAATGCCTGCGTAACCGGGTAAAGTTAACATTGTATTATGTCAACAATCCGTGTATGGCGGGAGAAATTTTGGCAAAGGCCTTATCCTGTATGACAGGAGAAAGTTATGATGACTCGTGTGCGGTTAATGTGTCCCACTATGGGAGAAAAGTATGGCGTAGCTATTAAGCTTTCCTAGTATCGACCGTACACCTTATGTGTAACGGTCATTATGCAATCACTAAATCCAGATAGGATAAAAGTAACAGACGAACCTAAAGACAAAAATGATATGCAAGTGTGACTTGCAAAAGTGACAACTATAATGAACTCTGTTGAGTTTCTGAAATGAGATGAGGAAAAAATACTCCCATACTAGTTAACTTATAACTTCATTTTACATGAAGTGATAAGATGAATGAGCTAGATAATCGAAGTTTCCTCATTTCACAAGAACTATGAATGGGTTTCGAAATTGTGGCAGAAAAGTTCTTGCCACATTTCGAGGGGGAGATAGAGACATGAAATACATTGTAGTGTATTTCATGACTCCTCTGTACTTTAGATGATGTGATGCACATTACTCCTCTGTACTTTAGATGATGTGATGCACATTATGCATCTAAAGTGATCCATTAATGAAGAATGTGATTGTCAAGGGGAGTACGACAGTCATCTGAATACCGTCATTATGATACCCCTAAAGAAAAGAAACAGTTGTATTTTCGGATCTTTTATAGTTCCGAAAGCAGACTAAGGAATACAACAATGGTGCTTAAAGTATCATAAAGAAGAAAGTTTAAAGATACGCCATTTCTTTAGTGAAGATGGAGTAATCTGGGGGAGCATGTTGTATGACCTATACAACACCTGTTGTTAGCTCTACGAGGGATCTTGTGATACAGGTCCCTGTAAAACCTATTGCCTTTTTGGAAATGGGTGACTATAGAATTAATTTGCCTCTTGGCAATGACAAAGCAACGACAACCCCGTATGAAAGAAGTGCGAGTACCTGAGATTTTGATGGTCTCTAGGAATGTGAAAATCAGATACTTGTGACTACTATAAAGTCTATGTTAGTGAAATTCCATCATTTAAATTTCACTAACATAGACTTTATGAAGGGTCTACAAGGCAAATGTGATTCCAAAGGAAATATGTGAAGGTGTAAAACATGACTTAAATCGAAAGATTTTGTGCAAAGAAAATGAGAGGACAATTGCATTCATGCAAAGTTATAGAATGGGAAATTCGTTTCCCAATTCCTATGCATGTGGATGATGTCATACTTGCTAGTGGTGATGTCAATCTACTGCAGGAGGAGAAAAGAAGTTCTTGTCCTCAAAGTTCAAAAGAATAAAAGGGGGTATTAGGAATGTCGCATGGACATGCTAAGAAAGATCTCTAAAGTATGCATACGAGAAAACCTACGCCTGTTCTCATAGTCAAGGGTAATGGAACTGGAAACTATGGTGTTTCAAAAGCTAATAAGAAAAGATTGTAAACAAATATGGTACCACATGCTTCAGTTGATGGAAGCTCAAGATATTACCCTGACACAGTTCACGTATATATCCGGGTTGTTTTGGCAAATGTCTAGTCCATAGATAAATCAACGGAATGGAGTCAAAGATATCAACCTCATGATGAAAGAAATAAGTGCTCTCAAAAGATTGTGAGTACAAAGGCAGGACTTGTGAAATGTATAGCGAAATCCACAATTATCGCTAACTTTCATACTCGGAGTTTTGTGTGGAAAATCTCCAAATGAGTGAAACGATTGTCATCAATGTGATGCAATGATATGTTATAGCTTGATATGAGGCTGAGGGATAGGAAAAATGGTTAATGGCTACCTATGCTCGGAGTTGATAATGGTTGACAACAACGATAACCATTTTAAGTTCTTTCGCTCCTGTCACAACGAGTCAAGTGTTGATGCCAAACGCACTGACAAAGAGTTACGTGTTGTGAAGGAGAAAGTCCGGAATTATGGAAAAATGCTTGAAGCATAAAAGCAACAAACAAGTGTTTGTAGATCTGCTTATCAAAGGCTTACCGCCCAGTGTGTTCGGAGAACATACAGTCGAGATGGGTTTTATGGTATAGTCTAATATTTCCGGACAATAAAGGGCCCAAGGTTAAAGAATCTATCTCAAAATAGAGAGGTACATTGTGGATGTCTGATTCCATCGACAATTGAGCCGTGACGATGAAACATGCCCTATGTATTGATCTGTTACGAAACGGGTGAAGTTAAAAGTATATGATGAGATCAAGGGGGAGAATGTTAGATTGATCTCTTTCCCAATGGGCCCAACCTTGACTCACGCCCTGATCGGGGGCGTCCAGCCCAAGCAAGGCTGGTGGGCCCCTATCGCGCACTGCTATAAAGAGGAGGTGGGGACCATGGCACAAGTTACGAGGTTCGCCGCCGCCACTGTTTCCCCACTCCTAACCCTAATCCGATCCAGAGGGTAGCACTGAAGCGATGGGAAGTCCATCACCGCCGCTACCGCATCTCTCTCCTTCCCCACCGTCATCACCACCTCACGACGGTAGCCAGAGGGAGCTCATCGAGCACGCTACAAGGTAATAAACCACTACTCACACCGAACACATCTAGCCTTATCGATCCACGGGATCTATCAGGGAGGCCTCGTCGGAGCTCGCAACTCCAAAATGGCTTCTCGTGAGGACCTCGCCTTGATCCGGGGCTCAATCGACCCCCTGCTCCCCCACTACTCTCCTCCATTGACGGCACTGTGGCACGTGACACCATCTGAGGCCTGGCACGACCGCCCTGTCGTGTGACGCCGACCTCCATATCCCCGGTCGTAGCCACCGCCGCGCCCCGCCTCCCCGGTCCCGTCCGCCACCATCACCACGCCCGCGACAGCAAGCCTCGTTGGGCCCAGGTACCACCACCCACTGAATCCTCTGAATCCACTCACTCCCCTTGTTGGGATGAGATCCTGATGGTGCTTCCCTCAAAATCCTCTCCCTTCCTCCCATGTCTCCGATGCAGGAGGCAACATGGCCCTGCAACTCGGGAGGTTGAGAGGGCGTCCAGTTTGCGTGCAGCTGTAGTCCATGGCTGCCTCCCACTGTGCCCCTCCCCCCACAAGCACTACACTTGAGAAGAGAGTGATGGCCAGCTGGCATGGCAGGACAGTGCACACATCTGCTCTTCGTCTCTGTCAAGACGAGGATGAAGTTATCCTTCATCCACTTCTTTTTGAAGTGCGTGTATGCAGTTCGGTGTGTGCTAAAACAAACACACACATCAGTCCACTATGTCCTCTAATGCCGAAAAAGAGGATGATTTGCAGTGTGGATATATGGAGTCCAAAGCATTTCTTGAGCTAGTAGCATGCAATGTGCTACTGCGGTCGACAAAAAACGTTAATTTGTTTCTCGGGGGTGTACACTTGAAGTCCACTCATTTTTATATGTTTCTTCTGAAAATCATTTGAAGTGCACTCAGTAAGAAAAATACAAGAGAAGATTGTTGTTCATTTGAAGTTCATTTTGTTTTATTAAGAAACACATAGAGAAAAATGTAGTAAAAAATAGATGAGTTTGGTTTTAGAAAAAGCAATTCGTTTTGGAAACTAGTGTAGTATATCGTACCCACTCCCGCAAGTCATTGTATTTATTTTTGAATGAAGGTATAAAATTGCACCTCGCTTCAAAAATGTCATGGAGTACGCTCGCTGAGTCCAAGTGGTGCGCTTGCTCCGCCTATGCATGTAGAAAATAATAAGTATATAAAATGACAACGAAAAGTCATGACGTTCACTTTTGGCAGTGTTGAGGTTCATTTTTGGAAGTCTCGCGGTTCACTTACTACCAACGTGAAGTGTAGAAAAATGTTATGGAAATGATAAAAAAAAGTAGTGAGGTTGACTTCTCTATAGCGATGTGGTTCATTTACCTTCGATGTGAAGTGCACTCCGCTTACTTGTCTTCAAAAATTCACATCCAACAAAAAGAAAAATGATGCAATGCACTTGTCTGACGGATGCATTGCGGTTTCCCATAAAAAAATCAGTGCACTTTTCTATCCGATGCGGTTCACGAGTTGATTTCGGTGTCGCGAAAAAACAGATTGTCAGTATTTCGGTAATTTCAGAACTACTCTTAAACCGTAAGGAATTAGAGAGAGTGTTGTACATGAAAAATATGTGCCTCGTCGATATCTTTCCAACACCGTATCATTTGCATCGTTTCGACAAGTGGTTTGAAATGTTTTACGAAAATACGCTTGCTGCCACTCGTAGGCAGCCACACCGTTTTCAAAATTCATTTAAACCCGCGAGTAATCTCAACAAATGGCCTACATATGAAAGTTATGCATATTCCATAGCTTTTCAACGCCATATAATATGCCTCGTTCCGAAGAACGGTTTAAAAATTGCAGCAAAAACAGTCCCAAAAGACAAAGAAAATTCAAAAAAAATAGAATTCCCTTTTTAGTAAATTTGAAATTACTCTCAAACCGTAAGGAATTAGAGAGAGTAATATACATGAGAAAGATGCGACTCGATGATATTTTTCCAACGCTATATTGTTTGCTTCGTTCCAATGAGTGGTTTAGAAAAAATCGCGAAAATACGCTCGTTGCAGCCCGTTATGCATCCACCATTTTTGAAACAACTCTCAAACCGCGAGGAATCACAAAATATATTCAACATGACGGAGTTGGGGATTTTCGGTAGCAATCCAACAGTATATTATACGCCTTATTTTGACAAACGGTTTAAAAACTGAAGCCAAAATGGTAACCAAAAATTGCGTACAGTTTTTCTAATGACATTGCAGTGCTCATTTTGAAAGGGATGCACTGCACTAACGTTGAGCGTGTAGTTGGAAAGTGTGTGTAGAATAACTATTCTACTTATATTAGCAGAATAGACGGGCTATTCATCACCCAGGATGCAGAATAGTTTATTCTTCACTCGAGATGATCTTACGATCAATTTACAAATAAATTACATTTAAAATACAAATAGTTACATTTATATTGAATATCTACATAAAATTTGACAAAATAAAAACAAAAATATAGGTCACAAGACCAAAAAAATAAATTTATTGTAATTTTTGCACTATTTTTATATGTTCGTAATTTTGCGTGACATAAAATACTTTTACATTGATTATATTTTTTTATGATCACTTTTTACATATAAAAAAAGACAAAATTTACGAAACGTAAAATTACGGTGCTTTGAAGTTAAAATAGAGGGGGTGAAGCATAACTATTCCTCACCCAGGGTGACGAATAGCGCGACCCTATATATATATATATATATGTATGTATATATATATATATATGTATGTATATATATATATATATATATATATATATATATATATATATATATATATATATATATATATATATATATATATATATATTGTCGCGCTATTCGTCATCATCGGTGAGGAATAATTATTCTTCACCCCCTCTATTTTTACATCAATGCACTGTAGTTTTACGTTTCATAAATTTTAATATTATCTCATACGTGAAAAGAGACCGTAAAAAAAAAATATAGTAAGCGAAAAAATTTATGTCACGTAAAATTACAAACATAAAATATAGTGTAATTTATACATAAAATGCGATTTTTCGAGTCTTATGACCTATATTTTTGTTGCTTATGTCAAATTTGATGTAATGAATCAATATAAATTTAATTATTTGCATTTAAAATGTAACTTATCTATGAAACGGTCCTAAAATTAACTCGGATGAGAAATAATTTATTCTACACCCGGTGATAAATAAAATTTATCATATATATACATATAGAAAGTTTTTCGTCACCCAGGATACAAAATAGGTTATTCTTCACCCACGTAATCTTACAACCGTTGCACACATAGATTACATTTAGAATACCAATAGTTATATTAATATTGATTCAGTACGTAAAATTTGATATAAAAAGATTAAAATACAGGTCATAAGACCAGAAAAAATCGCATTTCATGTATATTTTACACTGTGTTTTTATGTTCGTAATTTTACGTGAGATAAAATATTTTTTATGATGACTATATATTTTCTTACGGTCTCTTTTTACGTCTGAAATAAGAAAAAAATTGGAACATAAAATTATGGTGCATAGATGTAAAAATAAAGGCGGGTGATTCTTCACCCACGGTGAGAAATAGTCACTCCCTATGATATATATATATATATATATATATATATATATATATATATATATATGAAAAATACATCCTACCACTCGGGGGTAGTTTAGCCACATGTTCCATATACTATCATGGGGTAGTATGTATAATAATTTATCAACTTAATTATGTACATATACTAAATAGAAGATTATTCAAAGTGAATTACACGAAAAAATTATAAGTTAACCCATAGTTTTTATTATATTTGTGAAATACATATATATTTGTATATGAAAAAGAGCATACACAAAATATGATACATACTTCCAAAAAATAGTATATGTACTATCTAAATATGATTATATATTACATACGACATGTGCATACACTAGTAGAAAACAGGGCTTTGGTTCGGGCCTGGCCAGCCCATTAGTCCCGGTTCTTCACGAACCGGGACCCAGGGGAGCATTAGTCCCGGTTCATGACCCCAGGGGGCCGGCCACGGCCTCGTGGGCATTGGTCCCGGTTCGTCTGGACCCATTTGTCCCGATTCTAGGCACGAACCGGGACCAATGGGTCGCGCTCCTGGCCCACATCCATTGGTACCGGTTCGTGCCTTGAACCGGTTTAGAAGGGGGCTTTAGCCCCGGTTTATGCCACGAACCGGGACAAATAATTTGCCTATATATACCCATCGTCGCGGCAGTGCACTCTGTTTTTTCTGGCCGGCGAGGGGAGGGCATTTGGGTGCTCTAGCTCACCTACTGTGCACATGAGGTGTTCGATGAAATGCCCGAGCCACACTAGTTAAGCTTTCTCCTCTCGAAGCTCGACGTCGGAGCTCCATTTTTCTCGAGATTTGTCTAGATTTAGCGGTCCGTCACGCCTCGTCCCCGTTTTCACCGTTGGGGCACGTCCATGTGTACGCCTGCAATGTCGTCTGCAAGCTCCTCCGCACACAGTGAGGTAAGTCGATTTGGATTTTCGGTTGACATTGGATTTGGGGATTTCTCATCTAGGGTTTCGCGGGATGGGCCGTAATATGCGCCTTTCTGGCTCGTAGGTGGATGGCTGCGGGATTGTGCAGTTCCAATCCGAGTTTTTCATTCCCAATCCAAGTTTCTACGGCCTTGAGGAGCGCTCGAATCACCGTTGCCCGGGGCATGGGCTAATTCCTGCTCGCCGTGTTTCTTGGGGTGGAGCAAGCACGGGAAGAAGGTTTTTGGGTTGTCCACTCGATGTAATTCCTCAAAACATCATTTGGTACTATGTTTCCATAGATTTATTGCAAAGTTATGAATTTCATCTAATTATGTGAACTCTGATTTAACAGCTTCCTGATGAGTGTGATTGGGTTGTTTGGATTGACCCCACTCCCACTGAGCTAGTGGGGCAAGCTTTCGAGGAGCTCCATGGTGGCCTTGAACGTAGTTGGATCAAAGCTAGTAGGGTGGAGAAGAAGGTTATGGATCTGAACAATGAAAACAAGAAAATGCAAATGAAGTTGAAGAAAAGGAATGAGCTCATGGAAACAATGTGTTTTCTCTTTGTTCTTGGCATCAACATTGTGGCTAGTTTAGTTTCTATTTCGTCTAAGCAAGACAATTAAGTGGCAGTGTGTGTGTTATGTTTCGGCTAGTGTGTTGTGTCCTAGATGTAATTCTATCATTTATGCACTGTTGTGAACTTGAGCAAATGTAATGTTGTGCCCTAGATGTAATGGATATCATGTGTTGTGTTAAAATTGTCACCACTGCCAACTTGGAACCTTTTCAGAGTTCATTTCAAATGCTTTCAAATTTCATGGTCTTATAGCTCAAAATAATCAGTAGATGCATGAAAAATAACAAATGAAGTCAGAAAGGGTTGTAAATTGATGATGTGGCTTTGAATGGTGCATTTTGAACACAGAAAAACTATGGAGTTCAAATAAGTTCAAAAAAATGAAATCCCTTTGTAATAGACGAGTTTCTGTATGAAACCCTGATACTTCGAAAGAGATTGTCCGTTTTGTATACGAAGTGCATCCAGTTTTTGCCATAACCCTCTCAACTTTCTCGCACATGCTATGTGGGTGAAATGATGATACCATGCCAACTTGGAACCTTTTCAAAGTTCATTTCAAATGCTTTTCAATTTCATGGTCTTATAGCTCAAAATAATTAGTAAATGGATGAAAAATAACAAATGAAGTCAGAAAGGTATGTAAATTGATGATGTGGCTTTGAATGGTGCATTTTGAACACAGAAAAACTATGGAGTTCAAATAAGTTCAAAAAAATGAAATCCCTTTGTAACACATGAGTTTCCGTATGAAACCCTGATACTTCGAAAGAGATTGTCCGTTTTGTACACGAAGTGCATCCAGTTTTTGCCGTAACCCTCTCAACTTTCTCGCACATGCTATGTCGGTGAAATGATGATACCATGCCAACTTGGAACCTTTTAAGAGTTCATTTCAAATGCTTTTCAATTTCATGGTCTTATAGCTCAAAATAATCAGTAAATGCATAAAAAATAACAAATGAAGTCAGAAAGGGTTGTAAATTGATGATGTGGCTTTGAATGGTGCATTTTGAACATAGAAAAACTATAGATTTCAAATAAGTTCAAAAAAATGAAATCCCTTTGTTAACAGACGAGTTTCCATATGAAACCCTCATACTTCGAAAGAGATTGTCCGTTTTGTACACGAAGTGCATCCAGTTTTTGCCGTAACCCTCTCAACTTTCTCGCACATGCTATGTGGGTGAAATGATGGTACCATGCCAACTTGGAACCTTTTCAGAGTTTATTTCAAATGTTTTTCAATTTCATGGTCTTATAGCTCAAAATAATTAGTAAACGCATGAAAAATAACAAATGAAGTCAGAAAGGGTTGTGAATTGATGATGTGGCTTTGAATGGTGCATTTTGAACACACAAAAACTATGGAGTTCAAAAAAAATGAAATCCCTTTGTAACAGACGAATTTCCGTATGAAACCCTCATACTTCGAAAGAGATTGTCCGTTTTGTACACGAAGTGCATCTAGTTTTTGCCGTAACCCTCTCAACTTTCTCGCACATGCTATGTGGGTGAAATGATGATACCATACCAACTTGGAACCTTTTCAGAGTTCATTTAAAATGCTTTTCAATTTCATGGTCTTATAGCTCAAAATAATCAGTAAATGCATGAAAAATAACAAATGAAGTCAGAAAGGGTTGTAAATTGATGATGTGGCTTTGAATGGTGCATTTTGAACACAGAAAAACTATGGAGTTCAAATAAGTTCAAAAGAATGAAATCCCTTTGTAACAGACGAGTTTCCGTATGAAACCCTCATACTTCGAAAGAGATTGTCCGTTTTGTACAAGAAGTGCATCTAGTTTTTGCCATAACCCTCTCAACTTTCTCGCACATGCTATGTGGGTGAAATGATGATACCATGCCAACTTGGAACCTTTTCAGAGTTCCTTCCAAATGCTTTTCAATTTCATGGTCTTATAGCTCAAAATAGTTAGTAAATGCATGAAAAATAACAAATGAAGTCACAAAGGGTTGTAAATTGATGATGTGGCTTTGAATGGTGCATTTTGAACACAGAAAAACTATGGAGTTCAAATAAGTTCAAAAAAATGAAATCCCTTTGTAACAGACGAGTTTCCGTATGAAACCCTCATACTTCGAAAGAGATTGTCCGTTTTGTACACGAAGTGCATCCAGTTTTTGCCGTAACCCTCTCTACTTTCTCGCACATGCTATGTGGGTGAAATGATGATACCATGCCAACTTGGAACCTTTTCAGAGTTCCTTCCAAATGCTTTTCAATTTCATGGTCTTATAGCTCAAAATAGTTAGTAAATGCATTAAAAATAACAAATGAAGTCACAAAGGGTTGTAAATTGATGATGTGGCTTTGAATGGTGCATTTTGAACACAGAAAAACTATGGAGTTCAAATAAGTTCAAAAGAATGAAATCCCTTTGTAATAGACGAGTTTCCGTATGAAACCCTCATACTTCGAAAGAGATTGTCCGTTTTGTACACGAAGTGCATATAGTTTTTGCCATAACCCTCTCAACTTTCTCGCACATGCTATGTGGGAGAAATGATGATACCATGCCAATTTGGAACCTTTTCAGAGTTCATTCCAAATGCTTTTCAATTTCATGGTCTTATAGTTCAAAATAATCAGTAAATGCATGAAAAATAACAAATGAAGTCAGAAAGGGTTGTAAATTGATGATGTTGCTTTGAATGGTGCATTTTGAACACAGAAAAACTATGGAGTTCAAATAAGTTCAAAAAAATGAAATCCCTTTGTAACAAACGAGTTTCCGTATGAAACCCTGATACTTCGAAAGAGATTGTCTGTTTTGTACACGAAGTGCATCCAGTTTTTGCCGTAACCCTCTCAACTTCCTCGCACATGCTATGTGGGTGAAATTATGATACCATGCCAAATTGGAACATTTTCAGAGTTCATTTCAAATGCTTTTCAATTTCATGGTCTTATAGCTCATAATAATCAGTAAATGCATGAAAAATAACAAATGAAGTGAGAAAGGGTTGTAAATTGATGATGTGGTTTAGAATGGTGCATTTTGAACACATGAAAACTATGGAGTTCAAATAAGTTCAAAATATGAAATCCATTTGTAACAGACGAGTTTCCGTATGAAACCGTGATACTCCAAAAGAGATTGTCCGTTTTGTACACGAAGTTCATCCAGTTTTGCCGTAACCCTCTCAACTTTCTCGCACATGCTATGTGGGTGAAACGATGATACCATACCAAATTGGAACCTTTTCAGAGTTCATTTCAAATGCTTTTCAATTTCATGGTCATATAGCTCAAAATAATCAGTAAATGCATGGAAAATAACAAATGAAGTGAGAAAGGGTTGTAAATTGATGATGTGGCTTTGAATGGTGTATTTTGAACACAGAAAAACCGTGGAGTTCAAATAAGTTCAAAAAAATGAAATCCCTTTGTAACAGACGAGTTTCCGTATGAAACCGTGATACTTCGAAAGAGATTGTTCGTTTTGTACACGAAGTGCATCCAGTTTTTGCCGTAACCCTCTCAACTTTCTCACACATGGTATGTGGGTGAAATGATGTTACCATGCCAACTTGGAACCTTTTCAGAGTTCATTTCAAACTTTAATAGCCAAAAGAATTATCATAAAAGAAAATAAATAAGTAATTAGAATTTTGTTACAAACTTTAATAGCACAAAGAATTATCATGAAATAAAATAAATAAGTAATTAGAAACAAAAAAGAAAGCAAAAAACTGGATTTTTTTTTTAAAAAGTGCCACCTACAGGGCCACCACGGCCTGCATACGACTAGAAACCCATTACTAGGGCGAGGATGCAGGGCCGCAGTAGGCCCAATAGGCCCACAAGCAGATAGAGTGATTTTAGACCCGTAAGCCTGTAGTAGAGAGGAGCTCGAAGTGGTTGGTTCGGCAGGGCTTATAAACCACTCCGAGCCCCTCTCGGCTAGCGAGGTGGGACTAAACATAGCACCGCGCCAGTGCAAGGCCTTTGGTCCCGGTTGGTGCCACCAACCGAGACTAAAGGGGGGCATGGGTACCGGTTGGTGCCACCAACCGGGACTAAAGGGGGGCATGGGTACCGGTTGGTGCCACCAACCGGGACCAAAGGCCTCTGCTTCGCGCCCTTCGGGCTGATGAAAAGAGACCTTTAGTCCCGGTTGGTGACACCAATAGTCCCGGTTGGTGACACCAACCGGGACCAATGCCACCATTAGTCCCGGTTGGTGCCACCAACCGGGACCAAAGGCCTTTGCTTCCCGCCCTTTGGGCTACTAAAAAGAGACCTTTGGTCCCGGTTGTTGACACCAACCGGGACTAAAGGTGTGGCTATATAAGCGGCAGTTTAGAAATTTTGATCTCTCCCCTCTCTCCATTCGATCCCGACGCCGACGCAACCCCTGCCGCCCCGACGCTGCCCCTGCCCCGTCGATGCCATCGTCCCTCTGCCCCGTTGACGCCGTCCTCGTCGTTGCCGTTAGATGTTCGTGTTGGTTTGTCTTGTTGTAGAACCAACCCCTATTCGTTTACTCCCTCCGTTTCTAAATATTTGTCTTTCTAAAGATTCAACTACGGTTAGACACGAAGGAAAACGAGTGAATCTACACTTTAAATTATGTCTATATACATCTGTATGTAGTCTGTAGTGAAATCTCTAAAATGAGAAATATTTAGGAATGGAGGAAGTATTACAAATTTTTTGTAGCTATTAAGGAAGAAAGTAATGGACATTTACATGTCAGAGTCTCCCCATAAGCATTTGATGGCACGGGCCGCTGCTTTATAGAAGATGGATGTGAAACCAAAATCATATTCTACCAACTTTTGTTTAGTGCATATTATCATTTAGCAGTATGTTGGTTGTGCCTCTCCATGATCAATGGAGATCTTCTATAGATGTATTGTAGTTTTGTCATGCATTAATCTTCTGAATGGTTGACCATAGAAAAACTTATGTAGTTCTCAATTTCTTTATATGTTTCTGGTTGCAAGGAGAACTCTTACTCCTTTCGGAATTACTACTTCAAACATTGTAGATTCCAATCTCTTGTGTATTTACATCAAAGATTGTTTTTAAACTTCTAATTGCAAGTTCTTTTAGAATGGTGGACCTACTTAATGATTTTAGTTTCTGAGAAATGTATTCATATACCTATTTGACAATGTCCCTTTCAATCCGAATGAATCACAGGAAATGATGAGTTTTACTGAGTTCGTGGAGAAATATGTGTGCTACAGTCAGGAAAAGAGGGAGTAATCTACAACATAGGATATTGAATAGTGTAAATAGTAGTTGCAGTGAATCATGTTGTATTAGGTATCACGCTGGAATTAGCTTGTCGAGTGACTCAATCTATTTTACCATAGGGATTTGGAGGATCAATCACTATTGTTTATATGCAACTGCATGCCTATAGTGACGTCTCAGTTTTGAAAATATAACTTGAGCAACATCACAAATATCATGTATCTATTTAATTCATACATACTTGGGATCATTGTTTTATATTGATGTGGTCTCATTTGGTCAACATTTTAGACGTGCGTTGTTGCACGTGCACATATTACTAGTTTATAGTAAGTGCTTAGTAGTTGAACTAGTTGATTTAATAAAACTAATTTATTAAATTTTACTATATATAGAAGTAGTTTATTTTTAGTAAGAACTACTTTATTTTATTTATTTATAGTAAGTGCTTAGTAGTTGAACTAGTTGATTTAATAAAAACTACTTTATTTTACTATATATAGAAGTAGTTTATTTTTGGCAAGAAAATTAATAGAATTAATTTATTTTTTTAGTTCATTTTACGATGCCTATCCCGCATCCTCGTCGTCGACTCGGCGGAGGACACCTGCTTGATCAAAGGGGCCCTGTCCGGGACTGGGCTCCGCCCGGCTGGTATTGGGAGGTGCTACCTTCCGGGGGGCGTAGGTTGGTGAGGAGCCAGCCCGTTGTTGACCCGATCCTTGTTTGGTGGCGGTCGCGTGGGCCAGTGACGGTGCCGAGGCTTCCGGACACCGCGGAGGTGATACGTCACCGTGTCAGCGAGGGGGAAGAGCACGTCCGTCGCTACATGGTTGCGTTGGAGGGCAGGTTCAACAATACCTGGCAGGTTCTTCAGGGATCTCACTGGAGCTATGATCCTGTGATGGTTCCTTCTCTTTGGGTGTCCACCGTCCACAACGATACCCGTTGGGCACTATGGTTCTAGCTGTATTAGTGATGCTATATGTATGATAGTATTCGAGGAGTATTAGTGATAATATTTGACGATGTACGAACACAAGAGATGATGTAGTTTTGCTTATAATTGAATGCATGCTAATTTGAATACTACTTTATTTTACGATTTGGTTTTGCTTATTGGTCCTACCTAATACTGATGATCATGTGCTAAGAACAATTAAGTAGGGTTGGTTCGATGACTATGAGGATGATGATTGTATGACTTGTTATTAATAACGAGTAGAAGTTGTATGATGATGATTAATTAATAGGACTTGTTATTATATAATATGATGCATGATGCGAGCATGAAGATTTATTATATATAGATGTTCAATTCTTTCGATATATATAGTGTGTCACGATTATATTATTGTTTACACACATTTACCACATTAAAACAGGAAATGTCTGACGATGGATATTGGGAGTGTGAATATTGCGACGACTCTCGGGGTATGTGCGACATGCCTCACCTGCGAGACGATAGGTTATTCAGCATGAAGCTTGACGAAAACGGCGATATGTGCCTCCCTTGCCATGCAAGAAGATATGTGTTTGAGAGGCTCGGTTTCAAAGACCACGAGAGAATTGAGACGAGGAGCGCTAAGCTGAGGACTATACATGGTCACACATTTGTTATCCAAGTATTTAATTCAGTTTTTGAAACATAATTTGGGTGCCCAAAGAGGGATGATCTTTGCAAGGCATATGGATTTCAGAAGGGAATGGAAATCACCTTCGATCTTCGTCCTAAAGATAATATTTCAGACAACATCGACATTTGAGTGGTTGTCGATGATATGCTTTCTGTTTTACCTCCATGTGAGTTTCTCAACCATATTTGTCAAGTAATTTGCATTTATATTTAGAAATAGTTGGTGTAGTCAACCTGTTTTCCTCTCGCAATTTACATGGCATGTGGTGTTCATCGTCTATTAAAACTTTGGCCACACGTTGCAGGTTCCTAGTTATTGCGCCATAGTTATAATTGTCTCATGTTACATGTTGTACAAACAACGACAACAACCCAAATTGTCCTTTGAATGATGTAGCACATGTGGTCGTTCTGAATGGTTTATATAATGCCCACATTGTGTGGAAGTGTTTAGAGCTCAAGGTGTACTATTACAAAATTGAATTTGATGTTTTAACAAGTTATACTCATATCTTGTGGACAATTACAAAATTTCTAAGTATTTTTTAAACATTAAATTATTACAAAATTTGGGTGGTTGTCGATGATATGCTTCCTGTTTTACCTCCATGTGAAGTAATTTGCATTTATATTTAGAAATAGTTGGTGTTCATCCATATACTAAATTTGTTAAATATAATTCATAGCTTATTTCGTTGCTTCGACTGAATTACGGAAATTAATTGAAACGACACACTACACGTACGGATCACATCTAACTTGGGAGAAGAAGGATGATCTTCTCCACTTTCTTGTTGCTGGTGTTCTGGCTTCTAGGGATACCTTCCCGTATCATTTTGTAATTGACCAAAATTATTCATTTTACATGCCACTAGTGCATAGGTTGAGTCCAGATGACATTCGCCGAAATGTCTTGGTAAGAGTTTCCTAATTAAGTACGCTCCACTATTGCATAAATGGTGTTGATTACATTACTAACTAGGTTATTATTATGTTCTTCAACAACAACTGTCACATGATGTACTGCCTCCGTTAATGGATCCAGAAGGTTAAATGAGAATTAGAAGCCCGCTGAGGGCTGAGTTCTATGCTCCATACTTGATTAACTTCAAATCAAGATAAAAAAGACTCCAAATTGAAGCATGGAGAGAAATAAAGAAGGTTCGCAAGCCACAAGCTGGAGACCGTTGGATCTCTGTGATTCGTCATGGAGCCATAGGTCTTATTCTGTTTTATGACATTATATCTAAGAGGAGGACTAGGTCTTAGAGAGACAAGTTATTCTAGTTTATATTATTACTTGACATGATCGATTAAATAGGATGCATGATGCATATGATGACTATATATATATTATGATGTTTTTCTGTTTTATTTTATGTGTATCATATGATAACTTGGTATATGATTAAGTTGATGATGAGTTGTTAGATGATCGATTAGAATACTATTGCCATTCGACGAAAATGATATAAAATGATATAGTGTAAAAAAGATGCATATCTGTGCATGTAACTCGTGTATATATTTTGTAAATATGTTCGACAAAGCACGACGGATGACCAATCACGGAGATATATAAGAGAGGACACTTTTCTAAGCCGTGTCAACGTTAGGCATAGCAGTAGCAGTAGCGTTGGTAAACCAAGCACGGAGATATATAAGAGAGGACACTTTTCAATCTAAGCCGTGTTAACGTTAGGCATAGCAGTAGCGTTGGTAAACCAAGCACGGAGATATATAATAGAGGATACTTTTATCTATTAGCTAGCTAATAACAACCTAAATTAACCCCTAAACTAACCCTTTTAAAAAAAAAAACCCCAACTCCAGCCAGGTGCTGACGCGTGAATGCCTTTTTGTCCCGGTTGGTGTCAGCAACCGGGACTAAAGGCCCCCCTACCTGGCCTAGCCGCAGCGGCCACGTGGAGGCCCATCTGTCCCGGTTCGTGTAAGAACCGGGACTAAAGGCTAAGGGCATTACTAACGACCTTTTTGTCCCGGTTCCAAAACCGGGACAGAAGGCCCTTACAAACCAGGACAAAATGCCCTTTTTCTACTAGTGATACTCTCCGATTTAACAGATTCTACATACAAAAAATAATATATATACTATTTAAACATGATTATATATATATATATATATATATATATATATATAGTCTATTTAGAACCAGGGTCAAGAATAATTAATTCTTCACCCCGGTCGGACGAACCACCCCCACACTCCACCCCAGTTTACTCCTCCGGCGCCGAAAGGAAAGCGAGGTACACACATCCGCGCGTATCCATCGTAATTTTTGTTTTAGTTAAAATAAAATTACACCGGCAGTTGGTTCCGAATTCTCACATCCCAGAGCTCTCGCCCCCATGTTCCTGGGAGAACCTTCTCTCTCCCCATGACCGAAAGCGAGCGACTGCTCCGATCAACATCGCGACGGTTTTACGACGAGTTGATTCGGCGGCGGGAGGATTCACTGCGTGGTGGTTGGCCTTCGCGGCATGCAACACTTGGTGGACTGGTCAATGGTATGCTGCACAGCGGACGGAGGGTGAGGACGGCTCGCCCACCTGCAACCTCATCCTCCGGCTGGAATCGAGGAGGGCCATCGCTCCCCGACCTCCCTCTTCACTAGCAGCCTGCTAGTACTTGATGATTACCTCTCGTATGTGAGTACTACCAGGCTACCAGCCACCTGCAACGAGATTCCCTATCTCGAGATCCAAGTTTGCTTAACTTCATGGGAGCTGCTACGCGTCAGCCGACGGATTCTTTAAAAAGATTCGCCACCTCCTAAGTCGTCGGATCTTACGAATTGAGTGACCGAACGTCATCATGTACTACTGCAACATAGGTTGTGTTGCGGAAACATGAGTCATGTTGCAGAATTTTTTACGACATAGATCAAGTTGCAGATTTTTTTATTACAACAATAGTCTTGCTACAATTTTTTCTTGCAGCAACAATCTTGTCAAAGAAATTTTTGTAACAAAAGTCTTGTTACAGAAACTTTACAAAAGTCAGAAAATTTGCAGAAACATTTTACAACAAAGGTCTTGCCGTAGAATGATTCTGCAACTAAGATCTTGTTGCAGAAATTTGTATCCTTTTCATAATCAATGTCCGTGCGAGCTGTGGCCCTGTTTCTGGATAAGATGAAGATATTTCTAAGAAAATAAAATAAACACGTGGTAAACGATGGAAGCGGTTGACGCGTAGGAGCGATCCGCCAGTAGATAGTAATAATTTCCCTAACTTCATACGCGTCCCAAGGTTAGGAAGATTTTGATTTCGGTCCAAGTTCCTCAACTTGCGACCCTTTTTTAAAATATATAAAGATTTGTGACCCAGTTTTGTGACTATAGGAGCAGTCTCGATTGTGAATATCCCCAATTGCGTCAATTTTATCTTTCTTGCATCGAATTGTCCGAACCGATCCAATTTTTGATATGGTGGATTAATACTGGGTAAGACTATGTGATGGACATAAACTCAGTGTGAATGATCTGGTGTAGGTAGATTCAGTTGCAGGACCTCAAGTTTATGCTCTTGGTTGGATCAATCAAAATCTACTTTATTTACTACTATTATGAACATAACAAGTGGAGACTTCATATTGCAGGCAACAAGAAGAGTACGCATTAATTATATTCTTATAATGATGATCTAGTTTGCTTTCAAACTAGGTTGCCCATGTGTTTTTACAATACACTAGTTGATTGCCCGTGCGTTGCCACAGGAACCGGTCTTTTTTACATCACAAGAAAAGAAAGATGCATGGATAAATCCTGATGCTCGGACATTTTTCTGGATCCATTCTTACCTAAATGGATGAATGAAGAAGGGGGCGAGCAGATACGACGGCCACACACACTTCTTTTTAACCGAATAAAGCTGGATCTACTGAACGAATAGGATCGGCGAAATATTAAGAAAGCAATATCAAACCTACTCTACTTTCATTAATCAATAATTTTCTAACATCATCCTGATACATATCAACATTAGAAGTCTTTTTTGATTTATCAATATCCAACAGCTTAGCGTATCAGCACCACATCAGCTAGGTTCTTTTCAAGCAGGAGCAGTTCTAAACTCTTGCCTACATCGTTTTAATCGTTACTACCTCTATAAGTTGAACTGCAAAAATATCTTACATTATGTTACAATCTTACAGAGATAGTACTAATGAAGAAAACCACATATTACAGAAGACAAAGTTCAAGTGGCAAAAGACAGATCATGAATATGTCCACAATCAGCCTACTAGAGTTTGTGTTCCTTTTCTCTGAAGCATCATACTTAGAAAAGTTGTTCTAAAAATGCTCCAGATTTCAGGTGATTGATGTTTCCGTACAGGTAACAAGAGTTGTAAAAAGTACAAATTGACGTTCCCCAACGATACAAAGAACCAGTTTGTAACACACCGCACTTATTTGTGTGTAAATTTCTCTAATACAGACACATGAGTCCAAAATTCTGTATATATATCTTTGGATAACATGATTAAGAAGAAAACTTGGTTCTGCATAATTATTTTTAAAACAGAAGGCTAAATGTGTTTTTCACTTTGACATTATCCGACTTGTACCTGCAACGCTTCCCGCACACATACATCGATCTACCACTTCGAAACAAGAAAAGAATTATATAAATTCCAGAGACAAGCCTGTAGAAAGCACATGAAATCCTGAAAAAATCATCTGGATTTATAAGCACACCCAGAAGATAGCAAAATGATCTAGTCAGATAAGATGCATGTACATACTACCGTTGAATTCAGTTATTTAACGTGATAATGGTTCTTACTCCTGAAAACATTCTGGTTGTTGATTACCGGTGCTTGATCTCATGTGATAACTTTCATTCAAGCAGTTATGTTTACTCAGTTGATCACTGCTTTCTCTTCACTCCTTGACATGTTGCACTGTTCTTCAAGAAATCCTAAGCTTAAATAGCTTAGGTGAAGCACCATATTATACTTACATATCCTGCAGTAGAGTAAGAACCATAAGGAGATTATATGTACCTAGCTTCTTTCGCATGTGATCTATGGGTTTCTTAACCACTTAGCTTGAACACCAAGTGTATTTCTGAATTCAAGTATAATTTTGAAACCTATTCATATTGAAGTGTCGTTCTTTAGGGCATTGGAGTGCCTAACTAATGCCACTAAATGCAGCATACATACACCAGTTAAATTACTAATTATACAATCAGCTGGATCATCTTCTTTGTATTATTACGAACAACTACGAACAACACACGTACAGTGTGCTGGACTGAAGAGTGAAAAAAAGAACACTTAACCAACCGTATGTGACAACAATGTGTTTGATATGGCAACCCACATGCACATACTTAGTAATGTGTTCAACAAGATATGACAACGCACACGCATCTATATATAATTGTAATATCTAGTCAAATGGCTCAGGATTTTAGCAGTAGGTAGACGTACATACAACAAGGAATAAACATGCAGTCCGCATTTAGATGTGGGTTTCGTGGAAAACATACCTTCTTATTTTGCATGAATTTTCACAGATTGCTAGAGTTATCCTGTGAAACCTCATAAGTCATACCACAATAGATTTGTTCAGATGTGTATTAAAAATTAAGTATTATAAAATTCAAATAAGCCATTAAGGTTTATTTGCCAGAATTTCTAGGCAAACATCACTATGCAGCATGAACTGGTAGGTAAAGTAGGATGCATATATACTCACAACAATGTTCAAAAACTGAAATGCAAAGCACCAATTCTTCAATTGAAATGCATGGATCTAGATAGCTTCTGCTATCACGGTTGATTGCAGCCATGTGGCAACAAAGCTAAAACTGAAAATTCACAAAGAGAACTATGGAGGGGTGCAAAAAAAGACTGGATCTGAATCATTTAACTCACATGCACACATATTTTCTTCATGTCATTTTCTGATGCATGACAATCCTAAAGACTCGTGCCATGGATGTGGGGCTTGAGATCATGTCTGCATGGGAGGCTGAGCAGAGGACATGTTCGTGACTGTTGTCAGCCCGATCACGAGTTCATCTACATCGTGGACCTGCTGGAGGGCAGCCCGAGTGCGATCCGGCAAAGGATGTATGTCTCGGCGAAGTTGTTGCTTGTCCTGGTGTTTCTCTTCCATCTCATTTGGCAGCGTTTTTAGTTCGTCATCAGAACTATTTCAGTTTTTCTTGTGTCTAACTTCCCCTTGCAGAAGTTTATTTTTCCCAATGTAAATCATGTAACTCAGCACTCACAGTATCTGTTATTTAATACTATTACAAACAAGCAAAACTCTAACCTTCTAACACGATATTATATAGAGCTATATGATACTGTATCATATCGTGATACATAATCCTCTGTTTCCTCATTTAATTTCGTGATACATAAGCAAAAAACGCCTAGGTGATGTGTATGATACCACCTATAATACTTTTATTGTGACCAGCCTTATTTTTGGTACCGACATTTCCCAACCTCCATGAATTCAACTGAAAAAATGTCACACCGGTGGGACGCGTATGGACACTCAAGTCAGTCATAGACAATTACTACATTCTACTATTAATTACTACACCAGAGTAGACTATATGTATGCGAGATGTTGATTGGCATGACATGAAGTCAATGATCCAGGCTTGCAAAGTACTAAAACTTTAAGATAACATTATACTCCTATTATACAGGCTCACTGATTGCATTCTACAATTATCAATTTCAGCCGTATAGCTAGCTAGATCTGCACATCACTACCCCTCAACCCCCAAAAGAAAATAAATCTGCACATCAGGGCCCTAATAACTAACAAATCCTGTGTATACATACAGATATAGTATGAAACACATATATCGTAGTAGTAAAATAGATCCTTGGGGACCTTGGTGCATGCATGGGCCCACACGGCAGTGTGACCGGCAGATGACATGGCACATAGAGATGGTCTAATCCACAAACAAATAAATCCTTATCTCAACAGGGATAGCCTCACCTAGCTACTCCATCCATCCATCCATCTCCTCTCACCGGCCATCATAATCCGTGGGAAAGCATCTCCATCCCCATCATCTTATCCTCCTGCCAATTTTAAATAGTGATGATACATGAAGAGAATTCAGACAAAAAATTAATTCTCATGCATGCTTGGTAAAGCCAACTTCAACATTAAGAAAAAGGAAAAATTCAGCACAACTTTCCAATATGTATATAAAAGAGAAGAGCTTCTTTCAGAATTCAGAGGGTAAAAGAAGAGAGTTGACAAAGTCATTGGATAAAGTTTGCAATCAGTTAATAACTGTAAAGTTCCACAGCCTCAAAGATCAACAAAACATAGCTCTGAGATGACCCCGAAGTCAATCTAAGTAAAAAAATGAGCTGGAACATAAATGTTGGGTGATTATCATGTACATCAACATACCAAGTTGAAGTTATGTTCAAATATGCACAACCAGCTGGGCATAAGATAACACAACAGCTACATACCAATTTAAGGAGTATGGATTTGGAGATATTTCACTATGGCTGTAGGACATCACCACACTGATAAAATGAAATAAATGAAGTTAGGAGATGAGCTCACTATCCCACGCATGTGGTGTGTGTTCCTTCCCCCACTTCTTCTATTTTGCCTCTGCCACAATCATGTAAGTTTTGGACATATCAAGACCATCTGAATCAAGAGTCTCCCAATCTTCTTTTTTCCTGTAGTCCAATCACTTTTCCTTACATAAGTCTCTGCTTTCACCATGAGGCTTCATCCTCTTGTGCCCTGCAACCATCGCCAGCTGGTCCTAGCTTCGTTCTGGTAGGCACCACCACATCAAACATTAGGAACTAAATATCCTAAACTACCCAACAACAGATGAATTAATTTAACGCCCTGACACAAATAGGAAGTCAACCAAATAGACGATTGGAGGCGTTACATCTCTGATTGTTTTCGAAATTACAAATGAAGAGACAGGGTGATACCCGATTTGGCATCGGAAATCTTCTTAACACATCGCTGAGAGCAGTCATGGTAGGGGTTGGAGGCGTTGATACAGTCACGTGCATGGTGTGGTTCTTCAGTCGCTTCCACTGGTTAGGGATTCCAGCGAGCACCCGACATACCCCGCCGAAAGCTTGCCACTGCCCCTCCTCCTCGACCTCTGGCACCGCCTCCACTACTGTACCTCGCGCACCTCTTCTCCTCCTCCCTGGTACCGTCGCTGCCTCCATTGCTATAGCTCGCGTACCGCTTCTCCACCTTGACCACCGTCGCCGTCTCTACCGCCATGGCTCAGACCACCACGACCCCCTCACCGTCGTCGCATTGGTCTATGGTCAAGCCATCCCGACCATGGCCGCTCGCGGGAATGACGAAAGATCCACGGATGGGAGGCACAAAATTGATGGGGTTAGAGGGAGGAGCCCGTGAGGAGGCCATCCGTTGGAGAGGGAGGTGCAGGGTGGCCGTGGCTGTAGGAGAGGGGGCGTCCACCGGAGAGGGGGGCCATCCGCCAGAGAGAGGGTCGTCCTCTAGAGAGGGGGCCATCCGCCGGAGAGAGGGTCGTCCTCTGGAGAGGGATGCGCAAGGTGGTCGCGGGAGAGGGAGTTGTCAGGTGGGGAAGGAGGTGTTAGGGGAAGGCGTCGGGTGGTCGTCGGCGAGAGCGGCATCCGATGGACAGGGAGGCGTTCGGTGGGTGGTCGTGGGGGAGGGGATGCGGGCGGTTCGTCTTTCTGGGATGAGGTGGAGAACATGCCTGTTTTGTTTTTTGCGCTAACCTCGAACCTGGTTTTTCCCTTGCGATTTCTTTTCTCCGTGGGTTGGCAGGAGGGGAGAAAGAGATTTTTTTAATTAAACCGATTGGTTTTTGGAGGGTTGAATAAAAATCGATGGTGGAACGTGGGTGGGAGGATAGCCAGCGTTAGCGTTGGGAGGGGGATCGCACCAGGTGGAACCATCACGACGACGACAGATCCCCTTTAATAGTAGAGATACCCATGAGAAATGGTTCGGGGTTCATTCATCCATTCATCTATTTCCTACTCCTTCCGTTTCTAAATATAAGTCTTTTAGAGGTTTTACTAGGAAACTACATACAAATGCAAACATATTTCAGTATGTAGATTCACCCATTTTGTTTCGTATGTAGTTTTCTAATGAAATCCCTAAAAGGACTTATATTTAAAAACGGAGGGAGTACTAGCTACTTTGCATCAATGCGTGTGAGGGAGGTAGTACTCTTTTTCTTCATGTGCTTAACGCATGGGGTGATCTCGAACCTGACTCCAGCGATCTTTTTCTTAGTTGGTTGTGCTACAGATATTTGTATCAATTTTATAGTCTAGTACTGTTTTCATCGCGACAGACATTTAACAGTTGTCATTTGATTTCATCTGTCACTGTCAATGAAAGGGCTCCTAGTCGTCCATACATACTACGGGCTTGCTTTATTTGCAATTGCTCTTTTTCATGCAATTTCTATCGGTGCTGGCTTTTCTTCTTCTAGAATTATACAATTGATACTAAAATTCTACTTGTTTAATCAGATGCTTAGTTATTTATTTTGATTTCAATTGAGTCTCTCATATTTTTTAAGGTATCACCATGAGAAGGAGAAAAAAGAGGAAGCTACATTTCCAAGCGGATGCCAACTGTTGCATGTGGGGTCAATAACATGTTCTCACGGCATGCACACTGTTGTTTATGTATTATCCTGGGTTTCCATGCTAGTTCATCATAGTCGTAACCATGGTTTGACTATTTGGTTTCATTCTTCTGTCTCACAATAAGTGTCTCAACTTTAGTATAATTTTGTACTGATGTTAGTATAAAGTTAAAACATTTATTTTGGGATGGACGGAGTATTTACCAGCAAACATGTATAAACCATTTTGGGATGGAGGGAGTATTTACCAGCAAACATGTATAAAGTTAAGACATTTATTGATCTTGTACTTATTGACTAAATAGGTGAATCAATATTTTATCGTGTATGCTTCGTATACAAGTACTATCTGCTTCAATACATACTATTGAAAATACAAAATTAATATGCATATTTTTTTGGCTCACCTTTGGTGTGTTGCAAGGAATAATTTCTTATGCATCATATGATGATTTCTTCTTCTTATCATGGTCATTGTTGCTACCAAAATATAATAGTACACAAAAATTGTCACATTTACTTGCAAAAAAATCCTATTTGTCCAATATCTACTTTCTAGTAGAGCTTGCGCACTTAGCATGTATTTTGGCATACCGATGTCATTCTTTCTGTCTCGACACTTGGTACTTTTTCATGAGGGATCTTTGTGTTAATGCCTGAATGGGAATTGCTGCAATGTCAGTTATACAATTCGGTAGAAATCTATGATAAAGGAAGATGCAGCCTCAAAATTTCATTCACTAGTTAGTTTTGAAAATAGGTTCCTGACACATTCTTTAAACAAACATAAAAAACATAACTTTATGCTTATTGTACACCAGTTAATCCTGTAGAGAAGGTCCGTGCCATCTTTTGTGCTTCAGATTATAATCACCGTTCCACATTGATCATGTTCATCTTTAACGGATTTACATGTCTCTCAGAGCTATCCGTTAAAATATGGTACTTGTAAGATTTATATTGCTAAGGTAATTATTATTTTTAATGTTTATTTTTGTCCTTTTCCATTAAATGATTAGCCATTCTGCTATTGATAGTGTGGCGTTTTCAAAGACTGTTTATGGGCTCCTGACTTATTTATATGAATTTTGTGCTTTTAGGAGTTGATGGTAGCAGTCGTCTCAACAATACAGCTTCCCTGTGATGTTTTGTTATGCAACACATCAAAACAGATGAAAAGTAGTCTCGAAAGTAATGAAGGCATTGTTCTTGACACCTGTAAATTATCTGACTGACGAATTCTGAAACATGTGGTCATGTGGAGAAGTTTTTCAAGTTCCTTTGGTATACCATTAAACCTGGTAGGTATAACTGTATATAAGTACACCTATAAGGGTCATCTGAATCATCTGAGATAGTGGATGCTGTCAGTCAATTACTTACAGTTGCCTTTGTTGTATGCTCTTCCCTTTCTTTGCAACAAGTGGCATTGTTTTAGTTCTAGTTCTTTCTTTAAAAAGAGCAAGATGTATACATCTCTTAGGAAAGAAAAGACAAATCGGTGTATTACACTGAATTTATCAAGCAAGCATGCAATTCTTTTATGATTGCCAATGTTTTGGAATAACATCATCCAGGAAGGAATCCACGCATTACCGTTACATTAGTCCCTGAGGCCTCGTTTGGTTAAGGGGGATTGGGGAGGTTTTGGGAGGGAGGGATTTCAGGGGATTTGGTGAATCCCTTTCTTCCACCCAATCCTCTCAAATCCCCTGAAATCCTCTCACATCCTTTCTATTTGATACACAGGGATTCATACAAAGTGATTCATACACATGAGTACAGTATAATTTTTAAAAATGTAATTTTTACAACTTCAAAAGATTACAACAAAAGGCATGGCTCTTTGTCTGTATCTACTACACTCTGAGATGATGCATTTTATTAACTATTAGATGGTCCATGCCATCAGATGTTGTAGTTTGGACTCAAACATTAAGTGGCAACACGAGATGATTCATCAAAGAGAAACGCAACGCAGCTCTGTTATAGGTAGGACTGAAACTTCAAGTGTGTGGAATAAGAGTGAAACTACTTCATGTTCAAGCACTTAATTTCTGAATTTGAGAACAACAAATAGGTTTCATATACATGGTCAGGAGAATAGACCAAGTTTAGCTAGCAGAAACACAACAACTTCTGATTTTCACTTTTGCCGAACCCCTATCTCACTTCAAGAAGTTATGGATTCACGTGATCGAGACGACGATGACACTCTAAAGAAATGAACTGTGAAGCGATCAAGCGAAGGTCAGGAATCCTGTTCTGCTCTTTCTCTACACCGCATCAACATTCAGGTACCGCAGTCCTGCGTGGGCTGAAATAGAATTTAGAAGGAGGAAAGGTTAGGAGGTAAGGTCACCCATCATATTGCTAAAACAGAGTCAACAACAATATCAAGAAGACGGTTGATGTACAATCCTGAAAGCAAATTACTACAATTGGCTAAATCATGATGAATAAAACAGAGACAACGGAATAAAACAGAGACAACCCTCTCATCTCATGACTTAAATAGATTTGTTCTCACAATTCAGCAGAACTACAAAACACAGACAACGGAATGAAACAGACAGAGCCAGACGAAATACAGCTCAAGCATTATCTTTAGCAAGATTGTTGTTTTAGTAACTAAAAGGGAAAGCATGTCAGGCAATTCAATTACTTCCTAAATTTTGCATCATAACTATAAGCGGCGGTTCTAGATTGCATACGCTGAGCCATTGGAAAATGGTTATATGGTTCCAGGTTCGAGGTTTCTATAAATCCATGCGAAGGACCAGGCCATTATTGCAATCAGAACTGCAATCAGAGCCTCCAATTTTCTCACTCCATAGTTCTCAATGGAAAGGAAAATAAAGCTGATGAAAATATATATATTAAGGTAAGTGGAGCAGAACCTTCTGGTCATCCAAATAATAACTACAACAAAATAAATGTTCATCATATAAATAATTAGAACCTGTACTGTACTGTACATATAAATAATTAGAACTAAACAGTGACGATTTACTTTACAGTTTTCATCATGTTAAATAATTAGAACCCGTACTGTACTGTACATATATTACCACGTAGAAAAGAAGTATGCAGATAGTAATTGCAAATAATGTCATATACCTTTGTCAGTTACACTTGGAAAGGCTGCTCTAATTGCAAATAATGTCCTATACCTTTTTAATCTACTGCCCCTATTTATATGCAGGTGAAGTAAGTATGCAGATAGTATATGACAGAGTTGAGAAGTATGCAGATAGTATATGATAGAATATCAAATGTTAAGCAGAGGCTTATGCATGACACTGTCCACACTAACTACTAATCTCATAATCTCAGCAGCAAAGGCGAGTGGTGCTCTAGTATATGACAAAGTTGAGAAGTATACCTAAGAACATAGTGAAATCTTACCTTAGATACCTCAAGGTAAGTCTGCCATTTCACTCCGAAGGAACACGGCGGCGCTCACTTCATCTTCGGCGGCGGCATTGAGGAAAATCTCATGATTCTCAGCATTTTTAAACACCTTGTATGCAGCGGCTCTTTCTCCATGTGAGATGCTTTCCATCTTGTGCAGAACAGCAATGCACTTGGTGATGGTGAACTGCTGGGCATTTTTCGACCCTGCGAACAAAGGAGACTCCTCCTCTGCTTGCTTCCGTTTGATCTCCACATAGTTCGCCATCACTTCCGTTTGGTGATGGTGAACTGTTGGGCAGGCTGTCAAAATAAAAACAAGGTCAAGAGGAAACTCAGAACACTACACAACCATGGATTAGTGAATCAAATAGCACACTAGTTCAATCAACCTGAACTACCAAGTCAAGTAAAGCTGAACTGGTAAGTATTTGCATCAAGCTAAAGCTGCAACTTCCAGGGAGGAGGGGGAGGAGGGGGAGGAGGGGAGGGCGACAATGGCTTACCACAGGGGAGAAATCCAGTTGGGGTCCACGCGAGGAAAATCCACTCAAATCCCTCCTAATCCCCCCTAACCAAACGAAGCGGGTGAAAATATTAGCAGCAGCTAAACCATACTAGCATATCATGTGACAACACAACATCATCTAAAGCAAGAATTGGGACTCAAGCTACAGTTTTCTTGGGGTATAGATGAAGCAAAGCATACTTCTATCCCTTACTTTTGGATTTATTTTTCTCAGAACCAGCATAAATCCTAGTTTGAGCTACCGTGGGTCCAATCCATCTTAGAACTAAACTAGATTGAAATCTGTACTTTCACAACAATATGATATATAAATTGCGCCATTCTGTACTTTATAATGTGCAGGCATAATATAGCAAAACAGAAAACATAGTAAATAACTGTACAAAATATTGCCATTTATTATCTCAGCACGCAATACATATATCACGCATAGGTGATGAAGGTCCAAGACATTACACTCTTTGTGCAATAAACCATAAAGGATTCCTCCAAATATGTACTCCGTCTCATATAATAACCACCAAGACATTCAATGGCTTAATAGTTAATACTGAAGGTTAAAATGATCAAATACATGTATTCTGTCTGGTGCTAAACAAGATACCTTTCTAGCGAGGAGAAGACACCCAACGCCTGCAAATTGAAAATGAGCTGGTGATATAAGCAATCGAGACAAGCAGAAAGCATGGAACTAAGAATGCATTACAACGAAGCTCACTCCTCTGAAATGTAGTGTAGTGTACCATATAATGTAACTTCAGTACAGAATAGCGGACCAAATTACTAAACAATTCCTATCCAATGCAGCCTCAACTCTCCCATCTACGCCTCCCCGACCCATCTAATCATTCCCGGAGCCCCTCCTATCTTGCTCTTGCCACCATGGCCACCTCAACCCTCCACTCAAATTTGGGCACCAGGACGTCTTCCTCCCCACCTAGCTTCCACTAGGAGATCTCTGTTGTCTAGCGACCTGCTACTGCGACAACAGACCTTCCCCGGCAACGGCGCCAGATATCCTTCTGCTACTGCGACAACAGACCTTCCCTGGCAACGGCGCCAGGAATCCTTCTGTAACGGGCTACGCCTATAGGGACTTCCTTGGCAAATATGCAAAGGATTTCCCCGCGGCCTTAGAGCCTTGCGTTGGTGTTCCCTTGAAGAGGAAAGGGTGATGTAGCACAGCAGCGGTAAGTATTTCTCTCAGTTTTGAGAACCAAGGTATCGATCCAGTGGGAGGCGCTCGTCGAGTCACAAGTACCTGCACAAACACAAAGAGCTTGCACCCAACGCTATGAAGGGGTTGTCAATCCCTTATAGATTCTTTGCAAAGTGAGAACTGAAAGCAAAAAGTAAACAAAGCAAAGTAAAAGCGAAAGTGGAGACGATAGTTGTGAATAGACCATGGGGCCGTAGTGTTCACTACTGGCTTCTCTCATGAAAGCAAGTAGACGGTGGGTGAACGAATTACTGTCGAGCAATTGATAGAACCGCGCAAAGTCGTGACGTTATCTAAGGCAATGATTATACCTATAGGCATCACGTCCAAAACAAGTAGACCGATACTTTCTGCATCTACTACTATTACTCCACACGTCGATCGCTATCTAGCATGCATCTAGTGTATTAAGTTCATAAGAACAGAGTAACGCCTTAAGCAAGATGACATGATGTAGACGTACAATCTCCTATCAACGACATAGCCCATCTAGTTACCCTTGATGGCAACTACTTAATGTGTGCCTTGTTGCCCCTACTGTCACTCGGAAAGGTCACCACATGGTAGAACCCAAAACCACGCACTTCTCTCATTGCAAGAATCATAGATCTAGTTGGCCAAACAAAACCCAAGACTCGGAGAGACTTACAAGGATATCAAATCATGCATATAAGAAATCAGCAAAGACTCAAATATAAATCATAGATAATCTGATCACAAATCCACAATTCATCGGATCTCGACAAACACACCGCCAAAGAGGATTACATCTAGATCTCCATGAAGATCATGGAGAACTTTGTATTAAAGATCCAAGAGAGAGAAGAAGCCATCTAGCTACTAACTACGGACCCGTAGGTCTGAAGTGGACTACTCACGAGTCATTGGAGAGGCGATGATGTTGATGTAGAAGCCCTCCAACTCCAAAGTCCCCTCCGGCAGGGCACCGGGAAGGGTCTCCAGATGAGATCTTGCGGAAACGGAAGCTTGCGACGGCGGAAAAGTGTTTTCATGGATGCCCTGATTTTTTTTCTGGATTTTAGGGAATATATAGGCGCAAGAGCTAGGGCAGGGGAGCGCCAGGGAGGCCACAAGCCTGGTAGCCGCCCCCCTGGTGGAGGCTACAGGGCTTGTGGGCCCCCGGTGGCTCTCCTGCCTTGGCCCTCAAGTCTCCCGATCTTCTTTTGTTCTGGAAAAATTTATTTCGGGGATTTTATTCCGTTTGGACTCCGTCCCAAAATCAGATCTAAAAAGAGTCAAAAACACAGAAAAAACAGGAACTGGCACTTGGCACTGAATTAATAAGTTAGTCCCAAAAAAGATATAAAAGGTACATAAAACATCCAAAGTCGACAAGATAACAACATGAAACCATCAAAAATTATAGATACGTTTGAGACGTATCACGACCCTCCCTGCCCTTCTGCTCTGACTCCAGCGCGCTATGGTGACTTGCCCAACTCCGTCCGCCGCTGCTGTTCGCCGCAACCGAAGCCCCGCCCACTCCTACGCTCACCAGCGACCATGCCACCCTGGATTGGGACTGCCTTGTCTCCCTGAACACGCTAGTAGGCCTTGCGTCGCGGAAGACAGTCGGATCCGGTGGCAAACCTCGTCGGGGGCCGCTCCTCCCTTGATCGACCGCGGGCACGGGCGGATGAAAGAAACCTAGCCGGTTAGGGGAAAGGTGGGGAGGCGAGGCGAGGGCTTACCACCAAGGAGAAGTCCAGTATGACGAAGAAGGTAGGCCGGCGTAGAGGTGTCGGTCGACGGCGACGCAGTCAGCAGGAGGCGACGGCGCAGTCTCGTCTCCTCTCCTCCCAGATCCGCGAGGCCCCCCTCGAGGGCTCTAAACCGCGTGGAAAGGGGGCTGTAGGAGGGGGTCGGGGGGATTGGGCTGTCGAAAACCCGCGTACCAAATGGGCCCTCGTGGTTTTGCGGGGTTCCTGGGCCACGCGAGGAAATTCCCTTGAAACCCCCTTCGATCCTCTCTTAGCAAACGAGGCCTGACTCTGATGCATGATTGATTACGTCGAGGAAAGAAACTATGTTGGTACTATTTATACGCCATGATTCCTAAGTAGCATAATTAGCGGCTAGCGTCCATATGTCAAAACAAGGCAATATTTAATGATGTCATGAACAAACACATTAAAATAATGTCATTTATTACATGTTGTAATTTTCAGCAAATTAGAAAACATTGGCAATCTCAAAAAACGAAATGTTGGAATTTCTTCTTGTAATGATCTTTGCCTCTGTAATCTTAGGTTGGCTAGAGTGGTGGGGACTGGTAAGGTAATCTTCCAACTCATACACCATTTCTTACGTTAGCTAGTGGGCAAGTAATCTTACTATTTGATGGGGTTATAGTCCTAGGGTAGGGTCATAGGCCTGCCCTATAGGTCCTACCCAAGGATTACCCTTCATAAGGGACAAGGCCCTTAGTCAGTTCCAACTGAATTAAGGACTTCCCTTCATCCAGTCGGTGACGATTCCTCCGTCATCCAGTCGGAAATGAGCATTCGGAGCGTATCAAACTTACCGACTGGATTCCACTCTGTACATCGTAACCCCCTGGAGGGCAACGGTCATACGCTTTCATGTACCTTTATTAGCATTTAAGGCATACATTACATGTAACGTAGACATTTAATCACCACTACTCCACCCCTGTGCACCGAACCGTTGTGAAGGGCAGCACACTCTATATAAGTCGCCCTTCCCCACTGGTGCAGGGGTTAGCAATTCACTGTAATCCATATTCCACTCGACATCAAGCTCCCAAGAGCACTGAGACGTAGGACTTTTACCTCCACCATAGAGGGGCCTGAACTCATACAACCTCGCCGTAGCTAAGGCTCTGCCCATCCTTTCGTACCCCATACATCTACTGTCAGACTTATACCCACGACAGTTGGCGCCCACCATGGGGCAGGCGTCTAAGCGACTTTCGGCAAGTTTGAGACTACATCTTTTCATCATATCGTCCGGTGGAGATTTGTGCATGGGTCGTGAGATCCTCTTTGGCGCTCTCTCCTTCATCGTCGACGATTCGGCATGGCTTCGGGATGCTCCTCTTGACGTCGAGGCGTTCCCTAGTCGCGGGGCTACGCACTTCCGTGCCGGCGCCTGCGGCATCCTTCTTCTCTAGCAGTCGGCTCTGGTGTCGACCTTCGCCCCTGTCATGCACTGCAACAAGCGGTCTCACCGTCCGCGGCTCCAGCGTTGGGTGCAACACGCCGAGGCGCGCCAGAGCGCATCTTCACAAGTGGCGGTCCTCGAGTCGGTTGTAGTTGCGCCGTCGTCCCAGCGCTCGGACTCAGTTCCGACTGAGTTTCCTTCCGAGTACGTGGGTCGCGGGCCTGCAGCCGAAGTGCACATGGCCAACTCCCATGAAAGTCCCCGCCAAACCGGCCGGAACGAGCACGAGGTCGGTGAAACATCCGGTGCTCGCCGTCGGCCCCGCCGTTCTGCCAGTCGGCGCACTCGTCAGAGCAACGTGGAGGTGTTCCGCACACCCGTCCTCAACCTGGCCGCCGCTGCCAAGATAGCCGATTCCCTCCAGCCGACTGATTCAGAGGCTGGCAGAGGGATCGAGCAAATCCGTGCCCTGCTGCACATGGCGCAACAGCAAAATTCGGCGGTCTCCCAGTCGCACAACAGGATTCACAATAGTTCTGTTCGTGCGAACACGCATCGATCAGTTCACAGCCTTGGTTCTCATCAGCGACACAGGGGAGGCAGCCGTTCCATGAATCCCGAAGACCGTCGCCGTTCACGCACCCCTCCGCGGGGTGGGCCCTACGGGCCCCGACATCATGATGATCGGCGTTTGGTCGGTGACACTTATGATCCAAGGCCTGACGGAAGAGGATATATCGCCCAGAGGAGGGTCGACAGGGGCCGGGCCCACTGCGATGGTCACGATATAGACCGTCCGAGTGGAAGTAGGACCATCGTCTCTGGCCCCGAGTGTTTCAGTCGAGCCATCCGTTCGGCTGACATCCCTCCCAACTTCCGATTGGCGATGGGGATCAGCAAGTTTACAGGAGAATCCAAGCCAGAAACGTGGTTGGACGACTACCGAGTGGCAGTCCAGATCGGCGGTGGAGACGACCAGGTCGCCATGAAACATCTCCCCCTGATGCTCGACGGCTCGGCACGAGCGTGGCTGAACCAGTTGGCTCCTTCAAGCATCTAGAGCTGGGCAGATCTGGCCCGAGTCTTCATCAGGACCTTCGAGGGGACGTGCAAACGCCCTGGTGGTCTCGTGGAGCTCCAGCACTGTGTCCAGAAGTAGAATGAGCCCCTGCGCGATTTCATCCAACGTTGGACAACCCTCTACGACACGGCGGAGAACGTCACAGAGCACCAAGCAGTCTGCGCCTTCAAGGCAGGCGTGCGGTACAGAGATCTGTACCTGAAGTTCGGTCGAACAGGTGACATCTCCATGAGCAAGATGATGGAGATAGCGACACGCTATGCAAATGGCGAAGAAGAGGACCGCATTCGTAGTGGCAAGCACAAGGCAGCCGCCGATGGAGATGGGAACAACACTCGGAAACAGAAGCAGAAAGCTCCGTCCACTCCGCAGGGAGAGGCCGCAGCTGTTACCAATGCAAAGTTCAAAGGCAAGGGGGAGGCTCAGTTCACCCCCAAGAAGAAGCAGTTCGGAAACCACATCCTAGACCAGCCATGTCCAATCCACACGAAGATGGATGAAGAGGGCAACGCCATATTTCCGAAGCATACCACTCGGCAATGCCGCCTCCTGATCCAGGGGTTCGGCGAAGGGCAGCCGAGTGAAAAGGACAATGAACAGGATGAGGAGGACAAGGAGGATCCGTTCCCCCAAGTCCATGCCACACTGATGATTTTTGCTGACGTTGAAAGCAAGAGTCGACTGAAGTTGGTGAACAGGGAGGTGAACATGGCCACCCCGACCAACCCCACGTTTCTCAAATGGTCTCAGACTGCGATCACCTTTGACTAGTCGGATCATCCAACACACGTACCCACCCCAGGGAGGCAGGCCCTGGTCGTCGACCCGGTGGTGGAAGGAGTCCGACTGCGCAAAGTCCTCATGGACGGCGGCAGCGGCTTGAACATCATGTACGCTGACACTCTCAAGGGGATGGGCATTCCGATGTCCAAACTTAGTGAGAGCAGCATGCAGTTCCACGGAGTCGTCCCTGGACGAAAGGCCAAGTCACTCGGCCAGATCGCGTTGGACGTTGTCTTCGGCTCCGACAAGAACTTCCGCAAGGAAAATCTGACGTTCGAGGTGGTGGACTTCCAGAGTGCGTACCACGCGATTCTGGGCCGCCCGGCGTATGCGCGTTTCATGGCACGTCCATGTTACGTGTACCTGAAGCTGAAGATGCCAGGCCCAAAGGGTGTGATCACTATCACAGGCAATCGGCAGCGGGCCGAGGAGTGTCTACAACAGGGATCGAGGATCGCCGATCAACAAATGGTTGTCCTCGAGCTCGACGAGTACAAGAAGACAGTCGACCCCGCTGACCTGATGCGTTCGAAGAAGCCAGCTTCGGAGTCCGCATTCCAGTTGGCGGGAGAGACGAAGAAGGTCAGCATCCACCCGACGGATGACACCGCTGCTCCGACGAACATCTCCACCACCCTCGATCCTAAATAGGAAGCCGAGCTCATCCAATTCCTCTGTGAGAACTGGGACATTTTCGCATGGAAGCCCGCTGACATGCCAGGTGTACCCAGGGAGTTGGCTGAGCACTGACTGCATGTGGATCCTGCTGCTCGGCCTGTCCGAGAACGCCTGCGTCGGTCCGCCGCGCACAAGAGGAAGGCAATCGGAGAAGAGGTGGCTAAGCTTTTGGCAGCCAGCTTCATTCGCGAGGTACACCACTCCGAGTGGCTCGCCAATGTTGTCATGGTGCCCAAGAAGGACAAGTCTCTCCGAATATGCATCGACTTCAAGCATCTCAATAAGGTCTGCCCTGAAGACCATTTCTCGCTCCCCCGCATCAATCAAATTGTTGATTCGACTGCGGGTTGCGAGCGTTTGTCATTCCTTGATGCCTACTCGGGCTATCATCAGATTCGTATGTATGGCCCCGATGAATTAAAAACAGCCTTCATCACCCTATTCGGGTGCTTCTGCTACATCACTATGCCATTTGGTTTGAAGAATGCAGGAGCGACCTTTATGCGCATGATCCAAAAATGCCTCCTTGACCAGATCGGTCGAAATGTGGTGGCGTATATGGATGATATCGTAGTCAAGTCACGCAAAGGTTCCGACCTGCTGACTGACTTGGCAGAAACATTCGCCAACCTTCGTAGGTATGATATCAAGCTCAACCCAGCCAAGTGTTCATTCGGTGTTCCCAGCGGAAAGTTACTCGGTTTCTTCGTTTCCGAACGAGGAATCGATGTCAACCCCGAAAAGATCGGGACCATCGTCCGAATGGGGCGGCCGGTCAGAATACACGATGTTCAAAGGCTCACAGGTTGCCTGGCTGCTTTGAGCAGGTTTATCCTTCGACTCGGCGAGAAGGCACTTCCTCTGTACCGACTCATGAAGAAATCAGATACTTTCGAGTGGACAGACGAAGCCCAAATCGCATTCGACGACCTCAAAGTCCTACTTTCCACCCAGCCAGTTCTTACTGCTCCGCTCAGTAAAGAACCCCTTCTTCTGTACATCGCGACTACAAATCAAGTCGTCGGCACTGTTCTCACAGTCGAACGCGAAGAAGAAGGCAAAGCATACAAGGTTCAGCGGCTAGTGTATTATGTCTCCGAAGTCCTGACTCCTTCCAAGCAGAGGTATCCCCACTATCAAAAACTTATCTATGGGATTTACATGACTCCGAAGAAGGTGGCTCATTATTTCCAAGACCACTCGGTGTCTGTCGTTTCTGATGCTCCGTTGTCGGAAATCCTCCACAATCACGACGCATCAGGCCGAGTGGCGAAGTGGGCGATGGAGATGTTATACTGCGACATAAAGTTCGAGGCCAAGAAAGCTATAAAGTCTCAAGCTCTGGCTGACTTCATAGCAGAATGGGTAGAACAACAGCAACCAACCCACATCTACTTGGCTCATTGGACAATGTTCTTCGATGGGTCCAAGATGTTGAATGGCTCCGGCGCTGGCGTTGTGATCATATCGCCAAAAGGCGACAAACTCAAGTATGTGTTGCAGATACACTTCGATTCCTCCAACAATGAGGTAGAGTATGAGGCTCTCCTTTATGGATTGCGCATGGCCATCGCACTCGGCGTTCGTCGCCTGATGGTCCACGGCGATTCAGATTTGGTAGTCAATCAAGTGATGAAGGAGTGGGACGTAAGGAACCCCACCATGACCACATACTGCAATGCAGTAAGGAAGCTCGAGAAAAAGTTTGAAGGTCTGGAACTCCACCATGTTCTGCGACTGAAAAACCAAGCAACTGATGAATTGGCGAAACTTGGATCCACTCGGAGACCAGTCCCAAGTGACGTATGCCTCGAGCACCTTCACCTTCCCTCAGTTAAAGAAGATCCTTTCACAGAGGAACCAGTACAACCAAAGAGCTCGACAGATCCGACTGAAGTTGAAGTCCCTGCTGTAGTTGATTTGATCATGGAGATTCTTTCTATCATCCCCGATTGGACTGTGCCGTTCATTGCATACATCCTGAGGCAAGAATTACCAGAAGACGAAGTCCAAGCCAGACAGATCGTCCGCAGGTCAAAGTCGTTCACCGTCATTGATGGCCAGTTGTACAAGGAAAGCGTTTCAGGCGTCCTTCAACGATGCATCTCCCTTGAGGAGGGACAGTTAATCTTGGAAGAAATTCACTCGGGAACCTGCGGTCATCACGCCTCCTCAAGGGCAATCGTCGCCAAAGCATTCAGAGCTGGCTTCTTCTGGTTGCAGGCGAATGAAATGGCGAAGGATATGGTCGACAGATGCGAAGGCTGTGAGTTCTACTCTAACAAGTCCCACAAGCCAACATCTGCGTTGAAGACAATCCCTCTTGTTTGACCGTTTGCAGTGTGGGGATCAGATACAGTCGGTCCATTCAGGACAGACCAAGGGGGATTCACACATCTGTTGGTGGCAGTCGACAAGTTCACAAAGTGGATCGAAGCCAAGCCCATCAAGAAGCTCCCCGTTCTTCCTCGTCTTCGGTGCTGTGGGGTCTCCGCACAACGCCAAATAGATCTACAGGGCGATCCCCGTTCTTCCTCGTTTACGGAGCAGAGGCAGTCCTTCCGAGTGATTTGCTTCACAACGCTCCACGAGTTGGACTCTTCTCCGAAGCTGAAGCAGAGCAAGCAAGGAAAGACGGAGTGGATCTTCTAGAGGAGGAGCGCGAGATGGCACTGACTCGTTCAACCATTTATCAACAAGATCTGCGGTGTTTTCACGCGCGACGCGTCAGGAGTCGTACATTCCAAGCCGGCGACCTGGTGCTCCGAGTGGATCAGCGGAGACCTCACAAGTTAGCTCTCGCCTGGGAAGGACCCTTCATCATCTCCAAGGTGTTGAACAATGGAGCATATCGACTCTACAACCTCGACAGGGAAACGGACGAGCCGCGAGCATGGAACGGAGATCTCTTGAAGCGCTTCTACACGTGATCGTCGACTGAAGCAATGTAAAGAACAAGTATCGTTGAAGTAATACAAAGCAGATTGAGTTTTTGCAGATTCAAAATTCTTCCGTGTTCGCAGACTCTGTCTCCAAAAAAAAAAAAACTTAGCTGCGATCCAGAATCGCCTAAGTACAAACTTTCTCCGAGTGTGCACTGAACGTCGCACTCGGGGACTTAGCTGCGATCCAGAATCGCCTAAGTACAATATTTCTCCGAGTGTGCACTAAACGTCGCACTTGGAAACTTAGCTGCGATCCAGAATCGCCAAAGTAAAACTTTCTCCGAGTGTGCACTAAACGTCGCACTCGGGGACTTAGCTGCGATCAAGAATCGCCTAAGCACAAACTTTCTCCGAGTGTGCACTAAACGTCGCACTCGGGGACTTAGCTGCGATCAAGGATCACCTAAGTACTATTTTTTTTCGAGTGTGCACTAAATGTCGCACTCGGGGACTTAGCTGCGATCAAGAATCGCCTAAGTACAAACTTTCTCCGAGTGTGCACTAAACGTCGCACTCGGGGACTTAGCTGCGATCAAGGATCGCCTAAGTACTAATTTTCTCCGAGTGTGCACTAAACGTCGCACTCGGGGACTTAGCTGCGATCAAGAATCATCTTTCTCCGAGTGTGCACTAAACGTCGCACTAGGGAACTTAGCTGCGATCCAGAATCGCCTAAGTAAAACTTTCTCCGAGTGTGCACTGAACGTCGCACTCGGAGACTTAGCTGCGATCTAGAATCGCCTAAGTACAATCTTTCTCCGAGTGTGCACTAAACGTTGCACTCGGGAACTTAGCTGCGATCCAGAATCGCCTAAGTAAAACTTTCTCCGAGTGTGCACTAAACGTCGCACTCGGGGACTTAGCTGCGATCAAGAATCGCCTAAGTACAATCTTTCTCCGAGTGTGCACTAAATGTCGCACTCGGGAACTTAGCTGCGATCCAAAATCGCCTAAGTAAAACTTTCTCCGAGTGTGAACTGAACGTCGCACTCGGAGAGTTAGCTGCGATCCAGAATCGCCTAAGTACAATCTTTCTCCGAGTGTGCACTAAACGTCGCACTCGGGAACTTAGCTGCGATCCAGAATCGCCTAAGTAAAACTTTCTCCGAGTGTGCACTAAACGTCGCACTCGGGGACTTAGCTGCGATCAAGAATCGCCTAAGTACAAACTTTCTCCGAGTGTGCACTAAACGTCGCACTCGGGGACTTAGCTGCGATCAAGGATCGCCTAAGTACTAAGTTTCTCCGAGTGTGCACTAAACGTCGCACTCGGGGACTTAGCTGCGATCAAGAATCGCCTAAGTACAAACTTTCTCCGAATGTGCACTAAACGTCGCACTCGGGGACTTAGCTGCGATCAAGGATCGCCTAAGTACTAAATTTCTCCGAGTGTGCAGTAAACATCGCACTCGGGGACTTAGTTGCGATCAAGAATCGCCTAAGTACAATCTTTCTCCGAGTGTGCACTAAACGTCGCACTCGGGAACTTAGCTGCGATCCACAATCGCATAAGTAAAACTTTCTTCGAGTGTGCACTAAACGTCGCACTCGGGGACTTAGCTGCGATCAAGAATCGCCTAAGTACAAACTTTCTCCGAGTGTGCACTAAACGTTGCACTCGGGGACTTAGCTGCGATCAAGGATCGCCTAAGTACTAATTTGCTCCGAGTGTGCACTAAACGTCGCACTCGGGGACTTTGCTGCGATCAAGAATCGCCTAAGTACAAACTTTCTCCGAGTGTGCACTAAACGTCACACTCGAGGACTTAGCTACGATCAAGGATCGCCTAAGTACTAATTTTCTCCGAGTGTGCACTAAACGTCGCACTCGAGGACTTAGCTGCGATCAAGAATCGCCTAAGTACAAACTTTCTCCGAGTGTGCACTAAACGTCGCACTCGGGGACTTAGCTGCGATCAAGGATCGCCTAAGTACTCATTTTCTCCAAATGTGCACTAAACGTCGCACTCAGGGACTTAGCTGCGATCAAGAATCGCCTAAGTACAAACTTTTACCAAGTGTGCACTAAAACATCACACTCGGCGACTTAGCTGCGGTCCAGTATCGCCTAAGCAACAACTTTCTCCGAGTGTGCTCTAAACGTCCCACTTTGCCCAGGCGAATGTGCGCTCGGAGCATGTATCGATTGGCGTCCTCGCCGAGTGGAACGTTCAGAATAACCGACCGCTCAACGTCAGCTGCTTCAGCCTCAACGTCCATACAAAAATCTGCAAAGACAAGACGAGCAGAAAGTAAGCGCATAATGAAATACACAGTCAACAAGCACTTGGAAAAACAGAACTTACCACCGAGAAGCGCAATCATCTTCCTTGCCTAGTCACTGACGTACTTCTCCTGTGATATGCACCGCCAGTTCATCACCTTCATCTGCCCCATCAGCTCGGTTCTTTGTTTCCCCATTTTCTCCATTTCGGCCACCAATGCCTTGTTTGCCTCACGGGAATCCTCCAAGGACTTCTCTCGTTCAGCCAGAGCGCCCTTCACACCAGCCAAGTCATGAACAGCTGCCTCCAGTTCCGCGGCAAGCTGAATCTTTTCAGCCTTCAGAGAGTAGTACGCTGATCCCTCTCGCAAGTCTTCTGCAAATCAGCGCGAAGAGAAGATCAGACAAATCCAACAAGGAAAACAATAAAAGCTCGAAAGTTCTTCAGACCCCTGCCGACGCAAGCAGTCGACAGCGGCCTCGGGGACTACACCCAGTGGGTTCACTAAGAGTGACCCCACAGCCATGAAGCTCAAACAGGTCCGCCCTATTGAGCTAAATAACAAAAACAAGCCTATGAGGCTACTACTACCCGACCTGAGTAAAATTACTCTCGGGGACTACTTCCAGTAAGTGCACTCGGAGTGCCCCCACCGGTAACATTCGAACAGATTAGTTTTGATATGATCAAGTTAAAGAAAATGTATATAAAGACAACTGCTGGTGCAAGCACTCGACAGAAGTCTCGGGGACTACACCCAATGGGTTCACTAAGAGTGAACCCACTGCAAAATAATCATAGTGCATCCGAGTATATTGCTTAAACACCCACTGGGTTACAAGAGGAAAGTAAATACTTACTAGCCCACTTACTCGGATATTTTCCCGGAGTTCCAAGCTTCGCTTGTACACAGACGCGATGGAGTCGTACACTCTCTTGGCATCACCCGCCATCAACTCCGCCTGCACCATAGCCCCCTTGGCAGCTCCCACCTGATCTTCCGGGAGGTGTTGGGCGTCGTACTGGACGGTCGACGGACCTGGCATCACAAGAGACTCCTTGGGCATCCCAGGTCCTGCTCCAGTCAATTCAGCACCGATGAGCGTCGTTTCAGTCGACGGCATCGTCTCGGCTGGCGGCGCGTCCATGGCGGGAGTAGTAGCAAATGGAACAGCCTCAGGGACAGGCACCGCAGCTTGCTCGGACCTCTTCTGGTCGTCCTCCTCCACGTGAATCACCTCTGAAGGAAGCCCGACTGAACGAAGTGAGACCACAGAAAAAGCAAGATCAAAGACAGAATTCGCGAAACAATAATTTGGGCTCTCGGAGTCGTCACGACGTACCTTGCTGGGATGTGGCAACGTTGTCCGTATCCATGGGATCGTCGTCCTGGCGTGTCGGAGAAGTGGCGGAGGTAGCAGCTCTGTCGAGTAAAATCCACTCGACCAATAAACATGAGTTCAATCAAATACTGAAAGAGGATAAGAGAACAAGACACTTACGCTGAGGCAACGGGGACGGCGATCCTCATCCGCGGCAGAGCCTTCCGAGGTTTGGATCCACTCGGTTTGGCCACCTTGGAAGGTTGGCCCGCAGGCTCAGCAGCAGCGTCCCTGGTCCTCTTTGTGCTCCGAGCACTCGGAGCCACGGGAGTAGCTGGCAAGGCGCTCGGAACCACGGGAGGAGCTGACGGGGCACTCGGGGCCGTTGAAGGAGCCGACGAAGTCACGGGTTCGTGACGACGCTTAGTTCGAGGCTCTGGTGGTGGGGGTGGCGAGCTCTGCTCCTCATCCTCCCCCTCCTCTTCTTCGGACTCCTCCTCCGTCTCCCCGCTGTCTGAGACATACTCGGCGCTCTCCACGCTGCCTTCCTGGCTGCCTTCCTCTTCCTCAGCCGGATTCCCGTTTGAGACGGGAGAATACCAGTTGGTCCATGCCTGCACAAGATACAGTCGACAACATCAGACGTCAGATAGTGATGCAAGAAAAAGCGGCAAATCTAAGGGAATTGTAAGCACTCGGCAAGGTATTCTCACCTCATTCGGAGGAGGGTTGTCCGCACGGAAGGGCTTCACTCGCCGGGCTCCTCTAGGGTTATCGCAGGCGCTTGTGATGTCGCGGACCCACACCGTCACAACCTCCTCGGTCAAGCACTCGGGGTGAGTCCGAGTGGAGTCCTCAGGCCCCGTGTAGTGCCACATGGCGTGATGTCGAGCTTGCAAAGGCTGGATACGCCGACCCAGAAAAACCTCCAGCAATCTATGCCGGTGACTCCCTTGCGAACGACATCTACCAGCGCGTCGACCAGAGGCTGAATCTGGATTTTTTCCATCTTCGTAAGCGCAAGCTGCCTAGGCGGAGCTGGTCGGTCTAGGCTAAAAGGTGGCAGTCCAGTTGCGGCATTCGGACAAGCGACGTCCTGGCAGTAGAACCAAGTCGACTGCCATTTCCTAACGGATTCAGACAACTGAAGAGCGGGATAGCTACTTTTGCTTTTCTTCTGGAAGCCTAAGCCTCCGCAGTGCTGGAGGAGATGAGTTTTGTCGTCCGACTGACTAAGTCTTTTGATGGTTTGGGATCTAGCGGAGAAGATGTGCTTAAAGAGCCCCCAATGAGGAGGGCAACCGATAAAACACTCGCAAAGCACGACGATGGCAGAGAGATGAGCTATTGCGTTGGGAGGAAAATGGTGGAGCTGCGCCCCGAAGTGGTTCATTATACCTCTAAAGAAGGGATGAGGAGGCAGAGAGAACCTCGGTACACGTGATTGAGCAGCAAGACGCGCTCATCCCCCCGAGGCGCCGGCTCCGTCTCGCCCTCCGCCGGCAGCCTCCACGACTTGTTCTCGATCAGGCCTTGCTCCACCAGCTCCAGCATGTCGCTCTTTGTCATCGTGGAGGGGAGGAAATCCCCCTGGATCCACCCCGCCGGCAGTGCCCGCTGTCGCCGTTGAGCGGGAGACGTCGTCTTCTTCTTCTTCTGCGCCTCGAGCTTGCTCGTCTGCCCCTTCGTCATGGTGGAGGCTGCATATCCACGGAGGAGGAGGAAAAGGAGGGAGCTTGGGGTGCGCAGGAAGCCACGGGAGAGGCGGGGCGAGTGCGAGTTATCATGCGAGTGCAACGAGAAACCCTCGCTGGGGAGGTTTAAATAAGGTTCCGACTACGTCACTAGCAGGTGGCCCTGAAATCTTATCCCCCGACCGGTTGCTGCGATATTAGTGGAGGAGATGAAGGCGCGGAAATCGAGGCGGCAGACACTACTTGATGACGATGTCGTCATCCCCGCTGAGCGCGCGACAACCGAAATTTGAGGATCCCAAAAAATCCACCGCTGTCAGTTGACCGGTCACGTCAAAAGATTCCACGGAAGCACTCGGTTTCTGATGGTTCGTTTCACAGATATATCCACTCGGATCACTGGTCAAGAGGATAAAATGGATCGAGGCAAACAACGCCAAAGTCACATCCATACCAATCGGATCCGTACTCCAAGCGTCACTTCGTCGTTCCAACCCCGATCCATTCGGGGACTAATGATGGGGTTATAGTCCTAGGGTAGGGTCATAGGCCTGCCCTATAGGTCCTACCCAAGGACTACCCTTCATAAGGGACAAGGCCCTTAGTCAGTTCCGACTGAATTAAGGACTTCCCTTCATCCAGTCGGTGACGATTCCTCCATCATCCAGTCGGAAATGAGCATTCGGAGCGTATCAAACTTACCGACTGGATTCCACTCTGTACATTGTAACCCCCCTGGAGGGCAACGGTCATACGCTTTCATGTACCTTTATTAGCATTTAAGGCATACGTTACCTGTAACGTAGACATTTAATCACCACTACTCCACCCCTGTGCACCGAACCGTTGTGAAGGGCATCACACTCTATATAAGTCGCCCTTCCCCACTGGTGCAGGGGTTAGCAATTCACTGTAATCCATATTCCACTCGACATCAAGCTCCCAAGAGCACTGAGACGTAGGGCTTTTACCTTCACCATAGAGGGGCCTGAACTCATACAACCTCGCCGTAGCTAAGGGTCTGCCCATCCTTTCGTACCCCATACATCTACTGTCAGACTAATACTTACGACACTATTCATACTCTGTTTCTTACGTTAGCTAGTGGGGAGGTAGTAAGTAATCCTACTACTCATACACAGTTTCTTACATTAGCTAGTGGGGGTAATCCTTTTTTTTTGCAAGGGACTGGGAAGGTAATCTTACGTTTCGTGTAAAATTTGGTGGTTACAGAAGGCTGTTGGTTTGTTGTGCCGCATCATCTGGCTCGGGTGAGGAATAACAATTCGTGTATATATATATATATATAATAAATTTTATCTACCATCGGTGGTAGTTACCATTACTTGGTTTTGTATGTTGTATGTATTATCTATGCTCTTTTCTACGTACAAATATATACATATTTTATAAATATAATAAAAATTATGGGTCAACTTGTAATTTTTTCATGTAACTCACTATGAAAAATCTCACACACACACACACACACACACACACACACACACACATATATATATATATATATATATATATATATATATATATATATATATCATACCACCCAGGGATAGTTACCTCACATGTTCAATATACTACCATACGAGAGTATATATATATATATATGTAAAATGTTTGGGGCACCTAGGTGCGTGGACACTTAGCATTTAATAGTTTGCATGTCAATCCATTGCCATTTATTGGTTTGAACAGAATTAAAACGCACATTAATTGAGAATGAGAATCAAAAAATAAAAGAAAAGGGATATACATGTTTACATGCATTTTTTCGATCAAGGCATACATGCATGTACGCATAATGTGACTCGTAGGTCAATGAACCTTCTACGCATAGATGAATACATGTATACACAAATATTAATTATTTCATTAGGTATGCGAGAAAAAAATATTTTTATTATCTAAACCAAACAAATTATGCATTGACTCCAGATTGTAGAGATATACCCAAAATTTTAGGTTGTACCTTGTAAAAAAATTATATACATATGCGGATATATATGTATGCCTACTAACGTAAGTATGTACATACGTAGATATGATATACCTACTAACCAAATAATGTACATATGCGGGTATATATGTATATACCTACTTATAAAATAGTGTACATCCATAGGTATGTGTATACCTACAGATGAAATTATTTACATATGCTGTTATATATATGCCTAATTATGTACGCACATAAATATTTGGAATAATATACATACGTGGATATGCATATACCCAGTTATTTATTTCAGGAATCAATAAATGTTACATAAGGAAGTAATAAATGTTAATTAATCACCTACCTTTCTATAATGTGTCATGCATGCATGCGATGGTCAACAAATTAAAACCTACCAAATTAACTAGTAACTGAGCCATTTATATTGGTTTCCAAATCAACTGTTACAAACGATGCAACGGCAGATAGGCAAGGTGCCCAGGCACCTAGGTGCCCCAAACCGTCGAACTATATATATATATATATATATATATAGACACAAACACACTCATATATATATATATATATATATGAGTGTGGATTTTTTAACACCGGGTGACTATGTCACCCCTGTGGGTGGTAGTGCCACCCCATCTTATCTCCGTTCAATTCTTGCCCCGTGATCCGTGCAAACACTATGCTATCGTCATTACTTCATTGGGATTTAGTTAATGAAGCATGCTAATGATCACACTAATACGATTTCAACAGAGTATATGTCAAACTAGGGGTATCAAAATGTCAGGTAATGAATACTTGACCAAAAAGATTCCCTAAATGTATAAAAAAAGTATTATTTGCGAACTTTTTGTAATAGTACAAAAATTTGGTTGGTGATTAAGACTTATATTCCTAAAATAAATTTCCCGTGAGCTCCAAAAAGATTCCACCAAAAAATATCCTTGCATATATACAATATCAACATTTAACATTGTTACTGCTAGTGGTAAGAAATCATCTGAATGCAATTAGCCAAATGAAAGACTAAACAAATGGTCAGTCTAAAAGATGCTACACGGATCTCAATGCGAGATCAAATGGAAGCCAGAGGGATGGTAATGCCCCGGGTGGCAAAGACTTAATTATATATATGATAAATTTTATCTACAAAGATGGTAGTTACCTCCTAAGCAATTGCCTTCCACGTGTTCCCCTAGTAGCAAACTAAATCGGTTGTTGGATATCAAAAGATCTATAGTGTGGCACAAACTAGCTATTTTAAATTAGTTAATCCGTTTTAACAGCAAAACTGAGGAAGTTTGTTGGCGGCTAACTACATCCATGCATCGAGTTGAATGGATAAGTGTTATCCACGATGCATGCGCCTCAAAACTCTTTGCATATGCATTCGTTATATATATCTCCCAGATCTTAGTGTGTACATAATTAGATAAAATTATACTGGAGTGTGTACGTACGCTTGGAGCCTTGGAGTACAGAAACATTTTTTTGTTTTAATAATATGTACGTCCACGAATACAAGTATGATGAACACTGGAGAGTATATTGCGTGTACTGGTTGAAAAAAGAGAGTATAATTAATGTATTGTATTATAAAAAAACTTATGAGCACGTGGTATGTGTGCATGGCATGTGAGCCGGAAAAGAATGTAGTATATTCGCTGAAAAGGAAGTATATAAAAAGTAGTAAGAAGTATGTGTCTTGATATGTTAGCTGAAAAAGGTTGTAGTCTATTCGTCGGAAAGGGGTATATAAAAAATTATTATGAATTGTGTATGATGAAATGTAAGCTGAAAAAGTATGTAATATATAAAAAAGGAGTATACGGAGTATACATAACAAAAAGAATGTGTAGTATCATCAACGTGTCTAAAATGGTAGTACACAGTATGTGTGCATGGCACGTGAGCTGGAAAAGTATGTAGTATATTCACCAAAAAAGAAGTATATAAAAGTGCAGTAAGAAGTGTTGATATGTGAGCTAATAAATATGTAGTATAATCATTGGAAAAGAAGTATATAAAAGAGTATTATGAAGTATGTGTGGTGATATCTAAGCTGAAAAAGTATGTAATATGTGTGGAGTATATAACTAAAAAGGGAGTATATGACGAACGCATAGAATTCTGCATTATTATTTCTTTAAATCAAATGATGCATGCATTGAGATCACGAATAGTCATTCACTTGCATACCTCCTTTTTCAATTTGTATAATTCAAAGATGCATGGATGGAAATCACGGCAAATCCGCTCTCGGGGTAGCTTTGGATTCAGCGGAGAGAGGTAATGGGTGATTAGAAAAAGAGACGAATGGAAAGGATTTTTGTTGGATTGGATCACCACGATCCAGGTATATAGGGGTCCGATCTATTCAGAAGGTTAGGAACAGCGTCCCAGGTAGAAAAAATAAGCAAATTTATGGGGGCGATGCTCTACGTCGGCGCGCCGGTCGAAAGATTCGGCTGGCCGCGCGCGGGCCGCTCGATCTGTCAGCTGTGGGCAGGCCGTGCCGTTAGATCTCCATACAATATTTTTTCATCGATGCAACAAATTTCAACGCTATGCAATAATTTTCATCAATGATTGAAAAAAAAAATTGTGGCAAAAAAATATCTACGTGATCGTAGCAAAAAAACGAAGAAGATGATGCGTGATAGCAAAAGTCAAACGCCGGTTGTAGCAAATATCTACGTGACGTGTATGCAACTTTTTTAGTGAACGGTTGTAGCAAAAAATAATGTCGGTTGTAGCAAAAAATAACACGGTTGTAGCAAAAGTCAAAACGCCGGTTGTAGCAAAAATCCAACAAACTCGAGTTACAACGAAACGTATATGCAGCTTTTTTACTGGACAAATGTAGTAAATAAAAAACGGTTGTAGCAAATATGAACGCTGTTTGCAACAAATTTAGACGAGAAAAAAAGTTGCATGAAAAACGTTTATATCAAAATAACACATGGTTGCAGCAAACTTGACAATAAAAATATTGCATGAACCTGCGAGCGAAGCGCGGCCGTCCGCGCGCGACCGGCCGAACGATTCGGACGGGCGCTCCGGGTGGAAGCGTTGGCCACTACCCATTAAGAATTATATTGGATCTGATGTAACCAACTATTAGTAGGATGTATTTTCCATATATATATATATATATATATATATATATATATATATATATATATATATATATATAATGCCTATTCTAACAACAACCTTAAGACCTTATTCAAACAACACGACACACAACCGCGGTAATAGACGGAATAGAAGAAAACCCATCCTACCCACTCCCCCATGCATGCACATAACCACCACCCACTCCTTGGCCTCATCCCCACCCACCCACACAGATTTCTCCCCCATGCCACAACACATGCGCCATCGGGCCACCATCTCCAGCCATGCCGCCAGCCACCTCCCATCACGCGCCGACCACCACCTCCCCGCAGTGCTGCCAGCCACCTCCACCTCACCCCAACGGCCTCCTGAAAACACATATCCTCCCTTGATGGTTTTGTTAATTAATGACAACATACACAATCTCTTGGACTAACACTGTTACCTAAAGGAAGGATTGTGTGGAGAAGCCCCAAGGAAGGAAAGGAAAGAAATAGGATTGATCAAGCTTCAAGCTACAAGACTCTACATTTTATATTTGTGAGAAATCACAATTGAATCCATTGAAAAGCCAATAGTATTAAAAAAGGGTGAGGTATCTATGATGAATTGGTTTCTCAAGTGCTTAGAGACAGCCACCAAAAATACTCAGCGATTCTCCCACAAAAGATCTGTGTCCAAATCCTAAACACCAAAATCGGTGCCACCAAGATATTTCATTCGGCCATTCCGATTTTCCACCACAGTGAACCTATGCCAAACCCTAAAATCTCGGTACCACCAACATTCCTTTTGGTGCCACCAAACCAGTGACCAAGTTTTTGTTGGAAATATGCCCTAGAGGCAAAAATAAAATGGTTATTATCATATTTCCTTGTTCATGATAATCGTCTATTGTTCATGCTATAATTGTATTAACAGGAAACAGTAATACATGTGTGAATAAATAGATCACAATGTGTCCCTAGCAAGCCTCTAGTTGGCTAGCTCGTTAATCAATAGATGATCATGGTTTCCTGATCATGGACATTAGATGTCATTGATGACGGGATCACATTATTGGGAGAATGATGTGATGGACAAGATCCAATCCTAAGCATAGCACTGGATCCTATTGTTCGTATGCTAAAGCTTCTCTAATGTCAAGTGTCTTTTCCTTCGACCGTGAGATTGTGCAACTCCTGGATACCGTAGGAGTGCTTTGGGTGTATCAAACGTCACAACATAACTAGGTGACTATAAAGGTGCACTACGGGTATCTTCGAAAGTGTGTGTTGGGTTGGCACGAATCGAGATCGGGATTTGTCACTCCGTGTGACGGAGAGGTATCTTTGGGCCCACTCGGTAGAACATCATCATAATGAGCTCATTGTGACTAAGGAGTTAGTCACGGGATGATGTGCTACGGAACGAGTAAAGAGACTTACCGGTGATGAGATTGAACAAGGTATAGGTATACCGACGATCGAATCTCGGGCAAGTTCTATAACGACAAACAAAGGGAATTGTATACGGGATTGACTGAATCCTTGACATCGTGGTTCATCCGATGAGATCATTGTGGAACATGTGGGAGCCACCATGGGTATCCAGATCCCGCTGATGGTTATTGGCCAGAGAGTGTCTCAGTCATGTCTGCATGCCTCCCGAACCCGTAGGGTCTACACACTTAAGGTTCGATGACGCTAGGGTTATAGGGAATTGTTATACGAGGTTACCGAAGGATGTTCGGAGTCCCGGCTGAGATCCCGGACGTCACGAGGAGCTCCGGAATTGTCCGGAGGTAAAGATTGATATATAGGATGGATGGGTTTGGGCGCCGGAAATGTTTCGGGCACCATCGGCAAAGTGCCGGGACCACAGGAAGGGTTCCGGAGGCCCACCGGGAGAGGCCACAAGCCTCGGAAGGCTACATGGGCCAAGTGCAGGAGGGAACCAGCCCCTAGGTGGGCTGGTGCGTGATGACCCACAAGTATGGGGGATCAATCGTAGTCCTTTCGATAAGTAAGAGTGTCGAACCCAACGAGGAGCAGAAGGATCTGGCAAGTGGTTTTCAGCAAGGAAATATCAGCAAACACTGAAATTATCGGTAACAAGTGATTGTGTGGTGAGATGATTCATAGCAAGCAACAAGTAAAAAAAGTAGCAACAGTGCAGCAAAGTGTCCCAATCCCTTTTGTAGCAAGGGACAAGCCTGGACAAAGTCTTATAGGAGGAAAAACGCTCCTGAGGACACACGGGAATTTCTGTCATGCTAGTTTCACCATGTTCATATGATTCACGTTCGTTATTTTGATAGTTTGATATGTGGGTGGACCAGCACTTGGGTACTTCCCTTACTTGGACAAGCATCCCACTTATGATTAACCCCTCTCGCAAGCATCCGCAACTACGAAAGAAGAATTAAGACAAAGTCTAACCATAGCATTAAACTAGTGGATCCAAATCAACCCCTTACGAAGCAACGCATAAACTAGGGTTTAAGCTTCTGACACTCTATGTAATGCCCCAAGCGTATTATTGCCATATTTGGAACCTATTGCAAGTGGGTCCACCTTGTCATGGTTATGATGATGTCATTTTGAGCCATGATTTCATGTGTGTCCCTTTTTACTTCCTTCCCTTGCATGCATGCATGACATATCATTTCATGCCCATGTCTTGTGATGTTGCATTGTGGTCTTCTGCTTCCTTGCGTTGTGATCTTGTGAATTCATGTGTGATGCTCATGAGTTGTTGGGGTGAGTAGAAGTGATGTGGTGGTTGTTTACTTCAAGCCCTTCTCTAGTTCAAACCCCTTTTCTCTCTTTTAATCTCAAGTTCAAATTGCACTTGATCCTAAGCTGATTTAAAAATGTCTTTTATTTAGGGGATATTGTGGGTGTTAAGTTGTGCAAGTTTGGTGATTTTAAAAGTGTTTTAAACAGGTGCAATAAATACAAAACAGAGTCATCTAATTCTGTTTTGTGAAATATTACTTGCTCCTAAAAATCTTGTTGCTTTTTATTTAAATAGGTCACATTTTTCTATGACCAGGGGATATTTTTGCTTGATTTTATCCCCAATGTTTTATTCTGTGCTTTAATTTCTTTCTGTGTTTTTCTGTAAATAGGAAATCTAAAGGGAATAGTTTTTCCCTTATCTGCCGCCCTGGTGGGCTTGCTCCCGCGCAGGCGTGGCCCAACTTTCTTCTCTCGCGAAGCACTAGGAGCCCACCCCGCGCCTCCTTCCTCCTCTGACGCCGTCTCTCCCCCTGCTCCTTTCCGTCAAAGGCTGAGAGAGAGCCAGTGCCGCCGTTTGCACCAACGTCGAGGGACCCCCCTATTTAATCTCGGCGTCCGTGCCATCTCGCCTAGGGTTCCTCTTCCCCCCTCAGCCGCCGCCGCCACCTCTCCCCATCTCCATCTTTCCTCCCTTCCTTCCCTCGCGGTAAGTCTTCTGTGGGAATAGCAGAGAGAGCAGAGAAGGAGCTCCCCGCGTCTACCCCGCCGTCGTCGCCGTCCGGCGAGTGCGCCATGTCCAGGAGATCGGGGTTCGAGCCCACGTTCCATTCCCATCACCGGTAGGGTCGGGAAGCGACCACACCACGAGCTCGACCTCGTCAACGGCTCGGCCCCGGTGGTCTCTCCATCCTGCTTCGGTTCGACAGGGCAGGGGCTCCTCTGAGCATCTTCTTCCTCTCCGGCCGGCCCTCCTCCTGTTGGGGAACGTCGCATGGGAAATAAAAATTTTCCTACGCGCACGAAGACCTATCATGGTGATGTCCATCTACGAGAGGGGATTTCCGATCTACGTATCCTTGTAGATCGCATAGCAGAAGCGTTAGTGAACACGGTTGATGTAGTGGAACGTCCTCACGTCCCTCGATCCGCCCCGCGAACCGTCCCACGAACCGTCCTGCGATCCGTCCCACGATCCGCTCTGATCTAGTGCCGAACGGACGACACCTCCGCGTTCAGCACACGTACGGCTCGACGATGATCTCGGCCTTCTTGATCCAGCAAGAGAGATGGAGAGGTAGATGAGTTCTCTGACAGCGTGACGACACTCCGGAGGTTGGTGGTGATCTAATCTCAGGAGGGCTCCGCCCGAGCTCCGCAGAAATGCGATCTAGAGGTAAAACCGTGGGGGTATGTGGTCGGGCTGCCGTGGCTAAAGTTGTCTCAAATCAGCCCTAAAACCCCACTATATATAGGAGGGAGAGAGGGGAGGAGGCAGCCTCAAAACCTAAAGGTTTGGCCGAAATTGGAGGTGGAGGAGTCCTACTCCAATCCTACTTGGAGTAGGATTCCACCTTCCCACTTGAAAACTCTTTCCACCTTGTGTTTTTTCCTTCTCAAACCTTATGGGCCTTAGTGGGAACTTATTCCAGACCACTAGGGGCTGGTTTATCTCTTCCCATGGCCCATGAGACCCCTTGGGGCGTGACACCCCTCCTGATGGTCCCCGGCACCCCTCCGGGCACTCCCAGTACACTACCGATGAGCCCGAAACTTTTCCGGTAATGCATGAAAACCTTCCGGTAACCATATGAGGTCATCCTATATATCAATCTTTGTTTCCGGGCCATTCCGCAAACCATCGTGACGTCCGTGATCTCATCCGGGACTCCGAACAACATTCGGTAACCAACCATATAACTCAAATACGCATAAAACAACGTCGAACCTTAAGTGTGCAGACCCTGCGGGTTCGAGAACTATGTAGACATGACCCGAGAGACTCCTCGGTCAATATCCAATAGCGGGATCTGGATGCCCATATTGGATCCTACATATTCTACGAAGATCTTATCGTTTGAACCTCAGTGCCAAGGATTCATATAATCCCGTATGTCATTCCCTTTGTCCTTCGGTATGTTACTTGTCTGAGATTCGATCGTCAGTATCCGCATACCTATTTCAAACTCGTTTATCGGCAAGTATCTTTACTCGTTCCGTAATACAAGATCCCGCAACTTACACTAAATCACATTGCTTGCAAGGATTGTGTGTGATGTTGTATTACCGAGTGGGCCCCGAGATATCTCTCCGTCATACGGAGTGACAAATCCCAGTCTTGATCCATACTAACTCAACGAACACCTTCGGAGATACCTGTAGAGCATCTTTATAGTCACCCAGTTACGTTGCGACGTTTGATACACACAAAGCATTCGTCCGGTGTCAGTGAGTTATATGATCTCATGGTCATAGGAACAAATACTTGACACGCAGAAAACAGTAGCAACAAAATGACACGATCAACATGCTACGTCTATTAGTTTGGGTCTAGTCCATCACATGATTCTCCTAATGATGTGATCCCTTTATCAAGTGACAACACTTGCCTATGGTCAGGAAACCTTGACCATCTTTGATCAACGAGCTAGTCAACTAGAGGCTTACTAGGGACAGTGTTTTGTCTATGTATCCACACATGCACTGTGTTTCCAATCAATACAATTATAGCATGGATAATAAACGATTATCATGAACAAAGAAATATAATAATAACTAATTTATTATTGCCTCTAGGGCATATTTCCAACACCTCCTCTGATCGGATTCACCCTTCCTTCCCAAGGTGAGGCTGCACCTCCCCTTCCTTCTCCTCCTTTGTTCCGTCTAGAACCGCCGTAGTGCTTGCCGTGGCTATCTGTCTGAATTAGATCGGCAGCAGGTTGAGGTGTGGTGCATTAGATGCTGATGTAGTGGCTTTGTGCGTGTTGTGGAACAGGGGTCCCTTCCCCCGCGTAGCAGCATCAATAGCAGTGCGTTCTCCTCGACGTAGCGCAGCAGCAGCAGCAGGCATACCGGCAGGGTCTGAGTCGCCGGCGTGCAGGACAGAGCAGAGACAGGGGTAGTGGTAGCTTACCTTGCTTTAGGTTCCTTCTCTGTCAGTCGTCCGTATCGTAGCGTAGTGGTAGCGAGCGTAGCTGCCCGATGAGAGGGCGTGGGTTCGAATCCCCCCTCGGCAGCCCTTTAGAGTAGGAATGATGCAAGGTTAGCTTACCTTGTTGGCACACCCTCTCTGGTCGATCCAGTGGCCATAGCAGAGTGGTGTGCACTTGTGTGTTGGTGTGTTGTATCTAACAGGTATGGGGTTCGACCCCAACACCTCCCCTTTTTCTTTATTTTATTTTTTTCTCCTTGTTTCCTATTATTTCTTCCCTTTGCTGTTTTACTACCTTCCAGCTTTGCTCATTGTAGTTGTTTGGCACAAACAGGTTTTGTGTTAACCTCCTCTAATATCTGTTTGGGTGACTTGGTTGTAGCAAGATTGTGTACCCATGTATGATGATATGTGTGTAGTCACACATCCTAGGGGAGTATGTGGTGCTTGTTGAATTTGCTAGTTGTAGCTCATATCTAAGTTGGGAGTCTTGTGCTAGTGATGTTAGTTGCATGAGTTGTGGTGTGTATATGTGTGCACCACACACATGGGCTTGTCTCATGTGGCACCTAGAGGGAGTGTATGTATGTGATGCTCCATGTTTACTTGCATAGTAGTTTTTCTTTCATGTTGTTCTTGGGAGTAAGTGCTTGTAATGAGGTATTGGTGATGATATGTGTGTGGTGAAAACAGCCCCTTTGGCAACACTTGTGCACCTCCTCATGTCCATATGAGAGAGGGTATGATGTGTGTGTGTGTGGTGATCTAGTGATTATCTTGGTAGAAGTGCTTGTGATGTTGTTGTGCATGACACATACATGGGGTCAAAACCCTCATGTCACTATTGTCTTTGTGCACATGAGCATAGCTATGTGATAGTTGATCTAGTGAGAGTTGCATGAAATGTTGCCCTATTCACTATGTTGGATTCTATGTAGTTTTTCCTTCCTAGTTTGAGCTCACTTGCTCCAAGTAAGTGCATATGTTTTATATATGGTTTTGGTGTAGAAAGATCCCAGGAATCCAATGGTGAAGTCATTTTTGCCATTGGAGCATTTTCTGAAGATGACATATTTACATTTTCTTCTATGTCTAGAGCTTGGTTCCATGAGTTGTGATGTGCTCTTGTGTTTGTTTCTTGGTTGTGCTAGTAGAGGGTGACCCCCTCTACCTCTTGTTGGTTTCATCTCATGCTTAGGATTACATATGTGCAAGTTATGCCCACTCAAAATAGGCATGTGGCTCAAATCAGATTAGTGAAAATCTGAGATTTTCACTAAGTCTGAGAATCTGTTTACATTTTCTTCTCCTGTTGGTGAGGTTGTGCTGGTCATTGTGTTGTGATCTAGCCCTAGATTTCAACTAGAAAGTTGTACCTGATATGTTTGTATAGCTCCATGTAAAATTGCATGTCATTTGGATCCTGTAGGTATTGTTTTGTCCGCTGTCAAAAAGCTTCAGAGCAAAGACAGAAAGTAAGATGCAGGAATTTTCACTAAGTCCCTGTAATCTGATGGTTTTGGGCAAGTTTGCAGCCTTGTATCTTCCTGTGTTTAATTCCTTTTTGTGTGATTCTTGCTTGTGCTGGTAGTATTCTTGGCTAGCTACAGCCACATATATTATTTGTCATAGTTGGGTGGCTGTAGGTGCTTTGCATGTAGCTCGCAAAGTGCTACGATGCAGTTTATGGTAGATTGTGTAGTTTTGTCTTTTTGATGGTTGTGAGTGCTTAGTTGATGTTGTGGTGTTCTTATTTGCTCCACCCCATCCATGATGGGTTGTTTTATGTCTTGGCAACCTGGGAATACCAGATTTGTGCCATTTGAGTGTGTGGTGATGATTTTGACACGTAAGCCTTCATATCTTGTTTCGTTGATTCCCGTTGATCCGTAGCTCCGATTGTATCGTTCTTTATATGGTTTTGCATCGTTTTCATGAGACGCATATGATCATGTCATTCTCATGCATGTCAAAAAAGGTTAGCATGCAGTTCTGTCCAGGAACTTGTTTTAACTCCTTATGCTTGTGTTAGTGATAGAAATAGTGATGCATGCTCATTTTCATCTCATGCATCATGTGCTTGTTGCATCTTGAGGTGATGTTGTTCATTGGATGTTATTCTTATGTTGGGTAGCACCGGGACCGGAGAACGAATACGTGGAGTCAGGAGAGTACGTGCAGGACGATCAAGAACCATTCCAAGATGAGGATATCACAGGCAAGATGATATGACCTTGATTCCATCTCTAGACTTGTTATGCTAGATTACGTTTCCTTGTCATATGCTCGCTGCCTACCACTGAAATATTTGCCTCTTGATATGCCATGAACCCAAACACTGATCCCTTCCTAGCAAACTTGAATGGCTAAGTAGGCTTTGCTCAGCTACTAATGTGAACGTTGCTAGATGCAGGTGCTTTGTCTCATGTGACAACATGAGCTTGATATCATTATCTAAATGCTGTTATTTAATTCACCTATATACTTAGTAAATAACGAAAGGCCTAGCCTTTTTTTCGGGTGCTTTGTTCCGTTATTGCCGCCATAGTTACCGGCTACCGGTGTTTGATTCCATATTGATCGCTCCTAACACGTTCGGGGTTGTTATGGGGACCCCCTCGATAAATCACATAGTGTTAAGACTTGTCCGGCAGGACCCAACATTGGTTTTAATTTGCTAATCACTTAATAATAATCTGCATAGGGAATAGCTACCCTGAGGAATTTAATCAACAACCCGGGCCAGTGCTCCTCATGAGTGTTGGTCCAACCACCTAGCAGTCGGCAAGACCATCCCAAGGAAACTTGAGGTTTGGTCCTTGTCCACTTTGCATAGACGGTGTTGTCCTGAGACTGAGATACGTGGCTCTTATCGGGGTTGTCGACACACCGGGAGGTCCTGTTAGTCTTGTCTTACCTTAGCGATATATCTTGCGTATAGGAATCCCGGTGAAGCTTTGGTTCTCCCCAGAGTTGAGGTTTTCCTCTAAGGAATTCGACGAGATCACGAGATGCGTGACAGAGGATTACTTTGCGGCCCGTGTACGTTTGTGACGGACTAGTTGGAGCACCCCTGCAGGGATTAACCTTTCGGAAAGCTGTGCCCGCGGTTATGTGGCAACTTGGAATATTTTGTTAACATCCGGTAATAGATAACTTAAACTTAAGCTATGAAAATTGCCAACTGTGTGCGTAACCGTGACAGTCCCCTCGAAGATCTCTCTTCGATCGGGAACACGGTGGGGTTATGATTGACGTATGTAGGTGATCAGGATCACTTAGTGATCAAGTATTCACGACCGCTAGTATAGTCCACCTTCATAAATGCTCTACGTAAGTTAGCCACCAAATCAAGCTTAGGATGCTGCAACCTTAAACACTTCACCTTATCCTACCTAATAACTTGACTAGTTCTGGCACCAAGGTCTTAGATTGCTGATTCCCCGTGGCTCACGGATTCCTCCACAATACCAAAAGGTTCAGGTACACTAGAGACAGATGATCCTGACGTCACACAGCTGGCATGGCAGTACGATGAGGAGACAGACCGCCTGTACGTGAACTATCCAGAAGATTGAGGCGTGGTCGTGATCGTGGGCCTGCAGGCAGGGTAGCATATGTTGGGGAACGTCGCATGGGAAAGAAAAATTTTCCTACGCGCACGAAGACCTATCATGGTGATGTCCATCTACGAGAGGGGATATTCGATCTACGTACCCTTGTAGACCGTACAGCAGAAGCGTTAAGAAACGCGGTTGATGTAGTGGAACGTCCTCACGTCCCTCGATCCGCCCCGCGAACCGTCCCGCGATCAGTCCCACGATCTAGTGCCGAACGGACGGCACCTCCGCGTTCAGCACACGTATAGCTCGACGATGATCTCAGCCTTCTTGATCCAGCAAGAGAGACAGATAGGTAGATGAGTTCTCCGGCAGCGTGATGGCGCTCCGGAGGTTGGTGATGATCTTATTTCAGCAGGGCTCCGCCCGAGCTCCGCAGAAACGCGATCTAGAGGTAAAACCGTGGAGATATGTGGTCGGGCTGCCATGGCAAAGTTGTGTCAAATCAGCCCTAAAACCTCCGTATATATAGGGGGAAGAGGGGGAGCCTAGCCTTGGGGTCCAAGGACCCCCAAGGGGTTCGGCCGAGCCAAGGGGGGCAACCCTCCCCTTCCAAACCGAGTCCAACTAGGTTTGGAAGGAGGAGTCCTTCCCCCTTTTCCCACCTCCTCTTTTTTTCTTTCTTTTCTCTTTGATTTTCTTCCTGTGGCGCATAGGGCCTTCTTGGGCTATCCCACCAGCCCACTAAGGGCTGGTGCGCCACCCCCAAGGCCTATGGGCTTCCCCGGGGTGGGTTGCCCCCCCCGGTGAACACCCGGAACGCATTCGTCATTCCCGGTACATTCCCGGTAACTCCGAAAACCTTCCGGTAATCAAATGAGGTCATCCTATATATCAATCTTCGTTTCCAGACCATTCCGGAAACCCTCGTGACGTCCGTGATCTCATCCAGGACTCCGAACAACATTCGGTAACCAACCATATAACTCAAATACGCATAAAACAACGTCGAACCTTAAGTGTGCAGACCCTGCGGGTTCGAGAACTATGTAGACATGACCCGAGAGACTCCTCGGTCAATATCCAATAGCGGGACCTGGATGCCCATATTGGATCCTACATATTCTACGAAGATCTTATCGTTTGAACCTCAGTGCCAAGGATTCATATAATCCCGTATGTCATTCCCTTCGTCCTTCGGTATGTTACTTGCTCGAGATTCGATCGTCAGTATCCGCATACCTATTTCAATCTCGTTTACCGACAAGTCTCTTTACTCGTTCCGTAATACAAGATCCCGCAACTTACACTAAGTCACATTGCTTGCAAGGCTTGTGTGTGATGTTGTATTACCGAGTGGGCCCCGAGATACCTCTCCGTCACACGGAGTGACAAATCCCAGTCTCGATCCATACGAACTCAACGAACACCTTAGGAGATACGTGTAGAGCATCTTTATAGTCACCCAGTTACGTTGCGACGTTTGATACACACAAAGCATTCCTCCGGTGTCAGTGAGTTATATGATCTCATGGTCATAGGAAAAAATACTTGACACGCAGAAAACAGTAGCAACAAAATGACACGATCAACATGCTACGTCTATTAGTTTGGGTCTAGTCCATCACGTGATTCTCCTAATGACGTGATCCAATTATCAAGCAACAACACCTTGTTCATAATCAAAAGACCCTGACTATCTTTGATCAACTGGCTAGCCAACTAGAGGCTTGCTAGGGACAGTGTTTTGTCTATGTATCCACACATGTATATAAGTCTTTATTCAATACAATTATAGCATGGATAATAAACGATTATCTTGATACAAGAATTATAATAATAACTATATTTATTATTGCCTCTAGGGCATAATTCCAACAGTCTCCCACTTGCACTAGAGTCAATAATATAGCCCTCACATCATCATGCGAATTACATTGTAATAAATCTAACACCCATACAGTTCTGGTGTTGATCATGCTTTGCCCGTGGAAGAGGTTTAGTCAACGGGTCTGCTACATTTAGATCCGTGTGCACTTTGCATATATTTACGTCCTCCCCTTCGACGTAGTCGCGGATGAGGTTGAAGCGTCGTTTGATGTGTCTGGACTTCTTGTGAAACCGTGGTTCCATTGCTAGGGCAATGGCACCCGTGTTGTCAGAGAACAAGGTTATTGGACTCAGTGCGCTTGGCACCACTCCAAGATCCGTCATGAACTGCTTCATCCAGACACCCTCCTTAGCCGCCTCCGAGGCAGCCATGTACTCCGTTTCACATGTAGAATCTGCTACGACGCTCTGCTTGGAACTGCACCAGCTTACCGTACCCCCATTAAGAATAAATATGTATCCGGTCTGTGACTTAGAGTCGTTCGGATCTGTGTCAAAGCTTGCATCGACGTAACCTTTTACGGCGATCTCTTCGTCACCTCCATACACGAGAAACATCTCCTTAGTCCTTTTCAGGTACTTCAGGATATTCTTGACCGCCGTCCAGTGATCCACTCCTGGATTACTCTGGAACCTACCTGCCATACTTATGGCCAGGCTAACGTCCGGTCTAGTGCACAACATTGCATACATGATAGAACCTATGGCTGAAGCATAGGGGATGGTGCTCATATGCTCTCTATCCTCATCAGTTTCTGGGCACTGAGTCTTACTCAATCTCGTACCTTGTAAAACTGGCAAGAACCCTTTCCTGGACTGTTCCATTTTGAACCTCTTCAAAACTTTATCAAGGTATGTGCTTTGTGAAAGTCCTATCAGGCGTTTTGATCTATCCCTGTAGATCTTAATGCCTAGAATGTAAGCAACTTCTCCTAGGTCCTTCATAGAGAAACTTTTATTCAAGTAATCCTTTATGCTCTCCAAAAACTCTATGTTGTTTCCAATCAGCAATATGTCATCCACATATAATATTAGAAACGCCACAGAGCTCCCACTCACTTTCTTGTAAATACAAGATTCTCCAACCACTTGTATAAACCCAAATGCTTTGATCACCTCATCAAAGCGTTTGTTCCAACTCCGAGATGCTTCCACCAGCCCATAAATGGATCGCTGGAGCTTGCACACCTCGTTAGCATTCTTAGGATCGACAAAACCTTCGGGTTGCATCATATACAACTCTTCCTTAAGGAAACCGTTAAGGAACGCCGTTTTGACATCCATCTGCCAGATTTCATAATCGAAAAATGCAGCTATTGCTAACATGATTCTGACGGACTTAAGCATCACTACGGGTGAGAATGTCTCATCGTAGTCAACTCCTTGAACTTGTGAAAAAACCTTTGCCACAAGTCGAGCTTTATAAACGGTCACATTGCCGTCAGCGTCAGTCTTCCTCTTAAAGATCCATTTGTTCTGAATAGCCTTGCGGCCCTCAGGTAGTACTTCCAAAGTCCACACTTTGTTCTCATACATGGATCCTATCTCGGACTTCATGGCTTCTAGCCATTTGTTGGAATCTGGGCCCACCATTGCTTCTTCATAACTTGCAGGTTCATTGTTGTCTAACAACATGATTGACAAAACGGGATTACCGTACGACTCTGGAGCAGCACGTGGTCTCGTCGACCTGCGTGGTTCGACAGGAACTTGAACCGGAGTTTCATGATCATCATCATTAACTTCCTCCTCAACCGGCGTCGCAATGACAGAGGTTTCCCCTTGCCCTGCGCCACCATCTAGAGGGATGAGAGGTTCGACAACCTCATCAAGTTCTATCTTCCTCCCACTCAATTCTCTCGAGAGAAACTCCTTCTCGAGAAAAGCTCCGTTTTTAGCAACAAACACTTTGCCCTCGGATTTGAGATAGAAGGTGTACCCAACTGTCTCTTTTGGGTAACCTATGAAGATGCACTTTTCCGCTTTGGGTTCCAGCTTTTCAGGCTGAAGCTTTTTGACATAAGCATCACATCCCCAAATTTAATAAATGACAACTTTGGCCTTTTGACATACCATAGTTCGTATGGTGTCGTCTCAACGGATTTTGATGGTGCCCTATTTAAAGTGAATGCAGTTGTTTCTAATGCATAACCCCAAAATGATAACGGCAAATCGGTAAGAGACATCATAGATCGCACCATCTCTAATAAAGTACGATTACGACGTTCGGACACACCATTACGCTGTGGTGCTCCAGGCGGTGTTAACTGTGAAACAATTCCACATTGTCTTAAGTGAGCACCAAACTCGAAACTCAGATATTCACCCCCACGATCAGACCGTAGGAACTTGATCTTCTTGTTACGATGATTTTCAACTTCACTCTGAAATTGCCTGAAATTTTCAAATGTTTCAGACTTGTGCTTCATTAAGTAGACATAACCATATCTACTTAAATCGTCAGTGAAGGTGAGAAAATAACGATATCCGCCGCGTGCCTCTATGCTCATCGGACCGCACACATCGGTATGTATGATTTCCAATAAGTCACTTGCACGCTCCATTGTTCCGGAGAACGGAGTTTTTAGTCATCTTGCCCATGAGGCATGGTTCGCACGTGTCAAGTGAATCAAAGTCAAGTGACTCGAAAAGTCCATCGACATGGAGTTTCTTCATGCGCTTTATACCAATATGACCTAAGCGGCAGTGCCACAAAAATATGGAGCTATCATTGTTAACTCTAACTCTTTTGGTCTCAATGTTATGTATGTGTGTATCACTATCAAGCTTCAATATGAACAATCCTCTCACATTGGGTGCATGACCATAAAAGATGTTACTCATAGAAATAGAACAACCATTATTCTCTGACTTAAAAGAGTAACCGTCTCGCAATAAACAAGATCCAAATATAATGTTCATGCTCAACGCAGACACTAAATAACAATGATTCAAGTTCATAACTAATCCTGATGGTAACTGAAGTGAAACTGTGCCGACGGCGATTGCATCAACCTTGGAACGATTTCCTATGCGCATCGTCACTTCATCTTTCGCCAGCCTTCGTCTATTCCGCAGTTCCTGTTTCGAGTTGCAAATATGAGCAACAGAACCGGTATCGAATACCCAGGCACTACTACGAGAACCGGTTAAGTACACATCAATAACATGTATATCAAATATACCTGATTTTTCTTTGGCCGCCTTCTTATCAGCCAGATACTTGGGGCAATTGCGCTTCCAGTGACCCATACCCTTGCAATAGTAACACTCTGTTTCAGGCTTAGGTCCAGCTTTGGGTTTCTTCGTCGGATTGGCAACAGGTTTGCCGCTCTTCTTTGAATTACCCTTCTTGCCTTTGCCGTTTCTCTTGAAACTAGTGGTCTTATTCACCATCAACACTTGATGCTCTTTACGGAGTTCAGACTCTGCGACTTTCAGCATCGCAAACAACTCGCCGGGTGACTTGTTCATCCCTTGCATGTTGTAGTTCAACACAAAGCCCTTATAGCTTGGCGGCAGTGATTGAAGGATTCTGTCAGTGATAGCCTCTTGCGGGAGTTCAATTCCCAGCTCAGCTAGACGGTTTGAGTACCCAGACATTTTGAGCACATGTTCACTGACAGACGAGTTTTCCTCCATCTTGCAAGCATAGAATTTATCGGAGGTCTCATACCTCTCGATTCGGGCGTTCTTCTGAAAGATGAACTTCAACTCCTGGAACATCTCAAATGCTCCATGATGCTCAAAGCGACGTTGAAGTCCCGGTTCTAAGCCATACAAGACTGCACATTGAACTACTGAGTACTCCTCCTTACGTGTTAACCAAGCGTTCTTAACATCCTGGTCAGCCGTAGCGGGTGGTTCATCTCCTAGCGCAGCATTAAGGACATAATCCTTCTTCCCAGCTTGTAAGATTAGCTTCAGATTACGAGCCCAGTCTATAAAGTTGCTTCCATCATCTTTCAACTTAGCTTTCTCTAGGAACGTATTAAAATTCAGGGTGACTGTCGCGTGAGCCATGATCTACAACACAAATATATTCAAAGTGGACTTAGACTATGTTCAAGATAATTAGAGTTTAACTTAATCAAATTACTTGCTAAACTCCCACTCAAAAAGTACATCTCTCTAGTCATTTGAGTGGTTCATGATCCACTTACACTAGCTCAAGTCCGATCATCACGTGAGTTGAGTATAGTTTCAGTGGTAAGCATCCCTATGCTAATCATATCATCCATACGATTCATGATCGACCTTTCGGTCTCATGTGTTCCGAGGCCATGTGTGCACATGCTAGGCTCGTCAAGCTTAACCCGAGTGTTCCGCGTGCGCAACTATTTTGCACCCGTTGTATGTGAACGTTGAGTCTATCACACCCGATCATCACGTGGTGTCTCGAAACGACGAACTGTAGCAACGGTGCACAGTCGGGGAGAACACAATTTCTTCTTGAAATTTTAGTGAGAGATCACCTCATAATGCTACCGTCGTTCTAAGCAAAATAAGGTGCATAAAAGGATTAACATCACATGCAATTCATAAGTGACATGATATGGCCATCATCACGTGCTCCTTTATCTCCATCACCAAAGCACCAGCATGATCTTCTTGTCACCGGCGCCACACCATGATCTCCATGAACGTGTCGCCATCAGGGTTGTCGTGCTACTCATGCTATTACTACTAAAGCTACATCCTAGCAAAATAGTAAACACATCTGCAAGCACAAACGTTAGTATAAAGACAACCCTATGGCTCCTGCCGGTTGCCGTACCATCGACGTGCAAGTCGATATTATCTATTACAACATGATCATCTCATACATTCAATATATCACATCACATCGTTGCCATATCATATCACAAGCATACCCTGCAAAAACAAGTTAGACGTCCTCTAATTTTGTTGTTGCATGTTTTACGTGGTGACCATGGGTATCTAGTAGGATCGCATCTTACTTACACAAACACCACAATGGAGATATATGAGTTGCTATTTAACCTCATCCAAGGACCTCCTCGGTCAAATCCGATTCAACTAAAGTTGGAGAAACTGACACTTGCCAGTCATCTTTGAGCAACGGGGTTACTCGTAGCGATGAAACCAGTCTCTCGTAAGCGTACGAGTAATGTCGGTCCAAGCCGCTTCAATCCAACAATACCACGGAATCAAGAAAAGACAAAGGAGGGCAGCAAAACGCTCATCACCGCCCACAAAAACTTTTGTGTTCTACTCGAGAAGACATCTACGCATGAACCTAGCTCATGATGCCACTGTTGGGGAACGTCGCATGGGAAAGAAAAGATTTCCTACGCGCACGAAGACCTATCATGGTGATGTCCATCTACGAGAGGGGATATTCGATCTACGTACCCTTGTAGACCGCACAACAGAAGCGTTAAGAAATGCGGTTGATGTAGTGGAACGTCCTCACGTCCCTCGATCCGCCCCGCGAACCGTCCTGCGATCAGTCCCACGATCTTGTGCCGAACGGACGGCACCTCCGCGTTCAGCACACGTACAGGTCGACGATGATCTCGGCCTTCTTGATCCTGCAAGAGAGACGGAGAGGTAGATGAGTTCTTCGGCAGCGTGACGGCGCTCCGGAGGTTGGTGATGATCTTATTTCAGCAGGGCTCCGCCCGAGCTCCGCAGAAACGCGATCTAGAAGTAAAACCGTGGAGATATGTGGTCGGGCCGCCGTGGCAAAGTTGTGTCAAATCAGCCCTAAAACCTCCGTATATATAGGGGGAAGAGGGGGAGCCTTGCCTTGGGGTCCAAGGACCCCCAAGGGGTTCGGCCGAGCCAAGGGGGGCAACCCTCCCCTTCCAAACCGAGTCCAACTAGGTTTGGAAGGAGGAGTCCTTCCCCCTTTTCCCACCTCCTCTTTTTTTCTTTCTTTTCTCTTTGATTTTCTTCCTATGGCGCATAGGGACTTCTTGGGCTGTCCCACCAGCCCACTAAGGGCTGGTGCGCCACCCCCAAGGCCTATGGGCTTCCCTGGGGTGGGTTGCCCCCCGGTGAACACCCGGAACCCATTCGTCATTCCCGGTACATTCCCGGTAACTCCGAAAACCTTCCAGTAATCAAATGAGGTCATCCTATATATCAATCTTTGTTTCCAGACCATTCCGGAAATCCTCGTGACGTTCGTGATCTCATCCGGGACGCCGAACAACATTCGGTAACCAACCATATAACTCAAATACGCATAAAACAACGTCAAACCTTAAGTGTGCAGACCCTGCGGGTTCGAGAACTATGTAGACATGACCCGAGAGACTCCTCGGTCAATATCCAATAGCGGGACCTGGATGCCCATATTGGATCCTACATATTCTACGAAGATCTTATCGTTTGAACCTCAGTGCCAAGGATTCATATAATCCCGTATGTCATTCCCTTCGTCCTTCGGTATGTTACTTGCCCGAGATTCGATCGTCAGTTCCGCATACCAATTTCAATCTCGTTTACCGGCAAGTCTCTTTACTCGTTCCGTAATACAAGATCCCACAACTTACACTAAGTCACATTGCTTGCAAGGCTTGTGTGTGATGTTGTATTACCGAGTGGGCCCCGAGATACCTCTCCGTCACACGGAGTGACAAATCCCAGTCTCGATCCATACTAACTCAACGAACACCTTCGGAGATACCTGTAGAGAATCTTTATAGTCACCCAGTTACGTTGCGACGTTTGATACACACGAAGCATTCCTTCGGTGTCAGTGAGTTATATGATCTCATGGTCATAGGAACAAATACTTGACACGCAGAAAACAGTAGCAACAAAATGACACGATCAACATGCTACGTCTATTAGTTTGGGTCTAGTCCATCACGTGATTCTCCTAATGACGTGATCCAGTTATCAAGCAACAACACCTTGTTCATAATCAAAAGACCCTGACTATCTTTGATCAACTGGCTAGCCAACTAGAGGCTTGCTAGGGACAGTGTTTTGTCTATGTATCCATACATGTATATAAGTCTTTATTCAATACAATTATAGCATGGATAATAAACGATTATCTTGATACAGGAATTATAATAATAACTATATTTATTATTGCCTCTAGGGCATAATTCCAACAACATAGCCTTTTCTCTGTTTTGTAGTCCTTAGCAGAACTACTTTGGTTGTATGTGTGATGTTCTGTGATATATTTGTGAGAAGGCAATTGAACCTCTGATTGTCTATCTTTTATTATTATGTATGTGCTGTGTTACCTGTTTGCGAGACACTTAGATGCGCTCCTTTCCAATTCAGGGCCTCGATCCCCAGATCGGAAAGGACCGCATCTTGGTCGTTACACTCTAGCAATCCATCATCTACTTACTACTTCCCAATACCTTCCTCTATGCCCAAATAATGGTGAAGTGTTATGTAGTCGACATTCACATAACACCACTAGAGGAAAAACAACATACAACATATCAAATTACCGAACGAATACCAAATTCACATGACTACTATTAACATGACTTATGCCATGTCCTGAGGAACAAAAGTAACTACTCACAAAGCATAATCAGATTCTTGACCAGAGAGGTAATGAGTAGCATCAAGGATCTGAACATAAAATCTTCCACCAAATAATCCAACTAGCATCAACTACAAAGAGTAATCAACACCACTAGCAACCTTACAAGTACCAATCGGAGTCGCGAGACGGAGATAGGTTACAAGTGATGAACTAGGGTTTGTAGATGAGATGGTGCTGATGAAGATGTTGATGGTGACGAGTCCCCTCCGATGAGAGGAGTGTTGGTGATGATGATGGCGACGTTTTCCCCCTCCGGGAGGGAAGTTTCCCCGACAGGATCATCCTGCCGGAGCTCTAGATTGGTTCTGCTCAAGTTCCGCCTCGTGGCGGCGGCGAATCCACGAAAAAGCTCCTCCCTGATTTTTTCCTGGATGAAACCCTTCATATAGCAAAAGAGGGGGGCCAGTGGGCCAGTGGGCTGCCCACAAGCCCTCATGGCGCGGCCTGGGGGTTGGTCGCGCCGTGCAGGTTTGTGGGCACCCCCTGGTGCCCCTCTGGCACTTCTTCGGCCCAGTACTTTTGATAAATCGGGAAAAAAATCCTCGTTGATTTTTACGGCATTTGGAGTTGCGCAGAATAGGTATCTCAACTTTGCTCCACTTTCAGGCCAGAATTCCAGTTGCCGGCATTCTCCCTCTTCATGTAAACCTTGCAAAATAAGAGAGAAAAGGCATAAGAATAGTACCGTGAAGTGAAATAACAGCCAACGAAGAGATAAATATCAACATGAAAACATGATGCAAAATGGACGTATCAACTCCCCCAAGCTTAGACCTTGCTTGTCCTCAAGCGAAAGCCTAGCTTAATAAATATGTCCACATGTTTAGGGAGAGAGGTGTCGACAAAACAAGATACGAACATGCATGCATCATGATCATGATGAGAACAACAACACCAACATATAATCTCTCATGGTAAAGTGATAATTTCTTCACAAAGTAAAGCATGGATCAAGAACCTTACCGAGAAGTGACAACCGATAGCCTTTAGTCATTGAAGCAATTGCAATTTATCACAACATCAGAAAGAGTCAAATAAGAGCTTGTAAAGCAAATCCACATACTCAATCATTCTTTCGTTCTCTACAATTGCTACAACTCACGTGGTAGTCATGAGATCAAAGTTTCAGCTGGACACAGAGAAAGATATGGGCTTATAGTTTTGCCTCCCAACTGCTTACCTCAAGGGTAATGTCAACAATAATAATTCATGAATGCCTACCTCCAAGTTGACATATGAATATAGATCTTTCCCAAGCATATGGCGTTAGCCAAGATAAAGGCGAAATAGGGAATTGGTGAAGATCACCACGACTCTTTTAGGGACAAAAAGTAAAGGTACAAGATAGGCCCTTCGCAGAGGGAAGCAGAGGTTGTCATGCGCTTTTGAAGTTTGGATGCGTGTCCTCTTAGTGAGGAGGAACGTCACTTTATATTGCCTCGTGTTGTAAAGAACTTTATTATGCAGTCTGTCGCTTTTATGTATTCCTCATCACAGGTTCGTACAAAGCTTATTTTCCACACAGTAATAGATCATACATATGAGAGAGCAATTTGTATTGCTTGCACCGATGACAACTTACTTGAGGGATCTTATTCAATCCATAGGTAGGTATGGTGAACACTCATGGCAAAACTGGTTTGAAGGTTTATGGATGCACAAGTAGTATCATTACTTGGTGCGGGAGTTTTGGCTAAGGTGAGGTGGAAGCTATCGTCACATGCTAAGGGGTCTCTATTCATATAACATTGTTCAGAGCCAAGCAAACACAATTCATTATGTTGTCTTCCTTGTCCAACATCTACTTCTAGGCATGCAATAGTTTAGTGAGTGTTCACAATCATAGATGGTGTCAGAGATGATATATTTATATGTGAACCTCTCCTTCTTTATCACTTCCTATTAATTGCAACAATGACCAAGGTCTGCGTTTGCCTACCCTCAACAAGTTTCAATCCTCATTCTTTTTATATGTGAAGCCATCACTTCCCATAAGGTCATTACATGATCTTTCATGCTTTTGTTCTATTCTCACTCTTTTGATCATGGTAAGAGGAAAAGCCCTTCAACTATGACACTCTTTATTATATGGCTCACGAGCAAGAATACATCGGGGGTGACACAAAGCAAAAATCAAGACTAAAACAATAAGACTTTTAAAACTACTAGAGAAAAAATAAAACTGAAAAGGAAAACTAAAACAAAGGTAAAGGCAAAAGATGTGATGGTGATACGATACCGGGGCAACTCCCCCAAGCTTGGCACAAGCCAAGGGGATTGCCCATACCAATGCTGAGTTGTCTTCCTTTGGTGGTGATGGTGGAGGAGTTGTTGAAGAGGTCTTGAGTTTGTTTAATTTCCACTTGAGCATAAAATTCTGCTCCCTTAGATCATAATTTCCCTCTTCAAGCTTCAACACCCTTTGGCATAATTCCTGCTTACTGTCCTGCAAGAAACGAGAAGGGATAAACAAGATCTTAGGCTTCTTCCTTGAGTCAGGGAGGCTCGACTTCTTGAACTCCACATGAGTGTGTCCAGGTCGAGGTAGAGGAGCCTCCTCTTCATCAGAACTTGTTTGTTCTTTCCCCTTCGGATCATAATCTTCTTCCTCATCTGTGGTCCAGCCATAAGGATCCAAGTCCCCATAGACCTTGGGGTTAGCAAGGTAATCAACCACATAGCTCTCCCCCTCTGAATCCTGATAAGACATCTTGACCTAGATCTGCGGCAGAAAACAGGCTCGAAACGAAAAACAAAGGAAATCTGCGTGATGCAGGGGTCAGACCAAACGGGAGTATATATAATGATTTTTTCCACACCAGTAGGAGTACCGTGCACGAAAACGGAGTCCAGGAGGCGCACGAGGTGGCCACAAGCCCCCACGGCACGGCCAGGGGGTGGGCCCGCGCCGTGCAGGCTTGTCGCCTCCTCGTGCACTTTCCGGACTACTTCCAATTTTTGTATTTTTTCAAATATTCCAAAACGGAAAAAATTTCCTACTGGAAAAGTTTTGGACTCTGTTTTCTTACCAAATCACATACCTCTTCATTTTTGGAGTCTGAAACAGGCTGGTAAATATCCCTTAGGTATTCTTCCGGAGTTATGGTATTGATGATATTGCTTTCAACATTTATGGGAGTACCTGAGATATAATGCTTGATTCTCTGCCCATTTACCACTCTCGGACAATTACCTTCCGTGTTGTTGATCTTGATAGCACCGGAACGATATACTTCCTCAACAACATAGGGACTTTCCCATTTAGAGAGAAGCTTGCCTGCAAAGAATCTTAAACGAGAGTTATATAGCAAGACATAATCACCTACATTGAACTCACGTTTTTGTATCCTCTTATCATGCCAACTCTTAACCTTATATTTGAACAGTTTGGCATTCTCATATGCCTGAGTTCTCCACTCATCAAGCAAGCTAATATCAAATAACCTTTTCTCACCGGCAAGTTTGGAATCAAAGTTGAGCTCTTTAATTGCCCAATAAGCTTTATGCTCTAGCTCAAGACGTAAATGACATGCTTTACCGTACACCATTTTGTACGGAGACATACCCATGGGATTCTTATAGGCAGTCCTATAAGCCCACGGTGCATCATCGAGCTTCTTAGACCAATTCTTTCTAGACCCGTTGACAGTCTTTTGCAGAATCAGTTTAATCTATTTGTTAGGGCATATTTATGCCTAAGTAATTTTGGTGATTGATGACAGTACCGTAAAGGACTAATCGTGTGCATTAAGATTTCAGATAACACATGTCAACGGCACAAGACGACCTGACCCCCTCCATGGAACGGAAGCACGGTGTCCTCTACGATTCTCTTTCTTTGAGTCATAGGAACACCGTACTATTAAGAGGGGACCCGTAGTGGAAAGGTTTGGGTGGAATCAATTTTGCACGCACACACTTTTTCTCCTTTCCCTTTCCCTACAACTTTGGAGTAGTTCCCGCCTCTGGTTTATCTCCTCTTGCAAAAAGGTCTCCTAGCGGTAGTACCGCTGGGCTGGCGGTAGTACCGCCCCTGGTGAGCGGTAGTACCGCTGGGCTGGCGGTAGTACCGCCCCTGGTGAGCGGTAGTACCGCTCCAGGAACTTAGTACCGCCTTCCTAGCGGCAGTACTTCGTCGGACTATTTGCGAAGACTTTCTTGGCGGTGGTTGGCCCGGTAGTGCATCTGCACTACCATGGGCTCAGCGGTAGTACAGCTGCAGCCAGCGGTAGTACCGCTGGAGTGCTAGCGGTAGTACCGCTGCAGCCAGCGGTAGTACCGCTGCAGCCAGCGGTAGTACCGCTAGGCTCGGGCTGTGAGTGGGAAAACGGTTGGATCCCCCCCACTATATAAAGGGTTCTTCTTGCTCTAGAACCCTACCTTTGACCCTCCCAAGCTCCATTTTTGCTCCCTAAGCTCAAAAGTGCCCGATCTCTCTCCCTAGCCAATCAAACTTGTTGATTCTCTAGGGATTGGTTGAGAAGGCCTAGATCTACACTTCCACCAAGAGAAAATTGATTCCCCCCACCAATCGCTTGCGAATCTTGTTACTCTTGGGTGTTTGAGCACCCTAGACGATTGAGGTCACCTCGGAGCCAGATTCCATTGTGGTGAAGCTTCGTGGTCTTGTTGGGAGCCTCCAAGCTTTGTGTGGAGTTTGCCCCAACCTTGTTTGTAAAGGTTCGGTCGCCGCCTTCAAGGGCACCTATAGTGGAATCACGGTACCTCGCATCGTGTGAGGGCGTGAGGAGAATACGGTGGCCCTAGTGGCTTATTGGGGAGCATTGTGCCTCCACACCGCTCCAACGGAGACGTACTTCCTGTCAAAGGGAAGGAACTTCGGTAACACATCCTCGTCTTCATTGGTTCCACTTGCGGTTATCTCTAACCTTTACATTATGTATGCTTATGTTGTTGTTTATCTCTTACTTGTCTTAGTTATCTTTGTTGGTAGCATCATATAGGTTCACCTCTTTGTTGACATTTTAGAGAACCCTTATGTTGCTAACCCTAACTTGCTAAGATTAATTAAAAAGTGGTCATTGCCTATTCACCCCCCTCTAGTCAACCATATCGATCCTTTCAATTGGTATCAGAGCCACGTATCTTTATTAAGGGTTTCACCACCCGAAGAGTATGGAAGATGATGAGGGAGTTCCCCGTGCGCAAACCGAGGCCATGGACTTGACTTCGATCACAAGGGACGACTTGAATACGGCTATGGCCGCACTCAAGACGTCCTTGACGAACAAGGTCAAGACCATGCTTAAAGAGTTAATTGAGGGAATTAAAAGTTCTCCCGAACCGGCGTTGGTGGTTAAACCCAGGAACACAGATTCGGAGGCCAATTCCTCTAAGGAAACGGCTAAAGGTATGCAACCTTCCCCTCCTCTCGAAAATGATGGGAATGGGACTTATGCATCTGTTCCACCACCCATGGTCTATGGAGGACCGGTTCCCACACCGCGTCTTAATCCTGTTGGTCCTCCTCCTAAGCTTGTAAAAGGCGATTTTGCTAACTGGGTATTTTCTATTAAGTCTCCTTTGAATCACAGCTCAACAAATTTGTGGAGAATCATCGAGCAAGGCTACTATCCCCATGACCCAAGCAACCTCACTCCAAGAGAAGAAGCGGACAATCAATATAATCAGTCCGCATTGTTTATTCTCCAGTCCGCAGTACCACCTGAAGATCTTCCTCACTTGCGTCCCTTCACTCTGGCTAAGGACTGTTGGGAGCACATTATGGTGTTGCACAAGGGAAGCTCAAGCATTCAACGGTCCAACTATGAAGTGGTACTTGATAAGGCCGATGAGTTTGTGATGAAGGAAGATGAGGACCCTCGTGATCTCTATCGAAGGGTGACTGCTATTGCTGTGGCTCTCAAGGACCATGGGAGCAAGGATGTGGATGATACATGGGTCAAGCGCAAGTTTCTCAAGGCCATCATGCCTTTCAATAAAGCCATGTCATCTGTCATTCGCCAACGACCAGATTTCCACTCCTTGTCTTCCAGTGAGGTGTTGGATGAATTCATTGCAATGTCAATCATGAACGAGACAGCTGACAATGCACTTGCTCGAGTTCGCTCAAAGACAGCTTCACCCAACCTTGCATTAAAGGCAAAAGCGGCTTCTGAAGAAGAAGAAGAGGATGAGGAAGAGGAGAGCTGCCCTGAAGACACGAAGTATGCTTATCATGAGCACATGGCTCTTGCCTCAAGGCAATTCTGGGGCAACAAGAGGAATCAAGACCCACCTTCACCAAGAACAACTCAAGTGGGTTCAAACCCAAGCAACGAGTGAGGACATGCCATAACTATGGTAATGTGAGTCACTTCGTGGCCGAATGTCCCTATGAGAAAAGGGAAGACAACAGGGGCAAGCTCATTCGCAAAGACAAAACCAAGTCATTCCCAAATAAGAACAACTTTGTGAAGAAACCCCACCCAAAGGGTATGATGGCCCTTGAAGAGTACCCCTCCGATGATGATGACGATGACGATATGGTGGCAACTGCAACTGTTGCCATTGCCACCCCTTCTCCCAAGAAGGTGTCTCTGTTCAACGCCCCCAACGAGAACCACATCACCAAGTGCCTCATGGCCAAAGGTATCGATCGAGTAACCCCCATCATTAAGACCAACATCGCTACTGCTCCTTCATTGTTGAATTGTGTTGATGATAGTGATGTTGGGGAACTTAATGAGCATGATCTTGACAAATTTCTGTGCACTATCAAGGGAGAACCCAAGAAGCACTTTGTTGCTCTCTTGGAACAACTAGGTGAGGCAAATGACCTCATCGAGTCTCATGAGGAGACCATCTCCGAGCTTCAGGGACATAGTCGTGACTATGCCGATGAGACTGCTGAACTATCTATTGCACTAGAAAAGGAGCGCACTCTTCGTTTGGCTCTTGAGGAGTCATACAACGATGACTGCGCTAAAATGCAAAAGAAACTAGATCATGCTACTGTTCTTACTCGTATGCTTAAGTCTGAAAAGGATGCTCTTGGGGTTGGCCATGACAGACTCAAAGTGGAGTTTGACACACTTGACAAGGCTCACAAGGTCTTGAAAGGTTTTCATTTCTCTCTGAAAGAGTCTCATGATCAACTCCAAGAAAATCTTACCAAGGAAATCTCTATTTGTCCTCCCTTTGTGTTAATTGATAATGCTTGTACAACTAACCCTTGTTGTGAGCATGTACTCTTGTGGAGGAAAATGCCAAGTTAAAGGAGAGACTTGAGAAGGGCCTTGTGTCATGCATACAAGGCGAGAAGAGCCTGAACGACCTCTTGAGCAATCAAAAGGGTGTGGTAGGAAAGGAGGGACTTGGACTTACATCCAAGTCAAAAAGAAAAAGGAGGAACAAACGATCCCCTACCCTCATGGACATCTTTGTCAAAGAGGGCGAAGGGACTCAGGAGGTGAACATGAACAAGGTGGACGATGGTAACGTCAAGAAGGGCAAAACCATTCGTACCAACACAGCCGCAAACTCAATCCTTCCTATGCTTTATGTCGTGCTGGTGATGGGCATGTTTATGCCAGATTTGTTGGTTCTTACTATGAGTCCATTGAATGGGCTATTTGGGTTCCTAAGACCCTTGTCTCTAACAATAAAGGACCCATTCAAAAATGGGTACCTAAAACCAAGCCTTGATCTATTGCATGAGTTTGCTTCCGGTGGGGTGTCATGGTTGCTCGATAGTGGAGCAACAAATCATATGACCGGAAGCAAGGACTTAGTGGTGGATGTGCATCCTTCTCCATCTATGCCCACCCATGTCCAATTCGCCGATGCATCCTCGTCAAAGGTATTGGGATTTGGTAAGGTGGTCATCTCTCAAGAGTTATCTATTGAGAAGGTCATGCTTGTTGAGTCTCTTGCCTACAATTTACTTTCGGTTCGTCAACTTGCAATTATGGGTTTTTCCACATTCTTTAATATTGATATTGTGGTCCTCTTGTGGAGCAAGACTCTTAAAGTAGCCTATGTTGGATATGTCGAAAATGGTCTCTATGTGGTGAACTTTTCAAAGCGACCCACTAAGACCGCGACTTGTCTAATAGCTAAAGTTGATGTGGGCTGGCTTTGGCATCGCCGACTAGCTCATGTCAATATGAGATCTTTGCAAAGTCTTTTCAAAGGGGACCATATTCGTGGACTAACAAATGTGAGTTTTGCTAGAGATCGTGCTTGCAGTGCCTGCATTGAAGGAAAGATTCATGAAACTGCTCATCGTCCAACGACTCTCATTTACACTAAGAGGCCATTGGAGCTCCTCCATATGGATCTTCTCGGTCCTCCATCATTTGATAGTCTTGGAGGCAGAAAGTACTGCTTGGTGATTGTTGATGACTACTCAAGATACACCTGGGTATATTTCTTCAAGAGGAAGATGAGACTCAACAAACTGTCATCAACTTTGCTAATGAAGCTCAACGTCAACATGAAGCAAAGATTTTGATGATTAGAAGTGACAACGACACCGAGTTCAAGAACTACACCTTGGATTAGTTTCTAGGTGATGAGGGAATAAAACATCAATATTCGGGACCATATACCCCTCAACAAAATGGTGTGGCAGAAAGGAAGAGCCGGACTTTGATGGATGTTGCAAGAACAATGATGACGAAATTCAAATCTCCATATAACTTTTGGGCTGAGGCCATCAACACAGCATGTCACGCGTCCAATCGGCTCTATATCCGCAAAGGCTTGAACAAGACTCCATATGAGATTCTCACCGGAAACAAACCCAATCTCAAATACTTCCGGGTATTCGGTTGTAAGTGTTTCATTCTCACGAAAGGTGCACGTTTAGCTAAATTTGATTCTAGAGCACAAGAGGCCATCTTTGTTGGTTATGCTACAAACTCTCATGCTTACCGTGTCCTCAACAAGTCCACCGGACTCATTGAGGAGACGTGTAACGTGGAGTTTGATGAAAATAATGGCTCCCAAGTGGAGCAAAGTGGTCTTTGTGATGTAGGTGATGAAATTCCTCCCCAAGCCATAAGAAGAATGGGGATTGGTCAAATACTCCCCATTGAGGAACCCCTTGTGGCCGAAGGAGAAGGAAAATGCTCTACTCAAGTGGATCCATCACCTTCACAAGCCCCACACGCTTCCGATGAAGAAAGAGAAGACCCTCAACAAGTTGAACAAGCTCAAGGACAAGATCAATTGCCCAAAGATGGTGATGTGTCCCATGATGTACAAGCACTTACCCAAGGTTCCGAACCTGCTCAAGATCAAGATCAAGTGCAACTACAAGATCCAGACCAAATAGAAGCACAAGATCAAGATCAAGAGCAACCACAAGAACAAGGACAAACAAGTGAACCTGCTCAAGTCAAAAATCAAGTCGGTCAGGATACTGTCTCGCAATTCCCTTCTGCAGCGCCAAAAAGGACTACTGGTGCCAAGGGAGGTTCAAAACGCAAGGGCAAGCAAAGTAATCAAGTCGATGCTCCTCAGTTATCCAATGTAGAACTCTTGGAGCGTCGAGCAGCCAAGATTGCGAACAAGCTGAGAGTCAAGTCACATCTTATGAAAAATGTACTTGGCAGTTTGAAAAGGGGAGTATCCACCCGTCAACAGATTTGGAATTATTGTGAGCATAATGCGTTTGTTTCGTATTGTGAACCTCAACAAGTACAGGAAGCGCTCGATGATGAGATTGTCTTATGGCCATGCATGAAGAACTCAACAACTTTGAGCGTAATCAAGTCTGGGATTTAGTGCCAAGACCAAAGGAGGAACATAATGTCATCGGGACCAAATGGATTTTAAAAAACAAGCAAGATGCCAATGAGATTGTGATTCGAAACAAGGCAAGATTGGTGGCTCAAGGCTACTCCCAAGTCGAGGGTAACGACTACGGTGAAACCTTTGCCCCTGTTGCTCGCCTAGAATCTATTCGCATGTTGCTTGCATTTGCTTCTCATCATAATTTCAAATTACAGCAAATGGATGTGAAAAGTGCTTTTCTTCATGGTCCTTTAAATGAGTTGGTATATGTCAAACAACCCCCGGGATTCGAACATCCCAAGCTCCCCAATCATGTGTACAAACTTAATAAGGCACTCTATGGCCTTAAACAAGCCCCACGTGCGTGGTATAAGTATCTTACCGAGTTGTTACAAGATCGTGGGTTTGAAATTGGGAAGATAGATCCCACTCTTTTTACTAAGAGGGTTAAAGGGGATTTGTTCATATGCCAACTATATGTTGATGATATCACTTTTGGTTCTCCTAACATTTCTTTCAATGAAGAATTTGCTGCACTAATGACCGAGAAATTTGAGATGTCTATGATGGGTGAGTTGAAGTTTTTCCTCGGATTCGAGATTAAACAAGGCTTAGAAGGGACCTTCATCAAACAAGCCAAGTACACTCAAGACATGCTCAAGAGGTTCGAGCTCGAAGATGTCAAGCCGGTCAAGATCCCCATGCCAACAAGATGCAAGGTTGACAGTGATCCGAATGGTAAAGCAGTGGATCAAAAGGTATATCGCTCCATGATTGGATCCCTCCTTTACCATTGTGCATCTAGACCAGATATTATGTTGAGTGTAGGGATCCGTGCACGGTTTCATTCCGCACCAAAAGAAAGTCATTATATGGCTGTTAAGAGAATCTTTCGATATTTGGCTCATACCCCAAACTTTGGTCTATGGTATCCTGATGTCAGCTGTGCTTTCCCGGCAACGGCGACAAGAATAGTCGTGTCGACGGCACCAGGAATCCTTCTGCTACGGCTATGGAGCCTTGCGTTGGTGTTCCCTCGAAGCGGAAAGGGTGATGTAGCACAGCGGTGGTAAGTATTTCCCTCAGTTTGAGAACCAAGGTATCAATCCACTGGAGGAGTATCACAAGATCCTCCACAAACACAAAAAGCTTGCTCCCAACGCTATGAAGGGGTTCTCAATCCCTTACAGATTGTTTGCCAAGTGAGAACTGAAAGCAACAAAGTAACAAAGCAAAGTAAAAAAGCGGAGGTGTAAACGATGGATGTGAATAGACCCGGGGGCTTCTCTCATGAAAGCAAGTAGACGGTGGGTGAACAAATTACTGTCGAGCAATTGATAGAACCGCGCAAAGTCGTGACGTTATCTAAGGCAATGATTATACCTATAGGCATCACGTCCAAAACAAGTAAACCGATACTTTCTGCATCTACTACTATTACTCCACACGTCGACCGCTATCCAGCATGCATCTAGTGTATTAAGTCCAAAAGAACAGAGTAACGCCTTAAGCAAGATAACATGATGTAGATGGACAATCTCATATCAACGACAGAGCCCATCTTGTTACCCTTGATGGCAACTACTTAATGTGTGCCTTGCTGCCCCTACTGTCACTGGGAAAGGTCACCACGTGGTAGAACCCGAAACCAAGCACTTCTCCCATTGCAAGAATCATAGCTCTAGTTGGCCAAACAAAACCCAAGACTCGGAGAGACTTACAAGGATATCAAATCATGCATATAAGAAATCAGCAAAGACTCAAATATATATCATAGATAATCTGATCACAAATCCACACTTCATCGGATCTCGACAAACACACCGCCAAAGAAGATTACATCGGATAGATCTCCATGAAGATCATGGAGAACTTTGTATTGAAGATCCAAGAGAGAGAAGAAGCCATCTAGCTACTAACTACGGACCCGTAGGTCTGAAGTGAACTACTCATGAGTCATTGGAGGGGCGATGATGATGATGATGAAGAAGCCCTCCAACTCCATAGTCCCCTCCGGCATGGTGCCGGGAAGGGTCTCCAGATGAGATCTCGCGGAAACGGAAGCTTGCGGCGGCGGAAAAGTATTTTCGAGGCTCCCCTGATTTTTTGTTGTATTTTAGGGAATATATAGGCCAAAGATCTAGGTCAGGGGGCGACCAGGGAGGCCACAAGCCCTGCCACCGCCGCCTCCCCCCTGGTGGCGGAGTGGGGGCTTGTGGGCTCCCAGGAGCCCTCCTGGCTTGGCCCACAGGCCCCCTGATCTTCTTCCGTTCGGAAAAAAATCATTTCGGGGATTTTATTTCGTTTGGACTCCGTTCGAAAATCAGATCTGAAAAGAGCCAAAAACGCAGAAAAAACAGGAACTCGCACTTGGCACTGAATTAATAAGTTAGTCCCAAAAAAGATATAAAAGGTACATAAAACATCCAAAGATGACAAGATAACAGCGTGAAACCATCAAAATTTATAGATACGTTTGAGACGTATCAAGCATCCCCAAGCTTAATTCCTGCTCGTCCTCGAGTAGGGAAGTGATAAAGAATGAATTTTTGATGCTTTCATCTACTTAGCATAGATGTCCTTTGTAACTCCTCTTGTGTGACGTGAATGTTCAGATCCATTAGATTCAAAACAATAGTTTGCTATTGACATGGAAACAATAATAATTCAATCAAACTAGCAAGGTAATCATGAACTTTGAAAATAACAAGGCCAAAAGAAAGTTATCCCTACAAAAGCATATAGTCTGGCTATGCTCTGTCATCATTGCACAACGAATTTAAATCATGCACAACCCCGGTATTGGCCAAGTAATTGTTTCACACCTTTACTTTCTCAAACCTTTTCAACTCTCACGCAATACATGAGCGTGAGCCATGGTTATAGCACTATAGATGGTGTGGAGTGTGGTGGATGTTGCAAGACAAAAAAGGATAAGATAGTCACATTAACTAGGCATATCAATGAGCTGTGGAGATGCTCATCAATAGATATCAATGTGAATGAGTAGGTATTTCCATACAAATGATGCACTAGAGCTAAGAGTATGTGAAAGCTCTTAAACAAAACTAGTGGGTGTGCATCCAACTTGCTTGCTCACGAAGACCTAAGGCAATTTTGAGGAAGCCTATCATTGGAATATACAAGCCAAGTTATATAATGAAAATTTCCCACTAGCTATATGGTGGTGACAAAACGAGAGTCTCAATCATGAAGATCATGGTGCTTAATATGCACAAGTGTGGAAAAAGTGGTAGCATTGTCCCTTCTCTCTTTTTCTCTCATTTTTTTTATTTTTTTGGTGGGCTCTTTGGCCTCTTTTTTTATTTTTTTTATTTTGGTGGGCTTCTTTGGGCTCTTTTATTTCCTCACATGGGATAATGCTCCATTAATGATGATCATCACACTTTCAACTCAAAACTAAGAGCAACTATAACTCTATATGGAATGCCTTCGGTAGTGTACCGTGACAATGATGTAGCATGGCATAGACATTAATGGAAACATCATGCTAGCTATCTTATGATCATGCAATGGCATTGTCGACGTGGTGGCACATGTCATGGTCGTAGTTGCATGGCAATATATCTCGGAATGACTTTGAAAAAGCCATAGTAGGTAGGTATGGTGGCTGGTTTGAGGGAGGCTAATGGTGGGTTTTGTGCATCGGCGAAAGTTGCACGGCACTAAGAAGATAGTGATGGTGCCAGGTGAAAGTGCATCTAAACCATGGACTCAACATTAGTCATGAAGAACTCATATACTTGTTTCAAAAGTTTTATTAGTAATCGAAACAAAGCATTCAACGCATACTCCTAGAGGAAGGGTTGGTAGGTATAGACCATCGCGCGATCCCGACCGCCACGCAAAGGATGACAATCAATAGACTAATCATGCTCATATTTCATCACAAAGCAGTTCACCATACGTGCATGCTACGGGAATCACTAACTTCAACACCAGTATTCCTAGATCCACAACACCTTACTAGCATGACTTCAATATTACCATAACCACAACTCAAAACTAATTGAGATGAATCAAACTTCTCTAACTATTCAATGCACATGAAGGTGGAAGTTTTCGTATCCCTTTGGATAACTACCCCTTTTGAGACTACTTTCAAACCATAGATCAACTACCAAGCCACGCACCGCTGTGCTCTAAAAGATATAAGTGAAGAACATAGAGAAAAAGTATCTAGCTCAAAAGATATAAGTGAAGCACATGTGAGCTGAATTGTCTACCGAAAGATATAAGTGAAGCTCGACAAAATGACGATGAGTGCATGTCTCTCTCTCTCTCTAGGTGTGCAGCAAGGATGATTGTGACACAACAAAAAATAAAAAAACTCCTACGATACAAGACGCTCCAAGCAAAAACACATAACATGTGGTGAATAAAAATATAGCCCCAAGTAACGTTACCGATGGATTGAAGACGAGAGAGGGGATGCCTTCCCGGGGCATCCCCAAGCTTAGGCTTTTACGACATCCTTGAATCTCTTGGTGTGCCTTGGGCATCCCCAATCTTGAGCTCTTGCCACTCTTTATCTTTTTGTCCATAAGAACTTCACCCAAAACTTGAAAACTTCACAACAAGAAACTTAAAGAGAAACTCGTGATAACATTAGTATGAGAAAGCAAACCACCACTTCCTTAGGTACTGTAGAAAACTTAAATTATACTTGTGATGATGTTGGGTTACTGTATTTTCAATCTTACATGGCTAATACCCCCTCGATACTATCCATAGTTTCATCAAAATAAGCAACCAACACAACAAAAACAGAATCTGTTAACAGCAGACCAGTCTGTAGAAATCTGTATATTTCGTATATCTCTGGTACTCCAAAAATTCTTACAAATTACGACAGTATGAAGAATTTGCGTAGAAATCAGCATAAAAAAGAATCAACTCAAAATCTCTTACAGAACAAAATAGAAAATTCTTTTCGTGAGTAGAAAGTTTCTGTCTTTTCCAGCATGGCCAAACGATCATCCCCAAGACTAATCATAACGGTTTTGCTTGGCACAAACGCAAAAAGAAACTCAAAAAAACACAATCATAACAGAATTATGAAAGTGTGGAAAACACAAAACAGAAAGAAAAATGATAGATTCGTTGGGTTGCCTCCCAACAAGCGCTTTTGCTTAACGCCCTTAGCTAGGCAAAAAGTGATGGAATCATGTATAGTCATCTTTGTTGCTCAAACCACAAGTAGCCCTCATCATAGATTCATAAGGCAATCTTATTTTCTTTCAAGGAAAGTGCTCCATGCCCTTCTTTAAAGGAAATTGAAAGCTAATATTCCCTTCCTTCATATCGATGATAGCACCAATAGTCCTTAGGAAAGGTCTACCAAGAATAATGGGACATGAAGGATTGCAATCTATGTCAAGTACAATGAAATCCACGGGTACATAGTTCTTATTTGCAACAATAAGAACATCATCGATCCTTCCCATGGGTTTCTTGACAGTAGAATCCGCAAGATGGAAATTAAGAGAACACTCTTCAATCTCATGAAAACCAAGAATATCACATAAAGACTTTGGAATCGCGGAAACACTAGCACCCAAATCACACAAAGCATTGCACTCATAGTTTTTGATCTTGATTTTGATAGTAGGTTCCCACTCATCATGAAGTTTTCTAGGTATAGAGACTTCTAGTTCGAGCTTCTCTTGAAGAGATTTCATCATAGCATCTACGATATGCACGGTAAAGGATTTGCTTTGGCTATAAGCATATGGAGAGTTTGCAATGGGTTGCATCAAAGAAATGCATTCAAACAAGGAGCAATTATCATAATTGAAATCCAAAGTGGAAGTTTCATTACTACCAAATTTTTTGACTTCTTCTACTCCACTCTCCACACCTTTATCATCAAGATAGGTGGACTCCGAATCATTGGGGCGTTTTTCAACCAAAGTGGATTCATATCCAGCCCCTCCATAAATAGGTTTGACACGCGAAAACAAAGATTCAAGAGGAGACACACCAAGCACGTTAAGGTCTTCGTGATTTGCATCACTAGAACGTACCCTTTTAAACCATTCATGCCTAGCGCGAATTTGGGCGGTTCTTTCTTTGCTCTCATTCATGGATACATGCATAGCTTTCGAAGTTTCATCCAAGTTGACCTTGGGAGGAGCGCATCTAACTTTCAAAGCATCAATATCACAAGACATCCTATCAACACTCTTGGCCAAATCGTCTATTTTGAGTAGTTTTTCCTCTATGGACGCATCGAAAATCTTTTGAGAGTTAATGAACTCTTTGATATTACTCTCTAAATCAGAGGGTAATTTGTTGTGATTTCCATAAGTGTTTTTGTAGGAATTGCCATAATTGTTAGAGGAGTTACTAGGAAAAGGCCTAGGAACATAGTTTCCTCTAAAAGCATTGTTGTTACCAAAATTGTTCCTACCAACAATATTCACGTCCAAACTAGCGTTGCTACTCTCAGTCAAAGAAGATAGTGGCATGTCATTAGGATCTACAGTAGCGTTTCTACTAGCAAGCAATTCATCAACTTGTCCATCTTAGCACTAAGCGAGTTAATCTCTTCTATAGAATGCACCTTTTTGCTAGCAGGCGACCTTTTAGTATGCCAGTGAGAGTAGTTGGTCATGATATTGTCTAGGAGTTTTGTAGTGTATCCTAACATGATTTCCATGAACGTTCCACCTGAAGCGGAGTCCAAGATATTGCTAGAAGAAAAATTCAAGCCAGCGTAAAAGATTTGTATAATCATCCACAAACTCAAGCCATGAGCGGGACAATTTCTAATCATAAGCTTCATCCTCTCCCAAGATTGTGCAACGTGTTCATGATCAAGTTGCGTTCATGATATCGTTACGTAAGGAGATGATCTTAGCCGGCGGAAAATACTTGGATATGTAAGCATCTTTGCACTTATCCCAAGAATCAATACTATTTTGAAGCAAAGAAGAAAACCAAGTTTTTGCGCGATCTCGCAACGAGAAAGGAAAAAGTTTCAACTTAATCACGTCATTATCCACATCTCTTTTCTTTTGCATATCACAAAGGTCAATGAAGGTATTGGGATGGGATGCGGCATCTTCACTAGGAAGGCCAGAGAATTGCTCTTTCATAACAAGATTCAGCAAAGCTGCGTTGATTTCATACGATTCCGCACTAGTGGCGGGAGCAATCGGAGTACTAATAAAATCATTATTATTAGTGCTTGAGAAGTCGCAAAGTTTGGTGTTTTCAGCCATGATGACTTCAACAAACAAACAAGCACACAAGCAAGCAAGAAAACCGGCAAAGGAAAACGGCAAAGGCAAAAGAAAACGGCAAAGGAGAAAGGCAAATGAAAGCGGCAAATGTGAAGTGGGGGAGAGGAAAACGAGAGGCAACTGGCAACAAAAGTAAATGCAAGAGATGAGTTTGTGATACCTACTTGGATAGATCTTGATCTCTCCTCCCCGGCAACGGCGCCAGAAATACTTTTGATCTCAGCTGTGCTTTCCCGGCAACGGCGACAGGAATAGTCGTGTCGACGGCACCAGGAATCCTTCTGCTACAGCTATGGAACCTTGCGTTGTTGTTCAATCGAAGCGGCAAGGGTGATGTAGCACAGCGGTGGTAAGTATTTCCCTCAGTTTGAGAACCAAGGTATCAATCCAGTGGAGGAGTATCACAAGATCCTACACAAACACAAAAATCTTGCTCCCAACACTATGAAGGGGTTGTCAATCCCTTATAGATTGTTTGCCAAGTGAGAACTGAAAGCAACAAAGTAACAAAGCAAGGTAAAAGCGGAGGTGTAAACAATGGATGTGAATAGACCCGGGGGCTGTAGTGTTTACTAGTGGCTTCTCTCATGAAAGCAAGTAGACGGTGGGTGAAAAAAATTACTGTCGAGAAATTGATAGAACGGCGCAAAGTCGTGACGATATCTATGGCAATGATTATATCTATAGGCATCACGTCCAAAACAAGTAGACCGATACTTTATGCATCTACTACTATTACTCCACACGTCGACCGCTATCCAGCATGCTTCTAGTGTATTAAGTCCAAAAGAACAGAGTAACGCCTTAAGCAAGATGACATGATGTAGATGGACAATCTCATCTCAACGACAGAGCCCATCTTGTTACCCTTGATGGCAACTACTTAATGTGTGCCTTGCTGCCCCTACTGTCACTGGGAAAGGTCACCACATGGTAGAACCCAAAACCAAGCACTTCTCCCATTGCAAGAATCATAGATCTAGTTGGTCAAACAAAACCCAAGACTCGGAGAGACTTACAAGGATATCAAATCATGCATAGGTAGAACCCAAGTCCCCTCCAGATGAGATCTCGCGGAAACGGAAGCTTGCGGTGGTGGAAAAGTATTTTCGAGGCTCCCCTGATTTTTTTCTGTATTTTAGGGAATATATAGGCCAAAGATCTAGGTCAGGGGGCGGCCAGGGAGGCCACAAGCCCTGCCACCGCCGCCTCCCCTAGTGGCGGAGTGGGGGCTTGTGGGCTCCTAGGAGCCCTCCTGGGTTGGCCCACAGGCCCCCTGATCTTCTTTCGTTCGAAAAAAATCATTTCGCGGATTTTATTCCGTTTGGACTCCGTTCCAAAATCAGATCTAAAAAGAGCCAAAAACACAGAAAAAACAGGAATTGGCACTTGGCACTGAATTAATAAGTTAGTCCCAAAAAAGATATAAAAGGTACATAAAACATCCAAAGATGACAAGATAACAACGTGAAACCATCAAAAATTATAGATACGTTTGAGACATATCATATCCCAAGGGAGCAAACTTTAACCTAGTGGGCTACTCTGACTCAGATTGGGCAGGAGATTGTGTGGAGAGGGAGTCAACTTCTGGAGGATGCCAATTCCTTGGTCGCTCACTGGTAAGTTGGTCTTCAAGGAAGCAGAATTGTGTCTCACTATCATCCACCGAAGCTGAGTATGTGGCAGCTGCAAGTTGTTGTGCACAGTTGCTATGGATGAGGTAAACTGTAAAGAATTACGGTGTCACGTGTGACAAAGTGCCTCTTCTTTGTGACAATCAAAGTGCTATCAAGATTTCCCTCAACCCGGTGCAACATAGCAAGACCAAATATATTGATATTCGCCATCACTTCACTCGTGAACATATCAAGCAAGGTGATATTGAGGTTCACTTCATCAACACTGAAGAGCAACTTGCAGATATTTTCACTAAGCCCCTAGATGAAGCAAGGTTCCGGGAGTTAAGGCATGAGCTAAATATCATTGATTCAAGTAATGTGGATTGAAACTAGGCACTTTGCACCTCACTAGGCATTACATCTTGTATAGGTGTAGGCATGGACATAGGGGGAGTGTTGTTCTCTCAATGAACTTTCCCTCCCCCCATTATGCATAAATCGATCAAGTCTTTCACTTTGGCCATTACTAAATGGCACTTGTGCTTCAAAGACGAGCGTTGGTCATGAACCCAAGGATAAATCTTCGCGGTGTCATCCTTTGCCTCAAACATAGGTGGCCTCGGCCACCGCCCCCACCTTTCTCTCATATGGAAGAAAGGATACAAAATGACTAGTCAGTATACCTTGCTGGTGCAATCCTTTTATTACACTGACTAGTCGTTGCCCACGTCTTTTCCACGAAATCCTATGTCTCGTTGTGTGTCATTTTGAGCGGTACTACCGCCAGGGGTAGCGGTACTACCGCTAGGACCCCAATCTATCATGACTTGACTAGGGCTTTTTAGGGCTGTCACAATGGGGAGCGGTACTACCGCCAGGGGGAGCGGTACTACCGCCAGGACCCCAGCGGTACTACCGCGAGGGGTAGCGGTACTACCGCTAGGACCCCGGCGGTACTACCGCTGGCCCGTACCCCTTGGGCTATATAAAGGAGGGGGAGCCCGTTTTTCCTTCTCTCTTTCTTCTTCCTCGTGGCTCTCCCTTCCTCTACTCCGAACTCCCCCCGTTTGGATCTCTATTTGCAGAGCCCCTTCTCTCCCTTGAGTTGGAGGGTTTTCTCCACTCCTCCGTCCTCCATCAAGTGCCATGGACGCCGGTAAAGCTCCTCACTTTATTCCCTTGATTGGTGTTTTCTTGTTCTAGGGTTAGGAGCTTGGTGATTTGGATCCTTGGCTATGGTTTGTGCTTAGTTTTTGGATGGAACGAAGGAGATATCCTAGGGGAGTTTAGGTTCTATGATTCATTGCTTTTATCTTGATGTGCCCTAAGTTCTTCATGTTTTAGATCAAGTACTTCTTCTCATATTTCTCTTGGATTAGATATAAAACTTGAATCCCCTTGACTAGGCATGTCTCTATCTAGATGTTCTTGAGGTTCACATGTGATTAGGGCTATGGTGTTTCTTGTAGTGATTTTATGTAGTAGCCGTGGACCTCGTGAATAAAATCTAGCCGTTCTTATGGGTCTCTTTATATTCAGATCTGAAAGTCAACCCCCTAGCGGTACTACCGCCAGCCTGGCGGTACTACCGCTAGGACCCCAGCGGTACTACCGCCAGGGGTAGCGGTACTACCGCCAGCCTGGCGGTACTACCGCTAGGACCCCAGCGGTACTACCGCCAGGGGTAGCGGTACTACCGCTAGGACCCCAGCGGTACTACCGCTAGGAGTAGCGGTACTACCGCTAGGAGGATATTTTTTCGTTGTGTTTGACAATGTGAGTTTATTCTTATGCTTCTTTTGACCATTGCCTTGACTCCTCCTGTCGCTCTTTTTGGGTGTGTGTTTTGTGTGTCACAGGTGGTTCTCGTCGCTCGAATCCCCCACGTGACACCCAACCGAAGCAGTATCGCACTTCAGAGGCTCCAGAGGGCTCCGCCACTTCCGGTCTGACTCCCAAAATGAGATCTTTTAAGAAGACTGCTTCCAAGAACAAGGGGATCAACGTTCGCACTATGCCCCCTAAGGATTTTCTTTTGTTCCGCAACCACAATCACTATCTGGAAGACAAGGCTTAGATCAAGAACATCGAGCATGTTTGGTCACGGGATCACTGCATGATCTATCGTGACATCATCAAGCCATTCAAGAAGATATTTGTCCCAGTGCAGTGGATTGACCTTGCTCACCTTCAGCGGAATCCGGACTACTTTGGTGAGGCTCTCTCCTTGATTGATAAGCTTGGCCTTAAAGAGATCATCACCTTCAGGCAAGACTTTGACCCAGATGTTGTGGCCCAATTCTATGTCACTGTTCACTTTGCACCTGATGACGTGCGCACCATGACTTGGATGACCGGTACTCAGAAGATGACAGGTTCCTGGTCAGAATTCATGCAGCTTCTCAACGTCGACTTTCAGGGGGACGAAACTGTTCTTGGGATGCGTCCTCATGCTCCTTCTTCATCTAATGCCACCCCAAGGACATGCTGCAACAACTTTATGTGAAGAAAGGTGTGCTCCCCAAGCATCTGGATATCATGCATCGGATCTTCCGCAACACTCTATTTCCTCGCATTGGCTACTTTGACGAGGTGCATGGTCATCTAGCTGAGATGCTTCTGCTCTGTGGGGAGGCTAGGACTAAGGAAACTGCCCCTCTTGATATTGCCCACGTGATGTTCAATGAGCTCTGGAACTGCATCATGAACCACAAGGTTCCCATCTACGGGCCCTATTTGTTTGCCTATATTCGCAAGAGGTGGCACGAAGTCTATCTGATAGATGAATTCCCTATTCAGGCTGATTCTTTTGTGCATGATCCTATCAAGCTCCGTATCAAAGACAAATGGGCCAACCCATCAACTTCGTCTCAGCACATGGACACGGACACAGAGACTGCTACTGGAGGAGGTCCTGCTTCACAGTCCCGCTCTTCTGCTATGCCATCATGGGCAGTGAAACTGAAGGAACAAATGAAGACTCTCTTCTGTATGCAGGCCAAGGGACAATATCAGTCTCATGTGGCCCAGAAGGAGAACCGTCAGAGGAAAAAGCGTGTCTTGAGGACCCTTGATGTAGATATCTCAAGCGGCTCAGAGGACGACATCACTCCAGAGTCTGATTGGATGCGGGCTCAAGGTTATTAGTGGACTGGGTCTGGTGCAGAGGAGGAGGTGTCTAAGGAGGACAATGAGGAGGAGCAGGACGATCCGGATGCCACGGACGCGTCTGGGGCTGATGAGGATGCGGAGTGACCACCTGTGTCGTTAGGTGTGCCCCTTTTTGGTGTCTTGTGCCAAAGGGGGAGAGAGTCTAGGAGCTGGATTTGCGCTTTGCTTTAGCTTTGCATATCTTTATCGTGTTTGCTCTGAACTTGGTTTGATCTTATTTGCTATCTTTGCTTTGTGTGATGTGAGACTTGGTCTAGTGCAAGACTTATTTCTATCATATGCTGTAAGTCATATGCTCTTCAATTATCTCTACAATTATCTTTATGTTCACATGTTATCTACTGTGCAAATCCGGTATTGTCATCAATCCACCAAAAAGGGGGAGATTGTTAGGGCATATTTATGCCTAAGTAAATTTGGTGATTGATGACAGTACCGTAAAGGACGAATCGTGTGCATTAAGATCTCATATAACACATGTCAACGGCACAAGACGACTCGGCCCCCTCCATGGAACGGAAGCACAGTGTCCTCTACGATTCTCTTTCTTTGAGTCATAGGAACGCCGTACTATTAAGAGGGGACCCGTAGTGGAAAGGTTTGGGTGGAATCAATTTTTCACGCACACACTTTTTCTCCTTTCCCTTTCCCTGCAACTTTGGAGTAGTTTCCGCCTCTAGTTTATCTCCTCTTGCAAAAAGGTCTTCGAGCGGTAGTACCGATGTCCCTAGCGGTAGTACCGATGGGCCTAGCGGTAGTACCGCTAGAGCTGGCGGTAGTACCGCGGGGTTGACGGTAGTACCGCCCCTAGTCAGCGGTAGTACCGCTCCAGGAACTTAGTACCGCCTTCCTAGCGGCAGTACTTCGTCAGACTTTTTGCGAAGACTTTCTTGGCGGTGGTTGGCCCGGTAGTGCATCTGCACTACCATGGGCTCAACGGTAGTACTGCTGCAGTCCGCGGTTGTACCGCTGGAGTGCTAGCGGTAGTACCGCTGTAGCCAGCGGTAGTACCGCTGGAGTGCTAGCGGTAGTAACGCTGCAGCCATCGGTAGTACCACTAGGCACGGGCTGTGAGTGGGAAAACGGTTGGAATCCCCCCCACTATATAAAGGGTTCTTCTTGCTCTAGAACCTTACCTTTGACCCTCCCAAGCTCCATTGTTGCTCCCTAAGCTCAAAAGTGCCCGATCTCTCTCCCTAGCCAATCAAACTTGTTGATTCTCTAGGGATTGGTTGAGAAGGCCTAGATCTACACTTCTACCAAGAGAAAATTGATTCCCCCACCAATCCCTTGCGGATCTTGTTACTCTTGGGTGTTTGAGCACCCTAGACGGTTGAGGTCACCTCGGAGCCACATTCCATTGTGGTGAAGCTTCGTGGTCTTGTTGGGAGCCTCAAAGCTTTGTGTGGAGTTTCCCGCAACCCTGTTTGTAAAGGTTCCGTCGCCGCCTTCAAGGGCACCTATAGTGGAATCACGGTACCTCGCATCGTGTGAGGGCGTGAGGAGAATACGGTGGACCTAGTGGCTTATTGGGGAGCATTGTGCCTCCACATCGCTCCAACGGAGACGTACTTCCTGTCAAAGGGAAGGAACTTCGGTAACACATCCTCGTCTTCATTGGTTCCACTTGTGGTTATCACTAACCTTTACATTGTGTATGCTTATGTTGTTGTTTATCTCGTACTTGTCTTAGTTATCTTTGTTGGTAGCATCATATAGGTTCACCTCTTTGTTGACATTTTAGAGAACCCTTATGTTGCTAACCCTAACTTGCTAAGATTAATTAAAAAGTGGTCGTTGCCTATTCACCCCCCTCTAGTCAACCATATCGATCCTTTCACTCTCTATTACTTAGCTCTACTTGACCACTGGACTGAGGGTGATAGAGACGCAATTCTATGGTTGACATCGTACTTAGCAAGCGTTTTACGGAAAGCTCCATGAATGAAGTGTGAACCACCGTCGGTCATTAGATATCTAGGGACTCCAAATCTAGGGAAGATAACTTCTTTAAGCATCGTGATAGAGGTGTTGTGATCAACACTACTAGTGGGGATAGCTTCTACCCACTTAGTTACATAATCAACAACAACTAGGATGTGAGTATACCATTGGATTTTGGAAAATTTCCCATATAATCTAAGCCCCAGACGTCAAATGGTTCAATGACAAGTGAATAGTTCATAGGCATTTCCTGACGTTTGCTAATATTACCTATTCTTTGACATTCGTCACAAGACAAGACAAACTTACGGGCATCCTTGAAGAGAGTGGGCCAATAGAAACATGATTGCAATACCTTGTGTGCAGTTCTATCTCCCGCATGGTGTCCTCCGTAGGCCTCGGAGTGACACTTCTGTAGGATCTGTCCCTGTTCATGTTCAGGTACACAACGTCTAATAACACCATCTACTCCTTCCTTATAAAGGTGAGGATCATCCCAAAAGTAATGTCTCAAGTCAAAGAAGAATTTCTTCTTTTGCTGGTACGTGAAACTAGGTGGTATGTATTTGGCAACGATATAGTTTGCATAATCAGCATACCACGGTGCACTACGTGAAGCATTGATGACATTCAGTTGCTCATCAGGAAAGCTATCATCAATAGGTTGTGGGTCATCAAGAACGGTCTCCAACCTAGACAAGTTATCTGCTACTGGGTTATCACCACCCTTTCTATCGACAACGTGCAAATCAAATTCTTGTAGCAAGAGAACCGATCTGATAAGTCTAAGTTTAGCGTCTTTCTTCTCCATGAGGTACTTAATAGCAGCATGATCAGTGTGAATAGTGACTTTGGAATCAACTATGTAAGACCTGAACTTTTCACATGCAAACACGACTGCTAAAAATCCCTTCTCCGTAGTAGCATAGTTTCTCTGGGCATTGTCTAGAGTTTTACTAGCGTAATGAATAACATTCAACTTCTTATCGACTCTTTGCCCTAGAACAACACAACAGCATAATCGCTAGCATCACACATGATCTCAAAAGGTAAGTTCCAATCAGGTGGTTGAACAATAGGTGCAGTTATCAAAGCCCTCTTAAGTATTTTGAAGGCTTCCTCACAATCATCGTCAAAAACAAAAGGAATATCCATTTGTAAGAGATTGGTAAGAGGCCTAGAAATCTTAGAGAAGTCTTTGATGAACCTTCTATAGAAACCAGCATGACCAAGGAAACTTCTTATACCTTTGATATCTGTGGGGTATGGCATTTTCTCGATTGCATCAACCTTAGCCTCTTCGACTTCAATACCTCTTTCAGAAATTTTATGTCCTAAGACGATGCCTTCATTAACCATCAAGTGGCACTTCTCCAAATTCAAGACAAGATTAGTGTATTTACATCTCTGCAAGACTCGATCAAGGTTGCTGAGGCAATCATCAAAGGAAGACCCGTAAACAGAGAAGTCATCCATGAAAACCTCGACAATCTTTTCACAAAAGTCAGAGAATATAGCCATCATACATCTTTGAAAGGTGGCAGGTGCAATACACAAGCCAAAAGGCATACGTATATAAGCAAAGGTACCGAAAGGGAGGTGAAAGTGGTTTTCTCCTGATCAGATTGTGCAACTGGTATTTGGGAGAAACCAGAATATCCGTCTAGAAAGCAGAAGTGTGTGTGTTTGGACAACCTTTCTAGCAGTTGGTCGATAAAAGGCGAAGGGTAATGATCTTTCCTAGTGTCTTTATTCAGTTTCCTATAATCGATCACCATCCTATAGCCAGTAATAATCCTCTGTGGGATCAGTTCATCCTTATCATTAGGGACAACGGGAATGCCTCCCTTCTTAGGGACGCAACGCACCGGACTCACCCAATCGCTATGAGCAACAGGATAGATGATACCTGCTTCCAGGAGCTTTAGTATTTCTTTTCTTACTACTTCTTTCATCTTAGGATTCAATCTCCTTTGATGATCAACAACTGGTTTAAATCAGGATCAGTTTTAATCTTGTGCTGGCATAGAGTGGGACTAATGCCCTTAAGATCATCAAGAGTATATCCAATAGCAGCACGGTGCTTCCTCAGAGTTTTTAGCAACTTCTTTTCTTCATGCTCTGAGAGGCTAGCACTAATAATGACATGATATATCTCCTTTTCATCAAGATAGGCATGCTTGAGAGTATCAGGCAACTATTTAAGCTCGAACACAGGATCACCCTTTGGTGGGGGTGGATCCCCAAGCAGTTCAACACACAAGTTATTCTTAAGGATAGGGTATTGTTCTAAGACAACTCTATCTATCTCATCCCTTTCATCCATATGCATATGATTTTCATGCTAAAGCAAGTATTGCTCTAAGGGATCAGTAGGAGGCACGACAATAGAGGCTAAGGCAATAGTTTCATCCCTACTAGGCAACTCCTTTTCATGAGGTTGTCTAAAAACTTAGAGAAATTGAACTCGTGTGACACACCTTCAAAGCCAACAGTGACAGTTTGCTTCTCACAATCAATATGAGCATTGAGAGTATTGAGAAAAGGTGTGCCAAATATGATGGGACAAAAGCTATCTTGTGCAGTAGCAAGAACGAGGAAATTAGCAGGATATTTCTTTTTACCACACAAGACTTCAACATCCCTAACAATTCCCACAGGGCAGATAGTGTCTCTATTGGCAAGCTGAATAGTGACATCAATAGGCTCTATCTCAACAGGTACAATCTCATCTTTGACTTCATCGTATAAGGATTGAGGTATTGCGCTAACACTAGCACCCACGTCACATAAACCATGATAACAATGTTCTCCTATCTTAATAAAAACCACAGGCATGCCAACAACAGGCCTATGTTTGTCTCTAGCATGAGGTTTAGCAGTTCTAGCAGCATCTTCACAGAAGTGAATATTATGTCCCTCAGCTTCTTCAGACAGAAGATCTTTGATAATAGCAATGCTAGGTTCAACTCTAATTTGCTCAGGGGGTGCAGGTGTTCTAATATAGCCTCTATGTATCACAGTTGAAGCTTTAGAATGATCCTTTATCCTAACAGGGAAAGGTGGTTTCTCAATGTAAGCACTGGGAACAACAGGATCATTACAGGCAATGACTTTCTCTTCAACTGGAGTGGATTTAACTACATTGACTTCTAAAGGAGGATGATATTTAAACCACTTCTCTTTGGGGAGATCAATATGGGCAGCAAAAGATTCACACAATGAAGCTACTATCTCAGAGTCAAGTCCATACTTAGCGCTAAAATCACTAAAGGTATTTGTCTCAACAAAGGATTTAAGGCAATCAAATGTGAAATTCATACCTGACTCCTTACCTTCTTCAAGCTCCCAATCTTCAGAGTTGCGTTTAATTCTATCCAATAAATTCCATTTAAAGTCAATATCTCTCTTCATAAAACAACCGGTACAAGAAGTGTCAAGCATGGTGCGATTATCATGAGAAAGCCGAGCATAGAAGTTCTGAATGATAATTTCTCTCGAGAGCTCATGATTGGGGCATGTATATAGCATTGATTTAAGCCTTCCCCAATCTTGAGCGATGCTTTCTCTGTCATGAATCCAGAAATTGTAAATATAATTCCGATCACGATGTACTAAATGCATAGGATAAAACTATTGATGAAATTCCAATTTCAACCGATTGTAGTCCCATGATCCAGTATTATCACATAGCCTATACCATGTCAACGCCTTATCCTTCAACGATAAAGGAAAGACCTTCTTCTTGACCTCATCCTCGGGCATAACTGCAAGCTTAAATAAACCAAAACTTAATCTACATAGATTAGATGTAAGTCTGGATGTGATGTTCTATCTCCTGTAAAAGGATTAGCCAGCAGTTTCTCAAGCATACCGGAAGGAAATTCAAAGAAAATATTTTCAGTAGGTGCAGAAGGTTGAGGAGCAACGCTTTGTGCTTCCGTTCGAGGTAAAGATACCCCAAAAAAGCCCCTCAAAGGATTAGTATCCATAGTGACAAGTGACAATAAATTTCAGCACACTATATGAAAGTTTCCTTACCAAGTTCCACTTACCAAAGGCGCTTCACTCCCCGGCAACGGCGCCAGAAAAGAGTCTTGATGACCCACAAGTATAGGGGATCAATTGTAGTCCTTTTGATAAGTAAGAGTGTCTAACCCAACGAGGAGCAGAAGGATCTGACAAGTGGTTTTCAGCAAGGAAATATCTACAAGCACTGAAATTACCGGTAACAAGTGATTGTGTGGTGAGATGATTCGTAGCAAGCAACAAGTAACAAAAGTAGAAACGGTGCAGAAAAGTGGCCCAATCCCTTTTGTAGCAAGGGACAAGCCTGGACAAAGTCTTACAGGAGGAAAAACGCTCCCGAGGACACACGGGAATTTCTGTCATGCTAGTTTCATCATGTTCATATGATTCACGTTCGTTACTTTGATAGTTTGATATGTGGGTGGACCAGCGCTTGGGTACTGCCCTTACTTGGAAAAGCATCCCACTTATGATTAACCCCTCTCGCAAGCATCTGCAACTACGAAAGAAGAATTAAGAAAAACTCTAACCATAGCATTAAACTAGTGGATCCAAATCAGCCCTTTACGAAGCAAGGCATAAACTAGGGTTTAAGCTTCTGTCACTCTAGCAACCCATCATCTACTTACTACTTCCCAATGCCTTCCTCTAGGCCCAAATAATGGTGATGTGTTATGTAGTCGATGTTCGCATAACACCACTAGAGGAAAAACAACATACAACATATCAAATTACCGAACGAATACCAAATTCACATGACTACTATTAGCATGACTTATCCCATGTCCTCAGGAACAAAAGTAACTACTCACAAAGCATAATCATATTCATGACCACAGAGGTAATGAGTAGTATGAAGGATCTAAACATAAACTCTTCCACCAAATAATCCAACTAGCATCAACTACAAAGAGTAATCAACACTACTAGCAACCTTACAAGTACCAATTGGAGTCGCGAGACGGAGATTGGTTACAAGTGATGAACTAGGGTTTGTAGATGAGATGGTGGTGATGAAGATGTTGATGGTGACGAGTCCCCTCCGATGAGAGGAGTGTTGGTGATGATGATGGCGATGATTTCCCCCTCCGAGAGGGAAGTTTCCCCGGCACGATCGTCCTGCCGGAGCTCTAGATTGGTTCTGCTCAAGTTCCGCCTCGTGGCGGTGGCGAATCCACGAAAAAGCTCCTCCCTGATTTTTTCCTGGATGAAACCCTTCATATAGCAAAAGAGGGGGGCAGTGGGCCAGTGGGCTGCCCACAAGCCCTCATGGCGCGACCTGGGGGTGGCCGTGCTGTGCAGGCTTGTGGGCACCCCCTGGTGCCCCCACTTCTTCGGCACAGCATTTTTGATAAATCAGGAAAAAAATCCTTGTTGATTTTTACGGCGTTTGGAGTTGCGCAGAATAGGTATCTCAACTTTGGTACACTTTCAGGCCAGAATTCCAGTTGCCGGCATTCTCCCTCTTCATGTAAACCTTGCAAAGTAAGAGAGAAAAGGCATAAGAATAGTACCATGAAGTGAAATAACACCCAAAGAAGAGATAAATATCAACATGAAAACATGATGCAAAATGGACGTATCAGTGCGCCACCCCACACTCAGCCCAGGCGCAACAGAGAGCGAGGGATGGGAAACCCTAGGCGCTGGTGGGCCTAAGGCCCACCTAGGGGTGCGCCACCCCCTCTCCTCCCTGGCCGCCGCCCCCCCTCTCCCATCTAGGGCTTCCACCCCCCTCAAGGGGGCGCCACCCCTCCCTTCCCCCTATATATAGTGGGGTTTTTGGGCTTTGGAGATACGGTTTTCCATATCTCTCTCGGCGCAACCTTGCTCTTCTTCTTCCTCCTCTCCCACGGTGCTTGGCGAAGCCCTGCCGGGAGACCTCGTCTCTCAATAGACACCACGCCGTCGTGCTGCTGGAGATCTTCCCCAACCTCTCCCTCCTCCTTGCTGGATCAAGGTGCGGGAGACGTCACCGGGCTGCACGTGTGTTGAACGCGGAGGTGCTGTGGTTCGGCACTAGATCGGAATCACATCGTGATCTGAATGGCCGCGAGTACGACTTCATCAACCGCGTTCTAGCAACGCTTCCGCTTAGCGATCTTCAAAGGTATGAAGATGCACTCTCCCCTCTCTCGTTGCTGGTCTCTCCATAGGAAGATCTGAATATGGCGTAGGAAAATTTTGAATTTATGCAATGTTACCCAACAGTTTTTGGTATGTCGTTTGCAGGAATCGGAAATTTCGAGTCTCGAACTCGGTCTCACCGAGATTTGGAAATTGACCTAGGTTACCATATCAACGCCACTGAGATTCCTATATCGGTCTCACCGAGAATTCGAAAGTTGCCACATTTTGTGCAAATCGGTTCCAACGAGATTCACTTTGGTTTCACCGTGTTGGGCAATAATGTTGTAATGGTTAGATTTTTGGAGATGCCTATATACGCCCATCCACCCCTCTCATTCGCAGAGGAAGCACTCAGAACACACATACATTTGCCATATCCATTTTTTCCGAGAGAGATCCACCTACTCATCTGTTGAGATCTAGATATTCCAATCCATCCATGTGAAACTTGATCTCTAGCCTCCCCAAGTTGCTTTTCACCCAATCAATCTCTTCTATCCATGTCAAATATGTGAGAGAGTAACTGAGTGTTGAGGAGACTATCTTTTGAAGTACAAGAGCAAGAAGTTCATTGTACTACCGCATCTATTATCTTTTGGAGGTGGTGCCTCCTAGATTGGTTAGGCGTCACTTGGGAGCCTCCTACTTTGTGTTGTGGAGTTCTACCAAGAAGTTTTCACACGGAAGGATTTCGCCTACTTCGTGAAGATCTACCCGGGTGAAGCTAGTCCTTCATGGACATAAGCTCTGATGGTATAGGCATGGTTGCTTCTCCGTGGACCCTCCGTGGACTCACGCGCCCATTACCCTCCATGGGTTGAAGTCTCCATCAACGTGGACGTACGATAGCACCACCTATCGGAACCACGCCAAAAATCACCGTGTCCATCTTTGCGTTTGATGTTCCTAACTCTACTCTTTACATTGCATGTGCATGTCTTTACTTTTCGCTGCTATACTGGTGACGAGTTGATGATATACTTCTCACCCCTTGTTGGTTACCCCAAGTGGAAGGTGGAGATGTAGTCAGCAGTAGCTTTCCATTACACGGGGACTGTAAGGTTTACCGAACCAGGAGGACTCCGAGAATCAACAAGTAGGTGTCCGCTGCTCTGGCGCTAGCAGAAGATGTGGACCTGCACACACAACAAATAACTTTGCTCCCAATGAGTTGAGAGAGGTTGTCAATCTCTCCGACCTTGTAGTTTGCAAAGGATCAAAACACAAGCGGGAATAGTGATAGTGATTGCAACAGAAAAGTAAATAAAAACAGTAAATGGTGGAGGTGTAAACAATGGTGGTAATATGGACCGGAGTCACATGATGTTCACTAGTGATGACTCTCTCCCAAAAGACGATAAACAACTATGCTGGGTAAACAAATTACAGCTGGGAAATTGACAGAATTATAAACGCATCGCAATGCTAATCATGCTACTAGAAAGTTAGGGGCTCAAAAGTAATGGGAAGTACTGCAAGACAAGTAGACCGTTTATTCATTAGCATGTACTTACTAATCATCCACCTTGAGATATCTATCAAGAATATCTCGCTGGTATTAAGTTGCGAGCCTCACCCAAAGTGTAAACTCAAAGCTCTAGACAACTGCATTAAAGAACTTTGTGTAAGGTAAACAATCCTTGCAACCGTGGTCACAAGCACCGTTGTTTTCTCCCTGGTGGCAACAACACATCCCCTAGTCTCATGTTTCTGTCACTCAAGCTACACATCAGGGGGCATGAACCCACAATCATGCATAACGCTCCCTCTTGGAGTTACAATCTACTACTCGGCCAAAGCAATAAAAAGCAACGGAGAACATGCATGAATCACTAAAGAACATAATATAAAAGAATAACCAAATATATAACTCATCACAATCTGAACATAATTTCATAATCCATCGGATCCCAGCAAACCAAGCATAGCAACAGCAGGTAAATTACATAGATGCCTTGATCATGTAGGGAAGCTCACAAGGGCTAATTATTGAAGCACAAGATTGGAGAGAAGACATCACATAGCTACTGGTCAAGGACTCATGGTCCAAGGAGGACTACTTACGGCACGTCCAGGAAGCATCCATGACGGTGGAGAAGCTCTCGGAGGCCAATCCTCCCTCCGGCAGGGTGCCGAGAAGAGGTCTTCTCACGCTCACGATCTCGGAAGCGCTGCGGTGATGAAACGACGGGGAAATTCTCGTTTCTGGATATGATGGAAGGGTGTTCGATCAGAGAGGTAAATATAGGCGGAAGGAGAGAACCAGAGGAGGTAGGCCCAAGCCAGGCGACCTGGTGGCGCGACCAAGGGGTAGGCTGCGCAGGGAGGCTTCCTGGGCAGGCCCTGGCTCCCTTCTGGCCCACCTTTGGTGCTCGTGAAGCTTCCGTCATGCTGATTTTTATATATTTTTCTCGGGATTTTTGGGGATCTATAAATTTTGGTAAAAGTCCCTGCAAAAAAGACATCAGCCGACAGAAATTGGCACTGGGTGCATTGAGTTAGTAGGTTAGTCGAAATATGTGTAAAAAGGTATAAAGTCTAGCAAAACATATTACAATGTCACCAAAAAGATCATGGAACAATCAGGAATTATAGATACGTTTGGGACGTATCATATACTCGTAGACATGCATGTGTAGGATGTGTTTGACTTGTTCAAAATGCTAAAATCTGCCAACAATTAAAATTGGGAAAAGGCTAGGTTTTAATTTGTCAAGTATTTTATTCACTATTGGAAATATGCCCTAGAGGCAATAATAAATTAGTTATTATTATATTTCCTTGTTCATGATAATTGTTTATTATCCATGCTAGAATTGTATTGATTGGAAACTCAAATACATGTGTGGATACATAGACAACACACTGTCCCTAGTGAGCCTCTAGTTGACTAGCTCGTTGATCAAAGATGGTCAAGGTTTCCTCGCCATAGGCAAGTGTTGTCACTTGATAACGGGAACACATCATTAGGAGAATGATGTGATGGACAAGACCCAAACTATGAACGTAGCATATGATCATGTCAGTTTATTGGTGCTGTTTTTTACATGTCAATGTATCTGCTTCTATGACCATGAGATCATGCAACTCCCGGACACCGGAGGAATACCTTATGTGTATCAAATGTCGCAAGTTACTGGGAGACTATAAAGGTGCTCTACATGTATCTCCAAAGGTGTCTGTTGGGTTGGCATGGATCTAGACTGGGATTTTTCACTCCGTGTGAGGGAGAGGTATCTCGGGGCCCACTCGGTAATACAATATCACAATAAGCCTCGCAAGCAATGTGACTAAGAAGTTAGTCATGGAATCTTGTATTACAGAACGAGTAAAGAGACTTGCTTGTAACGATATTGAACTAGGTATAGATATACCGACGATCGAATATCGGGCAAGTAACATACCGAAGGACAAAGGGAACAACATACGGGATTAACTGAATCCTTGACATAGAGGTTCAACTTATAGAGATCTTTGTAGAATATGTAGGAGCCAATATGGATATCCAGGTCCCGTTATTGGTTATTGACCGGGGAGTTTCTCAGGTCATGTCTGCATAGTTCTCGAACCCGCAGGGTCTGCACACTTAAGGTTCGGTGATGTTTCAGTATAGTTGAGTTATAGGTGTTGGTGACCGAAGGTTGTTCGGAGTCCCAGATGAGATCCAGGAGGTCACGAGGAGCTCCAAAATGGTCCAGAGGTAAAGATTGATATATAGGAAGTCCTGTTTTGGTCACCGGAAAAGTTTCGGGCTCATAGGTAGTGTACTGGAAGTGCCGGGAGGGTACCGGGGACCACCGGGAGGAGTGTGACGACCCAAAAGGGTTCATGGGCTGTCAGAGGAGGTAGACCATCCCTTAGTGGGTTGACCAAATCCTCCCCTAAAGGCACATGCGGCTGGAATAAAGAAACAAGGCAAAAAAGTCAAAAAGGTGGAAAGAGTTTCCAATTAGGAAAGTGTCCTAATAGGATTCCACTTCCTTTCTGGGAGGTGGATTCCTCCTCCTCGGTTCGGCCGAGCCTTAGAGGCTTCCCTTGGAGGCCCAACCTCCTCTCTCTCTCCTCCTATATATAGTAGAGGTGTTTAGGGTTTTGAGACACAGAAAAACATCAATGTGCTGCCCTCTCTCTAGATTTGTTTCTCCTCTAGTCTAGTTTCAGCGGTGCTTAGGCGAAGCCCTGCTAGAATAGTTTCACCACCACCACCACGCCGCCGTGCTGAAAACTCATCTAACTCTCCATCCCTCTTGCTGGATGAAGAAGACGGAGATCGTCATCGAGCCGTACGTGTGCTGAACGCGGAGGTGTCGTCCGTTCGACACTAGATCAGATGGCTCGTGATGGGGTCGCGGGCGGATCATGATGAGATCGCGGGACGGGCTGCGATTTGGACCGTGAAGATGTTCTACTACATCAACCGCATTACATACGCTTCCGCTTAGCGATCTACAAGGGTACGTAGATGCACTCTCCCCTCTTGTAGATGATCATCACCATGGATAGGTATTGTGTGTGTGTAGGAATTTTTTTGTTTCCCATGCGACGTTCCCCAACAGTGGCATAATGAGCTAGGTTCATGCGTAGATGATATCTCAAGTAGAACACAAAAGAGTTTGTGGGCATCGATGTTCAATTTTCTGCCCTCCTTAGTCTTTTCTTGATTCGGTGGTATTGTTGGATTGAAGCGGCCCGGACCAACTTTACTTGTACGCTTACGAGAGACCGGTTTCATCGACTGACATGCAACTATTGCATAAAGATGACTGGCGGGTGTCTATTTCTTCAACTTTAGTTGAATCGGATTTGACCCAGGCGGTCCTTGGAGAAGGTTAAATAGCAATTTGCATAGCACCGTTGTGGCTTTGCATAAGTAAGATGCGATCATACTAGATACCCATAGCAGCCACGTAAAACATGCAACAACAAATTAGAGGATGTCTAACTTGTTTTTGCAGGGTATGCATGTGATGTGATATGGCCAAAGACATGATATGATATATTGGATGTATGAGATGATCATGTTGTAATAGTTAAATATCGACTTGCACGTCGATGTTGTGGCAACCGGCAGGAGCCATAGGGTTGTCTTTAAACTAACGTTTGTGCTTGCATATGTCTTTACTAGATTGCTAGGTAGTAGCTTTAGTAGTAATAGAATAGATAGGACGACAACCTCGATGGCGGCACAATGATGGAGATCATGATGATGGAAATCATGGTGGGGCGCCGGTGACGATGAAGATCATGCCGGTGCTTTGGTGATCGAGATCAGGAAGCACAAGATCATGGCCATATCATGTCACTTATGATTTGCACGAGATGTTAATCCTTTTATGCACCTTATTTTGCTTAGAACGACGGTAGCATTATAAGGTGATCCCTCACTAAAATTTCAAGGTAAAATTGTGTCCTCCCTGACTGTGCACCGTTGCGACAGTTCGTCATTTCGAGACACCACATGATGATCGGGTGTGATAGACTCAACGTTCGCATACAACGGGTGCAAAACAATTGCACACGCGGAACACTCGGATTAAACTTGACGAGCCTAGCATGTACACACATGGCCTCGGAACACAATAGACCGAAAGGTCAAGCATGAATCATATAGTTGATATGATCAACATGGAGATGTTCACCATTGAAGCTGAACTCAACTCACGTGATGATCGGACTTGAGTTAGTGGATTTGGATCATGCACCACTCTAATAACTAGAGGGATGTCTATTTGAGTGGGAGTTGTTAAGTAATATGATTAATTGAACTCATTATCATGAACATAGTCAAAAGGTCTTTACATATTATGTTGTAGCTTGCTGATGACGAGATGATGTATATACTTCTCGCCCCTCGTTGGTTACCCCAAGTGGAAGGTGGAGATGTAGTCAGCAACAAATTTCCCTTACACGGAGACTGTAAGGTTTATCGAACTAGGAAGACTCCTACGCTCAACAAGTAGGTTTCTTCCACCCTGGCGCTAGCAGAAGACGTGGACCTGCACACACAACAAATAACTTTGCTCCAAATGAGTACAGAGAGGTTGTCAATCTCTCCGGCCTTGTAGTTTGCAAAGCATCAAAACACAAGCGGGAAGGTAATAGTGATTCCAACTGAAAAGTAAATGAAAGCGGTAAATGATGGAGGTGTAAACAATGATGGTGACATGGACCGGAGTCACATGATGTTCACTTGTGATGTTTCTCTCCCAAAAGACGATAAACAATTATGCTAGGGTAAACAAATCACAGTTGGGCAATTGACACAATTATGATCGCACCGCAATTCTAATTATGCTCCTTGATAGTTAGAGGTTCAATAGTAATGGGCGGTACGCCGAGACAAGTAGACCGCTTATGCATCATCATCTACTTACTAATCATCCACCTTGAGATATCTATCCAGAACATCTCTCCGATATTAAGTTGTGAGTCCCACCCAAAGTGTAAACTCAAAGCAACGGACAACTGCATTAACGAACTATGCGTAAGGTAAACAATCCTTGCAATTATGGTCACAAGCACCGTTGTTTTCTCCCTGGTGGCAACAAGCACATCCCCTAGTCTCATGTTTGTGTCACTCAAGCTAGACATCGAGGGGCCCGAACCCACAATCATGCATAACGCTCCCTCTTGGAATTACGATCTACTACTTGGCGAAAGCAATAAAAAGCAACGGAGAACATGCAAGAATCACTAAGGAACATAATATAAAAGGATAATCAAATATATAACTCATAACAATCTGAACATAATCTCATAATCCATCGAATCCCAACAAACCGAGCATAGAAATAGCAAGAGAATTACATAGATGCCTTGATCATGTAGGGCAGCTCACAAGGACTAACCATTGAAGCACAAGATTGGAGAGAAGACATCACATAGCTACTGATCATGGACTCATGGTCCAAGGGAAACTACTCACTTCACATCCGAGAGGCGTCCATGGGGGTGGAGAAGCTCATGGAGGTCAATCCTCCCTCCGGCAGTGTCATGGTAACGATTCCGTCAATGGAAAGGGGGTAGGATAACAGAGCAATGACATGGTGGTTTTAGCGAGTTCGGGCCTCTCACAGTGGAGATAACAACCCTATGTCTCGTGCTCCGAAGAGGCTTTGTTTTATCTGTCATGGACATGAGTTACATGGTATAGAGAGAGCTAGAGCTTAAGGCAAAAAATGAGCCCGTCGGGGGAGAAGAAGCCGGTCCCTGAGCTATGTGGTGGGGGTGGCTTATATAGAGTGCGCCACCCCCTCACCTATTATGTTACAAGATGGGGCATTGATCCCATAATGCCAGTCCACTACAGAACCTCCTGTATGCTTAGACTGCCTTGCCGAATGTTGGTATTTGCATACCCGAGTGAGTCATACGGCCGAGTGGTTGACTGTCATACGAGTGGATGGAATGTACTTGTCCGAGTGGATCCGTACCGTGAGGATTAGATGTTGTCGCGATCCAGCCAGAATTTCCCTTGGAGTCCTAATAATGAGGTGCGCTTGGGTAGGAAATATAGGTCAACCCTATGACCCTACCCTAGGACTGTATCCCCATCATTAGCCCCCGAATGGATCAGGGTCTGAGTGGTGAAGGTGTCGATGTAAATCTTGTAGCAGCAGACTGAACTTGAACGTGCTTCAAGGCCTTGCAGAATTGTGCGTCGATTGAAGTCTCCATCATTTGCCCTGATCGATTCCGCTGAGTAGTACGTCCGAGTGAGTTTGAGAATTGAAGTAGATCCTTACAGAATTGTGCGTTGATTGAAGTCTCCATCATTGCCTTGGTCGATTCCGTTGAGTCGTACGTCCGAGTGAACTTGAGAATTGAAGTAGATCCTTACAGAATTGTGCGTTGATTAAAGTCTCCATCATTCGCCATGATCGATTCCGCTGAGTAGTACATCCGAGTGAACTTGAGAATTGAACTAGATCCGAGTGACCAACATGATCTTGAGACTCTGACTGATTGCTGGTAGTCGGTTGGAGTTTGTTCAATCTGTTGAACTTGAATGTTATTGCTGGACCTGACCAAGCAGAATGTTTCTTTTTTTGTATTTCTCTTCCACTGGGGGCACGCTCAGTGCACCCACTGGGTGTAGTCCCCAAGCCTCTGTCAGACAAGATGAGTCCGGCAGAGGGTTTAAGTCTTCCAGTGCTCGTCATGTTGAATCTGCATTATATGATTTCTGGATCAAAGTCAAGTCTCTGAGTGTATTTTTGCACTTAGGCGATACGGGGTCGCAACTAAGTTCCCGAGTGTGGAGCGTGTCTGTACTCGGAGTAGTTTTAACTTAGGCGATACGGACTCCCAGCTAAGCCCCCGAGTGTGGAGCGTGTCCGTACTCGTAGTTGTTTTTAACTTAGGCGATACGGAGTCGCAACTAAGTCCCCGAGTGTGGAGCATAACCGCACTCGGAGTTGTTTTTAACTTAGATGATACAGAGTCGCGGCTAAGTACCCGAGTGTGGAGCATGTCGGCACTCGAAGTTGGTTTTAACTTAGGCGATACAGAGTCGCAGCTAAGTCCCCGAGTGTGGAGCATGTCCGCACTCAGAGTTGTTTTTAACTTAGGCGATATAGAGTCGCAGCTAAGCCCCCGAGTGTGGAGCGTCTCCGTACTCGGAGTAGTTTTTAACTTGGCGATACGGAGTCGCAGCTCAGTCCCCGAGTGTGGAGCATGTCCGCACTCGGAGTTGTTTTTAACTTAGATTATATGGAGTCGCAGCTAAGCCCCCGAGTGTGGAGCGTGTACATACTCGGAGTAGTTTTTAACTTAGGCAATACGGAGTCGCAGCTAAGTCCTTGAGTGTGGAGCGTGTCCGTACTCGGAGTAATTTTTAACTTAGGCAATACAGAGTCGCAGCTAAGCCCCCGAGTGTGGAGCATGTCCGCACTCAGAGTTGTTTTTAACTTAGGCGATGCGGAGTCGCAACTAAGTTCCCGAGTGTGGAGTGTGTCTGTACTCGGAGTAGTTTTAACTTAAGCGATACAGAATCGCAGCTAAGTCGAGCGGTGGCGCGTGGGGCGGCCAAGTGACGAAGACGTGCCACACGGAGTGGCGATGCGTGGGGCATCCGAGTGAGGTAGACGAGTCCAGTTGAGTAGCAACGCGCGGGGCGGTCAAGTGATGTATGTCGAGGAGGCGTCCGACCCACTGACAGCACACGGGGCGGGCATGTCCACTACGTCATCGAAGGGTCTTCCGAACACGTGAAAACGCACGAATGATCGTTGCGGCAACTGAGACTGAGTAACGACGAAGATGGCACACAGATGCATCGAGTGATCACGTAACGTGTGTATGAAAAATAGCACACGCGAGCATAAACATTTATCAAAGTAATTTGATTTTTTCCTGAAATAGTTTGTGTAAATAACACCCATAGACACCCACTGGGTGTGCCAGGTGCTTGTACTTGTGCAGGATCCGACTGTACTTATGCAAGTGAGGGATCCGACTGAACTTGTTTGAGTACTGGACCCAAACGAAGCGGAAGTGAAGTGTCCCCACGAAAATAAACAACCGAGCGCAGAGGTACACTTGGAGGCGTGGCCTCTGAGTGAACGTCGGGTGCTACTTCCTCGACACTCGATGATGTGGAAACAATCATTTAATTGAATGTAACGTATGAAGAATGACTTAGCTGTCTGATGGCGCAGGAGTGGCAGAGTGACGAAGGAGCATCCAATTGAGTAAAAGTGCATGGAGCGGCCAATGATGAAGGGGCGTCCGGTCGAGTGACGGCACGCGGGGCAATCGAGTGTTGAAGGAGCATCTAGTCGAGGGGTGATGCACAGAGCTACCAAATGATGACGACGTGTCTAGTCGAGTGGTGATGCGCGAGGCGATCGAGTGACGAAGGAGCGTCCGATCGAGTGACGGTGCACGGAGAAACCGAGTGACGAAGGAGTGTCTAATCGAGTGGTGATGCGCGGACCTGTCGAGTGACGAAGGAGCGTCCAATTGAGTGACGGTACGGGGAGCGGCTGAGTGACAAAGGAGCGTCCGGTCAAGTGACGGTGCGCGGGGCGACCGGGTGTCAAAGGAGCATCCAGTCGAGTGGCGATGCACGGAGCTGCCGAATGACGACGACGTGTCTTGTTGAGTGGTGATGCGCGGGGCGATCGAGAGACGGCGCGTGGAGCGGCCGAGCGACGAAGGAGCGTCTCGCCGAGTAACAGCGCGCGGAGCGGCCGAGCGACGAAGGAGCGTCTCGCCGAGTAACGGCACGCGGAGCAGCCGAGCGACGAAGGAGCATCTCGCCGAGTGATGGCGCGAAGGAGCATCTCGTAGAGTGATGGTGTGCGAAGTGGCCAAGTAACGGCGTGCGGGGCAGCCGAGTCGAGAATGTTGTCGTGGAGGCGCCCGACCAAGTGACGGCTCGCGGAGCGATCGAGTCTAGCATGTCGTCAAGAATGACGCACAGAGGCGTCGAGGTAGCCTGTGTATGAGATATAACACAAGCTAACATAAAAAAATCTTGAAGTAATTTAATGTTTGTTGAAATGATTCGTGTAAATTTCACCCATAGACACCCGCTGGGTCTGCCATGTGCTTGTTGATCAAAACCAGCAAGAGTCTAAAGGGTGAAGGATCCGACATGAAGATAAAGAACCGAGCGCATAAGTACATTCGGTGGCGTGGCCTCCGAGTGAACGTCATATGTGACTTTCTTAACACTCGGTAATGCATAAATAGTTATTTAACTGAATGCAGTGTGTGAAGAATGTCTTAGCTGTCTGACGACGCACGGGGCGGTCGAATGAAGTACACGCATCCGTCCGAGTGGCGGCCCGTGGAGCGGCCGAGTGACGAAGACGTGTCTCGCCGAGTGGCGATGCGCAGAGATGCCGAGTGATGACGACGCGTCCAGTCGAGCGATGGCGCGCGGAGCGGCCGAGTGACGATGGAGCGTCCGGCTGAATGGCGATGCACGGAGCTACCGAGTGATGACGACGCGTCCAGTAGAGTGACGACGTGTCGGGCGGCCGAGTGACGATGGAGCGTCCAGCAGAGTGGCGATGCATGGAGCTGCCGAGTGACGAAGGAGCGTCCATTCGAGTGACGGCGCGCGGGGCGACCGAGTGTCGAAGGAGCATCCAGTCGAGTGACGATGCGTGGAGCTGCCGAATGATGACGACGTGTCTCGTCGAGTGGTGATGCTTGGGGCGATCGAGTGACGGCGTGCGGAGTGGCCGAGCGACGAAGGAGCGTCTCGCCGAGTAACGGCGCGCGGAGCGGCCGAGAAATGAAGGAGCATCTCGCCGAGTGACGGCGCAAAGGAGCGTCTCGCCGAGTGATGGTTCGCGGAGCGGTCAAGTAACGACACGCGGGGCAGCCGGGTCGAGACTGTTGTCGTGGAGGCGCCCGACCAAGTGACGGCGCTCAGAGCGATCGAGTCTAGCATGTCGTCGAGAATGACGCACAGAGGCGTCGAGGTAGCCTGTGTATGAGATATAACACAAGCTAACATAAAAAAATCTCGAAGTAATTTAATGTTTCTTGAAATGATTCGTGTAAATTGGACCCATAGACACCTGCTGGGTGTGCAAGGTGCTTCCTGATCAAAACCAGCAAGAGTCTAAAGGGTGAAGGATTCAACATGAAGATAAAGAACCGAGCGCAGAAGTACATTCGGTGGCGTGACCTCCGAGTGAAAGTCATATGCAACTTACTTGGCACTCGGTAATGCATAAATAATTACTTAACTGAATGCTGTGTGTGAAGAATGTCTTAGATGTCTGACGATGTGCGGGGCGGTCGAATAAAGTAGATGCATCCGTCCCAGTGGCGGCGAGCAGAGCGGCCGAGTGACGAAGACGTGTCTCGTGGAGTGGCGACGCGCGGGGATGCCGAGTGATGACGACGCGTCCAGTCGAGCGACGGCACGCGGAGCGGCCGAGTGACGATGGAGCGTCCGCCTGAGTGGCGATGCATGAATGTGTCGAGTGATGACGACGCGCAGGGCGGCCGAGTGACGATGGAGCATCCAGCTGAGTGGCAATGTGCGGAGCTGCCGAGTCATGAAGGAGCATCCGGTCGAGTGACGGTGTGCGGGTCGACCGAGTGTCGAAGGAGCATCCAGTCGAGTGGCGATGGACGGACCTGGCAAATGACGATGACATGTCTCTTCAAGTGGTGATGCGCGGGGCGATCGAGTGACGACGCGCGGAGTGGCCGAGCGACGAAGGAGCGTCTCGCCGAGTGACGTAACAAAGGAGTGTCTCGCCGAGTGATGGTGCGCAGAGCAGCCAAGTAACGACGCACGGGGCAGCCAAGTCGAGAATGTTGTCGTGGAGGCGCCCGACCAAGTGACAGTGCGCGGAGCGATCGAGTCTAGCATGTCGTCGAGAATGACGCATAGAGGCGTCGAGGTAGCCTGTGTATGAGATATAACACAAGGTAACATAAAGAATTCTCGAAGCAATTTAATGCTTGTTGAAATGATTCGTGTAAATTGCAACCATAGACACCGGCCAGGTGTGCCAGGTGCTTGCTGATCAAAACCAACAAGAGTCTAAAGGGTGAAGGATCCGACATGAAGATAAACAACCGAGCGCAGAAGTACATTCGGTGGCGTGGCCTTCGAGTGAACGTCATATGCGACTCACTTGACACTCAGTAATGCATAAATAATTAGTTAACTGAATGAAGTGTGCGAAGGATGTCTTAGCTGTCTGACGACGCCCGGGGCGGTCGAATGAAGTAAACGCATCCGTCCGAGTGGCGCCGCGCGGAGCGGCCGAGTGACGAAGACGTGTCTCGCCGAGTGGCGATGGGCGGGGATGCCGAGTGATGACGACGCGTCCAGTCGAGCGATGGAGCGTGGAGCGGCCTGATACGTCCATTTTGCATCATGTTTTCATGTTGATATTTATCGCTTCTTGGGCTGTTATTTCGCTTCACAGTACAATTCTTATGCCTTTTCTCTCTTATTGCAAGGTTTACATGAAGAGGGAGAATGCAGGCAACAGGAATTCTGGCATGAAAGTGGAGCAAAGTTGAGATACCTATTCTGCGCAACTCCAAACACCGTAAAAATCAACGCGGATTTTTTTCCGGATTTATCAAAAATACTGGGCCGAAGAAGTGCCATAGGGGCGCCAGGGGTTGGCCACAAGCCTGCACGGTGCGGCCACCCCCCAGGCCGCGCCATGAGGGCTTGTGGGAAACCTGCTGGCCCACTTGCCCCCCTCTTGTGCTATATGAAGGGTTTCGTCTGGAAAAAAATTAGGGAGGAGCTTTTTCGTGGTTTCGCCGCCGCCACGAGGTGGAACTTGAACAGAACCAATCTAGAGCTCCGGCACGACGATCCTGCTGGGGAAACTTCCCTCCCAGAGGGGGAAATCGTCGCCATTGTCATCACCAACACTCCTCTCATCGGAGGGTACTCGTCACCATCAACATCTTCATCAGCACCATCTCATCTCCAAACCCTAGTTCAACACTTGTAAACAATCTCCGTCTCGCGACTCCGATTGGTACTTGTAAGGTTGCTAGTAGTGTTGATTACTCTTTGTAGTTGATGCTAGTTGGATTGTTTGGTGGAAGAGTTTATGTTCAGATCCTTGATTCTACTCATTACCTCTCTGGTCATGAATATGATTATGCTTTGTGAGTAGTTACTTGTGTTCCTGAGGACATGGGATACGTCATGGTAATAGTAGTCATGTGAATTTGGTATTCGTTCGGTAATTTGATGTGTTGTATGTTGTTTTTCCTCTAGTGGTGTTATGTGAACGTCGACTACATAAAACATCACCATTATTTGGGCCTAGAGGAAGGCATTGGGAAGTAGTAAGTAGATGATGGGTTGCTAGAGTAACGGAACCTTAAACCCTTGTTTATGCGTTGCTTTGTAAGGGGCTGATTTGGATCCACTAGTTTAATGCTATGGTTAGTCTTTGTCTTAATGCTTCTTTCGTAGTTGCGGATGCTTGCGAGAGGGGTTAATCATAAATGGGGTGCTTGTCCAAGTAAGGTCAGTACCCAAGCGATGGTCCACCCACATATCAAACTATCAAAGTAACGAACGCGAATCATATGAACATGATGAAACTAGCATGACAGAAATTCCCGTGTGTCCTCGGGAGCGTTTTTCCTCCTATAAGACTTTGTCCAGGATTGTCCCTTGCTACAAAAGGGATTGGGCCACTTTGCTTCACCGTTGCTACTTTTGTTACTTGTTGCTTTCAACGAATCATCTCACCACACAATCACTTGTTACCGACAATTTCAGTGCGTGCAGATTTTACCTTGCTGAAAACCACTTGTCAAATCCTTCTGCTCCGCATTGGGTTCGACACTCTTACTTATCGAAAGGACTACGATTGATCCCTTATACTTGTGGGTCATCAAGAATCTTTTCTGGTGCCGTTGCCGGGGAGTGAAGCGCCTTTGGTAATGGAACTTGGTAAGGAAACATTCATATAGTGTGCTGAAATTTGTTGTCAATTGTCACTATGGATACTAATACTTTGAGGGGCTTGTTCGGGGTGTCTTCACCTCGAACGGAAGCACAAATAGTTGCTCCTCAACCTGCTGCACCTACTGAAAATATTTGCTTTGAATTTCCTTCGGGTATGCTTGAGAATCTGCTGGCTAATCCTTTCACACGAGATGGAACATCACATCCAGAGTTGCATCTAATCTATGTAGATGAAGTTTGTGGTTTATTTAAGCTTGTAGGTTTGCCCGAGGATGAGGCCAAGACGAGAGTCTTTCCTTTATATTTGAAGGATAAGGCATTCACATGGTATAGGCTATGTGATGATACTGGATCACGGGACTACAATCGGTTGAAATTGGAATTTCATCAAAAGTTTTATCCTATGCATTTAGTACATCGTGATCAGAATTATATTTATAATTTTTGGCCTCGTGATAGAGAAAGCATCGTTCAAGCTTGGGGGAGGCTTAAATCAATGTTATATTCATGCCCCAATCATGAGCTCTCGAGAGAAATTATCATTGAGAACTTCTATGCTCGGCTTTCTCATGATGATCGCACCATGCTTGACACTTCTTGTACCGGTTCTTTTATGAAGAGAGATATTGACTTCAAATGGAATTTATTGGAGAGAATTAAACGCAACTCTGAAGATTGGGAGCTTGAAGAAGGTAAGGAGTCAGGTATGAATTTCACGTTTGATTGCGTTAAATCCTTTGTTGAGACAAATACCTTTAGTGATTTTAGCGCTAAGTATGGACTTGACTCTGAGATAGTAGCTTCATTGTGTGAATCCTTTGATGCTCATATTGATCTCCCAAAGAGAAGTGGTTTGAATATCATCCTCCTTTAGAAGTCAATGTAGTTAAACCCACTCCAGTGGAAGAGAAAGTCATTGCCTATAATGATCCTGTTGTTCCCAGTGCTTACATTGAGAAACCACCTTTCCCTGTTAGGATAAAGAATCATTCTAAAGCTTCAACTGTGATACGTAGAGGCTATATTAGACCACCTACACCCCCTGAGCAAATTAGAGTTGAACCTAGCATTGCTATTATCAAAGATCTTCTGTCCGACAATGTTGAGGGATATAATATTCACTCATGTGAAGATGTTGCTAGAATTGCTAAACCTCACGTTAGAGACAAACATAGGCTTGTTGTTGGCATGCCTGTGGTTTCTGTTAAGATAGGATATCATTGTTATCATGGTTTATGTGACGTGGGTGCTAGTGTTAGTGCAATACCTCAATCCTTATACGATGAAATTAAAGACGAGATTGCACCTGTTGAGATATAACCTATAGATGTCACTATCCAGGTTGCCAATAGAGATACTATCTGCCCTCTGGGAATTGTTAGGGATGTTGAAGTCTTGTGTGGTAAAACGAAGTATCCTGCTGATTTCCTCATTCCTTCTACCTCACAAGATAGCTTTTGTCTCATCATATTTGGTAGACCCTTTCTAAATACTGTCAATGCTCATATTGATTGTGAGTAGCAAACTATCACTGTTGGCTTTGAAGGTGTGTCACACGAGTTCAATTTCTCTAAGTTTGGTAGACAACCTCATGAAAAAGATTCGCCTAGTAAGGATGAAACTATTGCCTTAGCTTCTATTGTCGTGCCTCCTACTGATCCATTAGAGCAATACTTGATTGAGCATGAAAATGATATGAATATGGATGAAAGGGATGAGATAGGTAGAGTTGTCTTAGAACAATATCCTATCCTTAAGAATAATCTGCCTGTTGAACTGCTTGGGGATCCACCCCCACCAAAGGGTGATCCTGTGTTCGAGCTTAAATAGTTGCCTGATACTCTCAAGCATGCCTATCTTGATGAAAAGGAGATATATCATGTCATTATTAGTGCTAGCCTCTCAGAGCATGAAGAAAAGAAGTTGCTAAAAACTCTGAGGAAGCACCGTGCTGCTATTGGATATACTCTTGATGATCTTAAGGGCATTAGTCCCACTCTATGCCAGCACAAGATTAAAACTGATCCTGATTTAAACCAGTTGTTGATCATCAAAGGAGATTGAATCCTAAGATGAAAGAAGTAGTAAGAAAAGAAATACTAAAGCTCCTGGAAGCAGGTATCATCTATCCTGTTGCTCATAGCGATTGGGTGAGTCCGGTGCGTTGCGTCCCTAAGAAGGGAGGCATTCCCGTTGTCCCTAATGATAAGGATGAACTGATCCCACAGAGGATTATTACTGGCTATAGGATGGTGATCGATTATAGGAAACTGAATAAAGACACTAGGAAAGATCATTACCCTTCGCCTTTTATCGACCAACTGCTAGAAAGGTTGTCCAAACACACACACTTCTGCTTTCTAGACGGATATTCTGGTTTCTCCCAAATACCAGTTGCACAATCTGATCAGGAGAAAACCACTTTCACCTCCCTTTCGGTACCTTTGCTTATATACGTATGCCTTTTGGCTTGTGTATTGCACCTGCCACCTTTCAAAGATGTATGATGGCTATATTCTCTGACTTTTGTGAAAAGATTGTCGAGGTTTTCATGGATGACTTCTCTGTTTACGGGTCTTCCTTTGATGATTGCCTCAGCAACCTTGATCGAGTCTTGCAGAGATGTAAATACACTAATCTTGTCTTGAATTTGGAGAAGTGCCACTTGATGGTTAATGAAGGCATCGTCTTAGGACATAAAATTTCCGAAAGAGGTATTGAAGTCGAAGAGGCTAAGGTTGATGCAATCGAGAAAATGCCATACCCCACAGATATCAAAGGTATAAGAAGTTTCCTTGGTCATGCTGGTTTCTATAGAAGGTTCATCAAAGACTTCTCTAAGATTTCTAGGCCTCTTACCAATCTCTTACAAATGGATATTCCTTTTGTTTTTGACGATGATTGTGAGGAAGCCTTCAAAATACTTAAGAGGGCTTTGATAACTGCACCTATTGTTCAACCACCTGATTGGAACTTACCTTTTGAGATCATGTGTGATGCTAGCGATTATGCTGTTGTGTTGTTCTAGGGCAAAGAGTCGATAAGAAGTTGAATGTTATTCATTACGCTAGTAAAACTCTAGACAATGCCCAGAGAAACTATGCTACTACGGAGAAGGAGTTTTTAGCAGTCGTGTTTGCATGTGAAAAGTTCAGGTCTTACATAGTTGATTCCAAAGTCACTATTCACACTGATCATGCTGCTATTAAGTACCTCATGGAGAAGAAAGACGCTAAACCTAGACTTATCAGATGGGTACTCTTGCTACAAGAATTTGATTTGCACGTTGTCAATAGAAAGGGTGCTGATAACCCCGTAGCAGATAACTTGTCTAGGTTGGAGAACGTTCTTGATGACCCACAACCTATTGATGATAACTTTCCCGATGAGAAATTTAATGTCATCAATGCTTCACGTAGTGCACCGTGGTATGCTGATTATGCAAACTATATCGTTGCCAAATATATACCACCTAGTTTCACGTACCAGCAAAAGAAGAAATTCTTCTTTGACTTGAGACATTACTTTTGGGATGATCCTCACCTTTATAAGGAAGGAGTAGATGGTGTTATTAGACGTTGTGTACCTGAACATGAATAGGGACAGATCCTACAGAAGTGTCACTCCGAGGCCTACGGAGGACACCATGCGGGAGATAGAACTGCACACAAGGTATTGCAATCAGGTTTCTATTGGCCCACTCTCTTCAAGGACGCCCGTGTTGGGAACGTCGGATGGGAAACAAAAATTTTAGCACACGTACAGCTCGACGATGATCCCGGCCTTCTTGATCCAGCAAGAGAGACGGAGAGGTAGAAGAGTTCTCCGGCAGCGTGACGGCGCTCCGGAGGTTGGTGATGACCTTGTCTCAGCAGGGCTCCGCCCGAGCTCCGCAGAAACGCCATCTAGAGGAAAAACCGTGCAGGTATGTGGTCGGGTTGCCGTGGAAAAGTCGTCTCAAATCAGCCCTAAGTCCTCCGTATATATAGGTGGGAGAGGGGGGGCCTTGCCTTGGGGCTCAAGGAGCCCCAAGGGGGTCGGCCGAGCCAAGGGGGGAAGGTCTCCCCCCAAACCGAGTTGGACTTGGTTTGATGGGTGGGAGTCCTTCCTTCCCTTCCCACCTCCTCCTTTTTTTTCTTTCTCTTTGATTTTTCTTCCAATGCGCACAGGGCCCTTTTGGACTGTCCCACCAGCCCACTAAGGGTTGGTGCACCACCCTCAAGACCTATGGGCTTCCCCGGGGTGGGTTTCCCCCCCCCCCCGGTGAACTCCCGGAACCCGTTCGTCATTCCCGGTACATTCCCGGTAACTCCGAAAACCTTCCGGTAATCAAATGAGGTCATCCTATATATCAATCTTCGTTTCCGGACCATTCCGGAAACCCTTGTGACGTCTGTGATCTCATCCGAGACTCCGAACAACATTCGGTAACCAACCATATAACTCAAATACGCATAAAACAACGTCGAACCTTAAGTGTGCAGACCCTGCGGGTTCGAGAACTATGTAGACATGACCCGAGAGACTCCTCGGTCAATATCCAATAGCGGGACCTGGATGCCCATATTGGATCCTACATATTCTACAAAGATCTTATCGTTTGAACCTCAGTGTCAAGGATTCATATAATCCCGTATGTCATTCCCTTTGTCCTTCGGTATGTTACTTGCCCGAGATTCGATCGTTAGTATCCGCATACCTATTTCAATCTCGTTTACTCGCAAGTCTCTTTACTCGTTCCGTAATACAAGATCCCGTAACTTACACTAAGTCACATTGCTTGCAAGGCTTGTGTGTGATTTTGTATTACCGAGTGGGCCCCGAGATACCTCTCCGTCACACGGAGTGACAAATCCCAGTCTTGATCCATACTAACTCAACTAACACCTTCGGAGATACCTGTAGAGCATCTTTATAGTCACCCAGTTACGTTGCGACGTTTGATACACACAAAGTATTCCTCCGGTGTCAGTGAGTTATATGATCTCATGGTCATAGGAACAAATACTTGACACGCAGAAAACAGTAGCAACAAAATGACACGATCAACATGCTACGTCTATTAGTTTGGGTCCAGTCCATCACGTGATTCTCCTAATGACGTGATCCAGTTATCAAGCAACAACACCTTGTTCATAATCAGAAGACACTGACTATCTTTGATCAACTGGTTAGCCAACTAGAGGCTTGCTAGGGACAGTGTTTTGTCTATGTATCCACACATGTAAATGAGTCTTCATTCAATACAATTATAGCATGGATAATAAACGATTATCTTGATACAGGAATTATAATAATAACTATATTTATTATTGCCTCTAGGGCATAATTCCAACAGTCTCCCACTTGCACTAGAGTCAATAATCTAGTCCTCACATCATCATGCGAATTACATTGTAATAAATCTAACGCCCATACAGTTCTGGTGCTGATCATGCTTAGCCCGTGGAAGAGGTTTAGTCAGCGGGTCTGCTACATTCAGATCCGTGTGCACCTTGCATATATTCACGTCCTCCCCTTCGACGTAGTCGCGGATGAGGTTGAAGCGTCGTTTGATGTGTCTGGACTTCTTGTGAAACCGTGGTTCCTTTGCTAAAGCAATGGCACCCGTGTTGTCACAGAACAAGGTTATTGGATTCAGTGCGCTTGGCACCACTCCAAGATCCGTCATGAATTGCTTCATCCAGACACCCTCCTTAGCCGCCTCTGAGGCAGCCATGTACTCCGCTTCACATGTAGAATCTGCTACGACGCTTTGCTTGGAACTGCACCAGCTTACCGCACATCCATTAAGAATAAATACGTATCCGGTTTGTGACTTAGAGTCGTCCGGATCTGTGTCAAAGCTTGCATCAACGTAACCTTTTACGGCGAGCTCTTCTCACCTCCATACACGAGAAACATCTCCTTAGTCCTTTTCAGGTACTTCAGGATATTCTTGACCGCCGTCCAGTGATCCACTCCTGGATTACTCTGGAACCTACCTGCCATAGTTATGGCCAGGCTAACATCCGGTCTAGTGCACAGCATTGCATACATGATAGAACCTATGGCTGAAGCATAGGGGACGGAGCGCATATGCTCTCTATCCTCATCAGTTGCTGGGAACTGAGTCTTACTCAATCTCGTACCTTGTAAAACTGGCAAGAACCCCTTCTTGGACTGTTCCATTTTGAACCTCTTCAAAACTTTATCAAGGTATGTGCTTTGTGAAAGTCCTATGAGGCGTTTTGATCTATCCCTATAGATCTTAATGCCTAGAATGTAAGCAGCTTCTCCTAGGTCCTTCATAGAGAAACTTTTATTCAAGTAATCCTTTATGCTCTCCAAAAACTCCACGTTGTTTCCAATCAACAATATGTCATCCACATATAATATTAGAAACGCCACAGAGCTCCCACTCACTTTCTTGTAAATACAAGATTCTCCAACCACTTGTATAAACCCAAATGCTTTGATCACCTCATCAAAGCGTTTGTTCCAACTCCGAGATGCTTGCACCAGTCCATAAATGGATCGCTGGAGCTTGCACACCTTGTTAGCATTCTTAGGATCGACAAAACCTTCGGGTGGCATCATATACAATTCTTCCTTATGGTAACCGTTAAGGAACGCCGTTTTGACATCCATCTGCCAGATTTCATAATCGAAAAATGCAGTTATTGCTAACATGATTCTGACGGACTTAAGCATCGCTACGGGTGAGAATGTCTCATCGTAGTCAACTCCTTGAACTTGTGAAAAACCCTTTGCCACAAGTCGAGCTTTATAAACGGTCACATTGCCGTCAGCGTCCGTCTTCCTCTTAAAGATCCATTTGTTCTGAATAGCCTTGCGGCCCTCAGGCAGTACCTCCAAAGTCCACACTTTGTTCTCATACATGGATCCTATCTCGGACTTCATGGCTTCTAGCCATTTGTTGGAATCTGGGCCCACCATTGCTTCTTCATAATTTGCAGGTTCATTGTTGTCCAACAACATGATTGATAAGACGGGATTACCATACCACTCTGGAGCAGCACGTGGTCTCGTCGACCTTCGTGGTTCGACAGAAACTTGAACCGGAGTTTCATGATCGTCATCATTAACTTCCTCCTCAACCGGCGTCGCAACGACAGAGGTTTCCCCTTGCCCTGCGCCACCAACCAGAGGGATGTGAGGTTCGACAACCTCGTCAAGTTCTATCTTCCTCCCACTCAATTCTCTCGAGAGAAACTGCTTCTCGAGAAAAGCTCCGTTTTTAGCAACAAACACTTTGCCCTCGGATTTGAGATAGAAGGTGTACCCAATTGTCTATTTTGGGTAACCTATGAAGACACACTTTTCCGCTTTGGGTTCCAGCTTTTCAGGCTGAAGCTTTTTGACATAAGCATCACATCCCCAAACTTTAAGAAACGACAACTTTGGCCTTTTGCCATACCACAGTTCATATGGTGTCGTCTCAACGGATTTTGATGGTGCCCTATTTAAAGTGAATGCAGCTGTTTCTAATGCATAACCCCAAAACGATAATGGCAAATCAGTAAGAGACATCATAGATCACACCATCTCTAATAAAGTACGATTACGACGTTCGGACACACCATTACGCTGTGGTGTTCCAGGCGGTGTCAACTGTGAAACAATTCCACATTGTCTTAAGTGAGCACCAAACTCGAAACTCAGATATTCACCCCCACGATCAGACCGTAGGAACTTGATCTTCTTGTTACGATGATTTTCAACTTCACTCTGAAATTGCTTGAACTTTTCAAATGTTTCAGACTTGTGCTTCATTAAGTAGACATAACCATATCTACTCAAATCGTCAGTGAAGGTGAGAAAATAACGATATCCGCCGCGTGCCTCTACGCTCATCGGACCACACACATCGGTATGTATGATTTCCAACAAGTCACTTGCACGCTCCATTGTTCCGGAGAACGGAGTTTTAGTCATCTTGCCCATGAGGCATGGTTCACACGTGTCAAGTGAATCAAAGTCAAGTGACTCCAAAAGTCCATCGGCATGGAGTTTCTTCATGCGCTTTACACCAATATGACCTAAGCGGCAGTGCCACAAAAATATGGCGCTATCATTGTTAACTCTAACTCTTTTGGTCTCAATGTTATGTATGTGTGTATCTCTATGAAGATTCAATATGAACAATCCTCTCACATTGGGTGCATGACCATAAAAGATGTTACTCATAGAAATAGAACAACCATTATTCTCTGACTTAAAAGAGTAACCATCTCGCAATAAACAAGATCCAGATATAATGTTCATGCTCAACGCAGGCACTAAATAACAATGACTTAAGTTCATAACTAATCCTGATGGTAACTGAAGTGAAACTGTGCCGACGGCGATTGCATCAACCTTGGAACCATTTCCAACGCGCATCGTCACTTCATCTTTCGCCAGCCTTCGTCTATTCCGCAGTTCCTGTTTCAAGTTGCAAATATGAGCAACAGAACCGGTATTGAATACCCAGGCACTACTACGAGAGCCGGTTAAGAACACATCAATAACATCTATATCAAATATACCTGATTTTTCTTTGGCCGCCTTCTTATCTGCCAGATACTTCGGGCAATTGCGCTTCCAGTGACCCATACCCTTGCAATAGTAACACTCTATTTCAGGCTTAGATCCAGCTTTGGGTTTCTTCATCGGATTGGCAACTGGCTTGCCGCTCTTCTTTGAATTACCCTTCTTGCATTTGTCGTTTCTCTTGAAACTAGTGGTCTTATTCACCATCAACACTTGATGTTCTTTACGGAGTTCAGACTCTGCGACTTTCAGCATCGCAAACAACTCACCGGGTGACTTGTTCATCCCTTGCATGTTGTAGTTCAACACAAAGCCTTTATAGCTTGGCGACAGTGATTGAAGGATTCTATCAGTGATAGCCTCTTGCGGGAGTTCAATCCCCAGCTCAGCTAGACGGTTTGAGTACCCAGACATTTTGAGCACATGTTCACTGACAGACGAGTTCTCCTCCATCTTGCAAGCATAGAATTTATCGGAGGTCTCATACCTCTCGATCCGGGCGTTCTTCTGAAAGATAAACTTCAACTCTTGGAACATCTGAAATGCTCCATGACGCTCAAAGCGACGTTGAAGTCCCGGTTCTAAGCCATACAAGACTGCACATTGAACTACTGATTGTCCTCCTTACGTGCTAACCAAGCGTTCTTAACATCCTGACCAGCCGTAGCGGGTGGTTCATCTCCTAGCGCAGCATTAAGGACATAATCCTTCTTCCCAGCTTGTAAGATTAGCTTAAGATTACGAGCCCAGTCTACAAAGTTGCTTCCATCATCTTTCAACTTAGCTTTCTCTAGAAACGTATTAAAATTCAGGGTGCCTGTCGCGTGAGCCATGATCTACAACACAAATATATTCAAAGTGGACTTAGACTATGTTCAAGATAATTAGAGTTTAACTTAATCAAATTATTCACTAAACTCCCACTCAAAAAGTACATCTCTCTAGTCATTTGAGTGGTTCATGATCCACTTACACTAGCTCAAGTCCGATCATCACGTGAGTTGAGTATAGTTTCAGTGGTAAGCATCCCTATGCTAATCATATCATCTATATGATTCATGATCGACCTTTCGGTCTCATGTGTTCCGAGGCCATGTCTGCACATGCTAGGCTCGTCAAGCTTAACCCGAGTGTTCCGCGTGCGCAACTGTTTTGCACCCGTTGTATGTGAACGTTGAGTCTATCACACCCGATCATCACGTGGTGTCTCGAAACGACGAACTGTAGCAACGGTGCACAGTCGGGGAGAACACAATTTCGTCTTGAAATTTTAGTGAGAGATCACCTCATAATGCTACCGTCGTTCTAAGCAAAATAAGGTGCATAAAAGGATTAACATCACATGCAATTCATAAGTGACATGATATGGCCATCATCACGTGCTTCTTGATCTCCATCACCAAAGCACCGGCACGATCTTCTTGTCACCGGCGCCACGCCATGATCTCCATCAACGTGTTGCCATCGGGGTTGTCGTGTTACTCATGCTATTACTACTAAAGCTACATCCTAGAAAAATAGTAAACGCATCTGCAAGCACAAACGTTAGTATAAAGACAACCCTATGGCTCCTGCCGGTTGCCGTACCATCGACGTGCAAGTCGATATTATCTATTACAACATGATCATCTCATACATCCAATATATCACATCACATCGTTGGCCATATCACATCACAAGCATACCCTGCAAAAACAAGTTAGACGTCCTCTAATTTTGTTGTTGCATGTTTTACGTGGTGACCACGGGTATCTAGTAGGATCGCATCTTACTTACGCAAACACCACAACGGAGATATATGAGTTGCTATTTAACCTCATCCAAGGACCTCCTCGGTCAAATCCGATTCAACTAAAGTTGGAGAAACCGACACTTGCCAGTCATCCTTGAGCAACGGGGTTACTCGTAGCGATGAAACCAGTGTCTCGTAAGCGTACGAGTAATGTCGGTCCAAGCCGCTTCAATCCAACAATACCGCGGAATCAAGAAAAGACTAAGGAGGGCAGCAAAATGCACATCACCGCCCACAAAAACTTTTGTGTTCTACTCGAGAAGACATCTACGCATGAACCTAGCTCATGATGCCACTGTTGGGAACGTCGGATGGGAAACAAAAATTTTCCTACGCGCACGAAGACCTATCATGGTGATGTCCATCTACGAGAGGGGATGAGTGATCTACGTACCCTTGTAGACCGTACAGCAGAAGCATTAGTGAACGCGGTTGATGTAGTGGAACGTCCTCACGTCCCTCGATCCGCCCCGCGAACAATCCCGCGATCTAGTACCGAACGGACGGCACCTCCGCATTCAGCACACGTACAGCTCGACGATGATCTCGGCCTTCTTGATCCAGCAAGAGAGACGGAGAGGTAGAAGAGTTCTCCGGCAGCGTGACGGCGCTCCGTAGGTTGGTGATGACCTTGTCTCAGCAGGGCTCCGCCCGAGCTCCACAGAAACGCGATCTAGAGGAAAAACCGTGGAGGTATGTGGTCGGGCTGCCGTGGAGAAGTCGTCTCAAATCAGCCCTAAAACCTCCGTATATATAGGTGGGAGAGGGGGGGCCTTGCCTTGGGGCTCAAGGAGCCCCAAGGGGGTCGGCCGAGCCAAGGGGGGAAGGTCTCCCCCCCCCCCCAAACCGAGTTGGACTTGGTTTGGTGGGTGGGAGTCCTTCCTTCCCTTCCCACCTCCTCCTTTTTTTGTTTCTCTTTGATTTTTCTTCCAATGCGCATAGGGACCTTTTGGGCTGTCCCACCAGACCACTAAGGGCTGGTGCACCACCCTCAAGGCCTATGGGCTTCCCCGGGGTGGGTTGCCCCCCCCCCCCCGGTGAACTCCCGGAACCCATTCGTCATTCCCGGTAACTCCGAAAACCTTCCGGTAATCAAATGAGGTCATCCTATATATAAATCTTAGTTTCCGGACCATTCCGGAAACCCTCGTGACGTCCGTGATCTCATCCGGGTCTCCGAACAACATTCGGTAACCAACCATATTACTCAAATACGCATAAAACAACGTCGAACCTTAAGTGTGCAGACCCTGCGGGTTCGAGAACTATGTAGACATGACCCGAGAGACTCCTCGGTCAATATCCAATAGCGTGACCTGGATGCCCATATTGGATCCTACATATTCTACGAAGATCTTATCGTTTGAACCTCAGTGTCAAGGATTCATATAATCCCGTATGTCATTCCCTTTGTCCTTCGGTATGTTACTTGCCCGAGATTCGATCGTTAGTATCCGCATACCTATTTCAATCTCGTTTACTCGCAAGTCTCTTTACTCGTTCCGTAATACAAGATCCCGTAACTTACACTAAGTCACATTGCTTGCGAGGCTTGTGTGTGATTTTGTATTACCGAGTGGGCCCCGAGATACCTCTCCGTCACACGGAGTGACAAATCCCTGTCTTGATCCATACTAACTCAACTAACACCTTCGGAGATACCTGTAGAGCATCTTTATAGTCACCCAGTTACGTTGCGACGTTTGATACACACAAAGTATTCCTCCGGTGTCAGTGAGTTATATGATCTCATGGTCATAGGAACAAATACTTGACACGTAGAAAACAGTAACAACAAAATGACATGATCAATATGCTACGTCTATTAGTTTGGGTCCAGTCCATCACGTGATTCTCCTAATGACGTGATCCAGTTATCAAGCAACAACACCTTGTTCATAATCAGAAGACACTGACTATCTTTGATCAATTGGCTAGCCAACTAGAGGCTTGCTAGGGACAGTGTTTTGTCTATGTATCCACACATGTAAATGAGTCTTCATTCAATACAATTATAGCATGGATAATAAACGATTATCTTGATACAGGAATTATAATAATAACTATATTTATTATTGCCTCTAGGGCATAATTCCAACAGCCCGTAAGTTTGTCTTGTCTTGTGACGAATGTCAAAGAATAGGTAATATTAGCAAACGTTAGGAAATGCCTATGAACTATTCACTTATCGTTGAACCATTTGATATCTGGGGCTTTGATTACATGGGACCTTTTCCAAAATCCAACGGGTATACTCATATCCTAGTTGTTGTTGATTACGTCACTAAGTGGGTAGAAGCTATCCCCACTAGTAGTGCTGATCACAACACTTCTATCAGGATGCTTAAAGAAGTTATCTTCCCTAGATGTGGAGTCCCTAGATATCTGATGACCGACGGTGGTTCACATTTCATTCATGGTGCTTTCCGTAAAACGCTTGCCAAGTACGATGTCAACCATAGAATTGCGTCTCCCTATCACCCTCAGTCCAGTGGTCAAGTAGAGCTAAGTAATAGAGAGATTAAACTGATTCTGCAAAAGACTGTCAACAGGTCTAGAAAGAATTGGTGTAAGAAGCTCGATGATGCACTGTGGGCTTATAGAACTGCCTATAAGAATCCCATGGGCATGTCTCCGTACAAAATGGTGTACGGTAAAGCATGTCATTTACTTCTTGAGCTAGAGCATAAAGCTTATTGGGCAATCAAAGAGCTCAACTTTGATTTCAAGCTTGCCAGTGAGAAGAGGTTATTTGACATTTACTCGCTTGATGAATGGAGAACTCAGGCATATGAGAATGCCAAGCTGTTCAAAGAGAAGGTTAAGAGGTGGCATGATAAGAGGATACAAAAGTGTGAGTTCAATGTAGGTGATTATGTCTTGCTATATAACTCTCGTTTAAGATTCTTTGCAGGCAAGCTTCTCTCTAAATGGGAAGGTCCCTATGTTGTTGAGGAAGTATATCGTTCCGGTGCTATCAAGATCAACAACACGGAAGGTAATTGTCCGAGAGTTCTAAATGGGCAGAGAATCAAGCATTATATCTCAGGTACTCCCATAAATTTTGAAAGCAATATTATCAATACCATAACTCCGGAAGAATACCTAAGGGATATTTATCAGCCTGTTTTAGACTCCGAAAATGAAGAGGTATGTGATTCGGTAAGAAAACAGAATCCAAAACTATTCCAGTAGGAAATTTTCTCCGTTTTGGAATATTTGAAAAAATACAAAAATTGGAAGTAGTCCGGAAAGTGCGCGAGGAGGCGACAAGCCTGCACGGCGCGTGCCCACCCCCTGGCCGCGTCGTGAGGGCTTGTGGCCACCTCGTGCGCCTCCCGGACTCCGTTTTCGTGCGGGGTACTCCTTCTGGTCTGAAAAAAATCATTATATATACTCCCGTTTGGTCTGACCCCTACATCACGCAGATTTCCTCTGTTTTTCGTTTCGAGCCTGTTTTCTACCGCAGATCTAGGTCAAGATGTCTTATCAGGATTCAGAGGGGAAGAGCTATGTGCCTGATTACCTTGCTAACCCCAAGATCTATGGGGACTTGGATCCTTATGGCTGCACCACTCATGAGAAAGAAGATTATGATCTGAAGGGGAAGGAACAAACAAGTTCCGATGAAGAGGAGGCTCCTCTACCTCAACCTGGACACACTCATGTGGAGTTCAAGAAGTCGAGCCTCCCTGACTCAAGGAAGAAGCCTAAGACCTTGTTTATCCCTTCTCGTTTCTTGCAGGAGAGTAAGCAGGAATTCTGCCAAAGGGTGTTGAAGCTGGAAGAGGAAAATGATGATGCGAGGGAGCAAAATTTTATGCACAAGTGGAAATTAAACAAGCTCAAGACCTCTTCAACAACTCCACCACCATCACCACCAAAGGAAGACAACTGAGCATTGGTATGGGCAATCCCCTTGGCTTGTGCCAAGCTTGGGGGAGTTGCCCCGGTATCGTATCACCATCACATCTTTTGCATTTACCTTTGTTTTAGTTTTCCTTTTCAGTTTTCCCATTCTCTAGTAGATTAAAAGTCTTAGTGTTTTAGTCTTGAGTTTTGCCTTGTGTCACCCCCAATGTATTCGAGCTCGTGAGCCATATAATAAAGAGTGTCTTAGTTGAAGGGCTTTGCCTCTTGCCATGATCAAAAGAGTGAGAATAGAACAAAAGCATGAAATATCATGTAATTATCTTATGGGAATTGATGGCTTCATAGATAAAAAGAATGAGGATTGAAACTTGTTGAGGGTAGGCAAACGTAGACCTTGGTCATTGTTGCAATTAATAGGAAGTGATAAAGAAGGAGAGGTTCACATATAAATATATCATCTCTGACACCATCTATGATTGTGAACACTCACTAAACTATTGCATGCCTAGAAGTAGATGTTGGAAAAGGAAGACAACATAATGAATTGTGTTTGCTTGGCTCTGAACAATTTTATATGAATAGAGACCCCTTAGCATGTGACGATTGCTTCCACCTCACGTTAGCCAAAACTCCCGAACCAAGTAGAGATACTACTTGTGCATCCATAAACCTTCAAACCAGTTTTGCCATGAGTGTTCACCATACCTACCTATGGATTGAATAAGATCCCTCAAGTAAGTTGTCATTGGTGCAAGCAATAAAAATTGCTCTCTAATATGTATGATCTATTAGTGTGTGGAAAATAAGCTTTGTACGAACCTGTGATGAGGAAGACATAAAAGCGACAGACTGCATAATAAAGTTCTTTATCACACGAGGCAATATAAAGTGACGTTCCTCCGCACTAAGAGGACACGCATCCAAACCTCAAAAGCGCATGACAACCTCTGCTTCCCTCTGCGAAGGGCCTATCTTGTACCTTTACTTTTTGTCCCTGAAAGAGTCATGGTGATCTTCACCAATTCCTTATTTCGCCTTTATCTTGGCTAACGTCATATGATTGGGAAAGATCTATATTAATCTGTCAACTTGGAGGTAAGTATCCATGAATTATTATTGTTGGCATTACCCTTGAGGTAAGCAGTTGGGAGGCAAAACTATAAGCCCCTATCTTTCTCTGTGTCCAACTGAAACTTTGAACTCACGAGTACCACGTGAGTTGTAGCAATTGCAGAGAATGAAAGAATGATTGAGTATGTGGATTTGCTTTACAAGCTCTTATTTGACTCTTTCTGATGTTGTGATAAATTGCAATTGCTTCAATGACTAAAGGCTATCGGTTGTTACTTCTCGGTAAGGTTCTTGATCCATGTTTTACTTTGTGAAGGAATTATCACTTTCGCATTGAGAGATTATATGTTGGTGTTGTTGTTCTGATCTTGATCATGATGCATGCATGTTCGTATCTTGTTTTGTCGACACCTCTCTCCCTTAACATGTGGACATATTTATTGAGCTAGGCTTTCGCTTGAGGACAAGCGAGGTCTAAGCTTGGGGGAGTTGATACGTCCATTTTGCATCATGTTTTCATGTTGATATTTATCGCTTCTTGGGCTATTATTTCACTTCACTGTACAATTCTTATGCCTTTTCTCTCTTATTTTGCAAGGTTTACATGAAGAGGGAGAATGCCGGCAACTGGAATTCTAGCCTGAAAGTGGAGCAAAGTTGAGATACCTATTCTGCGCAACTCCAAACGCCGTAAAAATCAACGAGGATTTTTTTCCGGATTTATCAAAAATACTGGGCCGAAGAAGTGCCAGAGGGGCGCTAGGGGTTGGCCACAAGACTGCACGGCGCGGCCACCCCCCCAGGCCGCGCCATGAGGGCTTGTGGGCAACCTGCTGGCCCACTTGCCCCCCCTCTTCTGCTATATGAAGGGTTTCGTCTGGAAAAAAAATCAGGGAGGAGCTTTTTCGTGGTTTCGCCGCCGCCACGACGCGGAACTTGAGCAGAACCAATCTAGAGCTCCGGCAGGACGATCGTGCCGGGGAAACTTCCCTCCCGGAGGGGGAAATCGTCGCCATCGTCATCACCAACACTCCTCTCATCGGAGGGGACTCGTCACCATCAACATCTTCATCAGCACCATCTAATCTCCAAACCCTAGTTCATCACTTGTAACCAATCTCCGTCTCGCGACTCCGATTGGTACTTGTAAGGTTGCTAGTAGTGTTGGTTACTCTTTGTAGTTGATGCTAGTTGGTTTGTTTGGTGGAAGAGTTTATGTTCAGATCCTTGATGCTACTCATTACCTCTCTGGTCATGAATATGATTATGCTTTGTGAGTAGTTACTTTTGTTCCTGAGGACATGGGATAAGTCATGCTAATAAAAGTCATGTGAATTTGGTATTCGTTCGGTAATTTGATGTGTTGTATGTTGTTTTTCCTGTAGTGGTGTTATGTGAACGTCGACTACATAATACTTCACCATTATTTGGGCCTAGAGGAAGGCATTGGGAAGTAGTAAGTAGATGATGGGTTGCTAGAGTGACAGAAGCTTAAACCCTAGATTATGTGTTGCTTCGTAAGGGGTTGATTTGGATCCACTAGTTTAATGTTATGGTTAGACTTTGTCTTAATTCTTCTTTCGTAGTTGCAGATGCTTGCGAGAGGGGTTAATCATAAGTGGGATGCTTGTCCAAGTAAGGGCAGTACCCAAGCGCTGGTCCACCCACATATCAAACTATCAAAGTAACGAACGTGAATCATATGAACATGATGAAACTAGCATGACAGAAATTCCCGTGTGTCATCGGAAGCGTTTTTCTTCCTATAAGACTTTGTCCAGGCTTGTCCCTTGCTACAAAAGGGATTGGGCCACTTTGCCACACCGTTGCTACTTTTGTTACTTGTTGCTTGCTATGAGTCATCTCACCACACAATCACTTGTTACCGACAATTTCAGTGCCTGCAGATTTTACCTTGCTGAAAACCACTTGTCAGATCCTTCTGCTCCGCTTTGGGTTCGACACTCTTACTTATCGAAAGGACTACGATTGATCCCCTATACTTGTGGGTCATCACGGTCGAGTGACGATTGAGCATCCGGCTGAGTGGCGATGCGCGGAGCTGTCGAGTGATGACGACGCGTCCACTAGAGTGACGTCGCGCGGGGTGGCCGAGTGATGATGGAGCGTCCAGCTGAGTGGCAATGCGCGGAGCTGCTGTGACATCCTCGACTTTTTCTACAGTGATGATTGTAATGAAGCGACAGTGATCCTACACTAATGATGCCACGTCACCGTTAACTATATCAATGTTCTCGTGATGGTTGAAACCGAATCATAATTCGAAGCTTCGGGATTAAGTCAAACGTGAAAAGATTTTTATGTTGTTGAGATAACAACCTCGGGGAGTTATAAAGATTCCCTAACAGATTATAATATCAAGTCGGGTACTTTTGGAATCATTGATGATCCCGATATATTAAGAAAGGAGCTTTAACAAAATAAGTAAAGAAATATAGTAAATGAAAATAAATAAACAAAAGAAAGGACTAAAAGTATAAATTATAAATTATAAAAGAAAGTAAATAAGAATAGAATAATAAAAGGGATTAGAATAGATAATAATAATAAAAGATAAAAAAAAGGACCAACCCCTCCCCCTCGGCCCAGCTGGGCGTGGTGGCCCAGCTGGCCACCACCGACCGGCCCAACTGGGAGGGCCAAACCCTAGTGAACCCCCCCTCCCTCGCTCGCCCCCCTCGCTACTCCCCCACCCCGCCGCCACCTCTCCCTCCCCCTCTCGGTCTCCCTTTCCCCCCACGACAGAGCCCCACCCCCCACCGACACACCCCCACCAACCGTCACCCTCTCTCTCCCGTGACTTCCCTCCCCACCTCGCCTCCCACCTCGCCTCCCCTCCCTGGCCGGCGCGCCTTCCCCCCCTCCCCCCCACGGCCTCCCACTCCACCGCCCGATCCCTCCTCCTCCTCCCTCCTCGGTCCTTCCGCCGGCGGCCTCTCCCCCCGTCGGCTCCTCTCCTCCCACCGGTGAGCTCCCCCGTCGCCCCCCACGGCCTCATCCTCCCGACCGGCAAGACCCTCCTCCTTCCCGCCGGCGAGCCCCCCCCCCCTCGGCCTCCACCCCGCCGGCAGGGGGCCCGGCCTCCTCGAGGTCCCTCTTGTCGGCCTCACCCACTCCGCCCGGCTCCATCTTCGGGGGGCCCTCCTCACCGGGGCCCCTCTCGGCGAACCTCCGGCCGGCTCCTCCTCGCCGGCACGCCCGTCTTCACCGGAACCGCGTCACCGTCGTCACCTTCACCTTCGTGCGAACTCCGGCTTCATCGGGCGTCTCGTCACCGTCGGTGAGCCCCTCCTCGGGCTCCTCCCACCATGTCAATCTCCTCACCGCCCCGGTTCCGTTCCGGCAAACGGGACCTCGATCCGTCAACGGTAGACACCGGTAGGAGGGATTGAAGTTTAGGTTCTTCTATGTTAGTTAAGAGAGAGTTCTGTGTCTCTCTGTTAACAAAGAGGGAGATGAGAGTTTTGAGAGAAATAAAAAAAAAAGATAAATGATGTATTAGACGCGTATGTATGTATGTATGTATGAGATGTGATGTATGTATTTGCGTATATGAATATTTAGAGGGATACGACATTTGTATGGTTATGTATTTGTGATTAATAAAATGAGTAAATGGCCTAAGGCCACTTACCGGTGGGGCCAATGCACCCGCTGTCTATGACAGGGAGGTCCCACGCGATAATTAAAAATAATAAATAAAAATAATGTTTTTATTAAATAAATAAATAAATAGATATAATAATTAATTAACCTAATGAGAGAATGACACATGGGTCCCCCACAAAATTTCATCTGATTAATTAATATTTAATTTTAAATAAAACTTGTGCCTATGACATTCGGGACCCGCTGGTCAGTTGACCAGTCAAATGTTGATGTCAGCATGACATCGCGATGATGTCATAATAGGATTTTATTAAAATAGCTAAATCTGTTTTTAATTCCTAAATAATTAATAAAACTTTGAAAATTAATATAAAATAATCCGTAAGTCAGATCAAAATATTTTCAACATGAAAGTTGATCAGCAAAACGAGACGAACCCGGATACACGGCCCGTTCGTGTGTCACTCGTCCCTAGCATAGCAAACATGGAACTTTTCCATCGTTTTCAGTATAACCGGTAGTAGCCCGAGACCCGGAAAAATATCGTCAGATATTCTTCCGACCCGTCTATGACGAATGTTACGGCGTTAGCTCATGTCTAGCCTGCATCTTTCCATGTCATGCTTTGTGTTGCATCGGTGCTATTATTTATTGTTTCTTCCCCCTCTTCTTACCGATAGACCCCGAGATGACGCTGCTGTCGGGTACATCTACGACCCTGCCGATCAGTCCTTTGCCGCAGAGCAGCAAGGCAAGCAAACTCCCCTTGATCATTCCTATATCGCCTATGTCTTTCTTTCTACTGCTTGCATTAGTATTTTGCTACTGTTGTAGTTAGCTCCTATATCTGATGCATAGCCTATTTTTGATGAACTGCTACTTTCAGTCCTGTACCTTTAATCTGCTTAGTATAGGTGGAGCAGTCATCCCCTCTGACCCCGTAGTTCAGTTGCCCCTCTTGTTTTCAATTCTCGATCTCTGATCGACGAGCCAGACCCGGCACAACACTTTCACCCCCTTCGTTGTACGACGCTACAGCGATACTATCGGGTACCGAGGGTGACACCTCGCTAAGTACTCCTGATGATATGTCTGTAGTATAGCTAGTCGGTCGTGGTTATCGAGGGTGATTCCTCTTTCACCATTCCCGATGACGCCTCTGTCGTGCAACCCCGCGAGTGTGGGACCCCCGAGGGTGATTCCTCTAAGCCCACCTTGACGGGTACATCGTTCGGTGTCCAACGAGGGTGATACCTCGGACCCCCCCCCCCCCCCGATGTTACAACCACACAGTTACTCGACCATGTTACTGGGATCATTGGTGATTAGTTGTAAGACGGATGGTTTCCCGTGAGACTGTGTTGCTGGCCTAATTAAAATGCTAATGGATTTGGGTATTTGATCTGGGTTGGTCGGAGACCTTTTCGCACTAACCGGCTACGCGGGAAGAATTATGGGTACTCGACGTCGCGGTATCAGCCGAAGCTTCTCAGATGCCAGCAATGTAGCGGCGCGCGCCCGAGTGGTCCCGAGATGCATCGCGCTTGTGATTAAGGGATGCTAGGACTGACATCGGCCGCCCACGCCACGTGCAGGAGCGTGAAGGGGAACTGGGCCCACGAACCCTTTGTGCTTAGGATTTAGACCGGCGGGCTGGCCTCTCTGATTAGTCTTAGGTGGGGCTGCGACGTGTCGATATTCCGAGGCCGAGCAGGACCCAGAAAAGTATGTCCGGCCAGAGTGTTATCGAGCGTGACGGGACATGTGGTGCACCCCTGCAGGGATGAAAATTAACTATTCGGATAGCCGTGTCCACGGTTACAGGACGACTTGGAGTTGTGCCCCGATCTTTTACAACTACAATTGTTACTTAACTGGAATTAGTTTGCCTCGGGATTGCTTCCTCGCAGGGAGTCGAGGGAGGATCTTTAGGCGTGACCTCACTTTAATATTGCTGCAACAATATGACTATTAATGTTACCCCTGTTCTACTCTCGTCTATTGCTACAAGACCCTGAAGATGCTAGTCTTCGATAGGACTAGGCCTTCTCTCTCTATTCTCGCATTGCTGCAGTCAGTCCACATATACACCCCCCTTCTTTGATACTGATGCATAATTAGAATAGTTCTGATGTAAGACTTGCGAGTACTTTGGATGAGTACTCACTGCTGCTTTGCTCCCCCCTTGTTCCCTTGATCCGTTGCTGCGACCAGATGATGGAGCCCAGGAGATGGAGGTCCCCGCCGCCGACGACTGCTACCCCAACGGTGCCTACTACTACGTGGAGGCCGCTGATGATCAGGAGTAGTTAGGAGGTTCCCAGGCAGGAGGCCTCGCCTCGTTCGATCGTTGTATCTTTTGTGCTAGCCTTCTCTAAGGCACCCCTTGTTTTATGTCTGTACTCAGATATTTGTTGCTTCCGCTGACTCGTGTGTTTATCGAGCTTTCGTATTCTAGCCCTCGAGGCCCCTGGCTTGTAATATGAAGCTGATGTTATTTTATTTGTGTCTAGAGTTGTGTTGTGATATCTTCCCGTGAGTCCTTGGGTTTGATCGTACGCATTTGCGTGTATGGTTAGCGTACGATTAAGCCGAGGGCGTCACAGCTGCCGAGTGACGATGGCGCGTCCGTCTAAGGGATGGCGCGCGGGGCGACCGTGTGGTGACTACACGTCTGACTGAGGGACGACGCGGAGGATGGCCGAGTGACGATGGAGTGTCCAGCAGAGTAACAACACGAGGGGTGGTCGAATGAAGTAGATGCATCCGTCCGAGTGGCGGCGCGCGGAGCGGCCGAGTGACGAAGATGTGTCTCGCCGAATGGCGATGCGCGGGGATGCCGAGTGATGACGATGCATCCACTAGAGCGACGGCGCGCGAAGCGAACGAGTGCTGACGACGCGTCCAACTTAGGGATGGCGCGCGGGATGGCTGAGTGACGATGGAGTGTTCAGCAGAGTAACGACACGTGGGGCGGTCGAGTGACGAAGGCGTGTCCCGCCAAGTGGCGATGCGCGGAGCTGCCGAGTGATGACAACGCATCCAGCAAAGTGGCACGAGGCGCCCGGATGATGGAGACGCATCCAACCGAGTGACGACATGTAGGGCGGCCGTGTGATGACAACGCGTCCGACTAAGGGACGGCGCGCGGGATGGCCGAATCATTGCATGTTGGTCATCTGTATGCAAAATTCATTTGAAATAATTTCTATGCGCCATCGTGTTAGTAGCTCGAATGGATAGTCCGTTCGAATAAACTATTGTTCGGGACCATAACGACGAATGACCCTACAAATTAGTAGTAATCATAGCTACCAATATTTTTTGCGAGATCAAAACGTCCTGCAAATTAGCTAGTTTGCAAGAACAACCAAGAAGTTAACGGCCATGTGATGCATGCATGCACCCATTGATTGGCGCGAAGGAACACGTCTGTTATGACCGCAATAAGTGTAGGTACGAAAATGCTAGACCTACTAAATTCTACTTACGTTTACTAAACCTTCCAACTAATCTAAACATGCCCCTGATTTTCAGAGATGGGTGGGTCTCACCCTTCTCTTAATCCAATCAATGATTGTCAAATCAGACTATCCCGTAAACGTATGTTAACAGTTATGTGATGTAGCATTACTTGCGTAGGTAATTGACGTTGGAAATACTCACCAGTTAGCTATTTATAATGAGGCGATTATACCTTACCAAACGGAATCAGCCGAGTTGCCCACTGGATGGGAGCTGTCCTTGTGTTTCCTTATTTCCTGGAGGCATTTACGTGCCTGCATGTAATCAAGGATAAGATAGACTTCTCATCTTGCATGGTTAATGGGTAAAAATGGTCATGGCCTGCAGCCAACGGCTGAGGGAAGGACCGCCGCGCCCGGAGGCCTGCGCGGCTCCCTATTTCAGCGCTGGGCCGGTTCCGCGTGCATGCTGCAGTGACTCCATTGGAGAAGCTGACGAGGGTAGGTGTGCATCACGCCTCCGATGCTGGCGGAGGGGCGGCTCCACCATGGAGATTGCTGCCGAGCGGACGACCGGGCTGAGGAGTTCCGTGTCGCCGGACAGGCTTGCATCTCTGCGGAGCAGGAAGGGAGGAGCGCCGCACCATCATTATCAAGCCGGCAGCGGGATTCAGGAACCCCGCCGGAGGTGCGGTTCGGTCGCGAATGGACGCGCCAGAGGTTGGTGAAGCCGGACGGGCGCCTGTTGACTTGGTGGAGGCGTCGTTTGATAACGACGAAGAAGATGGGCGACCACGGACTGGCCAGGTCGGAAGCTCAGCCTCCATTGCACTCGCCCGATCGATGCTCGGTGGCGCGGTCGCGTTGCCGCTGTTGCTCGCGCTTCCTGGTTGATGTGAAGAAGATGACGCAAGCCATCGTCCTCGCTTGTATATTTTTTTCAATTGATCAATACTCCACGGCACTCGCGTGAGTGTGTGTACATATAGAAGAAAAACAACCATTGTGAGATTAAAGATCGATTGTAAAGAAATAGATAGGACAGCAAAATGGCCCGTGCGTTACCACGGAAAAAAAAAATCTTCAATGGTGGTGACTACATTATGTTTACTTATCATCGCTTGATTTTAAAATTTTATACACAAATGCAAGAAAATATATATATTTTTAAATTTATTCACAAGTTGAAGCAATCTTTACATTTAAAAAATATATATATCATGGTTGTCAAAAATCTTGGTAACTGAAAGATTTATTCTGAATTTTAATAAAAAAAATTAAAAAACATACAATAATAATTTGATCCATCCAACAGTTAATTCTTCAAAATTCACACAGTTATATTGTCACAAAGACTTAGAAGCATTAATGTTTAACTAGATACATTAGATCTTTTGTGAACAATTTTACAAATATGGGAATAATTTTAAAATCGAGAACATTTTTTACAATTTATAAACATTTACTACAAATCGTGAATATTTTTTATATTTCGAACGGGTTTAAATATTTTCTTTTGAATTGGCGACCAATTCAAGAAAAGACGAACATAACTTTTTATGTTGGAGGATTTTATTTTAAATTCACAAACATTTTTTGAAACGCATGAAGTTTTTCTAAATAAACAAACATTTTTATAAATCAGTAATATATTTATTAAATTCATTGACCTTGTTTTGGAATTTGCAAAAAAAATAAAAAAATCCTGCGCTTTTTTTGAATCCACAAACATTTTATAGTTTCGTCAGCATTTTATTTCAAAATTCCTATTTTTTAATATGCAAAAGTTTATGTAATTCTAAATTTTTTAAATTCGAAATAAACAAAAATGGAATGAAAAATTTTAAATAAAAAAAAGAAACTATCAAAACAGGCATTAGCTATTTTTAAAATTTTAGGACATTTTTTAAATGCATTAACATATTTTCAATTAGAAAGCATTTTGTTAAATGCCTTTAATAATTTTGAATACATGGAATTGTATTTGAAATCATGGACTTTTCTTATTGTACAAATATTTTTCTAAAATTGCAACATTTTATTGTATATGCGAGCATTTTATACAAAACTCCGGGCAGTTTTTGAAGTCACACACATTTTATTTTTTAAATTTGTTGATTTATAATTTTCAGTTTATTAAAAATTTAAGGATTATTTGAAGTTCTAAATTATTTAAAATAAAAAATAAAACGAAACTGAAAATAAATAAATAAACGGAACTAAAAGTAGGCGCATGTGCATGGGTCGGCCCATACGGTGTGCTCGATATTCTCCTAGCATGCAGAGCGTAATATAGGAGGTTTTTACATGGGCCGGCCCAGTCCAAGATTTTTTGCTTTGTGAAACGTTTTCTATTACTTACCGGTGGCATGGTGGGTAATTTATGCAAACTTTAGGGGTAATTTCCATGACGGACGACGAGAAACCCTATTTGCTTTATTATTATTAGGAAGAGATAACTGGAACTTCCTGATCCCTGTGTACGAAGAGTATATTGTCTCTCCTATGAACGAAGTGGTGTCCGGAACACCTTGGATCGAATTCTCCATTGACGATTGTTGATCAGCGGATGAAGATCAAAGAAACAAAACCATCTGCATCATGGCTCGACAAACGACATGCCCCATAATGGACGCCAACTGTCGTGGTAACGATTCCGACAATAGAAAGGGGTAGGATAACGGAGCACGATCTATCGAGATGCACATGGGTGACACGGTGGTTTTAGCGAGTTCGGGACTCTCAGAGTGGAGATAACAACCCTACGTCTCGTGCTCCGGAGAGGCTTTGTTTTATCTGTCATGGACATGAGTTACATGGTATAGAGAGAGCCAGATCTCAAAGAAAAGAATGAGCCCGTCGGGGGAGAAGAAACCGGTCCCTCAGCTATGTGGTGGGGGTGGCTTATATAGAGTGCGCCACCCCCTCACCTCTTATGTTACAAGATGGAGCATTGATCCCATAATGTCAGTCCACTACGGAACCTCCTCTATGCTTCAACTGCCTTGCCGACTGTTAGTATTTGCATACCCGCGTGTGTCATACGGCCGAGTGGTTGACTGTCATCCGAGTGGATGGAATGTACTTGTCCGAGTGGATCCATACCGAGAGGATTAGATGTTGTCGCAATCCAGCCAGAATTTCCCTTGTAGTCCTAACAATGAGGTTCCCTTGGGTAGGACATATAGGTCAGGCCTATGACCCTACCCTAGGACTGTATCCCCGTCAGACAGGGTGCTGGGAAGATGTCTCCTGACGCTCCCGATCTCGAAAGCGGTGCGGCGGCAGAACGACGGAGAAATTCATGATTCCAGAAAGTCTGCGAGGGTTTCCTCACGGAACACTAAATATAGACCAAAGGAGGGCACTAGAGGAGGTGGGCCCCACCCAGGAGACCTGGTGGCGTGACCAGGGGGTAGGCCGCGCAGGGAGGCTGCCTGGGCAGGCGCTGGCTTCCCTCTAGCCCACCTTTGGTGCTCGTCAAGCTTCCGTCACGCTGATTTTTATATATTTTTTACGGCATTTTTGGGGCTCTGTAAATTTGGGTAAAAGTCCCTGCAAAAAAGACATTAGCGGACAAAAACTGACACTGGATGCACTGAGTTAGTAGGTTAGTCCAAATATGTGTAAAATGATACAAAAGTGTAGCAAAACATATAACAATGTCAACTAAAAGATCATGGAACATGCATAAATTATAGATAGGTTTGGGACATATCACTTGCGCTGTAGCTCTAGTGTTTTAGATATGCTCCTAGAGAAAATTTAGTTGAAAGTTGATAGTAGCAATTATGCGGCCTGGGTTCGTATACTGAGGATTGTCCTCATTGCTGCATAGAAGGCTTATGTCCTTAATGCACCGCTCGGTGTGCTGAACCTCGAGCGTCGTGTGTGGATGTTGCGAACATCTGACATACACGTTTTTGATAACTACGTCATAGTTCGGTGCATAATGCTTAACGGCTTAGAATTGAGGCGTTCAATAACTTTTGAACGTCACGGAACATATCAGATGTTCCAAGAGATGAAATTGGGATTTCATGCCCGTGCCCTTGTTGAGATGTATGAGACCTCTGACAAGATTCTTTGTCTACAAAGTAAGGGAGAAAAGCTCAACCGTTGAGCATGTGCTTAGATTGTCTGAGTGCTACAATCACTTGAATCGAGTGGGAGTTAATCTTCTAGATGAGATAGTGATGGTTCTCCAAAGTCACTGCCACCAAGCTACTAGAGCTTCGTGATGAACTATAACATATCAGGGATAGATATGATGATCCTTGAGCTATTCACGATGTTTGACACTGTGAAAGTAGAAATCAAAAGGGAGCATCAATTGTTGATGGTTAGTAAAACCACTAGTTTCAAGAAGGGCAAGGGCAAAAAGGGATACTTCATGAAACGGCAAACCAGTTGCTTCTCTCGTGAAGAGACCCAAGGTTAAACCCAAACCCGAGACTAAGTGCTTCTGTAATGAGGGGAACAGTCACTGAAGAGGAACTACCCTAGATACTTGGTAGATGAGAAGGCTGGCAAAGTCGACAAAAGTATATTAGATATACATGATATTGATGTGTACTTGACTAGTACTCCTAGTAGCACTAGGGTATTAGATACCGGTTCGGTTGCTAAGTGTTAGTAACTCGAAATAAAAGCAACGAAATAAACGGAAACTAGCTAAAGGTGAGGTGACGATGTGTGTTAGAAGTAATTCTAAGGTTGATGTGATCAAACATCGCACACTCCCTCTACCACCGAGATTAGTGTTAAACCTAAATAATTGTTACTTGGTGTTTGCGTTGAGCATAGACACGATTAGATTGTGTTGATCGCAATACTGTTATTCGTTTAAAGAGAATAATTGTTACTCTGTGTATTTGAATAATACCTTCAATGGTCTTGCACATAAAATTAATGGTTTATTGAATCTCGATCGTAGTGATACACATGTTCATAATATTGATGCCAAAAGATACAAAGTAGTAATGATAGTACCACTTACTTGTGGCACTACCGCTTGAGTCATATTGGTATGAAATACATGAAGAAGCTCCATGCTGATGGATCTTTGTACTCACTCTTTTTTGAAACGTTTGAGACATGCAAACCATACCTATTGGTATAAACGCATGAAGAAACTCCATGCAGATGGATCATTTGGACTCACTTGATTTTGAATCACTTGAGACATGCAAATCATACCACATGGACAAGATGACTGAAGGCCTCGTTTTTCCAGTGATATGGAACAAGAAAGTAACTTGTTGGAAGTAATACATTTTGGTGTGTGCAGTCCAATGAGTGCTAAGGCACGCAGTGGATATCCCTATGTTCTTACTTCACTGATGATTTCAGTAGATACAATATCTGCTTGATGAATCACAAGTCTGAAATATTGAAAAGTTCAAAGCCATTTCAGAGTGAATATCATCATGACAAGAGGATAAAATGTCTACGATATGATCATAGAGATGAATATCTGAGTTGCGAGTTTCATACACAATTAAGACAAATGTGAAAATTGTTTCACATCTCATGCTACCTAGAGCACCATAGTTTGATGGTGTATTCGGACGTCATAACCATGCCCTATTTGATATGGTGCATACTATGATGTCTCTTATCGGATTACCACTATCATTTATGGGTTTTGCATTAGAGATAACCGCATTCACTTTAAATAGGGCACCACGTAATTCCGTTGAGATGACACCGTATGAACTATGGTTTGGAGAAACCTAAGCTATCGTTTCTTAAAAAGTTTGGGGCTACGACGCTTATGTGAAAAAGTTTCAGTCTGATAAGCTCGAACTCGAAGCGGATAAATGCATCTTCATAGGATACCCAAAACAGTTGGGTACATCTCCTATCTCAGATCCGGAAGCAAAGTGTTTGTTTCTAGAAACGGGTCCTTTCTCGAGGAAAAGTTGCTGTCGAAAGAATTGAGTGGGAGGATGGTGGAAACTTGATGAGGTTATTGAACCACCACTTCAACCAGTATGTAGTAGGGCGCAGGAAGTTGTTCCTGTGGTGCCTACACCAATTGAACTGGTTGCTGATGATAGTGATCATGAAGCTTCGGATCAAGCTACTACAAACCTCGTAGGTCGACAAGGTCACATACTACTCCAGAGTGGTACAGTAACCCTATCTTGGAGGTCATGTTGTTGAACAACAATGAACCTACGAACTATGGAGAAGCAATGGTGGGCCCGGATTCCAACAAATGGCTAGAGGACATGAAATCCAAGAGAGGATCCATGTATGAAAACAAAGTGTGGACTTTGGAAGAACTACTTGATGGTCGTAAGACTGTTAAGTACAGATGGATATTTAAAAGGAAGACATACGATGATGGTGAAAAGTCACCATTAAGAAAGCTCGACTTGTCGCAAAGATGTTTCCGACAAGTTCAAAGAGTTGACTATGATGAGACTTTCTCACTCATAGCGATGCTAAAAGTCTGTTGGAATTATATTAGCAGTTGCTGCATTATTTATGAAATATTGCACATAGGATGTCAAAACATTGTTTCCTTGACGGTTTCCTTGAGGAAAGGTTGTATGTGATACAACCAGAAGGTTTTGTCGATCCTAAGGATGCTAACAAGTATGCAAGCTCCAGCGATCCTTATATGGACTAGAGCAAGAATCTCAAAGTTGGAATAAGTACTTTGATGAGTGATCAAAGCTTTTGGTTTTATACAAAGTTTATGAGAAACTTGTATTTCCAAGAAAGTGAGTGGGAGCACTATATAATTTCTGATGAGTATATACGGTAGACATATTGTTGTTCGGAAATGATGTAGAATTTCTGAAATCATATAGGGTTGTTTGAAAAGTGTTTTTCAAAGGAAAACCTGGATTAAGTGACCTGAACATTAAGCATCAAGATCTATAGAGATAGATCAAGATGCTTGATAAAAACTTTCAATGAAATGCATGCCTTGACAAGTTTTTGAAGGAGTTCAAAATAGATCGGCAAGGAGGTGTTCTTGGCTGTGTTGTAAGGTGCAAATTTGAGTAGGACTCAAAACCCGACCACGGTAGACGAAAGAGAAAGGACGAAGGTCGTCCCCTATGCCTTTGCCGTAGGCTCTGAAGTATGCCATGTTGTGTACCGCACCTGATGTGTGCCTTGCCATGAGTCTGTCAATGGGTACAAAGACTGATCCATGATTGAGTCACTTAACAGCGGCCAAAAGTTAACCTTAGTAATTAACCAGTGGACTAAGGTAATTTTTCTCGATTATGGAGGTGATTAAAAAGTTTGTCGTAAAAAGTTATGTCGATGCAAGCTTTGACACTAATTCGAATAACTGTGAGTAGTAAATCGGATTGGTGTAATGGAGCAGTCATTTGGAATAGTTCCAAATGGCGCGTGGTAGCAGCATATATAGGATGACATAGAGATTTGTAAAGCACACACGGATCTGAAAGGTTCAGACACATTGACTAAAAACCTCTCTCACAAGCAAGATATGATCAAACTCCATAACTATATGGGTGTTAGGTTCATTACAATCACAAAGTGGTGTGAACTTGATTATTGACTCTAGTGCAAGTGGGAGACTGTTGGAAATATGCCCTAGAGGCAATAATAAATTGGTTATTATTATATTTCCTTGTTCATGATAATCTTTTATTATCCATGCTAGAATTGTATTGATTGGAAACTCAAATACATGTGTGGATACATAGACAACACACTGTCCCTAGTGAGCCTCTAGTTGACTAGCTCGTTGATCAAAGATGGTCAAGGTTTCCTGGCCATAGGCAAGTGTTGACACTTGATAACGGGATCACATCATTAGGAGAATGATGTGATGGACAAGACCCAAACTATGAACGTAGCATATGATCGTGTCAGTTTATTGCTACTGTTTTCTGCATGTCAGTGTATCTGTTCCTATGACCATGAGATCGCAACTCCCGGACACCGGAGGAATACCTTGTGTGTATCAAACGTCGCAACGTTACTGGGTGACTATAAAGGTGCTCTACAAGTATCTCCAAAGGTGTCTATTGGGTTGGCATGGATCAAGACAGGGATTTGTCACTCCGTATGATGTAGAGGTATCTCGGGGCCCACTCGGTAATACAACATCACAATAAGCCTTGCAAGCAATGTGACTAAGAAGTTAGTCATGGGATCTTGTATTACGGAATGAGTAAAGAGACTTGCTGGTAACAAGATTGAACTAGGTATGGAGATACCGACGATCTAATCTCGGGAAAGTAACATACCGAAGGACAAAGGGAACAACATACAGGATTAACTGAATCCTTGACATAGAGGTTCAACCGATAGAGATCTTCGTAGAATATATATGAGCCAATATGGACATGCAAGTCGTGCTATTGCTTATTGACCGGGGAGTGTCTCAGGTCATGTCTGCATAGTTCTCGAACCCGTAGGGTCCGCACACTTAAGGTTCAGTGACGTTTCGGTATAGTTGAGTTATAGGTGTTGGTGACCGAAGGTTGTTCGAAGTGCCGGATGAGATCTAGAACGTCTCGAGGAGCACCGGAATGGTCCGAAGGTAAATACTGATATATAGGAAGTCCTGTTTTGGTCACCGAAAAAGTTTCAGGCTCATCGGTAGTGTACCGGGAGTGCGAGGAGGGTACCGGGGACCACCGGGAGGGGTGAGACAACCTAAAAGGATTCATGTGCTGTGAGAGGAGGTAGAACAACCCTTAGTGGGCTGTCCAAAGCCTCCCCTAAATGCCCATGCGGTTGGAATAAAGAAACAAGGCAAAAAGGTCAAAAAGGTGGAAAGAGTTTCCAATTAGGAAAGTGTCCTAATAGGATTCCACCTCCCTTGTGGGAGGTGGATTCCTCCTCCTTGGTTCGGCCGAGCCTTAGAGGCTTCCCTTGGAGGCCAATCCTCCTCCCTCTATCCTCCTATATATACTAGAGGTGTTGAGGGTTTTGAGACACACAAAAACAGCCACGTGCTGCCCTCTCTCTAGATCTGTTTCTCCTCTAGTCTAGTTTCAGCGGTGCTTAGGCGAAGCCCTGCTGGAATAGTTTCAGCATCACCACCACCAAGCCGCCGTGCTGGAGAACTCATCTACCTCGCCGCCCCTCTTTCTGGATCAAGAAGGCGGATATCGTCATCGAGTTGTATGTGTGCTGAATGCGGAGGTGTCGTCCGTTCAGCACTAGATCGGGATGGATCGTGATGGGATCGCGGGATGGAGCATGATGAGATCGCGGGACGGGCTGCGATTTGGATCGCGAAGATGTTCCACTACATCAACCGCGTTATATACACTTCCGCTTAGCAATCTACAAGGGTACGTAGATGCACTCTCCCCTCTCGTAGATGATCATCACCATGGATAGGTATTGCATGTGCGTAGGAATTTTTTTGTTTCCCATGCAACGTTCCCCAACATTCACCCCCTCTAGACATCCCTTCTAGTGATCCCTCACCACCCACCCACACAACCCCACCCCCAGATCTGGCGGGATCCTCATCCACCTCCCTCCTACAACCTCCCCTACGCTGACCGGTGACGTATCTGACATGCCACACCCCATCTAGAAATTCGCTTGCGTCCCCTACAGCCGGAGCCCCCCTTCCCTACCAGATCGAGTTGTGATCGAGATGCCCAACACATCCTGTGTTACTTTGCCGTGAAGGACATATCCCGTGCTAGGAGGGGGATATGGTCACGCGGATCCCCATGGAGGTCGGATCCCATTTGCCGCGCGTGTGTGATACGCCTCCAACCTATCTATAATTTTTTATGGTTTCATGCTATTATCTTGTCAAACTTTGGATGTTTTGCATGACTTTTATATATTTTCTGGGACTAACTTATTAACTCAGTGCCAAGAGCCAGTTCCTGTTTTTTCCATGTTTTGACCCCTTTCAGAGGAGGATTTTGAACGGAGTCCAAACGGAATGAAACTACCAAAAAGATTTTTTCGAAACAGAAAAAGATCGGGAAGCGAGAGAATCAGGGAAGGGGGCCACCAGGGACCCCACAAGCCCTCATGGCGCGTGACTTGGTAGTTGGATTATGCTATGGAAGTAGTCCCAAAGGTGATAGGTACCCAAAGAGGATACAAAAACCTCCATATTCATGTGCATTGAGTAGAAAGAGAAGTCTTGATTCCTCTCAATTAGTTTTGAGATGTGGATTCGGTAATATTAAGAGTTATGTTAGTAGGGTGTTGTGAATCTAGAGATACTTGTGTTGAAGTTAGTGATTCCCGTAGCATGCACGTATGGTGACCCGCTATGTTAGGAAGTCGGAGCATAATTGATCTATTGATTGTCATCCTTTGTGTTGAGGCCGGGATCGCGCGATGGTTTACACCTACCAACCCTTCCCCTAGGAGTATGCGTTTAGCACTTTGTTTCTATTACTAATAAAAACTTTCGCAACAAGTATGTGAGTTCTTCATGACTAATGTGAGTCCATGGTATAGATACACTTTTACCTTCCACCTTTGCTAGCCTCTCTAGTGCCGCGCAATTCTCGCCGGTACACAAACCCACCATATGCCTTCCTCAAAACAGCCACCATACCTACCTACTATCGCATTTTCATAGCAATTCCGAGATATATTGCCATGCAACTCCCACTGTTCCGTCTCATGACTTGTGCCGTCACTCTCATATTGCCATTGCATGCTCGTAAGATAGCTAGCAAGATGTTTCAACGTCATACGCCAAACTAGATCGTTGCACATCACGGTACAATGTCGGACGCATTTCCTATAGAGTCATCATCGTTCTAAGCTTTGAGCTGTGAGTAAATAAAAGTGTGATGATCATCATTATTAGAGCATTGCCCCCATGTGAGGAAATAAAAAAAGAGGCCAAAGAGCCCAAAAATAAAAATAAAAAAATATATAAAAAAAAGGATAAAACAAAAAAAGAGAGGCCTAAGATCCCAAATGAAAAAAGAGAGAAAAAGAGAGAAGGGACAATGCTACTATCTTTTTCCACACTTGTGGTTCATAATAGCACCATGTTCTTCATGACTGAGAGCTTCTTTCTTTTTCACTACCATATGCTACTGGGAATCTTCATTATATAACTTGGCTTGTATATTTCAATGATGGGCTTCCTCAAATTGCCCTAGGTCTTCATGAGCAAGCAAGTTGGATGCACACCCACTAGGTTTCCTTTTGAGCTTTCACATACTTATAGCTCTAGTGCATCCCTTGTATGGCAATTCCTACTCATTCACATTGATATCTATTAATGGGCATCTCCATAGCCCTTTGATACGCCGAGTCAATGTGACCATCTCCTCCTTTTTGTCTCACAACCACCACCACACTCTATTCCACCTATAGTGTTATATCCATGGCTCACGATCATGTATTGCGTGATGGTTATAAAAGGTTTGAGAAAGTAAGAGTGCGAAAACAATTACTTGGCCAATACCGGGGTTGTGAATGATTTACATTAGTTGTATGAGGATGATGGAGCATAGCCAGACTATATGGTTTTGTAGGGATAACTTTCATTGGCCTTGTTATTTTGAAAGTTCATGATTACCTCGCTAGTTTGCTTGAAGTATTATTGTTTTCATGTCAATAGAAAACTATTGTTTTGAATCTTACGGATCTGAACATTCATGTCACGTGAAAGAAGTTGCAAAGGACAACTATGCTAGGTAGCATTCCACATCAAAAAATCAGTCTTTATCACCTCCCTACTCGAGGACGAGCAGGAGTTAATCTTGGGGATGCTTGATACGTCTCCAACGTATCTATAATTTTTGATGGTTTCATGCTATTATCTTGTCAAACTTTGGATGTTTTGCATGCCTTTTATATATTTTCTGGGACTAACTTATTAACTCAATGCCAAGAGCCAGTTCCTGTTTTTTCCATGTTTTTGACCCCTTTTAGAGGAAGATTTTGAACGGAGTCCAAACGGAATGAAACTGCCAAAAAGATTTTTTCCGGAACAGAAAAAGATCGGGAAGCCGGAGAATCAAGGCAGGGGGCCACCAGGGACACCACAAGCCCTCATGGTGCAGCCAGGGGGCCCACGCCGCCTGGCTTGTGGGCTCCCTGAGGCTCCTATGCCCTAGGTTTTGCGCCTATATATTCCCTAAAATTCCATAAAAAATCAAGAGATCATCGAAAGTACTTTTCCGCCTCAGCAAGCTTCTGTCTCCGCAAGATCCCATCTGGCGCACGTTCTGGTGCCCTGCCGGAGGGGGATTCAGACACGGAGGGCTTCTTTATCAACACCATGACCTCTCCGATGATGCGTGAGTAGTTCACCATAGACCTACGTGTCCATAGCTAGTAGCTAGATGGCTTCTTCTCTCTCTTGGATCTTCAATACAAAGTTCTCCATGATCTTCATGGAGATCTATCCGATATAATCTTCTTTTGCGGTGTGTTTGTCGAGATCCGATGAATTGTGGATTTATGATCAGATTATCTATGAATCTTATTTGAGTTTCTTCTGATCTCTCTTATGCATGATTTCATATCCTTGTAATTCTCTTCGAGTTGTGGGTTTTGTTTGGCCAACTAGATCTATGATTCTTGGAATGGGAGAAGTGCTTGGTTTTGGGTTCATACCGTGCGGTGACCTCACCCAGTGACAGAAGGGGTAGCGAGGCACGCATCGTGTTGTTGCCATCAAGGATAAAAATATGGGGTTTTCATCATTGGTTTGATTTTATCCCTCTACATCATCTCATCTTGCTTAAGGCGTTACTCTCTTCGTCATGAACTCAATACACTAGATGCATGCTGGATAGCGGTCGATGTGTGGAGTAATAGTAGTAGATGCAGAAAGTATCGGTCTACTTGTCTCGGACGTGATGCCTATATGTATGATCATTGCATTAGATATCGTCATGACTTTGCGCGATTCTATCAATTGCTCGACAATAATTTGTTCACCCACCGTGATATTTGCTATTTTGAGAGAAGCCTCTAGTGAGCACTATGGCCTCCGGGTCTACTCCACACCATATTTTCAGCCTTACACTTTTTGCTTCCTTGCACTTTCCGCCTTCAGATCTCACTTTGCAATCAATCTTGAAGGGATTGACAACCCCTTTAAAGCGTTGGGTGCAAGCTCTTTTGTGTTTGCGCAGGTACTATGGACTTGACGAGATTCTCCTACTAGATTGATATCTTGGTTCTCAAACTGAGGGAAATACTTACTGCTCCTGTGCTGCATCACCCTTTCCTCTTCAAGGGAAAAACCAACGCAAGCTCAAGAGACGACAGAAGGATCTCTGGCAGCACTGCCGGGGAAGGACTTTTGTTGTCGTAGCAGTGTGCCCAAGGAGGCTAGATCCTGCGCTTTTGCCCATGGAGATGGTGTCACAGCTACGGAGCTTTTGCTTAGGGGAGGGATCCGCATTCCTCTAGCTTGCGCTCCTCCATTCCCCTTTTCTCCTCTCCAATGATATTGCTTGAAGACAGTGGAGGCTCTCGACGAGCTCACCTCCATCGAACAACGCAACCTGCAATTTTCCTATCGCTCTAGTGAAGCTCGACGAGCTCTCTGTTGTAGTTCGACCGAGGCCTACGTCTCCACTCAGCTCACACGGCGGATCTACACCCGTGCTCTCCTCCAGTTGCACCAACTGCAGCAGGGAATGGCAGGAAGCTTTCCGATGGTCGCACCTCCGCATCCTATCGGTCTCCACATCCACGTGCACGAATGCAACTCATCGACACTTTGTTTGCAACTCTATGTAGCCTCTCATGGCGTCCACATCCATCTACACGGCGATCGGTGTGGAAGCCACCGCCATGGAAGAAGGCCAACGCCGGCAGCTGCTCCTCACCGTGTGGGAGCAGGCGTGGCCTATACAAGCGAACGCCGAAGCCGCCGCCCGCGTCATAGATGGCGAGTTTCAGCACTCACAGCTTGCCCGCGAATGGCTTGCGATTCGCACAACTCGGGCATGCAGTCCTCCACTGATGTTTGTATCGGGAAAAAGTTAGAAAAATACATGTAGTTCACTATCCTCGACATGTAGTACAAAAAGCGTTTTAAAGCTTAATTGTAGTTCATTTCAACAAATCTGTGAGTTCATTTTCATAAAGAAAAACATGTGCAGTACAGTATTCTCGTCCTGTTTCTGCAAACATGTTTTTAAATGCACTTGCTTTTGTTTGTGGGAATGATTGAAAAAATGGTTTTGAAGTTCACTACAAAAAATAATGAGGCTCACCTTCGGTACCATCGCGTTTCACTTTTGGTTGTGTTTCACTTCTCGATATCGCTGCGGTTCACTTCTCGATATCGCTGAGGTTCAGTTACGCCCAATGTGAAGTGCACTCCACTTACTCGTCTTGAAAACTTCACGTCGGACAAAAGAAAAGAATTAAATTCGCTTGCCCGTAGGATGTAGTGCGTTTTTTCGTTTGAAGCAGTGCATTCTTCTCTCTGATGCAGTTCACGCGTCGATTTTCTCTCATGAAAAACAAAGTGTTCGTATTTTGGTAATTTGAAAATTGCTCTTAAATAGTAAGGAATTAGAGAGAGTGTTCTACATGAAAAAGTTGCGCCTCATCGATATATTTCCAACGCCGTAACATTTGCATCCTTCCGATGAGACGTTTGGAAAAAATCACGAAAAGACCGTTGTCACTTGTCAGCTAGCGCACTGTTTCCAAAATTCATTTAAAATTGTGAGGAATCTCAACAAATGTCCAACATATGAAAGTTGCGACTATTCCATACTTCCGAATGTCGTATCACATGGCTTGCTCCAACGAATGGTCACAAAACTACAGTGAAAATCGTACCGAAAGAATCCAAATTTTGAAAAATAAAATTCCGTGTTTGATTAAATTTGTAATTAATCTTATAATATAAGGAATTAGAGAGAGTTTCTACATGAAAAAGTTGCACCGCGACGATATCTTTCCAATGTAGTATCATTTGCTTCATTCCGACGAGTGGTTTAGAAAAAAAAATCAAAACATACGCTTGCTGTCATCGGGTGCCCATCGTTTTTGAAAGTGTTCTTAACCCAAGAGGAATCTTGAAAAATGTTCAATATGCGGAAGTTGCGCATTTTCCATAGATTCCCAATGCCGTATCATACGCCTTGTTTCCATAAATGGTTTAAAAACTGGATAAAAGATGGTGCCAAACATAACGCGTGCATTTTTTCTATGATGAGAAGTTCACTCATCTTAGTATTGTAGTACTCTTGCTTCAACACTGTCGTGCACTTGCATTTTCTATATTCTACATGAAATTTTTCTCACATAAGTATGCGTTGATTAAGAGACAACACAGAATCACACTAAGAAGACCTACCAAAACACCATATTATAAATAAAACTAAAGCACACTCCATCATCTCCCCCACTCGCAAACCAAAATCCCACTAAGTTTTAAAATATGAGGTGTATTAGTTTAAAAAAGTTTATTTTCTAACTTTGACCTAATTCAGAGCCAAAAACTTGTCATCCACAATCCTTAATAAATAAAATATAGAAAAATCATTTCATGATGAATTTAATGACACTAATTCGATATTATGAATATATTGATACATTTCTTAACAAATTTGGTCAAACTTAAAGAGGTTTGTGTTTTAAAAACTAATACACCTTATATTTTAATACAAAGTGAGTAAATTTTTGTATGAAAATCCAACATCACCAACGACGCACAAGCGCGCCCAACCCTCATGGTTTAGGTGAATTAGTGGTCATGAATGTTCCTCAATGGTCTTGAATCCAGTACCTAGTGGGAGTAGATGTCATTTCTCTTTTGGCTATTTCTATTTTTAACTTTCCCACTTTTTTTGAAACACGAAACACTTTATTCATTTGAAATAACTGTTACATTGTTAACGAGTAGGGATACAATTTCGCTCACAGGTGTATGCTTCTCTAAAGCAATGTTGAAACCCAGAAATAGTAAAATCACACGCAATATGATAACAATAACCAAACACTGCCACCCCCGCTCCGGGTGAGTGTCCTCCATTCCTCAAAGTGTCTATGATCTTCGAATTTTCAGGATTTACAACATGACGATTGCGACACATGCGTTAAGCAACTGTAAGACCAAATTCAAGTACCAAAACTTCAAGCCTTAAGGCATCCACGCATCCATTAATTTTTCAATTCCTGGCAGTGATGAAGGTGCTTTTTATCATCCCTCAAAACCGACCTGAGCCGTTTCTTGGTCAAAAGAAACGTCAAAATTAAGCTTAACAAAACCAATAGAACGCGTGGTCTATCCAGCTCCTTTAGGCCTCCTTTGGTTCATAGGATAGAAATACCACAAAAATAGGACTTGTAGGAAATGAGATGACATGCATCTCAAATCCTATGAGTAGGATTAGGAAAAGAGATGTCATTTGATTCACATCATATGATTTTTTCCTTTGAGTCTAGGCTCTTTATTATTTTCCTTTGAAATATGAAGGATAGGAACTAATCTTATGTAGGAATAGAAATGCATCCCTACAAACCAAAGGCTTCTGAAGAAAAAAAAGTCCTACAAAGATCCTATACTATAGAATTCCAGTGAAATTCCTCCAAACCAAAGGACGTCTTTATTATTTCCAACTTTCTTTAGTCCGTTTTGATCTAACCAGCAATAACGACAGTGCAACTAAACTCGGTTTTGATCTGACCGATAATAAGGAAATAATTCTATGAGACCAGGTCTCATAGGCCAACATGTGAGACCCTTTCTGATGGATGACACATGGCATTCACAATCTCAAAGTGGCTACTCTAATTAACTTTGCCCAATTACCCATTCCCAATTTCAGTCACGTACTATGTATCTAACTTTTCCCAATTACCCATTTCCAATTCCAATCACGTACTATGCATCCTAACCTCTGAGATGAGATACGTAAGTAAGTCCCACCCTAAAAGCTAGGGTTTGCGTGTTGCTCTGCCATGACAGTGCCGAATGACCTTGTTGGCACCCGCACGGTATCAGGCGAGCAAGACATGTCGATCATGATGACACTGAACGACCTTGCGCTACCACGACTTCCTGTCCATGGCCAAACAACCTCGTCACCGGTTGACGTATAGATCGATGCTACAAGTACTCCTTGTACATGGGCGTGACAAACGACCTTGTCGCTTGTAGACGCACAATGGCGACCGTGTGGCAAGATGCATTCAGCTGCTATGTGACACGACACTCGTTCACGATGGAATCCCGGCTGGTGGTTTGCTAAGGCGTCATGTGTGTCTAGGACTCTGCACTCCCGACCGGTGGTTCGCTAACGTGCCATGGCGTCAATTTTTCACACTGCAATGTAGCCGCCAGCAACGACCGGTGGAAAAATCTAAGAAGGTTGTCTACCTGGGATGTCGTCAATTTCTACCGACCAATCATCCCGTAATAAAGAAAGGCAAGCATTTCAACGGTGAGGCAGATCGCCGGAAGAAGCCTAACCTCCCTACTGGTGATGAGTTATTGGCTATGGTCAAGGATTTGGATCAAATAGTAATCTTTGGAAAGCGTCCTGGTGGTCAATCTGTTCCGAAAGACGAAGTTATCGGACACGTGCCCTTGTGGAAAAAGAAAACTTTATTTTGGGAGCTACCCTATTGGAAACACCTAGAGGTCCGGTCTTCAATCGACGTGATGCACGTGACGAAGAATCTTTGCGTGAACCTGCTAGGCTTCCTGGGCGTGTATGGGAATTTAAAAGATACAACAGAAGCACGGGAGGAGCAGCAATGTATGAAAGACCCATATGACAAGAAGACTGATAAAGGGCGTCAATACTTAAGCAGCTACGCTCTTACCAAAGTAGAGAAGGAAATCTTTTTTGAATGTGTGAGTAGTATGAAGGTCCCCGCTGGCTTCTCGTCTAATATAAAGGGAATAATAAATATGGCAGAGAAAAAATTCCAGAACCAGAAGTCTCATGATTGTCACGTGATTATGACGCAGTTGCTTCCGGTTGCATTGAGGGGGCTTCTATCAGAAAATGTTCGATTACCCATTGTGAAGCTATGTGCATTCCTCAATGCAATATCTTAGAAGGTAATCGATGGAGAACGTCTGGAAAGGCTACATAAGGATGTGGTCCAATGTCTTGTCAGTTTTGAGTTGGTGTTTCCCCGTCCTTCTTCAATATTATGACGCATCTCCTGGTTCACCTAGTCGACGAGATTTCCATTCTCGGTCCTGTATTTCTACACATTATGTTCCCCTTCGAGAGATTCATGGGAGTCTTAAAGAAATATGTTCATAACCGTGCTAGGCCAGAAGGAAGCATCTCCAAGGGCTATGGAACAGAGGAGGTCATTGGGTTTTGTGTAGACTTTCTTCCTGATCTTAAGCCAATTGGTATTCCTGAATCGCGACATGAGGGGAGACTGAGTGGAAAAGGCACACTAGGAAAAAAAGTGGTGACATGTAGGGACGGGCATTCTTTCACTCAAGCACACTACACAGTTCTAAAAAGTTCCACCTTCGTGGCTTCGTATATCGAGGAGCACAAGAATTTTGTACGCTCTTAGTTACTAGGGAAGGCTATCTCCTGGATTGAAGAAAAACACATGGATACTTTTGGCAGTTGGTTGCGAGCACGTCTCATGAATGACAACACTGTTGGAGACCAACTCTACTTGTTGGTCGCGTCACCTTCTTCGACTGTATTACATTTCCAAGGGTACGAGATAAACGGGAATACTTTTTACACGACCGTCCAAGATAAAAAGAGCACCAACCAAAATAGCGGTGTCCGCTATGACGCCAAAGACGATAATGGGAAAAGGACACATACTATGGTTACATAGAGGATATATGGGAACTTGACTACGGACTTACTTTGAAGGTCCCTTTGTTTCGGTGTAGTTGGGTGAACATGAATGGAGAAGGGGTAAAGGTAGACCAGTTGTACGGAATGACAACAGTTGATCTCAAGAATCTTGGTTACAGAGACTAGCCATTCGTCATAGCCAATGATGTGGCTCAGGTTTTCTACGTGAAAGACATGTACTCTAGACCGAAAAAAAGAAAAAAAAAAGCAAATGAATACATCAGACGATGAGCCAAAGCGTCACATAGTTCTTTCAGGGAAAATAAACATCATGGGGATCGAGGACAAGACAGACATGTCAGCAGATTATAATAAGTTTGATGAAATTCCTCCCTTTATAGTGAGAATTGACCCAAGCATCCCATTAAATAATGAAGATGCTCCATGGTTACGGCATAAGCGATCATAGGCAAGGGATCGAAATATAAATCTATGTAATGTATTAAACTTTATGTGATGTGTACTAATGTATTAAACTTTATCTGATGTGTACTACTGTATTAAACTTTATGTGATGTGTACTAATGTATTAAAATCTATGTAATGTATTAAACTTTATGTACTATGTCAGCAGATTGTGTGTTTTGTACACGAAGTGCATCCAGTTTTTGCCGTAACCCTCTCAACTTTTTATCACATGCTATGTGGGTGAAATAATGATACCATGCAAACTTTCAACATTTTCAGAGTTCATTTGTAGTGTTTTTCAATTTTAGGGTCAACTAGCTAAAAAAATAAGTAAATGCACGAAAAATATCAAATGAAGTCAGAGATTGTTCAAAATTTGTGATGTGCCTTTGAATGGTGCATTCTGAACACACACAAAATATGGAGTTCAAATAAGTTCAAAAGAATGAAATCCCTTTGTAACAGATGAGTTATCGTTCGAAACCCTCATACTTCGAGAGAGATTGTCCGTTTTGTACACGAAGTGCATCCAATTTCCATCGTAACCCTCTCAACTTTTTATCACATGCTATGTGGGTGAAATGATGATACCATGCCAACTTTCAACATTTTCAGAGTTCATTTGTAGTGCTTTTCAATTTCAGGGTCAACTACTTAAAAAAATTAAGTAAATGCACGAAAAATATCAAATGAAGTCAGAAATTGTTCAAACTTTGTGATGTGCCTTTGAATGGTGCATTTTTAACACACAAAAAGTTTGGAGTTCAAATAAGTTCAAAAGAATGAAATCCCTTTGTTAAAATCTTAAATAGAAAACAAAAATAAAAGAGAAAAAATATTAAAGGAAACAAAATGCCGTCTATTGGGCCATCACGGCCTGCATACGACTAGAAACCTTACACGACAGGTGAGCCAGGATGCAGGCCCGCGAGCCTAATAGAGGACCAACAGGCAACGAGATGACAGATAGGCCCGAAGGCCTGCTTTAGAGAGGAGTTCGATGCAGTTGCTGCAACGGGGCTTATAAACTAGTGCCAGCGCCCCTCGCTCGGCGAGGTGTTACTAAAAATTTCGCGGGGCTTTAGCCCCAGGTCGTTGCTAGAACCGGGACTAAAGACACCCTTTAGTCCCGGGTCTGGCCATGACCCGGGGCTAAAGACCCTCTCCTTCCCGTCTCTTTGCCTATTGAAAACTACCTTTAGCCCGGGTTGTGGGACGAACCGGGACTAAAGGGTAGTCATTAGTCCCGGTTCTTCCCACGACCGGGGCTAAAGCCCGTCCTATATAAGAGGGACTTCGATTTTTCCAAGCCCCAACATTGCCAGTTTCGTTTTCTTCTTCCTCTCGCTCTCCTGCGCCGCACGCGACGACAATCTCGACACCGCTAGGCTGCCCCGACGTCCACCTCGCTGTCGCAATCACCGATGCCCGTCGTCCTCCTCGCCGGCATCGGATCTACGTGCGGGCCTCTTCTCCCCCGAGGTGAGCCGCCCTCTTCTCCCTCTCCTCCGCGGCCGCGACAGCTCGACCGCGCGCGCGCCATTGTTGCCATGGCCGCCCCTCCTCGAGGCCATCCCCCACGTAGCCACCACCGGAGATGCCCGATCCATCTCCGGCGTAGGAGCCCCGGCCCGCTGCGCCCCGTCCATCTCTGACGTTCGAGTCGCCGGTGCCGTACGTACACACACACACACACTACACAACACTCTCTGGAACACTCTCAAATTTTTTTGGTTAAGAAATAAAATTAGTTATTTAGATAGTAAAACAGAAAGTTAGGATTATTGTTTTAGGTAATTAAGTGTTAATATTGTCTTAGTTAATTAAGTGTGTCCATATTGTTTTTGGTAATTAAGTGTTTCATATAGTTTTAGTTAATTTAGTTGGTTTAGTTGTTTAGTTTTTTTTGCAAAATTTTGATGAGAATTTTGACATTTGCTCCGTATGTAGTTTTCTGATGAAATCTTTAAACGGTCTTATATTTTGGAACGGAAGGAGTGTACATATTTAGAAATTTTTCTTAAACAGTAGGAATTTAAATAGTAGGACATATACGATGCCCGGCCAGCATCCTTGTCGTCGACTCGGTGGCGGGCACCTGCTTGATATGCGCTAGCGTGTGCGGGACTGGGCTCCGCCGGGCTGGCACTGGGAGGAGTTAACTTCCGGGGTGCGCAGCATGGTGAGGAACCAGGATCCCGTCATCGACCCAGAGCTTCTTTGGTGGCGGTCGCGGGGGCCACTTTTGGTGCCTAGGTTGCCGGCCCCCGAGGAAGACGTACGTCGCCGTGTCAGGGAGGAGGACGAGCACGTCCGTCGGTACATGGAGGCGTTGGATGCCAGGTTTGACATGACCTGGTAGGTTCTTATGGGATCTCACCGGAGTTATGATCCGGTGATCGTCCCTGCTCTTTGGGTGTCCATCGCCCGCGCCTCAGTAGTACGACGACTCTTTGTTGACTGATCAGTCGTTATTATTCGATGTATTACTGTATTCGAGAAATGTATTATTTATGTATTCTAGATTATATATTCGATAATATTAAGTGGATTATTCGATGTATATAGTTTTAGTTGTTAGTTAATTTAGTTTTTTATGTTTAATTAATTTGTAGATACTATGGATCCACATAGTAGAGACGAATATCAGGAAGGCGTGATGCATGGTGTCATCCGCGGGGATGATATTTTTGTTGGCGATGTGGATGTCACCAATCAGTTTCTAAACGAGTCCGGCGAGGTAGATGAGTCTCTCAACACACAAGGTAGAAGCTCCGGTGAGGTAGACGCCCCCGCCTCGGGCGAGGGAGGAATTGGCGGTTCCAATGAGGAAGAAGCCGAAGAGGGATAAGCCGACCGCTCCGTCAAGGTGCATATATATATATATATATATATATATTAATAAATTAATCCTCTGCTATACGTATACATGTATTAACACTCTTTCTTTTAGCCCTCCGGATCGAGCAAAACTTCAGTACGTAAGAAATGAGGCCCAACCAAGAAGCTGGATGACGGTCAGAGGTACACGATCAAAACAGTCTCACATGCCAGGGAACCAATTGCTCCCGCAGATGTAAAGCAGAATTTTGTGAAGGCATGTGAAGTTGTTGTTAGGTACCACATCCCTATCACCATTCGAGAATGGATTAAGCCAAGGGATCAGGAAGGAGTCTCATATGTCGGGGAAGCAGCCAAAGAAAACCTTTCGAGAAAGCTCATGCTTAATTTCACCCTGCCGGCGCCAGAGGTGGATCCAGATGAGGAGGAGCCAAATGAGGAGGAAATGAATAGGCGAAAAGAGGCCCTAGAGAAAAAATTCAAGGAGTGGGCTCTTAAGAAGATGGACGATCTATTCAGGGGCGGGAAAAAATATTGCACAACGATTTTATCTCGAAAGAGAAGACTCCAGATTTCGATCACGGCTATGAGAAGATAAAAGACTAATGGGCTGAATTTGTGACGTACAAGAAATCGGAGGACGCCTTGAAAACGTATGATAATATAAGGCGAATGCAGGCAAGAAGAAGTACCACCACATTATGGGGCCTGGTGGCTACGGCGCTAAGATGGCTGAGTGGGAAGCACTTGAGGCATCATATCTAGAAAAAAATCACTCCAGAGCCCTTAAGATGGCTCCCACGAGGAAGAAACCGGTTTTACGGGCATGGGGGAAGTTGGACGAAGAAGGAAATGCAGTATATAACCAAAGACACAAAGATAACCCCCTACCCATCGAGGAGATTATACGTGTAGTACAGGATGTTGAAGAGGGACGATTCGTTCCCGATAGAGAGAACGACGAGCTCACACGCGCCCTTGGGAATAAGGAACACAAAGGGCGAGCACGAGGCTTATCAGGCTCCCCGCCGTGGACGCTTGCATTTTCCGATGAAAGAAAGAGATTTCCTGATAGAAGCCATTAGAGGAGAAAGGAAAAGGAGGCAGCTAAGTAAGCGGCTGATGCAGACCGGTTGCGTAATGTAGAAAAAGCAGTAAAGCGGCTGTAGCAGGATCAAATCGAGAGACATCAAGGTAGCGACCAATCTCAGCGGCTCATGATAGAAGCTGCATCGAATCGAAAAAGCAGTGTCGCTTCCATGCAGCTCCAGGATGATGGTGATGATGCACCGACGACAAGTCCTCCTCGTCACTACCAAGTGGCTGATATCACTAAGAGCACACATTGTGAGCTAAAGGTGAAAGTTGCTAACTTAAGGTTGACGGTGGCGGTCGGCATTGCCTTACCAATTGGACCACATCCAACTTGGCATTGCTCTCCGGTTCCACAAGGGTACGCTGTCGTCGCGGTGTATGAAGTGATGAAAGATTATGAGGAGCTGAAGCTCAACCACCCTGCAGGTGAAGATAGGGATTTGACTCAACTTGGAGAAGTCAAATCCCAAACCATTGTATGGCCAAAGGAGGACATCTTCCTTCCAAATTGGACGCCAAGGCCACCGACTCCTCATAGCAGCGATCCTTCTTCGCCTCCACCTTACCAGTCTTCAGCGCAACCGTCGTCTTCGACGCCTCACCAATCTCCAGCGCAGCCGTCGTCTTCTCCGCCTCACCAGTCTCCAGCGCACCCGTCTCCACCGCCGCATCAGCCGTCTCCACCGCCCCGTCAGTCGTCTCCACCGCCCCGTCAGTCGTCTCCACCGCCCCGTCAGCCGTCTCCACCGGCCCGTCAGCCGTCTCCATCTACTCAGGATCAGATCGAAAAGCAGAAACAGACCACCGCTAGTAGTGGCGGCAGAAAGGGGATCCAATCACAAAAACATAAGTTGTCGCCCCTCCCAGCAGTACCTCATAAGAATATGGTGAAGAGACCTTGGGACTATACTGGAGAGGACAATATTAAAAGGGCAGACGCCCATCATGAACAGTCGATGGCTAAAGTGGCTAACAAGAATAAGTCGAAAGAGCTAGAGTATCCGGCCACCAAAGGAGAGCACGCCGCGGTAGTAAAAATGCTGAAAAACCTTGAAGATCCCCCGCCACCGTTGCGATGAGACTATGAACGCTCTATTATCAAGTCGGCTCAAGAAAAAAGCAGCGGTTGAAGAGTAGTACGTCGAGCGGGAAATCAGTTGCCCAGCTCGGACAACAGAAAAACCAATCGAGCCCCCACTCAAAGTGTATTCCGATACAAATGTGTGCTCGAGCGGAGTTGCGGTCCAGGAGAAGAAAGATGAAACAGTTGGCCTCAATCCGGAGTTTGTTGCAACCTACGGAGAAGCGGCCAAGGCTCAAGGCATGTCTATGGATGAGTACTTAAACCATTTGGAGGTATTCACTGACTTAGAATACACGTACCGGTACAGGCGTCCTCTGGTCAAACCTGAGCTAGTCAAACTGGTACATGCAAGCATGTCATGAATCGGAAAACTGGCTCTACATAGCATTTGAAAACAAGCATTTCGGGACTGGACGAGGCGTGATTATGATTGAATTCGTAGAATTATATCAGTTATACAAACAAGACGCCCTCGACAAAGCTATCATTAGTGCCTATTGTTTGTAAGTATTATTAATTTTATTAAGTCTTACTCAGCTCGTTCTTGCATGTATAATCTTACTCATCACTATATTAATTTTGCAGAATGAACATTCTCGAATGCAAAACAAGACAAATCTATGACATTGAGTTCACTGACCCATATTACAATCATCACCAAAGTGTCGAAACGAATCCCTTCGATACAGAGAATAAGTTGGTAAAAGCGTTAAGGTTTTGCAATACCAAAAGGGAAATACTATTTCCTTACAACTTCAAGTGAGTGTTATACTATACACACATTCTATTTTCGCTTACTCGATGTTATTATAAGTGTACGTATAATTGACTCGTTATGCGCGCGCAGGTTCCACTTTATTTTGTTAATCATTGTACCCGACAAAGGAGAAGTAATAGTCATGGACGTGAAACGCACACCCCTCATTGCATGGACGAACATGCAGGAGTGACTCCAGAAGTAATTTCAATCATTATGGCACTACATCGGCAACTTCTCGTTCATTTCCTCATAGCAACAGGAATTAATATAGAACTCATTTATCCATTTCCTTTTCTTGGCAGGGCTTGGAAACGGTTCACCGCCAAGACTCGAGGTGATTGGAAGCTAGAGCTTACATTTGAACTAACAAATGTAAGTAACTACTACCTAGATCCGCGCATATCTTTATTCTAGTTTCAATACCATTATAATTCTTAATTATGTTTTTGATTGAACTTTGTTCTCGTAAAGTGTTTAAGGCAGGACCACGGGAACAATTTATGTGGATACTATGTTTGCGAGTTCATTCGCGAGACGATCCATGAGAAGGGCAAAAACCGAGACATAAAAAAATCGAAGTACGATAAACAATACTTACAGCTTTATTTTATTACCGTGAATTGTGTTCGGTTTCATTGATATATATATTAACCCATTCTTTAAATTAGGTGAAACGGCTGCGGGACGGTCTTCTACCACAGAAACGTATACGAGCAATTCAAGAGGAACTAGCCGGATTCTTTGATGCAGAGGTCCTAGATCCCAAGGGAGAATACTATTGCCCTTCGACTAGAATGATATGAAATGATATAGTGTAAAAAATATGCATATATGTGCATGTAACTCGTGTCTACATTTAATTTGTAAGTACGTTCGATAAAGCACGACGGATGAGATGGTGTAATATATTCGTGACGATGTGCAATATAGTTGTTCCTTTATTGCTGTGTATGTGCAATCCAAAGTGTAAAACAAAAATTAAAAAATACCCAAAACAAATAAATGGGAAAATAAGGGGCAGCAAAATAGCCCCATCCAATTTAGTGCAAAACCCTAAACCCTAAAAATTTCTCAAAAAACAGTGAAGAAATAGCCCGTGTTCGTAATACGAACAGGGACTAATACCCCTCCCTCCCTCGCTCTCAGGCCCGCCACGTGGAAGGCCATTAGCCCCGGTCTAGGGCCGAACCGGGGCTAGCATTAATCCCGGTTCGAGAACCGGGACTAATAGTCCAATCAAACCGAAGCTTAATGCCTTTTTTCTATTAGTGAACTTTCTCTTGGCCGTCATGAACCTCGGGATTGAAAATTAATAGATGAAGTGGGAGTAGCCGTTTTATGATTGTGAATACCACCCCTCATTCATGAGGGGGGGTCTCACCTGTTGGCCTAAGAGCATCTCCAACAGCCGCGCAAAAAGGCTCGCGTGCGGTAAACCGCCTTTTTAGCGCGCGCGGGACAGAATGGCGCGCTCCAGCGGCGGAGGGAAAACCGCGCGCGCGGGAACAGCTTGCGCGCGCGCGTGAAAAGGCGGCAGCTCGCGCGCCATTTTTGCCACACCGCTTCCCGCGCGCCTATAAAAGCGCAGCGCTCTGCCGCTCCCTCGCGCGCCGTCACCGCTCCGCTCTCTCTCCCTCTACCTGTCGCGCCGCCGCCGCCCCAGCGCGCCGCCACCGCTCCAGCGCCCCGCCCCCGACGCGCCACCATGCCGTCGCGCCGCCGTTCTGCGTCGGGCTACCGCGGCGTCCGCGAGCACCCCAACGGCGGGTTCTATGCCGAGATACGCTCCGGCGATCTCCGGCTTAGCCTCGGCACATACGACATGACGCACGAGGCCGCCCGTGCGTTCGACGCGTCGGCGTGGCGCCTAGGCAGGCCGCGCCGCCAAATGAACTTCCAGGACGTCCACACGCTCCAGCAGGCGTTAGACGTCGCCTCGTGTAAACTCCGCACAAGACCATGCGGAGCACACATTGCGGCAACGCCGCCTCCTCATCGCCCAGGAGGACGAGCGGGTCATGGCGGAGTGGCGCCGGCGCCACCCGAAGGACGTCGCCTACGAGCAGGATTATTGGGCAAGGCGTCGCGAGGAGGACACGCGCCGGCGCCGCGAAGAGCGGTTGGACATGCGTCAGCGGAAGCATTGGCGAGTGCGCATGCCGACATCGTCAATGCAGGCAGGAGGTCCTTCTTCACTGAAGAAGATGAGCGTTGGTTCGACATCTGGTTGTCAACCTCTAACGACACCAACGACGATGATGATGGTGCAGATGATTGAAGCGACTGGTATTAGTTTTATGTTTTCGAACTATCTAGCACCGAACTATTTATCTATGTTTTCGAACTACCTATCTAGTTGCAATCTATGTAAAACAACTTTGTATCCTTTTTATTTTAATGCAATCTATTTATTAAAAATGTCGTGCGCGCGCTGCATTATAGCGCGGCTGTTGGAGCCAGCGCCTATCCCCGCGCTAAATCAGCCGAAGCACGCGCGACAAACACATTTTTTAAACGCGACGCGAAGCGCGGTTGTTGAAGATGCTCTAAACTTTATTTCCCGGTAATAACGACGGTAAAACTAAACTTACGGCTACGATCATAGCCCCGTCCCTCCAGCAGTGCACGCGCGCCCGCTCACTCTTCGGCGACCAAAAATCCCAGAGATCACACGTGGCCCAATCACCCCTACCCGTTCCACCCCCCTATCCTCCTGCCCGAGCTCCCACCTTGGCCCACCCAACCCCTTATCCTCTTCCTCACCACAAAACCGCCAAATCCGTCTCCGTTCACCACGCCCGCCCACTCCAGGTCTACTACAGCTGCTCTTACCTCACTCCCTTGCGAGGGTTCGGCCATGGAAGAACTCCTTCTGCGCCACAGCCGCCTCTCAAGGCCGATGGCAACCCGCCGCCTCCGCGTCGTCGCCGTCGCGCTAAGGTCTAGGCCGAGCAGCAGCCTCGCCGTCCCGGGGTTTCCGCCCGCGACGGCGCCGGCCCCGGCGCCTGCCCTGGACCACGTGCTACCGTCGCCGCACGTTGCCGCAGACGCCGCAGCAGTCCTGCTCGAGGCGGGCGTGCCCCAGGACGATCTCCGGCGCGCGGCGGGGATGTGCCCTGAGCTGATGTCCGTGCCCGTCGAGACCATTACGGCTGCGCTGCGGTTCCTTACCGACGAGGCTGGAGTGTCCGCCGAGGAGCTGCCGCGCATTCTGAGGCGACGCCCACGCCTGCTCGTGTCCTCCACCGCGGGGCGTCTCCGGCCGACTCTCTACTTCCTCCGGGCGCTTGGCGTGCCCGACCTCCACCGCCGCGCCGACCTGCTCTCTTTCTCCGTGGAGGACAAGCTGCTCCCGCGGATCGAGTTCCTCGAGTCGCTGGGCCTGCCCTTCCGCGCGGCGCGCTCAATGGCACGCCGCTTCCCGGCGCTATTCTACTACAGCATTGACGGCAACATGCGGCCTAAGGCTGAGTACCTCTTGGGCGTCATGGGCCGCGACTCCGACGAGCTCTTCGACTTCCCGGAGTACTTCTCCTACGCGCTCGACACGCGCATCGCGACGCGCCACGAGGCCTGCGCAGCGCGCGGCGTGAGGATGCCGCTGCCCGCCATGCTCCGGCCTGGGGAGCCCAAGTTTGAAGACTGCCTCGCGGGGTGCGTCGGGTCCACGCCGCCACGGCGGCGGTCGCCCCTTTGGCATGCCTACTGGGTGGATGGCGACGGGGCCGGCGTCGGCGCGGTGGTAGAGAAGGTCAGACGGGACGACTCGATCGCGACATCATACCGCCATGTGCATTAGTAGTACAATAGTGGACGATCTTGAATGTTGTAAGCTGTGCATAACTACATGTAAGGGTCCGTTTGAACTGTCGTTTTGAAAGCAAATACACCGGTAAAATATATCTTTGTATGGAAAAACCAGACGAGACGACTTGATCGCGACATCATACCGCCATGTGCATTAGTAGTACAATAGTGGGCGATCTTGAATGTTATAAGCTGTGCATAACTACATGTAAGGGTCTGCTTGGATTGTCGTTTTGAAAGCTAATACACCGGTAAAATATACCCCCGTAAGGAAAAACCAGACCGGCTACCCACATCCAGACCGGCTACCCATGTGGGTTTGGTTGATCGTTTTTGGCATGTAACATTTACATCGATTCACTCGATTACATATGTAATTAGCCTGTATTTGATACAGACCTCGGCTCGTCGCTTTCCCCATCACTCCGTAATCCTCTGCTCTCTTGAGACAAGGCAAGTTCGATGGCTTTGCCGCCGCAACCACAACGTACGGGCAGACGCTGACGCCGATGTTCGTGATGTAGTGCCGGCGACAATGACTGGTTGTGGTGCCGGCGAGGCGCCGACGACATTGATCACGCCAGCAACTAGATGATGACCGGGTCGTAGGCCGCCCGTGCTATAGGATCTGGATGATGCGTCAAATCTCGTCGCAGCCGATGACCTGGTCGACCTCGCCCGCCACCTCACGACTTCTCTGCTGGCTACGCGCCGCGGACCACCTTGATCCGAGAGGTGGAGGCCGGGATATTCTCGGGAGCAAGGCCTGCAAGGGCAACCACTTGAACGCAGCAACCATGATGAGCTCGAACGATTCGACCGCTTTTCAAATGGAGGGAGGAGGAGGGGATGATGGTGGTGGGCGGTAGTGACGGTGGCAGCTTCCTGGCCCATTTGACCATCTTCATCTCCCACGAGAGTCAATCTGGAAGAAGACACGGACCTGGGAACCGCGAGGGGAAAGGATAGGATTTACAAAGGGAAATAGGAGTTGGCTGTATATTACTGGACACTAGTATTATACGGTTGTAATTTGTTACGGGTGTAAGATTTTTTCGGGGCTTCCAAGCGGGGCCTGATCTGTAAGTATAATACCATCTGGTTGGACTATCTTGTTAATCAATGAAAATCATCAAGGGATGGCCTTATAGTTCATAGTTGTAGGCTATAGGGCAATACACTTTGACAAGCACTACACTCTTGATCTATTTGTAGGGTGAAGGTCCTTGCCCTTTCACGGGGAATGTAGGTTGTGTTGCTGCTTTCTTGGTGTCATTTAAGCCCATGCCTGAAACAAGTGTAATTTTACACTTGTATTTATTTTGGACGTCGATAATGCATGAACGTTTGGGCCCAGGGGTGGCCTGCCTAAATGAGCCATTCAGAGCTGGAGGTGTTCGAAGGGCGACCTGCCACATCACGAACGAAAACGTTTCGACAAAACTTGCCTACCCCCGAACGACCTAACACACCCCTCCACCCATGACGTTCTTCACCCCCGATCAATGCCTTCAAAACTGGTCGTCACCTCCCCTCTCCACCTCGATCCTCTCCATCGTCCCTCTTCTCCCCTAGACTCATCCATTGAGCTCGAAGGAAGTTGGCATGGCAAGATCTAAAGAACGCTAACCGATTCTTAGCTGCCTCACCTTAAATCAGGTCATCTCCGCCCCTCTGCCGCCCCACCCTCGATCAATCCCCTTCCCCCTATCAACTCCCTTAATCTCCCACCTTGCGAATCACATGTTGGTGGTACAACTCGTGATTTCACTTGTTGTTCTTGCTTGTAGAGATTTGTTGTTCTTGCCATGGCAAGAACATTGTGGATGTGTGTGATTGTGGTAAATTAATTGTCATGAATTTTCTGTTTTTATTGTCATGACTAGATATGTTTGCTAGTGAAATTTGCATGCCAAAATCAGTGAGGGTAGGAAATGGTAATGTAGCCTAAGCTATCATGATATTTCCACTAGTGAATTGATAGTAGTTTCCGCAAGTGTTTTGTTATTCTTGCCATGGCAAGAACAATGTGGTCATGAGTGTATGTTGTACTTTTATTTCCATGTATTTTATTTTGTTCTTGCTAGGTCTAGATCTGTTTGCTATTGAAGTGGACATGTACAAAAAATTGATAATGGTTCTTGCCATGTCTGTGAGATGATTCTTGCAACATATACAAATACACATGGAAAGATAACATGTAGTTGATAATGAAGGAGAAGTTGCCATACCTTGCTATTTCCATGTATGTGAGATGATTCTTGCCATGTGTATCATACCATTGTTGCCATGTTATGCACTATGTGTATGAGGAGCCTATTTGAACACCACTTGAATTTTCTATTGTTGTTACCATGCCTAGATCTGTTTGCTAGTGAAATTGGCATGTACAAAGTCACCGAGGGTAGGAAAAGGGTAATGTAGCTTTAAGGTATCATGATCTTGTCACTAGTAAATTGATGTACTTGCCACTAGTGTTTTGTTGTTCTTGCCATGGCAATAATAATGTGTGTGTGAGTGCCTATTGTACTTTTATTGCCATGTGTTTTATTCTATTCTTGCCATGTCTAGACCTGATTGGTATTGAAATGGACATGCATAGAAGTCAATGATGGTTCTTTGCATGCATGTGAGATGATTCTTGCAACATATATAAATACACATGGCGACATAATATGTAGTTGACAATGAAGGAGAAGTTGCCATACCCTGTTATTGCCATGTATGTGAGAGGATTCTTTCCATGTGTATCATACTAATGTTGCCATGTTATGCACTATGTGTATGAGGTTCCTATTTGAATATCACCTGATAATGGTGCAAATGTTTTATTTTGTCATGCAATTTGGAAAAGAGAGTATCTAAAGATGACTACATGCAATGGGGGGAATCCATGTTTCTATGTCTCTCTTCAATCAGTGAGATGGAATGGACAAGATTATATGGATTTAAACTCAAATGGACCTTTGCTACCTCTCCCACAACATTACGTGGACATAGGTACATGCTACAAAACCTAAAAAAAGTCACGAAAGACAAACATCCACATGAATGTAATAATGATTGAATGGTTATAAAATGCAGGTGGATTCAAGGGGACCAAAAATATTGTATGTGACTAGGCCAAAGAAGAAGAAGGTTGTGTTTATCCTATGCATCGAGGGAAAGGACATCTTTTATCGAGGACATTTTACGGTGAATATGATTTTTATTTACTTTTTGAGAAAACAAATGGTTAGAAAGGAAATATGTTTTGCAAAAGGAGACAGAACTCATATTAGTTCCTGGGATAGGAGCTGACGATCAGCGGATGTTAGCGATGGGAGAAACACCTACAACCTCTTACAATGGTGAGAATTCCACAGGAAGAATGTAGATGTTCTGAATTTGCATTTGACATGCTGGTTTGACTGCATTAGCTGGAAAAATATGATAAATGAATGAACAAAAATTTGTGTTCACGTAACATTGAGTAAGCTAATTTTTTAAGAAATTAACAGTGATGTGGAAGAGTGAATGCAAAAAATAGTTTCAACAATGTTTTTTGAAATGTTGCCATTTGGTTTGAAGAGTGATCAACGTGATGTGACACATGACATTAACATAATTGTGAGTTGACAAAAATAAACATGGATATTTAACTTGGGATGAAGAAAGTTGTAATAATAGCTGATGGCTCATGCAGATACTTGTGTGTGATAAGAAAAGGGATTGTGACTATAACTTGTGAAAAATGCAGGAGTTAGCTTTGTCAATCAGCCGATAACTGGTGTAGGGTCATCGACATCTTATGCAACATTCTATTCAACTGCCTATGTCCCGAAGAGTTCAACAAGATTGGCCGTCTTGGGAATGCAAAGGAAATTTGGGATACTTTGGTTGATATGCACGAAGGTACCGAATCCGTTAGGAAATATAAGTTGGATGTCCTATAGAGTCAACTTGACAAGTTAAAGATGAAAGATGGTGAAGGAGTCACTGAAATGCACTCTAGGCTTGTTCTCATCACAAATGAGATTGCCGAGTTAGGAAGAAAAGAGATGATCGACAAATTCATCATTAAGAAGATCCTTAGAGCCTTGGATGGAAAGTACTACACCGTGTGCACATTGATCCAAATGATGCCAAAGTACAAAGATCTCAAGCCAACAGAAGTCATTGGAAGGATAGTTGCCCATGAAATGTCGCTCAAAGACAAAGATGAGCTTCATAACAAGTCAAGTGGTGCATACAAAGCTTCAAGTGACACTCTCGCTAATTCAAATGACAACCTTGTTACCAATGAAGAGATAAGAATCATGGTTAGGAAATTCAATAAGTTCTACAAGAGTAGAGGCAAAGAGAAAAGATCAAACTCAAGATATGAAGAGAAGCGTTCATCTAGTCGTGACCGTAATTGCTACAATCGTGGAAGGCCCAGACACTACTCCAATGAGTGCACACCCCCCACAAAAGAAGAGAAGAGTCAGCTCGTAGACTCAAGAGATGAGTCACCTCGAAGAGAGAGAAGGAGTAAAGAAGATCATTATGAACGAAGACCCTCCCGGAGAAGAAAGGAATTGGAGAAGAAGGACAAGTACACCGAGAGCGATTAAAGAAGAAGATATCAAGCTCATGTTGGTGAATGGATATCCCGCTCTGAATCCCACAACCAATCCAAGAGGAGCTACCACTCCAACTCTGACTATAGTCAAGATGAAGGTGTTGCCAGACTAGCACTTGTATCCTCCAATTCCTATGACATATTTGATTCACCAAATGAAGGATTTGGAAATTGCTTCCTGGCTAAAGCCCCAAGGTATCACACCCCGAATACTTTGAATTTAATAGTGACGAGGATGACTTATTTGGAGATGATGACTTGCTCTTGGATAAAACTAGTAATGTTAGTCAAAATTAACTTGATGACAATCATGCTAGTCAAGTTAAGCCATGTGATGATGATAAGAAGAAGATTGAGCATCTAATTAAAGAATTAAACACTCTTAAGTTAGCCCATGAATCTACTCTATAAGATCATACAAAGCTTGTAAGAACTCATGAGAAGCTACGCTTCGAGAAGCTAAATTTAGAGCAAGAGCATGAGTTTCTTAAAGCGATCAATGACATTCTTAGGAAGAAGATTTATTAGTATCTAGCCAAATGGTTACACTTTTCTACTTTTGTTCCACAAGTTAAGTCTAAGAAAACTAGTAACATAGGCAAACACTACTGGAATCCAGTTCTTTGCCGTCAGCCATGTCTTTGCCGTCTGCTGGCTCATGGCAAAGAACCTCTTTGCCGTCAGTTGACACAAGGCGGACAGCAAAGGTCTGACAGATGGCAAAAATACTATTTTCCATGTGTCGGCCCTTTGCTGTCTGCCAGCGGACGGCAAAGGGACCAAGGGCAGACGGCAAAGAGCACGGGTGGGTCCCAAGCCTGCCGTGCCCGACGGAAGGCTAGCTTTGCCGTGTGTCGGCCTTTGCCGTCGGGGGCCAGACGGCAAAGGGGCCGACCGTGGAACGACCGTCTTCTCCCCCTCGCGCTCACTGTCTCTCTTTGTCCCCCCACAATACTGTCTCTCTCTCCCCCTCGCGCTCACTGTCACTCGCCCCCGCCGCCGCACCGCCTCGCTCCCACCGGCGACCCCCTCCCCGCGGCGCTCCCCTACCCGCGGCGACCCCCCTCCCCACAGCCACCCCAGCCCCTCCCTGCGGCCACCCCATCCCCGCGGCCACACCCCTCCCCGCGGTGACCCCTCCCTGCGGCGACCCCTCCCCGCGGCCACACCCCTCCCGGCGACCCCTCCTTGCGGCCACCCCCTCCCCGCGGCCACAACCCTCCCGGCGGCCACGCCCCTCCCTGCAGCCACCCCCTCCCCGCGGCCACACCCCTCCCGCGGCAACTTCCCTGGTGAGTTCAATTTTTTTCTTTCTTTTTTTCATTTCAGTGCATCTGACGATGAAGTTTCCTTGTACCTAACTCTAGATAGCTTTAGACGATGAATCCATGAACCATGGGAGTCCATTTGGATCTGAGGTGTAGCCAACACATAAATCGGAATGAGACCTAGTACCAATTTTGCGCCGTCACAGGCCCGCCGCCACAAGTTGATGTACATTTTATGATCAAAACAAGAGATGATTCAGTCTCCTAGCTAGGCCTTTTTCTTTCTTCCCAGCAACCTTAATTAAATCATATCAAAGCAAAAGTGATTAATTCAAGATGATGTGTTGTCCATTAATTTAGTAATCTGCTGCAACAGGATACATACATGCCACTCGCTGTGTCGATGACAGGTGGGCCCGGCCCCGCCTTGTCATGGACGCAACATTTGGAAAATAGAAAATTCCGGTGGCATATATAAGAAATGAAAGTTATCCCGAGATATATGCATCGGTTGCTTCTTTTGCTTTTGCAATGGTGGTCTCTTCTTTCAAGGAGGAAAGCAAAAATCTAAAAAAACACTAGATTCTAGATAGTTTCCATTTCTAGTAACGGGGGTCAATAGAAAGTTAGAGTTATGGAGGCCTAATGAGGTCACAAGGGATATACAAGAAGAAGAAAAAAAGAGGAGAGAGGAGAAGAAGAAAGAAAAGGACCCCCTGTTGGAATTATGCCCTAGAGGCAATGATAAATATAGTTATTATTATAATTCCTGTATCAAGATAATCGTTTAATATCCATGCTATAATTGTATTGAATGAAGACTCATTTACATGTGTGGATACATAGACAAAACACTGTCCCTAGCAAGCCTCTAGTTGGCTAGCCAGTTGATCAAAGATAGTCAGTGTCTTCTGATTATGAACAAGGTGTTGTTGCTTGATAACTGGATCACGTCATTAGGAGAATCACGTGATGGACTAGACCCAAACTAATAGACGTAGCATGTTGATCGTGTCATTTTGTTGCTACTGTTTTCTGCATGTAAAGTATTTGTTCCTATGACCATGAGATCATATAACTCACTAACATCGGAGGAATACTTTGTGTGTATCAAATGTTGCAACGTAACTGGGTGACTATAAAGATGCTCTACAGGTATCTCCGAAGGTGTTCGTTGAGTTAGTATGGATCAAGACTGGGATTTCTCACTCCGTGTGACGGAGAGGTATCTCGGGGTCCACTCGGTAATACAACATCACACACAAGCCTTGCAAGCAATGTGACTTAGTGTAAGTTGCGGGATCTTGTATTACGGAACGAGTAAAGAGACTTGCCGGTAAACGAGATTGAAATAGGTATGTGGATACTGACGATCGAATCTCGGGCAAGGAACATACCGAAGGACAAAGGGAATGACATACGGGATTATATGAATCCTTGGCACTGAGGTTCAAACGATAAGATCTTCGTAGAATATGTAGGATCCAATATGGGCATCCAGGTCCCGTTATTGGATATTGACCGAGGAGTCTCTCGGGTCATGTCTACATAGTTCTCGAACCCGCAGGGTCTGCACACTTAAGGTTCGACGTTGTTTTATGTGTATTTAAGTTATATGGTTGGTTACCGAATGTTGTTCGGAGTCCCGGATGAGATCACGGACGTCACGAGGGTTTCCAGAATGGTCCGGAAACGAAGATTGATATATAGGATGACCTCATTTCATTACCGGAAGGTTTTCGGAGTTACCGGGAATGACGAATGGGTTCCGGGAGTTCACCGGTGGGGGGGGGGGCAACCCACCCTGGGGAAGCCCATAGGCCTTGGGGGTGGCACACCAGCCCTTAGTGGGCTGGTGGGACAGCCCAAGAAGGCCCTATGCGCCATAGGAAGAAAATCAAAGAGAAAAAAAAGGAGGAGGTGGGAAAGGAAAGAAGGACTCCACCCACCAAACCAAGTAGGACTCGGTTTGGGGGGGGGGGAGACCTTCCCCCCTTGGCTCGGCCGACCCCCTTGGGGCTCCTTGAGCCCCAAGGCAAGGCTCCCCCTCTCCCACCTATATATACAGAGGTTTTAGGGCTGATTTGAGACGACTTTTCCACGGCAGCCCGACCACGTACCTCCACGGTTTTTCCTCTAGAATGCGTTTCTGCGGAGCTCGGGCGGAGCCCTGCTGAGACAAGATCATCACCAACCTCCGGAGCGCCGTCACGCTGCCGGAGAACTCTTCTACCTCTCCGTCTCTCTTGCTGGATCAAGAAGGCCGGGATCATCGTCGAGCTGTACGTGTGCTAAACGCGGAGGTGCCGTCCGTTCGACACTAGATCGTGGGACTGATCGCGGGACGGTTCGCGGGGCGGATCGAGGGACGTGAGGACGTTCCACTACATCAAACGCGTTCACTAACGCTTCTGATGTACGGTCTACAAGGGTACGTAGATCAACCATCCCCTCTCGTAGATGGACATCACCATGATAGGTCTTCGTGTGCGTAGGAAATTTTTTGTTTCCCATGCGGCGTTCCCCAACAGTGGCATCATGAGCTAGGTTCATGCGTAGATGTCTTCTCGAGTAGAACACAAAAGTTTTTGTGGGCGGTGATGTGCGTTTTGCTGCCCTCCTTAGTATTTTCTTGATTCCGCGGTATTGTTGGATCGAAGCGGCTCGGACCGACATTACTCGTGCGCTTACGAGAGACTGGTTTCATCGCTACGAGTAACTCCGTTGCTCAAAGATGACTGGCGGGTGTCAGTTTCTCCAACTTTAGTGGAATCGGATTTGACCGAGGAGGTCCTTGGATGAGGTTAAATAGCAACTCATATATCTCCGTTGTGGTGTTTGCGTAAGTAAGATGTGATCCTACTAGATACCCATGGTCACCACGTAAAACATGCAACAACAAAATTAGAGGACGTCTAACTTGTTTTTGCAGGGTATGCTTGTGATGTGATATGGCCAACGATGTGATGTGATATATTGGATGTATGAGATGATCATGTTGTAATAGATAATATCGACTTGCACGTCGATGGTACGGCAACCGGCAGGAGCCATAGGGTTGTCTTTATACTAACGTTTGTGCTTGCAGATGCGTTTACTATTTTGCTAGGATGTAGCTTTAGTAGTAATAGCATGAGTAGCATGACAACCCCTATGGCGACACGTTGATGGAGGTCATGGTGTGGCGCCGGTGACAAGAAGATCGTGCCGATGTTTTGGTGATGGAGATCAAGGAGCACGTGATGATGGCCATATCATGTCACTTATGAATTGCATGTGATGTTAATCCTCTTATGCACCTTATTTTGCTTAGAACGACGGTAGCATTATGAGGTGATCTCTCACTAAAATTTCAAGATGAAATTGTGTTCTCCCCGACTATGCACCGTTGCTACAGTTCGTCGTTTCGAGACACCACGTGATGATCGGGTGTGATAGACTGAACGTTCACATACAACGGGTGCAAAACAGTTGCGCACGCGGAACACTCGGGTTAAGCTTGACGAGCCTAGCATGTGCAGACATGGCCTCGGAACACATGAGACCGAAACGTCGATCATGAATCATATAGATGATATGATTAGCATGGGGATGCTTACCACTGAAACTATGCTCGACTCACGTGATGATCGGACTTGAGCTAGTGTAAAGTGGATCATGAACCACTCAAATGACTAGAGAGATGTACTTTTTGAGTGGGAGTTTAGCGAGTAATTTGATTAAGTTAAACTCTAATTATCTTGAACATAGTCTAAGTCCACTTTGAATATATTTGTGTTGTAGATCATGGCTCACGCGATAGTCACCCTGAATTTTAATACGTTCCTAGAGAAAGCTAAGTTGAAAGATGATGGAAGCAACTTTGTAGACTGGGCTCGTAATCTTAAGGTAATCTTACAAGCTGGGAAGAAGGATTATGTCCTTAATGCTGCGCTAGGAGATGAACCACCCGCTACGGCTGATCAGGATGTTAAGAACGCTTGGTTAGCACGTAAGGAGGACTACTCAGTAGTTCAATGTGCAGTCTTGTATGGCTTAGAACCGGGACTTCAACGTCGCTTTGAGCGTCATGGAGCATTTGAGATTTTACAGGAAATGAAGTTTATCTTTCAGAAGAACGCCCGGATCGAGAGGTATGAGACCTCCGATAAATTCTATGCTTGCAAGATGGAGGAGAACTCGTCTGTCAGTGAACATGTGCTCAAAATGTCTGGGTACTCAAACCGTCTAGCTGAGGTGGGGATTGAACTCCCGCAAGAGGCTATCACTGACAGAATCCTTCAATCACTGCCGCCAAGCTATAAAGGCTTTGTGTTGAACTACAACATGCAAGGGATGAACAAGTCACCCGGTGAGTTGTTTGCGATGCTGAAAGTCGCAGAGTCTGAACTCCGTAAAGAACATCAAGTGTTGATGGTAAATAAGACCACTAGTTTCAAGAGAAACGACAAAGGCAAGAAGGGTAAATCAAAGAAGAGCGGCAAGCCTGTTGCCAATCCAATGAAGAAACCCAAAGCTGGACCTAAGCCTGAAACAGAGTGTTACTAATGCAAGGGTATGGGTCACTGGAAGCGCAATTGCCCCAAGTATCTGGCTGATAAGAAGGCAGCGAGAGAAAAATCAGGTATATTCGATATACATGTTATTGATGTGTACTTAACCGGCTCTCGTAGTAGTGCCCGGGTATTCGATACCGGTTCTGTTGCTCATATTTGCAACTCGAAACAGGACTCCAGAATAGACGAAGGCTGGCGAAAGATGAAGTGACGATGCGCGTAGGAAATGGTTCCAAGGTTGATGCAATCGCCGTCGGCACAGTTTCACTTCAGTTACCACCAGGATTAGTTATGAACTTGAATCATTGTTATTTAGTGCCTGCGTTGAGCATGAACATTATATCTGGATCTTGTTAATTGCGAGACGGTTACTCTTTTAAGTCAGAGAATAATGGTTGTTCTATTTCTATGAGTAACATCTTTTATGGTCATGCACCCAATGTGAGAGGATTGTTCATATTGAATCTTGATAGCGATACACACATACATAACATTGAGACCAAAAGAGTTAGAGTTAACAATAATAGCGCCATATTTTTGTGGCACTACCGCTTAGGTCATATTGGTGTAAAGTGCATGAAGAAACTCCATGCCGATGGACTTTCGGAGTCACCTGACTTTGATTCACTTGACACGTGCGAACCATGCCTCATGGGCAAGATGACTAAAACTCCGTTCTCCGGAACAATGGAGCGTGCAAGTGACTTGTTGGAAATCATACATACCGATGTGTGTGGTCCGATGAGCGTAGAGGCACGCGGCGGATATCGTTATTTTCTCACCTTCACTGACGATTTGAGTAGATATGGTTATGTCTACTTAATGAAGCACAAGTCTGAAACATTTGAAAAGTTCAAGCAATTGCAGAGTGAAGTTGAAAATCATCGTAACAAGAAGATCAAGTTCCTACGGTCTGATCATGGGGGTGAATAAATGAGTTTCGAGTTTGGTGCTCACTTAAGACAATGTGGAATTGTTTCACAGTTGACACCGCCTGGAACACCACAGCGTAATGGTGTGTCCGAACGTCGTAATCGTACTTTATTAGAGATGGTGCGATCTATGATGTCTCTTACCGATTTGCCGTTATCGTTTTGGTGTTATGCATTAGAAACAACTGCATTCAGTTTAAATAGGGCACCAACAAAATCCGTTGAGACGACACCATACGAACTGTGGTATGGCAAAAGGCCAAAGTTGTCGTTTCTTAAAGTTTGGGGATGTGATGCTTATGTCAAAAAGCTTCAGCCTGAAAAGCTGGAACCCAAAGCGGAAAAGTGCGTCTTCATAGGTTACCCAAAAGAGACAGTTGGGTACACCTTCTATCTCAAATCCGAGGGAAAAGTGTTTGTTGCTAAAAACGGAGCTTTTCTCGAGAAGGAGTTTCTCTCGAGAGAATTGAGTGGGAGGAAGATAGAACTTGACGAGGTTGTCAAACCTCTCATCCCTCTGGATGGTGGCGCAGGGCAAGGGGAAACCTCTGTCATTGCGACGCTAGTTGAGGAGGAAGTTAATGATGATGATCATGAAACTCCGGTTCAAGTTTCTGTCGAACCACGCAGGTCGACGAGACCACGTGCTGCTCCAGAGTGGTACGGTAATCCCGTCTTATCAATCATGTTGTTGGACACCAATGAACCTGCAAATTATGAAGAAGCAATGGTGGGCCCAGATTCCAACAAATGGCTAGAAGCCATGAAGTCCGAGATAGGATCCATGTATGAGAACAAAGTGTGGACTTTGGAGGTACTTCCTGAGGGCCGCAAGGCTATTCAGAACAAACGGATCTTTAAGAGGAAGACGGACGCTGACGGCAATGTGACCGTTTATAAAGCTCGACTTGTGGCAAAGGGTTTTTCACAAGTTCAAGGAGTTGACTACGATGAGACATTCTCAGCCGTAGCGATGCTTAAGTCCGTCAGAATCATGTTAGCAATAGCTGCATTTTTCGATTATGAAATCTGGCAGATGGATGTCAAAACGGCGTTCCTTAAAGGTTTCCTTAAGGAAGAATTATATATGATGCAACCCGAAGGTTTTGTCGATCCTAAGAATGCTAACAAGGTGTGCAAGCTCCAGCGATCCATTTATGGACTGGTGCGAGTATCTCGGAGTTGGAACAAACGCTTTGATGAGGTGATCAAAGCATTTGGGTTTATACAAGTGGTTGGAGAATCTTGTATTTACAAGAAAGTGAGTGGGAGCTCTGCGGCGTTTCTAATATTATATGTCGATGACATATTGCTGATTGGAAACAACATAGAGTTTTTGGAGAGCATAAAGGATTACTTGAATAAAAGTTTCTCTATGAAGGACCTAGGAGAAGCTGCTTACATTCTAGGCATTAAGATCTATAGGGATAGATCAAAACGCCTGATAGGACTTTCACAAAGCACATACCTTGATAAAGTTTTGAAGAGGTTCAAAATGGAACAGTCCAAGAAAGGGTTCTTGCCAGTTTAACAAGGTACGAGATTGAGTAAGACTCAGTGCCCAGCAACTGATGAGGATAGAGAGCATATGCGCACCGTCCCCTATGCTTCAGCCATAGGTTCTATCATGTATGCAATGTTGTGCACTAGACCGGACGTTAGCCTGGCCATAAGTATGGCAGGTAGGTTCCAGAGTAATCCAGGAGTGGATCACTGGACGGCGGTCAAGAATATCCTGAAGTACCTGAAAAGGACTAAGGAGATGTTTCTCGTGTATGGAGGTGACGAAGAGCTCGCCGTAAAAGGTTACGTCGATGCAAGCTTTGACACAGATCCGGACGACTCTAAGTTGCAAACCGGATACGTATTTGTTCTTAATGCGGGTGTGGTAAGCTGGTGCAGTTCCAAGCAAAGCATCGTAGCAGATTCTACATGTGAAGCGGAGTACATGGTTGCCTCGGAGGCGGCTAAGGAGGGTGTCTGGATGAAGCAATTCATGACGGATCTTGGAGTGGTGCCAAGCGCACTGAATCCAATAACCTTGTTCTGTGACAACACGGGTGCCATTGCCTTAGAAAAGGAACCACAGTTTCACAAGAAGTCCAGACACATCAAACGACGCTTCCACCTCATCCGCGACTACGTTGAAGGGGAGGACGTAAATATATGCAAAGTGCACATGGATGTGAATGTAGCAGACCCGCTGACTAAACCTCTTCCACGGGAAAGCATGATCAACACCAGAACTGTATGGGTGCTAGATTTATTACAATGTAATTCGCATGATGATGTGAGGACTAGATTATTGACTCTAGTGCAAGTGGGAGACTGTTGGAATTATGCCCTAGAGGCAATCACATCGTATAATTAGGCGTAAAACCCCACTTCTCCAGGTGTTTACCCATTTGAAACTCTGTCTGCTTTTTCCAGTTGTCGCAGTTGGGACAGGGGCACCATGTTTTTTGCTGGCCAATTGCAAATGCGGCTCTCACAAACCCCCTGGTTTTTGTTAACCATTCATGGGTCATATCTTTCTGACTAGGGTGACCATTGTACATCCAAGCACGATAACTCATGTTGCCTAGCTACCTATGGGGGCACAAGAAATAAATATATAATTCATCATCTATATTCATACGCTAATCAAGTTTGTCAATTTTATTACATCCATGCAACCTACACGCTAATAGCTAAAGATAGGTCCTAATCCTACCCGAGTATGTGCAGATTGGGTTCGTTTTCCCATGCTCTGCTCCAGATGCGACGTAGAATTTCGGCAGCACCTCCCCGCTGTTCTCCTGATACACGTCTCGGCAATAAGCAGAGAGGATGTGTACCCGGAGAACAACAGGGAGGCACTGATGAAATTCTGCATCGAATCCAGAGCACAACATACGGGAAAACGAACCCAATCTACACATACTCGGGCTGTCCATGGATAATGTTGGACAATTTGAAAGGATGGTGGTTATAAATATGCAAAGAAATGCATATTTATAGATGTCGCCCTTTCGAACGGGAGACACATACTGGTCACACATACTCATGATTGAAGAAACCTATAGCTAGCAAGTTTCATCGGCACGGAGACCGGGACAAAGCATATTAAGGGGGTAGGAGGAGAAGTCATTTGTGCTGACCAAGAAACGCAAGGGCGGAGCTCGTCCAACGCACGTGGAGGTCGTCGAACAACTCCACATTGAAATTCACACGATCAACACAAATATGATGTTTTTATAATTAACGTAATCGGAAAATATGTGACCTAACTCATAATTAACATAATCGAGGGTCAGTGGCATCGGGGTCGGGGGTCAGTGGTGTCGGGCGTCGGGGGTCGGGAGTCGGGGGTCGGGGGTCGGGGGTCAGTGGTGTCGGGCGTCGGGAGTCGGGGGTCGGGGTCAGTGGTGTCCGGCGTCGGGGGTCGGGAGTCAGGTGTCAGTGGCGTCGGGGGTCGGGGTCGAGGGTCGGGGGTTGGTGGCGTCGGGCGTCGGGGGTCGGGAGTCGGGTGTCGGGGGTCGAGGGTCAGTGGTGTCGGGTGTCGGGGGTCGGGAGTCGGGTGTCAGTGGCTTCGGGGGTCGGGGGTTGGTGGTGTCGGGCGTCGGGGGTTGGTGGCCTCGGGCGTCGGGGTCGTGGGCGGGGGGTCGGGGGTCGGGGTCCTTTTCTTTCTTCTTCTCCTCTCTCCTCTTTTTCTTCTTCTTCTTCTTCTTCTTCTTCTTCTTCTTCTTTCTCCTCCTCCTCCTCCTCCTCTTCTAACAGTAACCTAATTAACAATAAACTAATAGTAACCTAATTAACCTAAACTAGCAATAACCTAATTAACATTAAACTAATAGTAACCTAATTAACCTAAACTAACATTAACCTCATTAACAATAACAGTAACTTAAACTAACAGATGCAATGAAATGAAAAAAAGAAAAAAAATGAAAGAAAATGAACTCACCAGGGAGGAGGTGTGGTGGTGGGGGAGGAGGGCCGGGGGGAGGGGTCGCCGCGGGGAGGGGACGGGGTGGCCGCGGGGAGGGGGTGGCCGCGGAGAGGGGCCGGGGTCACCGCAGGGAGGGGGTCGCCGGTGGGAGCGAGGCGGGGCGGCGTCGGGGGCTAGTGACAGTGAGCGCGAGGGGGAGAGAGAGACATTGTGTGTGTGTGTGTGGGGGGGGGGGGGAGAGACAGTGAGCGCGAGCGGGAGTAGACGGCCATTACATGGTCGGCCCCTTTGTCGTCCGCCCCCCGACGGCAAAGGGCGCCACGGCAGACGGCAAAGGCCGACACATGGAAAAGTTAGCCTTCCGTCGGACACGGCAGGCATGGGACCCACCCGTCCTCTTTGCCGTGTGCCGTGGGTCTCTTTGTCATCCGCTGGAAGACAGCAAAGGGACGACACATGGCAAATAGTATTTTTGGTACCAGTCAGCCCTTTGTCGCCCGCCTTGTGTCAACTGACAACAAAGAGGTTCTTTGCCATCAGCCAATAGACGGCAAAGACCTGGCTGATGGCAAAGAACTGGATTCCAGTAGTGCTAGTAGGGGAAAGCCTAGTAGTAGCGCTGGTTTTACCCCTACCAGTTGCGTTGTTGGCAGCGCTACTTCTAACGCGCTACAACTAAGTTTATTGCAGTAGAGCTTTTCCACGCAGCACTACTGGTAAGTATAGTTAGTAGTAGCGCTTTTCGACCAAGCGCCACTACTAACTATCTGTAGCGCTCCTCTATAAAAAGCGGTACTGATAACTAGCGTTGCTACTAAAACCCAACTAGCACTACTGCTAAGGTTTCCTGATTTCACATTTTTATTCCCCCTTTACATATTTGTGCATGCTCTATATAGTAGTTTCATCATATGGTAGTAAACATACATTATTCTCATCATATCATACACATATAATAGTCTCGTCATACCATCATCATAATCATCATCATTATCCAACACAAATATCATCACATGTCGAAAATAGAGATACACAAGTTATCGCCCACCCACAAGTTTCATCATCCACATCTAAACCACGATGTATAAGAGCAGAGCGATCTCCATGAGCAGGAGCGCGACTATGTAGTACTTCTTGAGGCATTGGTTTCGCTCCCTATCTTGCCATATCATCCACCTCAAGTAACTCTTTCCGGTTCGGCTCTGCTGTCGCATCCCTCTATGGCTAGCTCCCGGGCACCTATCCACCTGGGCCTGAGCGTCTGGCCAGTGGTCGTACACTCCTGGAACCCTCCCAATGAATATGATGTAGCAGTACTTTGCAATCTCTTATCTATGTACATGCATCATAAGTTGATGAATTGAACGATAATATGCAACATAATGTACTTGAGAAACACAAAGAGGCATAGTTAGCAAAATACAAGCAACCTATAGTAAACATAAATAACGAAGTTCCACATACACAAGCTAATTAACTAGAGCGATGTATACGCTATTTCATAGAAAGCCGGTAGTACTAATTATAAATACACTTTGTCATCTTCAATTACCCCTCCATGTCGGTGCCCTAATCTTCATGGTCAGAGATGAATGACCCGAGCTTGTTGAAAGGATTCAGGTCCAAATGCTGAGCGTGTAGCAGTTCTTGGACATTCTCACGCCTCATTGGCCCATGGAAGAACATCCCTGTTTGTTCGATGACATCCTTCATGATCACTTGGGCAAGTTCAGACTTTATGTGATTAAACTCATCTCGGATTCGAATGATCCGGTGTCCTTCCTATTCTTGTGGCCCAGCTGACAATGTCGGCATTGCCTGAAGTAGCTGACATGCGAAGGCGTTGTTTATCCCTTGTGGACTCGAGCATGTGATGCATAAGGTAGAATCCATCAGCCTTACAACCCTTTGGTTGCTGGATGCTGGAGAAGTCGGTCTTATGTCCGAAAGGCGGTGCTTGATTCCTGGAATTTTTCACGTGGATATATCCACCAGTAAGTTTGAAGGTTAAAATGTCACTATCGAGGACACTCTTTATGTGCATGTAATCCTTTTTCTTGATGTTCTTTGATGAGTCCAAGTACACAATGTGGGAGTATTGTGGGTATAGACAGATGAGGACGTCGCCCCCCTCCCGCTGCGCAAAATAGGTACACCTCAAATTAGCCTCAATGCTTACAAACGAATGATCAAAACTTAAAAAAGGGTATCCGCGGATGACTTACGTGGGATGATAAGGCACGAGAATCATTTCCTTGTCCTTATTAGCAATCATGAAATCGCAGATGTATAAGCTTGCATAGTCACGGTGCCCTTTGCAAACTGCCAAGAAGCTCTCGTGCATATAGTACAGGTCCGCGACGCAGATATATTCTATGTACTCGCGCCTCATGATGTAGTTGAGATACAGCGCATACTGGCGGATGAACTGAAAATCAAGCTTGGTCATGTGGAACATGTCGTAGATGTAGTCAAATTGCGGGATGAACTTATCTGCGGGCCATCTGTCGATGTAGGACATCGCACCCGGAACCTGAGACGCGTAAAGTGGGTATCCTGGATTTTTCGTGCTGAGAAGTCTTCTCTCTATGGCCAACACATCATCATGAAGTCTCCGTAGATCATTGTTCAATAAGTTCTCTAGCACTTTTTGAGATGCACTCTTGGGTCAGATACCCCTGGACGATGCTCCCCTCTGGATGGTACATGTTACGAATAACAGGGTCTTCTTTGCCTATATAATTCTTGCAAAAGGAGATGCACTCTTGGGTCAGATACCCCTGGACGATGCTCCCCTCTGGATGGTACATGTTACGAATGAATCCTTTGATGACCCCATTCATCCTCTCGAATGGCATCATGCTGTGAAGGAATGTCGGCCCGAGGTCAATGATGTCGTCCACGATGTGGACACACAGATGCACAATGACGTCAAAGAACGCAGGCGGGAAGTACATCTTGATGGGGAACGTCGCATGGGAAACAAAAATTTTCCTACGCGCACGAAGACCTATCATGGTGATGTCCATCTACGAGAGGGGATGTGTGATCTACATACCCTTGTAGATCGTACAGCAGAAGCATTAGTGAAGGCGGTTGATGTAGTGGAACGTCCTCACGTCCCTCGATCCGCCCCGCGAACCGTCCCGCGATCAGTCCCACGATCTAGTGCCGAACGGACGGCACCTCCGCGTTCAGCACACGTACTGCTCGACGATGATCTCGGCCTTCATGATCCAGCAAGAGAGACAGAGAGGTAGAAGAGTACTCCGGCAGTGTGACGGCGCTCCGGAGGTTGGTGATGATCTCGTCTCAGCAGGGCTCCGCCCGAGCTCCGCAGAAACGCGATCTAGAGGTAAAACCGTGGAGATATGTGGTCGGGCTGCCGTGGCAAAGTTGTGTCAAATCAGCCCTAAAACCTCCGTATATATAGGGGGAAGAGGGGGAGCCTTGCCTTGGGGTCCAAGGACCCCTAAGGGCTTCGGCTGAGCCAAGGGGGGCAGCCCTCCCCTTCCAAACCGAGTCCAACTAGGTTTCGAAGGAGGAGTCCTTCCCCCTTTTCCCACCTCCTCTTTTTTTTTCTTTTCTCTTTGATTTTTCTTCCTATGGTGCATAGGGCTCTTTTGGGCTGTCCCACCAGCCCACTAAGGGCTGGTGCGCCACCCCCAATGCCTATGGGCTTCCCCGGGGTGGGTTGCCCCCCCGGTGAACTCCCGGAACCCATTCGTCATTCCCGGTACATTCCCGGTAACTCCGAAAACCTTCCGGTAATCAAATGAGGTCATCCTATATATCAATCTTCATTTCTGGACCATTCCGGAAACCCTCATGACGTCCGTGATCTCATCCGGGACTCCGAACAACATTCGGTAACCAACCATATAACTCAAATACGCATAAAACAACGTCGAACCTTAAGTGTGCAGACCCTGCGGGTTCGAGAACTATGTAGACATGACCCGAGAGACTCTTCGGTCAATATCCAATAGCGGGACCTGGCTGCCCATATTGGATCCTACATATTCTACGAAGATCTTACCGTTTGAACCTTAGTGCCAAGGATTCATATAATCCCGTATGTCATTCCCTTTGTCCTTCGGTATGTTACATGCCCGAGATTCGATCGTCAGTATCCGCATACCTATTTCAATCTCGTTTACCGGCAAGTCTCTTTACTCGTTCCGTAATACAAGATCTCGTAACTTACACTAAGTCACATTGCTTGCAAGGCTTGTGTGTGATGTTGGATTACCGAGTGGGCCCCGAGATACCTCTCCGTCACACGGAGTGACAAATCCCAGTCTTGATCCATACTAACTCAACTAACACCTTCGGAGATACCTGTAGAGCAACTTTATAGTCACCCAGTTACGTTGCGAGGTTTGATACACACAAAGTATTCCTCCGGTGTTAGTGAGGTATATGATCTCATGGTCATAGGAACAAATACTTGACACGCAGAAAAGAGTAGCAACAAAATGACACGATCAACATGCTACGTCTATTAGTTTGGGTCTAGTCCATCACGTGATTCTCCTAATGACGTGATCCAGTTATCAAGCAACAACACCTTGTTCATAATCAGAAGACACTGACTATCTTTGATCAACTGGTTAGCCAACTAGAGGCTTGCTAGGGACAGTGTTTTGTCTATGTATCCACACATGTAAATGAGTCTTCATTCAATACAATTATAGCATGGATAATAAACGATTATCTTGATACAGGAATTATAATAATAACTATATTTATTATTGCCTCTAGCGCATAATTCCAACAGTCTGCCACTTGCACTAGAGTCAATAATCTAGTCCTCACATCATCATGCGAATTACATTGTAATAAATCTAACACCCATACAGTTCTGGTGCTGATCATGCTTTGCCCGTGGAAGAGGTTTAGTCAGCGGGTCTGCTACATTCAGATCCGTGTGCACCTTGCATATATTCACGTCCTCCCCTTCGACGTAGTCGCGGATGAGGTTGAAGCGTCATTTGATGTGTCTGGACTTCTTGTGAAACCGTGGTTCCTTTGCTAAGGCAATGGCACCCGTGTTGTCACAGAACAAGGTTATTGGATTCAGTGCGCTTGGCACCACTCCAAGATCCGTCATGAACTGCTTCATCCAGACACCCTCCTTAGCCGCCTCCGAGGCAGCCATGTACTCCGCTTCACATGTAGAACTTGCTACGACGCTTTGCTTGGAACTGCACCAGCTTACTGCACCCCCATTAAGAATAAATACGTATCCGGTTTGCGACTTAGAGTCATCCGGATCTGTGTCAAAGCTTGCATCAACGTAACCTTTTACGGCGAGCTCTTCGTCACCTCCATAGACGAGAAACACCTCCTTAGTACTTTTCAGGTACTTCTGGATATTCTTGACCGCCGTCCAGTGATCCACTCCTGGATTACTCTGGAACCTACCTGCCATACTTATGGCCAGGCTAACGTCCGGTCTAGTGCACAACATTGCATACATGATAGAACCTATGGCTGAAGCATAGGGGAAGGTGCGCATATGCTCTCTATCCTCATCAGTTGCTGGGCACTGAGTCTTACTCAATCTCATACCTTGTTAAACTGGCAAGAACCCTTTCTTGGACTGTTCCATTTTGAACCTCTTCAAAACTTTATCAAGGTATGTGCTTTGTGAAAGTCCTATCAGGCATTTTGATCTATCCCTATAGATCTTAATGCCTAGAATGTAAGCAGCTTCTCCTAGGTCCTTCATAGAGAAACTTTTATTCAAGTAATCCTTTATGCTCTTCAAAAACTCTACGTTGTTTCCAATCAGCAATATGTCATCCACATATAATATTAGAAACGCCATAGAGCTCCCACTCACTTTCTTGTAAATACAAGATTCTCCAACCACTTGTATAAACCCAAATGCTTTGATCACCTCATCAAAGCGTTTGTTCCAACTCCGAGATGCTTGCACCAGTCCATAAATGGATCGCTGGAGCTTGCACACCTTGTTAGCATTCTTAGGATCGACAAAACCTTCGGGTTGCATCATATACAACTCTTCCTCAAGGAAACCGTTAAGGAACGCCGTTTTGACATCCATCTGCCAGATTTCATAATCAAAAAATGCAGCTATTGCTAACTTGATTCTGACGGACTTAAGCATCACTACGGGTGAGAATGTCTCATCGTAGTCAACTCCTTGAACTTGTGAAAAACCCTTTGCCACAAGTCGAGCTTTATAAACGGTCACATTGCCGTCAGCGTCCGTCTTCCTCTTAAAGATCCATTTGTTCTAAATAGCCTTGCGGCCCTCAGGCAGTACTTCCAAAGTCCATACTTTGTTCTCATACATGGATCCTATCTCGGACTTCATGGCTTCTAGCCATTTGTTGGAATCTGGGCCCACCATTGCTTCTTCATAACTTGCAGGTTCATTGTTGTCCAACAACATGATTGATAAGACGGGATTACCGTACCACTCTGGAGCAGCACGTGGTCTCGTCGACCTGCGTGGTTCGACAGAAACTTGAACCGGAGTTTCATGATCATCATCATTAACTTCCTCCTCAACCGGCGTCGCAACGACAGAGGTTTCCCCTTGCCCTGCGCCACCATCCAGAGGGATGAGAGGTTCGACAACCTCGTCAAGTTCTATCTTCCTCCCACTCAATTCTCTCGAGAGAAACTCCTTCTCCAGAAGAGCTCTGTTTTTAGCAACAAACACTTTGCCCTCGGATTTGAGATAGAAGGTGTACCCAACTTTCTCTTTTGGGTAACCTATGAAGATGCACTTTTCCGCTTTGGGTTCCAGCTTTTCAGGCTGAAGCTTTTTGACATAAGCTTCACATCCCCAAACTTTAAGAAAGGACAACTTTGGCCTTTTGCCATACCACAGTTCGTATGGTGTCGTCTCATCGAATTTTGATGGTGCCCTATTTAAAGTGAATGCAGCTGTTTCTAATGCATAACCCCAAAACGATAACGGCAAATCGGTAAGAGACATCATGGATCGCACCATCTCTAATAAAGTACGGTTACGACGTTCGGACACACCATTACGATGTGGTGTTCCAGGCGGTGTCAACTGTGAAACAATTCCACATTGTCTTAAGTGAGCACCAAACTTGAAACTCAGATATTCACCCCCACGATCAGACCGTAGGAACTTGATCTTCTTGTTATGATGATTTTCAACTTCACTCTAAAATTGCTTGAACTTTTCAAATGTTTCAGACTTGTGCTTCATGAAGTAGACATAACCATATCTACTCAAATCGTCAGTGAAGGTGAGAAAATAACGATATCCGCCGCGTGCCTCTACGCTCATCGGACCACACACATCGGTATGTATGATATCCAACAAGTCACTTGCACGCTCCATTGTTCCGAAGAACGGAGTTTTAGTCATCTTGCCCATGAGGCATGGTTCACACGTGTCAAGTGAATCAAAGTCAAGTGACTCCAAAAGTCCATCGGCATGGAGTTTCTTCATGCGCTTTACACCAATATGACCTAAGCGGCAGTGCCACAAAAATATGGCGCTATCATTTATAACTCTAACTATTTTGGTCTCAATGTTATGTATGTGTGTATCACTATCAAGATTCAATATGAACAATCCTCTCACATTGGGTGCATGACCATAAAAGATGTTACTCATAGAAATTGAACAACCATTATTCTCTGAGTTAAGAGAGTAACCGTCTCGCAATAAACAAGATCCAGATATAATGTTCATGCTCAACGCAGGCACTAAATAACAATGATTCAAGTTCATAACTAATCCTCGTGGTAAATGAAGTGAAACTGTGCCGACGGCGATTGCATCAACCATGGAATCATTTCCTACGCGCATCGTCACTTCATCTTTCGCCAGCCTTCGTCTATTCCGCAGTTCCTGTTTCGAGTTGCAAATATGAGCAACAGAACCGGTATCCAATACTCAGGCACTACTACGAGAGCCGGTTAAGTACACATCAATAACATGTATATCAAATATACCTGATTTTTCTTTGGCCGCTTTCTTATCAGCCAGATACTTGGGGCAATTGCGCTTCCAGTGACCCATACCCTTGCAATAGTAACACTCTGTTTCAGGCTTAGGTCCAGCTTTGGGTTTCTTCGTCGGATTGGCAACAGGCTTGCCGCTCTTCATTGAATTACCCTTCTTGCCTTTGCCGTTTCTCTTGAAACTAGTGGTCTTATTCACAATCAACACTTGATGCTCTTTACGGAGTTCAGACTCTGCGACTTTCAGCATCGCAAACAACTCGTCGGGAGACTTGTTCATCCCTTGCATGTTGTAGTTCAACACAAAGCCTTTATAGCTTGGCGGCAGTGATTGAAGGATTCTGTCAGTGATAACTTCTTGCGGGAGTTCAATCCCCAGCTCAGCTAGACGGTTTGAGTACCCACACATTTTGAGCACATGTTCACTGACAGACGAGTTCTCCTCCATCTTGCAAGCATAGAATTTATCGGAGGTCTCATACCTCTCGATTCGGGCGTTCTTCTGAAAGATAAACTTCAACTCCTGGAACATCTCAAATGCTCCATGACGCTCAAAGCGACGTTGAAGTCCCGGTTCTAAGCCATACAAGACTGCACATTGAACTACTGAGTAGTCCTCCTTACGTGCTAACCAAGCGTTCTTAACATCCTGATCAGCCGTAGCGGGTGGTTCATCTCCTAGCGCAGCATTAAGGACATAATCCTTCTTCCCAGCTTGTAAGATTAGCTTAAGATTACGAGCCCAGTCTACAAAGTTGCTTCCATCATCTTTCAACTTAGCTTTCTCTAGGAACGTATTAAAATTCAGGGTGACTGTTGCGTGAGCCATGATCTACAACACAAATATATTCAAAGTGGACTTAGACTATGTTCAAGATAATTAGAGTTTAACTTAATCAAATTATTCGCTAAACTCCCACTCAAAAAGTACATCTCTCTAGTCATTTGAGTGGTTCATGATCCACTTACACTAGCTCAAGTCCGATCATCACGTGAGTTGAGCATAGTTTCAGTGGTAAGCATCCCCATGCTAATCATATCATCTATATGATTCATGATCGACCTTTCGGTCTCATGTGTTCTGAGGCCATGTCTGCACATGCTAGGCTCGTCAAGCTTAACCCGAGTGTTCCGCGTGCGCAACTGTTTTGCACCCGTTGTATGTGAACGTTGAGTCTATCACACCGGATCATCACGTGGTGTCTCGAAACGACGAACTGTAGCAACGGTGCATAGTCGGGGAGAACACAATTTCATCTTGAAATTTTAGTGAGAGATCACCTCATAATGCTACCGTCTTTCTAAGAAAAATAAGGTGCATAAAAGGATTAACATCACATGCAATTCATAAGTGACATGATATGGCCATCATCACGTGCTCCTTGATCTCCATCACCAAAGCACCGGCACCATTTTCTTGTCACCGGCGCCACACCATGATCTCCATCAACGTGTCGCCATCGGGGTTGTCGTGCTACTCATGCTATTACTACTAAAGCTACATCCTAGCAAAATAGTAAACGCATCTGCAAGCACAAACATTAGTATAAAGACAAACCTATGGCTCCTGCCGGTTGCCGTACCATCGACGTGCAAGTCGATATCATCTATTACAACATGATCATCTCATACATCCAATATATCACATCACATCGTTGGCCATATCATATCACAAGCATACCCTGCAAAAACAAGTTAGACGTCCTCTAATTTTGTTGTTGCATGTTTTAAGTGGTGACCATGGGTATCTAGTAGGATCGCATCTTACTTACGCAAACACCACAATGGAGATATATGAGTTGCTATTTAACCTCATCCAAGGACCTCCTCGGTCAAATCCGATTCAACTAAAGTTGGAGAAACTGACACCCGCCAGTCATCTTTGAGCAACGGAGTTACTCGTAGCGATGAAACCAGTCTCTCGTAAGCGTACGAGTAATGTCGGTCCGAGCCGCTTCGATCCAACAATACCGCGGAATCAAGAAAAGACTAAGGAGAGCAGCAAAACGCACATCACCGCCCACAAAAACTTTTGTGTTCTACTCGAGAAGACATCTACGCATGAACCTAGCTCATGATGCCACTGATGGGGAACGTCGCATGGGAAACAAAAATTTTCCTACGCGCACGAAGACCTATCATGGTGATGTCCATCTACGAGAGGGGATGTGTGATCTACGTACCCTTGTAGATCGTACAACAGAAGCATTAGTGAACGCGGTTGATGTAGTGGAACGTCCTCACGTCCCTCGATCCGCCCCGCGAACCGTCCCTTGATCAGTCCCACGATCTAGTGCCGAACGGACGACACCTCCGCGTTCAGCACACGTACAGCTCGACGATGATCTCGGCCTTCTTGATCCAGCAAGAGAGACAGAGAGGTAGAAGAGTTCTCCGGTAGCGTGACGGCGCTCCGGAGGTTGGTGATGATCTCGTCTCAGCAGGGCTCCGCCCGAGCTCCGCAGAAACGCGATCTAGAGGTAAAACCATGGAGATATGTGGTCGGGCTGCCGTGGCAAAGTTGTGTCAAATCAGCCCTAAAACCTCCGTATATATAGGGGGAAGAGGGGGAGCCTTGCCTTGGGGTCCAAGGACCCCTAAGGGCTTCGGCCGAGCCAAGGGGGGCAGCCCTCCCCTTCCAAACCGAGTCCAACTAGGTTTGGAAGGAGGAGTCCTTCCCCCTTTTCCCACCTCCTCTTTTTCTTTTCTTTTCTGTTTGATGTTTCTTCCTATGGCGCATAGGGATCTTATGGGCTGTCCCACCAGCCCACTAAGGGCTGGTGCGCCACCCCCAATGCCTATGGGCTTCCCCGGGGTGGGTTGCCCCCCCGGTGAACTCCCGGAACCCATTCGTCATTCCCGGTACATTCCCGGTAACTTTGAAAACCTTCCGGTAATCAAATGTGGTCATCCTATGTATCAATCTTCGTTTCCGGACCATTCCGGAAATCCTCGTGACGTCCGTGATCTCATCCGGGACTCCGAACAACATTCGGTAACCAACCATATAACTCAAATACGCATAAAACAACGTCGAACCTTAAGTGTGCAGACCCTGCGGGTTCGAGAACTATGTAGACATGACCCGAGAGACTCCTCGGTCAATATCCAATAGCGGGACCTGGATGCCCATATTGGATCCTACGTATTCTACGAAGATCTCATCGTTTGAACCTCAGTGCCAAGGATTCATATAATCCCGTATGTCATTCCCTTTGTCCTTCAGTATGTTACTTGCCCGAGATTCGATTGTCAATATCCGTATACCTATTTCAATCTCGTTTACCGGCAAGTCTCTTTACTCGTTCCGTAATACAAGATCCCGCAACTTACGCTAAGTCACATTGCTTGCAAGGCTTGTGTGTGATGTTGTATTACCGAGTGGGCCCCGAGATACCTCTCCGTCACACGGAGTGACAAATCCCAGTCTCGATCTATACTAACTCAACGAACACCTTCGGAGATACCTGTAGAGCAACTTTATAGTCACCCAGTTACGTTGCGACGTTTGATACACACAAAGTATTCCTCCGATGTTAGTGAGGTATATGATCTCATGGTCATAGGAATAAATACTTGACACGCAGAAAAGAGTAGCAACAAAATGACACGATCAACATGCTACGTCTATTAGTTTGGGTCTAGTCCAGCACGTGATTCTCCTAATGACGTGATCCAGTTATCAAGCAACAACACCTTGTTCATAATCAGAAGACACTGACTATCTTTGATCAACTGGCTAGCCAACTAGAGGCTTGCTAGGGACAGTGTTTTGTCTATGTATCCACACATGTAAATGAGTCTTCATTCAATACAATTATAGCATGGATAATAAACGATTATCTTGATACAGGAATTATAATAATAACTATATTTATTACTGCCTCTAGGGCATAATTCCAACACATCTCAACCTCACATAGTATGACAAAGACCTCTTCCTATAGCCTTCTGAGCTGCTCACATGATGGACTTTAGAGTGATGATGTCGAAGAAGTTGCAGCGGCCAATAAGCATCTCAAGGACGTGCTTGTCCATTATCCCTCTAATGGCAACCGAGAGTATCTGCGTCATCATCATGTGACAGTCATGAGACTTCATCCCGCTGAACCTTTTCTTCTTGGTGTCTAGAAATCTTCTTATCTTCCCACAGTCACAGGAACTAACTTTGATTTCCGTAAGGCACTTGATGAATTGATCGACCTCCTTCGAACTTAAGGTAAAGAAAGAAGGGGGCAACAATTCTCCTCCTTCTTGTTGACTTTTATTCCCCTTGGCGGGGGCCACCTTCTCCGTCTCCGTCTCCACCATCAACTTTTAACGGGGCATGTGGAGATCCCCCCTGATCTCCAAATCTTCAAAGTCTTTCCATGCCTTCGGCCCATCCTTGGTCTTCTCCGGCATGTTCATGAGTGTGCCAAGCAAGCTCTCGAGGACATTCTTCATGATATACATTTGATCGAGGCAATGAGGTGTGTCGTGATTGGGCCAGTACTCCAAATCCTAGAAAACAAACCTCTTTTTCCATACCTTCAACAATGGCTACCACGCCTTTTCCATCTTTCCCGGCGTAGGGCACTGTTTCCAATTATTCAACAACTCGTTCATTTTGGCGCCACTCCTCTTACATGGAGGTCCTCGATGCTCATCCGAACCATTGAATCGATCTCCATGTTTTCTCCATGGGTCATCCTTTTCGAGCCATCAACGATGCCCCATGTACACGATTTTCCCAAACCCGTCATCTTTCGTTGATGTAAGCTGCTAAGACGTTGTATCATCCATGCACCTCATGCATACGCAGTATTCGTGGCACACCTGGCTTGAGGTGTACCCGTAACCAAGATAGTCATGCACGGTTGTCACCAGCGCAACTCTCATATAGAAATATTATCTTGTGCTGGCTTCCCATGTCTTGACCGGCGATTTCCATAACGTGTCTAGCTCCTCTATCAGAAGCCCCATATATAGGTTAATACTATTTCTCGGTTGTTTCGGCCCTTGAATCAACTTGGTCATGTGTATGTACTTTATCTTCATGCACTTCCATCAAGGGAGGTTGTACATCCATACAAAGACGGGCCATGTGCTGTGGTTGGTGGTCTAGTTTCCAAATGGATTCATGCTATCCGTACTCACACCAAGCATGATGTTCCTTGCACCTTCTCCAAAAAATCCATATTTGGCGTTGAATGCTCTCCACTGGCTAGCATCTGCAAAGTGTCTCGGCTTAGGATCATCTCCATTATCGGGCTTCTTCCATAGGGTCTACGAAATGCCGTTGTAGAAGAGGAGCGATCAGAAAGTACCATACAACTTTCTGAGGAGCTTTTTTTCCTGCCTTATTCTACCGAGAAGCATTGCACACTGTACGCCTGGTTTTTTCCACGTGCTCCTCGAGATAAATGATGCAATCGTTCATGCATGTGTGGTATCTAATGTGCGTCAAATCAAGAGGGCAAACAATTTTCTTGGCCTCCTCGACACTGGTAGGACACACGTTCCCCGCAGGAAGAACTTTATTATGTAGATACTTCAAGTGCTCATCGAGGCTTTTATTTGTCCATTTGTTTTTGGCCTTCGTCTTTAGAAGTTCGAGCGTGAAACTCAAGCAGGTCACCTCGGTATCGCAACCATCATATAATGGAGTCTTCGAGTCTACTTCAAGTTGCGTCAGCTTGGCCTCCTCACTAGAGGTAACTCTATCGCTAGTCGTACTCTTGCGAAGGAGGTCTCAACATGAGGGTGTTGCACGACTGAACTTAGTAGCGTCGAAGACAGCCTCGTGTCCGTCGCCTCTTCTCTGCCACAAGTTTAGGGGGCATGCCCTGGGGGTAGGGCGCTCCCCTAGGTTTGTAGCCACCCGGTGGGTCCCCTCCTGATGATTATTTTGCCAATAATTGTTGTATATTCCAAAATAATTCTCCATCAATTTTCAAGTCATTTGGAGTCCAAAAAAATCCAGCTCTTCTATAGGACTTTCTGGTCGAGAATTCCAGTTGCCGTTAATTTTCTTTTTTGAATAATTCTTGCAAAATAAGAAAAAATATATAAGGATTGCATCATAAAAAGAAGTAATGACTGAAAACTTATAATCATCAATAGGAAAACATGATGCAAAATGGACATATCACAAAACATCCTACTCCTTCTTTGTGTGTGGTTGATTTGGTGAATGTGAGCTTACAAGTTTTCTCTCTTAGCGGAGATAGTGGTGTTGCTCCTAACTGGCTTGTACCAAGTGTCCAACCCTGGTATGGAGCGGATCTAGGCCAAAGCATGTGAGAATAGTCTCCATGCCCCCACCCTTTCACTCAGTAGCTAGGTCCTCTTATTATATCTCAAGGGGTAACACAGTTGCTTTGTTACTAAGGATCATACCCTTCGTGACAAGGTAGATACGTGTGTTAAATATGTGATGAATTATCATCATCTTCTGGCTCTGGGAATAATCGCATGTCTTGTCAACATGGACCATGATGCCACTTGGGTTGGCATGATACCCCTTTGTACATGTGTTCACTATGCGATGAATGATGGGGTGACTCATCCCTCGTGTATTGTCCCTCACTAGCACGCCTGGACCCCCACCGAGTGACACAAAAGTTCTATCTACATAGAGCAGACACGCCACACGCGAGAGGGAGGCTATTGCTTATTGTCGATGCTTGCCAAGTTCGGGTCACCTAGAGTCGTCATTGTCGTGTGTGGGCATTCCCAAGTGTTGGCTGTTCGGGATTGCTGCCAGACTGTTAAGACTAATACTTCCCATATCTCACTTGCTCGGAGAGGGTTGCTTAAGTCTTCAACAAATATTTGTGTGGGATTTCGAAGATTGGGGTCATAACCTACCATGGTGTCGCTTGTGCGGGGCGTCACCAACAATGAAGCACCAGGAGGAGGAGGAGGATGCCCGAGGGGGTTGCTACGACTGGCGATGGTGATCCGAGCACCGTTAGAGTTGCCGATAACTTTTTCAATGTTGATCTGCACGAGCGCCCCCACCTTGCGCGCCAAATGTTATCGCACGTGTGCATAGCACACGTGAGACACAAAGAATTGAAGACTTCCCTTGACGATTCATATAGAGGGTATGAGGTGTGGAACTATCTTAGCCGTGAGCAGGCAAAAAGGACACGGTCACTTACCCATGTTCGGGCCGCATGGCTGCATAACACTCCACTCCTTTGCGTGAGGTTGATTTGTTGGAAAGTGAGCTTAAAAGTTTATTCCGGGAGCACATAAAGTGGTGTTGCTCGTAACTGGCTTGTACCAAGTGTCCAACCCTGGTCCGGAGCGGTTCCAGGCCAAAGTGTCTAATAATTATATCCAAGTCCCCTCCCCCCTTTCCCTAGTAGGTAAGTCCTTCATTTATCTCAAGGGGTAACACAATTTATTCATTACTAAGGATCATACCCTCCCATACAAGGTAGGTACGCGTCTTAAAGATGTGATAAACAATCATCGTCTTGTGGCTTCGAGGAACAATCGCCTCTCATGTCATCACCGACCATGGTGCTGCTTGGGCTGAGCATGACACGCCTCTCTACATGTGTGCATCATGTGGTGAATTATTGGGTGAATCATCCCATGTGTCGTGTCCCTCTACTAACACGCTTATACCCCCGCGAGGCGGCAAAAAGATATGTCTATGTGGAGTGGATGCGCCACACGTAGGAGGGGGAGATAGCTTAATGTCGATGATTGCTGAGTGCGGGTCACATGGGGTCATTGTTGTCGTTCTTTGGCATTACCGAGTGTTGGTCGTCCAAGCTTGTTGCTAGATGGTTCAGGCTTGCACTTCCCATATCTCGCCTGCGCAGGAGAGGGGTGCTTAAATCTTTCTCAATGATTTGCATGCCACTTCTAAGCATGGGTTCATCACTGACCATGGTGCAGCTTCGGTTGGGCATCACTGACCAAAAAGAAACACGAGGAGGAGAAGGATGCATGAGGGGGTTGGTGGGACTAACAATGGAGTTCCTAGGGCCGTTAGATCTGCCCACGAATTTGTCAATGTAGATCCACACGAGTGCCCCTACCCAGCATGCCAAATGTTGTCATGTGTGTGCAAAACAAATGTGAGACACAGAGAACTGATGGCGTCCCTTGTCGGTTCATAGTAGGGAATAGAGGTGTGGATCTATCTTAGCCGAAAGCGTGCAAAAAGGACACGCTGATTTACCCATGTTGGGGCTGCATGGCTGCATAACACCTTAATCCTTATTTGTGTGTAGTTAATTTGGTGGAATGTGAGCTTACAAGTTTCCTTAGAGAGCGGAGAAAGTGGTGTTAGTCCTAACTAGATTCTACAAGAATAGGGGATCAATCATAGTCCTCTCGATAAATGAAAGTGTCGAACCCAACGAGGAGCAGGATCAAATGATAAGCAGTTACAACAAGGTTTTCTCTGGAAGTGCTATGAGTAATATTGATGGGTAGTTTAGTAGCAAGATAATTCGTATCATGTGAGAAGTAACAATAGTAGCAAGTGTGCAGCAATTCTTTTTGTAGGAAAGGACAAGCTGAAAGTACTAATATATTAGGCGAGCGCACCGGAGGACGCATGGGAATTTCTGTCTAGTCATGTTCATCATGTTGAGTTGGTTCGTGTTTCTTACTTTGATAATTTGACATTTGCATGGACCGGTGTTAAGGCGCTATTCTTACTTGAACAAGCTACCCTCTTATGAGTACCCCTATCGCAAGCATCCACAACTATGAAAGAAGAATTAAGATAGATCTAACCATAGCATGAAACGTGTGGATAAAAATGAGCCCCTCATGAAGCAACACATAAACTGGGGCTCAAGCTTCTATCACTCTCGCAACCCATCATCTACTTGTTACTCCACAATTCCCTCTCTTAGGCCCATAACATGGTGAAGTGTCAGGTGGTTGATGTTCACACGAGACCACTAATAGAAGGAACAACATACACATGATCAAAATATCGAACGAATACCAACTTCACATGATTACTCATAACAAGACTTCTCTAATGTCCTTGGGAACAATAGTTACTACTCACACCTCATCACCATGTTCAAGATCAGAGGTATAATAATGGTGATCAAGGATCGGAACATAATATCTTTCACCAAGTAAACTAATTTGCATCAACTACAAGATGTAATGCACACTACTAGTAACCCACATGTACCAATATGAGGTTTTGAGACAAATATTGAATACAAGAAATGAACTAGTAGGGTTTGATATGAGATGGTGTTGGTGAAGATGGTTATGAAGATTGGTCCTCCCACACGAAGGAGGAAGCGTTTGTGATGACGATGGCTTCCATTTACCCCTCTCAGAGGGAAGTTTCCTCGACAGAATCTCCCTGTCGCAGAGCAAAAGGGCCTCTTCCTAGATTTCCGCCTTGAGACGATGGCGCTTCATCCCAAAATTATCCTTATGATTTTTTCTATGGTAAAATACAACATATAGAGAAGAGGGGGGTCAGGAGACCTACTGGGCCCCACAAGCCGTGATGACGCGCCCAGGGGCGTGGGCCCCTCTCGTATATTTTGTCCCAATAATACTCATATATTCCATCAAAATTCTTCGTGAACTTTCAGGTCATTTGGAGTCCCGTTATTTTTCAACCTTTTTCCTTGTTTTCAGGTCTAGAATTCCAGTTTCCAATAATTTCCCTCCTTATTGTGTACCTTGCATATTTAGATAGGTAAAACATAAGAATTGTATCATAATGAGGAATAGTGGACAAGACAAGAATATCATAAATATCAGTAAGAATTCATGATGCAAAATGGATGCAGTAGTGCAGGCGACTCATATACAAACGGTTTTTACCCCCTTTCCACAACGTTGTTTTAAACCATCACCTTGCTTGCGTGGGTGATAGTGGGGCTATCCCACACAAAACCAATAAATTGTCGGCAATGCCTACGTTCGGTCACACACGCCACGTGAAACTAGAACGTGTGTGTTTTGGACCGCCATCGCAAACAGAAATATTGTAGAAGTCATGTGAGATGTTCCTAGCATCCCACATAGGGGATCCCAAAGATATGTTTGCGTTCATACTGTACATCACACATAATTTTTTGCATAACATCGTCTGTGATAGAGGTGGCCATCACACACGGTGCTTTGAAGAAACTATTTGGCATAGGTTGCCCATCACACACACTTTTCATGTGAAAACGTTTGTGAAAGGGTGGCCTAACACACGCAGTTGTTGGCGGGAAGTCGTGTGCAATTGTTACCTGATCCAACACGCCAACTTGCTAGAAACCGTGTGGGTTTTTTGAAGTCATCACTCAAGGTGTTGTGTGAGAAATCGTCTGCAATTGGAAACCCCAATAATCAGCCTAATTGCTTTATTATTTATAATCCTGTTAGTAATGAAATTGACACTTCATATCAATCACACAATATATCTCATATTCGTATTACGGCAACTTTGATTTCATAATTGAAATACATTAGAGTACAACATCATATTGGTATATAGTACCTAGCTACCCAATTACACGAGAAGACCAAGTTGCACATGTAACATCTAAAACCTTTGGAAACTAGCATAATAGACGGTAAATAGACAGATGTATCTCATCTAGAATGATGTTTAAGCGGAAGGCAAATATTGATCCTGCACTAATGTCGAAGGTCCTTGCAACTTTAGGTCAGTCCATGTGGATGGTTGCCCGCCCGTCCTTCATCCTCTTGTGGAATATTTCAAGATTATATAGTGGGAGTTTTATGGATACCTTCCTTGCCTCTTGACCATATAGGTGGTTTGAAATGTACTCATTGATGAAGTGCTTTGGAAAGGACTCGAGACAAAGATATGGATAAATTTCATTTTGAAAAATTGAAATGTCGCAAAGGAAAAAAGACAGGGTAAAAGAGATTGTATCCTATAGTTCATTGATGTCTTCTTCATTGTGCACACAAATATCTTGTTGTTTTTCGTCGCTAGTTTCTTTATCATAACAAACTTTCCAAGTTTCTTGATTCGACTTATATTCGTGAATACATCATTTACCCACATACAAAATGGGTCAAACAGCGGGTCTAAACCTCTTATAGAAGGACCTACGTGTGCAAGACCAGATTATTAGAAACCTAAATATTAGAATGGTTCCTGCAAATGAACAATAATGTTCTATTAGCCAAAGGATCATGAATGTGCAAACCTCGATGGTAAACTTCTGTGCCTCCCTTTGTTTCCCCCGTAACATATTAAAGATAGATATTGATCAGGTTATAAGTTAGACTTGGCATGCTATCAGTAAGAATATGTTACTATAAAATAAAGACATTCTAGATCCAACATATTAATTTGAGCCCCATACAAAAGCCAACCGTGCGAAGAACTTAGAAATATAGCAACTTTATGTTTCACATGTATTTAGTATATCCAAATTTGATTTACTTCTCACATGCATAACAATGTAAAATTGTACCAACAACAATCGAATATCACATTTTAGATGATCACCAAAACAAATGAACGGAACAGTTAACTGAGCATCACAATGAACAATAGAACATACTAGAAGGTCATATTGCATAGTAGCGTTACATTGTATATTTCACTAGATATTCTTAGGGAAAGACAGGAGCATCACATGCAACAGGTAAACCAAACATGCTTAACAGGTGTAGCTAGCTGAACATAGGTCATTAGTAATTAAGCTAAAAACAAGCTATTCCTCATCGTCGAAGATATCGATAACGATGGTCTTGGAAGAGGGTGAGGCCTCCAAATTGTGGGTGGCTTCCTCGTAGTGATGAGTGGCCTGAGCCTGTCCGGGCACCAATGAGTCGGCTCTGGAGCTCAGGAAAGCACGATAACACTTGGGAAACAACTTGTAGCCTTTGTCGAAGGCACGAGCGTAGCCCTCGATAAAACACCATGAGCTGTCGTTTAAATCGCCCAACCATGTGGCGACGTCCGCGCGTGAGGCGTCATTGGTAGCCTTGACAATGAGGTGCTCCTCCTAGATCTGGGGGTCGGCACACATGGCAACCATCGCTACCTCATCCTCGCATGAAGCCACGATTTGGTTCTCCCCTGCCAAATGCTCCTTGGGATCGTGGCTATAATGAGTGCACGATGGATTTCATCGGCGATTATTTTGGAGGATGGGGTAGTGATTGGGGTGGAAGGTGTCGTGTCAGCAGTCGGGCCATGTGGGATGGAGGAGGAGGGGTGTAGGGGGAGGGGGTATGGGGAAGGTGTGGATTACCTGACTAGATGGAGGAGGTTAAGCAGCAGGAAGGGGTGTCGCCGACGAGGAGGCGACCCTGTAAGAAAGCCGTGAAGGTTTGAACTTTGGAAAGTAAGGGGGAAGTAGGGAGAATATGGATTTTGGCTAGTACGAGGGATGGGGAGGTAGATATTTGCGCGGTGGCCCAAAATTTCGTTCGGTGCAGCGAGAAACTGGTGCATGCAGTCACATAGGACACAATATTTTTATCTGAACTGTGTGCAATATCTAGCATCACAAACGAATACTATAGTTTATCCAGTGTTTGATGAGACTGGACATAAATTGTTTGGTCATTTTCATTTGGAAGAGAAGATGTGGATACTGCGACAAATTTGGTCCGAATCTCCCTCGTTATGGGGGTCATCCACGTCTTTGCTTAATTTAACATCACTTGGAAATTTGAGTACTACATAAAAGACCTTACAAGACTACCCACACTTACTTAATCGGGCAATTAAAAATACTTAGTTGAACTAAACAATATTACTATAACAAAAGACCAGCGCTTTAGACAAAGAATTATGTTCCTCCTAGCACCTCCTCGATAATCAGCTCCCGCTTACAACCTCCAGGGTAAGGAGCTCCATGACATCCATTGCCACAAAATCCACCAGTAGCTCGCAGTCCCTGTCCATCATTTCATTGGATAAGGCCCCACAAGATGTTCGTGGGTGGCCTTGGTCCGGGCATGGACAACTACCACCTTGGCTAGGGAAGCCACCAACAAATGGACCCATGCTCGAGCACACTCAGCGATTCTCAACTCATCGGTCGTGGGTTGTCGACCAATGTAGGACAAGGCCTTTATGATTTGTGTAGTGAACGACACAAGATGGGTGTGGGCTGCCTCGAGATGGGCATGGGCAGCGCCATGAGGGCTACGGTGACCCTCGAGAAACTGGCAGCCGATGTAATGTTCTCTCCATTTGCTATCCCTGTCGCGGTTGCTGTTGCCGGCCTCTCAACTCCAGCAGCCGCCCTTTTAGTTGCTGCAGCCGCCCAATCGGAGGTAGTGGCCGCGTTCAAGCATCTTGAGAGCATGCTCAATGCTGATGCGGCCGCGCTCGGGTTGAAGTGGGTTATCTAAGTTTCCCTCACGACAGGGATCCACGTCCCCATCTTTCACCGGCGACGATTTAACAGGAAAATGGCCTTAAGGAGTGAGTGCGGTAAAATGGACGGTGGTGGATAGTAGCCAACGAAGATTTCAGCCTAAGCCATGTATGAGGATTGGCCCAAGATATTTTCCACTTCATCACACACGATTCATGCACATTAACTATTTGTGATATACTTTATTTTCATATAGTTTTTAAAATGAAAAATTAGGTAACTTCAATAAAGGACGATGCTTGGATTGCAATAAGATTTATTTGTAGTGAACACAGAACAATAGTGGTGTCTTGATAAAATATGAAATTATCGAGGGTTCGATTGAACGTTTTTCTTATATATTAATTGAATTTTCTAGACATTCAATGTGTATAATTCAATTTTGAACTACAGTCACGAGGTCGAGTTCATCATAATGGATTGGAAAATCATATAAGTGTCCATGGCTTCATCTTTTATGTCACAAGCAAGAATTGAGAATAAGTTTCAAACAACTCAGGGGTCTTGGCTCGGCCGCAAACATTTACAAATTTGGTTTTAGTTTATTGTAAATCCAAAACAAGTCAAAAAATTCATGAAACTTGGCATGTTGTCATGAAATGGCACATATGTGCCGTGGTAAAATAATTGTCAACTTGGTACAAGTTTGGCACAAGTGCCTTAAAAACCAGAGCTTCTCATAGGAAGTTCGTGGCCCCGGTACGTAACACGTCACATTAATTATGTCGGCGAAATGACATCCGCTCATCTTCTCGCTTTGAACTTTTTCTAGAGGCAACATAGACTAGTAAGTGTGTCTTGCTAAAATATGGAATTATTTAGGGTTCATTTTGCATTTTTATACATTAATTTAGTTTTATAGGCATTTAATGCATATAATTCAAATATGAAATACAATCACAAGGTGTGGTGCACTAGAATGGGTTAAAAAATCATATAAGTGTCCATGACTGCATATATAAAGGGGCCATGCAAGAAACGAGAAGATTTTTAAATTCATGTAAATCAAAAACTCCTTGGAAATTCATGAAAGTTGGCATGGTGTCATGACATGGCTCATATGTGGCGTGGTAAAAAAATTGTCCAATTTGGGCAAGTTTTGGCACACGCCCCTTGCAAACCGGAGCTTCTCAAGGAAAGCTATTTGTGGTTCTGATATGGAACACGTCACCATGGGAAAAACGACATTCGTTGACCCTTGTCACCTTGAATTATGGGAGCGCCTGCAGCTCATCTAGCTAAGAAATGATAAGGTTGCATTCACCTCACGTCATCAAATAGTGTTTTTACTTTATTGCCGTTCACATCGCGTCAACACGGCGGCCTGTTGTTTTTGTTGCACATCGCGTTAACCCGACGACCTGTTGTTTTTGCTGCACATCGCGTTAACCCGACGGCCTGTTGTTGCTGCTCATCGCGTCAACCCGATGGCCTGCTGTTGCGACCCCATTAAAATACATACAGTTGCCGCCTCTTTTAAAATATACAGTTCCAATTGCTTTTGAAGAACATGTAGTTGCGACCACCTCTTAAAAACATGCAGTTGCTACTTTTTTTTGAAAACGTGTAATTGTGGTCCGCTGTAAAAAATTGTAGTTTCGACCCGTTTTGAGAAGCATGCAGTTGCGATCCCTTCTTAAAAACATGCAATTGCGACCCGCTTCAAAGAACATGCAGCTGTGACCTCACCTTAAAAACATGCAATTGCGACCTTGCTTCGAAAACCATGTAGTTAAGACCTCGTCTTGAAAACTTGCAGTTTCGACCAGCCTTGAAAAACATGCAGTTGCGGTCCGCTGTAAAAACATGCAGTTTTGACCCGTTTTGAGAAGCATGCAGTTGCGGCCCCTTCTTCAAAACATGCAATTGCGGCCCCCTTTGAAGAACATGCGGTTGCGACCTCGTCTTAAAACATGCAATTGCGACCTTGCTTTGAAAACCACGCAGTTACGACCTCGCCTTGAAAACATGCAGCTTCGATCAGCCTTGAAAAACATGCAGTTGCAGTCCGCTTTAAAAACATGAAGTTTCGAGCCGTTTTGAGAAGCATGCAGTTGCGCCCCTTCTTGAAAATATGTAATCGCGGACCCTCTTGAAGAACATGGAGTTGCGACCTCGCCTTAAAAACATGCAATTGTGACCTTGCCTTGAAAACCACACAATTACGACCTCGTCTTAATAAATATGCAGTTACGACCCTGCTTTAAAAACATGCAGTTGTGACCAACCTTGAAAAACATGCAGTTACGACCCCCGTTTAAAAACATACAATTGTTATCTGATCTTAAAAATATGCAGTGTGGAGAAAAAATATTTTAAGATCATGGGGAAAAGCTAACAACATGACAAAAATAATATAAAATAAAGAAAAATGAAAAAAATAAAAATTGCATAGAAAATAAACTAGTGAAAGAAAATAAATGCGAAGGATTAACAAACACTGAAATAAAACAACAAAGTAGAAAATTAAAGCTCACGTGGCTTGATTTTTTTTGACATGGCCTCATACACATAAGTAGCTCAACAAAGTTCACGGGTTGTGGCGTGCCATGAAAATGAAAAAAGAAAACCCAACCATAACAACGTTGTACAACTAGGAAAGAGTGAATCACCGCCTAAAAGGAGAGAAAAGCTAATCATGAAGTAAAGTACCATCCAACGGCAGCTGACGTGGTGAATGAGGCCACACTAAAAACTCAGCTAGCTGAGTTCTAGCAACACCGTTGAATTATTCATAGAGGCAACATAGCCGAATAGGAGTGTCGTGCTAAAATATGGAATTATATAGGATTCGTTTGGCATTTTATAAATTTATTGAGTTCTGTAGGCATCTACTCCCTCTGTTCCAAAATATAAGTCTTTTAAGATATTCACTAGGAGTCTACATACGAAGCAAAATGAATGAATCTACACTCTATAGTATGTCTATATACATCCGTATGTAGTCCACTAATGAAACCTCTTTAAAGACTTATATTTAGGAACAGAGGGAGTAATATGTATAATTAAAATTTTAACTACAACCACTAAGTCTGGTGCATTAAAATCGGTTAAAAATTAAATATGTGTACATGGTTGCATCTTCAAGTCCCATGCAACAAATAGGAATCTATTTCAAACATCTCCGGGGCTGTTGGTTTGGCCACACAAACATTGAGACACTCGGGTTTCAAATTCATGTAAACCAAAAAATCTTGAGAAATTTACTAAACTTGGCATGGTCTCATGACATGGCACATATCTGCCATGGTAAAAAAATTGGGCAATTTGAGACAAGTTTTGGTACCAGCCCCTTACAAACCAGAGCTTCTCAAGGGAAGCCTTTGTGGTTCTGATAGGGAACACACATAACATGCCATTATGTGGGCGAAACGACATCTGCTCGCTCTTCTCACGTTGAACTTTTCTAGAGGTAACATAGACTATTTGGAGTGTCATGCTAAAATATGGAATTATATCCATGGTTATTTTACCTTTTTATACATTAACTGAGTCTCATAGGCATTTAATGTGCATAATTCGAATTTGAACTAGAGTCACAAGGTCTCGTGCAACAAAATGGGTTAAACAACATATGATTGTAGATGGTTGCATGTTCAGGTCCCATGCAAAGAAATGGATATTAATTTCAAACATATCAGGTTTTGGCCCGGCCACAAACTTTCAGAAATTTTGGTTTTAAATTCATGTAAATGAAAAACTTAACAGAAATTCATGAAACTTGGCTTGGTGTCATGATGTGGCACATAATGGCATCATAGGATTTTGTTTTCCTATTTGACACACGTTTTCTGTATATTTTTCTCTTCTGGAGGTAACATTGCAAATACTGGTTTTATCTATATTAAATATAAAACTCACACAAAATTCAAGAAATTGGGCATGACGTCATGATATAGCACAAATATTATGTGGTATTTTTTGTGTCCACTTTGGGAAAAGGAGCATATATTAATAGCCAACAAAAGATTTTCGGAACGAAGAACAGTCATGTTACCACACAAATGGTCGCATTATTTATAAACTGTCGTCATTCTAGTGCTCGTTCACGTGCTCCCGCAGGTCGCACTATTTAATGGCGAGGAGGTGTCGTGTGAGCATTTGTTTGAGTTGATGGGAGGGACACAAGTTGGCCACCGCTGTGCAGGCTCACCGGGAGGCTTTCGAGTAGTACTCTGCAAGCTCACCAGGAATCGAGCCCTTTGGCCTCCATATCCGCCCGCCTCAGTTCCAACTTGCCCATTAATGGCACTAGAGACGCTATTTAATAGGCAGCTTTACTACCCACTCACTCACAATCCTCTCTCATCGCCTCCTATTCCCCTCCACCATTCAGATCACCATGCACCTACTCCATGGCGCACAAGGATCATATGCCACTAGTATTCTGGTTTGGTGAAGTCGACACCTAGATGGAGGAGATGGAACATAAAGATGAATGGGACATCGTGGACATGGCCCTGGAAGAGCTGCACGCCATAGCAGATGCTGCCCTGACGTACTCACTAGCAACCATCCGTGCACCCGCGCCAACAACCATCCCTGTGGCATTTATGGGCTGGTCACCACTAGTGGAAAATGGCTAGTCTCAACTTACGTTAGTGGTGCGCCGTTTCTGGCCAAAGCTAGCACTCATATTTTCAAATAGTGCTGGTGTGGCCAAATTCGTACGCCATAGCTATTAGCTTAGTGCTGGCGTTGCACATTAGGCTCGGTATTGCGCATTCAGGACCAATAGTCCCATGCTAGCACTGTCGGCTCTCACGGCAGTTATAATCCTTTATTGATCCATCCTCACTCTCTCGATCCCAACTCCACCAGTCCACCGCCGGCCCGCCCGACATCATATTCCGCCCATCGCTGCCCCGATCGATGCCTAAAGGTACCGCCCGACCCGATGCCCGACGCCGCCCGTCGCCTCACCACCTAACGGCTGATGACGCCCGTCACCGCCTCGCCCAAAGCCCTCCGCCACCGTCGCCCGGCCCGATGCCTGACGCCACCCCAAGACTCTCGTCCCTGTCGATCACCTCTGCGTCTCCTTGGGACTGGTATATATGTTCCTATCTGTGCTTCTTTTTTATGATAGAATGCTACTCCCTCCATTCTTTTTTGTGGTAGAGTGTAGATTCATTCATTTTGCTTCGTATCTAGTCCATAGTTGAATCTTTAAAAATACAAATATTTAGGAACAGAGAAAGTAGATTGCTAGAAACTAATTCACCATAATAGAAAATACTACAATGCTAGATTGCTAGAAACTTATTCGCCATGATAGAAAAAACTAGAACTCTAGATTGCTAGAAACTAATTCGCCATGATAGGAAAAACTAGAATGATAGATTGCTAGAAACTGAGTCGCCATGTTAGAAAAAACTAGCATGCTAGATTGCTAGAAAATTATATGCCATGATAGAAAAAGCTGGAATGCTAGATTGATAGACATAAACTCTTATACTACTAATGTTTAGTTCATCAATACTACTAGATTACTAGAAACTAATTCGCCATGGTTCGTAATGGTTCGTACTATATTACTAGAAACTAATTTGCCATGGTTCACACATGGACAATTCATCAAGCAAGAAAGAATCGATGGGCAACGTGGTGCAATGCAGTCAGTGGTTCTTAGAGTGGAGCATCAAATTTTTTGAAAAACACAATTCCGTAGTGAAGAAAGAAAATAATAGTCTACTTCCAGAGGGTGCTAATGACCTCACTAAGTCAAGCAAACTCAGGGAGCTAAGGGATCAGTTGAGGGAGGAGAGGGATAAATTAAATTTAAAGAAAAAACAACTGAGGAAACAGAGGGTTGATCTATAGACAACCGTTATTCATTTCAAACAAGATGGAGAGAGCAACCGGAAGAAGCTGTGTTAGATTCGGACAATCCTTGATGATGAAGAGTGGTTAGTTCATCAGGTATAATTAAGTTTTAAAATATATGTTTATGAATATGCATGTTTAAATGATCAATAGCAAGTTTTAACTATGATGTATACGAGTATTTAAAATTATCAGTACTTTTTGTGAAGTATAACCTCTTAGTTTTTGAAGTAGTATTTTCTTTATTATCCAAAAACAAATTACTGGCGTTGGACAAATGGACACAACATAAATATGTAATATATTGCTGGGGTGGGACCAAACGCCGCCACTATTTTTAGCTATGGCGCCCTATTGGTGGCCTTAGGTGTATACGCTAGCAAGACCCTTGTTCCACGCCATAGCGAGTCTTTTCTGCACCAGGGCACCGAGCTTTTTCATAGAGCAGGAATCCGCGAGCGTCAGCGAGGTCCCGTAGACCCCAGCGAGCTCATGTACCTACAAGCGCCAGCGCCTTGTGTGTGCCCCTGCATCGCTTGTATCGGTCCCCGTGCGTGTGCTCGCACCCATCATGTTGGTCCCCGTGCGCGTGCGTGCACCCAACAATCATGTGCCCGTGCGCACGCATGCACCCGTTACGCCCCAACTGATTTGGACGCTACCGTCAACATCTTCCTTGCAGCGTCGCTAGTCGCTGGCTGCTGGCCCCCTGCCAGTCGATCGCTTGATGACCGACTCCTTGACATGGAAATCTAGAACATTCTTGTCTCGTTTGAAGAATTAAACAACTAAGCCCCAAAGAACGACATCCTCGGTGCAGGACACCGCCATGGCAACTAGTTTTCCTTATATTGTATCTCGATCATATTAAGGTAAAGTCAAAGATTGACTGAATGAAATCTATGGTTTTGTCAACTAAGTATATATCTCTGAATTCACATAGTAAGAAAAATCATTGTTTTCTTTAAATGAACACTCATCACAAATGGTTCACATTGAATATCCGTTTCTAGTTTGACAACTATGTTTCCTTCGCCCATAAGGCAAGTGAAAAAATTGTGCGAAGGATTGGTGCAATGAGTCTCTGCAAATGTTTCTTTAATATGACCCATGTGCTTAGTACATACAATCTCAGAACATTGCGTCTATCATATTTAGTAAATTGCCATTTGTCAAACTGGAAACATTGGCATTTGTCGATCTAGTAACATTGTCATTTTTCAACATTATAGCACTACCATTTATCAAAATTTGCAGGAAAAAAATCACAACTAGGGGGAAATTTCGCAACTAAAATTCACTAAATATGGATTTCATTCATAAATTAAGTATGGGTCTTTATACAAAACATTACAACTCAACAGCTGAACTGAACAAACTTTTCCCCAACTGTTGCCAACAACGTACTAAAATAGCTAAATTAAAGTAGGTGATATAGTTGAACCATATCTATAGTTAGATGAACCAAACAAAATAGCCCCTAAACACTAGTACAATGGAGGTGCTTTGTACTACTTCCAACAGAATCGAGCGTGCTTAGTAAGAGCAAGTGGAGGAGGAGCCTGCTGATGAGTTGGTGGAATAGTGCCCGTTGCCCGCCGGTGCTGGCCTATGACGCTCAAGACGCCCCTCTCAAAGAGATGGGACTTGACGTAGATCTCCAAATTTCATGTCGCCGTTGCGGCTTCTCCTACGGCCAGAACATTGGTGAGCTTATTTATGTGCCCGACCTGGCGCTCCACCTTGTGGGGGTACGACGATCTATGGGACCGGAAAGGTCCCTTTTGCTATGGTTCTATGGGAACTACAGGCGCAGAAAGAGCATAGCCGACAGCTATGTGCATGGAGTTTTAGACTGGTTCTGGCCTCTCGGAAGAGTAAAACCATAAATCGTGTGTTTTGATGGATTAAGTGGATGATCACAATACATGTGCGCTCGCCCGACAAAGGATGCTCGAGGGCACGAGCTATGCATGTGGAATGAACAGAGTATTGAGGCTCCTAAAGGTATCCATAGACCTCCTTTTATAGTCCAAGGGGTTACCATAGTGGCTAAAATCAGTCTTTTCATGGGAGAATGGTCCACAAGCTAACTGCCAAAACTACTAACAGAAGCAACAGTGCGAAATACCTAACTCTGACAGATAGAGACAAATGCATTAAATGCGCCCTGAGGTGGCACACTAGTGATGTTCCCTGGGAAGAATTGCCTCGCCTTCTGTGTTGTTTCCTAACTACCTTCTATTTGCTTGACACGCCATGAGATGAATGTTAGTAAGGTGGTTGCATGCCCTGACTAGACCCACCTAACCGCCTGCCTGCTTGACACCTCACTAACACTTACAATCTTCGTGATGAGGTGGAGCGGTAGAGATCTGGAGGGCTCCTCCCGGGCCTGGAGGCTGTCAGGTTTTCCTCCTCCCAATAAGGTGGCTTGTCGGGGCCTTGTTTCTAGTCTTCTATCATTGTGCTTGAAGAATGGCATTGGTCGGCTAGGTCTTGCTGGTCTAGAGGCCACGTCTTCCTGTGTACAAGTTTGGGTACTAAAGCCCCCATATTTTATTACACCGGCAGTAGCCCCCAACCTCGGCCACACATGCGTCCATAAAGTTTATTGGGCTAGGCCCAAAAATAGTGCACATGCACATACTGCCGCAATTCCCTGCGATTATGATGATTCTTACTACTTTCCCATCATGCACTTTTACTGCAGATCGTGGGAGAGGTGGAGCGAGGTGGCGCGTGTAGAGTGTTTATTGGGAAGATGCGAGCTTGTCGAACAGGAGGTGCGGCCTTCGGCAACGAGTCGTTTTGTCCGCCGCTATTTTGTTTATGACACGTGTCATGTGTAGGGAGTGGTATAGGCGAACTTGGGTGGTCGTCACAGCGGCGCGTGACTGCTCCTTAGGACAGTGAAGAGTCGTCCTCCCTCGTCTTCCCCCTATAAGAAGGGGTTTGAGGGAAGCGTTTCTCATTCATCTACCTTTTAGTTGTTGCCGTTATTCTTCCCAATCTTTTCCTTTTTCTCCGAGGAGCCACCATCGCAATGGCGAGGGGAACATGACACGGTCGAGCCCAAACTAAGTGTTTGTCTCAAAGACCTCTCCCGAGTCGCCTGCTGAGGCGGCAAAAATAGTGGTTGGCGCTGGTTCCCGAGGTAGGGGCGTGGCTATGGACCATGGGGGACGGAATGCTCCCTGTTGTAGTGGCCATGGTGGCTTACCTTCGCTGCTGACCCGAGTGAACCCCCTGCATGGGACGCGGGGCATGAGTTTGTGGTTTCGCTGCATCGATGCTCCCTCAGCTAGTTGCGGCTGCCAGGCTCTTTTGCCAGGGCCATGGAAGGTAGGAGGCCAGCGGGCCTGTGGATCCGAGAGGATGGATGCTGCAACAGGCATGTATGGGTGGCGGTCGACTTCTCCCCTAGCGGCGCCATCTTCCTGACACGGGGGTGGAACACGTTCCCAAGCATTCATGGCTTAGGTCCAAAGCATATTCTTCACTTCAGGTTTGACGGGGATACCATGCTCTCTTTCAGATTCTTTCGGAGCTCCGACATCCAGCTAGATTGCTGTGCACAAAGCTCTAGCAACAGCTGGCTTGACACCTCTAGTTATGATGACGATGATTATAGCCTTCCATGAGCGAAGCTCGAGGGCGACAACTTCGAGTGGGTGCGACGGCGCCGTGGCGGGGTTCGGAAAGGAGCCGTCGCATCTTGCCTTGGCTGGTCGAACTTGGTGCTCCACCCGCAAGGCCTCGTTTCCGGACCAATCGCCACATTGTAGTTGGTGATTTCCTTCCGCGCGTAAGTAACACCCTATGTAATCCTGCGAGAAAACATGCAAAGAATATCATAGGGTACTGCCCCATTAAATGTCTTAAATTCCTGTCGTGCCTTGACGAAAGTGTGCACTTTCTTTCTTTTTCACCTTTCCTATCGCGAACCCTCACTTGTGCATCTTTATTCTTTACATTTTCTGGAAACGCGTGCCGTCGTGTTGCTGGTAGGATCAGCTTACCATCCTTGCAGCAACTGCTTGGAGTGTCTAGCTAAGACACCCAAGCGGGCAACAATTTTGACAAGGTCCCTATGTTTTGCTTACACGTGTGGGCATTCACCATGGGCGGGATCGAGTCCTTAGTATCCCAGCGGTGGTGCCTTCGCCGTCAGGACCTCTTCGTCGTCCTTTCACCGTTGCTTAGTGTGTTGAGTAAGCTTGAAAACACTCAAGCACACACAAAAAATTACGAAGGCCGTCCACATGCAAACCGGGTTGCAAGAAATTTTTGAATTTTTTTTACTTAGCTTTTTCTTTCGATGTTCCCTTGTTGCAAAGTGGTGGTCGTGGCGTTTGTAGGTGTCCTTGCCGTCACTACCCCCATCGGAGCCTTGCATGGGGGGTCTTCTTTTCCCTTTTGAGGAAGAGAAAGAAGATAAAATAGAGGAGGCTAGGAACCTTAGCGGTCTTGTATCCACCTTGGATATGTGATGAACGACCACAAAAGTTATGCAAGAATGCACAACATAAATATGTACTTTGAAAAAAGGTTGGGCGATACTGAGCTTTATTTACTATGCATAGGGTCATCACTTGGCTTTCTACAAAGTATTACACACTTTGACGTGAGATTTCTACAAAAGTAGTTGTCAGGAGGACCAACAATCGTTCCTCATGGGTAGAACTTGCGAAGATGCTCAGTATTCCACGAGTTCTACATAGGGGTGCCATCTTCGGTCTCTAGGCACACAGTGCTGGGCCTGGTGACTTGTACTACCCGGTAAGGGCCTTCCCACTTTGGCATCAACTTGTTAGATCCCTTCTTGGACTAAGTCAATTGAAGAACAAGGTCACCTTCCTCAACGCTCCTGGTGCGCACTTTGCGGCTATGATAGCGGCGCAAGGCATGTTATTATTGAGTAGCACGCAGTACGGCCTCGAGACGATCTTCCTAGAAGAGTGTGGAATCATCTTGCCATATCCGCTCTTGCTGGTCCTCCTCAAAGGCCTGCACTCAAGGTGGCCCGTATGTGTTTTTCGCGGGGAGCATAGCTTCTGCCCCATAGACGAGGGAGAAGGGCGTCTTGCGGGTAGCTCGATTTGGTGTCGTTCTGATTAACCAAAGAACTACCTAGAGCTCATCAACCCAGTGCCTTCCGTGCTTGCGTAGCTTGTTGAAAGTTCTCGTCTTGAGTCGCCACAACACTTCAGTGTTTTCCCTCTCTGCTTGGCCATTGGTCCTTGGGTGAGTAACCGACGCAAAACATAGCTTGGCCAACGTCCTAGTAATATTGCATGAAGGTGTTGCTGGTGAATTATGTGTTGTTGTCAGTGATGACCGTGTTAGGTACAAAGAAACAACAGACTCTTCCTTTGAGAAAATTGACTACTGCTAGCGTGTCTAGATTTCTCATTGGCTCTACCCCTAGTGCACTTCTTGAATTTGTCGATTGCATCTGACAAGAAATCGAAACCATCGGTAGCATAGGGAAGGGCGTGACAATGTCGAGCCTCAAACTAAGAATGGCCAGGACAGCGGTATGGTTTGAAGGGCTTGTGCGGGTTGATGTGTTTGCTTGGTGTGCTATTGGAATGCTTCACATGTTTTCACCATCGTCAAGGCATCTTGGAGGCCACTCGGCCAATAGAAACCTTGTCAGAACACCTTTCCGACAAGGGCCCGCGACCCGATGTGGGAGCCACATATCCCTCCATGTATCTCTGCCAACAGCTGGCGTCCTTCCTTCAGGCAGATGCACCTCAATTTCACCTTGTTTTGTCTCCTTTTGTACAAAATGTTGTCCATGAACCGGTACATACTCGACTGTCGGGCTACTCTTTCGGCTTGTTCTTGATCTTCCGGGAGGTCTCCAGTTTGGAAGAATCGGACGATTTGTTGTGCCCATGTGGGAACTAGGGGCTCTACGACAAGGACTAAAGGCGTTTACTCTGCCATGGGAGCATAGTATTCTACAACAAGGGTTGTCGAGCCCGCCGGAGCCTGGTGCTCAATGGCAGGTGTTCTGTGGTCCCGAGAAAGTTTCTTGGCATCCATTGGTGGCTGTGTTAGGGAATAGTTGCCGTAGTTGACCTTCCTTTTCTTGGCTCAATGATCTGATGTTGCAACGAATGACTGAGTAACTCGGAGCACAACAGTACTTGGTTCGACAGGCGACTTCTGAGGTGCTCGTTTTGACAGGTCATCGGCAATGTCATTATCTACCAGGGGATGTTGTAATGCCCAAGATGCGGTCATATCTTTATTTTGGCTCGAGAGCCTCGATATGGATAGAAGCGCATCTCGTCATTTCGCAAGAATGAGTATCGTTGCAAGTGCATGTAAAGAAGAGATGAGTATATGGAATTAGGTTACACTCGCTACAAGCTACTCATGATTATCTCAATATGAACATAAATTCAATCATCTTTCAGAAGAGGAGGGACCGACTACGGACAAAATCAAACGATAAAATGGACGTCCATCCTTGCTATCCCAGGCTGCCAGCCTGGATCCATCCTATGATCGAAGAACATGAAGAAGAATCTCCAAATAGAACAATCATCGCGCTCATGTGAAAGCATCGCTTTAGCTGAACCTCCAACTATTGTTCTAGTAATCTGTGAGCCACAGGGACTCAGCAATCTCATTTTCAAAGGTATCCAGACTAGCAAAGCTTAATGGGTGAGGTATGTTAAGTGGTGAGGCTGTAGCAAGCACTAAGCATTTATTTGAATGGCTAACTTACGAGTACAAGAATAATAGGTGGGGGTGATATACGCATAAATGAGCATGAACTAATAATTATCAAGAAATGATCCCGAACACCTACTTACGATTCAAACATAACCCCACTGTGTCCTCTCACGGATTCAGAACTCACGAGTAGAAGCAGTCACTGTTAAGCACACAGTTGGCATATTTTAGTTGAGTTCACTTCACGTTTGCAATAAGCGGGTATTAAACAAAGTTTCCAAGTTGCCACATAACCACATGCACGGCTCTTAGAAACATTCATAGTCACAAGCTGCATGGAAAACCTCAACAACTCATCCATGGTTTAAATCACGACAAAAGGGGGTCACGACAAAATACCATGCACACAAACTTGTTCAAATGACAAAACTAATTGCACATATGGATTCTATGGATTTTTCTATCCCAAAATCATACATAACATGTGGGTATTTACTTTGAAAAAATGAAACAACAATTACACAAGATTATGGCATTGATGCAAATTAGGTGAAAACAACAAGTTAAACATTTTTATCATGCATGAAAGTCGTCGGATATTGTGAATCTACACAAAATTCTACATATTATATATATATATAACATTTGAATCCGGTGCACGGTTATTTAGTTATTGCTATTTTTGAAATCCTGTTTTTGTGTAATTGTGAAATTACTCGATAATTGACAAAAATTGTAGAACGAAAAAAATGTTCACGGGCCGAAACGGATACTCGGCTAAAACAGAGCATCGGAGCAACATAATTAAGCTGCGCAAAGGGCAGGGCATAGCAAGGTGGAGCTGACCTCGGGCGAGATCTCGTGGCTCGGTGTAGCGGCCCCGGGAGGTTGGGCCTTGCGGCCAGCTAGAAGAAGTGGTGGTGCTGAAGCCCACGAGGCATGGAACGTCTAGATGGGCCATGCACAATGGGCCAACGCGGGAGGCACCGACGTTCGGTCAACACAAGCACTTCGTATCCCTCTTGTCGCTAGATGAGGACAAGGGAAGCTCTCGCGATGAGGAGGCCGGTCAGGGGCGGCACCATGGGATCTGGTCAGCGGATCACCTGATCCGAGCGACGACGAGCTCCTACGACGGCGCCATGGCGGATCTCAGAGCAGGGAGATCGGCCATGGAGATCCTAGCGGGAGGAAGATGGGAGAGAGAGATGTTACGGAAGAGGAGAGAGAGAGGCGTGTGCACGGGACCTCACCTGGCAGCAGGGCTTGGCCCAACGGGCTTGCCGGAGTTGGCCGGAGCACCAACGAGGTCAGGACAACAAGCCACGGTCAAGGTATGAGCATGATAGGGAGGAGGCCGACGGTGCGTGGGCCTAGCGGCAAAACGAATGGGCTCGAGTGGGCCCGATTCTGGTTCCATGGGCCGCGATGGAGAGGAGGCTGTCAGTGCAGATCCTGACTAGGAGGGAGGCTAGAGGTTAGGCAGAGCAAGGATAACATCTGTTAAATAGGCACGGTAACTAGGTTAGGGGTGGGTTTTAGTCCTTTTTGAAGCAATTCGATCTCGCTCGGACGGCTACGGTCGCAAAGGTTGGCTAGGTGGGCTAGGTGGATTGTAGAGTGTCTTAGGTCGAGAAGAGAGGGAGGTTTGCGGCCCGGCAAGAAAGTTTTAAAACCGAAAATGTCTTCTAATTAACCTAGCTATAGTGTTGCTTTAGGTTTAACGTTTCGGGTATCAAACGGCCCCTGAATGCGACGAAATTTAGCAGGCGACCTACCTAGAATATATGGGGACCGCATGCTAACATTAACCCCGTTCCGAGAATGTTTTATGCAAACTTTTAAAAATATTAATTTAACATGTTGCGGGCGCGCGTGTGTGGTTGGTCTCGAAACTGTCAACAACAAGAACAAATAGAACTAGAAACTAATAACATATGCAAGTTCTAATAAATGATGACAATGGAGTGTTGATGCAATGCAGATGATGCGATGATGAATGCGACAACCAAAGAAATCACACAGCGATAACGACACAAAAGGAAATCGTCTGGAGCGTCGGTTTCGGTCTGTTACACACGTGCTCCATTTGTAGACCATCAAAATGCTCCTCCAAATTGCTCAATTCATTGATGTATGCTTCCATCAGAGGACACTTGTAATATTTATTCACTTGGCGCATAAACAGCCGAGAATCCCCCCAGACTATCAACTTTTTGATACCCAGGTAGCTGCTATTCGTATTCCGCCAAGCAATCTTTCCTGCTTAGTTGTGTTGTTGGTTGACGTCTCTTGTGGCAAGTGCATCTGGATCACATACTTGAGGTGCTCTCCGGTGGGTGCGGCAAGCAGCACGCCAGCACTGGCGCTTTGCAACGAAAAAGCTCCGTCAAAGTACATGATCCATTCTTGATGATCCTCCTTACCATGTAGGTTTTTTTTCGGGATCTCTTCGTCTGGCGTGGGCATCCATTCAACAATGAATTCTACCGAGGATCTTCTATGTATGGTTGTTGTGCTCTGAAAACTTAGATGAAACTGAGGAGCTTGCCGGATGGCACTCCGAATGCGCACCTCTCGGGGTTCAGCTTCAAGTTGATCTTGTGTAAATTGGCAAAGGTTTCTTCAAGGTCTTGAACCAGCATGTCTTCGTCCTTGGGCTTGACCACAATTTCATCCATGTAGGCTTCTACAATCCTATGTAGATGTCGACCGAGACCAACCTGAGCAGCCCTCTGAAAGTTGATCCGGCACTCTTCAGTCCAAATGGCATGTGGTTGAAATAGTACGTACCACAATGAGTGATGAATGTTTTTTTCTCTTCATCTTCCTTGGCCATGAAAATCTGGTGCTAACCGGAGTAGGCGTCAAGGAAGGATAGACAGTTGCAGCCGGCGGTGGAGTCCACTATCCGGTTGATGCACGACAAAGGGAAGGGACCCTTCAGGAAAGCCTTGTTCACATTAGTGATGTTGATGCAAAGCCAACACTTCTTGTTCTCCTTCACACTATCACAGGGTTCGCTAACCATGTTGGGTGAAGGACGCCTCTGACGAGGCCTACTACTGCCAACTTCTTGATTTCTTTGAAAATGAACTCATACAGCTCTAGTGCTTGTTTTCGGGCCTTCTGCTTGACGGGCCGTGCATGGAGACAGACGTCAAAGTGGTGCACGATCACCAGCGTGGGAACACCAGGGATGTCAAATGGTTGAAAGGAAAACAAATCGACATTTGCGTGTAGGACGGAGACAAGCGCACTTTCCTATTTTCCATCGAGGGTGGCACTTATGGTGGAAGTACCGCCCTCGGCATCGGCCCGTGCGGCCACTTGGTTCATCATGGGGGTGGTCACTTTGTTCTTCTTGCTCCTGGCGGTAGAAGTCTCACGAGAATCCTGAACGGGCGTGCAGCACCATAGGGCACGCTTCCTCGAGTCCTCATCAAATCCTTGCCAGATTTCTTTCTCTTTCTCTTCCCCCTCAGGAATTTTGCTGACAGGAGAAAGTGTGTTATCAGAAGACGTTGTAACTGCCTCTCAGTACAGCTTGTCGACAGAGAGGACTGTGTCCTTGTTGTCAGTGTGGATGGTGATGATGCTCATCGGCCCTGGCATCTTGATCGTTTTGTAGGTGTGATGGGATGCTGTCATGAACTTCACCAACGCCAGTTGCCCTAGGTCCCATTGTATGGCAGGGACATCTTGGCAACGTTGAAGGTGACTCATTTTGTCCTGAAGTTGAGCTCATTGCCAAACGTCATTGGCTGAGTTATCTTCCCCTTGGGCTGCAGTTTCCCTGAGTTGACACCATGGAGGGAAGTTGTAGGCTTGAGAGCCGTGTTAAGAATCTGCAGCCGCCTTATCACATCGAGCGAGATCAAGTTCAAACCAGCCGCACTATTGACCAACATCTTTGTCACCTTAAAGTTGTGAATTGTCGGTGAGACAAACAATGGCCCACACCCGACGACAATGGTACACTCGGGGTGATCCTCTATGTCAAAAAATGATGGAAGTGTTGGACCATTTGAGGGATTTCCTTACCTCTGCCGCCGGTTCTGCCTCGTTGACATCATGAGCCCACCATTTGAGCTGCATGTGGGAGGAGGGAAAAGATGTGCCTCCATCAACACACATTGCATCCACAGCCTTCTGCAACTCCTCACCACCATATCCTTCTTCGTCCTCATCATCATCTGCTTCTTCATCGTCAGATTTCTTGTTTCCGCCTTGAGAAGGTTTCTCCTTGTGTCATTTGGCCTTGCCGTGGAGGTTGCCACGGTTCTTCTTTCAAGATCCACCCACAATGTCCTAGCCCTTCTCCTTGTCGCACCTTCCGTACTCTTGCTTCTGCTTCTCGGCAAGTTGCTCTACTTGGAAGCACTCAGTGATGTCGTGGCCTTTGGTCAGGTGAATCTTGCAGTATGGCATGTCGGTCTTCTCCCCTGTAGCAGCCTCATCATCTTCGGAGCAGGCGGGAACATCCTTGTCGGATCCCTCAGACTTGGCCTTCTTGCCGGCAGTGGAGTTGTTGGCTCCTTCGACATCCATAACTGCTTTGCCATTGCGCTTCTTGTTGTGCTACCGGCCCTTTCCCTTGGGGGCGGATGTGTTGTCATAATCGTCTGAGTCGGCTTCCGCACTGGTGTCCTCTCGAGGAATCCTTCTTCCTTGTTCAACACATGCACATCTTTCAACCAGAGCATAATGCTCGGCGATGTCCAATATCTTGTTGCTAATCATATCCTCGGACAACCGGTGATTGCGTATGTTTTTGTGGAACACAACGATCACTGCGGCAGGGTGGATGTCCAAGTTGTTGTGATGTACACGGCTGAATCTCAGGATATACTTGCGAAGGGTCTCGCTGTCTCTATGAGGAATCACATGCAAATCAATGGGCCGCCGCGGGAGATTGTGGCCCTAGTGGTACTCACCAACGAATTGGTTGCATAGATCCTCCAAGGAGGAAATAGACCCAACTGGCAACTTCAACAGCTAACTCCTCACATTGGGCTTGAGTGCCAAAGGTAGCTTTCTCATCGCGTCTCCCGGAAGCCTGTGCCGCTTTGGTGTAGATACCAAGAAACACTGATGGGCTAATCTTGCCATCGCACTTGTGTGGCACTTCTGGTTGAAGGCTCTTCTAGAAGGACAACGAACTTGCCGACCCGGGCAACCAACCTAGTAAGTTAGGTTGCCGGGTACTTCCGGTGCTCGCTCGTCGATGACTGGATTGGTGCGACCATCTCATTGGCGATGTGTTTCCCATTGCCTCTCGACAGTGGGGCACGCATCCTCCTTATGCCTGTCCTTCAAGACCTGTTGTTGATCTTTCTTCTGTCGTGGGTACGTTGAGGCGTGTGACATCTCATCCTCCATGTTGGTCCCGTGGCTATGTTGTTCCTGTTGTACGGGCGACAACACTATATGTGCTCCACCCGCCCCGCTTCCGATGGTAGGCCTTGATGGGGCCGCCTAACGTGGGTTCGAGGCTTCTGTAGCATCTAGTCGGTTGCAGTTCACGAAACTCAGCAAACTCTAGATTGTTTCCCTCGATTCTTGCATATTTTATAGAATGGGCGGGAATATCATCAGTAGTTGGGCTTACACCAGGGCTTCCCCCGGGTTTATGGTATGGATCAATTTGAGGCCTGAGTGGCGCTCTGACTCCTGACAATGCAAGAAGGAGCACCTCCCAATGTCTTCACCTGCTGTCCACACAAACCAGGGGGGGTGTTGATGATGTTGTCCCTATGCACCATGAGATTGGGGCGCAGGGGTCTTGTCCACACGTTCGTCCGAGTCGCCTGCCCCGAGACATTGGTTGCGGTGGTCTTGCAAAGCACGCAGTGGAGGCAACGTCGTACGCTCCACGACGTTATGAGTGTCACTCGCCGTGACGTCCGCTGCTGCCACCACTATAGTCCCGCCTTCAGACCTCATCAGTGCGTCTTGGGGGTTCATGACAGTTGGGTCCGGGTCGGGGCTTGCAGAGCTCCGCATGGTGTTTTGGATGCACTCTCCTATGTGGAGTGTGTGATGCCCGTCCCCAACTACGTCTCCTGTAGTGGCTGGTGTGGGCAGCTTGGACGAAGACGGAACAACTGTTGATTCTCCCTTGGCCTTCTTCGGCACCATGGGAGCTTGATGAAGATGTTGGATAAGACACGAAATGTTGGAGAAGATTAGCGCACGAAATTCCATATAGCTGGCGTGTCAAAGATTTCGAGGTACGATGATTTGTGGGACCGACAAGGTATCTTTTGCGGTGGTTCTACGGGGACTACGGGCACACAAAGAACATCACCAACAGCTGTGCACATGGGGGTTTAGATAGGTTCGGGCCTCTCGGAAGCGTAAAACCCTACGTCCTGTGTTTTGGTGGATTATGTGGATGATCACAGTACATGTGCACTCGCCCGAGAAGGATGCTCAAGGGCAGCAACTATGTGTGCGGAATGAAGAGAGTGTCAACCTTTCTAAAGGTAGCCATGGACCTCCTTTTATAGTCCAAGGGTTAGCACACTGGCCAACTCCGTCGTTTCGTGGGTTAATAGTCCACAAGCTAACTGCCAAAACTACTGATAGAAGCAAAAGTAGGAAATACCTAACTCTTATGGACAAAGATAGACGCAATGAATGCCCTATGAGGTGGTGCACTTGCGACGTTCCCTTGCAAGAATTTCCTCTCCTTCTGTGTCGTTTGCTTAGTTACCTTCTATTTTCTTGACACGCCACAGGACGGGTGTCATTAAAGTGGTTGCATGACCATGACTACATGCACCTCACCTCCTGCCCACTCGACACCTCAATGACGCTGACATTCAGCATGATGAGGTGGAACGGTGTATATCTGGAGGGGTCCTGCTAGGCACGAAGCCTGTCAGGTTTTGCTCCTCCTGGCAAGGTGGCTTGTCGGGGCCTTGTTTCTAGTATTCGGTCATTGTTGCTTGAAGGTTGGCATTGGATGGCAGGGTCTTTCCGGTCCGGAGGCTGCACCCACCTTTGTACAAATTTAGGTACTAAAGCCCCATATCTAGTATACCAACACACCTCCTTCTCTAGGAAGTAAATGTAGAGCACATGGTTTGCAACACAGAAGCCGAGCAGACGTCCTTTGGCAGCCTCCACCTCCTGCTTTCAGGCTGCGGTGGAGGAGCGGGTGATGATCCCGCCGCCTGAGGGTGGGGTCGTGTCCAAGGCGGATGATGGTCTGGTGGCAGCGACGACGATTTCCGGTGGGGTGGCCTCCACGGAGGCAACTGGCAGCAGCTGCCTTTAGGCAGTGGTGGTGGAGCGTGTAGTGGGTGGATGCGCACACCCTGCAGGGATGTCACGTGCACTACAGGCTTTATAGGACTACCGCACCGACGTGGTGAATCCTCCCAGCTGGAGCTATCGTCAGGCGGAGTGGCTGAGCAACACCGAACATTCGGTGCCATTGGCGATTGGGGAGAAGCAAACTAGATAAGCTATGGGGAGGGAGGGATGAAGGCAATGTGGAGTCGTTGGCCTTGAGGGTTTATATAGCATGCTGTCAAGCACTCGTGATTTGGGATTTCGTTGATCTGGGTAGGAAGTTAGAGCCAGCACGTTGTCAAGCATTCTATATTTGGGATTTCGTTGAGCGGGGCGGGAAGCTAGAGCCATAGCACGGTTTTGTGCACGGCAACTTGCATGTTTTTGCACAGGAATGGGATGATCAAGCTGACGCATGTCCAAAAGTGGATCGGAAGCGTGCACTGGAATCCTCAAGCTTCAACGCGGTGACAATGCGTTAGAGAGGAGGATGGGGTAATGTGCACGCAGACGTGTCATAATAATAACAAATCTATGATATTAATACAAGCAAACGAAACTTGCCAACGTTGGATCGGTAATGATTTCATAAATTAGTGACAATTGTTTGTGAGAAACCATCTACCCATAACACACACAACTTGTTCAGATGAATCCTTTGGGTTATTATTGGTGTTCCCACACAATTCTGATGAATGAATTGTTTGGCGGGTATCACACATAGATTCTTATGGTAACTCATTTGCGTTCTGTTGGATCAGCGCAAATGGTTTATCTGAGTCAACTGTATGTCGTACTTAACACACCATACATATTTTCTTAATTGCTTGCGTTATTTCAGGTAATTCCAAACAATTCCTAAGAACCAACTATATGCCATGTATCACACACACATATCTTTTCTGAATAATATTTGATGGATCCGCCATCACACACATGTCATTGGTGATGGAGCTTGAACTATTCCGGTTGCGATTGATGGATAACACACAGTTTCGTCAAAGGGTCTCTGATTGATGTGTCATCTTTGGTCCATCCTACATTAGTTATGTATCAAGGGCCCCAATCTTAGACCTCGATTGTCCTCAAGCGAAAGCCGAACTCAATAATAATGACCACATAATTTGATAAAAATAGAATACAGACATGAGAGCATCATGAATATTAACATAGCAACCAGTTTTTCATCATATCACTTCTCATAAACAAGTAACCATCCATGGACAAAATTGAAGTATAAAGCATAAACTTTATTGGCAAACAACAAACTATGTTCTTAGCCATTGACACAATCATAATTCATCATATTTCATACGGGAGTCCTTGTCAGAGATTTCATATTAGCAAGTTCATATACTCAACTATCATTTAGTATTCTATGATTGATGAAATTCATTGTATATTTTTGGAGATAATGTTTTCATCGGACACATAGGAATGTAGTGGCTTGACTGTTTTGCTACCCAACTTATTTACCACAAGGATAATGTCAACATTAATGGTTCATGATCTCCTACATTCAACTAGATAACTAACTTTGTGTACCCCTGGGTTTATGTACTCCCATTCTTAATATACTTCATATACGCATTGGTTATACCACTTTATCATTTTCAATATACTTCATTAAATATTCTAAGATACCTCAATATGAGTTCTGTTAAAAAAATATTAGTTGTGACGTACTTTTTATAATTTACCTTTTTCACGTATAAACAAAGCAGTATATACGTAAACCTTTAAAAATATGTAAACTCACATGAATTTTTTCATGAAACTCACTTTAAGGTATCTAGTAATTATTAATGAAGTATATTAAAAATAATAATAAGGTATAAAATACTCATTTATGTGGTATATGAAGAGCGGGAGTACGTAGTCCCAAGAGTACATAGCCATTTTCTATATATATATATATATATATATATATATATATATATATATATATATATATATATATATATATATATATATATATATATATGGATCTATTCCCAACACATGATGCCTGCCAACTAGAGAGCTAATAGGTTGGAATAAGGATAATCATTATTGACTCGTGCACAAAAGTAAATTAATAATGATAAAAGATAGGCCCTTCAGAGAGGGAAGGAGAGGTTGTCATACGCTTTTAATTTGGAGGTGGAAACTGTTATTGCAAAGGAATGTCACTTTATATTCCCCTTATGCTAGCAAACTTTATTATGCAATCTATCGCTTTTATTTCTTTTCCATCACAAGACGTACGAAGCTTATTTTCCCTTACAATAAAAGATCATACATGTTTAGGTGCAATTTTTATTGCTTGGTGAACCGCTGACAACTTATTTGAAGGATCTTACTCAATCCGTAGGTAGATATTATGGAATCTCATTGCAAGAAATTTTGTTTAGGGGTTATGGATGCACAAGTAGTATCTCATGGCTAGCAAAAATCTAAAGCAACCACCCTATGTTAGGGAATCCATGAAAAAATAACTTCTATATGAATGTAAACTATCATGATCATCATGTTGTCTTCCATGTCCAACATCAATGCTTGCTGATTATATAATATTTGGTGGGGGGTCAATACTCCTCATGGGATTGCATATGGTATTTTTATTTATTTTATTTCAATGCTATGAGATAGATGCATGAGAGTAAAGAAAATAAACTCAACACATGTTCATTATATAACCTCTCACACCTGGTTACGACGATAGATAGATCTCAAAACAAAAATTATAAGCAAACTAAATATGAAATTTTATTTCTCCAAGTCACGACATAACTAAGGATCGAACTAAGATATATGGTAATGATAAAAGTGATGGTAATACAATACCAGGGCACCTCCCCCAAGCTAGGGGTGGTGCCCATACCCATATACTTAGGAGTCCTTCTTGGGTGATGGTGGTGTTGAGGTAATATGTTTGTTCTCCGTCTTCCATGGCACAGGTTCCCCCTTGAAGAAGGAAGAGATCATCTCTAGAATACTAAAATTTGCAGGTATGCTCATCCTCTTGAAACGAGATTCATACTCACAGTTTTGGTTTTCTAGGTCATAAATATGAGCCTGAAGATCTAGGAGCCTATCATGGAGCTTCAACATCATCTCCACAATTTCATCGTTGTCCTTCTTATTCTTACAAATAGAATCCGTAATCATGGAGTGATTGACGCTGAGCCCACGCTCCACCATCCCTTGGCATTTGAAGATCTCTTGATCAACTCTTGCGAGCTTGGCCTTCTCGCTTCCCTCGTTCTTTGGCCCTTGTATGTCACAGATATGAAGCACCCCTCATGCATCTCGATGGTTTGATGGTGTTTCATCATCTCTAGGAGGTAAGGTTTGATGACCTTCTCGAAGAACTTGTCCTTAGAGGAGATTGATGTTGTCATGGTGATCCAGATTTGTCCAAAAAATAGCTCGAAAGAAGAACACATGAGAAACTCACGATGTGATGGTCAAAAAATACAGGAATATATATAATGGATTTTTTAGGTCAGAGTAAGTGTCGAGGGAGAAAACGGGAGATACACAAGGGACCCACAAGATATAATGGCGCGCCCACGGGGTGTATGCTCGCTCTTGACTTGTGCCAGCCTCGTGGGTTCCCGTGACTCTTTTTTATTTTTAGAATTTTTCAAAAATACAATAACAAACAAGAAATACTTTTATTTTATTTTTGGAGTCGGTTTACTTACCGTATCACATACCTAACCCTTTTCAAATTTCTGGAGTGTTAAAAAAACTCTCGTTTATTTATTCTTCTAGTCTCATAACTTGAACAATAATAGTTTCAACATTGATGGGTATACATGAGACATAGTGCTTAATTCTTTGCCCCACTACTAGAAAAAAGGTTGTTAGTGGCGCACCTATTTTGTCTATTAATGGCGCACTATAGGTGCGCCACTATTATCACGCCACTACTAATAAATAGTAATGGTGCACGCCTGGTGCGCCACTGTTAATCTACATAACAGTGGCGCACCACCTGGTGCGCCATTACTAGGCCCAGAAGTATGCCACTGTTGTGGGTTACTAATGGCGCACTTTTAGATGGTGCGCCACTATTATGAATATTAGGAATTTTTTTTTTGCTTTTCTGATATTTGCACAGGTTACAAAATATATTACAGCACACAATATAAACATCACAACATATAAACAGCAGATTTATCGAATACAATAGAATATTATTCTCCGAATACAATTCATCATAGTGATACATATATAAGTGATGTAGAAGTAAGTGATACATATTCTATACAATAGTTTCACAAAATATCATCACATCATCTCGAAAATAGCCATACATAGTGATCTAGAAGTAATCATCATAGTCAATGAGACATCATCTAACAAAAGTTGGTCACTAGTCATAATCACAACTCCTCCTCATCATCATCGTCAACTCTAACACATTGTAGCACATCATCACGTCATCTAGGAAATATCTAATAATCATCATAGTCATTACCACCAATACTATTTAATACATTGTAGCACATCATCACATTAACACATTGTAGCACATCATCACATTGTAGCACATAATAACACATTGTACCTAGGACCTACTCCTCTGCTTAGGTATAATATCATAAAAGAAGATAGGATCTGACTCTCTATTATGGAGAATGGAGATCATCTTGTCTCCAATTCTTGGCCTACGCACAATGTTGCTTCCAAGTAGCTCTCTACGATTGACCATACATTTTTTTGAATCTTTGATTGTCGTGACTTCATCGGTTTTAGAAATCTCGTATGGACAGGAGTGATGCAGATACCTAGGCTGACCTGGCCATGCTGGTCGTACCATCATAACATCAACGCGACCTCTTGGTAACATCAGTTGAGTCACACAATCTTCTGGGATTTTCTGTTGAAAAACATAGTATTAGCTTTGTAGCTAGCAATGTAGTTTAGTTTTACAAGAATTTATGCAAAACATGCATGGATGTTGTAATAGTAGAAAATGTTACCATGCAATCTCCATGCATGTTACCGTAGTTCACCACGTGCACTAGTGGCATATATTGACCATAATGTTGGGGAGTTTGCTGATAGGTATTGTAATTCTCAAGATCATTGATAAATTGGACAAGATGATGTTTCTCCTTACAAGTTAATTCTCCTTCATCATTGTAGTAATAGGTTCTGTCTACCATTTTCCGTACATTTTTTGAGGAACGAAAATAAGTTCTCAATGGAAATAAGTTGTCAACTATTTTTAAATAAATAATATAAATTACTTAATAAATGTGGTTGAGAAACGCACATAATGGTAGAACTGGAGGCGTCTGCACATCGACCCAGATGTCGTTATTACCTTCTATTTCATCTTCCGGACGAATATCAAAGGTGGTAAGCATATTAGGCTCAAATGCATAAGCCTTGGATAGTGCTACCCAAGTTTTGCATTCAAAAAAGGAGTAGGTGTCTACATTGTACAATTTTACGGCAAAAGTATAACCATGCTCGGTCCTCAAGTGAACTATCTTTACCTCCATATTTATTTTAGTACTGAAACCAATCTTATCCGACACATAATGTCTTGCGCGGCAGGGGATACGCTAGTAGAATAGTAAAAAAAATTATAAGTTGAAGCAAAAGAAGACATGCTTAATTACGAAAAATACTTGTCCTCGTGACATACTGTATCCACTTCGAAGTCCTCATCCAGCATGATGCTGAAGCGCCTATCATCAACTAGGTATGGCGTGTCGGAAAGGCCGCGCTTGTCTTGGTAGTATTCACACATAACGAATTCCTCTTCGTCGTCAGACATTTCCAAAAACAGAGAAAAATTGGGCATGACATTTACTAAAAAGTGGACATATGGAGCGCTTGAAATTTGTCGGAACGGAAATGAATCAACGTTCTGGCAAAACATTAAGTTGACCAAACCTAAGAAATACCAGAAAAGCTACCAAACATGAAGAGCACTCTTTCGGTGCAAGGGAAGTATCAAAAAGGAAAAGCATGAATGAACAAGAATAAAGAACATGAGCATTCTACTTTCATCTTTGTCAAATAATAATTGGTTCGGATTTTCTTTCAGCACGACAAGCACCCTAGGCAGATTTAGGAATTACTTAAAGGTTCTAACACAAATATTTATGCACAGAATGTTACTTGCCTACTGTTTGGAGATTACAACATCATAATATGTTCCTCCCAGAACACTAGATGAAACAATCTCTTCCCAAATTCCATTGCTAAGAAGATGCAAATATTACCCTCAAATGCATCAAAAAAGTGTGGCGCTTTCTGTTTGGAGATATGTTCCTCCCAGAATACTAAACGAAGCAATTTATTCTTGATAAGTGGATATAGCTATTACACTGTAATGAAGATGGAGCTCAACATCACCAATTTGAGCACTCTATGAAAAATTTAGTTTAGCACAACAAACACTCGCCATATCTAGCCCTACGAACTTGCAGGGTTAACATAAACAGTCATTTCGAACCTACTTCTCGCCCAATCAAGCAAATCCTACAAGAGGCACCGAGCCGCGGTGGGAACACCGGCACAAACCGTGGACTAATTTCAAGAGCCAAACCACAGAACCGAAGCTGCAGGCGTATGGCAGGGTAAACCCTAGGGGAACCTCGCGACTGGAGGAGGAGAGCGCGACGAAGGCGGAGGGGGAGGAGGCGGCCTTGTCGTCGCCCATCATAGGTGGTCAGTCCGCGCATGGTGGCCGGCGCGGGTTGTCGCGACCGATCGCCGACCCAAGGCACGAGGGGAGGGGAGTCGAGACAAGACACTCTTTTTTTCCTTCCTCTTCTTCTTTTCCGCTGTCAAAAATATCTAGCTACTCTGAGGTTACCAATGGCGCACCTCCTAAGAATGCGCCATTGGTAACTAGGGTTACTAATGGTGCACCTGGTGTGTGGTGCGCCATTACTAGTTTTGAAAAAAAATTGAAAAAAATTTGTTAGTAGTGGCGCACCGTGCGTGTGGTGCACCATTACTAGTTAAAACTAGTAATGGCGCACTTTCCCCTCATGCGCCACTGCTAAGTCTGGGAAGGGTGTGGGGCCAGGACAAAAACTAGTAATGGCGCACCGCACACTAGATGCGCCATTAGTAATATGGCCAATAATGGAGCACCTGTATCTAGTGCGCCACTGCTATATAGTAGTGGCGCACCACATACATGGTGCGCCATTAATGTCCATATTTGCTATAGCCGTTTTTCTAGTAGTGCCCATTTGCCACCGTTGGATTTTTTCCTTTGAAGTTGTTAACCTACATAGCACCGGAGTGATAGACCACCTTGACGACATAAGGGCCTTCCCATTTGGAGAGAAGCTTATCTGCAAAAAATCTGAAACGAGAATTGTTCTAAAGAACTAGGTCTCCTACATTGAATTCCTATTTTTGGATTTTTTTGTCATGCCATTTTTAAACTTTTTCCTTACACAACTTGGCACTTCGTAAGCTTATGTCCTCGATTCTTCTAATGAACTAATATCAAATAACATATTTTCATTGGCAAATTTAAAGTCACAGTTAAGTTCTTTAATTGCCCAATAAGCTTTATGTTGTAACTCAAGAGGTAAATGTCATGCTTTCCCATAGACAATCTTATAAGAGGACATTCCCATGGGATTTTCATAAGTGGTTCTATAAGCCCATAAAGCATCATCAAATTTATTAGACTAATCATTTCTACACCTATTAATAGTATTTTGCAAAATTAATTTTATTTCTCGATTTCTCAACTCAACTTGACAACTAGATTGAGGATGATAAGGTGATGCAATTCTATGGATAACATCATATTTTCTAGATGTTTACGGAAAGCACCAAGGATAAAATGTGAACCATCAATCATTAAATATCTAGGGACTCCGGATCTTGGGAAAATAATATCTTTAAGCATTTCAATAGAAATGTTATGACGAGGACTACTAGATGTAATAGATTCTACCCACTTAGTAACGTAATCAGCGCCAACTAGAATATGAGTATACCCATTAGAAGAAGGAAAAGGTCCCATATAATCAAAGCCCTAAACATCAAATGGTTTAATAGAAAGTTAATAATTAATAGGAATTTCGTGACATCTACCAATGTTACCAATTATTTTACATTCATCAAAAGGTAGGACATACTTACGAGCATCTTTGAAAAGAGTAGGCCAATAAAAACCAGATTGTAGTACCTTGTATGCAGTTTTTTCACTAGCATGGTGTGCTCCATATGCCTCAGAGTGACACTTTCGTAGGATCTGTCCCTGTTCATGCTCAGGTACACAACATCTAATAAAACTATCTACTCCTACTTTATAAAAATGTGGGTCATACCAAAAGTAATGTCTTAAATCATAGAAAAGATAGGTGGTATATATTTAGCAGCAATGTAATTAGCATAGTTTGCATACCAACGACTACTATGTGAAGCATATATAACAACAAGTTGCTCATCATGCAAATTATCATCAATAGGAACTGGGTCATCAAGAACATTTTCCATCCTAGACAAGTTATCTGATACACGGTTTTTAGCTTCCATCCTATCTACGATATGCAAGTTAAACTATTGAAGTAAAAGCACCCAAATAATATGGTATTAAATAGCAGCATGATCAGTGTGAATAGTAACTTTGGAATCAACAATGTAAGGTTTAAACTTATCACATAAAACACAACTCCTAAAAATTCCTTCTCGGTAGTAGCATAATTTCTTTGAGTGTTGTCTAGGGTTTTACTAGCATAATGAATAACATTCAATTTCTTGTCTAGTCTTTGCCCTAGAATAGCAACAACGGCATAATCACTAGCATCACACATAATCTCAAATGGTGAATTCAAATCAGGTGGTTGTACAATAGGTGCACAAATCAAGGCTTTCTTAAGTATTTCAAAGGCATCTATACAATCATCAAAAAACAAAAGGAATATCTTTTAGAATAATATTAGTTAGTGGCCTATAAATCTTTGAGAAATCTTTAGTGAAGCGCCTATAAAAACCAGCATGACCCAGATAACTTCTTATACGTGTGATAATTTTAGGACCTCACATTTCTCTATTGCATCAACTTTAGCTTTGTTTACCTCAATGCCTCATGCAGAGCTTTTATGCCCAAATACTATACCTTCATTTACAATAAAGTGGCACTTCTCCCAATTCAAGACAAGGTTTGGTTCTTCGCATCTCTACAAATTTTGATCAAGGTTTCTCAAGCAATCATCCAAGAAGTCCCGTACATGGCAAAATCATCCATGAAAACCAACAATCTTTTCACAAAAGTTAGAGAATATAGAAGTCATACGTCTTTGAAAGGTAGTAGATGCATTACATAAACCAAAAGGCATAGGTCTATAGGCATAACTTCCAAAGGGGCATGTGAAAGTAGTTTTCTCTTGATCCTCTTTTCAGATAGGTATTTGAGAGAAAACCAATATCCATCAAGAAAAAAAAAGTGTGTATGCTTAGAAAACATTTCTAACATTTCATTAATAAAAGGCAAGGGGTAAGGATCTTTTTTAGTAGCTTTATTTAATTTCCTGAAATCAATTACCATCCTATAACCATTTACTATTCTTTGTGGAATAAGTTTATTTTTATCATTAGGGTTACCAATTATACCTCCTTTATTAGGAACATAATGAACAAGACTTACCAATATACTATGAGAAATAGGATGAATTATACATCCCTCTAGAAGCTTTAGTATTTTAGTTCTTACTACTTCCTTCATCTTAGAGTTAAAGCGGCATTCATGATCAACGACTGGTTTAGCATCTAGTCACATTAACCTTGTGCTCACAAAGAGTGGGGCTTATGCCCTTATAATCATTAAGAGTATAACCAATATCAACTCTATGCTTCTTGAGTGTTTTAAGTAATCTCTTTTCTTCATGTTCAGAAATGTTAGCACTTGTAATAACATGATATATCTTCTTTTCATCAAGATAAGCATATTTCAAAGTCTTAGGTAATTTCTTTAAATCAAACACAGGATCTCCCTTGGGTGGAGGAGGATCCCCTAAGATATCAACTCGTAGGTTGTTTATAAGAATAGGTGTTTGTCTAAGAAATATATCATCTATCTCGTTTCATTCATTCATATGCATATCATTTTCATGGTCTAACAAGTATTGTTCAAATAGATCAGTAGGAGGCACATCAATAGAAGAAAGACCAATAATTTCATCCTTAATGGGTAATTCATGCTCATGTGGCTATCTACCAAGTTTAGGGAAATTAAATTCATGAGACTTGTCACCAAAGCTTACTTTTACCATCTCACTAACGCAATTAATTTCAGCATTGAAAGGGCTACCAAATATAATGGGACAGAAGTTATCTTGTTCTGAACCAAGTACCAAGAAATCAGTAGGGTATTTAATATTTCCATACAAGACATCATCATATCTAAAAATCCCAAGCGGTGAAATAGTGTCTCTGTTTGCAAGTTTAATAGTGACATTGATATCTTCAATCTCAGTGGGTGCTATTGTCGGTGTCAAAACTGGTAGTTCTCGGGTAGGGTTTCCGGAACTGTGGATCTTAGATTGATGGGTAACAGGAGACAAGGGAGACAATGTTTACCCAGGTTTAGGTCCTCTCGATGGAGGTAAAACCCAATGTCATGCTCTTGTTTATATTGATGATGGAGTATCAAATACAGAGTTGATCCACCTCGAGATTGTATATTGTGGTCTAAAACCCTATGAGTAATGATTCTCATTTGACCTATGGACTAAAACCCTTTGGTTTATATAGATATTAGGTATACTAGGGTTACACAATGTCGGTTACACCAAGTAGAAAACATGTTGACTATGATTTTGCCTTGGAGCGTACACCAAGTCTTTGGAAGAGTCCATCCTGGACACATCATCGTCTTGTAGTTTGGATTCGAGTGATACTTATAAGACGGCCTAGAAGTCTATCCCATGGAAATAGGTAAGCGACCCTTAATCCCGGACTTCATCACCTATATCGTGCATAACTTCTTGGTATAAGGTGAAAGGTGGAGAACTAACACTAGCACCAATGTCACACAAGCCATGATAACAATGATCTCGACTTTTAACGGAAAAACGGGCATTCCAGCAAAAAACAATTTTGTCCAACTCATTCCGCTTGTTTCTAATATGTCTAGAAATTCTAGTAGCTTCACCACAAAAGTAAATAACCTGACCATCAATATTATCAACTAGGAGATCTTTAACCATAGCACCATTTGGCTCATAATTTATTTGTTCAGAAGGTTTGGGTATTCAAAAATAGCTTCTATTAACCACAGTTATAGCTTTAGCTTGCTTCTTAATTCTAACAGGAAAAGGTGATTTCTCAATGTAAGCCGTAGGAACAACTGTACCAACATGGTTAACAATTATTTCCTCCTTCTTAACTTTAACATGTTCCCATAATGGATTCTAATGGGTGGATGATATTTAAACCACTTCTCGCTAGGAAGATGAACATGAGTAGCGAATGATTCGCAAAAACAAGCTACAATCTTAGAGTCAAAACCATATTTATTGCTCAAATCATGAAAAGTATTAGTTTCCATAAAGATTTGTCATAATCAAACTTAAGCTTTATAGTTGACTCTTTACCTTCGTCGAATTCCAATATTCAGAGTTTTCTTTAATTTTTTCCAGAAGATCCCATTTTAATTCGATGGTCCTCTTCATGTAGGAACAAGTAGAAGAAGAATCGAGTTCTAATTAATCATTATGAGAAAGATGAGCATAAATTTTTTGTATAATCGTTTCTTGGGACCTCAAGGTTGGGACAAGTGTGCATCCTAGATTTAAGTCTCCCCCAAGATTGAGCAATGATTTATCATTCATGAGGCCAACTATTATATATAAACTTCTGATCACAATGAACTAGATGCATATATAGGATACATTTTTTGATGAAATTCCAGCTTCAAACGATTCCAGTCCAATGATCCAATACCATCCAATATCATATACCACATCAATGCTTTTACCCCAAAGGTAAAGGCGGAACCTTCTTCTTAACTTTCTGTCCAGATAAACCAGCAAGCTTAAATAATCCAAACATCTCATTGACATATATCAACTGATAATCACAATGAGTTGTGCCATCATACGGATTAGTTTGAAGTTTCTGTAACATACTCAAAGGAATCTCGTAAAAATATTTTCAGTAGGTTCAGTAGGTTGATATACAACCTTTTCCACTTACTTTCGAGGTTAAGATGCCCCGAACAATCCACTCAAAGGGTGACCACCCATAGTAACAAGCAACAGAAAATTTCAGCACACACCAAAAACGTTTCCTCACCAATTTCCACTTACCAAAGGCCCTTCACTCCCCAGCAACGGTGCCTGAAAATAGTATCGTTGTGGGGATCCTGACTCATAAGTCAGGATCACCGTATGTATATGCACAATGATCCCAGAGGTCAAGGCTCATTGGACACACAGAAACTGAATAACAAGAGTCTTACATACATTATGTACCGTTTTACTCAAATGTGGCCTTCATATCCAAGTCTTCATATGTTTCCGGAGGAAATTCTTCATCGATAGCATGAACCCATGACACCCGCCTTAAACCTACAGGAGTTGCGGCTGGGAAATGTCCTATATCACACGTGTGTTACCAAGGTAATCTCCATCATATCATGTTCTCTCATGCCTGGACAATAAAATAACCAGTGGCAAGCCAATGAGTAATTTGTCTGTACTCGCAAGCAACCCATGTGGGAACAAGGCAATCAAAATGCATGATATATCACTAAGAAGGTAAGTTGTAGAAAGATGGTTTTCAGTACAATGTCATGGTCAATCAGTTTGTAAATGGATGCATCAACAGGTTTGTAGATATCCATACGAACAAGTTATATATATCACCATAAGCAAGGGTTGAACATCTCACATTCATTCATCATGTCAAGTCATCGGACTTAACTCAAGTATCATCTTTCCCACACACACACATAGTCTAAGAAGGATCACCCAATAGTCCTTGACCGTCGACACATCTATTAGAATAGTTTTACACTCTATAGAATTTTGCGCGCTGTACCCGCAAGACTCGGGGAACATCCGTGTCACCCATGACTCACGGTATATAACATACCTAAGGTAAGCAGCCGAACAATGCCTTTCCCCTGGCGACACTAAAAAGGAGTCCACTCATTGCTAAATGGCCCTCATGATCTCCATCATATGAGACTCGCTGTAGATCATGCCATCCAAGAGGGAGCTCAATGATGTGCCCAGTGTCTGTAGAAATAGCCCATGGTTGCCCCTCTTGGCACGACCCCGTATCGAGAGTGACCATGCCACTCCCTCCACTAATAATGCAGGCTCTCTACTAGCATCGACCAATGTAATCAACAGTGCCCTGTCCCATAAAGGGGTATAGTGGTGTCACACCCTGTGTTTGACTCTCCTCACCAATCTAGCTTATCTCAAAAACCAGGACCAATTAAATTTTCTGTGAATGATTGTGATGCTTGATGTGATTGTTGCATGCTTGCCTATTTGCTTATGTTTGAATCACAATGTTCCTGCTACCCTCTAGACTCACCTCCTTGACCCGAACCCTTGTCCAATGACCATACCATGTGTATAGGACCAAGAGTAAAAATTACCCAAATATTGTTTGGACCAAAAATCATTCATTTAATTTAAGCTTTCAAAATCCTTGAGTTGGGATTTGTACTACAAGTCCTTAAATTAGGGAACTTATTTTGAACCAAACATTTTGTTTAAATGCAATTATCAAAATGTCTTCCCAAAACCACAAAATTATTATTTTAAAAATTATTTTACTATTTTATTTAAATACTTTTTTCTAACGCCAGAAATGGTCCCTTATGAAGGAAAGTTATTTTTCTTGCTTTCAAAATATTTGAGAAAATTTAGGGAAACTCAATGGACATATATATTACATATATAAGAGTTTCAACACATGGTAATGTTCAAAATATTGGGCAAAACCCTTCAAAACCCCTTCTTGCCTATTTCAAGCTTTTGGCATATTTCTATAAGAAATATTCTAAACAAATTCGAGTAAAATTTTAGCATGTCACAAATGATATATGTGATGATCTTGCCAAGTTTCATCTCAATCCAAGTTCATTTGGTTCAGCTAAATATTCCAAAATCCTATGTGTCTAAATCCAAATTTGCCCACCTCTACATTGCTAAGTGTCTCTTATTATACTTAAATTTGGTGGACATGTTCTAATGCTCTAATAATGCATCCACACCAAGTGGTGAATCAAGGAGAATAGATGAACTTTTCCCAAACCCCTGAGATCCTTCTCTATTGATTTCTAACTTCGGGAAGTTTACATTATAAAGTTTCTCCAATTGATCCCAAACTTTTTGGGCATCCTCTAATGCTAAAATAATGACACCACACCAAGTTGTGGATTATTGGGAATTGATTTGCATGGTTTTATATGCAGGAAGCCATTTCTTCCCATTTCTTGGGTTTTTCAGGTCTACATTGGAAACTTTATGCAACAAATCCTCAATTTGGTGAACAAGCTCATTTCTACCTATCATGCAGATGGTAGCCCTAACATCCATCAAACACCTTTTGTCCATTTACAAAAATTGCTACTTTGGCCCCTTCCACTAATCTCCTTGAGCTTAAATTTTTACCACAACTCTCTCTAGTCCCCTTTTACCTCCAGTAACCTTGCCATGGCCTCTAATAAACTATTGGAGGGTGACTCCATCTCCCTACCTCTCATTTTTACCTTGGCAACAACTATTTTACCCCTCTTGCTATACTTCTGCTCTAGCACTACTGTAGTTCTTGCATAACTAGATTTGCTAGACATGGTTTCATCTTAAGATTCCCCCACTCAAACCGCTTTTGCTAGCCCCAAGTTTGTTGCTACAAACTTAATCATAGTGGAAACTGTCGGTGCACTAGAGACTCGGGTCCCTTGTGCCCCAGACTTGCGCACGGGCACCCGCAACGCCCCTGGCAGCAACGCACGAGGGCGACTTATAGGAAGACAAACCAAGACCCACCGAGGCCACGCCCCCTTTCCGAGGGCGTAGAGTACAAGAGCTCCAGATACAAGACCCTGACAAGCCCTCCTTGCCGGGAAGATTCAGAAGGCCCCCGCAAGCTGTCCTTGCGAGGAAGACTCCCAAAGACTCGCAAGACCCCGGCAAGCCCTTCTTGCCGGGAAGAATCACAAAGACTGGCGAAGCCCTGGCAAGCCATCCTTGCCGCGAAGATGATCAAGCCTCTGGCAAGCCCTCCTTGCCGAGAAGATAATCAAGTCATCTGACAGGGACGCCAGGCCAGCAAGCTCTTTTCGCTCGCCAGGTGTCCTTCCCTGTTTCTACCTCAATCCAACCGTCCAGCGCATCCTTCATGCGCCAGCACAAGACCCAGGTGTCGATCCACCTTGGTACTTTTCGCGACCACCTCGCTGCAGGTCAGGTGTGAGACACGGCATTTACTGCCCCTGACACCACCATAGAAGGTGAGCGGTGAACCATGTTCACTATGCAACCTGTGAGCACAATATTGGTGACCCCTTGCCTCTAAAAGCAGGCCCAAGGCTTATTCTATGGGGGTTGGACTTTTGGGGATTTGAGACTCCCTAATCACCAGCTAAGTTACTGTAGCAAATCACCCTACAGTAAGCACCCAATACAAACTAACAAGGAGTAGGGTTTTACTCGCCAAGCAGCCCGAACCTGGGTAAACGACATTGCTGGTGTTGGTTGCTAGCTCCGCTCTCGACGCCACCTCTGTCCCTCCCCCGAACGATCAAGGGACTCTATGAGCATCTCATAGGTGTCGATTTCCCTGACATCTTTGGCATGCCAGGTAGGGGGAGGTGGTTGAGAGCTTTTTCGCGGATTCGAGCAAGCTCCGCACCAGATCATGGGAGGTTGACCGCACCACTGTGGTTCCCCAAAGCAGGGTGCAGCAGTGGTCGCTCTACTTCGCCATGGCCTCCTAATGCCTCTGCGAGCGCCCTGTTGCGCGAGAGCGGGCCAGGGAGGCGGAGACCATGAGTTCAAGAGCATAAGGTTGATGCGTCGCTCCAGGACAGTGCGCTGCTGTCGAGGGTGTGCCTGGGGGCTTTGGCGAGGTCTTCGACGCATACTCCGGCCGACACACCTCCGTAGATGCATAGCCGTCGAGGATGCGCCAACAGGCCCCGAAGCCCAGGAACACACTCCAGCAGAAACGCCTTCCCCCGTGGAAGCGTCACATCGTCACCGAAGATGCGCTCCGGGGCTCCGCCAACACGGCCTGGAAAAACAGGAAAATGAGTTATACTCAGGCAACCCCCTTCTATACGATAGTCAAAGACTATTGGCAAGGTCCTTGCCGGAGGGGAAGTCGTCGAGAAAGTGTAACCTCCTGCTTGCCGGGGATCTGAGGCCCCGACAAAGGACCCAAACTCCGCGGGAAGAAATGTCGCGACAGAACAGATAAGTGATAGATAGTCTAGATGAAACTTCAGAGTAGATAGGTTGTTTCCTTTCGGGAGATCCCAAACTTTGTTTGAGAAACATGCGCGTAGATGGAACCTTGTCAGGATAAGTGCACCTTGGCTCTGTTTTGAACTAGTTCAATGACCACAATGGCCACAGAGCGCCTTCACACTGTTTCGAACCTGTTCAATAGACCAAGCGGCTACGCAACACCTTATTTTGCCTCGAGCCGCGCTCGATGATCTAATGGTTGCACTGAGTGCGGCAAGGAGCCTTGCCGATAATGACCCCTGCGACGAATTGCGACAGACCCGTTCCTCAAAGCACTAGCGGCAGGACCAGTCACGCAGGCAAGCTTTTGGAAAATGCAAAGGGTGTATCATGCAAAGAGAAGGATCAGACGCAAAGGAAACAACATTTCATTCATCTGTTTAAGACAAACTCAGACATATTACATGGATGATTTTTACTACTCTAACCTATGATATTATCTTATGGCGAGGGACATGCTGGCCGGACGGAAGTTCAAGAAGAAAAAAGTAGGAAGTAACCCAACACAACCAGGACTGGCCCTTCCTGGACCAACATTGCAGAGTGGAAAAGGGGCCTGATGAGACGGCAGAGGTGGAAACCGAGCATTTCCCGCAGAAAGCGGCAGCTTCGGTTCTTCCGACTCGTCGGTCCCAACTCGTGCGGAGGAGGACCGCAGACTGACGGTGATGGTGCGACCGACGGTTAGTTCGAGGTTAGATCCTCGTACCCATGCTTAGCCCGCCGAGGGTGTGACCCGTACCTGTCATCGCTACCATATGTTCTATCCTCGTCGCTCTCACGCAAGGAAGGGCTCTTAGTCCCGCTCAAGCTCTCTTCGCAGCAGCCGAGGCGCACACCTGAGCTCCTGTATATCTTGACGGAGAGCAGGTTGTCCACTAATAACCAACAAGTATAGGAGATCAATTGTAGCCTTTCTCGGTAAGTAATAGTGTCGAACCCAACCAGGAGCTAAAGGTAGGACAAATATTCCCTCAAGCTCTATCGACCACCGATACAACTCTACGCACACTTTACGTTCGCTTTACCTAGAACAAGTATGAAACTAGAAGTACTTTGTAGGTGTGATAGGATAGGTTTGCAATATAATAAAGAACACGTAAATAAAAACTAGGGGCTGCTTAGAAAAAGAAACAATTAAGTTATTTTAACGAGTGTGGAAAAGTGGTGGTAGGAGTTGCGGAATTGTCCCTAAGCAATTGACTATGTTACTAGACCGATAGCAAGTTTTATGTGGGAGAGGCCACTGCTAGCATGTCATCCCTTACTTGGAATTCTATGAACTTATGATATGAACTATTAGCAAGCATCAGCAACTACTAACGTTCATTAAGGTAAAACCCAACCATAGCAATAAGATATATTGGTCCCCCTTCAAACCCGTATGCATCAATTTCTATGCTAGGCTGAAGCTTCTGTCACCCTTGCCCTCCAATACACAGTCCTATCAACATACTACTAACCCTATGGTGTGATCCACGCGCACGCTCATATGATGGGCACCAAAGGACAGCAACATAACCACAAGCAAATTAAACCAATCATACCAATTCATCCATCACCGATAGGACAACGAAAATCTACTTAGACATCATAGGATGGCAACACATCATTGGATAATAATATGAAGCATACAACACTATTCTCAAGTAGAGGGTACAATGGGTTGCGGGAGAGTGGACCGCTGAATATAGATGGGGCAAGGTGATGGAGGTGTTGGTGAAGATGACGGAGGTGTTGGTCACAGGATGATGTCGTGGGGGGTGTCCTGGCGCCGCCGGGAGAGAGGGGGAGAGAGCCCCCCTTCTTCTTCTTCTTCTTCTTCTTCTTCTTCCTTGACCTCCTCCCTAGATGGAAGAAGGGTTTCCCCTATGGTCCATGGTCTCCATGGTGGTGGAGGGGCGAGAGCCCCTCCGAGATTGGATCTCTCTCTCTCTCTCTCTCTGTGTGTGTGTCCTTCTGTTTCTGCGCTCCCGATTCTGGCCTTTCACCGTTTCTTAAATTCCCGGACATCCGTGATGCCGATTGAGGTGTCCTTTTAACACAATTTTCTTCCGGATATTAGCTTTCTTGCGGCTAAAGAAGGGCCCCAACCGCCTTAGGGGTTGGTCACGAGCCTGCCAGGCGCACTTGGGGGTGTAGGACGCGGTTCCTGGGCTCGTGACCCCCTCGGGCATCGTTTCGCATTGATTCTTCTTCCCAAAAATCATAAATATTCCAAAAAAATCCCCGTAGCTTTTTTTATTGCGTTTGGACTTCGTTTGGTATGGATATTCTGTGAAACAAAAAACATGCAACAAACAGGAATTGGCACTGGGCACTGGATCAATATGTTAGTTCCAAAAATAGTATAAAAAGTTGGCAAAAGTATATGAAAGTTGTAGAATATTGGCATGAAACAATAAAAATTATAGATACGACGGAGACGTATCATCCACCATAATATTGAAGCAAAGAACGTGCCCATCCTAGAGATTATGGGCACGGGCGAAGCTCTTCCACCCGCGGCCAAGGAACGGGAGCCGAGGCCGCGGTTGCTCCACGGCCATCGGTACCACGCCATTACCGCAGCCATGCACCCAGAGGCACATCATCGGGAGCTTCTCTCCTCTCATCACCTTGGCGAAGGTGATGGGGAGTTGAAGCTGAGTCCTAATGCGGCCTTGCATTTTGACAAGAAACTCCAACGTAGTTCTTTCAATATGTGCCCCCACGGGAACAAGCCTGGGAGAAGATGGAGGTGCTGGAGTAGCACTCCGCCTTCACCGACCACGGCATCCGCGGCGAGCGTGTCCCCTCGCCCCTCCGCCATCGCGGGCATTTCTGCCGCCATCCGGAGATGCCCTCCGTAGTTGCCCCTGAAGTTGTGGCATGATCCAAATGGGATCCTCTTGCCGCCCTGGCGTCCGATGGTGGCCGCCCTCGTCCGTACCATGGTTAGGGGAGAGTGCCACATGGAATAGACTACGCAGACGCAAGCTAAATGTTTAGGGAGTTGGACGGATGAGCAAAACCCCCCTGCAAACTTCCTAATTTATAGGGTGAGACGCGAAGGCTAGCTCTCCTCACTCTAGAAACCGTCGCCCCTCTCGCCCAATCACCCATGATCACGGGCGAACAAACAACCGCCTTGTTGCACCAATACATGCGAGGGCGGGCCGACGACGAGTGTGGCCTTTAAGGCCAGGAACGCCAGTTGCATGACCATTACTGCGCATGCCTCACATGTGGCAGTGATGCTTCGGGAGGTGGGGAGGCCACTGTGTGCACACTCCTCCACCTCGCGCGCTCGATGCGCGACGTGGAGAAAGTGCCGCTCACAATGGATCCAAAGCTACAGAGTATCCTATCATGGACCTGGCCTAGCAACGCCCCGCACGCGTGCATGGCCCAGGCGCGGGGGCTCCTTTCAGTGCAGTAGAGACTGGGGTCCTTTGTGCCCCAGACTTGTGCACGGGCACTGGCAACGCCCGTGGGAGCAATGCACGAGGGAGACTAGCAGGAAGACAAACCAAGACCCACCGAGGCCACGCCCCCTCTCCGAGGGCGTAGAGTACAAGAGCTCCAGATACAACACCCCGACAAGCTCTCCTTTCCGGGAAGATTCGCAAGGCTCCGGCAAGCCCCCCTTGCCGGGAAGACTCCCAAAGACTCGGAAGATCCCGGCAAGCCCTCCTTGCCGAGAAGACTCGCAAGGACTGGTGAAGCCCCAGCAAGCCCTCCTTGCAGGGAAGATGATCAAGCCCCCGGCAAGCCCTCCTTGCCGGGAAGATAATAAAGTCATCCGACAGGGACACGAGGTCAGCAAGCTCCTTTCGCTCGTCAAGTGTCCTCCCCTGTTTCTACCATAATCCAACCGCCCGAGCGCATCCTTCATGTGCCATCACAAGACCCAGGTGTCGATCCACCTGGGTATGTGTCGTGACCACCTCGCTGCAAGTCAGGGGTCAGAAAGGCATTTACTGCCCCTGACACCACCGTAGAAGGTGAGTGGTGAACCATGTTTACTATGCAACCCATGAGCACACTGTTGGTGACCCCTTGCCTATATAAGGAGGCCCAAGGCTCATTCTCGGGGGGTTGGACTTTTTGGGATTTGAGACTCCCTAATCGCCAACTAAGTTACTGTAGCAAAGCACCCTACAGTAAGCACCCAATACAAACTAAGCAGGAGTAGGGTTTTACACGCCAAGTGGCCCAAACCTGGGTAAACAAGCTTTCCAGTGTTGGTTGGTAGCTCCTCTCTCCGCGCCACCTCTCTCCCTCCGCCGAACGATCAAGGGACTCTTCGAGCTTCCCATAGGTGTCGATTTCCCCGACAGAAACCAATTCAAACTAGCAACATATGGTTCATAACTCCACCAATGCTCTCTGGTACGCATGTTTTGCATGCTTGACACCTTGGTTTGGCCAACGGGTGGCCCTAGACACATAGTTGGGTGATGACCGCCCCCTCGCATGGAGAAATAGTGCTCTGCACCTTGCCTTCTTCTTGCAGCCCATGTCCGACCATTGCAGCGTGTCTTAGCGCGCCAGTGAGCCTCCTTTGACCAGTCATTCCCCTGCCCGATGCCAGGATGCAGCCAAAGGAGCCAGGCACGTGTGTGTCCGCCGGGACCAGAGCATCCAAAGCGCACTCAAGTTTTCCTCTACGCCCCCTCCATTTTCCCTTGCCCCGAGCCCACTCTTGCTCTCCCTCCCCCTACTCCCTCCTAGTAACCTCCTGGACCACCTCTCGCTCCCTCCCGTGCTTTGTTCCCGCTCCCATGGCCACGGTCGGGCTTCTTTCAGATTCGAGCAAGCGAGCCTCCCTCTCGACAGCTTTCAGCGTCCACTGAAACCCCTGCGGCCACAACATCGTCCCTGGCACCCCCGATCATGCTCTCATCCGTCGTAGCCCTCCAGCCAGCTGTGGACGGCGCCATCGTCCGCCCCTGTCGAGACCCTCGCTTCGTGCCTCCCTTGCGGCCATCGAAGCCGTCCACCGAGGCGTCCCCCCAGGCGCCAGGCAAGTCCTCCGGCATGGTGAGGCAGTCGGAGCCATGGCGTCCAGCACTCCCATGACCGTCGGGAGGAAGAAGAAGGCCGAGGGAGGGAGAGGTCCCTACAGGCCCCGCCTGTCGATTAGAGACCGAGACGCAAATGGGTGGCCCCGCTCCCGTTAAGTGACCGTGCCTCCTGCCGAAGGCCCCCGCCCCCGCATGGGAAACAAATTCCTAGGAATGCACCTTTGGCGTGGCCTTGGCGTGGCGCCACTGTGCAGAACGGCCGGCCCAAAGGCCATCTTACGCCCTGGGCGTATCTTAGTCCTAGGTACACCCCTTTCCTTTTTCTTTTTCTCGTAGATTCAAAAATCCATAGTAAATTCATATTAGGTCCAAATTATTTGATTCAAAATTTTGCAGAATCCTAAAATCAAGATCTATCCAAATATGTGCTTTGCATTTTTTTTCGAAAAACATTTTCTATAGAAATTGAATGCAAGTTTGAATCTGATTTATTCAAACCCCACGTAGCAAAATTCCTACAGATCTCAAATCAACTCCAAGTGGAGTGATTCCAAATTCCACAGGCTTGTAAAATCATGCTCTAATTTTGTAGCCTTAGTCAACATTTTTCTTTGTCGTATTTGTGTTGCATAAATTAAATAACACCTATTCCTATTTATTCCATATTGTAAAACCCCTAGAATATTCATACCAACTCCAAATGCAGTGAAACCACTTCATAAATATTTCTAAAATCATGCCCTATTAAATGAGTGTCCCCACTCAGTTTTAGCAGAATATTTTCTGTACACTTCTTGTGGGGCTAGTGATTCCTCCATTTCCTCCATTCAAAAATTCCCTGGTGATCCAAATCCCTTAGAAGAACTTTAGGTTTTTTTTTCTTATGATCAGAGATGTCCAAGAAAAATAAAACTCCTATTTATAGAGAAATTTTGTTCCTTCTTGCTGTGAGGCTTACTGTGGTAGTTTCGAATTATAGTTCGCGAAATAGACAGAGTACTCGGAGTTGGACTTGCAGAACTCGAAGAGCCGAGAGACCTATTTGATCAAGGCAATCAATCGTTTGACCATGTCTAAGAAAATATTTTATGCATGCCATGTTGATTACTTTATTTCGATGCATGTGGTCATGATTAAATCGGCAACCCCTCGGTAGGGTGTTTCCGATGGCTCCTTGAGAGCACTTGCAGTTGAGCATGACCTTATCACCTATGAGGGTCATGCAGATGAAAGTAGGTAGGTTGACAGTAGTGCCACACATAGGATGATAATATGCATGGTGATGGTAACTTAGAAATCATTACAAAGAATTTTCGAAAACCACATCGGGTGCCACTAATGCGTGCGGGTGATGGTGTCGAGATGGATGACCACTTGAGAAAGAATTGGTGTGTGTGTGTGTGGTTTCGAAAACAAGGATAGATTTAAGATGTGTCGACCGTCCCAACCTTACATGTGCGACCATGATACCCCTTATGGGATGGGGCTCTGATGATTATTCTGGTCGATGTTAGAAAAGAGCCCACATTACTAGTGACGGGGGTGACATGGTCACTCTTCGGACGGGGTCGTGCCAGGAAGGCGACCATGCTATTTTTCCAGGTTCCGGGCACACTGTTGGTCCCTGCATGGATGATACGATCTAGACTTGGTGCTCGTATGATGTACATCATGTGGGACGGGTACCAATCGAGTGGACTATTTGTCCAGTGTTACCCGGGGAAAGGCAATGATCGGGTACTTACCTCGGGTATGTTATATACCATGATTTGTGGATGACAGGGAAGTTTCCTGGATCTCGTGGGTACGACGCGCAACCTCTACAGAGTGTAAAACTATTCGAATAGCCGTGTCCAGGATCAAGGACAGTTGGGTAATCCTTCTTAAACGACATCCGATCGTTTCCACATAAGCCAATTGTGCGTGTGTATTGAAGGTGTTACAAGAGAAAGAGGTTACTTGATTCAAGTCCGGTGACTTGACATAGCGGGTGCACCTGAGGTGTTCAGCCGTCAGAAGATATGTTGATATCTGTAACCTGTCCTTATGGTTAACATTTACCTTGTGATTCATGATCATACAAACACTTGACCATGTTACTGTATTTGAGGAAAAACCTGCTTTCCGCAAAGGCTGCATTATATAGTTAAATCACACCTCAATTGCATTGTCCGCATCATGGGTGGATTGCGAGTACATTCAAAGTACTCATGGGCTTGCCACTGGTTATTTCATTGACCAGGTAAAAGAGAACAGTAGATGGTGAAGAGTATCTGGTGACATTCCTCTGAGCTCTAACTCTTCCCAGTCAGAATGCGTGTAGGTTAAGGCGTATGGCATGGGTTCACGCTTTCGACCAATATTTCTGCTATTGGGCAAGTTTGTGGTGTTGGCCTTCAAGGCGCTATCTATGTAAGACCTAACCGCAGAGGTCATTATTTGCATTAGACGGTATGTATGGATGTAACACTCTAGTTATTCAGTTTCTGTGTGTTCGGTGAGCACTGATTTATGGGATCACTGAGCACGTTCATTCGACGATCTCGACTTGTAAGTCGGGGTCCCCACACGTGGTCGCACATGTAAGGTCGGGACAGTCAGCAAATCTTAAATCTTATCTGTTTTCGAAAGCACACACACCACTTTTCTTGGTACACCACTTCTTTCTCAAGTGGTTACCTAACTCAACCCCATTTCCCTCAGGGATTAGTGGAACTCGACAGAATTTTTGAAAATTCCTTGAAATCATTTCTTTTCCGACTACATGCATATTCCCATAAAATTTGCATATCAACTACTTAGCGTCCTAACTACATCCCACCCACACAACCCTCATAGGAAGGTAGGGTCATGCTTGGCGCAAGTATCAACAAGGAATAATCGGAGACAAACAACCAAGGTGTTCACCGATTCAACATGATTCAGATGCAACTAAACAAACTGCCATATGACATGCATAAAACTGGTTTCATAGTCATGGTCAAAGGCCTGCTTGCTTGTCTCAGCAAAGTCTTCGAGGTCTTCACCAGCTTCTGGTCCCACTCCGAGCATTTCATCTACTCCAAATTAGGAGTTTTATTTTCATACGTCACCTCTGGCTATAATAAAAGTAACCAAAGGGGTTTCAATGGATCTGGATCAACGAGGATTTCCGGAAGATGAAAATGGAGGGATTAGTGGACTTATGAGAAGTCAAGAGAAAATATTTTCTTAAAAATGAGTGGAGGTACTCATTTAATAGGGCATGATTGAGGAACACTTTTGGAAGTGGTTTCAATACATTTGGAGTAGGCATGAATTCTCTAGAGAGTTAATAACATGGAATAAATGGAAATGGGGCTATTTAGTTGGCCCAATAGAAATAATGCATGATGAAAATGTCAACTAAGGCTAGAAAAATAACTTATGATTTTATTGGCACTTAGGAAGTTGAATCACTCCATTTGGAGTTTATTTGCACCCTCTAGGAATTTTGCTAGGTGGCCCTTAATAGTTTAAAATTTGAATTTGAATTTTATCAGTACAAAAAAGTGTGTTGGAAAAATTAGAAAGTTGCACCATTTAGTAGCATGTATTTTTAGAAGAATTTAGTAGTTTTAAAAAATGAATTTCGATAATTATTTATTTTATTATGATTTTTCAAAACCTCGGGTAAATGAAAAAACAAAGGAACACTGTTCTCTTGGGTCGAAGAAGCCTTGCTGGGTCAGCCAAGGGACAAATTGCCGCATGGCCAGGCCACGCTGAATGTGTAAACGTCAAATACTCTTTCACTTACCACTTCGGGTGGGATTTAAACCTGACATGCGGCACCACCTATAAGCGAGTAAGCAAACAACTGAGCCTATGAGAGGCGGGGCCTGCCTGTCGGCTTGAATTATTTTACACTCATGAAAAAGGGGAAGGAGCGGGGGAGGCGGCACCGGTGATCGTCGGTGGTGGAAGGATGGCTGGAGTGGTCAGGGGATGCGGGGGATGCACCCTTTGCTCGATGAGGACTCAAATGGTGTGCGGGAAGGCCGGATGGGAGCTTGGAGTCGTCAGCGGCGGCGAAGCCACGAGTAGCCGATGGAGTAAACAACAGTGCACTCAGGTGAGGCTTCCCTATCATAGTTGGAAGGACTAGAGGGGACAAGGAGGTCACGGGGGAGACGTGGCCGCGAGGTATTGACTCGAGTCTTACCACACCAGTCGGCTCGGGTTGGTGGCAGACGCAGAGGTCCTCGACCATAGTTGAGGAAAGAGAGGTCGGGAGGAGGTTGGGTGCTCCCGGAGTCCAATTGGAAGGAGAAGGAGGCGGGGAGAGCCGGTAGCGAGGACGGGTGTCCTATTTGTAGGCACACGACGGTGCATGACGGACGGCGTCCATGTCCATGGCTTGGGCAAAGCCACAAGCTTAATTGCTTCTCCAAGTCGGGTGAATGGTCCTTGTGGGCGTGATCTTGGTCTAGGGGAAGGATGCGGGTCGAGTTAAAAGGCTTGCGCGTGTGTGGGAGCCAATTGGATGCGTCGGGCGAGCTCCAGAGGACACTACAAAGAGCGATGCGCGATGGGCACGATTAGGAGGCTTGTTGTGGACGCCAAGGCCGTCATCGGGGGAGCTTTCCAATTGCCATAGGTGGCCGGGGCTTCTGGATGGGGCTGGCCACGGTGCGCGTGCACACTGTAGCGCGCTCCAGAGTGCGAGATCTGCATGCCAGTGCATGCTTTTGGCACTTTGGCCATGACCATTTATGTTTCGGGGATCCAGGAAGGTACAAACAAAGTGCAAAAGGCCAACGGAGCTCTAGAGGTTCCTTAGGGGAGAATAAAAGTTGAGATAGGTAGAGAAGTTGTTATCCAAACAAGGTAAATGGAGGTTTTACCCCTCCAAAAATTGAGCTATGGTCATGCAAAGGTTACTGGATGTAAAAGACATCAGCTTGGGGTTGTGGTAAAAGTTTGAGTGTAAGGAGAATAGTGGAAGGGGTCAAAAGTTGGTTTTTATCAAATCACCAAAGGTGTTTGATGCTGTTTGGGCAAGGCAGAAGCTTCTACTTATCATGAGATTTAACAGGATCACATGATAAATGAAAGTGAGATCTATGACCAAATTTGGGATTTGGTAATGAAAGTTGCCAATGTAAACTCTATAAACCTTAGAAATACGAAGAATAGGCTTTTCTTAGATCCATTTGTCACATCCCTGACACCTTAAGCAAGTTAGCTTTGTGCTCATGTTTTCTTTGCATTGCATCTAGGAAATGTTCAACAAGAATAAAGTAAGTGGTGAAGGAAAACTCAAAACCCTAGCCACTTCTTAAAATAAAGGAAATTTCAAACTAGTTAAAATCAATGAACCCAAAATGGCCTCAAGAAAAGTTCAACTTTTCTGATAATTCTTGGAAACAAATAAGCAATAAAGGAAATCATTTATTTTATACTCTTGGCATTTTAAATAAATGCAAAAGCTACTGGTTTCAAGTTTTAAATTTGAAATCAGAAACTTTAAGTTTTCAAAAATGTTGAAAACTTTAGGAATGGTTGGAAATATTCCAACCAATATTATGGGGTTTGTCCCATCGTGCGCGCCGTCGAGTCGCCGTTCTCCCCGTGGCCTCTGCCGTGAGTTTGGACAATGGAGGCGAGTTTCCGATGCCCTCCACCGTACTGGTGGTCGCCGGAGGCTCCCCGCCGGCGAGGACGACCTCGCCGTCGGTGGATCTCAGCTGGCCTGAGCCACTGACGTGTGGGGCCAGCCTCTGGATAATCTGGAATAGTAAAAATAAAACCAAATAATTTAATAAGTCACTGACATGTGGGTCTAGTGAGATTAATTAGCTAATTAAGATTAATTCTAATCTAAAACTGACCAGAGACACTGACCAGTGGGTCCCACTGGTCAGGTTTGACTTAACAGGTCAGTTGACCTGCTGATGTGAGGCGGACGCAATAAAAGGGTTTTCCACTATAAAAATAATTCCAGAAATGTTTAAAACTTCTAAAATTCATAGAAATTAATCGGTAACTACAATGAAAATAATTTATATATGAAAAAGTATCAGAAAAATTCAAGGAATCTGAATATGTCATTTTCAAACATGTTTGAAAATGTTACAGAACCCAAACATGTAGATTAATGAATAAGTTAATTCTTATAAATACTTTATAAACAGAATTTGGAAAATATTTAAATTTCACTATGAATGACATGATCAAACACTGTTCTAATTACAAACCATCCACCTAACATGTCATCCCATGCATGTTAAAAGCAAGTTGATCTGGGCATCAGGTCGAATCAATTAAAATGGTATCCGAGAATACCTCGTTTGAAGTGATATTTGAATTTGATTCAAATCAACTTCAAACCTACTAAATGTTAGCTATAATAAAATACCACCTTGCATCCTCATGCCATGTTCATGCATCATCTTGATTGCATATGTTTGTTATTGATTGTTGTCATTCCTTTCGGTAGGCTCCGCTCCCCCGGGTCCCACCGAATATCCGTCTGACGGATATTGTCACTCCTCTGAGCAACAAGGCAAGCAACCATTTTTGATCATCCCGATAAATCCCATGTTCTTGCTCCTGCACTTACTTATTGCATTAGGATCAAATGCTTCAAATGCTTTTGCCACGTTAGTTGAACCCACTTCCTTTGCATGACCTATCCTTGTCACAGTAAATAGCTGAACCTTGCAACCTAACATACTTGGTAGTTGCTCGAGCCATGATGTGCCTTATCCTGCTATGCATGCTATCCTTAGAGTTGTGTATGGTCTGTCATTTGGGAGATGAACAGAATTGTGAGAATGTGTTCGGTAAGCAAAGGTTGTGTGTTGAACCTGATTCGGTAAAGGTACCGGTGAAAGGCTGTGTAGGAGTACATGGCGGGTTGTTTCATTGGAACCATCCTTAGGAACTGAGTTCCGTGTATGTAATCCAAGACGAGATACTACCACATGCTGGGCCCTGAAATATGACCCTGCTCGACTTATTAATCGCTTAGTACTCGGTCCAGGAGTTGCAAGTAGTTTCTGGTGTTTATAGTCATGCCAGAGGCCGTGCATGGTGCTGACCTGAGAGGTGGGCTGTGATGCGGTAGGAAGTGGCACGGTGTACCAAGTGGCACCCGGATGGTGGGCTTGGGAATCCTGCGCACATGGTTTCAGGCCATGGCGGAAACCTCGGCCGGACTTCCGTACGGGTTACTCTCAGATAGGCGATAAACCTGGACTAGGTACTAGTGTGGTTGACGGTCGTAGCCAACTCCCTCGCTGGGCTTCCGCTTGAAGGTTGCCGAGGTGCATGACGTGCACATGGCGATAAGTGGCGAGAGCGTGTGTGACGAAGTACACCCTTGCGGGGTTATGATCTATTCGAATAGCCGCGTCCGCGGATATGGACTACTTGGAGACATATGTTGTTCATAGATAACTTCAATGGCTACTCATAAAATTGTCAAGATAAGCATGAGTGTCGTGGACGGCATTTCCGTATGGACACGGAATGATTCCACGGTGGAGTATTGTTGTGGTGTTGGTGGACTCGTGTGCGAGAAATTAAGTTGTCAAAATTATTTAAAATTGCAAGTTGTCTAGCCATGAGTCAAATGCTGGCTTTCCGCATGAAACCCCACAATACCTTATTGATACATTGCATGAGTAGATAGTTATCCTAAAGTCTTGCTGAGTACCTCCGTACTCATGTTTGCTTAATAAATGTTGCAGAGGTTGCTAATGACCCTAATGGAGGGTTCTTCATAGACATCGACGACGACGAGTAGCTGTTGTCCGAGCTACGATCTGGCCTAGGTTGGTTCTGTAGTATAGTCAGGCCATGTGCCTTCTAGTTGCACCTGTCTGTACTCAGACAGTTTTAAACACTTCCTCTCTCTTGTAACTGAATGACTGCTATTATGGGTCGTGAGACCCTTACTGTGTAATATTATGTGTGTGGCTCTTCTGAGCCTCTTAAATAAAGCTTGTATGTTTATGGTTATGTTGTGATGCCATCGATGTATCTATACATATCGGTATGCCATGCGTACGTGTGTCGTACTTGATATGTATGGGGTTCGATTACCTAGCCGTGAACTTTAGTAGCACTCCTTACAGGGAAATGCCCCTTTGTGATCCAACGAGTCATGGTAGCTCGCTACTGCTCCGGACACATTGGTTGACCGACATGTGTCCTTCTTAGCTGCTGTGTCTGTCCCGTTTGGGGAAATGTCACGCGATGTAATGGAGTCCTTGTAGCTTGCTACGACTCGTCTACACTTGCCGGTGACCGACACCTGCTTTGTTGGGTCATGTATGCCTGTCCTTGTGCGGTACTGCCACTTTTGTTTATGACTAGACTTGTCGATCCGGGTTCTTTGACATTGGAATGCTAGTTACACTATTGCATACGTGAGTCAAAAGACGCAAACGGTCCCGGCTAAGGGAAGGATGCAGCCGTGGAGTTAACCGTGCGTGAGACCGCAATGGAATGCGATGTGTTACAGGCTGGATTCCTATGGTTTAGGATCGGGGTCCTGACAGCGTTGGTATCAGAGCCTGACTGACTGTAGGATTACTAAGCCAAACTGGTCGAAGTTGAGTCTAGAATTGCTCTAGTTATATATAAGGGAATTGTTTGTGGAAGGGAACGTAAGACTCTTGTTCTCTTCTCAAGTTATTCTATTCTGGTCATCCTCGTCTTTTCTGTGGGAATTAAGGACTAGGCTACTCATCTTCTTCTAGGCTCGTGTTTCTGATCGGTAGATTATAGGACTACGGGTCAAGAGATATTGGGTTTCTTTCCTTCCTAAGAAAAAAGGAAGCAAGTTTGATGACCAGAGAGTTGAACTTGATAGTTGAGTGGTTACGCTATTCCATTTTGGGTTGTCTCAAAATTTGTTTTTGAGCATTTACAGCCGTTATGCTGCCCAATTTTGTATTCGGAGCTCTAATGCTTTTGCATTACTCTCTATTTACAGATGCCTGGCCGTCCTTCTCGTCAGGTGGTACGTCTGACCAGGTGCATTGATGTGCCGGGTCATACGGCCATGCTGGTCAGGGTGATGTCGGTGTGCGGTTACCGCTGTTACCCCGAGTACACAGTGGAGGAACAGTACCGAGACTTCAACCAGAGCTAGTATATCTGCACTGTTAGGGTATTTCCAGACTACCCTGGAGCTGAGGAGCCAATCCATTGGTCCTATGGGTTGGGAGTCACTGTTGACATGGCAGTACAAGATGCTGCCTATTCAATGATGACCATTATGAGGGCGAGTCATGCACTGCTGCAGAATACAGAATTCTGCTATGTTCTGACCTCTCAGCCTGGTGAAGAGGGATACCTCAACAGAGTCTATTTTGATTCTTCTATGGAGGATCCACTTCTGCAGTCCACTGTTGAGATGCTAGAGAACAGAGACAGGGATGCTCGTGCTCTTCGCATGGAGCTTTATGCTACCCATGCCCGTCTGTGGACGACTTTGACGCAGCTGGCACCGGTAGTCCAGACAGGGTACGGAGATATGGAGATGCTGAACCTTGTTAGGACCCATCTTCCGGCCCACGTTGACTGGCCAGCTATAGGAGGAGTCACCCCTCTTCGGGACCCCTCTTACCACCAGTCAGGGGACCAAGGCCACATCCGTGTCCTTATAGATCCTAGGGATCTCAGGCTAGAGTGTTTCATGATCCGTAGGTTGAGCTTCTAGGTCATGAAGGTAATCTCTATGAGATGTTCTATGCGGGTGCCTGAGCTGTGAACGGAAGGATAGTATGGTAGTAGCCGTACGTTCACAGTCCTGCATGACTTGTGAAGTATGCCTGTGATGTGAAATGAATTCCGGAGGGCTAGATAAATAATGTATAGGAAGCTTGTAAGCCTCTGATGAGTAGTTTCATAATTTCAGTAGTTTGCTCTTCGGATAAGGTTGTATTGAACTATCTAAGGGTGTGTATGAACCATGGTGTATATATAGTAGTTGCTTGTTACCATGCTGTTCGGATATTCATTTCCGCATTCCATGTGCTCAGTACATTCTTAATCCATAGCTAGTATTGATATGATATTGGTCTAAGCTGTGAGTTTGTTTGTCAGGATGGTGTTCACCAGGTAGAACCGTGCCCCTGCTCATGAGCAAGCCGCGGGTAGTCAAGCGTCGCAGGAAGACCTGCCTCACCCGCCCTCTCTGGCGGAAGTTATGCTTGAGGCAGAGAGAAACAAAAGGGAGACCAACCGACTGTTAGAGCGTATTGAGCAGAATACGGCTCGTCAACCTAGGAATGCTGAAGTGTCCCTCAACGACTTTGTGAAGCTGAATCCTCCAAAGTTTCATCATTCTGTCGATCCCCTCGATGCTCATGACTGGCTGTGCAGCATCGCATGCAAGATTCGCTCTGCGAATGTTTCTGAGGCCAACAAGGTGACCTTTGCGGCGTATTTCCTGGAAGGACCCGCCAATCTGTGGTGGGAGAACTTTGAAGCTATGCGTCCTGCTGAACCAGCAGCCACATGGGCAGACTTCAGTGCAGCCTTTCGTCTGCACCATATTCCAGTGGGCCTGATGGACAGAAAGAGAGAGGAGTTATGTGCTTTCACCCAAGGCAAGTTGACCGTGGATGCCTATAGCCGCGATTTCGGTAACCTCGCCCGCTATGGAACAGAGGAGGTGTCTACTGACGCCAAGAAGCAAGCAAGATTCCGTAAGGGTCTAAGCCCTGTGCTTCGTCGTGATCTGCGCCTCCACGAGTGTGCAAGCTTTCAAGCCCTGGTCAACAAGGCGATCAGTGCCGAGACTGGTCATACTGACTTTGAAGCCACCAGGAAGCACTCCTGTGACTTTGGCTCGTCTTCTGGTTCCGCGTTTCCAAAACGCAGGCTGTGGGTTCCGAACAGTTCTCTGCTGCCAAGATACACTCCGAGGCCATCCTACGTGGCGCCTCAAACGAATCAGCCCAACCCTCCAGCAAAAACCTATAGTGGTCCAGCTAGCAATGCTGCACCACGTGCCAACCAAGTGATATGCTACAAGTGTGGAGAACCAGGGCACTACTCCCATGAGTGTCCTCAAAATGTGGGTGCCAAGCAACCCGGAAAGTTCGTCGGGCAAGGCAAGTCGGGCAAAGCTTACTATGTGAAGCCAACTCCTGCACGTGGCCGTGTGAACTATGTCTCAGCAGAAGAAGCTGCAAAGGATCCCGACGTCATACTGGGTACGCTTCTTGTTAATCATCACCCGGCGTCTGTTCTCTTTGACACCGGGTCTTCTCATTCCTTCATTTCAAAAAGTTATGCATAGTTGCATAACATGTCTTTTTGTGATATGCCAATTCCATTGGTTGTCCAAACTCCTGGTAGTAAATGGCAAACCTGTAGGATAACCTATGACAATGAAATTCTAGTAGACAGGCTAGTTTTTCTAGCCTCATTGATAGCCTTGAAATCTTCACATATTAGTATCATCTTGGGTATGGACTGGATGTCAGCTCACTATGCCAAGATTGATACTCATTCTAGAAATGTCCAGCTTACGCATCCCCCGGGTGAGATAGTAATTGTCTCTACTCGAGTTGACAAATGCCAACTCTATTCCCTAAATGCCAACCCTCTTCCGGAACTTGAAGACATTCCGGTAGTCCGTGACTTTTCGGATGTTTTTCCAGAGGAACTGCCAGGAATTCCACCTGACAAAGATGTAGAGTTTGTGATATATCTTGTTCCTGGAACTGTTCTAATAGCCAGAAGACCTTATAAGATGGCACCCCTGGAGCTAGCCGAACTTAAGAAGCAACTAGATGAGGCCTTGAATAAAGGTTTCATTCGTCCTAGCTCTTCTCCTTGGGCTTGCCCCGTCCTATTCGTCAAGAAGAAAGACGGAACGGATCGGATGGTTGTAGATTACCGACCAGTTAATCTGGTCACCATAAAGAACAAGTATCCGCTCCCCAGAATCAACGATCTGTACGATCAGCTCGCTGGATCCTCAGTCTTCGCCAAAATGGATTTGAGGTTGGGATACCATCAAATCAATATCAAGAACGGGGACATTCCAGAAACGGCTTTTGTTACTCGATATGGCCAATACGAGTACACCGTCATGTCCTTCAGTTTAACCAATGCCCCAGCCACCTTCTCTCGTCTGATGAATTCAATCTTCATGGAGTATTTGGATAAATTCGTCGTGGTATACCTCGATGATATTCTCATCTACTCGAAGAACGAACAAGAACATGCCGAGCACCTAAGGCTGGTATTGATGAAACTTCGAGAGCATCACCTTTATGCCAAGTTTTCAAAATGTAAATTTTGGTTACCAGAAGTGACCTATCTAGGTCACATAATCTCTGGTAAGGGTATTGCTGTCAATCCCGAGAGAGTTCAAGCTGTCCTTGATTGGACTCAACCTGAATCGGTTAAGCAAGTTAGGAGTTTTCTTGGTCTAGCGAGCTATTGTCGCCGCTTTGTCGAGAATTTCTCCAAGGTTGCAAAGCCTCTAACTGAACTCCTCAAGAAGGATAAAAAGTTCGAGTGGACACCACCGTGTGAGCATAGTTTTCAGGAACTGAAGAGACGCCTGACTTCTGCACCTGTGTTGCTACCACCAGATTTTTCTAAGGACTTTGTTATCTATTGCGACGCCTCGCGACAAGGGTTAGGTTGCATTCTCATGCAAGATCGTAATGTGATCGCATACGCATCTCCACAGTTTCGTCCACATGAGGATAATTATCCCACACATGACCTTGAGCTTGCAGCTGTGGTCCATGCACTAAAAACTTGGCGACATTACCTTCTGGGTAATCGTTGAGAAATATTCACCGATCACCAAATCTGAAATACATCTTCACCCAGCCGGATTTGAATCTCAGGAAAAGACGGTGGGTTGAGTTGATCTCGGATTACGACTTAGGGATAACTTACACCCCGGGGAAGGCCAATGTTATGGCCGATGCACTAAGTCGTAAATCTTATTGTAACAATTTGATGCTACAACAAGGTCAACCACATCTCTATGAGGATTTTCGGAAGTTGAATCTTCATATTGTTCCTCAAGGATTCCTTTCTACCCTGGTGGCGAAGCCTACCCTGAAGGATCAAATTATAGCTGGCCAAAAGTGTGACAAGGGTATATCACGGATCAAGGAGAATATCTTTAGCGGAAACGCTAAAGAATTTTCCATGAACCATCAAGGTGTGGTGTTCTTCCAGAATCTTCTAGTGGTTCCTAAGAACCCACATCTAAGGCAGTTAATCCTTAAGGAGGCCCATGATTCTCCTCTCACCATTCATCCCGGTAGTACTAAGATGTATCAAGGCCTACGCCAGAGGTTCTGGTGGACTAGGATGAAGAGAGAAATTGCTGAGTTCGTTGCTAACTGCGACGTTTGTCGTTGAGTTAAGGCAGAAAATCAAAGGCCTGCTGGCACCCTTCAACCTCTAGCTATTCCTGAATGGAAATGGGATAAAGTTAGTATGGATTTCATTACCGGATTTCCCAAGACCAAGAAAGGAAATAGTGCTATATTTGTGGTCATTGACCATCTTTCCAAAGTGGCTCATTTTCTTTCCGTTCGTGAGAGTATAACAGCTAGCCAGCTAGCAGAGTTATATATCTCTCGAATAGTGTCTCTTCATGTTGTTCCCTTGGAGATTAACACGGACCGTGGGAGTATCTTTACTTCTCGCTTCCGGGAAAGTTTTCAGAATGCCATGGGGACTGACTTATCTCTTAGCACTGCTTTCCATCCTCAATCAAGTGGTCAAGTAGAAAGAGTGAATCAAATCCTAGAAGATATGCTCCGAGCTTGTGTTATATCGTTCGGTATGAATTGGGAGAAGTGCCTTCCATTTTCCGAATTCGCTTATAACGATAGTTATCAATCAAGCTTGGGGAAAGCTCCTTTTGAAGTTCTCTATGGACGAAGATGTCGAACACCTCTTAATTGGTCAGAAACCGGAGAGAGGCAACTCTTTGGCCCGGATATGATCCAGGATGCAGAAGAGCAGGTTCGCATTATTCGTGAAAAGTTGAAAACAGCCCAGTCTCGTCAAAAGAGCCAATATGATCGTCATCATAAGGCTGTGACCTTTGAAGTTGACGAGAAGGCTTACCTTTGGGTCACACCTTTGAAGGGTACCCATCGATTCGGTATCAAGAGAAAATTGGCTCCTCGTTACATTGGTCCTTTTCTCATTCTTGCCAAACGAGGAGAAGTTGCCTACCAGTTGGAACTTCCTCCGCATATTTCCAAGGTTCATGATGTTTTCCACGTCTCGCAACTCAGGCATTGCTTTGCCGATCGTATCCGTGAAGTGGACCAGGAAACGCTTGATCTCCAAGATAACCTTTCATACCGAGAATACCCCGTGCGTATTCTTGATCAAGCTGAGCGTACCACTCGACGTCGAAACCTCAAGTTTCTTAAAGTTCAATGGTCAAATCATTCTGAAAAGGAGGAACTTGGGAAAGAGAGGATCGTCTCCGACTTGAGTATCCTGCGTTATTCCCGACGACTTCTAAATCTCGGGACGAGATTCTTTTGAGTGGGGGTGAGTTGTCACATACCTGACACCTTAAGCAAGTTAGCTTTGTGCTTATGTTTTCTTTGCATTGCATCTAGGAAATTTCAACAAGAATAAAGTAAGTGGTGAAGGAAAACTCAAAACCCTAGCCACTTCTTAAAATAAAGGAAATTTCAAACTAGTTTAAATCAATGAACCCAAAATGGCCTCAAGAAAAGTTCAACTTCTCTGATAATTCTTGGAAACAAATAAGCAATAAAGGAAACCATTTATTTTATACTCTTGGCATTTTAAATAAATGCAAAAGCTTCTGGTTTCAAGTTTTAAATTTGAAATCAGAAACTTTAAGCTTTCAAAAATGTTGAAAACTTTAGGAATGGTTGGAAATATTCCAACCAATATTCTGGGGTTTGTCCCATCGTGCGCGTCGTCGAGTGGCCGTTCTCCCCGTGGCCTCTGCCGTGAATTTCGACGTTGGAGGCAAGTTTCCGATGCCCTCCACCGTACTGGTGGTCGCCGGAGGCTCCCCGCCGGCGAGGACGACCTCGCCGCCGGTGGATCTCAGCTGGCCTGAGCCAGTGACGTGTGGGGCCAGCCTCTGGATAATCTGGAATAGTAAAAATAAAACCAAATAATTTAATAAGTCATTGACATGTGGGTCTAGTGAGATTAATTAGCTATTTAATATTAATTCTAATCTAAAACTGACTAGAGACATTGACCAGTGGGTCCCACTGGTCAGGTTTGACCTGAACAGGTCAGTTGACCTGCTGATGTCAGGCTGACGCAATAAAAGGGTTTTCTAGTATAAAAATAATTCCATAAATGTTTAGAACTTCTAAAATTCATAGAAATTAATCTGTAACTCCAATGAAAATAATTTATATATATGAAAAAGTATCAGAAAAATTAAAGGAATCTGAATATTTCATTTTAAAACATGTTCGAAAATGTTACAAAACCTAAACATGTAGATTAATGAATAAGTTAATTATTATAAATACTTTATAAATAGAATTTGGAAAATATTTAAATTTCACTATGAATGACATGATCAAACACTGTTCAAATTACAAACCAGCAACCTAACATGTCATCCCATGCATGTTAAAAGCAAGTTGATCTGGGCATCAGGTCGAATCAATTAAAATTCTATCAGAGAATACCTCGTTTGAAGTGATATTTGAATTTGATTCAAATCAACTTCAAACATACTAAATCTTAGCTATAATAAAATACCACCTTGCATCCTCATGCCATGCTCATGCATCATCTTGATTGCATATGTTTGTTATTGATTGTTGTCATTCCTTCCGGTAGGCTCCGCTCCCCTGGATCCCACCGAATATCCGTGTGACGGATATTGTCACTCCTTTGAGCAACAAGGCAAGCAACCATTTTTGATCATCCCGATAAATCCCATGTTCTTGCTCCTGCACTTACTTATTGCATTAGGATCAAATGCTTCAAATGCTTTTGCCACGTTAGTTGAACCCACTTCCTTTGCATGACCTATCCTTGTCACAGTAAATAGCTGAACCTTGCAACCTAGCATACCTGGTAGTTGCTTGAGCCATGATGTGCCTTATCCTGCTATGCATGCTATGCTTAGAGTTGTGTATGGTCTGTCATCTGGGAGATGAACAGAATTGTGAGAATGTGTTCGGTAAGCAAAGGTTGTGTGTTGAACCTGATTTGGTAAAGGTACCGGTGAAAGGCTGTGTAGGAGTACATGGCGGGTTGTTTCATTGGAACCGTCCTTAGGAACTGGTTTCCGTGTATGTAATCCAAGACGAGATACTACCACATGCTGGGCCCTGAAATATGACCCGGCTCGACTTATTAATTGCTTAGTACTCGGTCTGGAGTTGCAAGTGGTTTCTGGTGTTTATAGTCATGCTGGAGGCCGTGCATGGTGCTGACCTGAGAGGTGGGCTGTGATGCGGTAGGCAGTGGCACGGTGTACCAAGTGGCACCCATATGGTGGGCTTGGGAACCCTGCGCACATCGTTTGAGGCCGTGGCGGAAACCTCGGCCGGACTTCCGTACGGGTTACTCTCAGATAGGCAAAAAACCTGGACTAGGTACTAGTGTGGTTGACGGTCGTGGCCGACTCCCTCGCTGGGATTCTGCTTGAAGGTTGCCGAGGTGCATGGCGTGAACATGGCGATAAGTGGCGAGAGCGTGTGTGACGAAGTACACCCCTGCAGGCTTATGATCTATTCGAATAGCCGCGTCCGTGGATATGGACTACTTGGAGACATATGTTGTTCATAGATAACTTCAATGGCTACTCATAAAATTGTCAAGATAAGCGTGAGTGTCGAGGATGGAATTTCCGTATGGAGACGGAATGATTCCACGATGGAGTATTGTTGTGGTGTTAGTGGACTCGTGTGCGAGAAATCAAGTTGTCAAAATTATTTGAAATTGCAAGTTGTCTAGCCACGAGTCAAATGTTGGCTTTCCGCATGAAACCCCAAATACCTTATTGATACATTGCATGAGTAGATAGTTATCCTAAAGTCTTGCTGAGTAGCTCCGTACTCATGTTTGCTTAATAAATGTTGCAGAGGTTGCTAATGACCCTAATGGAGGGTTCTTCATAGACATCGACGACGACGAGTAGCTGGTGTCCCAGCTACGATCTGGCCTAGGTTGGGTCTGTAGTATCGTCAGGCCATGTGCCTTCTAGTTGCACCTGTCTGTACTCAGACAGTTTTAAACACTTCCACTGGCTTGTAACTGAATGACTGCTATTATGGGTCGTGAGACCCTTACTGTGTAATATTATGTGTGTGGCTCTTCTGAGCCTCTTAAATAAAGCTTGTATGTTTATGGTTATGCTGTGATGCCATCGATGTATCTATACATATCGGTATGCCATGCGTACGTGTGTCGTACTTGATATGTATGGGGTTCGATTACCTAGCCATGAACTTTACTAGCACTCCTTACAGGGAAATGCCCCTTTGTGATCCAACGAGCCATGGTAGCTCGCGACTGCTCCGTACACATTGGTTGACCGGCATGTGTCCTTCTTAGCTGCTGTGTCTGTCCCCTTTGGGGAAATGTCACGCGATGTAATGGAGTCCTTGTAGCTTGCTACGACTCGTCTACACTCGACGGTGACCGACACCTGCTTTGTTGGGTCATGTATGCCTGTCCTTGTGCGGTACTGCCACTTTTGTTTATGACTAGACTTGTTGATCCGGGTAGTTTGACATTGGAATGCTAGCGACACAATTGAATACGTGAGTCAAAAGGCGCAAACGGTCCCGGCTAAGGTAAGGCTGCAGCCGTGGAGCTAACCGTGCGTGAGACCGCAAAGGGATGCGATGTGTTACACGCTGGATTCCTATGGCTTAGGATCGGGGTCCCGACACCATTCATGCAATTCTATTTTCCCTAATGCACCACTTGATATGGTGGCATAATTTGGGGATTATAGCATGCCCAAAAAGTACGGCATCACTTGGAGAAACCTGAAAATGCAAATATTCCCAATCCTAGAATTTAGGAGAAGTGGTTTTCAGGGGTTTTGATAAGGGGATTTTTCTCCTTGATTCACCAATTGGTCTGGATGCATTATTAGCGTCTTAGAACATGTCCACAAAGTTTGATGATAATTGGAGACACTTGGCAATGTAAAGTTGCTCAAGTTTGGATCTGGACAGAGAGGGTTTTGGAATATTTTTGTGAACCTAAACAATTAGGATTGAGATGAAACTTGGCAAGATCATCACATATATCATGTATGATTTGCTAGAATTTTACTGGAATTATTTGAGAATATTTACTATAGAAATATTTCAAAATCTTGAGATAGGCAGAAAGGGTTTTGGACGATTTTGTCCAATATATTGAACATGATCTTATACTGAAACTCTTATATATGGAAAATATATGTGCACTTAGCTTGCCTAAATTTTCTTGAATATTATGCTCCCCTATAAAAGACCATTTCTGGCCTCAGAAAAAGTTATGTAAATAAAATAGGAGAATAACTTATAAAATAATATTTTTTTTGGTTTTAGGAAGCTATTTTGATAGTAATATTCAAGTAAAATATTTGGGGGAAAATAGTTCAACTTATTTTAGGACTTGTAGTACAAACCTCAATTGAGGGCTTTGAAAAGCTAAATTGAGTAAACGATTTTTGGTGAACCTAATAGTTTGTAAAGTTAGTTTTATCTCCTATACACACGGCATGATCATTGGTCAAAGATTTGGATCAAGTAGATGAGTCTAGAGAGTAGAAGTATTTTTGTGACTTAAAGCACACTCAAGCAAGCAAGCAAACAACAATCAAGTCAAGCATCACAAGCACTCAAATTTTTTAATTGTTCCTAATTTTTGAGCTATGTTAACCTAGCAAAGTAAGGGAAAACACATGGTGTGACAGACCAACCCCCCTTACAAGAATCTCGTTCCCGAGATTCCTAGGCTAGGCATTGAAGAGATACATAAATTCAGGTCTGAGGTAGTCTTCATGTTCCCATGTTGCTCCTTCTTGGACATGATTGCTACAGTGGATCTTGAAGTGCTCGATGATACATCCTAGAGTGCTTCTCTTGACTTCGTCGGAGGGTGAATGGGGTTCTTGCAACATGCTAAGCTTGACTAGAGGTCAAGGGTTTGGTGTCGAGGTTCGGGCAAGAGTCTAGCTTGCGTGTGTACTCCATTATGGGAATAAGTGGAAAAGTAGGGTGCCTGCGTGCTGGTCCTGGGTTGCTCATGTTGTTTAGTGACACCTAGATGTATTATGTTAGAATATAAGAGTTAAAGTCTAGGTGTAGCTTCCCGTTGACAAGGAAATCCTTGACTTCCTTAAGGCGGGTGATCTACCATCGCAGGTGCTCTTCTCTCCTCGGGAGTGTTGAAGTGTGTCAACCTAGGGTCCTCGTCGAGGTCTTTTTCTTGAGTAATTGCCCAGGTATTTTCTTCATTCGTCTTTGGTCGTTGGTCTTATCGTCTCGGGCATACGTCTTCGACTTGTCCTTGAGTGTTTGGTCATTTTGCCTCCTCATAGTCATTTGCGGGAAAGTTCGGGTTGAGCTTTGTCCCTAAGACTATGTCAAGAGACTTCGTGTTAAAACGGGTCCTATATCCTAGAAGATTTTTTGAGGGGTCCTAGATGAGATGGGTACTCAAAAAGTATAGACCACCATCCAATCCCCAAGGTTTGAGGCTTGGCTAGTTTGGCGAACCACCCTTGATGGGGGTTTCATCGTGATCCAGTCAGGGCTTGCGCCCTTGATTGGACAAAAAGGGGATCTTTGATCTCTCTTGATGTCTAAAGTCTTCATCATGCTTAAACATCGATGCTTGTTGACATAGTCGATGTAGCCGGGAGAGGAGCGGTGGTTGACTTGTTTTGCTTCCTCTCCATCTCCATGGTTCCCCAACATTAGTCATTATTTATCTTACTTGGGTAAGATTGTCTTCTACTGCTTGGAGGGTGCTTTGGGGACTCCAGTTCTTCAACGTAAAATCGTACACTTGATAAGCATGGCAATTGGTGCCCCGGGGCTTATCCAAATAAGACTAGGATGTTCCTTCCTCTCATTGGTTAAAAAAGTACATCGTCCGTGAGGATAACAACATATTTCTCCAAGCATCACATAAGCACATTGATGATGGGATATGTGAGAAGAGATGGCATTTGTTATGGATGGTCACTTGCCCACGGGTTTAGTGGTGGTCGAGGTGAAGTATTCGACCATATTATGGGTCGGTATAGCTTTCGTGTTTGAAGGAGCTTAGGATGTGGGTGAACGGCTATAATCGTATCCTTGAGCATGGTTCTTGAATGCCAATTGTCCAACCTATTTCTCCACACAAAATCATTCAATATCATCAAAAGTACTATCTCATGTAAGTCAACTCCAACAACACTTATGTTATTCAGCCCCAAGGTTTGAGAGATGAACTAAACCAGAATCTCTTAGGTATACTGTACCCCACTCACATGCATCCCTATGTAAAAATGCTCATAAAAGCTTACAAGTTGCTAAGCTATATTATGACACTACAAATCCAAGTGCTCACCTAAGTTATGCAGGGTCTATCGTACTTCATTTCTACGCTAAGCGAACATATAATATTCCAATCCAAGATCTTGTTTCCTTCCTACGATTCCAATCAAGTGATCCATCAATTTCGTCAATCGTTACATGACACACTACTCCTATAAATCCAATCGATGGAGTCCTACATAATCTCCTAGAGTTTCTGCAATCCACATATAATTGCAAGGACTATTATCACAATATGTTAACCAACTCTATTCTCATGACCTAATAAATCCCAAGGTCAAGCTTATCTAGATCCTTAAATCAAATCTGATTGCTCTAACTAAACATGGTATCAAGATCAAGATCCTCGGACTAAATCAAAATTACTCTAAACCATGTAGTATTACCTAACAGCAACACTCTATTGGGATTACCTTTTTAAATCCAAATCTCATCTCCAACGAGAATCCCTACTTGTTACTCCAAGTCCTTATCGTAATGCTCATCAACCCACTAATATTACTTGACAAAGTCAATTTATTATACCACCAAGAATTTTCAATGTGGGATCCTCGTTTGTCCTACTAAATCCAATTAACTCAAAGGAGAAGTACATTATGCTACTCTATCAACTTGATCCACCAAGTTCATCTGCCACATAAGGGTCTTATGATCCACCGAAGAGGATTAGCTACATCCCCAAGACATCTAATATAGTGACCTCAAATCATTGTCTATAAGTCGTATATCCTCAAAACGATCATTCCTGTGGCATGGAGGTTCTAGCGCCCACTTAAAAAGGAAGGATGTTGGTTCACTAATATCACTCGTACCGTAAGGAACGAAGTGCTACGTAGGGGTCATTGAAGCTTAATAGGTGCTCTTAGAAAACTATGTATTAAACACGTGAATAGAGGTTTAAGTCGGTGTAGCTTGGGAGGTCTAGGTTGGCCTAGGGATGGGGTTTCCAATTTTGAGAGAAAAGTATAACTTTATGGGGTTGCACTTGGTTGGGTACGTTGTAGTCAGAGTCTTCAGTGCTAGTTGTCTATAGCGGTGGATCCTCGAGGCATCCGGGCTTGCTGGTCTTCAGTTGTTGAGAAAGGTGAGAGAGAAAAGTAGCATAGAGGGGAGTGCCTAACACTACAAGGAACATGCTAGTACACGATGCTATTGTTTCGTCGCTACATCGTTAAGGTTTTTCATTTACGACGATCGCACGACGAAAAACCAAGCGTCGAAAACGGAGCGTCAGAAATGAACAACAACGACGTTTTGGTCAAAATCATCGTAACTTTACGACGATTCCTGGATTGTCGTAACCTTTACGACGATCCTAAATCATCGCTGACAATCAAACTCAGTCATATGTGGCAGTCCTACGTGGCAAAATTACGACGAAATCAAAACGTCATGGCTGAAATCAGCCCAACCCATTTCAATTGATCACATGGGCTCGTTTTATTTTTTTGGGCTTTTTCTTATTGGGCTTCTTTTTGGGCTTTAGCCTATTTACAGCCACTTTAGTAAAAAAATCGAATTTTTTTTGGACCCCAGCCTTTTAGTGCCCAAATACATTTGGTCCAGTTTCAATTTTGGCCTTTTTCCATTTTTGAATTCAGCAACTTTTTGTTCCCGAACTGGTTTCATTTCTATTTGTTGGGCCTTTTCAACCCAATTATTTGTCCGGTATTAAAGCCAACACTATTTCATATTCAAATCAAGAAATCTCCAAGTCGAATTTAAATCATCTATCATATAACATGACAAAATACATCTCCCAGGTTTACATGACACAATAACTCATCTCATGAATACATTTCCTAAAACACATATAACAAGAACGGACAACATCCTCCAAAGCCTTTTGTCCATCGCTGAGCTGAAGCCAGCAGCGGCTCGTGCTCGCGAGCATCTTGCCATCAAAAGGATCGCGAGCATCTTGCCATCAGAAGGATCAACTTTCAGTGCCTGCGCCCAACCAAGCAGCATACATGTGTCAACATATATACTGACTGAAGTTATAATAGCAAATTCTTCCAAGAGATACAATAAAATTGCAAACGGATATAGCAAATAAAGGGCAGCCACATAATTGCATGTTAATAGCAAATAAAGGTCACACACATAATCGCATGTTAATACGGACCCGGCCTCAACATCCTACTGAATCATCAAAATAACTCATGAAGATAATATCTACTCAACAGAGGCCTATGCAAGAATTAATACTTCATGTCACTTTTTTTCATTGGAACTTCTACAACAATTCTTCTGTAAAACAGGTTAATTGCTGGTTTTGTGGTTTACACTTCAGACAGTAAGGTACATCCAAGGATATGATGATGATGATACTAGCCATTTAAAAGATTAAACTCTATAAAAGGTGTCTGCATGTAGAACATTTCCCACTTCAAACTTTTACAAATTAACTTTTAAAAGATGTAGACCGACCAATTCATTCCAGTTTATATGATCATGTACATAATGTTCAGCATAGTCACAACATCCTTACTATAAATAATGTTTTATTTCCAGATTATATGAACATGGGAGTCCTTAAAAACATGGAAACATGATGTTTCTTTCCATGGTTCAAAGAACAAAATCCTCAAGAAACGTCACACACACACACAAAAAAAACTATTCATCATGTAGCTGTGGCGTGCAAGTACTTGAGTCCAGTGCACAAAGTACTGATGGAAAGGACTGACATTCATAACCGAGTTCAACCATCAGGTTGGACATCACACATTCATTCAACATATGATCCCAAGCTGTTCATCAACTTACTTGTGGTTGCACACCAATGGCCATGAACCTCGTCGGTTATGATGGTATGTTGTACTGGTGGCTTACGAACATCGATGTGATCTCAGTGCAGTTCTTCATCTCCATGATGATCGGGCCATAGGCTGTTCTCGTGCAGTGCTCCATGCTGGCCCTCAAATGGCATACCTGAGAAAAAACATGGTCAAAATCTGTTTATCATAGTATACGTACAACTTATGAATTATATTGTTTCGGGTCGCACTACATGTGATGCGGAAGATGATTTGCACATTTTACTGGACACGCTATTTCATCACTAAGAAAGAGTTCTGGGTATCAAACTTGTAGCAGTTATTCTGGACAACTTATAGAAACTAGTCGACGAAGTGCACGAGCTAGTATCATATGAAAAGTTGAAATCGAACCATATTTAATCTTCTTAGAATTTTATTTCATTAGAATTTTTTGTGTATTATATATAGTATATTTAAATTTACTTTTACCCTCAATTATATACAACAAAATATATTTTCTTGCAAAAAAATGTTTACACTATCATTTGAAAGATGAGTAGTAAGAGAAAGTTATCCCGCCAATTTCCTAACTACAAAAGGTCATCTAATTCAGATACACAGAAACCATGCTTAAAATCCGCATATACACATTCATGTACCCATCCCCCATAGAGCAGAGCTACTAAGCAAACTATTGTAGCCTTCTTGGGCCATGCAGTTTATTGTGGAATTATTATCCTGTTATAAATGGAATGGTGCTAAACAATCTTGCTCTGGTTCGTCAGACGCATTCATCGATTTTCAGTTTACAGGAGGAACAAAGAGCTGATGTTAACCCACAAGTATATCATTGGCACTGTAATACATATGAACAACGAGAAAGGCTCAACAAATACCATTTCCTGCAGTATCCTTCTGAACAACATCCTCCTCCCATTGTTTCAATTGATGCATCTGAATAAGAGAAGACACAAAATCAGCTTATCATAGGATGCGGTATTCCGTGGCTAATGTTCAGCACATGTAACTGATAATTCTGTTAGGTAAATAACCAAAAGTAAATCTGAATATTGTTCAACTCACATGGTGAAAAACTCAACAATTTTTAAACTGATGGGGTGGGAAGGATAAATGGAACATATAGAAGCAAGAATCTTGGAGCGGAGCCATTTGAATGTTCTAGTAAAATTAACTACCATACTATATAGCACTTGTCTTTGTAAGTTTACCAGCATGGTAATATAACTATCATCCCATTTGTGTGCTTTATGGTACAAATTAAGTTGTAATGCTCTCACTCCTTTTCACGTGTCAGTGTCAGCATGGTAATATAACTATCATCCCATCTGTGTGCTTTATGGATCTACTTACAAAATACTAGTGCAAATTTGTAGCACCACCTTGCACCACCAAATAGGGGGATAATTTAGTGCAATAGCGATTTTCTACAATCTAAAAGAAACAACAAAAGGACTCTCTCATCTCCATCCATAAACCACCAAACTGGCGACGCAGCACAATGAGGAAACAATAATACAAGAGTTGTTGTCAAATATTGAACAGGGGGAATCCCATGAAAATGAGCCAATTTCAGCTAGTAGCAACGGCGAACTTAGCCATGATACAAGCGAAGCAACCCCAAACAGAAGCACGGAAGAGGTATTTTCTTCTTGCACTTGAAAATATTGCAGTCTGGAGAATTCCAAAAACAGAAAATCTCTCTCTGCCCCCAGTCAATCGTAGCCCGAAAGATTCTAACAGAGCCTCCCTGTGCTGCGCAGGGAACAATTCAGGAAGCGACAGACACCGACAGCCATTCTTCAGTAAGCAACGTTGCCTCCCCCACGGACGATAGATTGAGAGGCCAATATGAGGATGGTAAAGCTGCAGAGTAGAGAACGAGGGTGAATCTAAAGCGTTCGTGGGTATCTGATGTGCTACCTGGACGTGCTACCTCATTCGTCATAAGGGCGGGCTATTTCTTAGAGGAGGATAGCGTATGTGCTCTGCTACCTGAAGATAAAGATGAGGATGGTGCTACCTGAAGCTAAAGATGAGGATGGTTCCAGCGTATCTGCTGTGTTACCTGGACGTGCTCGTGCGAAATCGCCATGAGGGCGGGCTATTTCTTAGAGGAGGATAGCGTACCACGCAGCAAGATTTTTTCAAAGATACAAACTGTATCGTATAGCTTGTGCATTCTTTTCTTGCGAGAACCGGAGATGTCTCTAGAGTACGCGTAGAGAACTGTTGATTATTTCAAACTGGGACACTATCATATCGGGCGCCACATCTTTAGCTAGCTTGTGCACTTGGGTTTGAAAATAATTTGTAATACTAGAAAACCTATCAATTAATTTGCTCCATTGTAGAAGGCAAAACAACACAAAGTATATTTGAAATAACTTGTACGTACTTACAATGAGATTGGCTTATGAAAAATAAATATTGTGCCTCATGTGTACATATTGCTCATAGGTTTGAGATTTGGCTAACTAATAAAACAAACACTGACACTCGGCTCGACGGCTCGGGTGGGATATGAAACAAACACTAGCGTTCCTGTGGTTTTGCAGAAGCGGGGCGGGGGGAAGAGGGGAGAAGGGAACCAATCATTCAGGAGATGGATGGATGTATACCAGCTTCTTGGCGGTGTTGGCCTGAACGATCTGCATGGTCCACTGCTCCAGGCTGTAGACGGAGGTCACTTCCTCGAGAAGGTGGGCGCAGCAAGAAAGAATGGGCGCAGCGGCAGGCAGAAGGACGGGGACCTGGTGAGGTAGCTGTCGACGGGGACGCCGTCGACGGTGAGGGTGCCCTGCTCGACCCCTCCGACGCGCTCCAGGTCCTCGATCTGCCTGCGAATCTTGTGCGAGAAGCCCTTGATGAAGATGTTGGACTGCAACCAGCCAGAGAGAGAGCAGATCAGGCTGGGGGCCAAGAACAGGGGTGGTGGCAAGATCGGGATGAAAGGCAAGGAGGTACCTTGACGAGGTCGTTGCTGAGGGCGAAGAGGGAGTCGAGCGTGCCGGGGCGGAGATCCGAGACGGTGAACTGCGTGCGGAGGCCAGGGGAGGTCAGTCAGGTGGCGGCGGCGGCAGAAGGCGATGGACGGGTGGCGGTGGAGGAAGGAGGAGGGGATGCTTACGCGGTAGAGCGGGGTGTCGAAGGAGTGGCGGGATATGGCCTCCTGGAGGCGCGTCTAGAGGGTGGTCTTGCCGGCGGCGACGTTGTCGACGGCGACAGGCAAGGGAGAGGGAGGTGGGTGGGTGGTGGATTTGGATCGGGAGCCGTGGTGGGAGGCGGCAGTGAGGGGAGAGGGAGATCGGGGAGAGGGCTAGAGTTTGTGTGTGCGAGAGAGAGGGAGAGCGTTAGGATGGACTCAGATGTATGGAGGGATGGGATGGATGGCGATGATTGGATGGATGGACACCATGTCATCGATTCATGCCACAACTAATTCCAACAATCAGAATAAAGCATATGCAATTCTATTTTTCTTATTGTTTTGCTTCTACTTTTTCACATGATAAAATCAAAATATGATCTCTTGGAGTAGACAAGCTTGCATCTTGGAATTACAAACAATGTTGCCAAAGAGACTTTTCATTTTCTTTGCATGAAAAATCCATTTTCCATTTTCCGAGTGCCTAAAGTGGGTTTTCAGAATAAAGCATATAATAGTAGGTTGCTTCACAAACTAGGATGAGGTGGGATATAATGGACCCATGAGTGACATGTCGACATAGTTAGAACATGTTACGACATTTTTACAATTGTCGTAAAAGTTATGACGATCTCATCTTATGTGGTTACGACGTTTTGACTCACATCGTCGTAATTTATATGTAGATTTAATCCCCTCAAACGGTTTACGACAATCTCGGATGAAATCGTCATAGATTTATGACGAATTCATCAACGACATTTTAAAAAACATCATGTATGAGCATATTTCTTGTAGTGTAAGGGGGTGGAATAGTGCAAGTGGAGTCAAACAATTACCGAAAAGGCTAACACTTCATTAAGATAAGATAGGTGGCATAGTCGTGTACATGTTGCCTACGTCAAAAAGTGCGACTTATGCCTAAACACAAACAAATAAAAACAAACAACACACAACATGGTTTCATATGAACCATTACACGAACTAGACTTTGCATGGGGGGTATATGACTCATCATACCCTAGGGGTTCTTAGACTGAATGGTCATGCTTTGCTTCATGTTTCATGGGAAATGAAATTTAGTCATCAGCTTCTAGGTCATCCTGGGGCACCAGTGGGTTTTCGATAGTCGGCTGCTTGTCGGAGCACCATTTAACAATATTCTCATATTTTCTACATCCATAGCATGCGACAGGACCAAAGAGGCATTTATCCATTCTCAGGTTATGGCGTCGGTGTTCAAAAATGACCCTCCACATAGTGGATATGGAAATCTATTCCTATGCCTTCTGCATGGGGCTCAGTTGCGGGTTTCCTAAAGTCCCTCAATTTGCAGATTTTGGTTGCTGATGTAGACTTGCAGGGTAGCTATATGTTCTTCTTGCTCGACCACCTTCTTCTTATCAAGGCAGCGGAGGTGCAAGAGTGAAGGAAAATCCTTGCAGAACTTGAGGGATTCATCGTAATGTAACGAAGGAGGTGATCTGCCGCATTGGTCAAGCGTACTTGGATCTTGAGGGTTGGGTCTTCGTCATCTGGAAAATCCATCACTTGATCAGGGGCTCCTCATCCACTCTTGTTGGGTATGTTATTGGTATCTTGTCCTTCTTCCATATTCGAGAGAAGGTCTCGAAGACGGAGAAGGATTTCATAGGCCGCTTGCTGAATATCCATATCCCTTGGAGGCATAGGTGTTCCAACAAAGCACCAACTCTGCGGTTGTGTCTTGTATGGTATGGCAACTTTGGGAAAAAACTCGGTTTCAATCTCGCCATTGTTCAACTCATGTAGGGTGTACATCGTCTCCGAATGATAGTGGCTATGCTGGAGGAAGTCTCTTAGGAGAGGTGGGAATCCAATCATGAGGAGTCTCATGGGAGCGACGACCATCTACAAGATGGTCATAGGAGTGTTCGTATGACAAGAGAGGATGAGGTGACTATAAAGGTCCGTAGTTGGATAGATTAGAAGAGTAGAGAAGTCCAATAGGTTTTTCAATTGATTCTGCGGTCTCAGGGCAAATCCCTATCCTAACTAACGTCGATGGTAACTAAGGGCTTCCTACAGACAGGATGGCTCTCATACAAGCTCTATGGGGACCCCGGCTCATAAGTCGTGATCACCTAATGTATGTGATAGTGATCCCAGAGATCAATGCTCACTGAACACACAGAAACTGAATAACAAGAGAATAACATCCATTACGTACCATTTTACCCGAATGTGGCCTTCATAGCCAAGTCTTCATATATTTGAAGCGGAAAGTCTTCGTTGATAGCATGCACCCATGCCATTTGCGTTAACCCTATAGGCATTGTGACTGGGAACCATCCTAGCTCGCACGTACATCACCAATGTAATGTCCATCATATCGTGTTCTGTCATGCGTGGCCAATGAAATAACCAGTGGCAAGCCAATGAGTACTTTGAATGTACTTACAAGAAACCCATGTTGGAACAAGGCACTAACAATGCATGATATAGCACTAAGTAGGTAAGTTGTAGAAAGCTAGTTTTGAATGCAATGTCATGGTCAATCAATTTGTAAAAGCATGTATCAACAGGTTGGAGATATCCATATGAACAAGTTATATATATCATCATAAGAAGGGAATGAACATCTCATGTTCATATATCATGTCAAATACTCCCACTTAGCTCAAGTATCATCTTTCTCACACACACACCACTTTTGTGAAAAGTTCTGGACATAGTCTAAGTAGGACCACCCAACTGTTCTTGACCGTGGAAACGTCTATTTGAATAGTATTTTGCTCTACAGAGGTTTGTGCGCTATACCCACGTCACATCCCTGGAACCCTATTCAAGTATAGCATTGTGCTCATATCTTCTTTGCATTGCATCAAAGGAAATTGCAACAAGATCAAAACAAGTGGTGAAGCAAAACTCAAAAACCCTAGCCACTTCACAAATTCAAAGAAATTATAAACGTGTTCAAATCAATGAACCCAAAATGGCCTCAAGAAAAGTTCAACTTTTCTGATAATTCATGGAAGCAAATAAGCAGTGAAGAAAACTATTTTCATGGAAGCAAGTAAGCAGTGAAGAAAGCTACTGGATTCAAGTTTAAAGTTTAATTCAAAAACTTTAAGTTTTAAAAAATGCTGAAAACTTCAGGAATGGTTGGATATCTTCCAACAAATATTCTGATGTGTTCAAAATATTTTTTGTAAACTATTTTGGAGCTGAAATAAATAGCAAATCAAATAGTTGGAAAAACAGAAAAACAAAACAGAAAAAAAGGAAGAAGCTTACGTGTCACCCTGAGGAGGCCCAGCCCACCAGGGGCAGGGGCTTCTTCTTCCTCCTGCCTTCTGGCAGAGGAGCGCACGCCCACGGCGTCTCCTCCACCTCCTGCTTCGCCGTGGCACGCTCCGGTGCTCCCGAGGACAGCGCCACAGCAGGGATAACCTCTCGAGCTCTGGCCTATCCATTCCCGTGCACCATTTCCCCCCTATCCTCTCGGTTCCTTCCTCCCCTACTGCCGCCATTAACAAGGGCTCGAGCTCGAGCTTCCCATGCCTCTGGCCACTAGTTCTCTCCCCCGAGTGCCCCATTCGCTCCGCCTCGACGAGCTGGTCCTCCCTGCAGAAGACGAAGGTCCCCCGAGCCCCGCAACGCCCACGGCACCGTCGTCTTCAAGCTTCGGCCGCCGGCGAGCTCCGTTCGATTCGTCGCCCACATCGCTTCCCGGAGCCGTCTAAGCCCTCCACTGCACTCCCAGTGAGATTGCGATCATTTCCCCTCTTCTTCCCCTCGGTTTCGTGCCCCCTAGCCACTGGACCGACGAGCCCGAGCTCCGGCCGTCGCCTCCGCTCGTCGCCGGTGACCTCTGGTCCTCCCGAACCCTCCCTCAGGCCAGTACTGGATGAGGCCGAGCCTAGGGATCCTCTCAGTGCTCTCGGCTCTCGATCCGGAGCACTACAGCCATCTCCGGCGACACTCCGGCACAGATCCGCCGCGGATCTGGTCGTCGCCGGTGAGTCTCCGGCACGGGATGACCTGACCTCTCTAATGCATGTTTTAAACGCTAATTAGCCACTAACCAGTGGGCCCAGGCCAAGTCAAACGCAATAAGGGGCTGGTCAGCGCGGGATTGTTATTGATTGTTGTCATTTCTTTCGGTAGGCTCTGCTCCTCCGGATTCCACCGAATATCCGACTGACGGATATTGACCCTCCTCTGAGCAATAGGGCAAGCAACCATTTTGATCATCCCAATAAATCCCATGTTCTCCCTCGTGCACTTACTTATTGCATTAGGATCAAATACTCAACTGCTTTTGCCATGTTAGTTGAACCCACTTCCTTTCCATGACCTGTCTTTGTCATAGTAAATAGCTGAACCTTGCAACCTAGCATACCTGGTAGATGCTTGAGCCATGATGTGCCTTATCCTGCTATGCATGCTATGCTTAGAGTTGTGTATGGTCTGTCATCTGGGAGATGAACGGAATTGTGAGAATGTTTTCAGTAAGTAAGGGTTGTGTGTTGAACCTGATTTGGTAAAGGTATCGGTGAAAGGCCATGTAGGAGTACATGGCGGGTTGTTTCATTGGAACCGTCCTTAGGAACTGAGTTCCTTTTATGTAATCCAAGACTAGATACTACCACACGTTAGGATACTTAATTGACCATCTCGACTTATTAATCGCTTAATACTCGGTCCAGGAGTTGCAAGTAGTTTCTGGTGTTTATAGTCATGCTGGAGGCCGTTCATAGCGCTGACCTGAGAGGTGGACTGTGATGCGGTAGGCAGTGGCACGGTGTACCAAGTGGCACCCGGATGGTGGGCTTGGGAACCCTGCGCACATCGTTTGGGGCCGTGGCAGAAACCTCGGCCGGACTTCCGTGCGGGTTACCCTCAGATAGGCGATAGACCTGGACTATGTATTATTGTGGTTAACGGTCATGGCCGACTCCCTCGTTGGGCTTCCGCTTGAAGGTTGCCGAGGTGCATGATGTGCACATCGCGATAAGTGGCGAGAGCGTGTGTGAAGAAGTACACCCCTGTAGGGTTACGATCTATTCGAATAGTCGCGTCCGCGGATATGGATTACTGGAGACATATGTTGTTCATAGATAACTTAAATGGCTACTCATAAAATTGACAAGATAAGCGTGAGTGTCGTGGACGGAATATCCATATGAAGACGTAATGATTCCACGATGGAGTATTGTTGTGGTGTTAGTGGACTCGTGTGCGAGAAATCAAGTTGTAAAAAAATTGTTTTAAAATGCAAGTTGTCTAGCCACGAGTCAAATGCTGGTTTTCCGCATGAAAACCCCACAATTCCTTATTGACACATTGCATGAGTAGATAGTTATCCTAAAGTCTTGCTGAGTACCTGAGTACTCATGTTTGCTTAATATTTGTTGCAGAGGTTGTTAATGACCCTAATGGAGGGTTCTTCCTAGACATCGATGACGACGAGTAGCTGGTGTCCCAGCTACGATCTGGCCCTAGGTTGGGTCTGTAGTATAGTCAGGCCATGTGCCTTCTAGTTTCATCTGTCTGTACTCAGACAGTTTAATTACTACCGCTGGCTTGTAACTTGAATGGCTGTTATGATGGGTCGTGAGACCCCTACGGTGTAATATTATGTATGTGGCTATTCCGAGCCTTTTAAATAAAGCTTGTATGTTTATGGTTATGTTGTGATGCCATCGATGTATCTATACATATCGGTATGCCATGCGTACGTGTGTCGTACTAGGTATGTATGGGGTTCGATTACCTAGCCGTAGACTTTAGTAGCATTCATTACAGGGAAATGCCCCTTTGTGATCCAACGAGCCAGGGTAGCTCGCTACTGCTCCGAACACATTGGTTGACCGGCGTGTGTCCTTCTTAGCTGTTGTGTCTGTCCCCTTTGGGGAAATGTCATGCGATGTAATGGAGTCCTTGTAGCTTGCTACGACTCGTCTACATTCGCTGGTGACCGACACCTGCTTTGCTGGGTCATGTATGCCTGTCCCTGTGCGGATCTGCCACTTTGGTTTATGACTAGACATGTCGATCCGGGTTCTTTGTCATTGGATTGCTAGCGACACAATTGCATACGCGAGTCAAAAGGCGCAAACGGTCTTGGCTAAGGTAAGGCTGCAGCCGTGGGGTTAACCGTGCGTGAGACCGCAAAGAGATGCGATGTGTTACAGGCTGGATTCCTATGGCTTAAGATCGGGGTCCCGACAACCCACAAGACTCGGGGAACTTCCGTGTCATCCACAACTCACGGTATATTACACACTCGAGGTAAGCACCCGAATAATGCCTTTCCCCTAGCGACACTAATAAAAGAGTCCACTCATTGGTACATGGCCTTCATGACGTACATCATACGATACTTGCTCCATATCTTACCAACCAAGAGGGAAGTGAACAGTGTGCCCGTTTTCTATAAAAACAGCCTATGGCCGACCCTCTTGGCACGACCCTGTATCGAGAGTGACCACACCACTCCCACCACTAGTAATGCGCGCTCTTTGCTAGCATCGATCAAATGAATCAACAAAGCCCCGTCCCACAAAGGGGTATTGTGGTCGCATATGTCAGGTTGGGACGGTCAACATATCTTAAATCTAATCCATTTTCAAAAGCACACACACCACTTGTCTTGGTACACCACTTCTTTCTCAAGTGACTACATAACTCAACACCATTTCCCTCGGGCATTAGTGGTACCCGAAGGGATTTTTGAGAAGTATTTGAAATCCTTTCTTTTCTGAGTCCATGCATATACCCATCCCATTTGCGTAGAAACCCTAACTACTTCGCACACGCACAACCATCATAGGAAGTTAGGGTCAAGCTCAGTGCAAGTATCAACGAGGACACATCGGAGACAACCCACCAAGGTCGTCACCAATTCATCATGACTCAGATGCAACTAAATTAAGTGCCATATGACATGCATAAAATTGATTTCATACTCATGGTCAAAGGGCTGCTTGCATGTCTTCCCAAAGTCTTCGAGGTCTGGACCAGCTTCTGGTCGAACTCTAAGAACTTTGTATACTCTCCCAACTACCGTCGGAAGGAACAACAATTAGCAACACCAAAAGCAGAGAAATAAAAGTACTCTAAATCAGGAGTTTTATTTTCATAAGTCACCTCTAGCAATAAGAAAAATTACCAAATTAATTTCAATGGTTCTGGATCAACGAGGACTTGCGAAAGGTGAAAATGAAGGGATTAGTAAACCTACAAGATTTTAGAATGAGTGGAGGCACTCATTTAATAGGGCATGATTTTAAAATACTTTTTGAAGTGGTTTCAAAAGATTTGGAGTTGGTATGAATTCCCTAGAGATTTAGTTAGATGGAATAAATGGAAACGGGTCTATTTAGTTGGCCTAACAGAAAAATGCATGATAAAAATGTTAACCAAGGCTAGAAAAATTGGTTATGATTTTATAGGCACCTAGGAACTTGAATCACTCCATTTTGAATTGATTTAGACCCTCAAGGAATTTTTCTAGGTGGCCGTAATAGTTTTAAATTTGAATTTGAATTTTATTACTACAAAAAAGTGTGGTGGAAAAATATGAAAGTTGCACCATTTAACATCATGGAATTATAGAAGAATTTAGTAGTTTGAAATAATGAATTTTAACAAAAAAATATTATGATTTTTCAAAACCTCGGAAAAATGGGAAAAAAGGGTACACTATTCTTTTGGGCCGAAGCACACTTGCTTGGCCCGCCCAGGCACAAAACGCCGCACGGCCAGGCTACACCCAAGGCATAAACGTGAAGTACGCCTTCACTTACAACTTTGGGTGAGATTTAAAACATGACATGTGGGACACACCTGTCATCGAATAAATGTATCGCTGAGCTTGTGAGAGGCGGGGCCCGCCTGTCGGCTCAAATCTCCACTGGTGAAACAGGGGAAAAACTCGGGGAGGCATGGCGGTGCTGACAATGGTGGAGGGGTGGCTAGAGAGGTCAGGGGATGTCGGGGATGCCCCCGTTGCTAGATGAGGACCCGGACGGTGTGTGGGAACACCGGATGGGAGTTCGGGGTCATCGGTGGAGGCGGAGCCGTGGGTGGCGAATGGAGGAAACGGTGGCGCGCTCTGGTGAGGCTTCCCTGTCACGGCTGGAAGGACTAGAGGGGTCAATGAGGTCACGAGGGAGACATGGCCGCAAGGTATTGTCTTAGGGCTTACCAGAGCGATCGACTCGAGCTAGTGGCTGACGTAGAGGTCATCGGCCGCAGTTGAGGAAGGAGAGGTCGGGAAGAGGTTGGGCGCTCGAGGAGTCCGATTGGGAGGAGACGGAGGCGGGGAGAGCAGATAGCGAGACCAGGAGGACTTATTTGTCAGCACGCGACGGTGCACCACGGATGGTGTCCACGTGCATGGCTCGGGCAACGCAGGGCCGTCTCCAGGAATTTGAGGGCCTCGGACAAAATACAAAATAGGTTCCTGAAATTGTAAATTTTGTATAACTAAAGAAGTATCCAAGGAATATCTCATATTGCTATGGCCAAATGATGCCTTCTAACTATCGAAGGAACACCTCATGCCAAAGCATATATAAATTTGCTCGAGTGCAGGATATATGTAGAACTGAAACTCGATACTTAATGATGGAACTAAATAGATTAAACATGAAAAAAGTACCAATAATAATAAAGGATACAAAAGAATACCAAATCAATAGTTTGCTTTATCCATTCCCCCATAACCTTTTGTTGCAGGTTGCCAATGCAAATATTCCATCATCTAATTTTTTTTGTAGCATCAAATAAGAGTGATATAAAATAGATCAATTCGGACTTCATTCATACACCCACCTATTTTTTTCAGTTAAAAATTACTCCGTAGTTAACTTCTAAAAAAATCAGTTTATAAATCCAAACATACGTCATATCAGTTCGAACTTCCAATGCATCTTCTATTGTTGTTTGCCTCTGTTGGTCTAAGAAATTAGTAGATCACTCATTTATTAGTGGTCGGGCGACGAGCATCACATGTGTTTCTCAGTTTGAAAGGGTAGTAAGTCTTTAGTGTAGCGGACGCGACCAGCGTCCGGCGGCCAGGCCGAGGATGAGAATCACTGCTACGCATGATACGCTAGCGCAAGCATGGAGCAGTTAGTAGGCAGAGCTAGACTGGGGGAGAGTTGTAGCTAGAGCATGGGAGATCATGAGAGAGGTGGCGCGCGTGTGCAAGCGGGGGGCTGGGAACGCCGGAGGGTCACGCTCTACGGCTTAAGTTGTAGTGGGCCCCGCATAGGAAGTTTACATCGTGTTTTTCCTTTACTCAGGGCCCCTACAATTTTGAGGGCCCTGTGAGGTCGGCCAATTTGGACCCCCTCATCGAGGGGCGTGGGGCAACGATAGAGGCCATATTGCCGCTCCGGGTTGTATCCGATGCGAGGTTGACACCTATGGGAATCAACGTGAAACTCTTGTGATCGTAGGGCGAGGAGAGGTGACGTGAAGAGCAGAGCTGACAATCAGCACCCGGCAAGCCTTTTTACCCAGGTTCTGGCCGCTTACGCATAAGACCCTACGTCCTGCTTGTCTAGTTGTATTAAGCGTTTTGTTGTGAATTTTAAAGTGACCGTTGATGACCGTCTTGTGGGTCAATGTCCAAAGAGTCTAACCGCTTCGAAATGAGCTAAGGGCCTCCTTTTATAGGCAAAGGGGTCACCTACAGTGCTTGGTGGTAGGTTCACGAGGAGTTACAATGAACCTAGGGTGGTGCTTATCCATCTACCATTGTCAGGTACATTTAATGCACGTCTTGTCCTTGTCAACGATGTGCTGGTGAAGGCACGTATCCGAGTGTTTCGACACCTGGACCATGCGCTGGCGCATGCGGAATGCGCTGGCACTTGGGGGGCGGTGGCACTATGGCAAGGGCGGTTGCCCACAAGTGGCCAGGCCCGTCATCCCGGCATGGAGCTTGTCAGGGCCTTGAGTCTTCATCCCGGCAAGGGAGCTTGCCGTGGGCTTCGGTCGTTATCCCGACAAGGGAGCTTGCCGGGGTCTTGTACTTGGTGAGTTCATCACGCCTACCAAATGGGCACGGCCTTGGTCATCTTCCCGACAAGGCAGGCTTGCCGAGGCCTTGATAATCTTGGGAGTTGCATCTTGACTGGGTCCTACCATGCTCTGCCGACAGGGGCTCTTCGTGCCCGTGCACAAGTCTGGGGCACTAGGGACCCCAGTCTTTAGTGCACCGACAGGAGCCCCCGGGCCTGCTCCACACACGCATGCAAAACGTTGTTGGGCCAGGCCCAAAGAGGTGCACAAGCTTTCATGTCCGGATCCGCTGGCGGTTGCTTTTCCCCACGTCGCGCCTTGGACGCGCGAAGTGGGGGGTTGTGCACGGAGTGGCCTTTCCACCTCCTGAAACGCCTCTACCACGCGTGTGGCATGCACATTTATGGATGGACAGGTGGCAGACGTGGCTTTAAAAGGCGCAGTAGTGGCTGGGCCCACCCGTGCATGCATTGGTGCAGCATGGTGGTTCCCTATTCGCCCGTGAGCACGAGCGATTGGGCGAGACAGGTGGTGGCTTTTGGATCAAGGGAGGCTAGACCCCGCGCCCCATCCTATCAATTGGGAGGGTTTGCGAGGGGTTTGGCTCACCCAACTCCTCCTGAATCCACCAACTCCTCAGCCTTGGTCTTCAGAGTCTTGTTCTGTCTGCAGGTGGCGCACGCCCCTAACCATGGTTAGCGGACAGGTCGACCACTCTCGGCCGCTAGGGCGGCGAGAGCATCCCGTTCGGATCATGCCACAGCTTCTAGGCCGCTGCGGTGGAAGACGGCCCGAGACCCCGTGGTGGAGGAAGGGTGAGGGGCCGCGGTCGTCATGGAGGTCGAGGTGGGGGGAGGCAGAGCGCTACTCCAGCGCCTCCGCCTTCCCCGATGCTTGTTCCTATGGCGGTACACGTCGGAAGGAACCCGATGGTGTTCCTCGTCCAGTTATGAGGACCCACCCGGTTCCGCCTTCGGCTCCCTGGTGTCTTCGCCGAGGCAACGGAAGGAGAGGGGTCCCCGACCCTGTAGCTTCGCATGCATGGTTGCGGCAATTGCGCAGTGCCGGTGGTCGTCGAGCGTACTGGGCCACGGGGCATATTCCTCGGCCACGGGTGAAAAAGCTTCGCCCGCGCCCACAGCCTCTGGAATGGGCACATTCTCCGCTTCAAGAAGATAGCGGATAACATGCTCTCCATCAAGCTATATGGGAGCTCCGATGCGCGTCTCGGCTACTACGAAGAGAGCTCGAGCGGGACTGAAAGCCCTTCCTCGCGTGGGAGTGACGAGGAAGGGACGGATGGTGATGACAGCAAAAGCGGGTCAGGCCCCCTGCATTCATTGTCTGCATCTGAGGACCAGCCCTCGGACTAACCGCTGGTCGTACCATTACCCTCAGTCCGCCGCTCGCTCCCTCCCGCGCCGGACCGACTGGAGCTGCCTCATCTTCCTTGCAGCGCCCGGACTTCTGCTCCTCCATCTTTCCCGGCCTCGTTCTCCTTCGTGCAGTACTGGTCCCGAAGGATCCAACCTGGATCGTGCGGAGGGCCGCTCCATGTCTTCCTGAACTCCAGTCCGACGGTCGTAGTTCCTCGCCAAAGACAATAGTTCTAGGTTAGAATAGATCATATCATCCATGTAATGTGTTTGAGAGTATCCCAAACAAATGATATAAAAGAATGTTTTCCCTTTTTCCGATTCTATTTTTTTGTGTGATTCGCCTTTGCATTATCTGGGAGCTCGCCGGCAACTACCGGCAAGGCTCCTTGCCGCATTTAATGCAACCATATAAATAGCCAAGCGCAGCTTGCGATGAAATCAGGCACTACTTAGTTGCTTGCTCTGTTGATCAGGTTCGAAACAGTTTGAAGGCGCTCTGTGGTCGTTCAGGCCGTTTGAACGAGTTCGAAACAAAGACAAGGTGCACTGATCATTGGAAAGGTCCCAGTATGCGTAGACTCCACACACAAAGTTGGAAACTTTTAAAGGGAAAACAGAAAATCTATCTATTTCAGATCTGAATCTTAAATTAGAAACTTATCTGCTCACGCCGTGGTTGCATGGCGCTTGAATCTTTTACCGGGGCATCAGGGTCCCCGGTAAGAAGGAAATTACCGCTCCTGGCAGCTTTTTCTCTGGCAAAGACTTCTTGCCGACAGTCCGCGACCGTCGTTTGGAGAAAAAGTTGGCCATGGTGTAACCCCTTTGCTTTTCTCTTGCTAGGTTGTGCTTGCGGAGCCCCCGAGCACATCTTGGGCGACGATGCGATGCTCTGAGGGGCACAACACTTGAGCTTGAGTGTGTGCCGGGGCTTCGGGACCGTGTGGCTCATCCTCAACGACTATGCATCACTCGACAGCTGTGCGTTGTCCCGAGCGACGCATCCGCCCGATGGCGAAGCCTTTGGAGCCTACGCCTCCCCGCCTCGCTCTCGTGCAGCAACGCGCTTGCATAGGCCTTGGGAAGCAATAGAAGAACAGAGCGTCTGCCGCGGTACCCCGTTTCTGGGGGAACGCGGTGTAGCGCCCAAACTTCCAAGAATTTGTTATTGAGTTTGCTCAGATTCGTGCAAAACTCTACAACCCCTACCTGGCGAGCCGGAGATGTCAACGATGCGAGGTCGACACATATGGGAATCAACATGGAACCCTTGTGATCCTAGGGCGGGGAGAGGTTACGTGAAGAGCAGAGCTAACAATCAGCACCCGACAAGCCTTTTTACCCAGGTTCGGGCCGCTTACGCGTAAGACCCCGTGTCCTGATTGCCTGGTTGTATTAAGTTTTTTCTTGTCAATTGTTAAAGTGATTGTTGATGACCGTCTTATGGGTTAATGTCCATACAGTCTAACCCCTTCGAAATGAGCTAAGGGCCTCCTTTTATAGGCAAGGGGGTCACCTACAGTGCTTGGTGGTAGGTTCACGAGGAGTTTTTGTGAACCTAGGGCGGTGCTTATCCATCTACCGCTGTCAGGTGCATTTAATGCACATCTTGTCCATGTCACCGATGTGCTGGTGAAGACATGTATCCATGTGTTTCGACACCTGGACCCAGTGCTGGCGCATGCGGAATGCGCTGGCACTTGGGGGGCGGTGGCACTATGTCAAGGGCGGTTGTCCACCAGTGGCCAAGCCCGTCATCCCAGCAAGGAGCTTGCCGGGGCCTTGAGTCTTCGTCCCGGCAAGGGGGGGCTTCGGTCGTCATCCCGGCAAGGGAGCTTGTCGGGGTCTTGTACTTGGTGAGTTCATAACGCCTACCAAATGGGTGTGGCCTTGGTCATCTTCCCGGCAAGGCAGGCTTGCCAAGGCCTTGATAATCTTGGGACTTGCATCTTGACTGGGTCCTGCCATGCTCTGCCGGCAGGGGCTCTTCGTGCCCGTGCACAAGTCTGGGCCACTAGGGACCCCCAGTCTTTAGTGCATCGACACTATGGTCCTCGTGGGCGTGGTATTGGTCTAGGGTAAGGAATAGAGGAGGTGGCGCGAGGTCAAAGGATTGCACACTTGTGGGCGCCGATTGGATGCCTCGGGAGAGCTCCACAAGGGACAACAGAGCACGAGGGGGGATGGGCACGACCGGGAGGCTTGTTGCAGAGGCCAAGGCTTTCGCCCAGTGCATCTTTCCCAGTGCCCAAAGTGGTCTGGGACTCGGGATGGTGCTGGCTACAGTGCGAGTGCACACTATAGCCCGCTCCATAGGGTGAGCTATACACGCCAGGGCATGCTTTTGGCACTTAGGGCACGACCAATTATAACTTGGGGATCTAGGAGGATATAAACAAAGTGCAAAAGGCCAAGGGGGGATCTCAAGGTGCCTTAGGGGAGAAGAGAAGTTGAGAGAGGTAGAGAAGTTGTTGTCTAGAGGGGTTAAATGGAGGTTTTACCCCTCCCATCATTGAGCTTGGGTTTCTGGTAAAAGTTTGAGAGTAAGGAGAACAGTGGAAGGGGTCAAAAGTGTTTTTTACCAAATCACCAGAAGGTGTTTGATGTTGTTTTGGGCAAGGCAAAAGCTTATACTTGTCATGAGATTTAACAGGACCAAATGGTAGATGGATATGAGGTTTATCACCATAATTGGGATTTGGTGATGAAAGTTTCGAATGTAAACTCCATAAACCCTAAAAATAGGTAGAGAAGGGTTTCCTTAGATCCATCCATTCAATTCAATTTTCCCTAATACACACTTGGTCTGGTGGCATAATTTGGGGATTATAGCATGCGCAAAAAGTTTGGGATCAACTGGAGAAACTGGACAATGCAAATATTCCCAATCCTAGAAACCAACAGAAGTGGTTTTGAGGGGATTTGGACAAGTGGATTTTCTCTCCTTCACTCACCACTTGGTGTGGATGCATTATTACAGAGTTAGAACATGTCAATGTAAGGTGGCCCAAGTTTGGACCTGGACACACAAGGTTTTGGAATATGTTTCTGAACCATAACATTTTGGATTGAGATGAATCTTGGCAAGATCATCGAATATATCATGTGTGATTTTCTATAATGTTATTGGAATTATTTGAGAATATTTCTTGTAGTCATATTTTAAAGCTTGAAATAGGCAGAAAGGATTTTGTAGGGTTACATGCAATGTTTTGAACATGACCATGTGTTGAAACTGTTATATATGGAAAATATATGTCCACAAAGTTTCCCTAAATTTTCCCAAATATTTTGGAAGCATCAACTAATTTTCCCTTATAAAAGACCATTTCTGTCTTCAGAAAAAGGTATTTTAATAAAATAGGATAATAACTTCTAAAATAAAAAATTTGTGGTTTTGGGAAGTCCTTTTAATAATAAGATTCAAGTAAAATATTTGGGGAAAATATTTCTCCTAATTTTAGGATTGTAGTACAAACCTCAATTCAGGGCTCTTTGGAAAGCTAAATTGAATAAATGTTTTTTGGTGAAAATAATAGCTTGTAAAAATAATGTTTTGTCCTATAGACATTGTACGATCATTGGGCAAAGATTTGGATTAAGTAGATGAGTCCAAAGAGTAGAATAATTTTTGTGACTTAAAGCACAGTCAAGTAAGCAGGAAACCAACAATCAAATCAAGCATCACAAGCACTCAAAGATGTAATTCGTCCTAATTTTAGCTATGCTAACTTGACAAAGTAAGGCAAAACACAGGGTGTGATAGATCTATCCCGCTTACAAGAATCTCGTCCCCGAGATTCCAAGGCTAGGCGTTGAAGAGATACATAAATTCACGTGTGAGATAGTCTTCATGTTCCCATGTTGGTCCTTCTTGGATGTGATTGCTCAAGTGGATCTTGAAGTGCTTGATGATACATCCTTGATTTCTTCTCTTGGCTTCATGTGAGGGTGAACAGGGTTCCTGCAACACACTAAGCTTGACTAGAGGTCCAGGGCTTGGTGACGGGGTTGAGGCAAGCGTCTCGCTTGCGTGTGTATTCTAGAGTCGGAATACCTGGCAAAGTTGGGTGCGTGCATGTTGGTCCTGGGGTTGCTCACAATTGTAAGTGACACCTAAATGTCTCACGTTAGAATAGAAGAGTTAAGGTCTTGGTGTAGCTTCCCGTTGATGTGGAAATCATCACCTTCCTTAAGACAGGTGATCTACCGTCGCAGGTGGTCTTCTTCCTCGAGAGTGTTGAAGTTTGTCAATGGAGGCTTCTTGTCAAAGTCTTCTACATGAGTAAGTTGCCCTGGTATTTTCTTCATTCATATTTGGCCATTGGTCTTGTCGTCTCAGAAGCATGTCTTCGACGTGTACTCGAGTGTTTGGCCTTCTTGCCTCCTCGTAGCCATTTGCGGAGAAGTTTGGGTTGAGGTTTCTACAATAAGACAAAGTCTAGATACTTTGTGTTAAAATGGGTCCGATCTTGTAGGAGAGTTTTTGAGGGGTCCTAGATGAGCTGGCTACTCATAAAGTCCAGACCATTTGTCCGTGCACTATAGATTGAGGTCCATTGTTCTCCAGACATGTGCACGGGCGTCAGCAATGCCCCTGACAGCAGTGCACAGGGAAGAACAGCAGAAAGGCAATTCAAGACCCACCAAGGCCACGCCCTTCCCTCTCTCATGGGCGTGGAGTACAAGGGCTCCAGATGGAAGGCCCCGGCAAGCCCTCCTTGCCGAGAAGATTCCCAAGGCCCCGGCAAGCCCACTTCACCGAGAAGACTCCCAAAGATTAGCAAGACCCCGGCAAGCCTCCCTTGCCGGGAAGGCTCGCACAGACTGGCGAGGCCCCCGGAAGGCCCTCCTTGCCGGGAAACTGTTCAAAGACCCCGGAAAGCCCTACTTGTCAGGAAGGTGACCATGTCACCCGAAAAGGACTCCAGGTCAGCAAGCCCCTTTCGCTCGCCAGGTGTCCTCCCCCGTTTCTACCACAATCCGACCGCTCCAGCACATCCCTCATGTGCGAGCACAAGGCCCAGGTGTCGATTCACCTTGGTACGTGTCGCGACCACCTTCCGGTAGGTCAGAGGTCAGACAAGGCATTTACTGCCCCTGACACCACCGAAGAAGAAGAGTAATGAACAATGTTCACTGTTCACCCCGTGAGCACACTGTTGGTGACCCCTTTGCCTATAAAAGGAGGCCCAAGGCTCATTCTTAGAGGTTGGACTTTTTGGGATTGCCCATGATTCAAAAAATGTTCATGATTTCAAAAATATGTTCACAAATTCGACAAATTTTTACTAAAGAATTTTAGAAAATGTACGCAAATTTGTAAAACAAATTCACGATTTTAAAAAAATGTTCACAATTTCAAAAAAATGTTTATTCTCGTTCTTTGGGCCTAGTTTCAACAAAAAATTGATACACCCACACATCCAATTTCATGTGATGCACCCCGATAAGTTGGAAACACAAACATATTCAATGACTTACAAATTTTAGAGATTGCATGTGATGCTTTCTTCTCTACCAAATAAGACATGAACTCGTTAGGGTTCAGAAGTCAATGGAGACAATTTGCTTTGTCTTCGAGCTTGACAGTGGATCTCCCTTTTCTAGTACTTATTATATCCTCATGGTTTCCATAGTATTTATTATTTTTTGTTTATATTTGTATAATTAATTTTGTGATGGTGTCAATAGAATTCCATTTATTATCCTCATGGTATCCCTTTTTGTCATTGATGTTTTGTCGGAATGTCCGAGTGGCCTATGTTTTGCCGGAATGTTGATTCATTTCTGTTCCCGCAAATTTGAGGCGCTCCATATGTCCACTTTTTAGCAAAGGTCATGCCAAAATTTTCGGCATGACTTGTGTTGGAAACTAGGACATATGGAGTACCCTGGATTTGCCGGAAGGGGAATGAATCAATATTCCAACCAAATATAGGCCCCTTATTTCTCTTCAATATATCTTTTAGTTACAATTGTTGCATAGGAAACATGTCTACCAACGCTGAAGTCGTGGGTGGCTTTGCTTGCTCCGCAGACCCCATGGAGGCAGAAAATCACTATTTCGATTACCTAGAAGAACACCAGATGGGGTTGCATGGTGGCGGCAGTGGTCCCAACCCCGACCCCGGCGTCGACACCGGCACTAGCACCGGCACCGACACCGCCCTCAGGACCAGCAACGATGATGTCGTAGCTTATAAAGCACCGAACAAGAGGACACAGAAACCAAACGAGCCTGGCATCAGACAAATTGTGGTCACGAAGATTCACCCCTTGAAGTTAGAGCCAACATTGCCAGAGGAAGTGCGCAAGTGCTGGGGCAATCAAGTTGGATGCATCCTCAGGGAAACCGCCAACATCAGTGACGAGGGGTTGAAGCAGATACCACATATGGAGCACATGCTCCTAAAGAAGTTTCACAATAGGTTCATGTTCCCCGGTTGGGATGAAAAGGAATATAAAGAGCCATGGGACGACCCCGCCATGACAAAGATAAACGAGAATGCGATGGTGACGTTCACCAACGACTTGTCCTCCTCGAAAGTTTGGGTGAAAAAAGCGATTGGGAAGAATGAACCGTGGTCCAAGATTCATGCTGATACTCCGACAATAACGGAAGAGGACTTTGCAAAATACCTGGAGAATTGCGATAAAGAAGAAGTCAAGGCAAGGTCAGTGAAAATAATGGTGCTCCAGGCTAGGAACATGCCTCCCCACCGCCCGAAAGTCGTGGTTACGAGGGGAAGAGGCACATATGGGCCAAGGAGGACGCCAAACGTGAACGTCTTGGGATCCCAGACCCATTGGCGGAGTTCACCGACCCGCTGGAGCATGACTGGATCTATGGACGTGTGCATGGCATTGGAGATGGTGCCTCGTGGAAGACGAGCTACCCCGAGGAGCCAGAGGAAAGAAGGAAGAGACGGTTGGTCATCACTCAGGAGAGCATCGACGAGAAGGTCGCGATTGCGGTCAATAAGACCAAAGCTGAGACCAATGAAGAATTGGTCAACGTAGTAAGTGGGTTGGTCACTAATGCGGTGGCCAACATGATTCCGGCAATTTTCAATTGGTTGAAGAGCAATCCAAATACACGGTCAGAGGAATTCCAGTTCCCATCTTTGTCGGGAGAACCTCGGTGAACACCACAACATCAACACCTGCCCAAGCAACCGCAAAAGGTTCCATTCCTGTTCATAGCAGCCCGACCTCCGTGTCTGGCATGCTCGGCGGGCCTTCCTCGCTGGCTGAGCTCGAAGCCCTCACGGTAATTATGCATCATACCCTTTTCACCAGCATGTCCATAGTCTTCCGTTTCAGTTGCCTTTCAGATGTTTGATGTCGCAGACATGTCTCCTTCATAGGCCGACGACACCCCGTGCGCCCTACTCTACGACATCAATGGCCAGAAGGTGGCTGTTTGAAAGGCAACCATCATGAAGCCGAAGGACCGCATGTTCCACAACCAACAGATGCCTGATGGCGTCTTCAAGGTTAACATGGCCAGTGTCTTAGCGGGCTTCGAGCATTTGCCTCCTCCGATACCAGTCGGTGACGATGAGACCCCAAAGACGATTGGCGCATGCAAGAACTAGTTCTTGACTTGGCCAACGCAAACTTCTCAAGAAGGTATGAACACCACCCCACCTACCAAATTACCTGCACCTGTCATGGTGGATGATGGTAGCGTACGACGCAAGGGAGAGCCTCCATTAGTGTTAGATCATGTCGCCCCCGCTGTCGAAGAAGCAAATATTGATGATGACATGGACGATGATGATGAGGACCCGAACCCGTATTTCAATACCGCCTATGATGGATTGATGCCTCAGGACACCGAAGACTCAGGCTATGACCGTGTGGATGATGACTTGATGCTGCCTGATTTGCCGAAGCCGGAACGTCCTAAGGCGGAATACAAAAAGTCTCTCTTCAAGCCATCCTCGCAGGAGACGCCTCCAGATGCCGCCTCTACCGAGAAACCTCCCAAGGTCCGTCCATTGTTTAGCCCCAGGACACTGGGGGCGGTGGTTAGGGAAGGTATGGTGGGCTCACAACCACCACCCCCAAGAAGCAAAGGAATAGACCGGCCAAGAAAGGCCCTAAAGGCGCCATAGGTGCTTCAAGCAACCAGCCGCCTGTGAAACCCCTTTTGGTAGAAAGAATACGTGTCGAAGGTAAGCAGCGTTTCCACATTGCTGGCGAGCCGATCCTACCTACCAAAGCGCTAGATCACATACTGAATAATGATCTAAAGAGACTCCATGAAGATGTGCTGGACAGAGAGAAAAGCCTTTTGGTCGCGAAACATCCAGGATACCCACTTTACGCGGCTCATGTGCCGGGTGGGAAGTTGTACGTCCATACATGGCCCGCGAATCAGTTCCTCCTGCGATTTGACTACATCTACAACATGTTCCACATGACCAAGCTGGATTTCCAGTTCATTCGCATGTATGCGCTGTATCTCAACTCCATCATCAATATGGAGAGCATCAAATATATTTGTGTCGCGGACCCATACTATATGCACGAGGGCTTCTTGAAAGTTTGCAAAGAGAACCGTGACTATGCGAGCAAGTACCTCGGCGAATTCATTATCGCTAATAAGGACAAGGAAGAGATTCTCCTGCCTTATCATCCCTCGTAAGTCATCTGTGCATATCCTTTCGTACATGTTAATCATTCCTTTGCAAGCATGGAGGCTAATTTGAGGTGTACTTAATTTGCGCAGCGGGGGCGGCGCTGTACTCATCGTTCTATACCTGGAATACTCTCATGCTATGTACTTGGACTCGTTGAAGAACCTCAAGAAAAAGGATTACACGCAAGTAAAGAGTGTTCTCGACTCTACAATGTGGACCTTTAGCCTGACTGGTGGATATATCAAGGTGAAAAAGTCCAGGAACAAAGCACCGGCTTTCGGCCATAAGACCGACTTTTGCTGCATCCAGCAACCGCACAACAGTACGGCTGATGGATTCTACCTCATGTATCACCTAATGGAGTTCAAAAGGGATAATCAACGCCTTTGCATGTCGGTTGCTACCAAAGATGCAGAGATTGTCAGCTGGGCCACAAGCATAGGAAAGACACCGGATCATCGAATCCGAGATGAGTTTTATCACGTACAGTGTGAATTAGCCTAAGTGATCATGAAGCAAGTCCTTGAACCAACGGGGATGTTCTACAATGGGCCAATCACGTTGGTTGATGTCCGAGCACTGCTAGTCGCTCATTGTTTGGACCTCAAGCCTTTCACGCAGCTCGGGTGCATCCTCCCAGACTATGAAGATTGGAACGCCGACCTGGATGATTGATTGTCAATGACAATGTGATGTAACTAAACCGTGGTCCTGAACTAGCATGGCTTATTACTACTGTCTTTCTATGGCAAAACTTTGAAATTATGCATGGCAAAACTATGTGATCTAACTAAACCGTGGTCGTAAACTAGCGTAGATCGGTTTAGTTAATTAGTTTGGGTATGAGGAACTTCATCATTTATGTTTACTATTGGTTCCTTTTATTTTGCTAAGCATGCCTCTTTGTTTTCTAGTACATTATGTTGCATATTATCGTTCAAATCAACAACTCACGATGCAGGTACCTAGATCAGAGATGGTGAAGGACTAGTACGCCGTGTACGTTGGGAGGTTTCCAGGAGTCTACGACCACTGGCCAGCCGCTCAGGCCCAGGTGCAGAAGTACCCGGGTGCTGGCCACAGAGGGTTCGACACCAGAGCCGAAGCGGAAATTAGTTACTTCAGGTGGACACTCCAGCATGAGCAGGGGCGGGACCGCCGGTAGTACATAGTCGCCCTCTTCCTCATGCTGATCGCTCTTTTCTTCTACATCATGTTGTAGATAGAGATGATGAAACTTGTGGGTGTGCCATGACCATGAAGTTGCACTTATTCGAGACATGACAAGATCGCACTTATGTATCGCTATTTTCCAGATTATGTGATGATATTTTTGGTTGAATGATGATGATGATGGTATGACGAGACTATTGTATGTCTATGATATGTGAGAATGGTGTATGTTTAATATGATGTGATGAAACTATTATATAGAATCTTTATAAATACATCACAAATATGTAGAGGGTGCAAATCTGTGAAAGAAGTAAAAGATAACAGTAGCGCTGGTAAATACTTACCAGGAGCGCTGCTGCTATGGGAAAGCGCTACTACTATAGTTAGCACTAGCACTCGGCAGGGAAGCACTACTGCTAATACTACTTACCAGTAGCGATGCCCATACCGACGCTAATACTAGGTTTTAGCTGTAGCATGATAGAAGTAGCGCTTGGACTAGCGCTACTGCTATGCATATTTGCAGCGCTACTAGTCGGGTTTTCCCTAGTAGTGTTTGTGTACTTGTACGTCGCAATCGACAAGTTTATAAAGTGGCAAGAGCTGGAGCCGATGAGAAAGGTGACCACCCAGTCAGCCGTCAAGTTCTTCAAAGGAATTGTGTGCCGTTTCGGTGTCCCGAACAGGGTAATCACGGACAATGGCACCCAGTTCACGAGCCACGCCTTCATGCACTATGCCCAATATCGCGGCAGCAAAATATGCTTCACTTCTATTGCCCATCCAAAGAGAAATGGCCAAGCTGGAAGAGAAAATGCCAAGGTACTCCGGGGGCTCAAGAAAAGAACTTTTGACAAGCTGAAGAGGCATGGAAAGCATTGGATTGATGAACTATCGGTGGTTCTTTGGTCAATCATAATGACACCAAATCGAGCCACCGGCTAAACACCCTTCTCCCTGATCTATGGGGCGGAGGCAGTTCTTCCCACATAAATCATTTTTGTGTCACCCCGAGTGCTCGCTTATGATGATCTTAAGCAAGAGCAATTGTGCCAAGACGATGCAGTGCTCCTCGAGGAGACCCGGATTCGCGCAGCTATGCGAGCTACTCGCTATCAGCAAGCCTTGCGTCGCTATCATAGCCGCAAGGTACGAGCCAGAAGTCTTGAGGAAGGCGACCTTGTTCTTTGGCACGCTCAGTCGGCCAAGAATTCAAACAAGTTGACGCCAAAGTGGGAAGGCCCATATCGAGTAGTACGAGTCACCAGGCCCGGAGTTGTCCGCCTGGAGATCGAAGATGGCACACCGGTGAGCAACTCATGGAACATTGAACATCTTCTGAAGTTCTACCCGTAGGGAGAGGTTACCGGGCCTCCTAGCGACAACCTTTTTGTACAAATCTTGCTGACGTTGCATGTGAACCTTTGTACAAATCTAGGCGAAGACCCTGTGCGCAGTTGAATAAAACATAGCGTTCCGCAGCATCATTTAGATTTCCATGTTAGATCATAAACATGCATAATTTAAGATATTGTGAAACTCCTCAGCTAACGGACTGCCGAGGTCCCGACACATATTTTCTCTTCTTTCTTTTTCTTAAAATACAGATGTAACCCCGCACAAATTTTCCGGGGGGGGGGGGGGGGCGGGGGGAGATAGTGGGGACGCCCACGGTAACAGAAAGAACAAGGATGGTCTACCCAAGATAGAAAAAGAACCGCGACCTAAATATAAGTTGCGAAAACTTCAAGTAAGTCTTCGGGCAGACACGATCCTCCCCTTTATATGTCACCAACACATTTTTGTATGGAAAAATTAAGCACGAGGGAATTCCACCGCAAGCCTCCTAAACATTGTCTCGAAGCGCGCCCGATAGCTTAAGCGGCCCACCTCGCGTGCCCTATCTGCTTAGGGAGCGTGCTCGACAACCTGTAGGTAAATCTAGAGGGAAGCAAGGCACCCTACCGGCAGTGACGACACCAGCAAAAGCCACCCTTCATGAGCGCTTGCGGCAAACCCAATTGAGCGAGCGAACCCTTAGAGGAACACAAGAACGAACCATGAAAAAGAGTAAGGGAGGAAAGTAGTACTCATTAGAAAATGTATATTACAATACTAACTGTATTAAACAAGGTACAACAATTCTCGATTGAGGATCAGAGTAGGAGAAGAACTAATCCTGACGCGGGCCCTACACCCTCTTGATCTGGTCCACCTTGTCGACAATAGGCATGACCCGATTATCGAGTTCCTTGAGGTTCGCCTCTTTTGGCACATGCCCGAGGGAGAGGTCGATGCCGGGATTCTTGTACGCCAACTTGGTGAGGACCTTGAGGAGGGCGCCCCGGCACAAGATTCGAGACTCGTTCGCCAGGTGCGCCGCCTCGCCGGCCCAAATCTGCCTCAAAGCGTCAATAACGCTTTTGAAGAACAGGGTCAGCTGGGCGCTTGAAGACACCTCCGGGTCCGGTGAATAACTGAAGCCCTGGAGATCCATAGAAGACAGCTGTGCATCGATCTCTTCCACGGCATTGACAAGACGCTCACTCCACAACTCCGTGTCGCGCGTATAACCCTCGTGGGCGGCAGAGGTGGCCTCGAGCTGCTTTGCCACACCAATGAGCTTTTGAGCCAAGACCTCCTTGCGGGCCTTGCTTTCTTTGAGAGCCCGCTCCAGAGGAGCCAGTTTATCCTGCAAGGTAGCAAGGGAGGCGTTGGCGGAGCGGAGTTGAGCATTCTTGTCGGAAACGACAACTTGGGTGTCCGTCAAGTTAGAGAGAGCCTGTTCTCTCTCTTCTGCAAGGGTGGAGATCTTCTTGCCGAGGCCTTCAAGATCCTATTCCAGCTTCAATTTGCCGGCAAGCTCCTCCCTTTCAGCCTCGGAACTGGCAGCATTGTCAGCAACCTCCTGCAACTTACCGGCATACTGCAAGGCCTGGCCGTCAAGAGTGTCCTTATGCGAATCCACGAGCTCTTGGGTACGCCGCGCCACGAGCTTCTCAACCTCTTCGTTCTTGGCGCGGAGCCTGGCATTGAGCGCCTTCTCGCGATCGGTAAGTTCCTCCTCATGGGACTCGAGGCTGATCTGAAGCCCGTTAAGGTGAGCGTCTTCGTCGGAGAAAAGCAGCCGAGCCTCTTCCTCCTCCTTCCGGATGTCACACGACTTCAGGAGGAGTTCGTCCTGCTCAGCCCTCAGTGTTTCGCGATCCACCTTCAGCTCCTGGTGAGCCTCGGCGAAGGGGGCCCGCATCTCCTTGAAGCGCTTCTCGAAGGCCTCCTGTGCTGCCTCAACGAACGCCATCCGGGAGTCCAGTTTCTCCTTCGGAGCCTAGTAAAGGGCCTCGAGGTGGATGACGTTGTCCCTCATGGACTGGAAGAGCTGCTCTTCGCTCAGCTTCCCACCGCGAACCCCCGATCCGTCCACAGTCTCAAGCCCAACACTGGTAAAGACTTCAGCATCAAAGGTCTCCCCCTCCACGGCTATCCTGGTACAGCATACCCCTGGTGGATTGATCTACCGACCCTCGCCTACACAAACATACACGCTGGCTGGCGGGGGGCCATACATACGAGGTTGGTTGCCACCAACATCCTCACTGGCTGGCAGAGGCCCTGGCGTGCGAGGCTGGTCGCCACCAGCATCCTCGCTGGTAAATGGGGATCCTCATCCAGCGCTGCCCCCAAACCTTCAACGTCAGGAGGATCACCAGTGCATGCCCCGAGGCCCTCGGTGAACTCCTCTATTGGTCCCTAGGTGGCCCGATCCCGCGCCTCCGCAATAGACTCTCTTGCGACAACCTCATCAGCCTTAGGGGCCGCGTCCCGCGCGGTCTCCTCGATGACCAAGTCGACATTCATCTCCTCCGCCTAGGAGAAGCGTGTGGTATAAGATAAAGAAAAAGATGATTAGAAGGAGGCTAACATTCGAGAAGACGGGTGGAGAAACTTTCAGACGTCCTTTGTGAGGACACTCACCCTCGTCAAGCTGGCGAGGGGCAATTGTTCCATCTCCAACAACATGGGTTGTCGGGGGCTCCTCCTCGGGTGTCGCAGGCCTCGGCGACTATCGCTGGAGGCTCTATCGGGGGATGGACACCGGAGCAGTGGAAGCTGCCGGTGGCACCTCTGAGGTGCGCGTCGAAAGGTCGCCGCCTGCCGACACCTTGGCCTTCTTCGCCATCCTCTGGGCCAACGTCTCCATGTCCCTGAGAAGAAGAACCGACACCTGATGAGTAAGAACACAATGCAAGGAGTTCGAAGGGGGTAAAAATAAAACAATTACTCCTCCTCCTCCCCCGAGCTGAAGGCCGAGAAATCAAAATCCACGTCCTCCTCGGCATCTGCCAGGGGAGATGCTGATCTAGGACGCTTGGAGGGCGTGGTAGGCGGAGTTTGCCGGACGGGGATGTTGGAGCCGGCGTGTCGAAGCACTCGCCTGTGCCTCCGGCGAGCTAGAGGCTCCTCCTCTTCCTCCTCCTCCTCCTCTATGTCGGGCGCCCGTCCCTTTGAAGGCCCCCCGGTTGCCTAGTTGCTGGGCTCTCCGGCGAGCTCCTCCTCCTGGAACGCCTACTCATTGGGCGCTTCCTCTTCATAGAAGCCGATGCTCCCCGCCGCCTCGGAAAGGGACCGCTCCTCGGCCTTGCTGGGAAGGTACGCCACCTCCTCGTCGATGGTCTCGCAAACGAGGCCGATCTCTTCTCTGATGGGCTTCTCCGACAAGCAGTCAAAGAAGGACAAGACAACCTTCTCCCTAGGCTCGATCCAAGTCGCAACCACACCATGAGCATTACACTTTGGCATCATTGCCACGAGTGAAGTCAAGGCAGAATTGTTGCACAAGGGTACGACACCATGCGGTAGCCGAGGCCTCATGTCCGACTTGAATAGCTTCTGGCAAATGAAGGCTTGCCCCATCACCGTCAGATTGCTGTTGTAACCAGTCCGTAGTCGCATGATGTCCGCGGCATTCAAAAAGGCTGAGGCTAGCCTTGCTCCCCTATTCTGGAGGGGGGTGATGCGCCTGCAGATAAAGTCGGCACCCACCATTTCTATCATAAGCCCTACGGCCCAAAGAAGCAGGATCCTATTGATGGCGACGGTCGGTTTTTTATCATCAGGGTCGAGGTTGCTCCAATGCTTGTCGCGGGAGTCGATCTTGGCAGTCCTGGATTGCCGAACGGAAGGTACTTCTCCTCACGGATCTAGCACCACCTCCCACGCCATTCTTCGCACTTCTCCCGAAGGGCCCCATCTAGATACATCTCCTTGCATCCAGTCCTCGGAATCCAAGTGATGGAGCCCGAAAGAGCATCCCCTCCCTGGATGCGGGGAATGAAATAGTGGCGGAAGAGGGCGGTGTTGGGGGTGATCCCGACAAAATTCTCGCAGAAATGCATGAATATAGACATGCATGCCACCACATTTGGCATGAAATCCAGCAGGATGTAGCCGTAGGTGTGCATGATGTCAATGAAGAACTCGGAGAAGGGCGGACAGAGCCCGCAATAAAAGTAATTGACGAAAAACGGATACTTGTCTGGAGCACCGCCAGCTTCTCCCAGGGTCACTTTGGTGGCCGGATGCGCCTTCGTGTTGGCCGCCCACATCTGCTGATAGCGCTCCTTCAGGAAGAACGCATCGGCCCCCGAGGGAAAATAAGCGAGCTCCTTCCTAATCTTCGCCAACTCCTTCTCCGTGATGACATGTTTTCCCTTCTTGCCTTTTGTTCCCTTAGGCACAATGGCAACGGCGGAAGTTGTGGCTCTCCGGAGGGTGACCTCGGGGGCAAAGGTGGAGGTGGGGAGGGAACTTCAACTAGAGGAAGGAAGGAGCGGTGTTTGCAAGATTGAAAAGAACTCAAAAGGAACGAAGGGGTTGTACGGCTGTGTTTCCCTTTCTTTTGAGAAGAAAGGTGGGCGCACCGGCCGACCCTTGTGTATCCAACCAACAGCTCAGCGCGCGCGTGGCCACCTTGGCCACTGTGCGCAGGCCTCCCCACTTCATGTGTTCAATGACCGACGAGGGAAAGGTCCGTCTACAATGGCTCCTAAGCTAGAGAGTACCCTGCCAAGGAAGCCTGTGCACTACTTTAGGGCCTTTCAACGCCCCGCGTGCGTGCATGGCCCAGGCCCGGGGGCTCCTGTCGGTGCACTAGTGACTGGGGTCCCTTGTGCCCCAGACTTGTGCACGGGCATCAGCAACACCATTGACAACAATGCATAGGGAAGAAGAGGAGAAAGGCAATTCAAGACCCACCAAGGCCACGCCCTTCCCTCTCTCAAGGGGCGTGGAGTACAAGGGCTCCAGATGCAAGGCCCTGGCAAGCCCTCCTTGCCTGGAAGATTCCCAAGGCCCCAGCATGCCCACTTCGCAGGGAAGACAACCGAACATTAGCAAGACCCCGGCAAGCCTCCCTTGCCGGGAAGGCTCGCATAGACTGGCGAGGGCCCCTGCAAGCCCTCCTTGCCCGGAAAGTGTTCAAAGCCCCCGGTAAGCCCTCCTTCCCGAGAAGGTGACCAAGTCACCCGATAGAGACTCCAGGACAGCAATCCCCTTTCGCTCGACAGGTGTCCTCCCCCGTTTCTACCACAAACCGACCGCTCCAGCACATCCCTCATGTGCCAGCACAAGGCCCAGGTCTCGATTCACCTGGGTATGTGTCGCAACCACCTTGCGGCAGGTCAAAGGTCAGACAAGGCATTTACTAGCCCCCACACCACCGAAGAAGAAGAGCGGTGAACACTGTTCACCGTTCACCCCTTTGCCTATAAAAGGAGGTCCAAGGCTCATTCTTAGAGGTTGGACTTTTTGGGATTGGAGACTCCCTAATCACCTACTAAGTTACTGTAGCAAATCACCCTACAGTAAGCACATAATACAAACTAAGGAGGAGTAGGGTTTTACGCGGCAAGCGGCCCGAACCTGAGTATAAGACCTTGCCGGTGTTGATCGCTAGCTCCGCTCTCGACACCGTACCTCTCTCTCCCCGTCCAACGATCAAGGGACTACTCGAGTTTACCAACCGACACCATCCATCCAATCCCCAGGGTCTATGGCTTGGCAAGTGTGGTGAACCACCCTAGACAGGGGGTTCATCGTGACCTAGGTAGGACTCGCACCCTTGATTGGATCAAAATCGGGCTCTTTGATCACTCTTGATGTCTGAAGGCTTCATCGTGCTTGAACGTTGATGCCTGTTGACATACTCGATGTAGCCGATAGAGGAGTGGTGTTGAATTTTTTTGCTTCGTCTTCGCCGTCCTGGTTCCCCTACCGTGGTAGTTCTTTATCGTTCTTGGGTAAAATTGTTCTCTCGCTGCTTGGATGGTGATTCGAGGAGTCTAGTTTGTAAAGGTAAAACCTTACACTTGAGAGGCATGGCAATTTGCGCTGCTGGCGCTTATCCAAATAGGATTAGGGTGTTCCTTCCTCTCATTGGGTAAATAAGTACGTCATCCGTGTGGAAAACAACATATTTCCCCAAGCATCACATAAGTGCACACCTGATGGGATATGTGAGAGGAGAGGTCATTTGTTCTGGATGGTCACTTGCCCAGGAGTTTAGTGGTGGTCGAGGTGAAGTATTGGTTGTAGTCCAATGGCTTAGAGCCAAGGCCTATGGTCATAATTCGACCATATTATGGCTCGATAAAGCTTCAACGTATCAAGGAACTTAGGATGTGGGTGAACGCCTATCATCTTATCCTTGAGCATGGTTCTTGGATACCAATAGTCCTATCTATTTCTCTACACAAATTCATCCAATATGATCAAAAGTACCATCTCATGTAAGTCAACTCCAACAACACTTATGCTATTCAGCTCCAAGGTTTGAGAGAAGGAGTAAAACAAAATATCTTAGGTATACTATTATGACACTAGAAATCCAAGTGCTAACCTAATTTATCCAACGTCTATGGTACTGCATTTTCATGCTAAGGAAACACGCAATATAATAATCCAAGTTCTTGTTTCCTTCATACGATTCCAATCAAGTGACCCATCAATTTCATCAATCCTGACATGACACACCACTCCTATAAATCCAATATCAATGGAGTGCTACATAATCTCCAAGAGTTCCCACAATCCACATATCATTGCAAGTACTATTATCATAGTATGTTCACCAACTCTATTATCACGACCAAGTAAATTCCAAGGTCAACCTTCTCTAGATTCTTGAATAAACTCTGACGAATCTAACTTTCCAACCTTATTATGCACAAGGAACATGGTATCATGATCAAGATATTAGACTAAATCCAAATTACTCTCAACCATGCAGTCTTACTTAACACTGACACTCTATTGGGATTACCTATTTAAATCCAAATATGATGCCCAATGAGAATCCCTACTCGTTACTCCTAGTCATTATCATAATCCTCGTCAAACCACTAGTATTACTTGGCAAAGTAAATTTATTATACCACCAAGAATTTTCAACGTGGGATCCTCATTTGTCCTACTAAATCCAGTATAATCAAAGGAGAAGTAAGTTGTGCTACTCTATCAACTTGGTCCACCAAGTTCATATACCACATAAGGGTCTTATGATCCATCGGCATCAAGGTTCAACTTGATCCTTCCTATGGCATCGAGGTTCTAGCGCTTGCTTAAGAAGGAAGGATGTTGGTTCACTACGTCCCATAGTAAACCAAGTGATAGGCACGTGTGACAGCCCGAGACCGACGCTCCAGAAAATTCACCTTTTACTTCTAGCCGCCGTGCAATTAGATTGTTTGTCGCACTGATCACCGCATCATTCGCATCATCTCCATTGCATCGGCACTCCGTTGCCGCCAGTTTTCAAACTTGCATCCGTTATTAGTTGCGGTTCTCTATGTTATCTTTGTTGACCGTTCTGAGACCAATCACACAAGCACGCGCCTGCAGATTGGGTTGAAACTTGGTGTGCGGTCTTATTTTTATGTAGGTAGGCCGCGTGGCAAATTTAGTCACAATCGGAGTCCGTTTGACACTGGAACGGTCGACCGTAGCAGCACCGCCATCGGTTTATCGTCGGACGTTTTTTGGTGTTTTAAAATATAGTGCTGGGCTGCAAACTCATCTCTTCTCTCAGCCCATCATGGTTAGACAGCCCAGCCTAGCCAATCCATGCGTTCAATTTGGTGTTTTAAAATATAGTGCTGGGCAGCAAACTCATCTCTTCTCTCAGCCCATCATGGTTAGACAGCCCAGCCTAGCCAATCCCTGCGTTCAAGACCATTTGATCACGATCGTATGATTGAAATTGGATGCCAATTCCCCCTAAGCTAGCCCTAAACTCTATTTATACACCCATCCCCACCTAAATTCGGAGCAAACCCTAGGTGCCTCGATTTTCATGCGTGCCCAGCCACCAACCGCCACCTCCCACCTCTCTCCCCTCCGGCCGCCGGCCTGCCAATCTCAGATCGGTCCCGTGTAGGCCCGGATTAGCCACCAGCGCCGCCACCAGCCCCGAGGGGACAGTAGCTCAAGCAGCCCCGCTCTGTCCGAGAGGAGCTCGTGGGGAGGAGCCCCGAGCTGGATCTGGCCAAGCCTCACGCCTCCATCCCTATGTAGCCGCCACCAGCCACCCTCATCGCAGAGCCGCCATCCCTACACCACGCCAGAGCCCCGCCGGAGCACCCTCCAGCTGCAGCTCGCCGCCAGGAAGCCGCCGCTGCCTGATCTCCTCGGCCACACCACCCTAGGCCTGCTCGACTTCGGGAATCGCCTCGCCCTGGCCGGATCCTTCTAGATCCATCGAGCTTTTCTGCCGGACCGCTTCGTAGTCATCGCCGGATCCCTGCCTTGCCGGAGACTACCATGTGTGCGCCTCTGCTCATGCGAGAGCGAGAGGAACACTATGAGGCCCGTCCCGCTCGCTCCTGGGCCACCTGCACCGACCGGCCCAGTAGGCCATTCCCAGCCGGCCCCCACCCCGCCCAGCCCCTCGACCTCCTCCCATGGCCCAACACCCCGTGGGCCGGCCTCCTCTAGACCCTCCACCGACCCGAGGCCACGAGGTGAGCAGTTCTCTAGCCCCTCTGTTATCTTGCGCCATGTGCGCAATATAGTTGTTTTGCACCATGCCTAGATTCGGCCCATTAGCCAGATTCAGCCCGAGTAGGGTTTTTTTAACGCATGCGATTTTTCCAATTACCAGGGATCTCGGAAAAATGCAGTATTTTGAAGCACCCGTAGTTATTAAATGGTGCGTCGGATCACAACAAATTATATATGTAAAACATGTAGACTTTCGTGTAGAATAATATTTTCGAACTCTCATGCACATTTAAAACTGTTACCTATGCATGTTGCATTGATTTGCATGACAACAGGTTAAAACGATTTTGTTCGTACTTATTTAATCGTAGCCCCGTTGGAGATGAGCCATATATGTAAATGCACTAGAACAACGAGTAGAATCATGTGAACCACTTTGTTTTTCCTTTTAACAAACATAAAATGTGGTTAGGACAAATCTGGACAAATTACAAAGTTAGTGCATGGGGTCATTTTGGAAATGCTATATGTTGTTTTCGGCCTCATTTAAAATGCTTAGATAGGTAGTTTATTTTTACTTCACCCCTTGCCATGTTTAGTAATATTAAACATTGCCGTGGAAATAAACGGGGGTGAAGTAAATAATTAAACATGGAGTTTCGTCAATATGGAACTCGTTGCATATTGAGCTTCACTTAACATGTAGTGTTTGATTGTTGTGAACTGCCATGCCATGCCTTGCATAATTTAAACTCGACATGCATCATCTTAGGGTGTACATCATATCATGCATGTGTGTGGTGAATATCATGTGTTGATGCTTGTTTCTGGTTTTGCTTCGTCTCGATTGAGTTCCGCAAGCGTGTCGGAATGTGAGGATCCGTTCGACTACGTAGGTTCGTCTGCTACAGGGAGTCTATCTTCTTCCAAGTGGTATCTCAGGCAAGATGATCATTTCCCTATATACCATTACTATCATTTCCATGCTAGTTGTCTCATTTCTTTCGCTATGTCTCGTTGCCTACCACCTATTAAATGTTAGCCTCTAAACATTGCATCAAACCTTCAACCTTCTACAGCCTAGCAAACCACTGATTTGCTATGTTACCGGTTGCTTAACCATTGGATAGCATGCTAGATCCAGTTCAAGTTGCTTCCATGTTTATAACATGGTTTCCTTGTTATATCACCATATTAATTGCTATTTAATTTAATGCACGTATATAATTGGTAAAAGGTGGAAGGCTCCGCTTTCTAGTCTGCTGTTTTGTTCCACCTTTGCCGCCTTAGTTTCGGTTAACGGTATTGTATTCCATAATTGAGCGCTCCTAAGACGATCGGTGTTTTTTATGGGGACCCCCTTCATAATTCGTTCTAGTCTAAAACTGGTCTGCCAAGGCCCAAATTTGGTACTACATTTGCCTAATAACCAATGAACCACATAGGGAGTAATTAACCATAGGAAATTTAATCAACTCCCGGGCCAGTGCTCCGCATGAGTGGTGGAACAAATTGGCAGACTACGAGGCCACCGCGGGGCAACCCGGGGTTTGGTTTTACTCCTAGTGTGACCCATCCGTTGTGTCCCGAGAACGAGATACACGGCTCCTGTCGAGTTCATCAACACGCCGGGCGGCCTTGCTGGATTACTTTTATCTTTGACGAAATATCTTGTGCATCGGGATTCTAGTGATGCTTTGGGCTATCTCATAGTTGAGGTTTTCCACTAAGGAATCCGACAAGATCACGAGTTTCATGATTGAGGTTTTCTATGCGGCTTGTGGTAAATTGTGATGGACTAGTTGGAGCAGTCATGTAGGGTTAAATCTTTCAGAAAGCCATGCCCGCGGTTACGTGGCAATGTGGAAACTTCGTTTAACATCCGGTTCTAGATGACCTGAAGAAAGTCAATTAAAACTTACCAACTCAGTGTGTAACCGTGAGTGTTTCTTTCGTCAGCTCCTTCTACGATCGTGGACACGGTGGGGTTATATCTGACGTAAGTAGGTGTTCAGGATCATTCATTTGATCATCAGTAGCTCACGTCCGCTATGCGTAGATCTTCCCCTCTTCTATTCTTGTACTCATAAGTTAGCCACCTCAAATAAATGCTTAGTTGCGTGCCACAGCTTCACCACTTAACCATACCTCACTCATTAAGCTTTGCTAGCATGTATACCTTTGGAAATGAGATTGCTGAATCCCATGTGGCTTAGGGATTAATACAACACCAGTTGCTAGTACAGGCTGAATCCCATGTGGCTTAGGGATTAATACAACACCAGTTGCTAGTACAGGTAAAGAGTTACTTTGACGTGAGCACGATGATTGTTCATTTGGAGTTTCTTCTTCATCTTGTTCGTCAATCTAGCATCGGTTCCAAGCCGGCAGCCTGGGATAGTAAGTATGGACGTTATTCTTTTATCGTTTGTTCTCGTCTGTAGTTGGACCCTGCTCTTCTTCATGACGACTGGATATTGCTCTATTGATGTGATCTTGATGTAGCTTGTGGTGAGTGTAAGCTAAATCCTTGTACACATCTTTTCAGTACCTGTACTTTTAACGATATCCATTCTTGCAAAACGATGAGATGCGTTTCTATCCCTGTAGGGGCCCCCACGCTGTGCCCCGCCGCCACCGATCGCATCCCGCCTGGCCGTAAGGTCCCGCAACCGGCCATCTTCGTGCCGCCGCCGCTCGGCATGGATCTGGGGCCATCCGTGTAGCCTCCCATGCGTTGACCGCGCCAGGCTAGGTCGCCTCCCTACCTTGTGTGCGCCTCCTGTCCGAGCCGTCCCGTGGCCTCCCTCCACGAGGCCACCGACCCAACCCTCCTCTCCTACCGGCCCAAGAGGCTGAGGTGAGAACCCCGACCACCTCCTCTATTTAGCGTCCTAGGTGCATTATAATATTATGCACCCATGCCCTGCTAGGCCTAGTAGCAGATCCTGCCTAGTTAGTTTTTTTATTTCCTGCAAATTTATTATTTCCTAGAAAAAATGCATATCTTCAAACACCCGTAGTTTTTAAACCGTGAGTCGGATCGCGACAAACTATATATGTAAGGTTATTAGAAATTCACGTAGATTAATATTTTTCATCTCTCATGCATGTTTAAAGTTGTTATCTGTGCTGTTTGCATTGGTTTGCGTGACAATGGGTTAAAACGGTTTAGTTCGTAGTTAATTAATCGTAGCTCCGTTGGAGATGAGCCATATATTTAAATGTACTACAACGACATGTAGTTTCACGTGAACCACTTTGTTTTGCCGTTTACCAAACATAAAATGTGGCTAGAATAGATCTGGACAGATTACAAAGTTAACATATGGGGTCTTTTCGAAGGTGCTATATGCCGTTTCCGGTTTCATTTGAAATGCCTAGATAGGTAGTTTAATTACGTTCCCCCTTTCCAAGTTTAAACAACATTTAATAATGTCGTGCACCTAAACATGAGTGAACTAAATAATTAAACGTGGAGTTTCTTCAATATGCAACTCGTTGCATATTGAGCTTCACTTAACGTGTCGTGTTTGCTGGTTGTGATTTTCCATGCCGTGCCTTGCATACTTGAAATGGACATGCATCATATTAGGATGTGCATCATATCGTGCATGTGCCATGGTAAATATCATGTGTTGATTCTTGTTTCCTGTTTTCTTCGTCTCGATAGAGTTCTGCAAGCTTGCCGGAATGTGAGGATCCATTCGACTACGTCGATTAGTCTGCTTCACGGATTCGTTTTTCGTCCAGGCGCAATCACATGCAAGTTGGTCATTTCCATTACTATTATTGCCATGCTAGTTGTCTCGTTTCATTCGATATGTCTTGCTGCCTACAACTTAAATGTCAGCCTCTCAACATTGCCTTGAAAACCTTGAATTTGTTCACAACCTAGCAAACCGGTGATTGGCTATGTTACCGCTTGCTTAACCATGTGTTACCATTGCTAGTTGCAGGTGCAGTTGCTTCCATGTGATAACATGGGTTCTTTGTTATATCACCATATAATTGCTAACTAATTTAATGCACCTATATACTTGGTAAAAGGTGAAAGGCTCGGCCTTTCTAGCCTGGTGTTTTGTTCCACCTTTGCCGCCTTAGTTTCGGCTACCGGTGTTATATTCCATAATTGAGCGCTCCTAACACGATTGTGGTTTACATGGGGACCCCCTTGATAATTCGTCTTAGTTAAAGCTTGTCTGGCAAGGCCCAAATTTGGTACTATATTTGCCTAATTAACTAATGAACCGCATAGGTTTTGATCGCCCCGTGGATAATTAATCAATCCCGGGCCAGTGCTCCGCATTACTGTTGGCCAAACTGGCAGACTATGGGGCCACCACGGGGCAACCCGAAGTTTTGTTTTATTCCTAGTGTGACCCATCTGTCATGTCCTGAGAACGAGATACACGACTCGTATTGGGTTCGTTGACACGCCCGGCGGCCTTGCTGGACTTGCTTTACATTTTGCGAAATATCTTGTGCATCAGGATTCCGGTGATGCTTTGGGCTATCTCAGAGTTGAGGGTTTCCACTAAGGAATCCGAGGAGATCATGAGTTTCGTGACCGAGGGTTTCTATGCGGCTTGTGGTTATCTGTGATGGACTAGTTGGAGCACCCATGCAGGGTGAAATCTTTAGGAAAGCCATGCCCGCAGTTATGTAGCAATGTGGAAACTTTGTTTAACATCCAGTTCTAGATAACTCGAAATAAACTTAACTAAAACTTGCCAACTGAGTGTGTAACCATGACTGTCTCTTTCGTGAGCTCCTTCTCTGATTAAGGACACGGTGGGGTTATGTCTGACGTAAGTAGGTGTTTAGGATCATGCATTTGATCATTATTAGTTCACGTTCGATATGCGTAGATCATCCCCCACTTAATCTTGTACTCGTAAGTTAGCCACCTCAAATAAATGCTTAGTCGCTTGCTGCAACCTCAACACTTAACCATACCTCACCCATTAAGCTTTGCTAGTCTTGATACCTTTGGAAATGAGATTGCTGAGTCCCTCTGCCTCACATATTACTACAACACAAGTTGTAGGTACATGTAAAGAGTTACTTTGACATGAGCGTGCTGATTGTGCTATTCGGAGTTTCTTCTTCTTCTTCTTCGATCTATGATGGGTTCTAGGCCGGCAGCCTCGGATAGCAAGGATGGACATCCTTCTTTTATCGTTTGTTTTCATCTGTAGTCGGACCCTACTCTACTTCATGGTTACTCTATATTGTTGTACTCATGTGACTCTGATGTAGCTTGTGGAGAGTGTATGCCAATTCCATGTACTCATCTTTTTAATACATGTACTTGTAACGATATCCATTCTGGTGAAACAACGAGATGCGCTTCTATCCCTGTCGAGGCCCTCACGCTAAAATAAGGATAGGGTCGCATCTTGGACGTTACAAGTTGGTATCAGAGCAGTACCGACCTAGGAGCCCCCTTGATTGATCAAACTTGGCCGAGTCGAGTCTAGCAAAACTGCTTTGAGTCTAGTTATATATCGAAGAGTAGGATTCTTTTTTCTCCTCTTCTATGCTCTATTAAGGAATTTTCACGTAATAATTTTAATTCTATCCTCTTCTCACTCAATTTTTTTAGGATCACACGGATATTTTTGGAATCTATATGACGTCGATGTGATGGAGTTCTGACTTGGTGCCTCCTGCTGTGTAGATTTTATTCCGAGGAGTTGAGCTCCATGGAATTCTTGAGCACATCGTTATCGCTCAGATTTCTTAGTATCTCAGGACGGCTGATGTTCGAAATTGCGTCAATACTAGTAGTGGCGAGATAAGCCCAGCATCCCCAGTACTGGTACAGAGAGTTTTTGGGTACCGCCATACTTGGTATCGTGGTAATTACGATGGTCTGGGATAGATGATTTTCTGAGATCTCTAGTTATGTGTTGACGGATGTGATACACTGGACGAGTAGTGTTATTACTAGGAGTTGAGTGATGGATTTTACTCCTTCAATCCGTGGAACCGATTGCATGACCAGAAAATTTCGGAAGTTCTTAGGTGGTAATTCAAGTACTTACTTATAGGACAAATCTTCCAACAGATGCATGATGTGAGGTTGGGGTTTGACATCTACTGGATTCGTTTCTTCACGGTCGTTTTACAGCGGTTTGCGGACGCTTCGGATGTCATGTGCACTGTCTTGTAGATGATGGCTACTGTAGGATAGAGCCCGTGTGATCCTATCCACGAAAATATCGGATGAAATCTCTTTCATGAATTTGTTCCGGCTAGTTTTGTAAGCATCATCCTTTGTTTTGCTGGAGTATGGTAATTCGAGTTGCTTCGATGTCAAATGGTGATTTCATATATTTCCAATAGGTGTTCTTATATTTTTATGGGAATGAAAATTATTTTGCTCAATCAAGTTCTCTTTTCAATTCTTCTCAACCGGAGTCGTCGTGTCAATTCTTTTTCATCTAGTGTGATTCTCTTCAAGCCAATTCTATCCTTTTCAAGATTGGCAAGATCAGTCTCTCATTTCTTTCCAGAGTTCATCTCGTCTGTCCCAACTTGTCTTATTTTTCCCGTCCTCCCGCCCCTTTTTCTTCAGTGATTAGATTATCATCCAAGTATCTTCCTTTCATTAAATACACCACTATATTTTCTTTTCTTTTGTTCCCGGTGATTCCTTGTGAAGATTCTCAAGAGTTTCAACTTCATCATTTTCATTCTTGTTCCCTTTGTCGTTGGATTCAATTCAAGTTGTCGGTGCTCATCATGTTCTTTTTATCCTGTAAATGCTTTATCATATTGAAAATTCTCTTCAAGTCTCTCTGGCTTATTCATCCATCTCTATTCTATCCGGAGTGTTGAAGATATCTCAGAAGTTTCTTCTGTTCAATCCTTTTTAATTATTTCGAGGTTCCCAACCTCATCAAGTTTTCTTTATACAAGTGTAGTATGTGTCTTTCTAAGCAAAATTTCAATGGTGGTTTCTTTTAGTGGGCCCATAATCCCATATGATTTTCCGAGGATCCTATCTGGCTCTTCTAATCTTTTCCTGGAGATCTCTAATTCTTTTCAATTATGACGTAAGAATGATTCCATCAGTCATATTCCTTCTTCGGGATTTATTCAATTATTCCATCATCGGCTCAACTTTTCATATTCTTATTCCGGAGTGTCTTAGTTATTCCTGGTGGTGTTCTTCTCATCATTTTCAACTAGGAAGTCCGAAGGAGTGTTTCTCTCTATCTTTGTCCTTTCTCTTGAAGATGCATCATTTCAGCTTTGTGTTGTCATCTTGAATTGTTCTTGATCATGAGTATTTCCTTCCATAACTATCCGGTGAATTTCATAGTTGTTTTCTTTTCTTGATCCTCCAAAGGCCATCATTTGAGAAGATTTTGTCGTTCTCAGCTTTCAGCTTTCAACCTCAAATTCTTCTCAATTGTGTCTCTTCATTCGTCTCTCAATTATTTCGGTGGCTTGTTCAAGTTTTCTCTTAGGCGGATTATGATCTCTTCATTCTCAATGTGATATTCAATACTCTTGTGGGAGAACCTCAAGTCTTTTTTCTCTACATTTCAAAGATAAATTCTTCCGCCTTTATCCTTTGAGGTGGTGATATAGCATTCTTGTTAGTGGAGGAGTGTCGAAGAAATTTGTTTCAAGAATGAGATATTTAAACCTACTAATTGTATGATCATGAGATATTTTCAAACCCATGGTTTGTTCATTGAGCTATCTTGGTTTAGATTTAACCTAAATCTTTTCCTAAGGATTGTTGCTATTATGGTGATTATCGTTGATCCTAGTTCACAATGTTTACTCTTGGTGAAATATGATTTCATATCTTGTTGCTCCCAATGAATCAATTGTTTTCCAATTGTGGCTGGTTGTCACCTCTTTGTTGAGAGGGTTTTCGTAAGTCCACTACAAGCTTGTCATTCCATTGTTGGTTTTCTAATGACTCCGTTCAATTCGTCTTGCAAGCCTGCTCTCTTCAATTGTGAGGGTAGTTGTCCTTTTATTATTCATTATATTCTCTTGTTTCGGAGTTGTGGTGATGTTGCTCTCTTCAATCTATCAGCTTGTTCTATCAAGATCATGTTCTCTCCTTGCTTATTCAATTTAGTTAGTTTGTTTTAGTTAGTTTGTTGTGGATCTCCTCAAGATCTTTCCATCTTATCAAATTTATGTCCTCAATTTCTACCGAAGTGCTGCCGAAATTTTGTCAATTCTTGCTTGTTTCTCATTTCATTCTTCATCTATGTGCAACCTTCAAGGATCGTTGCTTTCACTCATTTGTGAAATAAGAAAGTACGTTTACATATTGCTCTTTCTCTTCCTCTTCCCCTTTCATTCTTATATGTCGGGGCTAGATCTCATGTTAGTGTAGGAGAGTTGTGACAGGCCGAGACTGACGCTCCAGAAGATTCCCCTATTATTTCGTGCCGCCGTGCAATTAGATTTTTTGTCGCATTAATAACAACATCATTTGCATCATATGCATTGCATCGGCACTCCATTGCCGCCAGTTTTCAAACTTGCATCCGTTATTAGTTAACAGTTCTCTATGTTATCGTCGTTGACCCTTTTGAGACCAACCACACACGCACACGCTCGCGCCATCATTAAAATATTTGTTTCTAAAATGTGTATAAAACTTTCTCGGATTGGGTTGAAACTTGGTAGGCCATCTTATTTTTATGTAGGTATACCACCTGCCAAATTTTGGCACAATTGGAGTCAGTTTGATGCCCGAACGGTCGACCCTAGCGGCACCGTAATTGGTTTATCGTCGGACGTTTTTCGATGTTTTAAAATATCATGCCAGGCGGCAAACTCATCTCTTCTTTCAACCCACGATGGTTACACAACCCATCCTAGCACATCCCCACGTTCGAGACCGCTCGGCCCCCTAACCTAGCACCAAACCCTATTTATACATCCATCCCCACCTAAATTCGGACCAAACCCTAGCTGCCTCGATTTCCGTGCGTGCCCAGCCACCAACTGACACCTCCCACCTATCTCTCCACCAACCGCTGGCCCACCGAGCCCATAACGGGCCCGCGCAGGCCTGGATCGGCCACCAGCGCTGCCGCCACCCCTGAGGGGAGTATCAGCTCGAGCAACCCCGCTCTGCCCCGAGAGGAGCTCGTGGGGAGGAGGTGCAAGCCGGATCTGGCCGGGCCTCGTGTCTCCAGCCCTGCGTAGCCTCGTGTCTCCAGCCCTGCGCAGTGGCCTTATCTGCTCGGTCACGCCACCCTAGGCTTGCTCGACGTTGGGAATCGCCCCGCCCAGGGCGGATCCTTCTGGATCCATCGATCCCTACCGCCGGTCCCCTTCGCAGTCGTTGCCGGAGCCCTGCCTCGCCGGATTCTACCTCGTGTGTGCCTCTGCTCGTGCGGGAGTGAGAGGTGCACGACGAGGCTTGCCCTGCTCTCACCTGGGCTTCCTGCACCGACCGGCCCAGCTGGCCATCCCCCGCAAACCCCCACGCGACACAGCCCCTCGACCCGCTCCCGGGGCCTAGCACCCTGTGGGCCGGCCTCCTCCAACCTCTCCACCGGCCCGAGGCCGCGAGGTGAGAAGTTCTCTGCCGCCTCTCTTATCATGCACCATGTGCGTAGTATAGTTGTTTTACGCCATGTCTATATTCGGCCCATTAGCCACATGCAGCTCGAGTAGGGGTTTTTTAAATGCGTGCGATATTTCAATTACGAGGAATTTCAGAAACATGCATTAGTTTCAAACACCCATAGTTATTAAACCGTGCGCTGGATCATGAAAAATTATATATGTAAAACGTGTAGAATTTCATTTAGCATAATATTTTCCAACTCTCATGCACATTTGGAACTATTAGCTATGCTGATTGCATAGGTTTGCGTGACAATGGGTTAAAACGGTTTAGTTCGTAGTTATTTAATCGTAGCTCCGTTGGAGATGAGCCATATAAGTAAATGGGATAAAACGATGAGTAGAATCACGTCAACCACTTTGTTTTGCCTTTTAAAAACATAAAATATGGTTAGGACAAATCTGGATAGATTACAAAGTTAGTGCATGGGGTCATTTCGGAAATGCTATATGTCGTTTCCGGCCTCATTTAAAATGCTTAGATAGGTAGGTTATTTCTGCTTCACCCCTTGCCATGTTTAACAACATTTAAAATTACCATGGAAATAGACGTGATTGTACTACATAATTAAAAGTGGAGTTTCGTCAATATGCAACTCGTTGCATATTGAGCTTCACTTAATGTGTAGTGTTTGATTGTTGTGAACTACCATGACATGCCTTGCATAATTTAAACTCGACATGCATCATATTAGGGTGTGCATCATATAATGCATGTGTGTGGTGAATATGGTGTGTTGATGCTTGTTTCTGGTTAGCTTCGTCTCGATAGAGTTCCGCAAACGTGTCGGAATGTGTGGACCCGTTTGACTATGTCGGTTCGTCTACTTCACATAGTCCTTCTTCTTCCAAGTAGGATCTCAGGCAGGATGATCATTTCCCAAGATACCATTACTATCACTGCCATGCTAGTTGTCTCGTTTCTTTCTCTATGTCTCGTTGCCAACCACATGTTAAATGTTAGCCTCTCAACATTTCGATGAAACCTTCAACCTTTTACAACCTAGCAAACCACTGATTGACTCTGTTACCGCTTGCTTAACCATTGGATAGCATTGTTACTTGCACGTGCAGTTGCTTCGATTTGATAACATGGGTTCCTTGATATATCACCATATTAATTTCTACTTAATTTAATGCACCTATATACTTGGTAAAAGGTCGAAGGCTCGGCTTTCTAGCCGGTGTTTTTCCACCTTTGCCGCCTTAGTTTTGGCTACCGGTGTTATATTCCATAATTGAGCGCTCCTAACACGACCGGGGTTGTTATGGGACCCCCTTGATAATTCGTTCTAGTCTAAAACTGGTGTCGCAAGGCCCAAATTGGGTACTACATTTGCCTAGTAACTAATAAACCACATAGGGAGTAATTAACCCGTGGAAATTTAATCAACAACCGGGCTAGTGCTCCGCATGAGTGTTGGTACAAACCGGCAGATTACGGGGCCACCACGGGGCAACCCAAGGTTTGGTTTTACTCTTAGTGTGACCCATCCATCGTGTCGTGAGAACGAGATATGCGGCTCCTATCGGGTTCGTTGACACGTCGGGCGGCTTTGCTAGATTAGTTTTACCTTTGATGAAATATCTTGTGCATTGGGATTCCGGTGATGCTTTGGGCTATCTCAGAGTTGAGGTTTTCCACTAAGGAATCCGAGGAGATCACGAGTTTCATGATTAAGGTTTTCTATGCGGCTTGTGGTAATTTTTGATGGACTACTTGGAGCACCCCTGCAGGGTTAAATCTTTCGGAAAGTCATGCCCGCTGTCATGTGGCAACGTGGAAACTTCGTTTTTAGACGATCTGAAGTAAATTTAATTAAAACTTACCAAGTGAGTGCGTAACCGTGTTTGTCTCTTTCGTGAGCTCCTTCTCCGATCGAGGACACGGTGGGGTTATGTATGACGTAAGTAGCTGTTCAGGATTATTCATTTGATCATCAGTAGATCAGGTCCGCTATGCCTAGATCTCCCCCCTCTTTTATTCTTGTACTCATAAGTTAGCCACCTCAAGTAAATGCTTAGTCACGTGTTGCAGCCCCACCACTTAACCATATCTCACCCATTAAGCTTTTCTAGTCTTGGTACCTTTGTAAATGACGTTGTTGAGTCCCTTGTGGCTCACATATTAGTACAATACCAGTTGCACGTACATGTAAAGAGTTACTTTGAATTGAGCGCGATGATTGTTCATTTGGAGTTTCTTCTACTTCGTCGTCGATCTAGGGTGGGTTCCCGGCCGACAGCCTGGGATAGAAAGGATGGACGTTGTTCTTTTATCATATGTTTTCATTCGTAGTCGGACCCTTCTCTTCTTTATGATGATTGGATATTGTTGTATTGATGTGATCTTGATGTAGCTTGTGGCGAGTGAAGCCAACTCCTTATACTCATCTTTTCAGTACATGTACTTCTAACGATATCCATTCTTGTGAAACAACGAGATGCGTCTCTATCCCTGTTGAGGCCCTCGCGCCAAAATAAGGATAGGACCACATCTTGGGCGTTACAGCAGGGGTCATTGAAGCTCAACAGGTGTTGTGGCAAAACTGTGTATTAAACACGTGGCCCAAGGTTAAACCTTGAGTAGCTTGTGAGGTCTAGGTTGGCATAAGGAGAGGGTTTCCAATCTTGACGGAAAAGCATAGATTTACGGGGTTGGACTTGGTTGGGTACGGAGTAGTAAGAGTCTTCGGTGCTAGTTGTCTATCAAGGTGGGTCCTCGAGGCATCCAGTCTTGCTGGTCTTCAGTTGTTGAGAAAGGTGAGTGAGAAAAGTAGCATAGAGGGGAGTGCCTAAGGGTTTGGTATAGTGCAAGTGCAATCAAACAAGTGCCGAAAAGGCTAACACTTCATTAAGATAAGATAGGTGGCATAGACGCGTACATATTGTATAGGGTAAAATGTGCGACTTATGCTTAAACACAAAAAAACAAAAACAAACAGCACACAACATGGTTTCATATGAACCATTACACGGACTCAACTTTGCATAGGAATACACGAGTCATCCTACCCTAGGGGTTCTCGGACTCTCTGGTCGTGCCTTGCTTCATGTTTCGGGGGAAATGACACTCAGTCTTCAGCTTCTAGGTCCTCCTGGGGCACAAGTGGGTTTGCGACAGTCGGATGCTTGTTGGAGCACCATTTAACAATATGCCTATATTCGCCACATCTGTGTCATGTGAGAGGAGCAAAGACGTATTTATCCTTCCTCGGGTTATGGCATCGGTGTTGCGAATATGGCCCTCCACATGGTCGATATGGAAATTTGTTCCTATGCCTTCTACACCGCGCTCAGTTGCGGGCTTCCTGAAGTTCCTCAATTTGCTACTTTTTGTTGGTGATGTAGACTTGTAGAGCAGCAATATGTTGGTCTTGCTCGACCACCTTCTTCTTCTCAAGGTAGTGGAGGTGCAGGAGTGAAGGTACATCTTGGTGGAACTTGAGGAATTCTTCAATAAGGTAATGAAGTAGTTGATCTACTACGTTGGTGAAGCAGAATTTGTTCGTCTACTAAGAAATAGGGTCTTTGGTACCCCAGACTTAGGCACACGCAACCCTGGCCCCCAGACTGGAAATTCCTTGCCGGGATCACACGGAGCCTCAAGGAAATTCAAGACTAATACCAATGCGTGGAGACAATATTCTCACTAGTCTGTAAAGCCGTCCTCACAAAGCGCCCGACAAGATACCAGCCCGCCAAGCCACCGCTCCACCTCACCAACAGGCTGATTGTCTACATCAGCGGAGGTGTCGAGCGGGCAGGTGGATAGGCGGGGCTAGCAGGGGCACATGGCCACGGCGGCGGGCGTGTTTCAGACTAAATGACACCCATCCCGCGACGTGTCAGGAGAATAGGAGGTAGCTGGGCGTACAACACATAAGGAGAGGCAATCTTTCCTGGGGAACGTCACTAGCACGCCACCTCATGGAACATTCAATGTGCCTATCCTAGTCCGTCCGAGTTAAGTATTTCCCACTACCTATCGTGACAAGGAGTCCATGTCGCTGCAGCACACACTATATACCCAGTAAAAAGACCGTTATAGACATTGTGGTAACCCCTTGTCCTATAAAACGAGGTCCATGGCTACCTTTAGAAGGGTTGAAACTCTCTTCAATTGCACACGTAGCTGCACTTCTCGAGCATCCTTGTTGGGTCGTTGCGCTCGTGTAGTTGAACGCACCTAATCAACTAAGAACAAACATGGCGTAGGGTTTTACACTCCCGAATGACTCGAACCTGTATAAATCCTGATGCATGATCTGGTCGACTGATGCTCTCCGTGCACATGGATCCCCCTACAGAATCGTAAAGGGGCCTCACAGGTCCCATAGATCATTGTTTCCCCTGACATCTTTGGCATGCTAGGTAGGGGGAATTACAATTCACGAATCTTCACCAACACTCCTACGTTCCTTCATCGACGCCCAAGAAAGCCAAGGGTAGCCCGATAGCCGCCCCTTCAACGTCCAAGCTCCCCACACCGGCTGCTACACGAGATGGAGACGGGGTGGGAAACATACGCGCCACACTAGTGAACGCAGCCACTACACTGTGTAGAGCTCCGCGAATCATGACCTAGACGGCACCATCGAGCTAGCACAGTATGTGTTGGCGGCGGCCAGGTGCGACATCGCGGCCGCGACCGCGATCCCACAGGTGGTGGCTGCGACCATACCTCCACCGCTCTCTTCATGATATAACCATGAACCGTGCCCGCGAGATAATGACCCGGGGTAGCACGTGGAAAGTAGTCTTGCGCAGCGGGCGGGCGATGGCCTAGGAGAGTGCTCCTTCTGGCACTGCTAGGAGTAAGAGCGCTACGCGCGTCTCACCCCATGTGGTCCCAAAAACTACGGGGGATGCTTTGGCATGGGCCCTGCGCCTGTTGAACTTTGTGCCTGTGCAAGTGATGAGGGAGGAGTGGAGGCCAACCATACAAAGCATGCTGAGTTTTGCCAACAAGGACAAGCCAGATGCGGCAGGCTCCTTGCGTGTGCGGCACGTGGCTCCTGCAGGGCCCACCACCAGGATCGACGCTGGCGGAGCACACACTATGCAGTTGCCCCCATGATAGCAACAAGTTACTCGCCAGACCGACGTACAAGATGAGGTGTCTCATTCCTTGATGAATGCACGGGTGAAGCAAGATCAGCGTCAAGTCTTGAAGGACCAGCGCAAGGAGGACGCATGCACCACAATCGTGAGGCAACGTGAAACACATCACCAATCAGATGGTTGCGCGGATCGAGTCGTCGATGAGCCCGCGCCCAGGGTGCGTGCTAGACTACCTTAGGAGGTGGGGTGCCCGGCTTTCACCCATGAGCTGTGTCAAGTCCGTTGGCCCACCATCAGGTCCTTCAAGCCGAAGTTGTCGAACAAATATGACGACAACATGAGTCCATCGGAGTTCCTAAGCATCTACACCATTGCAGTGCAGGTTGCCGGGGGACGTGATAAGAAGGTGCCCGCCAACTAGTTTCCGTTGGCACTCAAGCCCAACATGAGGAGTTGGCTGATGAATTTGCTGGAACGGTGTGTTTCTTCCTGGGAGCACTAGTGCAAGTAGTTCGTTGCGGCTTACCAGTTTGGCCATAAACTCCCGCGGTAGCCCAATGTCCTCCCCCAGCGGGATGACAAGACCCTCCGCAACTACATCCATAGGTTCAGCTACGTGAAGAACAACATCCCGGACACCGACCCTTCTGCGGTGATCGCTGCATTTCACACGAATGTATGCAATAGACGTATGCGCGAGGAGATGAGCATCAAAAACTTGCGGGACGTCACCGAGCTCTATGCTCTGGCCGACAAGTGCATGCAGGCTGAAGATGGAATAAGGTTCCTGGGGGAGGACGCTAGCGCAGATATCAACTCTGACGAAGACGAGAATGCGCCTGCCTAGGTAGTGATGGTTGTTCAGAGCTCTGGCAAGCGTAGCACCGACAAGAAGGACAAATCCAAGGAGTCCAACAAATACGTTGCCGCATGCTCTGAAGACGATGAGGCTGCAGCATGCGAGAAGACCGACAAGGCGTACTACCAAGTAGAACAGCTGCCGAGAAGCACAAGCAAGAGTACGAAAGGCACGACAATGAGAACGGTCGAGATAGTGCCAATGGATTCGACAAGAAGGGCCGTAATAGCCGAGGTGGCCGCCATGGCAAGGACAAGCAGAAAAAAGAGAAACCTGCTAGAGGCCGAGACGACCAATGTGACAGTGATGATGACAAGGATTTAGAGGAGTCCGATATCCAACAGTTCCAGAAGTCTATAGATGCTATGTGCGTTGACGGAGGAGCATCTTTGCACTCATCCCACAGGTAGCTCAAAAAATGGGTTGGCGAAGTCAATGCTATGGAGCCAACGGCAGAAGCAAGGAAGCTTCTCAAGAGGTCTAACACTCCCATCATCTTTGATGCTGAGGACCACCCTGATCGAATCACCGCACTCGGGTGCGTGTCATTATTGGTCTCACCTATGATTTCCAACCTCAAGGTCATGAAGATGTTTATCGATAGTGGGGCCGGCCTAAAACTTATTTCGCCCAATTTGATCATGTAACACCCTGATTTTCGAACTTTTTCTTTTTAAAATATTTTGGAGGATCCCTTGCAATTTGGTCGATTTTCAAATTCTCAAAGCAAGTTGGATTTTGAAGTCTCTAATTTCTTGTCTCAAGCAACCCAAAACCTTTTGCTTCTTACCAAAACCTTTCTGAGATTTATTTGCAATATTTTATTCCTCCAAATAATTCTCTTTCTATTTTTGGGAATTATGGCATCACGATGGGTTGTGAAGCAACCTATAGCTTGGATGAGCTTAAAGACCCAAAACTTTTACAACATCTTCTCAACACCATATGATTTCAAAATATTCAAAAGTATTTGTTTGTCTAATGGAGAATTTTGGCCAGAATAATTATTTCTTTTCTAACCAGAATTGTCCCTATGTGACGCAACCCCATGATTCCTGATTTGGAAAATTCCCAATAAATTCTTGTAGTTACTAGGGATCATATATAGTTCCAATATGTAAAACATCCAATGGTCCAATACAAATTTTGAGCAGGAAAACTCTGCTAAGTTTTTGCTAAAATGGAACCCTTGTGAAGGAAGTGATAGCTAGGAATGCACAATGTAGCTAAATTTTTTGGGCATGTGTGCACTACCAAATGACACTTCCCCACCAAGTCTCACTTATAGCAAAGCTTGCAATTAAGTGCTAGGAGCTCATTGGTGTTCTGGACCAGAAAGATGGATTTCAAAGGAACTATATTCATTTGATCTTCAAACCTTGCCAAACTTTGCCAGCTTAGAGTCTTTTCTATACTAATCCTCCCAGACATCCTATCTTACTGCAACCCCAACCCAGTTGAGCTCAAAAACCTCCCAAAGTGTGTAGACAGAAATTGTTGTTGATGTTCCAAGTCGTAGGAGAGCGTGACTAATCGAGCAAGTAGTGGATGGTGACTAAAGAGAGGTTGGTCGACTTAATGGACAAGGTATCCATGCCTGCGTGACATCAGGGTTGCCACAACTGTGGTGATCACAGTGCTGGCATGCCACAGAGCGCATTCTGTGCAACTCCAGTGACAGCCGAGCCACCCCGAGCCGTCATTCACTGCCCCATCCTTGTCCTGAGCACCGACGAGGTCCCTGGCAGCTACGTGGCACCTCTCGAAGGTGCTGGGTCGCCGAAGAACGCCGCCGCCGCTCTCGGCCAAGCTATGCCACAGGACCGAACTGACGGCTCCGGTCACTGTTCTCGTCCGCGAGCCCTTAATGTCCAGGAGCCATTCCAACGCCTCCCTACTCTCCTCCGTCACCTCAGCGCTCTCCGCGACGGCCACCTCAGCCCTGCGGCGACTCTGGTGGAGCTTATCCTCGCCGCTTCGGGAGAGATCGGCCAAGCTCGTTGCTGGCCAATTTAAAGGAGTGCCCGACACCTTCGAGCTCCCCACACCCCTCCAGCTGCTCCCTATTGACCTCCCGAAGAGCGAGCCAAGGCCTAGAGGCCCTCTCGCCTCGAACATCGCTGGAGCTCCGCCGCCTGGAGCCTCACCGTCGACAGCACCAACCGCTTTCCCCAGAGCCTAATCAACCCCACCATCGAGTTCGGGAAGTTCCCCTAGTGCTTCTCGACCCCTCGCCCAAGCTTTTCCCCGCCGGAGTCCTCGTCTCCGATGACCACCCGAAGCCGCCGCCGCCGGAGAAGAAGGGGACGATGTCGTCTGTCCACCTCTCGCCAAGCTGTAGGTACGTGCGTGCTTGTCGCCAACCGCCCGTTCAATACCGCTCGATCCCAGGCGTCACCGTCACCTCAGTCGCTGGAAGGTCGCCTCGCCTCTGTTCCCCTCCTCCCCCTCTCTGTTCTCGCGGAAGGCCCCACCTGCCAGCGACCGTGGCCCGCGGCTGAAGCAGTAAGTGGAGGCGCCCCTCCACTTTACGCCTTCGACGTAGCCCCCCTGCCAGGATTTCTTTTCTTTTATTAATTCCAGATTCAAACAGAAACTTTGACCATTTTAATCTTTTTATTTACTAGTCCAAATCACTTGATTCTTTTTGATTTGACTTGGTATTGAGTTTCTCTACAATCTGGTAAATTTTGGTATTTTTCCCACACTCATAGAATTTCTGATGAATAAAAAGGTATTAAATGACTTTTCTTTTCTTTTGCTATTTCGAACACATTTTCAGAAGGAAACTTTGAGGACCAGGAGTGTTTGAACAACCCCACTCATCAAGGCAAGCCATCATATCCATGTGATGTAGTTTTGCATTGCATAACTCACATCTTCATGTATTTTACTAACTTAACTTGTTAGGAAATAATTGTCTAATAAACAATCATATAGAAATATGTGCTTACTGTTATAAATCACTATGGTTACCATGGCTTAGTGGTTGATCATGAGTCACCTGTCCGGGCATAATCGTACAACCACATCTTGCTGGTATGGGAAGGCCGTGACTTGCGTTGTCCACGTGATCTTTCAACGATATCCCCAAAGAGGGAGGGTTATGCATGTGTGCTACCTTGGCCCGGTAGGCGGTGATAACCCTATGAGCCCAGTTAAGTTGAGTTGGGCCCGTCCCCGGTTGGGACAGTTCTGTTTGGCCACGACGATGGAAGGTGTCATGAGGACTCATGGCTACCCAAGGTAAGACTCCGGAAGGGAGTGGTTGCCGGGGATAGGATGAAAGAGTCGCGGGTCAGGCAAGTTTCGTTGGAGTAATGCTGGTCCACTTGAATGGGATCACGAGGTCAGTACTCCATAGTGTGGGTAAAGTGTGCAACCTCTGTAGAGTGTAAAACATATTAGAATAGTCGTGTCCACGGTAATGGACAGCCCGACCAGACCTGAGTAGATGGTAAACCACGTGGATGTTAGTAATGATGGAAGAACCCTTCTATTGAATGGAGATGCTTGATAGGCATCTCAGTGGTTGTGAGACAACCCCGGACTTGAGTAAGTGGATATAATAAAGACAAGTCGTTTTATTCCTAATTTGTTGTCATGCTATTGTTTGCTGCATTACTTGGTTATTATGAGCTTGCGAGTACATTCCAAGTACTCACCTAGCGTATCATGCCAGATGGAGGAGAAGCCGAGGACGGAGGTCCTGATGATGCGTACTAGGAAGTGTCCACAGCAGTGTCCCTGTGTATGGAGTTGCCGCTATGTTCTGCTACGCTGTAGAAGTACTTGGTAGTTTCGAGGCCCCACTATGTATCACAAATAATGTAGATATTGTTGCAGCACCCAGGGAGCCTTTGGCCTCGCTATCATTGTAAGATATGTACCTGTCATCTTATGATATCAATAAAGTTAGTTCAATTCTGTTCCAAGATGTTGAGTGTTTTCAGAAGACATGATCTCTCGGTTGGAAACACTGGTAATCCGATTCGTTGAATCGGGATATCACAACGCTTGGTATCAGAGCCACACTGACTATAGCACACCCTAGCAACCGCTTAGCACAACGGGTAGTATAGGGTCATGAGTATGCATTTGCTTGTTGCATTTTGAATCCTGCATTTGATTGTTGCATCGAATGCATCATGACTCATTGTTTTACTAACCTTTGGCTTTGTGAGTGTAGATGGCACCAGTTCCATATCATTTCAAGTATGAGACTGCACCATCCTCCTTCCCATCACTGCTTCTGAACGTCTGGTTTCGACTGTACCCGCATGGCGAGGAACCAGTGTACCAGGTGTTTCGAGAGCAGCTTGCCGAGTCCGTGTACAAGTTCCATGTTCAGGCTTACATGGTTGTCAGCTCGGACATTGGCAGCTATTCTCGCTCTATTAAGGGCGGAACGGATTCTACTCCACAGATGGCAATCTAGTTTGCTGCGGTGGAGGCTCTCATAGACTTGCGGTACCACGAGGTTGAGATGCAAACTCATCGAGGTTTCTTCCACTACCCCACCTTGTCGCCTTCGACAGGGTGAGTCATTTTTGCTCCCGTAGAACCGGCATGTGACCGTGCGACTGATGTGCTGTCTTGCTATGTGAGCGCCAGCTATCGTATGATTGTGTCCCTAGCTGAGGAGCTATCCCGTCTCCGGGCGGCACTTGTTATTGCAACTGCAGTGCCACCCCCACCCTAGTCTTCTATTCCACCCTCAGATGCACCACCAGTTCCACCACCACCTGGATTTGAGATCCGAGTTAGCTCTGCAGCACCGCCAGGCACTTCGTCTGGCAGTCGCCGTGAGACTCCTTCTGAGTGGGCTTCACTCCTTGCCACCCCTGCTACCCCGATGCTAAGGCGTCATGCTCCTTCGAAAGCAGGACCGTCTCATCAGCGTCGCCATGTAGCCTTTGCTCCGGAGATTGAGGTCAACATTATCAGTTCAGACTCCAACTCAGGATCAGACGACAAGGAGTCAGAGGTCTTGCAGTGTTCGTGCCATCCGCGCCACTAGAGCCGAGGTTGGAGTTGTTGAGCATGCATCTTTGCATATGTCAACTACCGTTTGAGCAGTCTAGTCATGATATGTTTCCCCTACTAGCTTGCGAGGAATAATGTTGAGTCGTATTGTATAATTATGTTATTTGCTTATTCGCTTTTCAATGAATTTTTTTTGGTGTTTTGTGACCATGCTTTTCCCTTATGGATGTTGCTCATCGATTCGGTACTTTGCAATGGGAACAATACTTTAGGATGAAAGGAAGATGTATTCAAGGAAGTGATGGAACCCCTATCCGTCGATCCGCCAGGCAGGTAGGTCAACCACCAGAAGAGCTACCACCTCCACCACCCCACGCACCAAATACTGAGTGGATCATGAGGATGTTTGAGGAAAAGAGGAATCAAGACCTCATGGAATTCCTGAGAAGCAAGCAGGCTATGGTAGGCCAGAATAACCACAACGGGGCACGATCCAAGTTGTCAGATTTTTAGCATACTAAGCCTCCAAATTTTGGCCAAGCTGTGGATCCAATTGAAGCGGACGACTGGTTAAGGACTATGGAGAAGATGGTAGACATAGCTCATTGTGAGGAAGCAGACAAGGTTCCTTTTGCCACTCACTACCTAGAAGGGCCAACAACCATATGGTGGGATAATACCAAGGTAACATGGCCCTGTGGAGAAGAGATTACAAGGGAAAGATTCAAGGAAGCATTCCGCAAATATCATATTACTACAGGTATTATGAAAGTGAAGCAAAGAGAATTCCTTGCTCTTACACAAGGAGGCATGACTATAGTTGAGTATCTAAAAAAGTTTGAAAATCTGGCACGATATTCTACTCATGATGTATCCACTGAGGAAAGGAAGATTGATCGCTTCCTAGGTGGTCTAAGCCATACCCTTCGTTGTCAGCTTTGTATGCTAGAATTTCCTGTCTTCCAGACGCTGGTAAACAAAGCCTTCATAGCCGAATGAGAGCATAAGACTGGATACGATGACCGCAAGAGGAAGTTTGAAACCAAGAAGGACAGCAAGGAGCAGATTGCACAAAAGCCACGTACCTGGCAACCAAACACCACTGTCTACAAGCCCACTTGGAACAACAGTAACAATAGAAACAAGACAGTGAGCCAGAACAAGGCCTTTGGCAAACAACCAGTGCTAGAGGATTGCCACCACAAGAACACCTGTTTCACTTGTGGCCAAAGTGGACACTATGCAAAGCAGTGCCCCACCAATAGCGGAAAACCATCCTCCGACGTCAAACCGCAGGTCAACACTATTGGACGACGCCCTAACCCTAAGTTTAAACAAGGACGCGTCTACCATATCTCCGCCGAAGAAGCGTGCGAAGCTCCAGAGGTCGTTATCAGTATGTTCCCTGTTAACAACATACCAGCAATAGTTTTATTTGATTCAGGGGCTTCCCACTCATTTATTTTGAGGAGTGTTGCCACCATACACCAATTTTCCCCTTAGTTGTTGGATAAAATCATGGTGGTACAATCCCCTCGCTCTATGCTCAGAAGAAATTTCGTATACTGGGATCTGGAAATACGGATACAAGGAGCTACCTTTCCAGCCACACTAATTACAATCAAGTCCTCGGGATTAGACATAATACTGGGGATGCACTAGTTGACACCCCATCAAGTGTTCATCAATTGTGCCACCAGAACTGTGACGCTGGTTAATCCGACCGGTCAAACTTTCCATTTTCTCGCCAACAACATGAAGTCAAGGAATGGAATGGCATACCAAGCAGATGTCACAGAGATGAACTTGATTCCGGTGGTATGTGAATTTCCAGATGGGTTCCCCAAGGAATTGCCTGGAATGCCACCTGACATGGAGTTGGAGTTCGCAATCGAATTAGTTCCCGGTACTGCCCCAATTTACAAGAAATACTATCGTATGCGAGGACCGGAATTGCATCGCTAAAGAAACAGTTGGACGAATTACTGTAAAAAGGATACATCCGGCCAAGCGTTTCACCATGGGGATCACCAGTACTTTTTGTCAAAAAGAAGGATGGAAGGTTGCGTATGTGCACAGACTATGGTCAACTAAATGAGATCACTATTAAAAACGAGTACCCACTACCACGGATTGATGACCTATTCAACCAGTTGAGTGGAGCACGAGTATTCTCCAAAATTGACCTCAGGAGTGGGTACCATCAGCAAAAAATCAGAAAAGAAGATATACCTAAGACATCATTCGCAACCCGATATGGCCTGTATGAGTTTACAGTCATGTCATTTGGACTGACAAATGCTCCATCGTATTTCATGCGCATGATGGACAAGGTCTTCATGGATTTCCTGGACAAATTCATGGTAGTGTTCATTGATGATATCCTGATATATTCTAGGGATGAAGAGGATCACAAGCGTCACCTCCGTGCTGTCTTGGAAAGACTGAGATCCCATCAACTGTAAGCTAAGTTCAGTAAATGCGAGTTCTGGCTGAAGGAAGTGGGATTTTTGGGACACATCCTGTCAGAACAAGGTGTGGCCGTCGAACCCAGTAAGGTAACATCAGTACTAAATTGGAAAACACCCGTCTCGGTGACCGAAGTTCGTACCTTCCTGGGATTGGCAGGCTACTACCGACGATTCATAGAAGGCTTCTCCAGGATAGCCAAACCACTGACAGAATTGCTCAAGAAAAACCAGAGATTCATATGGACGACAACATGCAAAAGCAGTTTCTTGGAATTAAAAACAAGACTAATGACCGCACCTGTTTTAATCCTTCCGGATATTCACAAGAGTTTTGACATTTATTGTGATGCTTCCCGACGAGGAACTGGCTGTGTGTTGATGCAGGAAGGGAAGGTTGTAGCATACGCACCCCGACAGCTACGGCCGCATGAAGAGAACTACCCCACTCATGACTTGGAGCTAGCAGCCGTGTATCATGCCTTGAAGATTTGGAGGCATTACCTCATTGGACAATGGTGTGAGATATATACGGACCACAAAAGTCATAAGTATATTTTCAGCCATCCAGATCTGAATCTCAGGCGACGACGATGGCTTGAACTAGTCAAGGACTATGACCTTGGGATCAACTATCATCCGGGAAACGCCAATGTGGTTGCAGAAGCTCTTAGTCGAAGGCCAATCACAGTAAATGCATTATTGGGAAGTATGCATCCGATACTGCAAGAAGAATTCGTTAGTCTCAACATGATACTATGCGTTCCAATTACCCCACAAACCCTAGAAATTACCCCCACCCTCATGGAAGAAATCAAGAAAGCTCAAGGATCAGACGAAGGAATCAAGAAGATCAAAGAGTCGCTTCCAAAAGGGAAGGAAAAATCCTTCCGAGTAGATGACCAAGGCATCCTATGGTTCGAAAAACGGATATGCGTCCCCGACCAAAATAGCCTGACACAGCCAATACTCAGAGAAGCGCATGATTCCGCATATTCTATTCATCCAGGAGGTACGAAGATGTACCAAGATCTGAGAAAGACATTTTGGTGGTCAGGAATGCGAAAGCATATAGCATATTATGTCGCCTGCTATGAGATATGCAACAAGGTTAAGGAGGAACACTAAAAGCCTGCGGGGTTACTACAGGCTTTACCGGTTCCCCAATGGAAGTGGGACGACATATGCATGGACTTCATTGTCGGACTACCCAAGTCGACAAGGGGCAATGATGCTATCTGGGTCATTCTGGATATGCTCAGTAAAGTAGCCCCCTTTATCCCGGTAAAGACTAGTTTCAACGCCAATTAACTCCACTGTTATACATGTCCCGGATAGTAAGCCTACATGGGGTACCCAAGTCAAGCACCTCTGATAGAGGCTCTCTATTCAACTCAGCATTCTGGCTATGACTACACCAAGCCTTGGGAACCATGCTAAAACACAGCACCGCATACCACCCTCAGACGGATGGACAAGAAGAAAGAGTGAATCAAATACTAGAGGACATGCTTCGGTCATGTGCCCTCACCCATGGACCCAAATCAGAAGATAGCCTACGCTATGCAGAATTTTCCTACAACAACAGCTATCAGACGAGCCTGAAGATGTCACCTTTGAGGCATTGTATGGCAGAAAGTGCCGGACCCCATTGAATTGGTCACAAACAGGAGACTGTCGCATCTTTGGATCCGACATGATGCTGGAGGCCGAGAAATAGGTCAAGGATATTCAGGAATGCCTTCAGGCAGCCAAGTCCCGTCAGAAAATCTACTATGGTCCAAAGCACCGAGAATTGACCTTTGAACTAGGAGAATATGCCTATCTCCGAGTAACCCCCATGAAAGGAGTGAGAAGGTTTCGCACACGGGGAAAACTCGCACCGAGATATATCGGTCCCTTTCCAGTAATCACAAGAAGAGGAAGAGTCACCTATCAGTTAGAGCTACCGCCCGAATTGTCAGATGCGCACAATGTCTTTCATATCTCACAGCTAAGAAAGTGTATAGGACCACCAATTAAGCAGGCAGATATGAGTCATCTAGAATTGGCTAAGGATCTAACCTATGAGGAGAAACCCGTTAGAATCTTGGATGAGATGGAAAGAACTACCAGGAGTAAGGTGCTTAACTTTTATAAGGTGTTATGGGAGCACCATAGTGAGGAAGAAGCTACATGGAAAGAAGATTTCTTGAGATCCGCATATCCATAATTGTTCCCTGAGCAACCGAATCTCGAGGACGAGATTCATCCTAAGGGGGTAGGTTTGTAACACCCTGATTATTCAAACTTTTTCTTTTTAAAATATTTTGGAGGATCACTTGCAATTTGGTGGATTTTCAAATTCTCAAAGCAAGTTGGATTGTGAAGTCTCTGATTTCTTGTCTCAAGCAACCCAAAACCTTTTGCTTCTAACCAAAATGTTTCTAAGATTTATTTGCAATATTTTATTCCTCCAAATAATTCTCTTTCTACTTTTGGGAATTATGGCATCACTATGGGTTGTGAAGAAACCTATAGCTTGGATGACCTTTAAGACCCAAAACTTTTACAACATCTTCTCAACACCATATGATTTCAAAATATTCAAAAATATTTCTTTGTCCAATAGAGAATTTTGGCCAGAATAATTCCAATATGTAAAAACATCTAATGGTCCAATACAAATTTTGAGCAGGAAAACTCTGCTAAGTTTCTTTTAAAACTGAACCCTTGTGAAGCAAGTGCTAGCTAGGAGTGCACAACGGAGCTACAAATTTTTGGGCGTGTGTGCACTACCAAATGACACTTCCCCACCAAGTCTAACTTATAGCAAAGCTTATAATTGAGTTCTAGGAGCTCATTTGTATTCTGGACCAGAAAGATGGTTTTCAAAGGAACTATATTCATTTGATCTTCAAACCTTGCCAAACTTTGCCACCTTAGAGTCTTTTCTATGCTGATCCTCCCAGACATCCTATCTTACCCCAACCCCAACCCAGTTGAGCTCTAAAACCTCCCAAAGTCTGTAGACAGAAACTGTTGTTGATGTTCCAAGTCGCAGGAGAGCGTGACTGATCGAGCAAGCAGTGGATGGTGACTAAAGACAGGTTGGTCGACACACTGGACAAGGTCTCTAGACCTTCGTGACATCAGGGTGGCCACAACCATGGTGATCACGGTGCTGGCATGCCACAGGGCGTGCTCTACGCAACTCCAGTGACAACCGAGCCGCCCCGAGCCGTCATTCGCTGCCCCATTCTTGTGTTGAGTGCCGACGAGGTTCGTGGCATCCGCGTGGCACCTCTCAAAGGTGTTGGGTCGTCGGAGAACACCGCCGCCGCTCCCGGCCAAGCTACGCCACAGGACCGAACTGACGGCTCCGGCCACTATTCTCGTCCGCGAGCCTTAATGGACAGGAGCCATCCCATCGCCTCCCTTCTCTCCTCCGTCACCTAAGCGCACTCCGCGACGGCCACCTCACCCCTCCGGCGACTGTGGTTGAGATTATCCTCGCCGCTTCGGGAGAGATCGGCCAAGCTCGTCGCCGGCCTATTTAAAGGAGTGCCCGACCCCTTCGGGCTCTCCACACCCCTCCTGCTGCTCCCTATTGATCTCCCGAAGAGCAGGCCAAGGCCTAGAGGCCCTCTAGCCTCAAACATCGCCGGAGCTTCGCCACCTGCAGCCTCACCGTCAACAGCACCAACCGTATTCTCCAGAACCTAATCAACCCCACCATCGAGTTCGGGAAGTTCGCCTGGTGCTTCTCGACCCCTCACCCAAGCTTTTCCCCGCCGAAATCCTCATCTACGACGATCACCCGAAGCCGCCGCCGCAGGAGAAGAAAGGGACGACGTTGTCTGTCCACCTCTCGCCAAGCTACGGGTATGTGCGTGCTTGTCGTCGACTGCCCGTTCCATTCTACCCGATCCCATGCGTCGCCGCCGTCTCAGTCGCCGGCGACCGTCGCCGGAAGGCCGCCTCGCCTCTGTTCCCCTCCTCCCGTTCTCTGTTCTCACGGCACGCCCCACCTGCCAGTGGCTGTGGCCCGCGATCGAAGCGGTAAGTGGAGGCGCCCCTCCACTTTACGCCTTCGACGTGGCCCCCCTGCCAGGATTTCTTTTCTTTTATTAAGTCCAGATTCAAAGATAAATTTTGACCATTTAGATCTTTTTATTTACAAGTCCAAATCACTTGATTCTTTTTGCATTGAGTTGGTATTGAGTTTCTCTAAAATCTGGTAAATTTTGGTATTTTCCCACACTCATAGAATTTCTGATGAACAAAAAGGTATTAAGTAACTTTTCTTTTCTTTTTCTGTTTCAAACACATTTTCAGAAGGAAACTTTGAAGACCAGGAGTGTTTGAACAACTCCACTGATCAAGGAAAGCCATCATATCCACTTGATGTAGTTTTGCATAGCATAAGTCACATCTTCATGCATTTTACTTACTTAACTTGTCACGAAATAATCGTCTAATAAACAATCATATAGAAATATGTGCTTACTGTTATAAATCACTATGGTTACCATGGCTTAGTGGTTGATCATGAGTCACCTATCCGGGCATAATCGTACAACTATATCTTGCCGGTATGGGAAGGCCGTGACTTGGGCTGTCCATGTGATCTTTCACCGATATCCCCAAAGAGGGAGGGTTATGCACGTGTGCTACCTTGGCCCGGTAGGCGGTGATAACCCTGTGAGCCCAGTTAAGTTGAGTTGGGCCCGTCCCCTGTTGGGACATGTTTGTTTGGCCACGACGGTGGCAGGTGTCATGAAGACACAGGGCCACCCAGGGCAAGACTCCGAAAGGGAGTGGTTGCCGGGGATAAGATGAAAGAGTCACGGGCCAGGCAAGTTTCGTTGAAGTAATGCTGGTCCACCCGATTGGGATCACGAGGTCAGTACTCCATAGTGTGGGAAAAGTGTGCAACCTCTGCAGAGTGTACAACCTATTTGAATAGACGTGTCCACGATAATGGACAGCCCGACTAGACCTCAGTAGATGGTCAACCATGTGGATGTTAGTAATGATGGAAGAAACCTTCTATTGAATGGAGATGGTTTATAGGCATCCCGGTGGTTGTGAGACAACCCCGGACATGAGTAAGTGGATATTATAAAGCCAAGTGGTATTATTCCTAATTTGTTGCCATGCTATTGTTTGCTGCATTACTTGGTTATTATGAGCTTGTGAGTACATTCCCAGTACTCACCTGGCGTATCATGCCAGATGCAAGAGAAGCCGAGGATAGAGGTCCTGATGATGCATACTAGGAAGTGTCCACAGTAGTGTCCCTGTGTATAGAGTTGCCGCTATGTTCCGCTACGCTGTAGAAGTACTTAGTAGTTTCGAGGCCCCACTATGTCTCATAAATAATGTAGATACTGTTTCAGCACCCAGGGTGCCTTAGGTCTCACTATCATTGTAAGATATGTACCTGTCATCTTATGCTATCAATAAAGTTAGTTCAGTTTTGTTCCAAGTTGTTGAGTGTTTCCAGAAGGCATGATCTCTGGGTTGGAAACACTCGTAATCCGATTCATTGAATCGGGGTGCCACAGATCAAGCGGTTGCCGATCCCCGATTCAGATCTTAAACCCAGAGACTCCTTCAAAGTAGTGGACGGGGAGAGATCTTAGTCAAAGGGAAAGACAACCCTTCCGGTCACATTTGGTAGCAAGCTGAATTTCAGGACGAGGGTCACCTTCGACGTCGCCAAGATGTCGTTGCCATACAACGGAATCCTCATCCTTCCCACGCTGCCAAAGTTCATGGCAGCGTCCCACCACACCTACAACGGACTAGAGATGCCCGGGCCGACGAGCATCATCACCATCCATAAAGACAAGAATAAGGAAGTTCTCTGCGTCGACAAGATCTACCGAGAGGCACTCGCAGCGTCCACCGACAAGGCACCCGCTCCTGCCAAGAGAAAGTCTAAGACCTCCGGGAAGACTCGTGACAAATCCGGGAAGCGCGATGCCGAGCACAACACACCCCTCGACGACTCACCTGAGACTTCTGCCACCGGGGGCAACAAAAACAGAGTGACCATCCCCGAGGTGAAGCAAGTGGCTACGTGAGAAGACGGCCAGGGGGTACTTTCACCATAAGTGCCACCCTCAATATGAAATAGGAAAGCACACTCGTCTCCTTCCTATGGGTGAATGTCGATGTGTTTTCATGGGAACCGTCTAACATGCCCGGCGTTCCCAGGGAGGTGATCGAGCACCACCTTGCTGTCTGTACTCATGCACGCCCCGTCAAGCAGAACGTCCAGAAAAATGCACTAGAGCAACAAGAGTTTATTGCGAAGAGATCAAAAAGTTGGAAGCGGTAGGCCTAGTTAGGGGTGTGCACCACCCAACATGGCTGGCAAATCCCGTGGTGGTCCACAAGGCGAGCGATAGTTGGAGGATGTCCATCGAATTCACAAATGTCAGCAAGGCTTCCCCAAAGGACCCCTGTCCCTTGCCGCGCATCGACCGGATCATGGACTCGACTGCCGAATGCTTCCTATTATCGTTCCTTGACACCTACTTTAGTTATCATTAGATTTTCATGGCCAAAGGTGGCAATGAGAAAATGACCTTCATCACCCCTTGTGGCACTTACTGCTTTAGGCGCTTGCCTTTTGGCCTGAACAGTGCGGGCTCAATGTTTGCGAGAGCCGTCTAGATTGGTCTTGGACCGCAACTGCACAGAAATGTGGAGGCCTACATGGACGACATCATAGTCAAGACCAAGACCAAGTCTACGCTAGTCCAAAATCTGGAAGTCACCTTTGCAAACTTGCACAAGATGAACTTGAAGCTCAACCCCAACAAGTGTGGGGACCCTGAATCATAAGTCGGTATCACCGAATGTACATGAATAGTAATCCCAGAGATGAATTCTCACAAAATACACATAAGCTGAAATACAAGAGTCTTACATCCACACATATCGTCTGATATACCTCCCGGAAGAACAAGAAGAAGCCGAAAGAGTAGCTTGACGGTCAAGCATGTACTAGTGCCTGGACAACGACCTATATAGCTGGATACTCAATGGGGTGAAACTAAGGTGCATTTCTTGGGAGGAAGGACAACGGCTGCTTGGAGAGATACAAGAGTGGATTTGTGGCTCCCATGTAGGATCACGAGCCCTTGTTGGGAAGGCGTTCCAGCCAGACTTCTACTGACTGACAGCCCTCCAAGAAGCCTTGGTGATGGTGACGACATGTGAAGCATGCCAATACCACACCAAGCTGATACACCAAAAACACAAGTCCTTCAAGCCGTATTGGTCTCTTGGCCATTTTCAGAGTTGCTCTTTCTCGTGCTACCGGGGGCTTCAAGTTCATGTTCGTTGGCATCGAAAAGTTCACAAAGTGGACTGAGGTGTAGCCCGTGAGAAAGGTGATGACGCTGGTAGCAGTCAAGTTCCTCAGAGGGAATGGTTGCCATTTCGGGTCCCAACTGGATCATTACAGATAACGGCACACAGTTCACCAGCAGCACTTTCACGCAATACTGTCAAGATATCGACACCAAGGTCTTCTTTTCCTCGGTTGCTCTTCCCAGGATCAACGGGCAAGTAGAAAGGGCAAATGCTCAAGTGCTACGGGGCCTCAAGACAAGGACTTTCCACAGGCTGCACAAGCACGAAAGGCGCTGGATTGCTGAAATCCCAACGGTTTTTTGGTATATAAGAATGACGCCAAATTCTCCCCATCGAACTGACATACGGGTCAAGAGTACATGCCTTTGACGAGGATAAGCAATAGCGGCTACAACATGACGATGCCAAGCTCGATGAGGAAGATCGTCTCTAGGACGCACTACACGCTGCTAAGTACCTTCAGGCCCTGTGCCGCTATGATAGCCGCAAGGTGCACGCCATGATTGTTGAGTAAGGTGACCATATTTTTTGACAAGCTACTATAGGGAAACACCCCACAACTTTTCTTTTATTCCATTAAGAGATTATATGTACATGAGAGGGGGTTAGGATATACAAATGGGAACGGGGTGGGGGGATACAAACCTCAAGGAGGGAAAAAAGATATGCACTTAAGTAAATCATCCCTAAATCTATCCTTAATCATGTGAGCTAAAAGGGATATATTATCATGAGTAAAACTAGATTTCCATTTACTGAATCGTGGTCGCTCATTGTTGAAAATCCTGGGATTTCGAAGTGTCCAAATATTCCAGCAGGAAATAAACACCACTTGAGAGAAAAAAGGATGATGGAACTCCTTTCTGGCTGACAATGAAGTGGTCCACATAGAATTACCCTGCCAAGAGAACTGAAGGTAAGTCCATACCCTGTTGCGGAAGAGGCAGTTAAAAAAGAGATGATCTCCATCCTCTTTGATTCTAGCATGACAAAGAACATAGAGATTTGACTCAGACACCTTCCAGTGCCTTCTTTCCAACATATCCTGTCTGTTGAGTCTGTCCATGATGAGCATCCAGGAAAATATCTTGATTTTCATAGTGCAACAACTGTTCCATATGCACCCAAGTAGTGGGTTGGGAATAATGGGTAGATGCACATGGATGTAATATTTCTTGGCAGTATAAGATTTACAATCACTACTCCACAGCCAAATATCATTGCAGGTTGGATCATTATCAAGATTCTGAAGTAAATAGGTGACTGATTCCAACTCTTGATGGGCCCTGTCAGATAGAGGAAGGTGAAACATGTTAATCAAACTGTCAGCTTGGTGAGCCTGGAACACTTCCTCAGCAGTGCAGAAAGTGTCAATGACAAAGGAGAACAATCTTTGGAAACGAAGAGCTAGAGGCATTGTAGAATCTCCTACTGCCCAGGAATATGACCACATATGTGACACCTCTATAATTATCCATTTTTTTGCGGATATCCTTCCAGCAAAAGGAGCCACAGAGGGAGGTACCCTGAGGAACTGTGGTATGATAATAAGTGGTCTAGATTAAGTGCAACCAGAGTATATCAGCCTTGTTTAAGAACTTGTCCACATGTTTAAGCAACAGGGCTTCATTCTGGACAAACAGATTCATAATGCCCAAACCCCCCTTCATTTTTGGTCTGCATACTAAATCCCAAGAAGCAAGTGAAGGGGCATGGTCTTGTTCATTTTTTCTCCACAAACACTATCTTTGTAACCTTTCCAACTGTTTAAGAATCCCTGGTGGTATATCCAAACTGCAGAGGAAAAAGATGGGAACAGAGGACAAGGAAGAATTGAGGTATTGCAGTCTCCCCCGTGAGCTAGGAAGGAGGAGCTAGCAGAAAGTCTTCTTTCCATACTGTCAACCAAGGGCATTAGGTCAATAATTCTTGGTCTCGTAGTCCCGACAGACAAACCAAGATATGTGAAAGGTAATGATCCAACCTTACAACCAATAGAGGTAGCAAGTGTCTGAAGTTCTCCCTGATCAATGTTAATTGGCAACAGAGCAGACTTGTGATAGTTTGCTTGGAGACCTGTGGATTGGGAGAAAAGCAGGAGCATCTTTTTGAATTCTAGCAACTAAGACTCTACAATAGGAAAAATGATGAGCGTGTCATCTGCATATTGGACAAATGGAAGGCGACCTTATTGTAAAGCCCAAGATGCGATCCTATCCTTATTTTGGCATGAGGGCCTCGAGAGGGATAGAAGTGCATCTCATCATTTTGCAAGAATGGATATTGTTACAAGTACATGTAACGAATTGATGGGTATATGGAATTAGCTTACACTAACCATGAGCTAACCATTATCATTTGAATACAAACATACATTCAATCACCATTCAGAAGAGAAGGGTCTGACAATAGATGAAATCGAATGATCAAAAAGACATCCAGCCTTGCAATCCTAGGCTGCCGGTCTGGAACCCATCCTATGATCGATGAAGAAGAATAAGAAGAAACTTCATATTGAACAATCATCACGCTCATGCCAAAGTATCGCTTTACATGTACCTACAACAGTTTTCATAGTAAAATGTGAGCCACAGGGACTCAGCAATCTCCTTTCCAAAGGTATCAAGACTGTCAAAGTGTAATGGGCGAGGTATGTTTAAGTGGCGAGGCTGCAGCAAGCACTCAGCATTTATTTGAGTGGCCAACTTAGAATTATAATAATAAGAAGGGTGATCTATACATAAATGAACGTGAACTAGAAATGATCAAGAAATGATCTAGAACACCTACGCATGACCTCTCTCGGATGAAGAACTCACGAGTAGAGACAGCCACGGTTACGCACACAGTTGCCATATTTTAGTACAGTTTATTTCAAGTTTTCTATGACCGGATTATGAACATAGTTTCCAAGTTGCCACATAACCGCGGTCACGGCTCTGAGAAAGCTTTAACCCTGCAAGGGTGCTCCAACTAGTCCATCACAAACTACCACAAGCTGCAAGGAATAACCTCAACCATGGAAGACCCGTAGTCTCCTCGGAAATTCTAATGGAAAGCCTCAACCTCAATATAGCTCAAAGTATCCTTGGAATTTCATGCACAAGACATTTGAGAGAGCCAAAACAAATCCAACAAGGCCGCCCGATGTGCCGACACACCCGATAGGAGCCACTTATCTTGTACTGAGGGCACGACCGGATGAGCTAGATGCTGGATTGGCTGAGACCCTTGGTGACCAGGGGCCACCGGACATCGCTTTGTTTGGACCAACACTCATGAGGAGCACTGGATTGGGGGTTGATTAATTCTCCATGGGGGTCAAAGGGTCCTACGCAATTTTATTAGTTGTTAGGAAAATGTAGTACCAAAGTTGGGCCTTGCGAGAAGAGTTTTATCCCAAAATGAAATCAAGGGGGGTCCCCATAACACCCCAAGCATGTTAGGAGCGTTCAATATACAACATTACACCGGTACACAAGTAACTACGGCGGAAAAGGTGGAACAAAATATTGAGCAAGAAGGCCAAGACTTCCACCTCTTACGAAGTATATAGCCGCATTAAATTAAATAGCAATAACATGGTGATATTGTCGGGACCCTGATCCTAAACCATAGGAATCCAGCCTGTAACACATCGCATCCCATTGCGGTCTCACGCACGGTTAACTCCCCGGCTGCAGCCTTACCTTAGCCGGGACCGTTTGCATCTTTTGACTCACGTATGCAATAGTGTCGCTAGCATTCCAACGTCAAGAACCCGGATCGACATGTCTAGTCATAAACCAAAGTGGCAGTACCGCACAAGGACAGGCATACATGACCCAACATAGTAGGTGTCGGTCACCAGCGAGTGTAGACGAGTCGTAGCAAGCTACAGGGACTCCATTACATCGCGTGACATTTGCCCAAAGGGGACAGACACAACAGCTAAGAAGGACACATGCCGGTCAACCAATGTGTCCGGAGCAGTAGCGAACTACCAAGGCTCATTGGATCACAAAGGGCATTTCCTTGTAAGGAGTGCTACTAAAGTTCACGACTAGATAATCGAACCCCATACATATCAAGTACGACACACATACGCATGGCATACCGATATGTATAGATACATCGATGGCATCACAACATAACCATAAACATACAAACTTTATTTAAGAGGCTCGGAAGAGCCACACACATAATATTACACATTAAGGGTCTCACGACCCATAAAAGCAGTCATTCAGTTACAAGCCAGCGGAAGAGTTTAAACTGTTTGAGTATAGACAGGGCAACTAGAAGGCACATGGCCTGACTATACTACAGATCCAACGTAGGGCCAGATCGTAGCTGGGACATCAGCTACTCGTCGTCGTCGATGTCTACGAAGAACCCTCCATTAGGTTCATTAGCAACCTCTGCAACATTTATTAAGCAAACATGAGTACGAAGGTACTTAGCAAGACTTTAGGATAACTATCTACTCATGCAAAGTATCAATAAGGTATTGTGGGGTTTCATGCGGAAAGCGAGCATTTGACTCGTGGCTAGACAACTTGCATTTTTAAATAATTTTGATAACTTGATTTCTCGCACACGAGTCCACTAACACCACAACAATACACCATCGTGGAATCATTCCGTCTCCATACGGAAATGCCGCCCACGACACTCACGCTTATCTTGACAGTTTTATGAGTAGCCATTTAAGTTATCTATGAACAACATATGTCTCCAAGTAGTCCATATCCGCGGACGCGGCTATTCGAATAGATCATAACCCTGTCGGGGTGTACTTCGTCACACACGCTCTCGCCACTTATCGCCATGTGCACGTCATGCACCTCGGCAACCTTCAAGCGGAAGCCCAGCGAGGGAGTCGGCCACGACCGTTAACCACTTTAGTACCTAGTCCAGGTCTATCGCCTATCTGAGGGTAACTCGTACGGAAGTCCGGCCGAGGTTTCCGCCACGGCCTCAAACGATGTGCGCAGGGTTCCCAAGCCCACCATCCGGGTGCCACTTGGTACACCGTGCCACTACCTACCGCATCATGGCCCACCTCTCAGGTCAGCACCATGCACGGCCTCCAACATTAGTATAAACACCAGAAACTACTTGCAACTCCTGGACCGAGTACTAAGCGGTTAATAGGCCGAGCGGGGTCATATTTCAGGGCCCAGCATGAGGTAGTATCTAGTCTTGGATTACATACACGGAACTCAGTTCCTAAGGACGGTTCCAATGAAACAACCCGCCATGTACTCCTACACAGCCTTTCACCGGTACCTTTACCAAATCAGGTTCAACACACAACCTTTGCTTACCGAACGCATTCTCACAATTATGTTCATCTCCCAGATGACAGACCATACACAACTCTAAGCATAGCATGCATAGCAGGATAAGGCACATCATGGCTCCAGCAACTACCGGGTATGCTAGGTTGCAAGGTTCGGCTATTTACTGTGACAAGGACAGGTCATGCAAGGAAATGGGTTCAACTAACGTGGCAAAAGCAGTTGAAGCATTTGATCCTAATGCAATAAATAAGTGCAGGAGCAGGAACATCGGATTTATCGAGATGATCAAAATGGTTGTTTGCCTTGTTGCTCAGAGGAGGGACAATATCCGTCAGACGGATATTCGGTGGAATCCGCGGGTGCGGAGCCTACCGAGATGAAGGGCAACAATCAATAACAATCATATGCAACAAGATGATGCATGAGCATGACATGAGAATGCAAGGTGGTAAACTAATAAAATCAACATGTATTAGGTTTGAAGTTGATTTGAATCACATTCAAATATCAATTCAAACGAGGTATTCTCGGATAACGATTTAATTGATTCGACCTGATGCTCAGATCAACTTGATGTTAGCATGCATGAGATGTCATGTTAAGGTACTGGTTTGTTATTAGAACATTGTTTGATCATGTCATTCATAATGAAATTGGAATATTTTCCAAATTCCATTTATAAAATATTTGTAAGAATTAACTTATTCATTAATCTACATGTTTGGGTTCTGTAACTTTTTCAAACATGAATGAAACTAGCATATTCAGATTCCTTGAATTTTTATGATACTTTTTCATATATAAATTATTTTCATTGGAGTTACATATTAATTTCTATGAATTTTTGAAGTTTTAAACATTTCTGGAATTATTTTTATACTAGAAAATACTTTTACTGCATCAGCATGACATCAGCAGGTCCAACTGGCCGTTGAAAGTCAAACCTGACCAGTGGGACCCACTGGTCAGTGTCTCTGGTCAGTTTTAGATTAAGTTTAAACTTAATTAGCTGATTAATCCTACTAGTCCCACATGTCAGTGACTTATTAACTTATCTGATTTATTTTTATTATTTCTAAACTGTCCAGAGGCTGGCCCCACCCGTTAGTGGCTCAGGCCAGCTGAGATCCACCGGCGACGAGGTCGTCCTCGCCGACGGGGAGCCTCCGGCGAGCACCAGAACGTCGGGGGAATTGGAAATGGCACACAGAGGGCCAAACTAGGCGCGGAGAGCACCAGAGGAACGACCACTCGATGGCGCGCACGATGGGACAAGCCCTAGGTGCTGGGGTGGCCGGAATCAACGCCGGCGACGAGCTTGGCAGCGACCAGGTTCGGCCGTCGTCGAAGCCATCGACTACGGGGTCAAAACGCACGGGGCTGGGCACCTAGTGCATCTACATGATGTCCTGAGGCTGTTGGTGGCCTCAGACGGACCAACCCGTCACCGGAGGGCTACCGGCGACGAGCTGCAGCAACGGTCCTCGTCGGGCTCCGATGGAACTAAGCCTAGAGGAGGGGATCGACGGGGAGAGCTTAGGGGAAATGACCGCATGCTCACGGGGAGTGCAGTGGTGGCGCTAGTCCGCTCGGGGATGGCTTGGAGAGGGAGAACGTCGGCGACGATCTTCGGTGACCCGAGGAAGAAGACGACAGCTGCTTGTCGATTCACTGCATCTGGGCGTCGGGCTCGTGGCTAGGAAGGTTCAGGGAGGTGCGGCGGACCTACTGCGTGGCTCAGGAGGGAGAAGGGTCGGCTAGATCGATGGCGAGCTCGAGCTCTGCTCAGGCTCCAATGGCGGTAGAAGGAGGGAGGAGAGATCCGAGAGGAGGGGGGATCTGGCGCTAGGAATGGACAGCCACGGGCTCGGGGAGCTTATCCCCGGGCTTGCCAGCGCGAGGCGGCGGCCAGGCAGTCGCACAGGTGCGTGGCCGCGCCGGAGTACGCGGCGGCCACCTCCTGCTACCCACTGGCGGGGGAGGAAGACGACAGGAATTGCTGGGCCGGGCCAGGTTAGGCGACATGTAAGGATTTTTCATTTTCTTTCTGTTTTTTTGTTTCTGTTTTGCTGTTTCACTGATTTTCTATTTATTTCAACTCCCAAATAAATTGAAAAAACTATGTTGAGCACCCTAGAATATTTGTTGGAATATTTCCAACCATTTCCAAAGTTTTCAACATTTTTGAAAATTTAAAGTTTCTGATTTCAAATTTAAAACTTAAAACCAGTAGCTTTTTGCATTTATTTAAAATGCTTAAAGTGTCAAGAAAATGGTGTTCTTCATTTCTCATTTACTTTCATGATTTATCAGAAAGTTTGAACTTTTCTTGAGGTCATTTTGGGTTCATTGATTTTAACTAGTTTTGAGATTTCCTTTATTTGAAGAAGTGGCTAGGGTTTGAGTTTTTCCTTCATCTCTTTCTTTGTTCTTGTTGAAGATTTCTTAGATGCAATGCAAAGAAGACATGAGCACAAGACTAACTTGCTTAAGGTGTCAGGGATGTGACAACTCACCCCCACTCAAAGGAATCTCGTCCCGAGATTTAGAAGTCGTCGGGAATAATGCAGGATACTCAAGTCGGAGACGATCCTCTCTTTCCCAAGTAGCCTCCTTTTCAGAGTGATTTGACCATTGAACTTTAAGAAACTTGAGGTTTCGACGTGGAGTGGTACGCTCAGCTTGATCAAGAATACGCACGGGGTATTCTCGGTATGAAAGGTTATCTTGGAGATCAAGCGTTTCGTGGTCCACTTCATGGATAGGATCCGAAAAGCAACGCCTGAGTTGCGAGACATGGAAAACATCATGAACCTTGGAAAGATGCGGAGGAAGTTCCAACTGGTAGGCAACTTCTCCTCGTTTGGCAAGAATGCAAAAAGGACCAATGTAACGAGGAGCCAACTTGCCCTTGATACCGAATCGATTGGTACCCTTCAAAGGTATAACCCGAAGGTAAGCCTTCTCGTCAACTTCAAAGGTCACAGCCTTATGATGACGATCATAGTGGCTCTTTTGACGAGACTGGGCTGTTTTCAACTTTTCACGAATAATGCGAACCTGCTCTTCTGCATCCTGGATCATGTCCGGGCCAAAGAGTTGCCTCTCTCCCGTTTTTGACCAATTAAGAGGTGTTCGACATCTTCGTCCATAGAGAACTTCAAAAGGGGCTTTGCCCAAGCTTGATTGATAACTATTTTTATAAGCGAATTCGGTGAATGGAAGGCACTTCTCCCTATTCATACCGAACGATATAACACAAGCTTGGAGCATATCTTCTAGGATTTGATTCACTCTTTCTACTTGACCACTTGATTGGGGATGGAAAGCAGTGCTAAAAGATAAGTGAGTCCCCATGGCATTCTGAAAACTTTCCCAGAAGCGAGAAGTAAAGATACTCCCACGGTCCGAGTTAATCTCCAGGGGAACACCATGAAGAGACATTATTCGGGATATATATAACTCTGCTAGCTGGCTAGCTGTTATACTCTCACGAACGGGAAGAAAATGAGCCACTTTGGAAAGACGGTCAATGACCACAAAGATAGCATTATTTCCTTTCTTGGTCTTGGGAAATCCGGTAATGAAATCCATGCTAACTTTATCCCATTTCCATTCAGGAATAGCTAGAGGTTGAAGGGTGCCAGCAGGCCTTTGATGTTCTGCCTTAACTCGACGACAAACATCGCAGTTAGCAACGAAATCAACAATTTCTCTCTTCATCCTAGTCCACCAGAACCTCTGGCGTAGGTCCTGATACATCTTAGTACTACCGGGATGAATGGTGAGAGGAGAGTCATGGGCCTCCTTAAGGATTAACTGCCTTAGATGTGGGTTCTTAGGAACCACTAGACGATTCTGAAAGAACACAACACCTTGATCATTCATGGAAAATTCTTTAGCGTTTCCGCTAAAAATATTCTCCTTGATCAGTGATATACCCTTGTCACGCTTTTGGCCAGCTATAATTTGATCCTTAAGAGTAGGCTTCGCCACCAGGGTAGAAAGGAATCCTTGAGGAACAATATGGAGATTCAACTTCCGAAAGTCCTCATGGAGATGTGGTTGACCTTGTTGTAGCATCAAATTGTTACAATAAGATTTACGACTTAGTGCATCGGCCATAACATTGGCCTTCCCCGGGGTGTAAGTTATCCCTAAGTCGTAATCCGAGATCAACTCAACCCACCGTCTTTGCCTGAGATTCAAATCCGGTTGGGTGAAGATATATTTCAGACTTTGGTGATCAGTGAATATTTCGCAACGATTACCCAAAAGGTAATGTCGCCAGGTTTTTAGTGCATGGACCACAGCTGCAAGCTCAAGGTCATGTGTGGGATAATTATCCTCATGTGGACGCAACTGTCGAGATGCGTATGCGATCACATGATGATCTTGCATGAGAATGCAACCTAATCCTTGTCGCGAGGCGTCGCAATAGATAACAAAGTCCTTAGAAAAATCTGGTGGTAGCAACACAGGTGCGGAAGTCAGGCGTCTTTTCAGTTCCTGAAAACTATGCTCACACTGTGGTGTCCACTCGAACTTTTTATCCTTCTTGAGGAGTTCAGTTAGAGGCTTTGCAACCTTGGAGAAATTCTCGACAAAGCGGCAACAATAGCTCCCTAAACCAAGAAAACTCCTAACTTGCTTAACCGATTCAGGTTGAGTCCAATCAAGGACAACTTGAACTCTTTCGGGATTGACAGTAATACCCTTACCAGAGATTACGTGACCCAGATAGGTCACTTCTGGTAACCAGAATTCACATTTTGAAAACTTGGCATCAAGGCGATGCTCTCGAAGTTTCATCAATACCAGCCTTAGATGCTCGGCATGTTCTTGTTCGTTCTTCGAGTAGATGAGAATATCATCGAGGTATACCACGACGAATTTATCCAAATACTCCATGAAGATTGAATTCATCAGACGTGAGAAGGTGGCTGGGGCATTGGTTAACCCGAAGGACATGGCGGTGTACTCGTATTGGCCATAACGAGTAACAAAAGCCGTTTTTGGAATGTCCCCATTCTTTATCTTGATTTGATGGTATCCCAACCTCAAATCCATTTTGGTGAAGACTGAGGATCCATCAAGATGATCGTACAGGTCGTTGATCCTGGGGAGCGGATACTTGTTCTTTATGGTGACCAGATTAACTGGTCGGTAATCTACAACCATCCGATCCGTTCCGTCTTTCTTCTTAACGAAGAGGACCGGGCAAGCCCAAGGAGAAGAGCTAGGACGAATGAAACCTTTATTCAAGGCCTCATCTAATTGCTTCTTAAGTTCGACTAGCTCTAGGGGTGCCATCTTATAAGGTCTTCTGGCTATTGGGACAGTTCCCGGAACAAGATCTATCATGAACTCTACATCTCTGTCAGGTGGAATTCCTGGCAGTTCCTCTGGAAAAACATACGGGAAGTCATGGACTACCGGAATGTCTTCAAGTTCCGGAAGAGGGTTGGCATTTAGGGAATAGAGTTGGCATTTGGCAACTCGAGTAGAGACATTTACTATCTCCCCCAAGGGATGGGTAAGCTGGACATTTCTAGAATGGGTATCAATCTTGGCATAGTGAGCTGACATCCAGTCCATGCCCAAGATGATATTAATTTCCGAAGATTTCAATGCTATCAATGAGGCTAGAAAAACTAGCATGTCTACTAGAATTTCATTGTCATAGGTTATCCTGGAGGTTTGCCATTTACTACCATGAGTTTGGACAACCAATGGGATTGGCATATCACAAAAAGACATGTTATGCAACTGTGCATAACTTTCTGAAATGAAGGAATGAGAAGACCCAGTGTCAAAGAGAACGAACGCTGGGTGATGATTAACAAGAAGCGTACCCAGCATGACGTCGGGATCCTCTGCAGCTTCTTCTGCTGACACATAGTTCACACGGCCATGTGCAGGAGTTGGCTTCACATAGTAAGCTTTGCCCGACTTGGCTTGCCCGACGGACTTTCCGGGTTGCTTGGCACCCACATTCTGAGGACACTCACGGGAATAGTGCCTTGGTTCTCCACACTTGTAGCATATCAGTTGATTGGCACGTGTGCAGCATTGCTAGCTGGACCACCATAAGCTTTTGCTGGAGGGTTGGCCTGATTCGTCTGAGGCGCCATGTAGGATGGCCTCGGAGTGTATCTTGGCGACAGAGAACTGTTCGGAACCCACAGCGTGCGTTTTGGAAACGTGGAACCAGAAGACGAGCCGAAGTCACGGGAGTGCTTCCTTGTGGCTTCGAAGTCAGTATGACCAGTCTCGGCACTGATCGCCTTGTTGACCAGAGCTTGAAAGCTTGCACACTCGTGGAGGCGCAGATCACGACGAAGCTCAGGGCTCAGACCCTTACGGAACCTTGCTTGCTTCTTGGCGTCAGTATACACCTCCTCTGTTGCATAGCGGGCGAGGTTACCGAACTCGCGGCTATAGGCATCCACAGACAACTTGCCCTAAGTGAAGGCACAGAACTCCTCTCTCTTTCTGTCCAGCAGGCCCTCTGGAATATGGTGCAGACGAAAAGCTGCACTGAAGTCTGCCCATGTGGCTACTGGTTCAGCGGGACGCATAGCTTCAATGTTCTCCCACCACAGATTGGCGGGTCCTTCTAGGAAATACGCCGCAAAGGTTACCTTGTCGGCCTCAGACACATTCGCAGAGCGAATCTTGCGTGAGATGCTGCACAACCAGTCATCAGCGTCGAGGGGATTGACGGAATGATGAAACTTTGGAGGATTCAACTTCACAAAGTCGTTGAGGGACACTGCAGCATTCCTAGGCTGACGAGCCGTATTCTTCTCAATACGCTCTAACAGTCGGTTGGTCTCCCTTTTGTTTCTCTGTGCATCAAGCATCACTTCCGCCAGAGAGGGCGGGTGAGGCAGGTCTTCCTGCGACGCTTGACTACCCTCGCCTTGCCCATGACCAGGGGCACGGTTCAACCTGGTGAACACCATCCTGACAAACAAACTCACAACTTAGACCAATATCATATCAATACTAGCTGTGGATTAAGAATGTACTGAACACATGGAATGCGGAAATGAATATCCAAACAGCATGGTAACAAGCAACTCCTATATATACACCATGGTTCATACACACCCTTACATAGTTCAGTACAACCTTAAGCGAAGAGCAAACTACTGAGATTATGAAACTACTCATCAGAGGCTTACACGCTTCCTATACATTATTTATCTAAGCCTCCGGAATTCATTTCACATTACAGGCATACTTCACAAGTCACGCAGGACTGTTAACGTACGGCTACTACCATACTATCCTTCCGCTCACAGCTCATGCATCCGCATAGAACATCTCATAGAGATTACCTCCATGACCTGGAAGCTCAACCTGCGGATCAGGAAACACTCTAGCCCGAGATCCTTGGGATCCTTAAGGACACGGATGTGGCCTTGGTCCCCTGACTGGTGGTAAGAGGGCTCCCCGAAGAGGTGTGACTCCTCCTGTAGCTGGGCAGTCAACGTGGGCCGGAAGATGAGTCCTGACAGGGTTCAGCATCTCCATATCTCCATACCCCGTCTGGACTACCAGTGCCAGCTGCGTCAAAGCCGTCCACAGACGGGCACGGGTAGCATAAAGCTCCATGCGGAGAGCACGAGCATCCCTGTCTCGGTTCTCTAGCATCTCAACAGTGGGCTGCAGAAGTGGATCCTCCATAGAAGAATCAAAATAGACTCCACTGAGGTATCCCTCTTCACCAGGCTGAGAGGCCGGAACATAGCAGAACTCTGTATTCTGCAGAAGTGCATGTCTCGCTCTCATAATGGTCAGCATTGAATAGGCAGCATCTTGTACTGCCATGTCAATAGTGACTCCCAACCCATAGGACCAATGGATTGGCTCCTCAGCTCCAGGGTAGTCTGGAAATACCCTAACAGTGCAGATGTACTGGCTCTGGTTGAAGTCTCGGTACTGTTCCTCCACTGTGTACTCGGGGTACCAACGGTAACCGCACACCGACATCACCCTGACCAGCATGGCCGGATGACCCGGCACATCAATGCACCTGGTCAGATGTACCACCTGACGAGAAGGACGGCCAGGCATCTGTAAATAGAGAGTAATGCAAAAAGCATTAGAGCTCCGAATGCAAAATTGGGCAGCATAACGGCTGTAAATGCTCAAAAACAAATTTTGAGACAACCCAAAATGGAATAGCGTAACCACTCAACTATCAAGTTCAACTCTCTGGTCATCAAACTTGCTTCCTTTTTTCTTAGGAAAGAAAGAAACCCAATATCTCTTGACCCGTAGTCCTATAATCTACCGATCAGAAACACGAGCCTAGAAGAAGATGAGTAGCCTAGTCCTTAATTCCCACAGAAAAGACGAGGATGACCAGAATAGAATAACTTGAGAAGAGAACAAGAGTCTTACGTTCCCTTCCACAAACAATTCCCTTATATATAACTAGAGCAATTCTAGACTCAACTTCGACCAGTTTGGCTTAGTAATCCTACAGTCAGTCAGGCTCTGATACCAACGCTGTCAGGACCCCGATCCTAAACCATAGGAATCCAGCCTGTAACACATCGCATTCCATTGCGGTCTCACGCACGGTTAACTCCACGGCTGCATCCTTCCCTTAGCCGGGACCGTTTGCGTCTTTTGACTCACGTATGCAATAGTGTCGCTAGCATTCATTCAATCACCATTCTGAAGAGTAGGGTCTGACAATAGACGAAATCGAATGATAAAAAAGACATCCATCCTTGCAATCCTAGGCTGCCGGTCTGGAACCCATCCTATGATCGATGAAGAAGAATAAGAAGAAACTTCATATTGAACAATCATCACGCTCATGCCAAAGTATCGCTTTACATATACCTACAACAGTTGTCATAGTAAAACGTGAGCCACAGGGACTCAGCAATCTCCATTCCAAAGGTATCAAGACTGGCAAAGTGTAATGGGCGAGGTATGTTTAAGTGGTGAGGCTGCAGCAAGCACTCAACATTTATTTGAGTGGCTAACTTAGAATTATAAGAATAAGAAGGGTGATCTATGCATAAATGAACGTGAACTAGAAATGATCAAGAAATGATCTAGAACACCTACCCATGACCTCTCTCGGATGCATAACTCACGAGTAGAGACAGCCACGGTTACGCACACAGTTGGCATATTTTAGTACAGTTCATTTCAAGTTTTCTATGACCGGATTATGAACATAGTTTCCAAGTTGCCACATAACCGCGGTCACGGCTCTGAGAAAGCTTTAACCCTGCAAGGGTGCTCCAACTAGTCCATCACAAACTACCACAAGCTGCAAGGAATAACCTCAACCATGGAAGACCCGTAGTCTCCTCGGAAATTCTAATGGAAAGCCTCAACCTCAATATAGCTCAAAGTGTCCTTGGAATTCCATGCACAAGACATTTGAGAGAGCCAAAACAAATCCAACAAGGCCGCCCGATGTGCCGACACACCCGATAGGAGCCACTTATCTTGTACTGAGGGCACGACCGGATGAGCTAGATGCTGGATTGGTTGAGACCCTTGGTGACCAGGGGCCACCGGACATCACTTTGTTTGGACCAACACTCATGAGGAGCACTGGATTGGGGGTTGATTAATTCTCCATGGGGGTCAAAGGGTCCTACGCAATTTTACTAGTTGTTAGGAAAATGTAGAACCAAAGTTGGGCCTTGCGAGAAGAGTTTTATCCCAAAATGAAATCAAGGGGGGTCCCCATAACACCCCAAGCATGTTAGGAGCGTTCAATATGGAACATAACACCGGTACACAAGTAACTACGGCGGAAAAGGTGGAACAAAATACCGAGCAAGAAGGCCAAGACTTCCACCTCTTACGAAGTATATAGCTCCATTAAATTAAATAGCAATAACATGGTGATATTGTCGGGACCCCGATCCTAACCCATAGGAATCCAGCCTGTAACTCGTCGCATCCCATTGCAGTCTCACGCACGGCTAACTCCACGGCTGCAGCCTTACCTTAGCCGGGACCGTTTGCGTCTTTGTGACGCCCTCGGCTTAATCGTACGCTAATCATACACGCAAATGCGTACGATCAAACCCAAGGACTCACGGGGAGATATCACAACACAACTCTAGACACAAATAAAATAACATCAGCTTCATATTACAAGCCAGGGGCCTCGAGGGCTAGAATACGAAAGCTCGATAAGCACACGAGTCAGCGGAAGCAACAAATATCTGAGTACAGACATAAAACATGGGGTGCCTTAGAGAAGGCTAGCACAAAAGATACAACGATCGAACGAGGCGAGGCCTCCTGCCTGGGAACCTCCTAACTACTCCTGATCATCAGCGGCCTCCACATAGTAGTAGGCACCGTCGGGGTAGCAGTCGTCGGCGGCGGGGACCTCCATCTCCTGGGCTTCATCATCTGGTCGCAGCAAACGGATCAAGGGGACAAGGGGGGAGCAAAGCAGCGGTGAGTACTCATCCAAAGTACTCGCAAGTCTTACATCAAAACTATTATAATAATGCATCAGTATCAAAGAAGGGGGTTATATGTGGACTGACTGCAGCAATGCGAGAAAAGAGAGAGAAAGCCTAGTCCTATCGAAGACTAGCATCTCCAGGGTCTTGCAGCAATAGACGAGAGTAGAACAGGGGGGGTAACACATTAATAGTCATATTGTTGCAGCAATATTAAAGTGAGGTCACACCTAAGGATCCTCCCTCGACTCCCTGCGAGGAAGCAATCCCGAGGCAAACTAATTCCAGTTAAGTAACAATTGTAGTTGTAAGAGATCGGGGCACAACTCCAAGTCGTCCTGTAACCGTGGACACGGCTATCCGAATAGTTAATTTTCATCCCTGCAGGGGTGCACCACATGTCCCGTCACGCTCGATAACACTCTGGCCGGACATACTTTTCTGGGTCCTGCCCGGCCTCGGAATATCGACACGTCGCAGCCCCACCTAAGACTAATCAGAGAGGCCAGCCCGCCGGTCTAAATCCTAAGCACAAAGGGTTCATGGACCCAGTTCCCCTTCACGCTCCTGCACGTGGCGTGGGCGGCCGACGTCAGTCCTAGCATCCCTTAATCACAAGCGCGATGCATCTCGGGACCACTCGGGCGCGCGCCGCTACACTGCTGGCATCTGAAAAGCTTCGGCTGATACCGCGACGCCGAGTACCCATAATTCTTCCCGCGTAGCCGGTTAGTGCGAAAAGGTCTCCGACCAACCCAGATCAAATACCCAAATCCATTAGCATTTTAATTAGGCCAACAACACAGTCTCGCGGGAATCCACCCGTCTTACAACTAATCACAATGATCCCAGTAACATGGTCGAGTAACTGTGTGGTCGTAACATCGGGGGGGGGGGGAATCCGAGGTATCACCCTCGTTGGATCCCGAACGATGTACCCGTCAAGGTGGGCTTAGAGGAATCACCCTCGGGGGTCCCACACTCACGGGGTGGCACGACAGAGACGTCATCGGGAGTGGTGAAAGAGGAATCACCCTCGATAACCACGACCGACTAGCTATACTACAGAGATATCATCAGGAGTACTTAGCGAGGTGTCACCCTCGGTACCCGACAGTATCCCTGTAGCGTCGTACAACGAAGGGGGGTGAACGTGCTGTGTCGGGTCTGGCTCGTCGATCAGAGATCGAGATTGAAAAAAAGCAAGCGGGGCAACTGAACTACGGGGTCAGAGGGGATGACTGCTCCACCTATACTAAGTAGGTTAAAGGTACAGGACTGAAAGTAGCAGTTCATCAAAAACAGGCTATGCATCAGATATAGGAGCTAACTACAACAGTAGCAAAATACTAATGCAAGCAGTAGGAAGAAAGACATAGGCGATATAGGAATGATCAAGGGGAATTTGCTTGCCTTGCTGCTCTGCGGCAAATGACTGATCGGCAGGGTCGTAGATGTACCCGGCAGCAGCGTCAGTCTCGGGGTCTACCGGTAAGAAGAGGGGGAAGAAACAATAAATAATAGCACCGATGCAGCACAAAGCATGACATGGAAATATGCAGGCTAGACATGAGCTAACGCAGCAACATCCGTCATAGACGGGTCGGAAGAATATCTGACAATATTTTCCGGGTATCGGGCTACTACCGGTTACACTGGATACGATGGAAAAGTTCCATGTTTGCTATGCTATGGACGCGTGACAGACGAACGGACCGTGTATCCGGGTTCGTCTCGCTTTGCTGATCAACTTTCATGTTGAAATTATTTTGATCTGACTTACGGATTATTTAATATTAATTTTCAAAGTTTTATTAATTATTTAGGAGTTAAAAACAGATTTAAAAGATTTAATAAAATTCCAATATGACATCATCGCGATGTCAGGCTGACATCACATTTGACTGGTCAACTGACCAGCGGGTCCCGAACGTCATAGGCACAAGTTTTATTTAAGATTAAATATTTATTAATCAGATTAATTCAACGAGGGACCCACGTGTCATACTCTAATTATGTTAATTAATTATTTTAACTAATATATCTATTTATTTATTTATTTAAGAAAAACATTATTTTTAATTATCGCGTGGGGCCTCCCTGTCATTGACAGCGGTGCATCGGCCCCACCGGTAAGTGGCCTAAGGTTATTTCCTCATTTATTTTTATTAGATACCTAACCGTGCAAATACCGTATTTCTCTAAATATCCAAATACACAAATACATACATCACATCTCATACATACATACGGAATACAACCTTTGTTTTTATTTCTTTTTTTTTTCAAAAACTCTCATCTCTCATCTCTGTGTTAACAGTGACAGAGAAGTTCTTTTGCTACTCCACCTAGAAGAACACAAACTTCGAATCCTTCTACCGGAGTCCACCGTCGACGGATCGAGGCCCCGTTTGCCGGAACGGAACCGTGACGTCGAGGAGAACGGTAAGGTGGGAGGAGCCCGAGGAGGGGCTCACCGACGGTGACGTGACGGCCCGGTGAAGCCGGAGTTCGCACGTAGGTGACGGTGGAGACGGCGTGGAGGTGGTGACGGTGACGGTGGTGGTGACGTGCCGGCGAGGAGGAACCGGTGAGGAGGGCCCCCCGGAGATGGAGCCGCCGACGGTGAGGGGCGGCCACCGTAGAGAGGGCCGCCGGAGATGGACCTCCCGGAAGGGGCCGGCCGCCGAGATGGGGGGCCGAGGTGGCCGGCGCCCCTGCCGGCGGGGTGGAGGCCGAGAGGTGGGGGGGCCGCCGGGAGAGGATGCTCGGTGGAGGGAGGCGGCCGTGGGGAGAGGAGGCCGCCGGCGTGGTGAGGGGGATTGAGGGGGGCCGCCGGTGGGAGGAGGAGTGCCCGCCGGGGTGAGGGGGATGAGGGGCCGCCGGGGAGGGGGCGGTGGAGGGAGGAGGCCGGCCAGGGAGGGGCGAGGTGGAGAGGAGGGGGGGCGATGGGGTGTGGAGGGGGCTCGGTCGTGGGAGGGAGATGGGGCGAGATGGGGGGGAGTGTCGGTGGGGGAGGATCTCTCGTGGGCAGAGAGAAAGAGAGATGCGAGAGGGGAGGGAGAGGTGGCGGCGTGGGGGTGGGGCCCCCCACGAGGGGGGGGGGGGCTGGCGGCGGCGCCCAGGGGGGGGAGGGAGTTGGCGTGGGGAGGCTGCTCCCTCGCCAGGGGCTAGGGTTTGGCCGGTTGGGCCGGTGGGAGGCCCAGCTGGGCCGGGGGAGTGGGGTTGTTTTCATTTTTTTTTGATTTGTTTTATTTTGTTTTTGTTTTACCTTTTCCTTTTCTTATTATTTCTTTCTTTCAGTTTTCTTTTCTTTCTTTTAGCATTATTATTTCTTTAATACTTTCCCCTTACATATATATCCCTTTAACACTTGTAATGAACCGATAAAGTGCTTCCCTTTGCTTTCAAATCATCGATCCGGACAGACGCGAATCCATGCGGGTCTGAGATGGGAATTCGATGACGTGGCATCATTAGCGGTTGATCACTGTAGCTTAATCACAATCACTACTGTAGCAAAAGTCGAGGATGTCACAGTCTTTTGACTCACGTATGCAATAGTGTCGCTAGCATTCCAATGTCAAGAACTCGGATCGACATGTCTAGTCATAAACCAAAGTGGCAGTACCGCACAAGGACAGGCATACATAACCCAACATAGCAGGTGTCGGTCACCAGCGAGTGTGGACGAGTCGTACCAAGCTACAGGGACTCCATTACATCGCGTGACATTTCCCCAAAGGGGACAGACACATCAGCTAAGAAGGACACCTGCCGGTCAACCAATGTGTCCGGAGCAGTAGCGAACTACCAAGGCTCATTAGATCACAAAGGGGCATTTCCTTGTAAGGAGTGCTACTAAAGTTCACGACAAGATAATCGAACCCCATACATATCAAGTACGACACACGTACGCATGGCATAACGATATGTATAGATACATCGATGGCATCACAACATAACCATAAACATACAAACTTTATTTAAGAGGCTCGGAAGAGCCACACACATAACATTACACATTAAGGGTCTCACGATCTATAAAAGCAGTCATTCAGTTACAAGCCAGCGGAAGAGTTTAAACTGTCTGAGTACAGACAGGGCAACTAGAAGGCACATGGCATGACTATACTACAGATCCAACGTAGGGCCAGACCGTAGCTGGGACACCAGCTACTTGTCGTCGTCGATGTCTACGAAGAACCCTCCATTAGGGTCATTAGCAACCTCTGCAACATTTATTAAGCAAACATGAGTACGAAGGTACTCAGCAAGACTTTAGGATAACTATCTACTCATGCAAAGTATCAATAAGGTATTGTGGGGTTTCATGCGGAAAGCCAGCATTTGACTCGTGGCTAGACAACTTGCATTTTTAAATAATTTTGACAACTTGATTTCTCGCACACGACTCCACTAACACCACAACAATACACCATCGTGGAATCATTCCGTCTCCATACGGAAATGCCGTCCACGACACTCACGCTTACCTTGACAGTTTTATGAGTAGCCATTTAAGTTATCTATGGACAACATATGTCTCCAAGTAGTCCATATCCGCGGGCGCGGCTATTCGAATAGATTATAACCCTGCAGGGGTGTACTTCGTCCCACACGCTCTCGCCACTTATCGCCATGTGCACTTCATGCACCTCGGCAACCTTCAAGCGGAAGCCCAGCGAGGGAGTCGGCGACGACCGTTAACCACATTAGTACCTAGTCAAGGTCTATCGCCTATCTGAGGGTAACCCGTACGGAAGTCCGGCCGAGGTTTCCGCCACGGCCTCAAACGATGTGCGCAGGGTTCCCAAGGCCACCATCTGGGTGCCACTTGGTACACCATGCCACTGCCTACCGCATCACGGCCCACCTCTCAGGTCAGCACCATGCACGGCCTCGAGCATTACTATAAACACCAGAAACTACTTGCAACTCCTGGACCGAGTACTAAGAGATTAATAGGCCGAGCAGGGTCATATTTCAGGGCCCAGCATGTGGTAGTATCTAGTCTTGGATTACATACACGAAACTCAGTTCCTAAGGACGGTTCCAATGAAACAACCCGCCATGTACTCCTACACAGCCTTTCACCGGTACCTTTACCAAATCAGGTTCAACACACAACCTTTGCTTACCGAACGCATTCTCACAATTCTGTTCATCTCCCAGATGACAGACCATACACAACTCTAAGCATAGCATGCATAGCAGGATAAGGCACATCATGGCTCCAGCAACTACCAGGTATGCTAGGTTGCAAGGTTCGGCTATTTACTATGACAAGGATAGGTCATGCAAAGGAAATGGGTTCAACTAACGTGGCAAAAGCAGTTGAAGCATTTGATCCTAATGCCATAAATAAGTGCTGGAGCAGGAACATGGGATTTATCGGGATGATCAAAATGGTTGCTTGCCTTGTTGCTCAGAGGAGGGACAATATCCGTCAGACTGATATTCGGTGGAATCCGGGGGTGCGGAGCCTACCGAGATGAAGGGCAACAATCAATAACAATCATATGCAACAAGATGATGCATGAGCATGGCATGAGAATGCAAGGTGGTAAACTAATAAAATCAACATGTATTAGGTTTGAAGTTGATTTGAATCACATTCAAATATCAATTCAAACGAGGTATTCTCGGACACCGATTTAATTGATTCAACCTGATGCTCAGATCAACTTGATGTTAGCATGCATGAGATGTCATGTTAAGGTACTGGTTTGTTATTAGAACATTGTTTGATCATGTCATTCATAATGAAATTTGAATATTTTCCAAATTCCATTTATAAAATATTTATAAGAATTTACTTATTCATTAATCTACATGTTTGGGTTCTGTAACTTTTTCAAACATGAATGATACAAGCATATTCAGATTCCTTGAATTTTTCTGATACTTTTTCATATATAAATTATTTTCATTGGAGTTACAGATTAATTTCTATTAATTTTTGAAGTTTTAAACATTTCTGGAATTTTTTTTATACTAGAAAATACTTTTACTGCATCAGCATGACATCAGCAGGTCCAACTGGCCGTTGAAAGTCAAACCTGACCAGTGGGACCCACTGGTCAGTTTTAGATTAAGTTTAAACTTAATTAGCTGATTAATCTTACTGGTCCCACATGTCAGTGACTTATTAACTTATCTGATTTATTTTTATTATTTCTAAACTGTCCAGAGGCTGGCCCCACCCGTCAGTGGCTCAGGCCAGCTGAGATCCATCGGCGGCGAGGTCGTCCTCGCCGGCGGGGAGCCTCCGGCGAGCATCAGAACATCGGGGGGCATCGGAAATGGCGCACAGAGGGCCAAACTCGGCGCAGAGAGCACCAGAGGAATGGCCACTCGATGGCGCGCATGATAGGACAAGCCCCAGGGGCTGGGGTGGCCGGAATCAACGCCGGGGACGAGCTTGGCGGCGACCAGGTTCGGCCATCGCCGAAGCCATCGAATACGGGGTCAAAACGCACCGGGCTCGGCACCTAGCGCATTTACATGATGTCCTGAGGCTGTTGGTGGCCTCAGATGGACCAACCCGTCACCGGAGGGCTACCGGCGACGAGCTGCAGCGGCGGTCCTCGTCGGGCTCCGATGGAACTAAGCCTAGAGGAGGGGATCGACGGGGAGAGCTTAGGGGAAATGACCGCATGCTTACGGGGAGTGCAGTGGTGGCGCTAGTCTGCTGGGGGATGGCCTGGAGAGGGAGAACGCCGGCGACGATCTTCGGTGAACGAGGAATAAGACGATATCTGCTCGTCGATTCACTGCGTCTGCGCATCGGGATCGTGGCTAGGAAGCTTCAGGGAGGTGCGGCGGACCTACTGCGTGGCTCAGGAGGGAGAAGGGTCGGCTAGATCGACGGCGAGCTCGAGCTCTGCTCGGGCTCCAATGGCGGCAGAAGGAGGGAGGAGAGATCCAAGAGGAGGGGGGATCTGGGGCTGGGAATGGATAGCCACGGGCTCGGGGAGCTTATCCCCGGGCTTGCCAGCGCGAGGCGGCGGCCAGGCACGCGCACAGGTGCGTGGACGCGCCGGAGTACGCGGCGGCCACCTCCTGCTGCCCACTGGCGGGGGAGGAAGACGACATGAATTGCTGGGCCGGGCCAGGTTAGGCGACAGGTAAGGATTTTTCATTTTCTTTTTGTTTTTTTTGTTTCTGTTTTGCTATTTCACTGATTTTCTATTTATTTCAACTCCCAAATAAATTGAAAAAACTATGTTGAGCACCGTAGAATATTTGTTGGAATAGTTCCAACCATTTCCAAAGTTTTCAACATTTTTGAAAATTTAAAGTTTCTGATTTCAAATTTAAAACATGAAACCAGTAGGTTTTTGCATTTATTTAAAATGCTTAAAGTGTCAAGAAAATGGTGTTCTTCATTGCTCATTTACTTTCATGATTTATTAGAAAGTTTGAACTTTTCTTGAGGCCATTTTGGGTTCATTGATTTTAACTAGTTTTGAGATTTCCTTTATTTGAAGAAGTGGCGAGGGTTTGAGTTTTTCCTTCACCTCTTTCTTTGTTCTTGTTGAAGATTTCTTAGATTCAATGCAAAGAAGACATGAGCACAAGACTAACTTGCTTAAGGTGTCAGGGATGTGACAGATATTCAAAAGAATATCCATGTCTTCACATGGAAACATCTACACCTGCAACTAGTAATGCTATAAGAAGGCTGAGCAAGCGGTAGCATAGCCAAACAAAGGTTTGCTGGGACGTGGAGGGGGTTAGAGGCTTTTCATGGTAATGTTGGGAGACATGACATAACAGGTGGTAGACAGCGAGACATAGCAATAGAAACGAGACAACTAGCATAGCAATTATAGTAGTGGTATCTAGGGAAATGATCATCTTGCATGAGATCCCTCTTGGAAGATGAACGAATCTGTGAAGTAGACGAACCAATGTAGTCGAATGAATCTTCACAGTCTGAAGCGATTTCAAAACTCTATCGAGAAGAAACAATACGGAAACAACAACAAACACACGATACCACCACAACATATTCATGACATGATGCACAATCAAATATGTGAAGTAGACGAACCAACGTAGTCGAACGAATCCTCACAGTTTGAAGCGATTTCGAAACTCTATCGAGAAGAAACAATACGGAAACAACAACAAACACAAGATACCACCACAACATATTCATGACATGACGCACAATCAAATATGATGCATATCCATTTAATTATGCATGACATGGCAAAGCACAACAATCAACTTCTACACATTAAGTGAAGCTCAATATGCAACGAGTTGTATATTGAAAAAACTCCATTTTTGGATTATTTAGTTCACTCTCCTTAAGGTACGCGACAATGTTGTATGTTAAGGTGAAGCATAAATAGAATACACTATCTAGGCATTTTAAATGAGGTCGGAAACAACATTTATCATTCCCGAAATGACCCCATATGTTAATTTCTAATTTGGTCCAGATCTGAACCTAACATATTCTATATTTATTAAACAGCAAAATAAAGTACACCATTTGATTCTACACGTCGCTCTAGTCAATTTACATATATAGATCACTTAAAACGGAGCTACAATCCGAAAGATATGACCAACACAAGATGAATATGTCATGAGTTCAAAAATTATGCAAATGACAACCACAAGTATTTAAAATCATGGATGCGTCAAGATATTATGAAACTACATGAAATTCTAAGGAAGTTCTATATATGGCATGTTTAAATCGGAGCAATGGTTCAACAAATACAACCCATAGAAGATATATCTATAATCTATCCAAAACCAACAACATGGCATTTTGCACACATCAAAATACCAAGCTACAGGAATCCAAAATGCACAAATAAGATATGGAGAAAATTGAATAGAAACATGGATCACTAGGAAACGATCTCACTAGATGGCTACTTGAACACAATTTCATACTTAGTGAAATTATAAGTTTTTAACAGTGCAGCTTTTAACATATGCTACAGGTCATATAATGGCACGAAAATTTACGGCGTGGTAGTAGGCATGATGCACTTCATTTCATTCCACACTAGCAAGGTCTAAATATGCATACGTTTATAGCATGCATCCACTCAACATGGCATTCTAAAATAATCAGATTCTCAGACTTAGAAATATTTGACCCTACCAACCGGCAACATCATCTTAGCATGTTGACATGATGAAAACTACAGCTATACATGACATACATGGCATGGGAACCTACTAAGAGAAACTAGTCATAGCATGCTACAACTCAATCCATTTTGCACAATCAAAAGGGGCATGGTTTGCTTAATTCAAGCTCCACAATATGGAACTTCATGAAAACACATTGCAGTATTTAACCTGATAGAACATTCGGAGCAACAAACGAACATGTCAATCATAATCTCCATGGCAACGAGAGGCATGGCATCAATGTAGGCATATCCTAGAGCAATTTTCATGAAGGATTCATATGCAATAGACCTATGGACTAGATGCAATCATTCACGCAATATTGAACAAAATAAAAGTTTAGATGTATTCACGAAGCACTTGCAATAGAGACTTGACCATGTTTATGCAACCTATTATGCATGCAAATGCGACAATACTGTACAACACATCAAGCACAACATTTTTGATATAAACCTTGTTTGAATTGGGGCTATAGTTATTTAGTTACAAAATGAGTAATTTTACCATGGCATTTACGTAAAACAACGCAAACAAAAAGCTTAACATTTTACACATGCATGAAGGTTGGATATTGTGAAGGTACATAAAATTCTAAACATTTCTAGTATTAAGTTTGTCTAATTCCGATGCATGGATTAAATCACACAAAATACAAAAGGGCATCACAACAAAATAGCATGCACACAAACATGCTCAAATTACAAAACTAATTGCATAGTTAAATTCATTGGATTTTTCTACCCTAAATCATATATAACATGTGGGCATTTACTATGGCAAAAATTACACAAGAATTATGCAAGTAATTCCATTATGCAAATTTAGTGCAAGCAACATTTTAAATATTCTTAACATGGATGAAACTTGAAAAAATTAATTCACACAAAATTATGAACATTTCACATATATAAATTATTTAATGTGATGGATGGTTATTTAATTATTAGATTTTAAAAAACATGACAAAATCTGTAATTAAGTAAAGCCCTAGAAATGGACAATTTGACTACGGGAAAAAGACAATAGGCGGGGCGAACCTCGCAGACAGGCCGAACAACAACATGGTCACAACATGAGTATGCATCGCACAGGGCGGGGGTTACACGAGCACGCTCACCGTGGGCATGGGCCTCGCGGTGCAGAAGGGAAAGGAATTGGGCCATGTGCATCGTGAAGCGGGGCTTGTAATAGGCCGGCCCACAGGAGGATACACGGCAGGACAAGGCGAGGCTCAGCTCGCCCACACAGGCGGTCGTGACATTGGGCTTGAAGGCCTCCTCCTCCTCGTGCTCCTCAGGAATAGGAGCCATGGCAACTGCTCGGGCGGGATGGCGATACCGACACCGGCAGGGCGCAAGAGGTTTGACGACCACAGTGAATTGCAGATGTGGGGCGACGACATCGATCTCGTCTAGTTTTCTGCCAGACCTGGGGCGTCGCAACGTCGGAGGTGGCCATGGCAGGGTGGCTCCCTGTAGAAGAGACAAAGGGAGAGAGAGAATCGAAGGAGGGAGAGAGAGAAGACGGGGTCCTTGGTCCCGTCATCGGTTGCGGATTCTTCGGCGAGACCCGGGGCAGCACGGTGAGGTGGTCGAGGATTTGAGGAGCTCGGGGATTTCTCTCGATCCAGATCGGATCAGGGAGGAGTGCTCGCTTCTGGCGGTGGCAGTTCGGACTAGACGGACCCCAAATGGGCTCGGGCGGGCCGACGAGTGGAGGGAGCTGGTGGAGGGCACTGGCGGCTGTGGGTTGGCTCAGCACGGCGAACGAGGGACGCTAGGGTTTAGTCCATTTCACGCACGTGTAGACCTGCATGAATAGGCACGGATGGCTAGGTTAGGGCTTTTTAGCCCGATTTCAACCTTTCGATCGCTATCAGACAGCGCCTGGCGCGAGGTTTGATAGGTGGGGTGGTGGGCTATGTAGATGGGCTAGGAGGGGATGAGTGGGTGGTCTTGAAATCCTTGAAAAAGGTTTTAAACACCAATAACATCTGAGAATTAAACCGGCTATAATGTGTCTATAGTTATCTGTAGGGGTAGCAAACAACCTGTGAATACGACCAAATTTGGCAGTCGGTGTACCTATAATTATAATACCAGACGCTTACTTTCAACCCATTCCGAGAATGTTTTATACATGCTTTTAATAACATAATATTAATGGTGCCACGGGATCGTGCATGTGTGTGTGGGGACCCCGACTTACAAGTCGAGATCGCCGAATGATCATGCTCTGTGATCCCAGAGATGAGTGCTCACCGAACAAACAGATACTGAATAATAAGAGTTTTACATCCGAGTACCGAATTATTACATCACATGACCGAATGGTCAAGTTCACAAGGTTGGGCCTAAGGCCAAATCATATTGATACAACTAATAGCGGAAATCATAGGGGCTAAGCTGGTGCCCATGCCATCAAGCCTACACCGACATGCATTCTGACTCGGAAGCGTCCTAGTTCGTAGGGGCGTCTCCAAAGACGTACTCATCTCCAAACTCCGGTCCTTCCATGTTTGGTCAATAATATAACCAGTGGCTAGCCAATGAGTAATTTTCAATGTACTCGCAAACAGCCCATGATATGAATATTGAAAGTGAAGGATAACAATAATATGCATCTTTGGTGGAATGATCATCAATGTGCATCAAGTTAAAGAATTACTTTTGAAGAACAGGTTACAGATATCAGTATATCTGTCGGGGGCCAAACCATCTGGCTCATCCTATATGCCAAGTCACTAAACTTGGTCATATCATTACTTCCATAACAACACCTTTTTATCACCACTCACACACACTTGGTTAATGCAGAAACGACTGGACGTAGTTTAAGAAGGATTACCCAACTATCCTTGACTGTGGACACGGCTATTCAAATAGTTTTACACTCTACAGAGGAAGTACGCTAGACCGATGAGATCTGGGAAACTTCCGTGTCATCCACGACTCACTGTGTATAACATACCTGAGGTAAGCACCCGATCAATGCCTTTCCACTGACGATACTAGACAAAGAGGTCCACTCGATTGGTACCCAGCCCACATGTTGTAACGCTTATGAGCACCGACTCTGGACAGTATCAACCATGCGGGGACCAACGGTGTGCCTGGAAGTCATAAAAATGGCATAGTCGTCCTACCTGGCACGACCCCACCCCAAGAGTGACCACACATCACTCCCGCCACTAGTAATGTGGCTCTTTGCTAGCTCCGACCAGAGTAATCAACATCGCCCCGTCCCATAAGGGGTAACGTGGTCGTATTGGTAAGGTTGGGACAGTAAACACATCATAAATCTAATCACATTTCCGAAACCATACTCACTCAAAATAGCCGGTGCACCACTTCACCAAAAGTGGCCACCTAACTCATCATCACCCTCGGGCATTAGTGGCACCCGACGGGGTTTTCATAAATCTTTGATTTATACCAACAACATGCTCATGCTATTATTCTAGTATTACTTGTCAACATGATAATAGCGTGATCCTCAAAGGGGGTAGGATCAAGCTCAATGCATGTGCTCCGGATTAGCCATCGGTAACATCACCTTAGTGAATTACCGGCACTTATGATCATATGCACGGAAATACCTGCTAGCTTAACATGCAATTATAACATATGCTCAGTCATGGTCAAAGGGCTGCTTGCCTTGGTGAGCTAGGTATCTGGGGTCTTCGAGGTCTTCCGCTACGATTCCCTCGTCACACGGATTTTCTATCGTCGTCAAAAGAATAAATAAGGAATAGCTCACTCAAAAGAAGATCACAAAGTTATTTTTAAAATTTCCTTTATTACTGATAAATCTAAGTTGTTATTTTGAAAAATATTTGCCTTTGTTTCCAATGAAGGAATATTTTTAAAATCAACCAAACAGAAGCAATACTATTCCAATTTAGTCCTTTTTATTATTGCAAAACACAATAGTTGTTTGAAAAATTCATCTCAAGGTCTTTTTAAATACTACATATTTTTAGAAGAATAACAGTGGAAAAATTATATTTTTACACTGGTGAAATGTTTTTATAAAAATCTTAGAAATCAGATTTTAACAATAAAAGAAAAATGGGCTAAGTCCCTGGCTTGGCTCGGCGTGGAACTGGGCCGGCCCGAGGCCAGCCGACAGCCTGCATAGGCGCATGCGCCATCAAGTTTGAACCTAACTTGCGGGGTCCTGCGGTCAGCGGCTGCGGGCAGCATAGGGGAGGGAGCTGGGCCACCGACAGGTGGGACACACCTATCGGGGTCATCTCCTACCTCTAGCCAGAGAGGAGGAGGAGCACGCCGGCAAGGCTGCCGACGTCCTCAAGCCCCAACGAGGACAGAAATGGGCTCCGCATGATGCCGCCTACCTGCTAGTGGTCGGAACAACGACAGAGAGGCAACGGTTCGTCGACGACGAGGAGGCCGCGGCGGAGGAGTTTCGGGAGGTGATCGAGGAGGCAGCTAGGGGCACGGAAATGCTCAAGGAAGTTGGGGAAAAGCTTCATGGGGTTGAGGGGATCAGTTTGGTGGGTCGAGGGACGCAGGAGCCGTAGTGTAGCCGGAGATCGACCGGACCTTCGAGGTGGAGGGGCCTCGGTCGATCTCGAGCATCGGGGCTCTTCTGGTTTGATGGGGTGGCTAGGGAGGTGCTAGTGGTTGTGGTGAAGCTATCTGAGGGGTGCAGGAGCGAGGGGGAGGGCTATAAATAGGCCCACGACGGTGAGCCGATTCAGGAGCGTCGGCGACTCACCGCGTCGCGCATGGGGCTGCAGGGAGGAGCTAGGGTTGAAACCACTGTCTCAGGACGTGGTTTTGGACTGCTAGAACCATCTCCAACAGAGGGAGAGAGAGAGGAGTCGAGCATCCATGGCCGCGCAACCTTGGCCTGTTCTGGTGCACGTGGGCACGCATCGCACGAGCTCTAGCGCGGGAGAGGAGGGGCCCTGAGGGTTGCTTGATGTAGAGGGGTTGTTGGGGAAGAGGTTGGACACCTCGGGGGAGGCTGGAACTGGACAAGAGCGTCACCCCCACCTTAGTGGCTTGCTGTAGAACGCCCAAAGCGCAGTTTTGGCATGCCATGGTATGCTGGTGCGCTCTCTGGCAATTTGGACGTGTCTAGCATGTCCTAGCACTAGCTGGGAGTGAGGCTAGCCGTTTGGGCCTCGCGGGAGCTTCGGCTGGTCAAGGGAGCCAAGAAATACTAGTGCTGTCAGCCTTGAACTGAAGCTTAGATTGGGGTTTTTTGCATTTCCACTTTGAACCAGTGAGGGGCCAGTTGACTGGGGTTCGTCATTAACACTGGGCACCTAATCTACGAGTTTGGAGCAAAGGGGTTGGGTTCAGCTATGGCTAATTGGGCTTTTACCATCTGTGAGAGGGTGCTCGACAGTGGTTTAGGGGGTTGCACCCCACCACTGGTGCTGCAACTTAACAGGTTTTGGTTTGGTGCTATTACATTGGTTTCACCAAGTTTGAGCTCCATTGGACAAGTTTAGCTTTGTAAACTTGAAAACACGACCATTTGACAAGATCTGTCCCTTCCAAAGAGAGTGTGGGCAAACTAAGTACCACAAATCACATTTTTGGCGTGGATCCCTCATTTGAGGTATTAGGCACTCGTGCAAAGTTTCAGCATCCTAGGAAGAACTTTCCTATGTAAATTTGCTCTAACTCTAATCTGGACAGAAGCGGTTTTTGGGTTATTTGGGGTCCTTAATCAGCTTCGATCAAAGTGATAATTTATGTGGACACCAAATATGGCTTAGGGATACCACTGGAATTTTGTAGGATATTATTGAGAATATTTCCTTTGGAAATATTTCAAAAGGTCAAAATGGAGAGAAATGGTTTTCAGGGTTTTACTCAAATAATTATAATAAAAATAGGGGTTTAAAATCCTATGTATGGAAAATATATGTCCTTCTCAACATCTCCAAGGCAGAAAAGTATTTTTCCATGTAAGAATACCATTTCTGCCCTCAGAAATGGACATGTAAATAAATTAAGATAACAATTCTAAAAGTAATTATCTTGTGGTTTTGAAATACTAAAATAAGTTAAAATCGGATCACCAACTTTGGGTAGAAACCAATCTTGCCATCAAGGGCAAGTAGTGCAACTCAAAGTAGGGTTTTACCCTGATCAGAAACAAAAAGAACACTACAAGAAATATGCTCATACATGACGTTCTTTAAGATATCGTTGATGAATTCGTCATAAATATATGACGATTTCATCCGAGATTGTCGTAAGCCGTTTGAGGGGATCAAATCTACATATAAATTACGACGATGTGAGTCAAAAACGTCGTAACCACATAAGATGAGATCGTCATAAATTTTACGACGATTATAAAAATGTCGTAACATGTTCTAACTATGTTGACATGTCACTTGTGGGTCCATTTTATCCCACCTCATCCTAGTTTGTGAAGCAACCTACTACTTTGTCATTCCAAAAATTGTCATAAATACATTGGATCATATATAATAGCCCATTTCTAAGAACACTTTTTACACATGATAGCCCATTTCTAAGAACACTTTTTAAATATAATTGTCATATTACAAGTTTATTATTTTTCCTCGTAACTTTGTCACATATAATGACACAATGCAAAGGTTTTCAATTTTTTTCTTTTTTTTTGATTTTTTCATGGCCATTTCAAAATGCGGTCAAAACAGCGGGTATGACCGTTCCTACCTAGTGGTTGAATCTTGGAAATATTTTGGTGTTTCTCTGATTAAATAGATACTTGTGCACCAAGAAATGACTTCTGGGAAAAATAAAGAGCAAACTATAATGTAGTTGCAGTTCAAATTTGACCCGCTTCTCTTATTTTGGACATTTTTAAAAAATAATTGTCATATTACAAGTTTATAATTTTTCTTGGTAGCTTGGTCACATATAAGCAGTGGTTGATCACGTTTGGAAATCATATCTCATTTGAAATTCCATCATTAAAAAGGATATGAAATAAATATGATAAAATAAATCCTCAAAAAGCAAGAGAACAATGTTGCACACTTGGCAAAAATTCCAAAACTTTTGTTGTTAATGATAACAACATCACCCCCTATTCGGTGTGGACCCCACCTTTGAAACCTCAACAAAAAAGCAATTCTTAAATGCTCTTTTGATTTGTGAAAATTGCCAACTTGTTAAAATAATTCCCAAGTTTTTTTGTGGATATGCATAATATTGCATGTTATTTAATGAAGCAAGTGACAAAATGTGCTGAAATTAATTAAAACATATCCTTTTTCATAAAATAGAAATGAAAAATATTAAAAATGAAAAATAATAAACTCCCAGCCCAACTAGGCCTAGGCCCACTAGGCTAACCGGCCCAACCACCCAACCTGGCAGCCCACCCCATCACGGGGTATATCTCCACTGCCCCGAAACCCTACCCACTCCCCCACTCCCCCACCTCCGATTCACTCTCCCCTCTCCCTCCCGATCCAGATTCGATCGGGGCAACCGACGTCGCACCGCGCCGCCGAAGCCGCAACCCCACCGCGCCGCTTCCATGACCGACGCGCCGCCCGCTCCCGCCGTCGACTCGTCGCCGCCGCCGCAGCACCCATAATACAAGAAATATGCTCATACATGACGTTTTTTAAGATGTCGTTGATGAATTTGTCATAAGTCTATGACGATTTCATCCGAGATCGTCGTAAACCGTTTGAGGGGATCAAATCTACATATAAATTACGACGATGTGAGTTAAAAACGTCTTAACCGCATAAGATGAGATCATCATAACTTTTACGACGATTATAAAAATGTCGTAACATGTTCTAACTATGTTGACATGTCACTCGTTGGTCCATTCTATCTCACCTTATCCTAATTTGTGAAGCAACCTACTATTCTATCACTCCAAAAAATTTCGAAAAGTTCTCATAAATACTTTGGATCATATATTCCTCAAATATGTGAAAACCCTTTCTTCCATAGTTCAATAATAATTCTGCAATATTCATTTTCCTATTCTATTCAGAATAGCACTTTATGAAGGAAGTGCTATTTCTATTTCTTTGATTACCCTCATATTTTTTGGACAATCTTTCCTATCCAAATAATTTTTTAGACACTCTGTTCAGAATACTACAATAAGACATCATTTTTTAGGATTTTTCACGTGAAAGTTGTCACACGGATTCATGCGTTTTATTCTCATTAGTGGAACTAGCAAAATGGCCCGTGCGTTGCCACGGAAGAAAAAAACATAATCTCCAATGATGGTGACCACATTACGTTAACATATCGTCGCTTGATTTAGGAATTTTGTGCACAAATGCAAGAAAATGTTTCTTCTTTTAAATTCATTCACAAGTTGAAGCAATGTTTACATTTTCAAAAAATATATATCATGGTTGTCAAAAATCTTAGTAACTCAAAGATTTATTCTGAATTTCAAGATTTTTTTAGAAAATATATAATAATAATCCGAACCATCCAACAGTTAATTCTTCAAAATTCACACAGGTATATTGTCCCAAAGACTTAGAAACATTAATGTTTAACTACATATATTAGATCATTCGTGAACAATTTTACAAATATGGGAACAATTTTAAAATCGAGAACATTTTTTACAATTTACAAACATTTACTAAAAATCATTAACATTTTTTATATTTCAAACTAGTTTATATATTTTCTTTTGAATTGGCGATCAATTCAAGAAAATACAAACATAAATTTTGATGTTGGAGGATTTTATTTTGCATTCACAAACATTTTTTGAAACGCATGAAGTTTTCTGAATAAATAAACATTTTTATAAATCAGTAATATATTTATTAAATTCATGGACAATGTTTTCGAATTTGCCAAAAAATAAAAATCACGCGCTTTTTTGAATCCTATTTTTAATTCAAAATAAAAAATCGTCAGCATTTTAATTCAAAATTCTTACTTTTTAATATGCAAATTTTTTTGTAATTCTAAATTATATAAATTATAAAAAAAAATGGAACGGAAAATTTTAAATAAAAAAATAAACTATCAAAACAAGCATTAGCTATTTTCAAAATTTTAGGACATTTTTTAAATGCATTAACATATTTTGAACTAGAAAGCATTTTGTTAAATGTCTTTAATAATTTTATATACATGGAATTGTATTTGAGATCATGGACAATTCTTATTGTACAAACATTTTTCTAAAATTGCAAATATTTTATTGTATATGCGAGCATTTTTTACAATACTCCGAGCAGTTTTTGAAGTCACAAACATTTTAATTTTTAAATATGCTGCTTTATAATTCTTAGTTTATTAAAATTATAAATATTATTTGAAGTTCTAAACTATTTAAAAAATAAAACGTAACTGAAAATAAATAAATAAACGGAATTAAAAGCAGGCGCTTGTGCATGGGTCGGCCCATACGGTGTGCTGGATATTCTGCGAGCGTGTAGAGCGTAATATAGGAGGTTTTTACATTGGCTGGCCCAGTCCAAGATTTTTTGCTTTGTGAAACGTTTTCTATTACTTACCGGTGGTATGGTGGGTAATTTATGCAAACTTTAGGGGTAATTTCCAACACGGACGATGAGAAACCGTATTTGCTTTATTATTAGGGAGAGATTAGTGAAATTAGTGGAATAAAAACAAAAAAAACAAAATTCATGCGTTTTATTCTCATTAGTGGAATAGCTAAATATGCCCGTGCCTTGCAACGGGAGACCAAATATTATGCCCTAGCCAACTTAGTATGGTTCAATACCTTGATGTATGAGCATCCTCTATTTATCTATATTTTAACACGATGGCTCATCATGTTGACGCTTCTTTATTTTTTCCACCCTCTTTAATGGTGTCCGGCGTGTCAATGTAATCACAATGCATTTGACGTGGTTATGAGCCTACCACTCGACGCCACACTTGTTATTGTGTAGCATAATGGAATGTTTAAAACTTTAAAAACTAATCTCGTCGATCATAAACTACTCCCAATCCCTAGGCATATAAACACTTATCACAAACTAATTAAAACCTAAACCTAAAAGACTTAACCGCTCAAAATTATAGAGCTATTTAGATCAATCTTATGAAGAACTACTAAAATAGACCATGTGACAGTATGAAAATAATAATCATTATTAGCACAATTTCAAACAATATGAAAATCAAGTGCTCCGTTTACGCCTTCCTACACGCAAAAACGGAAGTATATTCTCAGATGTGTACATCAGGATCTCAATGTGTGGTCTTGAGTCTTGACCACATCACTGAAAATCTGACTCTGGCTTGAAGTTTCTGAACCTGCCTTTCTGAGATCCTCCTCGGTCCGTCCTATGAATAGCATCTCGAGTATCTTCGATGTCATCAAGCCGTCCTCCGTAGTCCCTATCGATGACTGCAAACAAGAAATGTAATGCGGTACAGCGATTTTAAACTGGCGTAGCAGTTAGCACAAGCACAACTTTCTCGGCAAATGTGATGATGGGGCGGGCATTATATTGACCTGCCATGTCTTGACGGCTTGTTCGGTGCTGGTTGAGAAGCTGGAGAACTCCGTGTCCTCTTTGCCCGAGTAGAAACCGAGCTTTTCCAACGCTTCCTACATGATGTACATAACCTTTGGATTTACATACCACTGAATATAATCTTTTGTGCATAGATTTTCTTTGGAAGTACATAAAATGCTAAAGACTTGATTAGTAGGTTCTGGATCACAAATATAAATAACTATCAGTATCTCATAAGTGCATTAATTCACAGCCACATTGTTGACAGTGTGGAGCATCAGCAGATTGTAGAAGTTGCAACGGGTAGCTAGAAAGAAACAGAGCATGTATGTACAGTCTCGAGCCGTTGTCATGTTCAGCCCAACAAGAGGTCATGCATGGCGAATCCTAGCCAAAACGAGAGGTGCGCGACGGCGGCTATGCTAACCTGCATCGCCCGCACTTCCTCCCTTTCGCTCCCTACACTCAGCGCCCGCTTCTTGACGCTACCGGCCCGGGCCTTCGGTTTCGCCTTCGCCTTGGCCTTCTCCTCGACCACCACCACCTAGTTCCTCACCTCTACCTCCTCCACCGGCGCCGGCGCGGGCGGCGGAGGTGGTGCCACGCTCGCCGCGGGTGCGGGCAGAGATGGAGGCGGAGCAATGCGCGTAAACACCGGTGCGGGGATAGGCGGAGGCGGAGCAACGCGCGTAGCCGCCTGTGCGGGAGGAGGCACGGGCGCGGCGGGCGGGAGCGGGAGCGGCTCGAGCATGCGGAGGCGCAGACGGAGTGTCATGATCTCAACGAGGAGCGCCTCCCACTCGGCGCCGACTTTTCATATCCGAAAAATGAACCCTTTTTTTTACTTACGAGTGGCATTGGTGGGTAATTTTAACCAACTTTGGGGGCAATTTAAATGACGGACGACCAGAAATCCTATTTGCTTTATTATTAGGGAGAGATTAGTTGTCACACAGATCGATGACATGGCGTCCATCCATCCACCCATCCATCCATCTATCTATAGAAAAAAAAGAAAAAAAGAAAAAGGAAAACCCCCACCCGCAGCCCAACTACCCAAACCCTAAGTCAAATCTGATCTAACCCCAGCAAGATCTCGGCCCCTCCGATCCCCGGCCCCCTCCCTCTCCCGCCGCCACACCTCTTCCATGGCAACACGGAACCGAACGCCGCTCTTTCGCAAGTACCGCGACGCGCTGCACCACGTCCGCACGCCGGCCGGGCGCCCTCCGCCCCCTCCTCCTCCTCCAGGGGCGGCGGGCGGGTCGGCGGTGATCGAGATGGCCTCGCTGCTCCGCCCCGACCGCAACTACGCACCCTCAGCACCGAAGACCACATAGATCTTGTCGTCGCGGCCGCCGATGGCGTTGCGGCCGAAGCCAATGCCGCAGTCGACGAGGCGCTGCCAGTTGTTGTGCCAGTCCGAGTCGCAGCGCCAGCAGTCGTCGATGGGGTTCCCCGAGCCGCACGATAGGTACCCTAGGGTTCAGGGTTCTTGCGGCGGCGGCGTGACTTCCTTCCCCCTCTTGTGTTGGTCTAGGGTTTGGCTGAGCAGAAAAGAGAGGCGCCCCCTCGCCAAGTCGGGAGACGCGATGTGCCGATCGGGGCAGCCGCCGGATCTGAAGAAGTAAGCCCTCCGCCCTCTCATCTCGAGTTCCATCTGTTCCGCTTGGTTTTCTCTCTGTTTCCTTGGGAATTCGATGCTGACTTTTTCCATTCTGGTGGTTCGCAGGTACATGGACAGGAAGCTCCAAAGTATTCTAGGTCTTCTTGTTTCGCAAAAAAAGGTTCTAGGTCTTCTTCTGAATTAGTATTAATCGGACGTAAGATTTAGTTTGTAAGGTGCCCTGGACGTGTATGTGCTGGTATGACTGTGTTCGATCGGGAATGAAGATTAGGCTATGGGATATATGTGACTTGGAATAGTCTTATGTTTCTGTTGGTTTGCACTGCATCTGACTAGCGATTAGTTACTGGTGTCGGTATGTGCTATTTCCTAGGAGCCAGTGAGGAAATTGTGGATTGTTTTTATTCATTTGATGCGGTCTGTGCACTATTATGGTGCAGCTAGATCATACTGTAGTGTTATTGCAACGTACAATTTCTTGAATTGGCAGCGATCTCTAATTTTTTTTCAGTTGGCATCTTTGTTTGATAAGACGGTATAGAAATTGTGAAGGTCGATTCATTTGCTTCTGGTTTATGAATAGAGCTGACTGTAGTTTACGCGTGAACGCAGATGTGTTAGTAAATTGTGCTGGATATGTTGTGCTGACCAGCTTTCCAGTTTGCCAGATTGGTTATGTAAATGCCCTAAATGATGATATCTTAGCAAAGCTATGGACTTATGTCCAAATAAAGTGTCTTTGTCATACTTACTCTGATAGGGCATTTATGATTCTGTTTTGTTGTTTCGGTATAGTCTTACCAATTTACTCATTTTGATATTTGTGCATATATTATGTGAAATCGTACATATTCTTTGGAGCTATACGAGTCGTGTACGTACGTGGCTGTGCATTTTTTGCATGTATGGGTTAGTTAGTGGGCTAGCTAAAAGGTTTGTTAGTTGGTGGTGTGGACTAGTTGAGTAGTGGCCCGTTGGCCTAGTGATCCACCTCATGGACTGATTCTAGGAGGTGGACGTAGTGGCGTGAGTGGCATGGCCGCATGAGTACTCATCCTGTGTATTCATTTTGGATTTAAATATGCAGTTTGATTGGACTGTTCTTAGTATTGGTAGTGAGATTATGTCAGTATACCTCAGTTTTATGATGCTCTGAGTGACGACCATGTTTCTAATATGTCCACCTCCTTGCTTGATATAATTGACTTACATGATTAATATGTTAACTAGTTGCCAATTTAGAATTCAGGTGAAATGGTTGGATAGTAGGCTTTGCTAGGCCTTGTGTTGTAGACTCACTGGTAGAGGGTGAGGCAACGGGCCAAGGTTGAGGCAACGAGGCAGGTTGTACGTATCTCCAGCCGTACATAAAGGAGAGAGGCCTCTCTGGTTTCTGGCCTCTTTTTTTCGTCTCACATTCACCACTGTCCATGTTTACTAGTATTTTATTTTTTATGAACTGGATCCCTAAACTGCTTCTTACATGCATTTTGGAGTACAACATTGGTTTCCAGCCATACAACCCTTTTTTCATATGAGTATCCATTTTATTTTGCTAAACTTCTGAGAGTGTGTCGTTCCTTACACTCCAGCTTGGGTTTGCAAGATATGTATCCTAACATTTGCATTTGCAAATATCTTGTTCATTGATTTACCGGTTGGTGTATCTTGTTTATAATCAAACACATGTGCTGATATTTTGAGCAATGGCGATAACTGAACTTTAGTTTTGCTGGTTGATCTATGTGGTTTAGGTTGCTCGAAACCTTGCATCTTCATCTTTGTGCTGAACTACTTGTTTATGATTGTGTTGAACTTTACTGTTTTGCCTATGCAACTTCTTTATATGCCACAACGTTGTTCTCTTATCACGCTTGACAGTGGAACCCAGTCATTTTGTGCTTCCAGTTGACCTTGTCGTGTTGGAAATGTTTGCAGTGACACCAAACTTCAACAAGCACCGGGCCAACCTAAAGGTGGGCTCATCATCCGTCAAGTTGGCCCTGGAGAGTAGGAGTGAGGGGGGGTTGGTTGCTTCCTCTGCTCCAGCTGCTCCTAGTGAGCCAGGGGACCACGACGCCGGATCCACCTCCATGAACACGCACCAGCAGCCATGGAAGATCAGGGTTCTTGGTACATTCCATGTGCTTCTTCTCCATGGATCTCCACAACATGGAAACCCTGGAGCTCTTCAAGGTCCCTCTCTCCCCGCCTCTGCCCCCTCCCCACCCCCTCCTCTTCTTGTTTCGGTTTGGTCGCTCCCTGACTCACGCATGTGTGCAGGTTCACCACTTAGAAGACCAACGCTCCTACCTTGTGCTTCTTCTGCTCTCCTAGCTGTTGCTCGACTCTAGTATGGAGCTCAAGGTATCTCTTTCCCTCACTCTCTTCTCAGGTCCTAGGTTCCTAGCTAGAGTGCATTTGAAAATTATTTTCCATGTTTTTATGGTGCTGCTTGTGGTTGCTGCTTGGTTGATTTTTAGGTCTGTCGATGCCCATGTTTGGTTGTGTGTTGGTTTACCCAGCACTAGTCTTTTCTTCTTTTTGATTGCAAAGTCGTTTTTTATCATTGGATTAAGTAATTGACTAACATTTTCTCGTCTTACTATTATCTTGAACTTTTGGATGTTCAGTTTCCATGAAAATACAGAAACTTTTTTGGTTAAATATAAACTGAAATTTCTCTCTGTTTGCATATAATGAACGCTTATTTCTGTCTCTCTCCTGTGATGATGCATCTTCCTGTTGTATATAGTTGCACTAGTAGTCAGTGTTGTTTCTAGTCCAGGATTGTGATGATTGGATGCATGCCATTGGAAAGCAAATCTTTTCTGTTCCATACATGTTGTGCCACACTACACTATGTGTCGTGCTATGCATATCTTTTGTCTATATGCCAAAGATAGCGGCTCTTAGCTAGTCTCTCTTCTACTTAATCAATCTTGCTCATTGCTAGCTTCCATGTGGAGTTGTGAACTAAAAAAGTTGTTTGTTAGTGATTAATTTGCCATCCTCCTAATTTTTTTATTTCTAATATTTTTTATATTTATTTCCTTTTGATTGATTCATGTGCAGTGTAATGTTCTTGTAGGATGACAAGTTGTCGCATCTCGAGCATGCCTCATGGGAGAGCGGAATGAAGTCCACTGTACTGTTGGGACAGTAGTAGATGTGCCATTGTGCTATTGTGCAATTCTGTTTGTTCTTGCTATATTCCTGTGTAAGGAAATGTATTCATGAGATGACTTATTGTGTTTTGTAAACCTGGGATATGTATTTTGTGATGTTCTATGATGGATGATTTTAATTTGACTTCGAGTTCGCTTGATTTGAATATGAAATAGTGTTGGATTTAATACTGGACAAATAATGGGTTGAAAAGGCCCAACAAATAGAAATGAAACCAAGTTCTGGAACAAAAAGTAGCTGAATTCAAAAATGAAAAAAGGCCAAAACTCAAACTGGACCAAATGTATTTGGGCACTAAAAGGCCAGGGCCCAAATTATAATGATAAAAAATTCGATTTTTTTTACTAAAGTGGCTGTAAATAGGCTAAGGCCCAAAAGGAAGCCCAATAAGAAAAAGCACAAAAAATAAACCAGCCCATGTGATCAATTGAAATGGGTTGGGCTGATTTCAACCACGACGTTTTGATTTCATCGTAATTTTGCCACGTAGGACTGCCACGTAGGACTAGGTTTGATTGCCAACGACGATTTAGGATCGTCGTAAAGGTTACGGCAATCCGGGAATCGTCATAAAAGTTACGATGATTTTGATCAAAACGTCGTTGCGGTTCATTTGTGACGCTCTGTTTTCGACGCTTGGTTTTTCGTCGTGAGATCGTCGTAAATTAAAAACCCTGAGGATGTAGCGACGAAAAAATAGCGTCGTGTATTAGCATATTCCTTGTAGTGGAAGGTTTTGAAAATAATTCAATATTCTGAATTGGGGTTTTATCATGACATGATCATCACACAAGTCATTCAATGACAAACATGGCACTCACATCATTAGTTTTGAAAAAGTTTTAACAAGCTCAGATTTTTGCATTACAGAGAAGTGGTAGTAAAAACAGGGTGTGATAGACCTATCCCCCTTACAAGAATCTCGTCCCCGAGATTCCTAAGCTAGGTGCCAAAATGGTCCAGAAACTCAGATCAGAGATAGTCTTCACGCTCCCATGTTGCTTCGGCTTCGGTGTGGTTGCTCCACTGAACCTTGAAATACTTGATGGTGCGGTTTCTGGTGCTACGCTCAGCTTCATCCAGAATGCGGATCGGCTTCTCGCGGTACGTGAGATCCGGCTGAAGGTCGATAGCCTGATGGTCAATGTCCTTGTAAAGATCAGAAGGGTTTGGCGCTTGAAGACACTTCCGGAGTTGTGACACGTGGAATACGTTGTGCACACCCGAAAGTTTCGGGGGTAGCTCCAACTGATAAGCAACTTCTCCATGCCTTGCCTGATCTTAAAAGGTCCAATGAACCTTGGAGCGAGTTTCCCCGTAACATGGAAATGCTTGGTTCCCTTGAGAGGTGTGACACGGAGGTACACCTGGTCTCCGGGAATGAACTCCACATCCCTGCGACGAGAATCCGCATAGCTCTTTTGTCGCGACTTGGCTGCCTTTAGATTTTCTCGGACAAGTTACACCTTCTCTTCAGCCTTGTGCAAAACTTCTGGCCTGAAAATCAGCCCTTCACCGGTTTCGGACCAGTTGAGTTGGGTGCGGCACTTCCGTCCATACAGCACTTCAAATGGGGCCATTGGGAGACTCGACTGGTAGCTGTTGTTGGATGAAAACTTAGCGAACGCAATCTTCCCATTTGGCACCATTTGCCAAGACGCAAGCGCGGGGCATATCTTCGAGTATCTCATTCACTCTTTCCGTTTGTCCGCCTGTTTACGGGTGGAAAGCGGTGCTGAAAGAGAGCTTGGTTCCGAGGGCTTCTTGTAACTTGTTCCAAAATCTTGAGGTGAACTGCGTGTCTCGGTCAGATACAATCTCCTTGGGGATTCCATGAAGGCTTACAATACGCTCAATATAGAGACTAGAAAACTTGTTCCCATCATAAGTGGTGTTGACTGGAATGAAATCGGCCACCTCGGTCAGATGGTTGACAATGACCCATATAGAGTCATGGCCTCTACTATACCTCGGTAAGCCGGTAAAAAAATCAATGCCTATATTGTCCCACTTCCATTCTGGCACCTGGAGAGGTTGTAGCAATCCAGCAGGTCGCTCATGCTCAGCCTTGACCCGATGGCACACGTCGCACTTGGTAACATAGGACGCTATTTCCCTCTTCATGCCAAGCCACCATAATCTTTCTCGGAGATCTTGATACATCTTGCTACCACCGGGGTGAATAGAGTAGGGTGTATCATGTGCTTCCTGTAGGATCAATTCCTTCAGTTCAGCCTTGTTGGGCACACATAAATGTTTCCCAAGCCACACTACTCCTTGTTCATCCACCGAGAATCCTGGGGCCTTGCCTTCTTGAGTCTTCTTCTTGATGCCTTCAATGCTCTTATGACCCTTCTGGGCCTCCTTGATATCATCAACCAGCGTTGGTTTGACTTCGGGGTTAGCTAGGAATCCTGATTCTACTAGCTCCAAACCGAAGTTTTCCAATTCCTCGTACAAGGCAGGTTGCCTTTCCTTGAGCATGACGTTCAAGGTGCTGGTCTTCCGGCTTAAGGCATCAGGAACTACATTGGCCTTACCGGGGTGATATTGAATGTTGAGGTTGTAGTATTTGATTAACTCCAACCATCTTCGTTGCCTCATATTCAATTCCCTTTGGGTGAAGATATACTTCAGACTTTTCTGGTCAGTGTATATTTCACATCCTTTCCCTAGAAGGTAAAGTCGCCATGTCTTCAGGGCATGCACTACTGCTGCCAACTCGAGATCATGGGTGGCATAATTCTCCTCATGCGGACGCAGTTGTCGTGACAGATACGCCACGACTCTGCCATCCTGCATTAGAACCCCGCTGAGCCCGGTCCTGGAGGCATCACAATATATCACAAACTCCTTGCTGATATCTGGAGTGGCCAATACCGGGGCGGTAGTTAATCTCTTCTTCAATTCTTGGAAGCTTGCTTCACACTCCGGCGTCCACTCGAACTTCTTGCCTTTCTTCAAGAGCTGAGTCATAGGTCGAGCGATGTGGGAGAATCCTTCTACAAACTTGCGGTAATATCCTGCGAGTCCGAGGAAACTCCTGACTTCCTTCACATGAATTGGCGATTCCCAGTTGGTTACCATAGTAATCTTGGAGGGATCAACAGCCAAACCACTTGCTATCATGGTATGACCCAAGAATCCAACTTTGTTCGGCCAAAATTGGCACTTGCTGAACTTGGCATAAAGTTGGTGCTCTCGAAGCTTTTCCAGCACCAACCTCAAGTGTTGCTCATGCTCTTCTTTGGACTTGGAAAAGATTAGTATGTCATCAATGAATACGACGATAAACTTATCCAGGTATTCCATGAAGACCTTGTTCATGAGGTATTCCATAAGCTGGGGCATTAGTCAATCCAAAAGACAGCACAGTGCATTCGTACAGACTGTACTGGGTCACGAACACAGTCTTGGGTATGTCTTCGGGTTGGATCTTCAATTGGTAATATCTAGATCGGAGATCGATCTTGGAGAATTCCTTACCTCCATTTAACTCACCAAACAAGTCTTCAATCTTGGGGAGTGGATACTTGTTCTTGATCGTGACCTCATTAAAAGAATGGTAAGCGAGGCAGAGTCTGATGGTTCCATCCTTCTTTGACACGAAAAGGATAGGTGATCCCCAAGGTGACGCACTCGGACGAATAAACCCTTTCGTGAGTTGCTCATCCAGCTACTTCTTCAACTCCGCTAGTGATGAACCACAAGAATAGATGATCAACCGTAGTCCTTTCGATAAGTAAGAGTGTCGAACCCAACGAGTAGCACATGGATCTGACAAGTGGTTTTCAGCAAGGTAAAATCTGTAGGCACTGAAATTGTCGGTAACAAGTGATTGTGTGGTGAGATGATTCGTAGCAAGCAACAAGTAACAAAAGTAGAAACAGTGCAGCAAAGTGGCCCAATCCCTTTTGTTGCAAGGGCCAAGCTTGGACAAAGTCTTATAGGAGGAAAAGCGCTCCCGAGGACACACGGGAATTTCTGTCATGCTAGTTTTCATCATGTTCATATGATTCACGTTCGTTACTTTGATAGTTTGATATGTGGGTGGACCAGCGCTTGGCTACTGCCGTTACTTGGCCAAGCATCCCACTTATGATTAACCCCTCTCGCAAGCATCCGCAACTACGAAAGAAGAATTAAGACAAATTCTAACCATAGCATTAAAGTAGTGGATCCAAATCAGCCCCTTACGAAGCAACGCATGAACTAGGGTTTAAGCTTCTGTCACTCTAGCAACCCATCATCTACTTACTACTTCCCAATGCCTTCCTCTAGGCCCAAATAATGGTGAAGTGTTATGTAGTCGACGTTCACATAACACCACTACAGGAAAAACAACATACAACATATCAAATTACCGAATGAATACCAAATTCACATGACTACTATTAGCATGACTTATCCCATGTCCTGAGGAATAAAAGTAACTACTCACAAAGCATAATCATATTCATGACCAGAGAGGTAATGAGTAGCATCAAGGATCTGAACATAAACTCTTCCACCAAACAATCCAACTAGCATCAACTACAAAGTGTAATCAACACTACTAGCAACCTTACAAGTACCAATCGGAGTCGCGAGACGGAGATTGGTTACAAGAGATGAACTAGGGTTTGGAGATGAGATGGTGCTGATGAAGATGTTGATGTTGACGAGTCCCCTCCGATGAGAGGAGTGTTGGTGATGATGATGGCGACGATTTCCCCCTCCGGGAGGGATGTTTCCCTAGCAGGATCGTCCTGCCGGAGCTCTAGATTGGTTCTGCTCAAGTTCCGCCTCGTGGCGGCGGCGAATCCACGAAAACGCTCCTCCTTGATTTTTTTCTGGACGAAACCCATCATATTGCAGAAGAGGGGGCCAGTGGTCCAGCAGGTTGCCCACAAGCCCCCATAGCATGGCCAGGGGGGTGGCCGTGCCATGCAGGCTTGTGGCCACCTGCTGGCGCCCCTCTGGCGCTTCTTCGGCCCAGTATTTTTTCTAAATCCGGAAAAGAATCCTCGTTGATTTTTACGGCGTTTGGAGTTGCGCAGAATAGGTATCTCAACTTTGCTCCTTTTTCAGGCCAGAATTCCAGCTGCCGGCATTCTCCCTCTTAATGTAAATCTTGGAAAATAAGAGAGAAAAGCCATAAGTATTGTACCGTGAAGTGAAATAACTGCCCAAGAAGCGATAAATATCAACATGAAAACATGATGCAAAATGGACGTATCAACTCCCCCAAGCTTAGACCTTGCTTGTCCTCAAGCGAAAGCCTAGCTCAATAAATATGTCCACATGTTTAGGGAGAGAGGTGTCGACAAAACAAGATACGAACATGCATGCATCATGATCATGATCAGAACAGCAATACCAACATATAATCTCTCACGCTAAAGTGACAATTCCTTCACAAAGTAAAGCATGGATCAAGAACTTTACCGAGAAGTAATAACCGATAGCCTTTAGTCATTGAAGCAATTGCAATTTATCACAACATCAGAAAGAGTGAAATAAGAGCTTGTAAAGCAAATCCACATACTCAATCATTCTTTCGTTCTCTCAATTGCTACAACTCATGTGGTACTCATGAGATCAAAGTTTCAGCTAGACACAGAGAAAGATAGGGGCTTACAGTTTTGCCTCCCAACTGCTTACCTCGAGGGTAATGTCAACAATAATAATTCATGAATACTCACTTCGAAGTTGACTTATGAATATAGATCTTTCCCAAGCATATGACGTTAGCCAAGATAAAGGCGAAATAAGGAATTGGTGAAGATCACCATGACTCTTTCAAGGGCAAAAAGTAAAGGTACAAGATAGGCCCTTCGTAGAGGGAAGCAGAGGTTGTCTTGCGCTTTTGAGGTATGGGTGCGTGTCCTCTTAGTGCGGAGGAACGTCACATTATATTGCCTCCTGTGATAAAGAACTTTATTATGGAGTCTGTCGCTTTTATGTCTTCCTCATCAGAGGTTCGTACAAAGCTTATTTTCCACACACTAATAGATCATACATATTAGAGAGAAATTTTTATTGCTTGCACCGATGACAACTTACTTGAGTGATCTTATTCAATCCATAGGTAGGTATGGTGGACACTCATGGAAAAACTGGTTTGAAGGTTTATGGATGCACAAGTAGTATCTCTACTTGGTGCGGGAGTTTTGGCTAATATGAGGTGGAAGCCATTGTCACATGCTAAGGGATCTCTAATCATATAACATTGTTCGGAACCTAGCAAACATAATTCATTATGTTATCTTCCTTCTCCAACTTCTACTTCTAGGCATGCAATAGTTTAGTGAGTGTTCACAATCATAGATGGTGTCAGAGATGATATATTTATATGTGAACCTCTCCTTCTTTATCACTTCCTATTAATTGGAACCATGACCAAGGTCTACGTTTGCCTACAGTCAACAAGTTTTAATCCTCATTCTTTTTATATGTGAAGCCATCACTTTCCATAAGATCATTACATGATCTTTCATGCTTTTGTTCTATTCTCACTCTTTTGATCATGGAAAGAGGCAAAGCCCTTCAAATAAGACACTCTTTATTATATGGCTCACGAGCTCGAATACATGGGGGGTGACACAAAGCAAAACTCAACACTAAAACACTAAGACTTTTATTCTACTAGAGAAAGAGAAAACTGAAAAGGAAAACTGAAACAAAGGTAAAGGCAAAAGATGTGATGGTGATACGATACCGGGGCAACTCCCCCAAGCTTGGCACAAGCCAAGGGGATTGCCCGTACCCATGTTTAGTTGTCTTCCTTTGGTGGTGATGGTGGTGGAGTTGTTGCAATCTTTGACTCCAAGAGGGTCGTTAATCTTTGATTTGTACCTTGGAGATCTGCGATATGTTTTTCCAGCAAAACAACTTCACGAGTGAGACAAGTATTGCGAGCACGAGTTGTTTCAAAAAACCTCAAGGTTCAATCAAGGATGGAGACAGTAGATGGAGGTAGGGTTGGTGGAAATCCACTTCTTCAACTTCTTCCCTGTTGAGCACAAATTGCACTTCGTCCCCCGCCTGATTCCTCTCCTTGGTTTTGCCCTTGGTTTCCTTAGGTAGCCTTTTCTTAGCCTCCATGACCTCCATCCTTTTCAGATCAGCACTTGCTTCTCCATAAACTTGAGGGAGATTGTTCTCCCCCATAGATTCCTGAGACGACATCTTGCTCTAAATCTGCGGCAGAAAACAGGCTCGAAACGAAAAACAGAATAAATCTGCGTGATGCAGGGGTCAGACCAAACGGGAGTATATATAATGATTTTTTCTAGACCAGAAGGAGTACTCCACACAAAAACGGAGTCCGGGAGGCGCACGAGGTGGCTACAAGCTCTCCCGGCGCAGCCAGGGGGTGGGCCGGCGCCGGGCAGGCTTGTCGCCTCATCGCGCACTTTCCGGACTACTTCCATTTTTTGTATTTTTTCAAATATTCCAAAACCGAGAAAATTTCCTACTGGAAAAGTTTTGGACTCTATTTTCTTACCGAATCACATACCTCTTCGTTTTCGGAGTCTGAAACAGGGTGATAAATGTCCCTTAGGTATTCTTCCGCAGTTATGGTATTGATGATATTGCTTTCAACATTTATGGGCGTACGTGAGATATAATTCTTGATTCTCTGCCCATTTACAACTCTCGGACAATTACCTTCCGTGTTGTTGATCTTGATAGCACCGGAACAATATACTTCCTGAACAACATAGGGACCTTCCCATTTAGAGAGAAGCTTGGCTGCAAAGAATCTTAAACGAGAGTTATATAGCAAGACATAATCACCTACATTGAACTCACGTTTTTGTATCCTCTTATCATGCCACCTCTTAACCTTCTCTTTGAACGACTTGGCATTCTCATATCCCGAGTTCTCCATTCATCAAGCGAGCTAATGTCAAATAACCTCTTCTCACCGGCAAGTTTGAAATCAAAGTTGAGCTCTTTGATTAACCAATAAGCTTTATGCTCTAGCTCAAGAGGTAAATGACATGCTTTACCGTACACCATTTTGTACAAAGACATGCCCATGGGATTCTTATAGGCAGTTCTATAAGCCCACAGTGCATCATCGAGCTTCATAGAACAGTTCTTTCTAGACCTATTGACAGTCTTTTGCAGAATTAGTTTAATCTCTCTATTGCTTAGCTCTACTTGACCACAAGAGTGAGGGTGATAGGGAGACGCAATTCTATCGTTGACATCGTACTTAGCAAGCGTTTTACGGAAAGCACCATGAATGAAGTGTGAACCACCATCGGTCATTAGATATCTAGGGACTCCAAATCTAGGGAAGATAACTTCTTTTAGCATCCTGATAAAGGTGTTATGATCAGCACTACTAGTGGGGATAGCTTCTACCTACTTAGTGACGTAATCAACAACAACTAGGATATGAGTTTACCCGTTAGATTTTGGAAAAAGTCCCATATAATCAAAGACCCAGACATCAAATGGTTCAATGACAAGTGAATAGTTCATAGGCATTTCCTAACATTTGCTAATATTACCTATTCTTTGACATTCGTCACAAGACAAGAGAAACTTACGGGCATCCTTGAAAAGAGTGGGCCAATAGAAACCTGATTGCAATACCTTCTGTGCAGTTCTATCTCCCGCATGGTGTTCTCCATAGGCCTCAGAGTGACACTTCTATAGGATCTATCCCTTATCATGTTCAGGTACACAACGTCTAATAACACCATCTACTCCTTCCATATAAAGGTGAGGATCATCCCAAAAGTAGTGTCTCAAGTCAAAGAAGAATATCTTCTTTTGCTGGTACGTGAAACTATGTGGTATATATTTGTCAACAATATAGTTTGCATAATCAGCATAGCACGGTGCACTATGTGAAGCATTGATGACATTCCATTGCTCATCAGGAAAGCTATCATCAATAGGTGGTGGGTCATCAAGAACGTTCTCCAACCTAGACAAGTTATCTACTACAGGGTTATCAGCACCCTTCCTGTCAACAACATGCAAATCAAATTATTGTAACAAGAGAACCCATCTAATAAGTCTAGGCTTAGCGTCCTTCTTCTCCATGAGGTACTTAATAGCAGGATGACTAATGTGAATAGTGACATTGGAATCAACTATGTAAGACCTGAACTTTTCACATGCAAACATGACTGCTAAAAATTCCATCTCCGTAGTAGCATAGTTTCTCTAGGCATTGTCTAGGGTTTTACTACCATAGTGAATGACATTCAACTTCTTATCAACTCTTTGCCCTAGAACAGCACCAACAACATAATCACTGGCATCACACATGATTTCAAAAGGTAAGTTCCAATCCGGTGGTTGAACAATAGGTGCTGTTATCAAAGCCCTCTTAAGTATTTCAAAGGCTTCCTCACAATCATCGTCAAAAACAAAAGGAATATCCTTTTGCAAGAGATTGGTAAGAGGCCTAGAAATCTTAGAGAAGTCTTTAATCAACCTTCTATAGAAACTAGCATGACCAAGGAAACTTCTTATACCTTTGATATCTGTGGGGTATGGCATTTTCTCGATTGCATCAACCTTAGCCTTATCGACTTCAATACCTCTTTCAGAAATTTTGTGTCCTAAGATGATGCCCTCATTAACCATAAAGTGTCACTTCTCCCAATTCAAGACAAGATTGGTGTCTTTACATCTCTGTAAGAATCGATCAAGGTTGCTGAGGCAATCATCAAAGGAAGACCCGTAAACGGAGAAGTCATCCATGAAAACCTCAACAATCTTTTCTCAAAAGTCACAGAATATAGCCATCATACATCATTGAAAGGTGGCAGTTGCATTACATAAGCCAAAAGGCATACGTCTATAAGCAAAGGTACCGAAACGGCAGGTGAAAGTGGTTTTCTCCTGATCAGATTGTGCAACTCGTATTTGGGAGAAACTAGAATAACCGTCTAGAAAGCAAAAGTGTTTGTGATTATACAGTCTTTCTAGCATTTGGTCGATAGAAGGCAAAGGGTAATGATCTTTCCTAGTGGCTTTATTCAATTTCCTAAAATCAATCACCATCCTATAGCCAGTAATAATCCTCTGTGGGATCAATTCATCCTTATCATTAGGGACAACGGTAATACCTCCCTTCTTAGGGACGCAATACACCGGACTCACCCAATCGCTATGAGCAACATGATAGATAATACCCGCTACCATGAGCTTTAGTATTTCTTTTATTACTACTTCTTTCATCTTAGGATTCAATCTCCTTTGATGATCAGCAACTGGTTTGAAATCAGGATCAGTTTTAATCTTGTGCTTGCATAGAGTAGGACTAATGCCCTTAAGATCATCAAGAGTATATCCAATAGCAGCACGGTGCTTTCTCAGAGTTTTTAGTAACTTATTTTCTTCCTGCTCTGAGAGGCTAGCACTAATAATAACATGATATATCTCCTTTTCATCAAGATAAGCATACTTAAGAGTATCAGGCAACTATTTGAGCTCGAACACAGGATCACCCTTTGGTGGGGTGGATCCCCAAGCAGTTCAACATGCAATTTATTCCTAAGGATATGATATTGTTCTAAGACAACTCTATCTATCTCATCCCTTTAATTCATATACATATCATTTTCATGCTCAAGCAAGTATTGCTCCAAGGGATTAGTAGGAGGCACGGCAATAGAAGCTAAGGCAATAGTTTCATCCCTCACTACTGAAATTCAGAAATTTGCCGTCTGCCAAGGCAGACGGCAAAGGGGGCAACCACACACGGCAAAGGCTTTGCCGTCTGCCCCCTCATGGCAAAGCAGACGGCAAAAAAAAATCCGGTGAAGAGGCTCTTTGCCGTCTGCTTTCACAAAGCGGACGGCAAAGAATCTTTGCCATGAGGGGGCAGACGGCAAAGTAAATGGGACGGCATATATTGCAACGTCCCCGTTAAGTGTTAACGGCAGGCCTCCTCTCTTTGCCGTCTTCCTTCCCCCCTTTGCCATGTGTTGGCAGACGGCAAAGAGGGGAGAGAGAGGGGGCAGATACCCTCTTTGCCGTCTGCCTTCCCCCCTTTGCCATGTGTTGGCAGACGGCAAAGAGGGGAGAGAGAGAGGGGCAGATTCCCCCTTTGCCATGTGCCTTCCCCCCTTTGCCATGTGTTGGCAGACGGCAAAGAGGGGAGAGAGAGGGGGCAGATTCCCCCTTTGCCATGTGCCTTCCCCCCTTTGCCATGTGTTGGCAGACGGCAAAGAGGGGAACCAGCCCCTTTTTTATTTATTTTTTGTTATATCCAGCATTTTTAACAATAATCAGGATATATATATATATATTTGACATAAATAAATTTATTTCCGTACTCATAACCATATTAAAATAACTCTCATCGATAGTGCATACATATTATGCAAGTTACATCCGTACCAAACCATATATTACACCAGTTTCATCCACGTGCATACAAAGTTTCATATATTTCATATACTACAATAGTTTCAATACAACGCATGGTACAAGAAATCATCTTCAAGCATTCCATCAACCAAGCTTCCCGTGAAGTGAAGGTAATCTGCAAAATGACAAATAAGAAAGTTAGAAAAATAATACTGGATGAAGTAGTGTATATATAGGTTATTTCGGAAAGAAATTAGCTAAGTATAGACCATTTAGGAGCTAAGTAAGCTAATTATGTCATTTAGGTGGAACCCTAGCTAACTATAGGAGAAGAGAAAGAGAAGAAGAAGTAAAAGGAGGAGGAGGAGGAGGAGGAGGAGGAGGAGGAGGAGGAGGAGGAGAAGGAGAAGGAAGAGGGGAAGAAGAAGGAAGAGGAGAAGAAGAAGAAAAGAAGAAGGAGAAGGAGAAGAAGAAGGAGAAGGAGAAGGAGGAAGAAGGAGGAAGAAGAAGGAGGAGGAGGAGCTCCTTCTCCTTCTTCTCCTCCTTCTCCTCCTTCTTCTTCTCCTCCTCCCTCTCCTCCTTCTTCTTCTCCTCTTCTTCTTCTTCTTCCTTCCTTTCATTTTTCCTCTTTTTCTCTTCTTGTCCCCTTCTTCGGGCTAAATTGGCTAAGAATGCCTTTTTGGAGCTAATTATGTCATTTCGAGGATAATTAGCTAAGTATAGGTCATTTTTTATTAAATAGGTCATTTAGGAGCTAACTAAGCTAATTATGTCATTTCGTAGGATAATTAGCCAATTTAGCCTTTTTTGGATGAGTCTAAGCTACGTAGAAGAAGAGATAGAGAAGAAGAAGTAAAAGAAGGAGGAGGAGGAGGAGGAGGAAAAGGAGAAGGAAGAGGAGAAGAAGAAGGAAGAGGAGAAGAAGAAGAAAAAAAGAAGGAGAAGAAAAGAAGAAGGAGAAGGAGAAGAAGAAGGAGAAGGAGAAGGAGGAAGAAGGAGGAAGAAGAAGGAGAAGGAGGAGCTCCTTCTCCTTCTTCTCCTCCTTCTCCTCCTTCTTCTTCTCCTCCTCCCTCTCCTCCTTCTTCTTCTCCTCTTCTTCTTCTTCTTCCTTCCTTTCATTTTTCCTCTTTTTCTCTTCTTGTCCCCTTCTTCGGGCTAAATTGGCTAAGAATGCCTTTTTGGAGCTAATTATGTCATTTCGAGGATAATTAGCTAAGTATAGGTCATTTTTTATTAAATAGGTCATTTAGGAGCTAACTAAGCTAATTATGTCATTTCGTAGGATAATTAGCCAATTTAGCCTTTTTTGGATGAGTCTAAGCTACGTAGAAGAAGAGATAGAGAAGAAGAAGTAAAAGAAGGAGGAGGAGGAGGAGGAGGAGGAAAAGGAGAAGGAAGAGGAGAAGAAGAAGGAAGAGGAGAAGAAGAAGAAAAAAAGAAGGAGAAGGAGAAGAAGAAGGAGAAGGAGAAGAAGAAGGAGAAGGAGAAGGAGGAAGAAGAAGGAGAAGGAGGAGCTCCTTCTCCTTCTTCTCCTCCTTCTCCTTCTTCTTCTCCTCCTCCCTCTCCTCCTTTTTCTTCTCCTCTTCTTCTTCTTCTTCCTTCCTTTCATTTTTCCTATTTTTCTCTTCTTGTCCCCTTCTTCGGGCTAAATTGGCTAAGAATGCCTTTTTGAAGCTAATTATGTCATTTCGAGGATAATTAGCTAAGTATAGGTCATTTTTTATTAAATAGGCCATTTTGGAGCTAACTAAGCTAATTATGTCATTTCGTAGGATAATTAGCCAATTTAGCCTTTCTTGGATGAGTCTAAGCTACGTAGAAGAAGAGATAGAGAAGAAGAAGTAAAAGAAGGAGGAGGAGGAGGAGGAGGAGAAGGAGAAGGAAGAGGAGAAGAAGAAGAAAAGAAGCAGGAGAAGGAGAAGAAGAAGGAGAAGGAGAAGGAGGAAGAAGGAGGAAGAAGAAGGAGAAGGAGAAGAAGAAGAAGAAAAGAAGAAGGAGAAGGAGAAGGAGGAAGAAGGAGGAAGAAGAAGGAGAAGGAAGAAGTAAAAGAAGGAGGAGGAGGAGGAGGAGAAGGAGGAGGAGGAGGAGAAGGAAGTCTAGCAATTTTTGAGCTAACTAAGCTAATTATGTCATTAGATGGAAGTCTAACTATTTTGGAGCTAACTAAGCTAATTATGTCATTAGATGGAAGTCTAGCTATTTTTGAGCTAACTAAGCTAATTATGTCATTAGATGGAAGTCTAGCTATTTTGGAGCTAACTAAGCTAATTATGTCATTAGATGGAAGTCTAGCTATTTTTTATTAAAACACTAGAAATAACATACCTAAGTTAGGGTGAAGCACGGTGGCTCTGGCTTGTTTCACCTGGAGAAGGCTGCCCTGGAGAAGGCTCGACTGTAGAAGGGTCGTGCGATGCGTTTCGGGAGATATTCTGCACCAAACATGGTTTGCAATGTATAGTTAGCATAAGGACACTCTTAAGATCACTGCACTGAAATGAAACTCACCGTCCCCGCCACGTTAATCACTGGCATCGGCGGAGGGACTTGGCCGTTCTTCTCGCACATAGACTGTACATTTGGTTTTGACAAGTCAAACTTTTTATTTATTAATGAAACGGACATTCAAATGCAAGATTTTATATAACATGAAGAAGAAACTTACCACGAAGAGCTCGTATATGGCCCTGTTAGACGCATCATTCCGTGCCCTCTCCGCCTCCATCAATGCAGTCGTCCTCTCCTCCAGCTCCCTAATTTCCTTATCCTTATAAGCTATAGCCGCCTGCATTGCCTCTCTCTCTTTCTGAATAGCAGCCTGCAACACAACTCATTGTTAGCAATGTAATCATATTGGTTCGAACGCACAACATAATGCGGAAAGATAGTTGAGTCCATTAAACTAACCTCGATGGCGAGCTCGACTGGCCGTGGACGACGTGTTATCTCCGGACAAGAGCTCGTTTGGCGTGCCTTTATCTGCCGGAGAGTGCTAGGACAACGTATAAGGCCGTCTCCAATGGCGATCGAGCCATGGGGCCTCCCGTTGCCAGCTATCATCACCAGCTCTGGATCAATAGGCCCCTCGCTCGGGTTAAAGTCCTCACCTTTCCTCGCCTTCCCGTGATCTCTGTACTTCACAAGCTTGTCGTGGGAGGAGATGTTGGTGAAGTTTTCTGGATGCTCGAGGTCAGACTCAGAGAATGCCTTGACCTTCTTGTACGAGGCAGTATGGGCCATCGCATACAGGTCGTACATCTGTGGCGCCTCCGTCTTATTGTGACGCGCCTAAAAGAAAGAGAGAGGAAAATTGTATTGGTAAAGGGCTCAAGATAGCATTAAGAATGAATTGCATGAGGCATGAAGCAAACCACATACCCAGTTCTCGCCAAATTGGATTAAGTTGACGCTCCCTTGATGGTGTGGCACGCCAACCATTTTGCCACGCCTCTCCTTGCCGTTGTTGTGGCTGGCCTCCCACGTTTCGGAGCACCACTGATCCACCAAGGCCTCCCAACAATCCATCTTATCCACACACCATCTCGGGGGCACCTAAGTTAATAAATAGAAATTTGAGTGCGTAAGAACCAAATCAAGGAAACTAACTACAAAGCCTTAATAATATGTAATTACCTTCATGTAATGCTCCTTCACCATCTTAGCATCACGGCACTTCGCCTTGTCAATCCTAATACGCCGCGTGGCATAGTAGTCTCGAACAGCCTGCACCCGAGCCTCGTGCCGAAAGTTTTGAAGTAGGCGGCGACATTGGGTTTCGATAACCTTTGCCGCGTCCTCCTCGTATCCCTCCTCACACCTGTAGAAGGTCTGCAAACGAGACAGCACCGATTAGCACAATAAATAGCTATGGTTGATTTATAATTGTGTGAAAGAGAAATTACCCAGAACTTTCGGATCACCATGTCCGCCCTCGTGTCACACAAAACACCGCCGATCTCCACCTCCGGCGGGGCCGGGGCACCCAAGTAGTGCTCCCAGGTCATTCCTACCTCTCGCTCCCGACCGGGCAACGTAACAAACCCTGGGAAGTTTTGACGGCAAAGAACACCAAGGACGCTGTTGGGCTTGCGGACACCATTGGCAACAATCCAACCCCTACAATATGACAAATTAAAGCCAAAACATTAGATATTTGAAAAAACGTGAAGGCAAAAGGTTAAATAAGAGTAAATTAACTTACTTGTCCCCATTTGGCCTAATCAACCACCTCTGCTCGGGCGTCGCTGGCACGAGCGGGAGCCCCGAACTACCACGCTGGTAGACGGTATCCCCCTCACCCAGCTCCTCGTCGCTACCAGCATGGCCAGTTGGCTCAGGCCAGGTATCCCACTGGGTCTCTTGGGACGTACCCTCATCCCTGCTGTGCTCCGCAGTCGTCTGGAAGGAAGCCTCTGGGACACGAGTCTCGTGGGTCGAAGGCTCGTCGACCTGAGGCTCGTCGGCCCGAGGCTCGTGAACCGGAGACCGTGTAGCCTCCACCTCAGACGAATCCACCCTAGAAGTCCTCCTGTGCTCAGGTGAATCAGCTTGGGGTGGTGGCGGAGACCGTGTAGCCCTACCTCTCCCGCGGCCACGTGTACCTTTAGTACAACATAAATACCAACATGAGTAATAAAATGTATATAAATACCAATATGCATACAACATGAGTACAACATAAATACCAACATGAATACAACGTGTACCTTTAGTGCCTCTCGGCTTCGCGGGTGGTCGACCTCCTCTCACGGGGGGCGCTCCTTGCATAGTAGAGAGCAACACTCTCCGAAGAGGCGAGGCAGGAATGGAAGTACCCATCCCATCACCCGCCGACGAAGAAGCAGTCGCGGCGTGCTTTCGACCCTTTCCCACCATCTTTCATCACCTGTCATGACAAAGAGTAAATGAAATTAGTACAACATAAATACCAACATGACTAATAAAAATTGAATGCCTAACATGAACTCAAAATTTATATATAGTATAATAGTTGAATACCTGACATGAACTAATAACAATCGTCCTCGTCTATATATGCTTCGGGGTCAATAAATGCATCATGATCATCACTATCATCAATAAATGCATCATCATCATCACTATCTAGAAGAACATGTGGAAGGCCACCATTATGTAATCGGTCAAGAAGTGACAGGTCATCCGCAGCAGTAACCTCTTCTTCTTCCAGCTCTTCCTGTTCGGGCTCAGGGGTTAAGACGGATTCACTGTCGCTGTCTACTTCAATGTTCCGGGGTGAAGTAGAGCGGTTCTTGAAACGTTTCTTGGACATACGTGTTTCTTGGAAGAATTCTCCTTCATATGTGTCTGGGTTAATGTGAGGTTCGTAATCCTCTTCATTGAGGGTAGGTGGTCTAAAATGTGGTGGCACTTCATAAACGACATCCCAACCTTTGAGATTTGGATCAGTTTGGCAGGCCCACGGTAGATAGAAAACTTGTGTCTCCTGTTGAGCCGTAATATAGACATCGGGAACATCTAAGTGGGTGTTTTGGTTGATTTCGACTAGTCCTATATGTTCATCAGTCCTTCTAGTCTCCCTCGGCTCAAACCAATAACATTTGAAGACTACGACGGTCGGTGGGTTTTCACCATAGAATAGAAGTTCATAAATTGCTTCAACTCTTCCATAATACTCGGTGTCTCCTTCGCCGATAGCAGAGACAGAACAATTTGTAGTCTTTAGGTCGGGCATAGATAGCTCTTTGCCAAAGGTACGAAAGTGGTACCCGTTGATGTTGTATTTGTCAAATGAACGGACCTTATAGTCAAAACCATTAGCGACTTGTCTCAACTCGGCGTCCATAGACTCTGCATCAGCCTACAAGTTTAATACGAAAGAATGGATGCATTAGCCGCAAATTAGACCAATAAATCAAATGGGCCCTTAATGGTAATTAATTACCCTTTGTTTGAACCAAGAGATGAAACCGGGATAGTCGCCTCCATGCTTTGCGAGAAGCTCATACTCTTCGACGGAATCCTTTTCGATGACCGCTCCAACCGAGAATTCGGCGACGTATCGACTATATCAAATATACGGGAATAAGAGTAGTTCAAAGCAATTAGAAGTTGCGGAACAATAAATTACCGAGAACTTACTCGATGTACGGCCGCACTTCTGTTAGGTTGGTGAAGATATACAATGAAATGGTCCGCCATTCTTCGACATCCAACGATTTCCCTTTCGAAGCACCGGATGGTGCGAGCTTACCTTTGAATAGGCTGAGGTTGGATCGAAATTTTTCTCGATCGCCATCATTGTACCGAGGCTTCGGGTTATGCAAATGATGATTTTTGGCTTCGTAGTGTGCTGTCACGAAGTTTGCCGCCTCCTCAGTAATGAATGGCTCAGCCATCGATGCTTCAATTCTACGTTTATTTTTACACTTAGCTCGAAGCGTCTTCTGCATCCTCTCAGTTGAGAAGCACCATCGATTTTGAACGGGCCCCCCCATTCTTGCCTCGGTCGGGAGATGCAAAATCAAATGTTGCATTGGATTAAAGAAGCCCGGTGGAAAGATCTTTTCTAATTGCAGATCAACTCCGGCGCCAACTCTTCCATTTCATCTAGCACGCCAGGCGATAGTTCTTTCGCACAAAGAGAACGGAAGAAATAGCTCAGCTCTGCCAGTACTAGCCATTCATCCTCAGGGATAAAGCCACGCAACATCACCGGCATTACCCGCTCAATCCATATGTGCCAATCATGACTCTTTAGCCCAAATATTTTCAATTTCTCAAGACTCGCTCCCCTCTTTAGATTCGCAGCATACCCATCGGGGAACATCAAACGCATTTTCACCCACAATAGCATTTCCCTCATAGCTGGCCTTTCAAGATTGAACCATGCCTTTGGCTTCGCTATGCTTTGCTTTCCTTTCCGTTGTCGCAAGTTTTGCAACGGTCTATCACATAGAGCCTCCAGGTCGATTCTAGCCTTAGGATTATCTTTTGACTTCCCCTCTATGCCGAACAATGTACCAAAAACGGCCTCCGCAATATTCTTTTCAGTGTGCATCATGTCAATGTTGTGTGGGCAAAGGAGGTCTTTGAAGTAAGGGAGATCCCATAAGCATGACTTATGAGTCCAGGCGTGTTCCGTATTATACCCTTTGAAGTATCCTGGACGCAAAGGATCAGGCTCGAGAGCGTTTAACTGATCAAGGGTCTGTTGGCCTGTCAACGCAGCTGGTGCAGTGTTTTTGACAAGTCTACCTTTGATGAAATTCTTCTTGTCTTTTCTGAACTTATGGTCAGGATCCAGGAATTGTCTATGCATGTCGAAGCAAGAATACTTGCGACCAGCCTGCAGCCAACGGAACTGAAGAGCTGCCTTGCATGTGGTGCACGGGAACCTTCCATGCACACACCAGCCAGCGAATAGCGCAAACGCCGGATAATCATGCGTCGAGTACATGTACCACACATGCATTTTGAAATTTGTTTTGGTAGCCGCATCGTAGGTCTTGATCCCATTATCCCAGGCTTCTTGCAACTCATCCTTAAGCGGCTGCATGTACACGTTCATATTCTTCCCCGGATAGTTGGGCCCTGGAATTATCAACGTCAGGAAAATGTTCTTTCTTTTCATAATCTCTCCGGGTGGCAAATTTAGTGGAATGACAAATACAGGCCAACAACTGTATTGTGCTGCCGTCATACCATACACATTGAACCCATCCGTGCTGATGGCAACTCTAGGTTGCCTTGGATCTTCCGATTTATCCTTATGTAATGCATCGAAGTGCTTCCACGCAAAACCATCTGAAGTGTGTACCAGCATCTTGTTCCCATCCGCATCTAGTTCGGTTCTTTTGCCCAATTTGTGCCATGTCATCTGTCTGGCCGTCTCTTCGACCATGAAAAGACGTTGAAGTCTTGGTACGATTGGCAGATACCGAAGAACACTAATGGGGATTTTGGTCTGATTCTTCTCACCCATGCCGTTGTCTACCACAAGATACCTGGAAGAATTGCAAATGGGGCAATAGTTCAAGGCCGCATACTCAAGCCTAAATGAGGCACATCCATTCTCACAGGCATGTATCTTCTCATAGGGCATCTTAAGTACACGGAGGATTTTCTCTGACTGGTATAGGTTTGCACGCAGTACATGGCCTTTGGGTAAAAAGCGTCCAAATATCGTCATCATCGCGTCGTAGCATTCTCTGCCTAGGTTGAATTGAGCCTTCAGAGCCATTACTTGCGCGATGGCATCCAGCTGACAAAGCTCAGTCTGCTCGTGGAGAGGACGTTTTGAAGACTCCAGCATTTCATAGAAGGCCTTTGCAGATTCCTCCATCTCATCGTCCGAATCACGAGCATCATCAAAGTCTTGCACCATGTCTTCAATCCCGGTACCATGCTCGTCGGTGCGACGACGAATCACCTCAGCTCTGGCACGTTGGTCAGACTCATCGTGAAAAGTCCACACCGTATAATTAGGCGTAAAACCCCACTTCTGCAGGTGTTTACCCATTTCAAACTCCGTCTGCTTTTTCCAGTTGTCGCAGTTGGGACAGGGGCACCATGTTTTATGCTGGCCATTTGCAAATGCGGCTCTCACAAACCCCCTGGTTTTTGTTAACCATTCATGGGTCATGTCTTTCTGACTAGGGTGACCAGTGTACATCCAAGCACGATCACTCATGTTGCCTAGCTACCTATGGGGGCACAAGAAATAAATATATAATTCATCATCTATATTCATACGCTAATCAAGTTTGTCAGTTTTATTACGTCCATGCAACCTACACGCTAATAGGTAAAGATAGGTCCTAATCCCACCCGAGTATGTGTAGACTGGGTTCGTTTTCCCATGCTCTGCTCCAGATGCGACGCAGAATTTCGACAGCACCTCCCCGCTGTTCTCCTGATACACGTCTCGGCAATAAGCAGAGAGGATGTGTACCCGGAGGACAACAGGGGAGGCACTGACGAAATTCCGCATCGGATCCGGAGCACAGCATACGGGAAAACAAACCCAATCTACACATACTCGGGCTGTCCATGGATAATGTTGGACAATTCGAAAGGATGACGGTTATAAATATGCAAAGAAATGCATATTTATAGATGTCGCCCTTTCGAATGGGAGACGCATACTGGTCACGCATACTCATGATTGAAGAAACCTATAGCTAGCAAGTTTCATCCGCACGAAGACCGGGACAGAGCAAATTAAGGGGGTAGGAGGAGAAGTCATTTGTGCTCACCAACAAACGCAAGGGCGGAGCTCGTCCAACGCACGTGGAGGTCGTCGAACAACTGCACATTGAAATTCACCCGATCAACACAAATATGATGTTTTTATAATTAACATAACTATATGACCTAACTCATAACTATGTGGGTCAGTGTCATCGGGGGTCGAAGGTCACTGGCGTCGGGGATTGGGGTCTTTTCGGTCAACAAGAGGCCGAAGAGGTGTCGGGGCTCGGGGGTTGGGGGTCAGTGGCGTCGGGGGTCGGGGTAGGGGGTCGGGGGTCGAGGGTGAGTGTTGTCGGGGGTCGGGGGTCGGGGGTCGAGGGTCAGTGGCGTCGGGGGTCGGGGGTCAGTGGCGTCGGGGGTCGGGGTAGGGGGTCGGGGGTCGAGGTTACCTATAAAACTTTCCAGGTTACCTATTTCAGGTTACCTATAAAACTTTCCAGGTTACCTATAAAACTTTCCAGGTTACCTATAACTACTTTCCAGGTTACCTATAAAAGTTTTTTTGGTGGGTTAGTTTGCATCTAAACCAAACTAGCCCATGTGTTTGGATACTTTGGGAGCTAGTTCAGCTCCAACTAGCTAAAACTAGTTTTTAAAGAATTGATTGTCTTTTTGTATTATTTAGATTGGACATGTAAAATCATATGCACTCACTAGAAATAAATAGCTAATGTTACATCACGTAGTCCATGTGAGTGTCCAAAACAACACTTATTTAGGCAGTATTATATTTAAAAAACTATTATTTATAATAATATGTTTATTTCCTTCATAGTAATTTTGGTCTACTCAATTTAGTAACTCATTCTAGAAAAAACTGAACAAACATATATACTATCATGCTTGATACTTAAATTGGGGCAGTATTTCTTTCTCTTTTCTGTCTTTAACTGTATATTACATGTACATTTATATTTATTTTTTATATATACTAGCCGTGTCCCCGATGGGCTGTTTTTGGAAAAAGCCGTATCCCGTGTCCCCGTATGCATGTCGCCGTGTCCGTGTCGCCATGTCGGTGCTTTTTAGCCTAAAACAGCACAAGGTTGTGGACGAGAAACGCCGCCTTTGCATCTACAAAGTGTACAACACATGTGTTGAAGGAACTACTTCAACGCATTGCCCTAGATATCATTCTAAAAGGCAAAGATAACACATATGGCAGCAGGAATTCAATCCAAAACTCCTGGAACACAAGATTTAGTCCAAGATCTAAGATAAGAACACCAAGTTCTGTTCAGAATAGTGGGTACAGAGTCTCCACTACAAAATTAGAGGGCTTTGTGAAACCTTCACATCTCAACTTAGCTAAAAGACCTAGAAAACATTACTTAAATAAAGGTTAAGAAAACAAATTAACATACTCCTATGACTTAAGGGCCAGCTTTCCAGAATGGAAAACAAGTATATATAAGTCAAAATGGATTTGCCTATTGATATTTTTTCTTTATTGTCCCTCTTCAATCTATTTCGTTTGACCATGTGTATCGACGACATTACAGGTAGCTCACGCAGGTCCAAACCATCGAGCGCACGGCAGGAGTGATCCATGACACGGCAGGGGACATTGGGGTTATTTTTATCTTGGGCAGTTGGGCCCGATAAATCATGTTAAAATCCCCTGCTACCTGCAAGCTGCCTCCTTGCAGTGCAGTAAATTGTGCCTTCTATCATTTGATTACTTCTACATTCATCCAGTGTTCCTTTTGTGTGTTACTCTGGTTCAAAGAGCATTAAAATTTTCCTTTAGGATACAATTGCAGTTGAGTTGCACAGGAAAGTTTCTCTAACTCGGAAGTAAAACTAATAGTTCTTGCTTCCAAATTAAATCAGAATAACAATGTTTCCTGGAGATTTAGTGCAGTTATTCTTCTAGCAAAGTGCATCTGGCACAAGATTTGGAGAACAGCAACACTTCTGAAATATGAAACACGATCTGGATTTGGTCCAGTTACTATTCTAGCAAAGTGTCTTGTTTGAAACTTATCACAAGATTGCAAAAGTAAGAATCTAATAAAGAACTACTGAGATGATAAGCCAAAACTTACTTGGGCGCAGACGGGACGGGGCAAGGACGACGCAAGCTCAGCCGGGACGGGGCAAGGACGGGCGGGGCGGCGGCGCGCAGGCGGGGCGGCGGCGGCGGCGCGCAGGCTCGGGGCGGCGGCGGCGGACGGACGGGGCGGGCGCAGACGGGGCGGGGCGCAGACGGACGGGGCGCAGACAGGCGGGGCGGCGGTGGCGCGCAGACTCGGGGGTGGCGGCGCACAGACTCGGGGGCGCGGCGCGCAGACGGGGCGGGGCGGCGGTGGCGCGCAGCCGGGACGGGGCAAGGACGACGCGCAGGCTCGACGCGCGCAGCCGGGACGGGGCAAGGACGGCGCGCAGGCTCGGGGCGGCGGCGCGCAGGCTCGGGGCGGCGGAGCGCAGGCTCGGGGCGGCGGCGCGCAGGCTCGGGGCGGCGGCGGCGCGCAGACGGGGCGGGGCGGCGGCGGCGGCGGCCGACGGGACGCGAGCTGGTACGGGACGCGAGCTGGTACGACGGGACGCGAGGTAACGTTGAAAGACTGCCTTTGCCGTCTGCCTTAGTTTGATTTGGGGTAACGTTGAGAGAGAGAGAGCGTTTGTACTGTCGATGCAAAAAAAAAACTGGGTACTAGCCTTTGCCATCTGCCTTAATTTTCTTTGCCATCTGTGGGCACACGGCAAAGAGCTGGCACCTCTTTGCCGTCTGCCTTTGGGATATTTGCCATACGTTAGCAGACGGTAAACAAAAGGCACATGGCAAATCATCTCTATGCCATCAGTCTTTTCTTTACCATCTGGCAGTTGTAAGCTGATGGCAAAGAAATTCTTTGCCAACCGTCAGCACACGGCAAAGATTAGGCACATGGCAAATTTTCTGTTTCCAGTAGTGCCTACTAGGCAACTCTTTTTCATGAGGTTGTCTACCAAACATGGAGAAATTGAACTCATGTGACACACCTTCAAAGACAACAGTGATAGTTTGCTTCTCACAATCAATATGAGCATTGATAGTATTGAGAAAAGGTCTACCAAATATGGTGGTACAAAAGCTATCTTGTGCGGTAGCAAGAACGAGGAAATCAGCAGGATATTTCGTTTTACCACACAAGACTTCAACATCCCTAACAATTCCCACAGGGGCAGATAATATCTCTTTTGGCAAGCTGAATAGTGACATCTATAGGTTCTATCTCAACAGGTGCAATCCCATCTTTCATTTCATCATATAAGGATTGAGGTATTGCACTAACACTAGCACCCACGTCACATAAACCATGATAGCAATGGTCTCCTATCTTAACAGAAACCACAGGCGTGCCAACAACAGGCCTATGTTTGTCTCTAGCGTGAGGTTTAGCAATTCTAGCAGCATCTTCACAGAAGTGAATATTATGTCCCTCAACATCATTGGATAGAAGATCTTTGATGATAGCAACGCTAGGTTCAACTCTAATTTGCTCAGGGGGTGTAGGTGTTCTAATATAGCCTCTACGTATCACAGTTGAATCTTTAGAATGATCCTCTATCCTAACAGGGAAAGGTGGTTTCTCAATGTAAGAACTTCAGAACAATAGGATCATTATAGGCAATGACTTTCTCTTCAACTGGATTGGGTTTAACTACATTGACTTCTAAAGGAGGATGATATTGAAACCACTTCTCTTTGGGGAGATCAATATGAGAAGAAAAATATTCACACAATGAAGCTACTATCTTAGAGTCAAGTCCATACTTAGCGCTAAAGTCACAAAAATTATTTGTCACAACATAGGATTTAAGGCAATCAAACGTGAAATTCATACCTGACTCCTTACCATCTTCAAGCTCCCAATATTCAGAGTTGCATTTAATTCTCTCCAATAAATTCCATTTGAAGTCAATATTTCTCTTCATAAAAGAACCGGTACAAGAAGTGTCAAGCATGGTGCGATCATCATGAGAAAGCCGAGCATAGAAGTTCTGAATGATAATTTCTGTGGAGAGCTCATGATTGGGGCATGAATATAGCATTGATTTAAGCCTCCCCCAAGCTTGAGCGATGCTTTCTCTGTCACGAGCCAAAAATTATAAATATAATTCCGATCACGATGTACTAAATGCATAGGATAAAACTTTTGATGAAATTCCAATTTCAACCGATTTTTGTCCCATGATCGAGTATCATCACATAGACTATACCATGTCAACGCCTTATCCTTCCAAGATAAAGGAAAGACCTTGTTCTTGACCTCATCCTCGGGCAAACCTGCAAGCTTAAATAAACCACAAACTTCGTCTACATAGATTAGATGCAAGTCTGGATGTGATGTTCCATCTCGTGTAAAAGGATTAGCCAGCAGTTTCTCAAGCATACCCGAAGGAAATTCAAAGAAAATATTTTCAGTAGGTGGAGCAGGTTGAGGAGAAACTCTTTGTGCTTCTGTTCGAGGTGAAGATACCCCGAACAAGCCCCTCAAAGGATTAGTATCCATAGTGACAAGTGACAACAAATTTCGGCACACTATATGAATGTTGCCTTACTAAGTTCCACTTACCAAAGGCGCTTCACTCCCCGGCAACAGCGCCAGAAAAGAGTCTTGATGACCCAAAAGTATAGGGGATCAATCGTAGTCCTTTCTATAAGTAAGAGTGTCGAACCAAACGAGGAGTAGAAGGATCTGACAAGTGGTTTTCAGCAAGGTAAAATCTGCATGCACTGAAATTGTCGGTACCAAGTGCTTGTGTGGTGAGATGATTCGTAGCAAGCAACAAGTAATAAAAGTATCAACGGTGCAGCAAAGTGGCCCAATCCCTTTTGTACAAAGTGACAAGACTGGACAAAGTCTTATAGGAGGAAAAACGCTCCCGAGGACACACGGGAATTTCTGTCATGCTAGTTTTCATCATGTTCATATGATTCGCGTTCGTTTCTTTGATAGTTTGATATGTGGGCGGACCAGCGTTTGGGTACTGCCCTTACTTGGACAAGCATCCCACTTATGATTAACCCCTCTCGCAAGCATCCGCAACTACGAAAAAGAATTAAGACAAAGTCTAACCATAGCATTAAACTAGTGGATCCAAATCAGCCCCTTACGAAGCAACGCATCAACTAGGGCTTAAGCTTCTGTCACTCTAGCAACCCATCATCTACTTACTACTTCCCAATGCCTTCCTCTAGGCCCAAATAATGGTGAAGTGTTATGTAGTCGATGTTCACATAACACCACTAGAGGAAAAAGAACATACAACATATCAAATTACTGAATGAATACCAAATTTACATGACTACTATTAGCATGACTTATCTCATGTCCTCAGGAACAAAAGTAACTACTCACAAAGCATAACCATATTAATGACCAAAGAGGTAATGAGTAGCATCAAGGATCTGAACATAAACTCTTACACCAAACAATCCAACTAGAATCAACTACAAAGAGTAATCAACACTACTAGCAACCGTACAAGTACCCATCGGAGTCGCGAGACGGAGATTGGTTACAAGAGATGAACTAGGGTTTGGAGATGAGATGGTGCTGATGAAGATGTTGACGGTGACGAGTCCCCTCCGATGAGGGGAGTGTTGGTGATGACGATGGCGACGATTTCCCCCTCCGGGAGGGAAGTTTCCCCGGTAGGATCGTCCTGCCGGAGCTCTAGATTGGTTCTGTTCAAGTTCCGCCTCGTGGCGGCCGCGAATACACGAAAAAGCTCCTCCTTGATTTTTTTCTGGACGAAGCCCTTCATATAGCAGAAGACGGGGGCCAGTTGGCCAGCAGGCTTCCCACAAGCCCCCTTGGCGCGGCTAGGGGGCGGCCGCGCCATGCAGGCTTGTGGCCACCTGCTGGTGCCCCTCTGGCGTTTCTTCGGCCCAGTATTTTTATAAATCCGGAAAAAATCCTCGTTGATTTTTACGACGTTTGGAGTTGCGCAGAATAGGTATCTCAACTTTGCTCCTTTTTCAGGCCACAATTCCAGGTGCCGGCATTCTCCCTCTTCATGTAAACTTTGCAAGATAAGAGAGAAAATGCATACGTATTGTACCGTGAAGTGAAATAATAGCCCAAGAAGCGATAAATATCAACATAAAAACATGATGCAAAATGTACGTATCAGCTAGCTCTTCGGATCCCATCCTTTATGGCTTCTTATAGATAGGCCTTGATCCGGGCATGAGCTCAATGATGAACTCGATGTCTCCGTCAGGAGGCATTCCCGGTAGCTCATCAGGAAAGACGTCTGAGTACTCACAGACTATTGGCACTCAATCGAGTTCTACCTCTGAAAGTTGTTCACCCGTGGTACTCGAGCGGGTACTAGCTCAGAGACATACTTGACTTTGACACCTTCGTCGCTTGTCATGGTAATGGACTTGTTGGCACAGTCCAAGATTCTTTGATTCTTGGCCAACCAATCCATGCCGAGAATTACTTCTAGTCCTTGCGACTTAAGCACAATGAGATCCGCTGAGAAGCTTGTCCCATTGATAACTATCCCGACGTTCCTACATCCTAGGTTGGTCCTCAATACTGCTCCCGGGGTTTGAATTTCCATTTGCCCACGAAGCAGGGTAGGTTTTAAACCACATTTTTCCTCAAATCTTTGTGTAACAAAAGAATGCGAAGCACCCCAATCAAAAAATATTGTTGCTGGGGTAGAGTTGATGAGGAACGTACCCAAAATGCAGTCCGGGTCTTCCGGCGCCTATTCTGTGGAAATATGATTAATCCGCCCCATGCTGTGATACTGCTGATTGCAGGGAGCCTGATTCCTGCCTGGTGCTCGTTGTCCTTGCTTTGGCGCATTGGGGCGCGGTGCATCGGGCTTCTTATTGGGAAACTTCATGGAATAGTGCCTAGTCTGTCCACATCCAAAACAGGTAACTTGTGCTGGAAGATTGGCCTTGACTCCACTGTTGTTGGGTGGATTGATTGCTGGCTTGGTGTTGACTTGCTGCTGAGGCTGGTAGTTCTGGCGAAATGTTGGATACTTGTACCGCTGCTGCTGATAATTGGGTCTTGCTGGAGCTGACTGGCACGAGCGTGGCTTCGGCTTACTCGGTCCTCCACTACCCATTAGCTTGCGCTTACGGGTGTCGTCCATAGCACGACGCTTGTCTTCCAACATAAGGGCCTTATTAACGAAATCGTTGAAGGTCCTGTTAGACCAAGATGCGACCCTATCCTCAATTTGGCACGAAGGCCTCGTCAGGGATAGAAGCGCATCTCGTCGTGTCGCAAGAATGGATATCGTTACAAGTACATGTACTAAAAATAAGAGATAAATACAGAGTTGGCTTACACTCGCCACAAGCTACATCAGAGTCACATCAGTACATTACATATTAATCAAGAGTAAGAGCAGAGTCCGACTACAGACGAAAATAAACGACAAAAGAAGAACAACATCCATCCTTGCTATCCCAGGCTGCCGGCCTGGAACCCATCCTAGATCGATGAAGAAGAAGAAGAAGAAGCAACTCCAAATGAACAATAAACGTGCTTGCGTCAAGTAACCTTTACCTGTACCTGCAACTGGTGTTGTAGTAATCTGTGAGCCACAGGGGACTCAGCAATCTCATTTCCAAAGGTATCAAGACTAGCAAAGCTTGATGGGTGAGGTAAGGTTAAGTGGTGAGGTTGCAGCAGCGACTAAGCATATATTTGGTGGCTAAACTTGCGAGTACCAGAAATAAGAGGGGGAAGATCTACGCATGACGGATGTGTCTACTGATGATCAAATGAATGATCCTGAGCACCTACCTACGTCAGACATAACCCCACCGTGTCCTTGATCGGAGAGAGAACTCACGAAAGAGACAGTCAAGGTTACGCACATAGTTGGCATATTTTAATTAAGTTAAATTCAAGTTATCTAGAACCAGTGTTAAACAAAGTTTCCACGTTGCCACATAACCACGGGCACGGCTTTCTGCAAGATTTAACCCTGCAAGGGTGCTCCAACTAGTCCATCACAAATTACCACAGGCCGCATAGAAATTCTCAATCACGAAGCTCGCGATCACGTCGGATTCCGTAGTGGAAAACCTCAACTCTGAGATTACCCAAAGCATCACCGGAATCCCGATGCACAAGATATCTCGTCAAAGGTAAAACTAATCCAGCAAGGCAGCCCGACGTGTCGACGTACCCGATAGGAGCCGCGTATCTCGTTCTCAGGACACGACGGATGGTACTAGCTACGAGTGCCAAACCTCGTGTTTCTTCGTGGTGGCCCCGCAGGCAGACCGTTTGGGACAAACACCATCAGCACTGGCCCCTCCTGTTTATGTAATATTACTCCTCGGGTAGCGCTAACTCCCTATGCATTTCAGTATTATCAAATTATTATGTTGGGCGAATGTAAAACCAATGTTGGGCCTTGCCAGACCAGCTTTATTCTAAAACGAATTATCAAGGGGGTCCCCATAACAACCCCAATCGTGTTAGGAGCGCTCATTTATGGAACATAACACCGGTAGCCGAAACTAAGGGGGCAAAGGTGGACCAAAACACGAGGCTAGAAAGGCCGAGCCTTCCACCTTTTACCAAGTATATAGGTGCATTCAATTAAATAGCATTTAATATGGTGATGTGACAAGGAACCCATGCTTTCACATGGAAGCATCTGCACCTGCAACTAGCAACGCTAACACAAGGTTAAGCAAGCAGTAACCTAGCCAATCAGTGGTTCGCTAGGTCGTACAGGTTGAAGGTGATCATGGCATTGTTGGGAGGCTAATATTTAACAGGTGGTAGGCAATGTGACATAATCGATAGAAACGGTAAAACTAGCATGGCAATGATAGTAATGGTATCTGGGGAAATGATCATCTTGCCTGAGATCCCGATTGGAAGAAGAATGCCTCCGTGAAGCAGACAACCGACGTAGTCGAACGAGTCCTCACATCCGACACGCTTGCGGAACTCTATGGAGACGAGGAAAACCGGACACACAAATTAACACATGGAATTCACCACACGGTGCAACAACACAAATGATGCATGAGCAGATGAATACATGCAAGTCACGGCATGGCAAATCACACAAACAAACACTACACATTAAGTGAAGTTCAATATGCAACGAGTTGCATATTGACGAAACTCCACATATGAATTATTTAGTTCACTCCCGGTTATTTACACGGCAATGTTAATGTTGTAAAACATGCAAGAGGTGAAGCGGAAATTAACCTAACTATCTAGACATTTGAAATGAGGTCGGAAATGACATATAGCATCTCCGAGACGACCTCACATGTTAATTTACAATTCTGTCGAGATCTGAATTAACACATTTAATTAGTTGGTAAACACCAAAACAAATAGGTTCACGTGATTCTATGAGTCGAGACAAGAAATCTACACATAGAGATCATCTCGAACGGAGCTACAGATCAAAAGATACAAGCACCGCAAGATATGATGACATGAATGCAATATGTGTGCAATGACGGTCACGAGCACTTCAAAAGCATAAAAACAGCAAGAGAAAAAGAAACTACACGAGATTCTAAGCATGTTTCATGTAGGACACGATCAAAACGGAGCTACGGTTCAAAAACTACGAGCAAAACAAGAAATCACTACAATATGTCAAAATCAGCCACATAGTATTTTCTACGCCCCACAACTACGAGCTACACAACTGCGGTATAAACAACCAAGGCATGACACGAAAGAGTGCAAGAAGCAGTACTACGAACAACTAACAACAACTAGCATGGCATCATTGAACACTAGGAAAAGAAGTCACAACATGGCTTCCCACACACTATCTCAGACTTGGTGAAAATTACACCTCATGAAAGTGCAGTTTTCGATCTGAAGCTATATTGACAGCAGCAAAACCTATAGCTACAGGGCTCCAAAGGGCATGAAAAGTTACAGCATGCTAGAGAGACACAAGGGGTACAACTAACTCCATTGGACCAACCTCAAAAGAGCTACAGATCAAAAGATAGGAGCAAAACAAAACAGCAACAAAATTTAACAGATTCCAGAGCTAGAAATATTTCAGCTCCTCCAAATCAGCACTATTTCTAGCAACTTGATAGCAATCAACCCACACCTAAACATTCATTCCTATTGCAACCAAAAATACCAGGGGCTAGTCTAAACACCCATGAACAACTCTCTAGTTGACAACTCCGTCAAACGACGCACGAAATAAATCCTACGGAATAAACAAAAGGGCATCACGGCAAAATATCGCGCGAACTAACTTGCTCAAAAGTTAAAACTAATTGCACAGGTTAAATGCAAGAAAATAATCTATACACGGGAAAATAAACTACCGTCAAACCATGCATGCAATAAAATACCTATGACCGCTCTAAAATGCATGGAATAATGGTCCCTAAAACATAGGCATTTTACCTAAGGCACTCGAGCAATCCGGACCGCAAGAATAACAAATACGGGACGTTCCCCTAGTGGGACAGCACGCTAAACTAGGCGTTTGGCACGTAAAACTACGTCAAATAAATATGCAAGTTGTGAAACCGTGTTCTACTCGCAAAACTACCCCAAAACCATATATTACACGTCTCAATCCGATTTACGGTTTAGAAACTACGGACGTTTTATTAATTAGATAAATCCTGGAAATTAAATAAAATCCGAAACCTAAAAAAAATCTAACGGGCCTAAACTGCCTACCGGGCCGAAGGTGGACATGCGGCATAAAACTAAAACATGCAGGGGCGAGGGAAAGAGGCAGGGCGCTCACCTCGGCCTAGGAGGCCGGCCTGGAGATGGGCCTGGGGGCAAGGGGGTCGAAGGTGGGCCGCGTGGAGCTCGAGGCCTCGGCCTCGATGGAGAAAGGGAGTTGTGCCTCACCTAGCGAGCTGGGCCGCTACGGGAGGGGCGAGCTGCTGCTGGGCCGAGGGATCTCGGGGCCTACGTCGCGGGTGGCCATCGCTGCCGCTTCGTTGTCCTGCCGGGAGCGAGGCTGTGGCGGCGCAGTGCTGGCAACGCAACAGGCGAGGCGGGGGCGAGGCGCCGGCGTGGAGGCCCCTTCCCGGTCCGGATCCGGCCGGCTAAGGGAGGGATCCACCGGATCCATGGCCGTAGGAGGGAGGGATCCACCGGCGACGGTTCCTGGTCTCGGCAGCAGCCGCTAGAGCTCGGGGCACCGGCTGCTCGCGGCGACCGTTGGAGGGCGGGGCCGGCAGGGCTCTGCCGCACGGGGAGGCGGCGCCGGCGAGGGCCTCCGGCGAGGGTGGTGCGCTAGAGACCCGCGGCCGGGATGAGCTCGGCTGGCTCGAGCACGGGGGAGCCCGGGATCACGGGGCACGGGAGCAGAACGGGCGGCGGCGCGGATCCGGGCCTGCCCGGGCCCGATCTGGGCTCGGCGGGCCCTGGCGGCGGCTGAGGGACTGGGGGGAGGAGAGAGAGGGTACGAGAGAGACTAGGGTTTGGCACGGAAATCGGTGCACGGGAGAGGGGGTTGTCTAAATTTAGCACGGGGTCTATATATAGACATATGGGGGGCTAGGTTACCCGGAATTACGTTCCGGATCCAACCGTGCGGTCGGATTCGGACGATTCCGAACGCGGGAACGGTTACGCGGCCGTGTAGAGGGGATATCCGGGGATGAGAGGGAGAACGGGCGGCGCGGCAACGAATTTGAAAACACCGACAGACGTCTGACGGTAGACCGAATACGGTGCCGCTACGGTCGACCGTTCGGGTACCAGACGGACTCCGATCGCGACGAAATTCGATAGACGGCCTAGCTATAACTAATTACGACCGCATGCCAAGTTTCACCCCAATCAGAGAAAGTTATACGCACACTTTAAAAACAAGGTTTTGATGGTGCCGCGGGCGCGTGCATGTGCGGTCGGGCTCAGAACGGAAAACGACGCGAACCAGCAACTACTAACGGATGCAAGTTTTTTGAAAACGGGCGGAAACGGGATGCCGATGCAATGCTGATGATGCGCATGATGCAATGATGATGCAACAAATTAAAATAACCACACGACGGAAACAGAATAAAGGGGAATCTTCTGGGGCGTCGGTCTCGGGCTGTCATAACTCTCCTACACTACAAGAGGATCTCGACCCGAGATCCAAGAATGAAAGGGGGGAGAGGATGAGAAAGAACAAGAGGTGAAAACTTAGTCACTTCTTTGACAAACGAGTGAAACCAATGATCCTTGAAGGTTGCAAAGAGATGAGGAATGATATGAGAAAGAAGCAAGAATTCACGAAAACTTTCGGCACACTTCGGTAGGAAAATGGGACAAAAAAATTTCGATAAGAAGGTAGAATTAGACAATATTCACAACAAACAACTAAATAGAACAAGGGAACACCATGATCTTGACAGAACAAGAAGCTAGACCCAAAAGAGCAACATCACACTGCCTCTGGAACAAGAGAATATGAAGTAACTCAAGCGGAAGAATAGAATGAAGAAAGGAATGACAACTATCATCACAATGAACTTGACAAGCACCCTTGCGAGAAGAATTAAATGAAGTTGTTGGAAAAACAACAACGAAAAGAACAAGACAGTAGTGGGCTTATGAAAATCATCTCATCCAATATGAGGTGACAACCAACCACTAAAAGAAACAAGGATTGATTGGGAGAAACAAGATATGAACAATTCTTACACCACGAGGATACATTGAGAACTTGGATTAATGACAAGCACCATGATAGCGTAATCCATAGGAAAAGCTTGAGGTGAAATCCAAACGAAGATAGCTCAATGAAGAAATCATGGGTTGAAAATATCTCATGATCATAGGATTGGTGGGTTTAATTATCTCATACTAGAAAGGAAAAACTCTTCGAGACTCCTACACTAACAAGAATGCTATAATACCACCTCAAAGGATAAAGGAAGAACAAATGCACTTGGGAATGCAAGAGAACGGATACTTGAGAAAAGAATTGATATCATGAGTCCTCCGGAAGAAGAATTCAGATTACTATGAACAAGAATAAGAATTATGTTATGCTTATCCTTCATCAAGTTTAACTGATGACAAGCAACGGAATTAGCATACAACTTATTCTTCTTGAAACGATTAAGGAGAGATATGAGCACAAACTAGAAGAAATCTTGAAAGAGGCACCGGTGAGAATTCATAATTGAATGGGAATACCAAGAATTAATGGAGATGCAAGATAACGAAGAGATCATGATCCACCTGAGAGAAGAAAACTTAAACACGGCACCGGATAATCCAGAGACAAACGAAGAGACAAGAATTGAGAAGAATTGAGGATGAAAGCTGAAAGCTGAGAACGAAGAATCTTCTAGAATGATGGCCTTTGGAGGATTGAGAAATAAAAACAACTCAGAAATGCACCGGATAGCGAGAAATGGATTCTCATTATTGGAACAAATTCAAGATGATAACACGAAGCTGAAATGATGAATCTCCAAGAGAATGGACCAAGATTTGATAGAAACACTCCTTCAAATTTTGCAAACTGAGAATGATGACGAGAAACAACACCAAGAATACTGAGACACTCTGGAATAATGAAAAATGCAAGGTTGGCCAAATATGAGAATTAACTCAAATAGATCTTGAAGAAGGGATATGACTGATGAAATTTATACTTACGTCATAGTTGAAATAATTAGAGAACTCCGGGAAAAGATTAAAAGACCCAGGAAAGATCCTGGGAAAACTTGTGGGTTATGGGCCCACTCAAAGAAACCACCGTTGAAAGGATTGAAAGAAATATTGAATGCACCGGAACAAATGAAAACTACATGAGGTTGAGAATCTCGAAATACTTAAGGCATTGAAAACAAGAAACTACAGAAATATCTTGAACACTTCGGATAGGAAGAGAGAGGAATTTATAACAAGATAGGCTGAAAGAATTCCCAACATAGGAAAGAATTTAATGTTTGAAATGGATATGATGACCCTGGATACTGAATTAAATTCACCGGAAAAGATGACAAGAATGAACAAATATGACACGAATCTCCTGAGAATCTTCACGATGAGTCACCGGTTATGAAAGGAAGACGAGATAGCAGAAGCATCACTGGAATGAAATGCACTTGGATGAAATCCAATCACTGAAGAAAAACGGCGGGAGGGCGGGGAAAACAAAGACAACTTGGGACGGATGAGATGAACTCCGGAATAAAAGAGAGAATGATCTTGCAAAATTAGATAAGATTGAATTCAGTTGAAGAGAAGCACACTGGTTGAATGGAATTGATACGATGACCCCGGTTGAAAGGAATTGATAAGACAATTGATAGAGCAAAAGAATTAATACTCTCATCAAAATATGAGAACACCACTTAGGAAAGATCTGAAATCACCACTTGACATCGAAGCAACTTGAATTACCATATTCCAACAAACAAAGGGGTGTGGCTTACGAAACAAGCCAGAACAAACTCATGAGAAAGATTTCGTCCGATATTTTCGTGGATAGGAATCCACTAGCTGTCGAAGCACAACCTAACATCATGTATTTGTTGGAAGATTGTCCTATAAGCAACTACTTGAATTCCCACCTATGAATTCCCGAAATATCTGGTCATGCAATCTGGTACACGGATACAAGGATTAATGTCACACAACTCCTATACTAATCCGTCACCTGTATCACATCCGTCAACACACAACCAGAATCTTGGACCTTCATCTACAACAGACCCTCGTGATCACAACGATACAAAGTATGGCAGTACTCCCGAACAATCTGCACCAGTACTGGGGACATCGGGGTTATCTCGCCACTACTAGTATTGAAGCAATTACGAACATCCTTCGTTCTGAGATACTAAAATATCTGAATGATAACGATGTGCTCAAGAATCCCCTGGAGCTCAACTCCCCTGAAACTCAAAAAAGATAGGAGGCACCAAGACAGAACTCCGTCACATCGGCATCATATAGATTCCAGAAATATCCGCGTGATCCTACTAAAATTTTAGGTGAGAAGAGGAGTAGAATTAAATTATTACGTCAAGATTCCTCACAAGAGCATAAAAGAGGAGAAAAAAGAATCCTACTCTCCAATATATAACTAGGGTCAAAGCAGTTTTTTCACTAGACTCGACTCGGCCAAGTTCGATCAAACAAGGGGGCTCCTAGGACGGTACTTCTCTGATACCAACTTGTCAGACCAAGATGCGACCCTATCCTCAATTTGGCACGAAGGCCTCGTCAGGGATAGAAGCGCATCTCATCGTGTCGCAAGAATGGATATTGTTACAAGTACATGTACTGAAAAGAACTGATAAATACAGAGTTGGCTTACACTCGCCACAAGCTACAGCAGAGTCGCATCAGTACATTACATATTACTCAAGAGTAAGAGCAGAGTCCGACTACAGACGAAAATAAACGACAAAAGAAGAACGACGTCCATCCTTGCTATCCCAGGCTGCCGGCCTGGAACCCATGCTAGATCGATGAAGAAGAAGAAGCAGAAGCAACTCCAAATGAACAATCAACGCGCTCGCGTCAAGTAACCTTTACCTGTACCTGAACTGGTGTTGTAGTAATCTGTGAGCCACAGGGGACTCAACAATCTCATTTTCAAAGGTATCAAGACTAGCAAAGCTTGATGGGTGAGGTAAGGTTAAGTGGTGAGGTTGCAGCAGCGACTAAGCATATATTTGGTGGCTAAACTTGCGAGTACAAGAAATAAGAGGGGGAAGATCTACGCATAACGGACGTGTCTACTGATGATCAAATGAATGATCCTGAGCACCTACCTACGTCAGACATAACCCCACTATGTCCTCGATCGGAGAGAGAACTCACGAAAGAGACAGTCACGGTTACGCACACAGTTGGCATATTTTAATTAAGTTAACTTCAAGTTATCTAGAACCAGTGTTAAACAAAGTTTCCACGTTGCCACATAACCGCGGGCACGGCTTTCCGAAAGATTTAACCCTGCAGGCGTGCTCCAACTAGTCAAAGGTAAAAACTAATCCAGCAAGGCCGCCCGATGTGTCGACGTACCCGATAGGAGCCGCGTATCTCGTTCACAGGACACGACGGATGGAACTAGCTACGAGTGCCAAACCTTGAGTTTCCTCGCGGTGGCCCCGCAGGCAGACCGTTTGGGACCAACACCATCAGCACTGGCCCCTCCTGTTTATGTAAAATTACTCCTCGGGTAGCGCTAACTCCCTATGCATTTCAGTATTATCAAATTATTATGTTGGGCGAATGTAAAACCAATGATGGGCCTTGCCAGACCAGCTTTAATCTAAGATGAATTATCAAGGGGGTCCCCATAACAACCCCGATCGTGTTAGGAGCGCTCATTTATGGAACATAACACCGGTAGCCGAAACTAAGGGGGCAAAGGTGGAACAAAACACCAGGCTAGAAAGGCCGAGCCTTCCACCATTTACCAAGTATATAGTTGCATTAAATTAAATAGCATTTAATATGGTGATATGACAAGGAACCCATGCTTTCACATGGAAGCATCTGCACCTGCAACTAGCAATGCTAACACAAGGTTAAGCAAGCAGTAACTTAGCCAATCAGTGGTTTGCTAGGTCGTACAGGTTCAAGGTGATCATGGCATTGTTGAGAGGCTAATATTTAAAAGGTGGTAGGCAACGTGACATAATCGATAGAAACGGTAAAACTAGCATGGAAATGATGGTAATGGTATCTGGGAAATGATCATCTTGCCTGAGATCCCGCTTGGAAGAAGAATGCCTCCGTGAAGCAGACGAACCGACGTAGTCGAACGAGTCCTCATATCCGACAAGCTTGCGGAACTCTATCAAGACGGGGAAAACTAGAAACACAAATTAACACACGGAATTCACCACACGGTACAACAACACAAATGATGCATGAGCAGATGAATACATGCAAGTCACGGCATGGCAAATCACACAAACAAACACTACACATTAAGTGAAGTTCAATATGCAACGAGTTGCATATTGACGAAACTCCACATATGACTTATTTAGTTCACTCCCGGTTATTTACACGGCAATGTTAATGTTGTCAAACATGCAAGAGGTGAAGCGGAAATTAACCTACCTATCTAGACATTTTAAATGAGGTCGGAAATGATATATAGCATCTCCGAGACGACCTCACATGTTAATTTACAATTCTGTCCAGATCTGAATTAACACAATTAATTAGTTGGTAAACACCAAAACAAATAGGTTCACGTGATTCTACTTGTCGAGACAAGCAATCTACACATAGAGATCATCTCCAACGGAGCTACAGATCAAAAGATACAAGCACCGCAAGAAATGATGGCATGAATGCAATATGTGTGCAACGACGGTCACGAGCACTTCAAAAGCATACAAACAGCAAGAGAAAAAGAAACTACACGAGATTCTAAGCAAGTTTCATGTAGGACACGATCAAAACGGAGCTACGGTTCAAAAACTACGAGCAAAACAAGAAATCACTACAATCTGTCAAAATCAGCCACATAGTATTTTCTACGCCCCACAACTACGAGCTACACAACTGCGATATAATCAACCAAGGCATGACACGAAAGAGGGCAAGAAGCACTACTACGAACAACTAACAACAACTAGCATGGCATCATTGTGCACTAGGAAAAGAAGTCACAAAATGGGTTCCCACACACTATTTCGGACTTGGTGAAAATTACACCTCATGAAAGTGCAGTTTTCGATCTGAAGCTATATTGAAAATAGCAAAACCTATAGCTACAGGGCTCCAAAGGTCATGAAAATTTACAGCATGCTAGAGAAACACAAGGGGTACAACTAACTCCAATGGACCAACCTCAAAAGAGCTACAGATCAAAAGATAGGAGCAAAAAAGAACAACAACAAAATTTAACAGATTCCAGACTTAGAAATATTTCAGCTCCTCCAAATTAGCACTATTTCTAGCAACTTGAGAGCAATCAAACCACACCTAAACATGCATTCCTATTGCAACCTAAAATGCCAGGGGCTATTCTAAACACCCAAGAACAACTCTCTAGTTGACAACTCCGTCAAACGACGCACGGAATAAATCCTACGAAATAAACAAATGGGCATCACGGCAAAATATCGCGCGAACTAACTTGATTAAAAGTTAAAACTAATTGCACAGAAAAATCCATGGGATTTTCTACCCCGAAAACATATAAAATATGTAGGGTTGCACAACAAAATAATGCGACACGTTAAATGCGAGAAAATAATCTATACACGGGAAAATAAACTACCGACAAACCATGCATGCAAAAAAATACCTATGACCGCTCTAAAATGCATGGAATAATGGTTCCTAAGACATAGGCATTTTACCTAAGGCACTCGAGCAATCCGGACCGCAAGAATAACAAATACGGGACGTTCCCCTATTGGGTCAGCACGCTAAACTAGGCGTTTGGCACGTAAAACTACGTAAAATAAATATGCAAGTTGTGAAATCGTGTTTTACTTGCAAAACTACCCAAAAACCATATATTACACGTCTCGATCCGATTTATGGTTTAGAAACTACGGACGTCTTATTAATTAGCTAAATCCTGGAAATTAAATAAAATCCGAAACCTAAAAAAAATCTAACGGGCCTAAACTGCCTACCGGGCCGAAACTGGACATGCGGCATAAAACTAAAACACGCTGGGGCGAGGGAAAGAGGCAGGGCGCTCACCTCGGCCTAAGAGGCCAGCCTGGAGATGGGCCTGGGGCAAGGCGGTCGAAGGTGGGCCGCGGTGGAGCTCGAGGCCTCGGCTTCGGTGGAGAACGGGAGCTGTGCCTCGCCTAGCCAGCTGGGCCGCTACGGGAGGGGCGAGCTGCTGCTGGGACGAGGGATCTCGGGGCCCAGGTCGCGGGTGGCCATCGCTGCCCCTTCGTCGTCCTCCCGGTAGCGAGGCTGTGGCGGCGCAGTGCTCGTGACGCAGCAGGCGAGGCGGGGGCGAGGCGCCGGCGTGGAGGCCCCTTCCCGGTCCGGATCCGGCCGGCAAAGGGAGGGATCTAGCGGATCCTAGCCGGAGGAGGGAGCGATCCACCGGCGACGGTTCCTGGTCTCGGCAGCAGCCGCTAGAGCTCGGGGCACGGGCTGCTCGCGGCGATCGTCGGAGGGTGGGGCCGGCAGGGCTCTGCCGCACGGGGAGGCGGCACCGGCGAGGGACTCCAGTGAGGGTGGTGCGCCAGCGACCGGTGGCCGGGATGAGCTCGGCTGGCTCGAGCACGGGGGAGCCCGGGATCACAGGGCACGGGAGCAGAACCGGCGGCGGCACGGATCCGGGCCTGCCCGGGCCCGATCTGGGCTCGGCGGGCCCTCGCGGCGGCTGAGGGACTGTGGGGAGGAGAGAGAGGGTGCGTGAGAGACTAGGGTTTGGCACGTAAATCGATGCACGGGAGAGGGGGTTGTCTAAATTTAGCATGGGGTCTATATATAGACATATGGGGGGGCTAGGTTACCCGGAATTTCGTTCTGGATCCAACCGTGCGGTCCGATTCGGACGATTCCGAACGCGGGAACGGTTATGCGGCCGTGTAGAGGGGATATCCGGGGACGAGAGGGAGAACGGGCGGCGCGGCAACGAATTTTAAAACACCGACACACGTCCGACGGTAGACCGAATACGGTGCCGCTACGGTCGACCGTTCGGGTACCAGACGGACTCCGATCGCGACGAAATTCGACAGGCGGCCTAGCTATAACTAATTACGACCACGTGCCGAGTTTGACCCCGATCAGAGAAAGTTTTACACACACTTTAAAAACAGGGTTTCGACGGTGCCGCGGGCGTGTGCATGTGCGGTCGGGCTCAGAACAGACAACGACGCGAACCGGCAACTACTAACGGATGCAAGTTTTTAGAAAACGGGTGGCAACGGGATGCCGATGCAATGTTGATGATGCGCATGATGCGATGATGATGCAAAAAATTAAAATAACCACACGACGGAAACAGAATAAAGGGGAATCTTGTGGGGCGTCGGTCTCGGGCTGTTAGAGGTCCGGCATTCACAAACAACCAGCTGATACTGGAGTGACTACTCCAGTTCTTCCATAAAGTGTTCCACTTTGTCGGCCTCAGTGTTGACGTCTTCAGGTGCGTATCTTGACACGAGGTTGAACTTCTGCAAATACTCCTTAACGGATCCACTGCCTTGCCTTAAGGCTCGGAATTCCTGCTTCTTAATGGTCATAATTCCAGGGGGAATGTGAGCAGTGCGGAATCCATCTTTGAACACAGCCCAAGTGATGACTTGCCCTGCTCTTATCATCTGAAATCCATACCACCAAGCTCTGGTTGTGCCACCGAGACAGTGAGAAGCATAGAGGACCTTCTCATGATCATCAGTGCATTTGACCAGCGCAAGGAGGTCTTTGATAGTACGAATCCAGTATCCGACATCCAATGCTTCAGTTGTCTCCGTGAATATGGGTGGTGTAGTTCGCATGAACTCAGAGAGAGTAGAGCGACCATTGCTATTCCCGTGCTGCGGTGGGTTGTTCACCAAGGTTTGAGCCAGCTGCTCAATAGCGGCATTGTTGGCTGGACGTTCCTCTCGAAGAGCATGAATGAACTGAGCCATAGTCAAGCTTTCGGGAGGAGGCGGTGGCGGTGGAACGTCGTCTTGCTGCTCGTGGTGATCTCCAGCTTGAGCTTCCCCTCCGGCTCCCTGCTACTGTTTTGAGGAGGTAGAGCATGGGTTGCCGAAGGTGCTATTGCGAGTTGCATTCACCATCCTGTCAGGGAGTAGACAGGTCAATTAGCCGCACTGGCTAAATCATAAGGGATGATGCTCTAGTAAAGAGGGGGTCGGGTGCTGTGCTAGTGTGAAATTTTTAAGCCAAATGTTTTTGGAAAGCTAATGCATTAGTTTAAAACAAGCGATGTAGTCGCTCACAAGCTGCCTTAGGCAGAATGCGACTTGCATCCAACATGCTAACACAACACTCATGGTTCACTGAACCGATACATGAACTCCTACGCTCTGGGAGTAACTCCTAATTACATATGCTACTAATGCTAAGTGGAAGACTATGCGGTCTCATAAGCGGGTTATGTGGGATCTTCGTCTTCATCTTCATCTTCATCTTCATCAGTGCTTCCCTTCTTTGAAGGAGTAGGAGAAGTAAGCGGACAATCACGGCGTCTCTTGGTTAGTGAGGTAGCAAAGAGTTCGGTGTATTCCTCCGCGGTCAGGCGATGACTCTGGAGAGGAGTGGCCTGAAGCGGTGGTATTCCTCCTCGGAAAGCTAAGCCAGGTGGTCCTTCTGGTGCTCCTTCCTTTGTCACCTTCACTACAAGGAATATGCTAATACACGACGCTATTTTTTCGTCGCTACATCGTCACGGTTTTTAATTTACGACGATCTCACGACGAAAAACCAAGCGTAAAAAACGGAGCGTCAGAAATGAACAACAGCGATGTTTTGATCAAAATCGTCGTAACTTTTACGATGATTCCTGGATTGTCGTAACCATTACGACGATCCTAAATCGTTGTTGGCAATCAAACTCAGTCCTACATGGCAGTCCTACGTGACAAAATTACGACGAAATCAAAACGTCATGGTTGAAATCAGCCCAACCCATTTCAATTGATCACATGGGCTGGTTTTATTTTTTTGAATTTTTTCTTACTGGGCCTTAGCGTATTTATAGTCACTTTAGCAAAAAATATTGAATTTTTTTATCATTATAATTTGGGCCCTGGCCTTTTAATGCCCAAATACATTTGGTCTAGTTTCAATTTTGGCCTTTTTTAATTTTGAATTCACCAACTTTTTCTTTTTTCTTTTATGCTATTAATGGATCTATAAATAACAGATCATACAACTTTGAAGCCCATACACATAAATACGAAGCATCTCTAAATGACAGCACACACCACAAAATTTGAAGCACATTACAAGATCTGATAATATAGCCAAAACCTGTAGCACAACCAAAATCTGCTACGAAACCTGTAGCACAATCTGATACAAAATTACAGAAACAAGTGTACAAAATCTGCTATCAAACTAAGTGCTATCACAAAATCTGCTATCAAACCAAGTGCTATCACAAAATCTGTTATCAAGTGCACAAAAACTGCTACCAAAATCTATTTTGCTTGATGAGTGATGCTTAGTCAGAACTTTCGCAACAACTGAAAAAAAAGACTTCCGCTCTTCTCCTTCTTGTACAGGACTAGTCATCTTCTCTTCCATCTCAATCTGAAAGATAATGGATGCATTGAGAAATGACCATACCATAACATGAAGTTGAAATAGAATAAACAATGCATATGCATTTTTCAGTAGAAAATTACTGGAACAATTGATGGAAAAGTGCAGACAAAGTTCTAACAATGACATGTCTACAACGAAAGAAGACAAGCAGAGTGTTGTAATTCTAATGCAGCAATAAAACAAACTGAATACAGATATTCAGCAACTTTGCATAACCAACAAATCTACCATCTATTATATACTTAAAATGATAGAAAACGGACGATTATGATTTAAAAATTTAAAGACTAAGATATATCAGTGGTCAAGATTAAGAAAAGACGCATATATGTTCTATTGCACGTGCATATATTAGAAAAAGAACACATATACTATTTGCATATACAAGCTAAGACTGGTCCGTACCCGATGCAAATTCAGATTCAAAATAGGTATGTACATGTGTAGATGAGACGTGTACTACTTGGCTATGGAAAACAAGAATACACAAACCCAAATGGTGTATATAAAAGTAAGGAATATGCAAACAGTTGCCGTCTAGGATTCAAACATTCTCACTACTCACCACTACGTAAGCACACCATTCCACCATTGATGAATATTTTATTAAGAGTCAAGCGCACCTACAGAACGTACATGATGAGCTCTTTTTGTTGACACGTATAAATTAGATGGTCAATATTAAATACCAATATATGGTTGTATAGTAGCAACGACAGATAAACCGGAAGAAGTCCGAAAAGAGAAAGTGAAACCCTAGCATGCATGAGTTGGAGTCGAATGCACACAAACAAAATAGAACTGATGAAAATATAAATAAAGTAAATTATTTATTTTGAAATATATATTATGCAATGTAAAAAATGTAAAATATAGTAGCAGGTCTTAAATTATTCACATGCATGCTATAGGCACATGTGTGACATGCATGCACTAGTTCTCGTGTTATAACAAACCATGCCGATATGGATACTTCCAAGATTCTAGCAAAATATTCAAAAAGGTGAATATTATTTGTTAGATTTATAAGTAAATTAAACAAAAAGGTTCTAATAGAATAAATTTTAACATAAAATAAACTGCTTATCAATTTAGTGACAAGGCACTGTAAGTCATTCCATGACTTGGTTTATCAACATGCACTGTATACTTAAATGCGTCAACATGTGTCGATGGGTTCGCTCAAAAAGGAAAATGCATCGACATGAGTATAAGAAGATTGAGTATGCTTTAATTGATGGTCATTAATGGTGTTCATAGCTTACAGCTAAAAACGACAATGAAATAGTACAACAATATTCAAGTATCAAATGGGTATAACCATCCATGAAACAGGGCAAGAAGTGTGGCGTATCGATTTCAAGGATGCATCGTAATTTTAAAATGAGTAGGCTATAACTATAACTACACATAAATTGTGCCAAGTGTGAAATAAGATGCATGATTTCAATTCGTACATACATGGACTGCTTGACAAATTACAACACTGAGATCATTTGTGAGACAAAATTCTTTGAAACACAAGCACCAATCCTATACAAGCCACTACCCCTAACAATACCTGGAATATCAAGTACATACCCCATGTTGCAATCAGTATCTTGAGAGTAAAGTTCACCGACATGCTACATATCAGTCACGAGTGACAAGATAGACTGAAGCTAAAATTCGGGAAATGGTATGCAAGTGCAGACTTGGAATTTACGTTATTTGGTGCATCGTCTGTATTTACCTGAAAGAACACATTGCAGGTTGTCGAAAATGATCGAAACAGAAAGAAGTGGCATCATTCTCGCAATGTATTCAACCACCTCCTTCTCGTTGATGTACGCATACCCCCACAGATTGCGCCCCGAGAGCATAATAAGTCCTAACAACACACCCGCCACGAGACCCAGAACCATCGTCACACGAGTAGCCAGACTGGTAGCTTTAGGTCGCCCAGTACCAATCTCGTTTGAAACACGGATGCTACAATGACAAGATACACGGTTTCATTGCCACAGTGACTGTACGATAAAGTTGTAGTGCACTAGAAGCATGGCAAAAGGTTTACGAGTCTTGAGTTGTTCGGTCGTACCTTATGGCTGCCCCAAGCCCGAAGGGCATCATGAATGTTAATGCCGTTGTGTTTAAGCTGCAAGAAGTTCCACATTTCGCATCAGAAAAGTTCATACAGAATGTGAAATACTCCATGGAAATTGCAACTCACCAAATGGACAACACCGATGCCTCCAACTTAGGATTTGCGAGAAGTCCGAAGAGAAGTACCAGTAGCACAAACGACCACCACTCTAAGCTGGGTAGATGTAGGATCAGATTTAGTCCAAGATGGAACGCGATAAAAAACGTAACTGCAAAAACTGAAACTCACAAAACCATGAGCGCGGATGGCACGACAAGCTTCATGAAGCTAAGGATGTCGTGAAACGCCTCCTTTGAGAGCCATGTCCAGGTGCTCTTGTAGGATGGAGAGACACTGATGCAGAGAGCCAAGATCGAGACATTGGCCAGGTATGAGCTTATCTGCTGATGTCAGCAGAAAGTCGTCTCCAAGAACAAGCGGGCGGGACGAACCAAGCAGCAGCAGATCTAGCACATCTACATGAAAACAAACAAACAAACAAACAAGAGGATACCGAGTCAAATAAGAGGATACAAGAGTATAACATTAACATCCGAATAGGTAGAGTGTAAACAGATAAGTGGCATACTCGTGGGAAGGACCGGTATAAGTGGCTGATTAATGTTGAGGAGCTGAACAAGCAAGATGATCTCTTCACAGTCGGTTGCCAGAAATAGCTTGAGGACTTTCTCTGTCAGCTTACCAGCACTAAGGGTTCTCTGCCATTAAACAATCGTCACCCGTGAGTCGTCAAAGATCTAACAACACGATACTTACGAAAGATTACAAGAGTGTAGTGCAGGTGATCAATGTTTTAGTTCATGCTCAACCTGAGCATCAGAACAGACTTTAAATAAGAAAATAATCAATATCCCTAATGGTTTTTATATCCGTGGACTACAATTGTTGGTTAGACGCTGGATAGGTTTCGGCTCATCCTCTCATGAGCATTCTGGAGCAGAAGAGGTGCTGCTCAAGCAGCGGGAGCATCGGGTTTTTTATGTGATGATGGAACATCACGAACGATCGTTTATTCGTTGAACTCTTGTGCAATTTGGACTGAATGTGCTGAGACGGATGGCCTAACTACTACTAGTACAGTGTTATCATCATTAGAGTTGCAGTGTAGAGTGAGTGAGTGAGGCAGCTCGCTCACCGAGGTAGAATGTCTTAGGCGTACTCGGCGCATACCTCGCCGCAGCGGTCGTAAGCTTCGCCGAGGAGGCCCCATCCGAGCTCGGCGTCGCTCTCCTGCTCCAGCTGCTTGTCGCCCCACCGGCGGCGCCGGCCGTCTCGGCCTCCCGTGCCACGCCGCCCTTGCAGGTCCTCCACTATCATTCTGCTAACACGGTACACATCACAGAATTCCCACACTTGCTAATAGGATATCCAGCCTCTGAGAGAAAAATACTGCCGATGTGCAGATAAGAGGTGCAGATGTGTAGTCTATTTTGCTAGTAGGCTACTATGATAAGAGGTGCAGATGTGTATTTAGAACCGTTACGTCGGAGTGATTTTGTTAATATACCTACCAAATAAAAATACTGCAGGCTGCAACAACTTGTTCCCCGAATCCAATTTTAAAAGGGGAACGATCTTTGCATCGACGCAGCCAACCCTAGGACCATGCATTCGTCTCATGCAAAAGAAGGTACTACGGTAGTGAGGCGACAGAACTCGTAATCTCATAGCTCGCGTCAGGAATCAGAACTGGTTCTTCAGGACCGATAATAATCTCACAGCAGGCCTCAATTCGCCCCTGACATGAAGGTAAACAAGGGACGAACAATGCCATGAATCATTCAATGCGTGAATCTAGCAAAGAAAACCATGCGTCCCCAATTCGGTGACAATCCAATCCACCCCCGCCGCAAATCTCACGTGTCTGGGCACGGAAAGTGGCCACCGGGATCGGCGCCCATGCAGAAACCCTAAGCGATTAGCACGAAGAACATCGGTCGGGGCAGACGGCACGGTACCTTTGCTCCCAGCGGGGAGGAGGAGGGATGGCGGAGGGGCGGGCGGTTGGGGGAGTGGCGAGGAGGAGTGTGTGCGTGCGTTGATGTGTGATGGGGAGAGATCAGGTGCTACGGTCAAATAAACGCGGCGGGTTGTGCGGCAAAGCGTGGCATGGCAGTGCCTCCCTCCGATGGAGTCGAGTGAGCAGTGCGCCTGCCGAAGCAGCACCTCGTACACCGCCTCCTCCATCGCCGTCTGTGCCGCCATCAGGCTCGCCCTCGATGCCCCCGCGCCGCCCCTCCTCCACGCCACGGCAGGGAGCAGCAGCCCGGGCTGGCCGCCCCGCTGGGCCTGGTCGGCCGGGTGGAGGAAGGCTGCGCGTGCGTGCGCCTGCAGGACGTGGACACAGGGGAGGATCCCGCCATTCGACTCGCCGCAGTGGTCCGGCAGTGCTCGCTAGTTCCGATGTGTGGATTGGTTTTGGTGGGATCTTCTTGTGGTAAGGAGGAAGGCAGAGGCAGAGGGATCTGCCCATCTAGATCGGGACAGAGAGGGAGGCGGCGGCTAGGGTTCGTGCAAGACGAAGGCAAAGGAGGGCTGTGGTGGGTTGGGTGGGGTTCGTGCTTGAGGGAGAGGGCTTTGCTGTGGTGGGATGGATGGACGGATGGATGAATGTATGGATGGATGGATGGCCGGATGTTTGCCATGTGAGCGATCCATGTCACAACTTATTCCACCAATCAGACTTAAGCTTGTGCAATTTCCTTTTTTTCTTTTTTGTTTCTCTTTTACTTTTCATCCTCTTATTCAGGGTAAACATACAATATATTACCCTCTTACAGTTTGTCAAATTGACCAATATTATGCACATGTGTGTATCTTGGGATGAAAAAATGTTGATTTGGGGGGTTTCATTTTCTTCATAAAGTGATATTCTGAACAGAAAAGGAAAATGAATATTGCAGAACTATTTTTGAACTATGGAAGGAAGAGTTTTCACATATTTGAGGAATATATGATCCAAATTATTTATGAGAATTTTTCGAGAATTTTTGGACCGATAGAATAATAGGTTGCTTCACAAATTAGGATAAGGTGGGATAGAATGGACCCACGAGTGACATGTCAACGTAGTTAGAACATGTTACGACATTTTTATACTCGTCGTAAAAGTTATGACGATCTCATCTTATGCGGTTACGACGTTTTCGACTCACATCGTCGTAATTTATATGTATATTTGATCCCCTCAAATGGTTTATGACGACCTCGGATGAAATCGTCATAGATTTATGATGAATTCATCAACGACATCTTAAAAAATGTCATGTATGAGCATATTTCTTGTAGTGCTTGCGGTTCTTCGATTTGTCCATGCGAAGCAGATCCTTGACTTGGTGCAGCTCTTGGCGAATCTTTTTTGACTCTTTGATCAAAAGGTGCATCAAAGTGTCGGAGGAGAGATTGAAGTAGGTTTGAAACCTCAGTGGCGTCCCGTCCTTGGAAGATGGGTTGAGTGTCCAACTCCCGTCTATCCCATTTCTTAACTAAGGGTAGGTGACGAGTAGCTGGCTCGTCAGCCATCTCGGGAAGGATGTCGCAGAGTCGCACGAGCGCCTCTCGTGCTGCGGTCTCCACTACCAACATCAGATCCTCCATCTGTGGTGCTTCAAAGAACCAACTAGTCGGGGAGTCATTAGCCTTCACTATCACGTCCAAGTGATATTCCTTAGTGTCGGTGTTGACCCAGAGCTCGTGGTAGAGCAAGATGGGCGTGCGGCGAATTATCACTTCTCGAGGCTATCACTCAAAAGTAGAGGAAAGCCCGTCTCCAGAAGCATCTCAGGTATGGCGGCCATCTACAAGATGTAGAGGAGAGTGTTAGAAGTTTTAGTGGGTGCAGAATCTCAGGTTAAAGTCTATGTGCACTAGTCGTCTTGGCTATCGTCCAAGCTACCAAAGGCTTCCTATAGTCAGGATGGCTCTGATACCAGCTCTGTGGGGACCTCGACTTACAAGTCGAGATTTCCGAATGATCGTGCTGAGTGAATCCAGAGATCAATGCTCACCGAACACACGGATACTGAATAATAAGAGTCTTACATCCGAGTACCGACTTATTACATCACATGAACCAATGGTCAAGTTCACAAGGTTGGGCATAAGGCCAAATCATACTAATACAACTAATAGCGGAAATCATAGGGGCTAAGCGGGTGCCCATACCATCAAGCCTACACCAACACACATTCTCCCTCAGAAGCGCTCTAGTTCGCAGGGGCGTGATACGTCTCCAACGTATCTATAATTTTTTATGGTTCCATGCTAATATCTTGTCAACTTTGGATGTTTTGTATGCATGAACATGCTATTTTATATCTTTTTTGGGACTAACCTATTAACTCAGTGCCAAGTGCTAGTTTCTATTTTTTCCGTGTTTTTGACCTTTTTCAGAGAAGAATATTAAACGGAGTCCAAACGGAATAAAACTTGCGGAATGATTTTTTCCATGACAGAAGATACGCATGGGCTTGAGAACCAAGGCAAAGGACCCCCGGGGAGGTCACAAGCCCCCTAGCCGCGGCCTGCGGGGCACGCCTAGCAGGCTTGTGGGCCCCCCGTGGCTCCTTTGCCCTACTTCTACCGCCTATAAATTCTCTAAAAATCAAAAACCACCAGAGAGAGCCACGAAAATACTTTTCCGCCGCCGCAAGCTTCTGCCTCCGCAAGATCCCATCTAGGGACCGTTCTGCTGCCCTGCCGGAGGGGGGATTCGGACACGGAGCGCTTCTTCATGAACACCATTGCCTCTCCGATGATGCGTGAGTAGTTGACCACAGACCTTCAGGTCCATAGCTAGTCGCTAGATGGCTTCTTTTCTCTCTTGGATCTTCAATACAAAGTTCTCCATGATCTTCATGGAGATCTATCCGATGTAACCTTCTTTTGCGGTGTGTTTGTTGAGATCCGATGAATTGTGGATTTATTATCAGATTATCTATGAATGTTATTAGAGTCTCCTCTGATCTCTTATAGGCATGATTTTGTATCCTTGTAATTCTCTTCGAGTTGTGGGTTTCGTTTGGCCAACTTGATCTATAATTCTTGCAATGGGAGAAGCGCTTGGTTTTTGTCTCATACCGTGTGGTGTCCTCGCCTAGTGACACAAGGGGTAGAGAGGCACACATCATGTTGTTGCCATCAATGGTAAAAAGATGGGGTTTATATCTATTGCATGAATTTATCCCTCTACATCATGTCATCTTGTTAAGGCGTTACGTTGTTTTTTTATGAACTCAATACACTAGATGCATGCTGGGTAGCGGTCGATGTGTGGAGTAATAGTAGTAGATGCGGACAGTATTGGTCTACTTGTCTCGGACGTAATGCCTATATGTATGATCATTGCCTTAGATATCATCAAGACTTTGCACGATTCTATCAATTGCTCGACAGTAATTCGTTCACCCACCATAATACTTGCTATCATGAGAGAAGCCTCTAGTGAACACTATGGACCCCGGGTCTACTTCACATCATATTTTCAGATCTACACTTTTACTTTGTTGCACTTTCCACATTCAGATCTCACCTTGCAAATAATCGTGAAGGGATTGACAACCCCTTTATAGCGTTGGGTGCAAGTTTGTTTTTGCGCAGGTACATTGGTGCCTCATCTTGATACTCCTACTGGATTGATACCTTGGTTCTCAAACTGAGGGAAATACTTACTGCTACTGTGCTGCATCACCCTTTCCTCTTCAAGGGAAAAACCAACGCAAGCTCAAGAGGTAGCAAGAAGAATTTATGGCGCCATTGCCGGGGAGGATAAAGTCAAGAATAGTCTCCCGTCAACGTGCCAATTTCTGGCGCGTTGCCGGGGAGTATTCAAAGTGAAGCATATCCAAGTAAATATCGCAAACTCATCTCTTGCATTTACATTATTTGCCTTCTGCCTCTCGTTTTCCTTTCCCCCAGTTCTGAAAAAAAAAATTACAAAAATATTTGCCTTTTTCGTTCGCCCTTTTCTTTCTCTTGCTTTCTGTTCGCTTGTGTGCTTGTCTGCTTACTGAGTCACCATGACTGAAAACACCAAATTGTGTGACTTCCCAAATACTAATAACAATGATTTTATTAGTACTCCGATTGCTCCTGCCACTAGTGTGGAATCATATGAAATCAATGCTGCCTTGCTGAATCTTGTTATGAAAGAGCAATTTTCCGGCCTTCCTAGTGAAGATGCCGCATCCCATCTTAATACCTTCATTGAGTTATGCGATATGCAAAAGAAGAAAGATGTGGATAATGATGTGATTAAATTGAAGCTATTTCCGTTCTCATTACGAGATCGAGTAAAAACTTGGTTTTCATCTTTGCCCAAAAATAGTATTGATCCTTGGAACAAGTGTAAAGATGCTTATATATCCAAGTATTTTCCACCGGCTAAGATTATCTCTCTCCATAATGATATCATGAATTTCAAGCAACTAGATCATGAACATGTTGCACAATCTTGGGAGAGAATGAAATTGATGATTAGAAATTGTCCCGCTCATGGCTTGAGTCTTTGGATGATTATACAAATCTTCCATGCTAGTTTGAATTTTTCTTCTAGAAATATCTTGGATTCCGCCTCCGGTGGAAATTTCATGGAAATCACTTTAGGAGAAGCCACAAAACTCGTAGATAATATCATGACAAACTATTCTCAATGGCACACTGAAAGGTCACCTACTAGTAAAAAAGTGCATGCTATAGAAGAAATTAACTCTTTGAGTGCTAAGATGGATGAGTTAATGAATTTTTTTTCTACTAAAGGTGCTCCTCTAGATCCAAGTGATATGCCTTTGTATTCCTTGATTGAGAATAGCAATGAAAGCTTGGATGTTAATTTTGTTGGTAGGAGTAATTTTGGCAACAACAATGCTTATATAGGTAACTTTATTCCTAGGTCTTTTCCTAGTAATCCGTCTAATAACTTTGGCAATTCATACAACAATGCTCATGGAAATTACAATGAATTACCCTCTGATCTTGAGAGTAATATTAAAGATTTTATCAACTCGCAAAATATTTTCAATGTGTCCATAGAAGAAAAACTGCTCAAAATTGATGACTTGGCAAGGACCGTTGATAGAATGTCTCTTGATATTGATGCTTTGAAATTGAGATGTGCTCCTCCCAAGATTAATATGGATGAAACTTTGAAATCTATGTGTGCTTCCATGAATGGGAGTAAAGAAAGAACCGCCCAAATTCGTGTTAGACATGAATGGCTTAAAAAGGCGTGTTTTCGTGATGAGAATCACGAAGATCTTAAAGTGCTTGGTGTGACTCCTATTTAATCCTTGTTTTCTAATGTAAAAGCTAATGATGATGGGGCTGGATAAGAATCCACTTTGGTTGAGAAACGCCCCAATGATTCGGAGTCTATCTATCTTGATGCTAAAAGCACTGAAAGTGGAGTAGAGGATATCAAAACTTTGAGTAGTGATGAAATTACTACTTTGGATTTCCAGGAATTCAATTATGATAGTTTCTCCTTGATTGAATGTAGTTCCTTGATGCAATATTATCCATGCTAAACTCTCCACATGCTTATAGCCAAAACAGGGCTTTTACCGATCATATCGTCGACGCTATGATGAAATCTCTTGAAGAGAAACTTGAGTTGGAGATATCTTTTCCTAGAAAAGTTCATGATGAGTGGGAACCTACTATCAAAATCAAGATTAAAAACTATGAATGCAATGCTTTGTGTGATTTGGGTGCTAGTGTTTCCGCTATTCCAAAGTATTTATGTGATGTACTAGGCTTCAATGAGATTGATGAGTGCTCTCTTGATTTGCATCTTGCGGATTCTACTTTTAAGAAACCTATGGGAAGGATCAATGATGTTCTTATTATTGCAAATCGGAACTATGTACCCGTAGATTTCATTTTTCTTGATATTGATTGCAATCCGACATGTCCCATCATTCTTGGTAGACCTTTCCTTAGGACTATTGGTGCTATCATTGATATGAAGGAAGGGAATATTAAATTTCAATTTCCATTAAAGAAGGGCATGGAACACTTTCCTAGAAAGAAAATAAGATTGCCTTATGAATCCATGATGAGGGCTACTTATGGTTTGAGCACCAAAGACGACGATACTTGATTCTATCGCCTTATGCCTAGCTAAGGGCGTTAACCAATAACGCTTGTTGGGAGGCAACCCAATGAATTTATCTTTGCCTTTTGTTTTCTGTTTTGTTGTGTCCACACCATCATAATTCTGTTATGATTGTGTTTTTTGTGTTTCTTTTTGTGTTTGTGCCAAGTAAAACCTTTATGACTAGTTTTGGTGATGGTTGTTTGATCATGCTGAAAAAGACGGAAACTTTGTGCTCACGACATTATTTTTAATTCCTGTCGAGAAAGAGATTTTTAGTTGATTCTTTTATCTGTTGGTTTATATGCAAATTTCCCTAATTTTCATAATTTTTCAGAATTTTTGAGATACCAGAAGTATAAAAAGTATACAGATTACTGCAGACTGGTCTGTTTTTGTTGTGTTGATTGCTTATATTGATGAAACTATGGATAGTATCGGGGGGAACTAGACATGGAAAAGTTAGAATACTGTAATCTAACATCAATCTAAATAGAAATCAAGTTTATTACAGTACCTAAAGAGTTTGTAGTTTGTTTTCTTATGCTAATGATATCACGAGTTTCTCTTTAAGTTTTGTGTTGTGAAGTTTTCAAGTTTTGGGTGATGTACAATGGGATAAAGAGTTGAAAGATCTCAAGCTTGGGGATGCCCAAGGCACCCCAAGCCAAATTCAAGGACACCAAAAAGCCTAAGCTTGGGGATGCCCTGGGAAGGCATCCCCTCTTTCGTCTTCAATCCATCGGTAACGTTACTTGGAGCTATATTTCTATTCACGACATGATATGTGTTTTGCTTGGAGAGTCATGTATTATAGGAGTATTTTCTTTTTGTTTTGTAGCAATCATCCTTGTTGCACACCTTTTTGAGAGAGACATGCACTCATTGTGAATTTTCTAGAATAGTCTTTGAGCTTCACTTATATCTTTTGAGCTAGATAATTTTGCTCTAGTGCTTCACTTAGATTTTTTTAGAGCACGACGTTGTCATATTTTCAAGAAATAAAAACTTTCGATCTTCACTTATATCTTTTTGAGAGTGCTCTCTCTAAGTAACTTGGCAATTGGCGTGTGCTATGAAATTAGTCCTAAATATGATAGGCATCCAAAGAGGATATAATAAAAACTTCCATATTCAAGTGCAATGATTAGTAAGAGAAGTTTGATTCCTTACAATTAGTTTTGAGATATGGATTTGGTAATATTAGAGTTATGTTAGTAGGGTGTTGTGAATCTAGAAATACTTGCGTTGAAGTTAGTGATTCCCGTAGCATGCACGTATGGTGAACCGCTATGTTAGGAAGTCAGAGCATAATTGATTTATTGATTGTCATCCTTTGTGTGGCGGTCGGGATCGCGCGATGGTTAACTCCTACCAACCCTTCCCCTAGGAGTATGCGTATAGCACTTTGTTTCGATTACTAATAAAACTTTCGCAATAAGTATATGAGTTTTTCATGACTAATGTGAGTCCATGGTATAGATGCACTTTCACCTCCCACCATTGCTAGCCTCTCTAGTGCCGCGCAACTTTCGCCGGTGCACAAACCCACCATATACCTTCCTCAAAACAGCCACCATACCTACCTATTATGGGATTTTCATAGCCATTCCGAGATATATTGCCATGCAACTCCCACCGTTTCATCTCATGACTTGTGTCGTCACTTTCATATTGCCATTGCATGATCGTAAGATAGCTAGCGAGATGTTTCAACGTCATATGCTAAGCTAGATCGTTGCACATCCCGGTACACTGCCGGAGGCATTTCCTATAGAGTCATCATTGTTCTAAGCATTGAGCTGTGAGTAAATAAGAGTGTGATGATCATCATTATTGGAGCAGATTCCCATGTGAGCAAATAAAAAAAAGAGGCCAAAGATGCCCACCAGAAAAAATGAAAAAAGGCCAAAGAGCCCAACAAAAAGGTAGAGAAAAAGAGAGAAAGGACAATGCTACTATCTTCTTCCACACTTGTGCTTCAAAATAGCACCATGTTCTTCATGATATAGAGTCTCTTGTTTTGACACTTCCATATACTACTAGGAATCTTCATTATATAACTTGGCTTGTATATTTCAACGATGGGCTTCCTCAAAATTGCCCTAGGTCTTCGTGAGCAAGCAAGTTGGGTGCACACCCACTAGTCTCCTTTTGAGCTTTCACACACTTATAGCTCTAAGTGCATCCATTGCATGGTAATCCCTACTCATTCACATTGATATCTATCGATGGGCATCTCCATAGCCCGTTGATACGCTGAGTCGATGTGAGCATCTCCTCCTTTTTGCCTCACAACCTCCACCACACTCTATTTCACCTATAGTGCTATATCCATGGCTTACGCTCATGTATTGTGTGAGAGTTGAAAAACTTTGAGGAACTAAGAGTGCGAAAACAATTACATGGCCAATACCGGGGTTGTGCATGATCTAAATTCGTTGTGTGAGGATGATGGAGCATAGCCAGACTATATGATTTTGTAGGGATAACTTTCTTTGGCCTTGTTATTTCAAAAGTTCATGATCACTTTGCTAGTATTCTTGAAGTATTATTGTTTTCATGTCAATAGGAAACTATTGTTTTGAATCTTATGGATATGAATATTCCTACCACAAGAAAGAAGTTACAAAGTACAAATATGTTAGGTAGCATTCCACATCAAAAATTCAGTCTTTGTCACTTCCCTACTCGAGGACGAGCAGGAGTTAAGCTTGGGGATGCTTCATACGTCTCCAACGTATCTATAATTTTTGATGGTTCCATGCTATTATATTGAGAACTTTGGATGTTTTGTATGCATGAACATGCTATTTTATATCTATTTTGGGACTAACCTATTAACTCAGTGCAATGTGCCAGTTTCGGTATTTTCCGTGTTTTTGACCTTTTTCAGAAAAGAATATTAAATGCAGTCCAAACGGAATAAACCCTGCGGAACGATTTTTTCCATAACAGAAGATACGTAGGGGACTAGAGAACCAAGGCAAAGGACCCCGAGGGAGGTGACAAGCCCCCTAGCTGCGGCCTGGGGGGCCGCGCCTAGCATGCTTGTGGGCCCCTCGTGGCTCCTTTGCCCTACTTCTTCTTCCTATAAATTTTCTAAAAATCCAAAACCACCAGAGGGAGCCACCAAAATACTTTTCCGCCGCCGCAAGCTTGTGTCTCCGCAAGATCCCATCTGGGGACCGTTCTGGTGCCCTGCCGGAGGGGGGATTTAGACACGAAGGGCTTCTTCAGCAACATCATTGTGTCTCCGATGATGAGTGAGTAGTTCACCACAGACCTTCGGGTCCATAGCTAGTAGCTAGATGGAGATCTATCTGATGTAACCTTCTTTTGCGCTGTGTTTGTCGAGATCCGATGAATTGTGGATTTATGATCAGATTATCTATGAATGTTATTTTGAGTCTCCTCTGATCTCTTATACGCATGATTTTGTATCCTTGTAATTCTCTTCGAGTTGTGGGTTTCGTTTGGCAAACTTGATCTATAGTTTTGCAATGGGAGAAGTGTTTGGTTTTGGGTTCATACCGTGCGGTGTCCAAAGCTAGTGACAGAAGGGGTAGCGAGGCACGCATCGTGTTGTTGCCATCAAGGGTAAAAAGATGGGGTTTATATCTATTGCATGAATTTATCCCTCCACAACATGTCATCTTGCTTAAGGCGTTACTCTGTTTGTTATGAACTCAATACACTAGACGCATGCTGGATAGCGGTCGATGTGTGGAGTAATAGTAGTAGATGGAGACAGTATCAGTGTACTTGTCTCGGACGTGATGCCTATATGTATGATCATTGCCTTAGATATCATCATGACTTTGCGTGATTCTATCAATTTCTCTTCAATAATTCGTTCATCCAGCGTAATACTTGCGGTCATAAGAGAAGCCTCTAGTGAACACTATGGCCCCGGGGTCTACTTCACATCATATTTTTAGATCTACACTTTTACTTCGTTCCACTTTCCACCTTCAGATCTCACCCTGCAAATAATCGTGAAGGGATTGACAACCCCTTTATAGTGTTGGGTGCAAGTTTGTTTGTTTTTGCGTAGGTACATTGGTGCCTCATCTTGATACTCCTACTGGATTTATACCTTGGTTCTCAAACTGAGGGAAATACTTACTGCTACTGTGCTGCATCACCCTTTCCTCTTCAAGGGAAAAATGAATGCAAGCTCAAGAGGTAGCAGTGCGTCTCCAAAGACGTACTCATCTCCAAACTCCAGTCCTTCCATGTCTTGTCAATAATATAACCAGTGGCAAGCCAATGAGTACTTTTTAATGTACTCGCAAACAGACCATGATATGAACATTGAAATTGAAGGGTAACAATAATATGCACCTTTGGTGGAATGATCATGAATATGAATCAAGTTAAAGAATTACTTTTGAAGAACAGGTTACAGATATCAATATATCTGTCGAGGGCTGAACCATCCGGGCTCACCCTATATGCCATTTCACCAAACTTGGTCATATCATTACTTCCATAACAACACCTTTTTATCACCACTCACACACACTTGGTTTATGTGGAAACGACTGGACGTAGTTTAAGCAGGATTACCCAACTTTCCTTCACCGTGGACACGGCTATTCTAACAGTTTTACACTCTACAGAGGTAGTACGTTGGACCCAACCCACATGTTGTACGTCTTACGAGCACCGCTATAGACAATATCAACCATGCAGGGACCAGCGGTGTGCCTGGAACTCATAGAAATGGCATAATCGTCTTACCTGGCACTACCCCATCACGAGAGTGACCACACATCAATCTTGCCACTAGTAATGTGGCTATTCGCTAGCACCGACCAGAGTAATCAACATAGCGCCGTCCCATAATGGGTAACATGGTCGTACTGGTAAGGTTGGGTGGTCGACACATCATAAATCTAATCCCATTTCCGAAACCATACTCGATGCACCACTTCACCAAAAGTGGCCACCTAACTCATCATCACCCTCGGGCCTTAGTGGCACCCGACGGGGTTTTCATAAATCTTTGATTTATACCAACACCATGTTCATGTTATTATTCTAGTATTACTTGTCAACATCATAATAGCGTGATCCTCAAAGGGGGTAGGATCAAGCTCAATGCATGTGCTTCGGAGGAGCCATCGGCAACATCACCTTAGTGAATTACCGACACCTGTGATCATATGCACGGAAATACTTGCTATATTAACATGCAATTATAACAGATGCTCAGTCATGGTCAAAGGGTTGCTTGCCTTGGTGAGCTAGGTATCCCGTGTCTTCGAGGTCTTCCGCTCCGATTCCCTCGTCACACGGAATTTCTATCCTCGTTAAAAGAATAAATAAGGAATAGTTCACTCAAAAGAAGATCACAAAGTTATTTTAAAATGTTCTTTATTACTGTTAAATGTAAGTTGTTATTTTGAAAAATATTTGCCTCTGTTTCCAATGAAGGAAATTTTTTAAAACCAACCAAATAGAAGCAAAACTATTCCAATTTAGTCCTTTTTATTATTGCAAAACAGAATAGTTGTTTGAAAAATTCATCTCAAGGTCTTATTAAATACAACATATTTTTAGAAGAATAGGTGTGGAAAAAATATATTTTTACACTAGTTAAATGTTTTTATAAAAATCTTAGAAATCAGATTTTTAAAGTAAAAGAAAAATGGGCTAACTCCTTCGCCTGGCTCGGCCTGGAACTAGGCTAGCCCGAGGCCAGCTGACAGCCTGCCCAGGCACGCACGCCGTCAGGTTTGAACCTGACGTGCGGGGTCCTGCGGTCAGCGGCTGCGGGCAGCGCGTGGGAGGGAGCTGGGCCACCGATAGGTGGGGCACACCTGTCGGGGTCGTCTCCTACCTGTGGCCACAGAGGAGGAGGATCACGCCGGCAAGGCTGCCGACGTCCTCAAGCCCCAACGAGAACAGAAATGGGCTCGGCATGATGCCACCTACTTGCTGGTGGTCGGAACAACGACGGAGACGCAAGGGTTCGCAGGTGACGAGGAGGCCATGGCGGAGGAGTTTTGGGAGGTGGTCGAGGAGGCGGCTAGCACTACTAGGAAAAGGCCTGCTAATGGCGCACCTATTTTGGCTACTAATTGCGCACTATAGGTGCGCCACTAGCATCACGCCATTAGATTTTTTTACTAATGGCGCACCACAAGTGCGCCATTAGTATCTGGTATACTAATGGCGCACCAGGCAGTGCGCCATTAGTATTGCTCACGGTGCGCCATTAGTATCTGGTATACTAATGGCGCACCAATTAGTGCGCCATTAGTATAGATCCTGGTGCGCCATTAGTATCTGGTATACTAATGGAGCACCTCCTCGTGCGCCATTAGTATAGCTTATGGTGTGCCATTAGTATGCCTCCCGGTGCCATATTTACGCTTGTGCTCTAGCTTACTAATGGCGCACTAGTTGACGATGCGCCACTAGTCTGCTTTTGAAGTGCGTCACTAGTGTGCTGAGTGATGCGCCAATAGTATGAATATTAGGTATTTATTTTATTTTTTCTAATATTTGCACAGATTACAAAATATATTATTGCACAGAATATAGAGAGCACAACATATAAACAATAGATATATCGAATACAATAGAAGATTAGTCTCCGAATACAATTCATCATATTAGTCTCCGAATTTAAAATACCGAACAAAGTTAGAACATTACAAGTCTCGAGACCGCGAGTTGCCAGTTTGTCTCCACATTACAAGTCGATATAGACCATCTAAACTACCATCACATAGAAGAGAGCTGCGGTCATCACGATGAGCATAATCGCAATGAAACTGGTCTTCATCCGGTTCCTCCAACGCTCCCTCCTCTCTCCCCCTAGATAGCGCGCGTATCTAATTTCCGCCTCCGCCCTTGTGGTGTACCCTTTGTAACTGTTACCGCTGAATCGGTGAACCTGTCTCCGACACTCCTCCCAGTCGTCGTAGACTCCGGGAACCTTACCCTTGTACACAACATACGACGGCATCTCTATGCACTAGCCAAACAAAACGTTAGTAGCGATTCACAGAGACATACAAGTTCATTAAAGTTTAATATTACAACTATAACAACATGATTCATGGTCCTACTAATAAATAGCATCGATTACATATAAGTTGAATGACTGTCCAAACCAAAGACACATACAAGTTCATTAAAGTTTAATATTGCAACATGAATTAGTAGCGATTCACGGGAACGTGGATGAAGCCGCCGTCTTTCGTGATGGTCATGAAATTGCAGTCGTTGTCAGCCTGCATTTGTAGCATTGTATCTATCTCACTATTGGACAACGGAGATTTGAGGTAGAACTGCCCCGAGGTATGAAGGACATCTTGATGGACGATTTCCGCAAACTCCGATTGGATGCAAAAGAATTCTTGTCTGATGTCCGCATCCTGGATTGCTGACAAACGTGCGGCCCAATCTTTGAGATTATTTGGTAGCCGAAGGTGATTACTGTCCCGTATGATCACCCGCATGTGATGGAGGGCGTAGTAGGCATCCTTCTGACTGCCAGGCGGCTGCTTGATGCAGGCGAACGTCGTATTGTGGGTAAACACGTGCTTGCCATGCCTGATACTTGTCCTGCTGAAGCTGCCTCCAGATATGGCGTAGCCGGGAAGAGCTTCATCAAGAACTTTCTTGATATTTGTGTAGTCTTTTTTTGACTGACGATCTGAGTCGAAATACGTGGCCATAGAATATTTCAGGCTTAAGAGGATGAGTGTGCAACGTGTGTCACTGCACAAAACATGGAATGTTAGAAAAAAAAGGACGATCAAAATCTAAGAAATCATATGTTACGGGGCGATGAGGGGATAACTTACCAGGGAAAGTAAGGCACGAGTAAGTAATCCTTTTCTGAGTTTTCCAGAATGACGCCTTCGAGGTATGAACTCGCGACTTGCCGGTCCATAGCGCTGCACAAGATCTTGGCATGCATATAGAAGGGGTCGACTATCACTAGGTCCGGGGTCTTGTCTCTAATGATCCGCATCTCCATACTCAGCGAAAATAGCCGAACGAAGGTGTAGTGCAGTGGATGAAGGTTAAACATAGCGAAGATGTCAGCAAACCGCAGGACGATCATACCCCCAATGGCGCTATCGACAAAGCCCTTGCCCTCTGGCACCTTGGCCACGAAAACCGGGTATGCCACATTATTCTCGGAGAGACGCCGCCTCTCCAAACAAAGAATACTTTCATGCAGACTCCGCATAGCGCCGGTTGCAGCATTGAGCAGATTAGTGAGTAGCATCGGCCTACCCGCCACATGCACCCTCCTCGAGATATCCTTAGGTGAAGGTGGCCCGTCCAGAGCACGGATCGTACTCAGTGCCGGCTGGCTCACACCCTTGTTAGTCTTTCTTTTCCGTCCCTTCTTCTGCTTATGTAATGGGATCGAGTTCATCTGCTCAGAGACCACCTTCTTGAGTATGTTGGGGCTGATAATATTTCGCACCTCAGCTATCTGAGGCTCGGTGAGGGTGGAAGCTCGAGGTGTCTCCTCAAAACTAAACGCCAGACAACGCCTGTTTCAATTGGGTTTCTCCGCGGTACCAGCTAGATCGCGGTCGTCTTTTGCAGGGTTGGGTTCTTGAGAAGGAGACCCCAAGAATTCCTCACCGTACCCATGTTCGGAAAAGTACTTATCGACCTTGGTAAATGTACCATCGTCGTCATAGTCGTCGTCCGGATCCTGTGCCATATGCATGTCCGGATCCTCTGCCATATGCATGTCCGGTAGCGTTGCGGCGATCTTGCTATGGCTTGGCGCCGGCACGACTCGCGATATTGTCTGTGGGGTGGTGTCCCCCGCCCCCAAAGTAATCTGGCTCTTCGGCCAAAGCAAGGGCCAGCTTAAGCAGGCGCTGAGGGTCATCACATCATCTTTGTCGGCCCCAGCGAGGTGGAACGGAGGTAACAGGTCGTCGCAGCCTGGCAGCACCCGAACCGGTTGAACCCTATACGTGGTGGGTGGCACCGGTTTACCGTGGAACATGGGGTTGCCCAGTTGAATGATTCTGCCCTTGGCGACATCGATCCACTCGCCGCCCATGAAGTGCAGGAGAGTGCATGGAACGTCGGCGCCGGCGCCCTGCGAAAACATTTAGGGCGTCAAGGGATGCCCAGTCAAAGGCAAGGAGATGAAGTCGTCGGCTGAGAGAGGCTTAGTTACCGTGATGGCGTCGAGCTCGGCTAATGTCGAGGCACCGCCAACGGCGGGCGTGCAAGTGACGGAGGGGTCGCTTGCTGCCGAGGTGCCGGCCGGCGCCGGAGACAACAATGGCGCCGCCTGCGCTTTGTGCGAGTTGCTGGCCGTGAAGCTGGGAATCGGGGGCGGCCCCTGTTGGCCGCCTGCAATCCACGCCTGCAGCCCCTCAAAACAAGGTAGGCACAATGGCGGTGATCACCCCTCCCACTTGGTTTTGCACTAGCTCTTGGACCATCTCTGGAATCCGCGCCACTTTTGCCTTGAGTTCTTCAACCTCGCGCGACTGGCTTTCCAAGTTGGTATTTCTCTCCTTTCGCCCACCAGCTTTATAGTATGACGACCATTTCGTGGACAAGCCTTTGCCGGCCACACGACCAGGTGACGACGGCTTACCGGACTTATCCTTGTTTTTCATTATGTTAAACGCCCTATTTAAATTGGTGTCCCAATGGGAGCTCTGAGACGACCCCGCGCTACTGCTTTCAGTGTCCTGCGGAAGGAATGAACCATTTAGAAATTTGGCTTCATTAATTAGAATGCAACCATATGGAGCTAATTACGTGGGGTGTATTCCTTACCAGAACACGCTCAAGCGCCCTGGTCCTCGCATCCGTGGTAAGCTCCTTTGTTACCGGGTCAGCTTGTCACCGTATTTCTCGAAGCGGGGTGGTAGGCCTTGCTCGGCATGCTCCGCGTCCTCCTTGTCCCATATAGGTTCCCCCACTCTATAAATGTCGGGACCGAGTTGGTGGACCCCTAAGTTCAACTCCCGCATTTCTTTCCACCACTGACTTGATTCCGCGGTTGCCTTGCTCTCGCACTTGATCTTGAACTCCTTGTAGTCATCTTCGCTGATCGAAGGATTTTTCGCCTTGATCTTCTCATAACTATCACCTTTGTCAATCATTCTCTTCACCACGCTTCTCCAAGTAGACAGGGCCTTGCTCATCTTCGTGAGGGCGGCACAATTCACTTTATTCCTTGAGAGGCGTGTGTTTGCGACGTCACCGGGGAACTTGTATCGTTCGTGCAGCTTCATGAAGAGGAGGTTGCGCAAATTCCCTCGGTCCTTATGCCTTAGGTTCTCGGTGTTGATCGAGACAGTGCTCTAGAGAATGCACCCGAGCTGAACCGCGTACCCCTTGACGATTTCTTTGGGCGCCGTTGGATACCCGTCGGAGTTCACTTCAATAAATTCCTCCTTTACGGTGCTGAGCATGTTCGGGCGCCGGTCCTTCCGTTGCCTCTTCGATTGGCTGCCATCTGTGCGTGCGCTGCCATCATCAGTGCTGGCATCTTCGGCGGCACCATCAGTGGTGTCATCCCCGACGCCACTAGGGGTTGTGTACTCGAGATCGGTGTCTTCCGCGGCGTCCTCATAGCGGTGAGGTTCTTCCTACATCTCCTGGGACAGCTCCCAGAATGGCTTGCCCGAACCGCCGGGCTCATCGTTGTGGGCCATGTTTCGCTCTAAATAGGAAAAAAGTTTGGTCAAAAAGTTGGTTATTGTCAAGGAACAAGATCATGGTCTCATCATTTAGGGTTTGTTGACACCGAGGCATCCTAAAAGCTAAGATTTTATCATTTAGGGTTTGTGGACGCCGAGGCACCCTAAAAGCCTAAGCTTTCATCATTTAGGTTTTTATCGACACCGAGGCAACCTAAAAGCCAAGAAAAGGGAAGGAGAATTCTAAGTTGGGCCTAATCACTTGGCTCTATTGCCACCTATGGTTTAATGCAGCAAGAATAAAGGGGCAGTTGATCCTACTTAATTAAATACTAAGATACCCCGGCCCATGCATTAGTCGCAAGTACCCCATATGTCCTATTTTCAGCAAAGTCATGCTAAAATTCACGGAAAATTTCAGCATGACCTTTGCTGAAAATAGGACATATGGAGTACCCGAATTTGTCGGAACGGAAGTTAATCGACATTCCGGCAAACTCAAGGGCCTCTCAGGTTACCTGCAAAATCATCACGACACGATGGTCGGAAACAAAACCCACCAAACTAGCACCACAATGTGCCTCTACTTTCATATGGATGAAAAGGACAGAGACCATATGGTCCTCTGCTTTCATATGGACAAAAATAGGTCACCCAACAAAAAATCATCAATAGTTTAGCAAGTCTGTACCCTCAAGAATGAACATATAGCAATATTTGTTGTCCCACCATAACATACGGAAATCAAAATCATCTCAACTTAGATGGCTAGCTAACTCATTTTTTGAGATAGCATATGTAAAGGGGCCAACTCAAAATTCTGAGCCTAGCTAACTCATTTTTCAGATATAAGCTTGCTTGTTTTCCATTGTACCTGAAGAACTAGTTGCTGCTGCTCCTCTGCCCGTGCTGCTAATGCTCCTCTTCCGCTGATCCAAGTGACTGTATTGTGCTGCTGCTGATTAGAACAATTTTGCTCCTCTGCACTCTGAAGAAGGTAACTCCGTCAGAGTACTGTACCTGAAAATTAATGAAGTTGATTAGTGTTAAAATTAGGCATGCGTTAAGTATAACCTTTTGACAATGCTAACCTGCAGTAAATCATCGGCCATAAAAAGCATACACAGAAAACATCAAGCTAACACAACACACAAACTACATACATGAAACGGGAAGCAAACAATAAATGACTGAACCTGGGTAAATCTAAAGGGAAAGAGCAAATGAGCAAAAAAACAAAGCATATTTATAACTTTCTATATCCATCAATAGCCTAATCCATAAGAAAGTTGCACCAAAAAAAATACCCAAAATATGGCCGGTCCTACCGAAAATTTGCAAAGTCAACAACAAGAGTAAGTTTTGTCACATTAATAAGATGATCAGCTAATAAAAAAATGTTAGACGGGTCGTGAAATGTACGCAGGACAGCATGTTTTATTGCTTCCTTCTGATTGCTCACACCAATAACATCACAACATTTTCCATTTTGCTATTTTACGGTCCTATGTTAGTACACAAAGCTAGAAAGAATTTGGTGGCAAACAGAATATTTCAGGCTTCCCTTTACAATGGAGCCCCAGATCAAATACACCTAGTCAATAATGCGAGTCCAGAGAATATTTCAGGCTTCCCTTTACAATGGCAAACAAAACATAACACGCCATGCTAATATGCTACTATCATGTAAATTTCAATGCATGTAAACTAGACAATGTTGCAAGATGATCAGATAATAGCAAGATTGGATCCTAGTTTTGGCATCACAAATGGAGCAAATCATTACAACAGATTACTAATTCAGTATACTTGGGGTTCTAGTTCTGTGGTTTTCCGAAGCACCCTGACAGAATGATAGATTAAACAGATAATGAAGTATGAACCTGGCACTAGGTTATTTATCTATTCAAAATAAAAAATAGTACAAGTCCACTAACTTTTGCATCATGCAACTACACTACAATTGCATATTGCAATGGAAAGGAGAACAAAACAAATAAGTAGAAGAAAAAATGTCCAAACAACTCTGAATTCTTCAATTCACTTATACATCAATGTGGATATATAGGAGTTTACGATAGTAAACCCCATCTTAAGCACTCCAAACAGAGTATACTTCTGCAGTAAACATGGAAGTGCAGCAATTTAGTCTCCACAAACTGCTAGACTGTTAACTTCCATGTTTCAAGCACCAAACAGTAAAAGACATACATGACTGGGACCTTACAGATGCTGCAAAACTGCTGGCAATGTCCAACAACGCCTCTGCATCAGCTATCTGCTCCCTGGGCTTTATAACTGCAGCAGGAAGGCACAATCAATCAGATTTTAGTAAATAGCATTAGCCGAGAGAGGAACTGAAACGGAATAGTAACAGAGCATATGGTTGACAAGAAAATATAACTAGCATTATTTTCTTCTGTTGTGTAGCTACCGAATGGACCTGGCGCGATGGACTGGAGGGAGAGCGGCGGCGGGCAGTCGCAGCTGCAGGGCGGGCAGGAGGGGGCGGAGGCGGAGAAGCCCTTCTTGTAGCGCCAGTAGAGCGCGGGTCCGGAGATGCCGAGCGCGGGCCCGGAGACGCCGAGCGCGGCGGCGGAGCTAGGGTTCGGGGAGACGGCGAGCGCCGCTGGGCGGTGGAAAGGGGGTAGGGGGAGGACGCGGGAGAAGAGAGGAGGGGGCGGTTGGGTGTGCGGCTTCGGGGCTGGAGCAAACCATAGCGCCGCCAGAGCTCCGTGGGCTGCGTGGACGAAGGTGGGGGAAGGGGTGGGCGGGGATGAGTGCGCGCGAGGGCAGATGGAGTAGAGGCGTGCGAGGGCAGCCGGCTTAGGAATGGCACACCCCAAGCGGTGCACCATTAGAATTTTTTTTATATAGTAATCGCTCATGTATATGAGGTGCGCCTTCTCTACCTTGTTAATCTCCGAAATACTGGCGCAGTGGTGCGTGGGTTTTGCCTGCTAGCAGGAGGTGGCAGGTTCGACCCCCCCTCAGCACCCTTTTTGGGGTTATTTTCCTTCGGCACACTAGCCATCAGAGAGTATTCCCTGCCTTCTTGCACTTTGCTGTCGAGAAGATGCTTCTTAGCCTAGTAGTTTGATGCAGCATTGAGTACCAGGGGGACAGGGTTTGAATCCTCTTCCCCCCTCTTTTTATTTTTTCCTTTTATTTTTTTCTATGCATTGTTTTCTTGTGCTGGTTGCACCTTGGTTTGAGAAGTTGATGCTGTGGTGTGCATCACACCATGAGGGTGATTTATCTTCCCTCACAACAACATCTACTGCCTAGTATATTTTTTTGATGTTTGCAAGTAGATGCCTATGCATAGGAGTTGAATCTTGTGAATAGGTGTTCTAGTGGTAAGTATGCCGACGGCGGCGGCGGTTGAGTGGGGAGGGTGCGGGGGGTGCTCGGCGGCGAGGGGGATCTTGCGAGGGGTGATAGCGATCGAGATGGAGGGGATCGAAATCGAGTGTCCTTATGAATATTCAATATTTTTTCATATTGAATATGAAAAAATATCATCAAATTTGAAAATGTCGAAATACAATCGAGAAATGAAGGCTACAATTTAAATACAATCGATCTTAGCTAGCGATTTGTTCACAATTTTCTTGCCCTTATTTTTCGTAAATGGAGTTCTTCTCTTGAACGGACGTCCTTTAGGTAGGGTGGTCCTGCTTCTTCTTGTGGTGTATGCTGGTACTTCATCATCGTCGTCATGTTCCATCTTCGGGTCGCCGTACTTGTCGAAGTCTTGCTCATTGGCGACTCCATCCATTCCGATGATCTTCCTTTTGCCTCTCCTCACGACAACACGACTAGGCTTTGGCGGGTCGGTAATGAAGAAGCATTGGTCCACTTGGGAAGCCAGTACCCATGGCTCATTTTTTGCTGTGACGTTTTTGCCCGCGGTCTTGGATTTGGCTTCGAGTATAACCATGGTGGTGAAATACCGATCTTCTTTTATGACGCTCTTGGCCCATCTGACACAGAGCATTGAGACCTTCTCTCCAGCGTAGCTCAGCTCCCAGATCTCCTCGACCCTTCCGTAGTATCTGTAATTGTCGTTACCGGTGTAGGATTCCATCGTTACCCCGGAGTTCTGATAACCATCGCTCTTCATGTCCTTTCCCTCGGTGTAGAATGTGTAGCCGTTGATATCGTACGCCTCATACGTCATCAGGTTGTGCTCGGCGCCCTGTGACAAGGCGAATATGACTTGTTCTTCCGCGGAAGAATCCTCATGTAAAGGGTACGACAGAAGCTTCTGCTTGAACAAACGCGTGAAACATGAGTTGTGTTGTTTGATTATATCTCCGTCCGTCCTCTGTTGGCCTCGGTCATTGTACGTCTTCTCAATAAAGGTTTTGTGCTCTACGACCCTAGGATCGACCACGTCTATGTGTTGTAGCGCGACTAGGTTTGCTCTTTCAAAGTCGGCGAGTCGACCCTCGAAATCGACATGCATTTCGCCGCGACCCTCACGGTGACCCCATCGTGCGAGCCTGCCAAGGTGCCTATTGACGGGCAGACCAACGGGGTTCTCGATGCCTAGATAATTCATGCAGTAGGAGATGCACTCTTCGGTCAGAAAGCCCCTGGCTATGCTTCCCTCTGGACGTGGCATGTTGCGAACGTATCCTTTCATGACACCATTCATCCTTTCGAACGGCATCATGCTGTGTAGGAACGTCGGTCCGAGTTGGATGATATCCTCCACGATATGGACCAGTAGATGCACCATAATGTCGAAGAATGCGGGCGGGAAGTACATCTCAAGCTCGCATAGTATCACCACGATCTCTTCCTGTAGCCTTCTGAGTTGCCTCACGCCAACCGACTTCCAAGAGATGACATCGAAAAAGTTGCATAGGCCAAATAGCGTTTCACGAACGTGGGCGTCCATGATCCCACGGATTGCAACTGGAAGTATCTGCGTCATCAACACGTGACAGTCGTGAGTCTTCATCCCGCTAAACTTCTGCTTCGCTGAGTCTAGGTATCTTCTTATCTTCCCCGCGTAACCGTAAGGAAGTTTTACTCCTACGAGGCAGGTGAAAAACTGATCGATCTCCAGCACACGGGTGGGAAGTCATTTCCGGTCTTCTTGGATTTTTTGTCTTTGGGACGACTTTCCGTGTCCTGCTTCGCCTCATCATCATCATCATTATTAGCGTGAAGCCCCTCCCTGTTGCCCATTGATTTCAAGTCTGCCCTTGCTTTCGGTCCATCTTTGGTCCTCTCTGGCATGTTGAGTAGGGTACCAAGCAGACTCTCGCACACATTCTTCGTGATATGCATGACATCAAGGCTGTGAGGCACACGGAGGATCTTCAAGTACGGCAAGTCCCAGAAAACGGACCTCGTTTTCCATACCTTCAGGAGCGGCTCGGACGCCTTTCGCTTCTTTCCCGGCTCTGGCGCCTTTCCCGGTGGTGGGCACTCTTTCCAATTTTTCAACAGCTCGTATATTTCCTCGCCGCTCCTCATAAGGGGGCGTCTTTGGGGTTCGGTTTCACCCTCGAACAGATCCATGCGTTTTCTCCATGAGTCATTGTTGCGAAGCCACCTTTGATGTCCCATGAACACGGTTTTTGAAGACCTGGGATCTCTATCTAGCTGGTGATACATTGTTTCATCCATGCACCTGACGCATCCAAAAAATCCATGGACCACGTGCCCCGCGACATATCCGTAACCGAGATAGTCGTGCACCGTCGTGAGCAGTGCGACTCTCATAGGGAAATATTCTTTCTCTACGGCGTCCCACGTATTGGCTGGCGTTTTCCACAGCGTGTCTAGCTCCTCTTTCAGCAGCCCCAGATACAGATTGATGTCGTTCCCTGGTTGTTTCGGCCCTTCAATTAGCATACTCATGTGAATGTACTTCCTCTTCATGCACAACCAGGGGGAAGGTTGTACATCCACACAAACACAGGCCAGGTGCTATGTGTGCTTCTCTGGCTACCAAACAGATTGACTCCATCGGTGGTCGCGCCCAGCACGATGTTCTCTGGATCGTCCCCAAATTCTGGGTATTCGTAGTTCAACGCTTGCCACTGGCTCGCATCCTTAGGGTGACTCAGCATCTTGTCTTTTTTATTTATCTCCGGATCATTTCCGTCATCTTATCGCTTTTTCTCCTCCCTATCCGTGTGCCAACGCAGGAGCTTTGCTACCTTAGGGTCCGCGAAATACCGTTGCAGACGAGGAGTGATCGGAAAGTACCACACCACTTTTTAAGGAGCTTTCTTCCTCTTCTTGTATCGACTGACGCCGCACACCGGACATATGGTAGACTCCGCGTTCTCGTCCCGATAAATGATGGAATTGTTCATGCACACATGATATTTCACGTGCAGAAATCCAAAGGACACACGATATTCTTCGCTTCCTCGAAACTGGTCGGGCACTTGTTCCCATTGGGAAGACGTTCGTACCAGAATGACATGTTCTCGTTGAAGCATGCGTTGGTCATTTTGTGTTTTACCTTCATCTCCAGAGCCATGAGCGTTACTTTCAGGCGGGTATCCTCGGGCCTGCATCCTTCATACAATGGTGTAACCGCGTCTATCTCCAGTTGATCCAGCTTGGCTTTCTCTCGGGTGGCAGCTCTTGCGTTATCCGTCTGCTTGAGAAGCAGCTCTTCAATATGAGGGTCCTACACCCAGGCCATCGATGGTCCATCGTCGTCTGCCCCAGCATCTTCGCATCATCATGTCTGGCATCTTCTACATGATGACTGTGTCCTCGAGATTCTTCGTCTTCTCGCCCGCCCTCGCCGCGATTGTCTTGCTCATGCCCTTCCTCATTTCTTTCCCGGCCCCCATGGACAACTTCATAATCATCTTCATCACGTTGCCAGCGATAGCCATCCATGAAACCACACAAGAGCAGGTGGTCCCGCACCTTTACGGAATCTGGGTCCATAAGGCTCTTCAGCTTGCATCTTCGACACGAACATCTTATCTCCGTCTCGTTCTTTTGAAGCATCTCGGCCTTCACGGAGCTCAAAAACCTATTCACGATGCCTTCGGTCATCGTGCCGACCATGGTCGCCTGCGGGGTAGAGCAAAACGATATTTTAGAACCAAAATTTTTTTTGGCATGACTTTGCCTAAAAATAGGACAAAAAAGAATGCATAGTGCCAAATTCTCGCCGAAACAGAAATGAATCAACATTCCGGGGAAATATTGGCAACTATCGCATTTCAAATACCAGTACCTACAAACACAAACATATATGCAACACCACAAACATATGCAACACCACAAACATACGTAGATCTAGCTAGGCCATAAAAAGTGCATGTGCACGTTGTTGGAGGGAGAAAAAAGTAGATCTACAACATAAAAGCTTTCCCCTTACTTACCTATCAGAAAAAGGTAATTTAACCACTTAATTTGGGTGAATCTATGATGCAAATGAGGTGAGGAGGAGGAGGCACCCGAGACAAGCTTGGAGGAGGAGGTGGAGAGAATGAAAGTGGGGAACGTGAGTGTGGTAGGTGGCTATCAAAAATATCTTGCTGGTCCCAGGTTACTAATGGCGCACCACCTACATATGCACCATTAGTAACCCTGGTTACAAATGGCGCACCTTCTATTGGGCGCCATTAGTAGTTCTGAAAAAAAATAGTAGTGGCGCACTACCAACAGATGCGCCATTAGTAACCCTAGTTACTAATGGCGCACCAGCTGCTGGTGCGTCATTAGTAGTTTTGCAAAAAAAAAAAATATATATATATATAGTAGTGGAGCACCGAGTGTGTGGTGTGCCATTAGTGTCCATCACACAAATGGCACACCTGCACATGGTGCGCCACTACTATATAGTAGCGGCGCACTACTTGTGTGGTGCGCCATTAGTATCTATATCATCTATAACCCTTTTCCTAGTAGTGTACAGGCACAGAAATACTCGGGGAAGTTGGGGGAAAGCTTCCTGGGGTCGAGGGGATCAGTTTGGTGGTCGAGGGACGCAGGAGCCGTCGTGTAGCCGGAGATCGACCGGAGCTCCGAGGTGAACGGGCCTCGGTCGATCTCGAGCACCGGGGCTTTGCTGGTTTGCTGGGGTGGCTAGGGAGCTGCTAGTGGTCGTGGTGAATCTATCTGAGAGGTGCAGGAGCGAGGGGGAGGGCTATTAATAGGCCCACGACGGTGAGCCGATTCAGGAGCGCCGGTGACTCACCGCGTCATGCATGGGGGTGCAGGGAGGAACCGGGGTCAAAACCACGGACTCAGGACGGGTTTTGGACTGCCAGAACCATCTGCAACAGAGGGAGAGAGAGGAGTCGAGCAATCGTGGCCCCGCAACATTGGCCGATTCTGGCTCACGCGGGCACGCGTCGCATGAGCTCTAGCGCAGGAGAGGAGGGGCCCTGAGGGTTGCTCGACGCAGAGGGGTTGTCGGGGAAGAGGTTGGACACCTCGCGGGAGGCTGGAACTGGCCAAGAGCGTCGCCCCCACCTCGGTGGCTTCCACGGCATGATGGTGCGCTCTGAGGCACTTTGTACGTGTCTAGCATATCCTGGCACTGGCTGGGACTGAGGCTAGCCGTTTGGGTCTCGCGGGAGCTTCGGCTGGTCAAGGGAGACAAGAAATACTGATGCTGTCAGCCTTGAACTGAAGATTAGATTGGGGTTTTTGGCATTTCCACTATGAACTAGTGAGGGGCCAATTGACTGGGGTTGGGCATTGATACTGGCCACCTAATCTATGAGTTTGGATCTAAGGGGTTGGGTTTAGCTGTGGCTAAGAGGGCTTTTCCCCATCTGTCAGAAGGTGCTCGACTGTGGTTTGAGCGGGTTGCACCCCACCACTCGTGCTACAACTTAACACGTTTGGTTTTGGTGCTAAAACATGGTGTTTCACCTAGTTTGTGCTCCATTGGACAAGTTTAGCTTTGCAGACTTGAAAACATCACCATTTGACCAGATCTGTCCCTTACAAAGAGATTGTGGGCAAACTAAGTCCCACAAATCCCATTTTTGGCGTGGAACCCTCATTTGAGGTATTAGGAACTCCTGCATAGTTTCAGCAGCATAGGAAATTTTTTGCTATGTAGAGTTGCTCTAACTCTAATCTGGATAGAAGGGGGTTTTGGCTTATTTGGGAACCTTAATCACCTTGGATCAAAGTGATACTTTATGTGCACACCAAATATGGCTTAGGGGTACCACTGGAATGTTCTAGGATTTTATCGAGAATATTTCCTTTGGAAATATTTCGAAAGGTCAAAACAGACAAAAATGGTTTTCAGGGTTTTACTCAAATAATTATAATGAAATAGGGGTTTAAAATCCTATGTATGGAAAATATATGTCCTTCTAATAATTTCCAAATTTAATCAGGTTTTTCTAAGGTAGAAAAGTATTTTTCCATGTAGGAATACCATTTCTGGCCTCAGAAATAGAGATGTAAATAAATTAAGAAAACAATTCTAAAAATAATTATCTTGTAGTTTTGAAATACTAAAATAAGTTAAAATCAGATCACCAACTTTGGGTAGAAACCAATCTTGCCATCAAGGGCAAGTAGTGCAACTCAAAGTAGGGTTTTACCCTGATAAAAAACAAGAAGAAGGTTTTGAAAATAATTCAATATTGTGAAATGGGGTTTTATCATCACATGATAATCACATAAGTCATTCAATGACAAACATGGCACTCACATCATTAGTTTTGAAAAAGTTTTATCAAGCTCAGATTTTTGCATTACACGGAAGTGGTAGTAAAAACAAGGTGTGACAGTGTGGTTGGTCTCGAAACGGTCAACGAAAAAGACGAAGAGAACCACAACTAACAAAGGATGCAAGTTTCAAAAAATGATGGCAAGGGAGTGTCAATGCTATGCGGATGATGCGCATGATGCGATGATGAATGCGACAACAAAATAAATCACATGGTGAAATACGAAATAAAAGGGAATCTTCTGGAGCGTCAGTTCCAGGCTTTTACACTTGTTCTCTAATGGATTCAGTTCGCGAAGGTATCAAACAAGTTGACACCAAAGGGGGAAGCCTTACTGGGTAGTACGAGTCACCAAGGCTCGTGCAGTCCATCTAGAGATCGATGATGGCACTTCAGTCAAACACTCGTGGAATATCGAGAACCTTTGCAAGTTTTACCAGTAGGGCGCGGTTGTCGCCCCCTCCCCCCTGCAACCACTTTTGGTACAAGTATCGTAACAATGCATGCAATCCTTTGTACAAAGCAAGGTGATGATCATGTGTGTAGTTAATAAAGCTAGATATACCGCAACTCTTTTTCTTCTTAAATACATATTTATATTTTGTCCATTGTGTGTATTATAGCGGTAGATCATAGCCGGTACAAAGTCATTGTCGGACCACTAAAGTCCCCTAGTCCATCCTATTTTCTCTTCTTTCATTTTCTCAAAAGAAATCGGGGTTATCTCGGAAGAGCGCTCCCCGCGCACAAGTCATATCGGGGGAAGGAGGAGCTGGCCGATGCATTTAGGGCGACAACCTCATGGCAAGGAAATGAGCAAAGGAAGGAAAAGATAAGTAAACTCCTTCCATGCTACATAACTACCGCATGTATGATAGGCCTTGCTCACGGTTGAGCCCTTGTCAAAATCTTTGAGTGCATGGGGGCTAGAAGAATGCTCGACGCCCCGGCTGATCGCGGCGACGATAACAAGTCAGCCTTGTCAGGCGTAGCGCCGCCGAAGGGGTGCTCATGATCTATCCTTAGAAGTGCCCCACGGCAAGATGGGGCTCACCCACAAGCATATTTACGCGTCAAAGTCGAAATGGAACCCGAGTGCAACTTTTGCATTCGGGAGGAAGTTAACATGCATAGACGAAAAAAACAAGCCAAATTCTTGACATTAGAATGGTCCCCAACGTTTTTCTTTGACTTTCTTTCAGGATTAAATTGGGTACTATTTAAAAACAAAAGGAGTAGCTCCGAGGTCAGGGATGGCGGGGAGGAGTTCAATTCGGAGTACAACTTCCTCTAAGATCACTGCCGGCGACTCGGAGAAGATCTGCCACTATGATGTGGCGATCAATCAAGAAACAGTCCCACACACGGGGCCTTGCTTTCCAAATCCCTCCATCACGCCGTTCGTGATACTTTGTGTCATCCCCTCCAGCTTGACGCCAAAGACGTCATTGTCGTCGTTGTTGTCGCTGGAGGAATTGACGTCGCTGTCGCTCGAACTTTCGGCCTAGCACTCCAGGTGGACACTAGTCGCTCCGAAAAACATCACACAGAGGGTGGCAGAGCGGTCGAACATGAAGTGGAGAAGATGCTCAGGGCCGGGCCCTTGGGAGCTGGCGAACGACTCCCCCCTCCTGCGTCAAGAACATGGCGCTTCCGGGGGAGAGGTCGACCGCCGCCCAAACCGGCCCATTGCAACAGCCGCCCGCACGGAGCCACATGGCACGGGGGAGGCTGCCCATCATGGCCCTCGCGAAAGGGTCAAGGAGTCACAGCGAGCTCCAATGCCGATGGAGGATTACCACCATGAACTCCTACACCTATTCGCCCGTGTGGATCGCTGCATGCAGCTGCGGGTGAGGAGGGACACCACGAGCACCATCGCGGCCTCCACAATTTGACGGGGTTTCCCTTGTGTGGCCCTTGGACGCAGTCCTTGTGCGAGAGCTAGAATTGGCCCCGCCGCCATCACCACAATGTTCATCGAGCTCAGAGGGCTGCCCCTCCCAACACCCCTCGAGCCTCCAGCATGCCCGCGACCCGTCCCCATCATGGAGGGAGCGTGCTGGGGGTGTGGTGGAGTAAGAGACCGTGTACGAGTTGCGGCCCCCCTACCAAGCCTCTCCTCTTTATAGGACCTGCAATGCATCGTGGGACTACGCGTCATGGGAAAAGCCTGCAATGCATCATGGGAAAAGCGAGGTCATGCATGCTCGTGCGTTGTTTTGGGCCTAGCCCAACAATGCTGCATGCGCGCATGTATTTTCAGGCCTGGGGCAACTATCGATGTACGAAGAAATGGGGTCCTTAGTTCCCCAGACTTAGGCATGGGAAACTGCGGCGCCCAGGCAGGCAATTCCTTGCCGGGCTCATACCGAGCCTAGAGGCAAGTCAGGACCAAGACCAAGGCGGGGCGACAAGACTCTCTCCAATCTGTGAAGTCGTCCGCATACAGTGCTCGACAAGATCCTAGCCTACCATGCCACCACTCCTCCTCACGAGGGGTCTGATTGTCTACATCATCCGAGGTGTTGAGCAGGCACGCAGACGGGGGGGGGGGGGGGGGGGGGGGGTGGGGGTTGGCAGGGGCACGTGGCCACGGCGGCGGGCATGTTGCATCCTAAAAGAAACCCGTCTCATGGCATGGTAGAAGAATATGAGGTAGTTGGGCACATGACAAGGAAGGAGAGGCAATCCTTGTCAGGGAACGTTGCCAACGCACCACCTCACGGTGCATTAAATGCGCACGTACAAGTATGTTAGAGTTAGGTATTTCCCACTACCTATCCTAATAAGCAGTCCCTCTTGCTGGAGTACGCACTTTACACATAGTAGAAAGAACATCATAGCCACTTTGGTAACCCCTTGTCCTATCAAAGTAGGTCAATGTCTACCTCTAGATGGGTCCACACTGTGTTCAATTGGACACGTAGCTGCACTTCTCCAGCATCCTTGTCGGGTCATTGCACTCATGTACTTGAACCCACCTAATCAACTAAGCACAAATAGGATGTCGGTTTTTAAGCTCCCAAGCGACCCGAACCTGTATAAACACTCTCACGCGATGTTGTTGTCTGATGCTCTCCGTGTTGGGTTACGTTGCATGGGAAACAAAAAATTTCCTACACACACGAAGACCTATCATGGTGATGTCCATCTACGATAGGAGATTAGATCTACGTACCCTTGTAGATCGCTAAGCTGGATGCGATAAGAAACGCGGTTGATGTATTGGTACAACTTCTTGATTCAAATCACCGTCGTCCCACGATCCGTTCCGATCTAGCCTCGAACTGACGACACCTCCGCTTTCAGCACACGTACAACTCGATGACGATCTCGGCCTTCTTGATCCAGAAAGAGAGACGGATAAGTAGATGAGTTCTCCGGCAGCGTGATGGCTCTCCGATGGTGGTGATGATCTACTCCTGTAGGGCTCCGCCCGAGCTCCGCAGAAATGTGATCTAGAGGCAAAACTATGTGGAATAGGTTTGAGTTGCACGTAGTAAAAGTGTGTCTGAAAAACCCTAAAACCACCAGTATTTATAGGAGGAGGGGAGGGGCTAGCCTTGGGGCACAAGGGCCCCAAGGGTGCGCCGGCCGAAGGGGGAGGAGGACTCCTCCTGCAATTCGGTTTGGAAGGAGGAGTCGTCCTCTTCCTTCCCACCTCTCTCTTTCCTTCTTTTTTTCCTTTCCTTTGGTTTTTTCACTTGTGGCGCCATAGCCTTCTTGGGATAGCTCCACCAGCCCGCTAAGGGCTGGTGCGCCACCCTAGGGCTACTCGGCTCACTCCCGGGTGGGTGGGCCCCTCCCGGTGAACACCCGGAACCCATTCGTCACACCCGGTACACTGCCGGAAATGCCCGAAACATTCCGGTGACCAAATGAAACCATCCTATATATCAATCTTCGTTTCCAGACAATTACGGAAACCCTCGTGACGTCCGTGATCTCATCTGGGAATCCGAACAATATTCGGTAACCACACATATAACTCAACTATACTAAAACATCATTGAACCTTAAGTGTGCAGACCATGCGGGTTCGAGAACTATGTAGACATGACACGAGACACTCCTCGGTCAATATCCAATAGCGGGACCTGGATGCCCATATTGGATCCTACATATTCTCCGAAGATCTTATCGATTGAACCTCAGTGTCAAGGATTCATATAATCCCGTATGTCATTCCCTTTGTCCTTCGGTATGTTACTTGCTCGAGATTCGATCGTCGGTATCCGCATACCTATTTCAATCCCGTTACCGACAAGTCTCTTTACTCGTTCCGTAATACAAGATCCCGTGACTTACACTTAGTCACATTGCTTGCAAGGCTTGTTTGTGATCTTGTATTACCGAGTGGGCCCCGAGATACATCTCCGTCACACGGAGTGACAAATCCTAGTCTTGATCCATACTAACTCAACGGACAGTTTCGGAGATACCTGTAGAGCACCTTTATAGTCACCCAGTTACGTTGCGATGCTTGATACACAAGGTGTTCCTCCGGTGCCAGTGAGTTATATGATCTCATGGTCATAGGAATAAATACTTGACACGCAGAAAACAATAGTAACAAAAATGACACGATCACATCCTACGTTCATAATATATATTGGTCTAGTCCATCACATGATTCTCCTAATGATGTGATCCAGTTATCAAGTGACAACACTTGCATATAGTCAGAAAACCTTGACTATCCTTAATCACGTGGCTAGCCAACTAGAGGCTTGCTAGGGACATTGTTTTTTCTATGTATCCACGCATGTATCTATGTTTTCATTCAATACAATTATAGCATGGATAATAAACCATTATCTTGAAACAGGAAATATAATAATAACCATTTTATCATTTCCTTTACGGCATATTTCCAACAGTCTCCCACTTGCACTAGAGTCAATAATCTAGTCCTCACATCGCCATGCGATTTACATTGTAATAAATCTAACACCCATATAGTTCTGGTGTTGATCATGTTTTGCCCGTGGAAGAGGTTTAGTCAGCGGATCTTCTACATTTAGATTCGTGTGGACTTTGCAAATATTTACGTCCTCTCCTTCCAAATAGTCACGGATGAGGTTGAAGCGTCGTTTGATGTGCCTGGTCTTCTAGTGAAACCTTGGTTCGTTTGCTAAAGCAATGTCACCAGTGATGTCACAGAACAAAGTTATTGGATTTACTGCGCTCAGCACAACTCCAAGGTCCGTCATGAACTGCTTCATCCAGACACCCTCCTCAGCTGCCTCTGAGGCGGCCATGTACTCTGCTTCACATGTAGAATCTGCTACGACGCTTTGCTTGGAACTGTACCAGCTTACCGCACCCCCATTAAGAGTAAATACATGTCCTGTTTGAGACTTAGAGTCATACGGATTAGTGTGAAAGCTTGTGTCGGCGTAACCCTTTACGACAAGCTCTTCGTCACCTCCATAAATGAGAAACGTTTCCTTAGTCCTTTCTAGGTACTTCACAATATTCTTGACCGCCGTCCAGTGCTCCACTCCTAGATTACTTTGAAACCTGCCTGCCATACTTATGGCCAAGCTGACGTCTGGTCTAGTGCACAGCATTGCATACATGATAGAGCCTATGGCTGAAGCATAGGGGACGGAACTCACTTGTTCTCTATCTTCCGCAGTTGCTGGGCACTGAGACTTACTCAATTTTATACCTTGTAAAACTGGCAAGAACACTTTCTTGGACTATTCCATTTTGAACTTTTTCAAAACTTTATCAAGGTATGTGCTTTGTGGAAGTTCTATCACGCATCTTGATCTATCCCTATAGATCTAAATGCCTAGAATGTAATTAGCTTCTCCTAGGTCCTTCTTAGAGAAACTTTCATTCAAGTAATCCTTTACGCTCTCCAAAAACTCCACGTTGTTTCCAATCAGCAATATGTCATCCACATATAATATTAGAAACACCACAGAGCTCCCACTCACTTTCGCGTAAATATATGATTCGCCAACCACTTGTATAAACTCAAATGCTTTGATCACCTCATCAAAGCGCTTATTCCAACTCTGAGATGCTTGCACCAGTCGATAAATGGATCGCTGGAGCTTGCACACTTTGTTAGCATACTTTCGATCGAAAAAACCTTCGGGTTGCATCATATACAACTCTTCCTTAAGAAAACCGTTAAGGAACGCCATTTTGACATCTATCTGCCAGATTTCATAAAAATGCAGCTATTGCTAACATGATTCGGACGGACTTAAGCATAGCTACCGGTGAGAACGTCTCATTGTAGTCAACTCCTTTAACTTGTGAAAAACCCTTTGCCACAAGTGGAGCTTTATAAACGGTCACACTACCGTCCGCGTCCGTCTTCTTCTTAAAGATCCATTTGTTCTGAATAGCCTTGCGGCTTTCATGTAATACTTCCAAAGTCCACACTTTGTTTTCATACACAGATCCTATCTCGGACTTCATGGCCTCCATCCATTTGTTGGAATCCGGGCCCACCATTTCTTATTCATAATTTGCAAGTACATTGTTGTCTAACAACATGATTGATAAGACAGGATTATCGTATCACACAGGAGTAGTACATGATCTTGTTGACCTGCAAGGTCTGATAGGAACTTGATCCGAAGTTTCATGATCATCATCATTAACTTCCTCCTCAACCGGTGTCGCTTAGACAAAGGTTTCCACCTGCCCTGCGCCACCATCTAGAGTGGTTAGAGGTTCGACAACCTCATCAAGTTCTATCTTCCTCCCACTCAATTCTTTCGAGAGAAACTCCTTCTCAAGAAAAGCTTCGTTCTTAGCAACAAACACTTTGCCCTCGGATTTGAGATAGAAGGTGTACCCAACTGTCTCCTTTGGGTAGCCTATGAAGACACACTTTTCCGCTTTGGGTTCCAGCTTTTCAGGTTGAAGTTTTTTGACATAAGCATCACCTCCCCAAACTTTAAGAAATGACAATTTCTGTCTTTTCCCATAACACAGTTCATATGGTGTCATCTCAACGGATTTTGATGGTGCCCTATTTAAATTGAAGGCAGATGTCTCTAATGCATAACCCCAAAACGATAACGGCAAATCGTTAAGAGACATCATATATCGCACCATTTCTAACAAAGTACGACTACGACGTCCGGACACACCATTACGAAGTGGTGTTCCACGCGGTGTCAACTATGAAACAATTCCACATTGTCTTAAGTGAGCACCAAACTCGAAATTCAGATACTCGCCCCCATGATCAGAACGTAGAAACTTGATCTTCTTGTTATGATGATTTTCAACTTCACTTTGAAATTTCTTGAACTTCTTAAACGTTTCACACTTATGCTTCATCAAGTAGATATATCCATACCTACTCAAATCGTTAGTTAAGGTAGAAATAAAGATATCCGCCGCGCGCCTCCACACTCATTGGACCGCATACATCAGTATTTATGATTTCCAATAAGTCATTTGCACGCTCAATTGTTCCAGAGAACAGAGTCTTAGTCATCTTGCCCATGAGGCATGGTTCGCACATGTCAAGTGATCCAAAATCAAGTGACTCCAAAAGCCCATCGGAATGGAGTTTCTTCATGCGCTTTAAACCAATATGACCTAAGCAGAAGTGCCACAAAAACATGGCCCTATCATTGTTAACTCTACATCTTTTGGTCTCAATGTTATGTATACGTGTATCATTGCTATCAAGATTTAATATGAACAATCCTCTCACATTGGGTGCATGACCATAAAAGATATTAATCATAGAAATAGAACAACCATTATTCTCTAACTTCAACGAGTAACCGTCTTGCAATGAACAAGATCCAAATATAATGTTCATGCTTAACGCAGGCACTAAATAACAATTATTTAAGTTCATAACTAATCCTAATGGTAACTGAAGTGAGACTGTGCCAAAGGCGATTGCATCAAGCTTGGAACCATTTCCCACGCACATCGTCACTTCATCCTTCGCGAGCCATCGTTTATTCTGCAGTTCCTGCTTCGAGTTGCAAATATGAGCAACAGAACTGGTATCGAATACCCACGCACTACTATGAGAGTTGTTTAATTACACATCAATAACATGTATATCAAATATACCTGATTTTTCCTTGGCCGCCTTCTTATCAGCCAAATACTTCGGGCAGTTGCGCTTCCAGTGACCAAGTTCCTTGCAATTATAACACTCTATTTTAGGCTTAGGTCCAGCCTTGGGTTTCTTCGTCAGATTGGTAATAGGCTTGCCGCTATTCTTGGAGTTAACCTTCTTGCCTTTTCTGTTTCTCTTGAAACCAGTGGTCTTATTGACCATCAACACTTGACGCTCTTTCCGGAGTTCTGACTCTGCGACTTTCAGCATCACGAATAACTCGCCGGGTGACTTGTGCGTCCCTTGCATGTTATAGTTCAACACAAAGCTCTTATAGCTAGGTGGCAGTGATTGAAGAATTCTGACAGTGATAGCCTCTTACAGGAGTTCAATCCCCAGCTCACCTAGACAGTTTGAGTACCCAGACATTTTGAGCACATGTTCACTGACAGACGAATTCTCCTCCATCTTGCAAGCATAGAATTTATCGGAGGTCTCATACCTCTCGGTCCAGGCATTCTTTTGAAAGATAAACTTCAACTCCTGGAACATCTCATATGCTCCATGACGCTCAAAGCGAGGTCGAACTCCCGGCTCTAAGCCATACAAGACTACACATTGAACTGTTGAGTAGTCCTCCTTATGTGTTAACCAGGCGTTCAAAACATTTGGCTAGACGTAGCGGGTGGTTCATCTCCTAGCGCAACATTAAGGACATAATCCTTCTTCCCAGCTTGCAGGAGCAGTTTTAGATTACGAGCCCAGTCTACAAAGTTGCTTCCACCACCTTTCAACTTAGCTTTCTCTAGGAACGTATTAAAATTCAGGGTGACTACTGCATGAGCCATTGATCTACAACAAAAATATTGCAAATGGACTTAGAATATGTTTCAGATAATTAGAGTTTAACTAATCAAATTAGTGATAAACTCCCACTCAAAAAGTACATCTCTCTAGTCACTACAGGAAATATGCTCATACATGACGTTTTTTAAGATGTCGTTGATGAATTCGTCATAAATCTATGATGATTTGGTCCGAGATCGTCGTAAACCGTTTAAGGGGATCAAATATATATATAAATTACGAAGATGTGAGTCAAAAATGTTGTAACCTCATAATATGAGATCGTCATAACTTTTACGACGATTATAAAAATGTCGTAACATCTTCTAACTATGTTGACATGTCACTCGTGGGTCTATTCTATCCCACCTCATCCTAGTTTGTGAAGCAACCTACTATTCTATCATTCCAAAAATTCTCGAAAAATTCTCATAAATACTTTGGATCATATATTTCTCAAATATCTGAAAACCCTTCCTTCCATAGTTAAAAAATAATTCTGCAATATTAATTTTTGTCACTCGAAAAATGGTTAAAAGTAGCTAGAAAGATCGAAAATGCATACAAATTGGTCCTCATCCATAAAATATGGTCTAACTATATTAAAAATTGGATATATATTTACAAGTTTATTTGAAAAATTCTAGAGATTAGGTCCAATCTTGGGTACATGACCGTCAAGGAACCTCACGGAGGATAAGAAGAGCGAGCCAACAAATGAAACGCGAGGAACCTCCTCTACGTGGATCACTCCACCAGACGCGATCTGAACCATCCATCATGCGCCCATCCAACGGTGGAGCATCTCCCGAGAAGCCAAACCCTACCTATCTGATCGAGACACCCCACCCCTCACACACAGCCACACACTCCTTCCTCGTCCCCATCTCTCTCCCTCACGAACCCCTCTGGCCGCCGTCACCAACGGCGCCCTCATCCTAGCGAACTTCGGTGGGGATAGACGGTGCCAAGCACACGCCATGATCCTCTTGCTCTACTCCTTCCCTATCCCATGCTTCTTCCCACCCGTGCTCCCGAGACGAACTCAACCCGCGCGTGCGATCCCACGGCCGCCCCGATCTGCGAGATGTGACGCGCAGGGGAAGAGGATGTTTCCCCCGATCTGGCGCGCGACAGGGAGCCCGCCGCCTGACACGGCTGGGCGAGGGCCCCCTCCGATGCGGGGCGGACCTTCCTGCATGCTGGGGCGGCCCGCCGGGGCCCAAATCTGAGACGGCCGATGGCGGCGAGGAGGGGAATGCGGTGGCGCCCAGGGGCTTCTCGCAGCGCAGGGGCGCGGTGTCGTCAACTCCTCCGTCCTCGGCAAGGACGACGGCGTCTCCTTTCACCTCGTCTCCAACCACCGTAGTAAGCACTCACCTCAGTTGTTTCTTCAATGCGCCGTAGTAGTCACACCCAGCTACGCCCGCGAGATGGAGCGCCTCTCCTCCAAGGAGTCCCTCCTCCTCGTCATGAGCCTCCCCGTCTCCCGTTCCCCTTGCTCGCGGAACGAATGGCCATGGCCTGCCCTGTACTGGTCCATACGAACCGTATCCACTGCCCAGTGCAGCTGTCGATCTCATTATTAGTTTCTCAATAAGCCGATTGTGCTCAGCGACACTCAGTTTTTGCACGCCCATCGATTTGATTGACGAGTGGACGCCTAAATTTTCCAGAGCCCTTCGAATCATGAGCTTATTAGTATTCGTGTCTGCGTGTTGACAGTTGGGTTCTGCATTCACAGTTTGGGTATGTATGTAAACTACTGCCCGTTTCAGTTTAGGGACTCTGGAGGCTTCGAATCCTCTGTTGGCGGCAAGACCACGGAGATGCAGAAGATCGACGTTGATGAGCGCATCGTCGGCCTCAAACGCCTCAACCCCACTCCTCGACCTACAACATAAGTGATGTAGCTTTAGAGATGTATCATGTGATGTGGCTTGCTTGAGTAGCTATCATGATAAGATGAATATGATATTATGATATTCAGTTTAGGAATTAATCGCTTTAATTCATCTCCGCAATTTTGTGTCCCTTATACATGAGGAACTCCCAACATTTCTGACTGAAATAGTTATGTTGTATGGACATTCTGTTGGTCCTTGTTCATTAATTGTATGTTTCACTTTTCAGATCACCCTATCTGGAAGGTCGATGGAACATCGAATGGTTCGGTGATAGCAGTCCTGAATCCTTTGCCTCCAAGCTTTTGTTTGAGTACGCCACTATTTCTGGATCATTTTAATTAGAGCTCTCCTTACTTTTTTCTCAATTTCTTATTCCGATTTATGCTCATTGGTTTATGCTTATTGTCAGCGTCTCTTCATAGTTAACCAGCCGTGGATTTGTCTACATGTGGTTGTAGGAAGGAATCAAGTTTCAAATCTTCATTAATTCTTTGAACCAAAAGGTTCGATTGCATGGGTATTGATTTTTTAGGATAGTCATGACTACTGAGTTTATGTAGAGTTTGATCTTTTTTAGGGTAATATAGAGATTGATTTTTTGAGTGTTAGTCTAGAGATTATAGGGAGCCATAGATCACACGCACCTCTGGAAAATTAAAGATTGAAGTGTGGACTCTATACATCCAAAACACTTATGAGCTCTTGGTTTGGCACGACTTTGTGGGAGTTCTTGTCTAACCCGCGTTGCGGCAAACAGACGCCGCCTGCCCATTCTAGGTAGCGGCGCATTGTAGCGACTAGTAAACAGAAGAAACAAGGTCGAGACATGTGTCATTTTAAATAATCTCCCTCCCTCTTAATCCACCCTCGCCCTGCATCGTTGAACGCACAACCACGACGTGTGATCGCTGGCTCTCCTACGCGTGCGTTTCAGTTTTCCTCTTGGCGTTGTTGCCACTGGCTTCAGCTCCAAAAAAAGACGATATGCTTCCTATCTATTGGATAGACGGTGCATAGCGTGGGACTCCTGTAGATTATGTATTTATGTACAGCGACACAAAACGTAGCTTGAAGAGAACGTCATACGGAGCGGTTCACATCAAGTTTGAGTTTGATCGGCTGCTTCGACCTCGTTCCCTGTAAGCTCATAGCTCGTTTGAAACACTGATGTGGCTCTGCTACTCATCACAGTCCGAACAAGAAAGTTGCTGCTGCATCGAACCAGTTTATTCTTCCTGCAAAAGGGAAAGTGAGAATGATCTAAATATTATTCTACTGAGTGAATCACAGTATTCGCCTTTCCAAGCTAGCAGTGGGTGGCACTGATCTTTCCTCCCTGAACCCTCGGTTTTTCTGTTGGTACAGCTAAGAATCCGTGTTGCGGGTCCAAGCAAGCAGTTACACGTATTATGTTTCCAATTTTTGCCGGCCGGAGCAAAGTCATCAACCAATGCAATCTTCCGGTCATTCTTTGTTTATCTGAATCACTCACTGTAACTCGTACTACTTGTGTCTGTCTGAAGCTTCATTCAGTAATACACATGGGGAATTCCAAGCTAATTTTGAGCGAAGACCATGTTGATAAACTGTAGCATTTTGTCTTTTCGTTACTACTAGGACCCGTGCTGACCTGCTTCCTTTACTAATCTAATCAGGGATTGAAGCTTCGCAACAAAGAAAGACACGAAGAAAGAAAATTCGAATTTTTCTCCATGGAAGGAGGGATGGACGTCTTGATCGCAAGTGACTCACGGGAACCAACTGAGGGAGGTATCATATTCAACTTGCTGGTTTTCCAAGTTTCTGTTTGATCCAGCTAGCTAGCTTAGCTTGTGGGTGGTGCGTACATTACATTGCAAGTTAGGCACATCCCCTACTGAATTTTTGTGCTTGTTCGATTCAGATTAGCAGGCGCCCACCCTACTTCATATGGACAAGGAGGACGACCCTGAGCTGACCAGGTGGACATGGACCCCTCTAACGACGCCTAGACCGTCCACTACGACCACACAAGGTCAAACCCTCTCGACTTTGTGTTCCCCCTCTCCCCCAATTTTATAACTTCTCCGTTGTGCCTAAATTTCGTGTTTGGCTGCGATGAGCTAGAGACTAGTGATTGTCGACAAGGAGCCGCCAAGTAAATTTTTAAGATGTTTTTTAAGACTGACACAAGTATTTTTTTAGAAATTGTATCCCTAGACAGTAGTTTTAGGTCAGCGTAGCGGATCCCATGTTGTTGTTTGTTCAGAGAAAACTCATACCACACTAGACCCCATATTTTCTCCCTTTGTTGTACAGACCATAGCTCCGTATCCTGTCCCTAGCAATCACCTAACTCATAGTCAGTCGTGTTAAAAGTCTTTGCGGTTTGGCGGAGATGGTTGTACTTCCTAGCAACAGTACGTATTAGCTTCATAATATGTCTCATTGCTGGCTGTACTTGATACTTACTTGCATTAAGTTGTACTACTAGCATTTAGTACATAGTTCAGTCCAGTAGGTCTATTCTGATCTGTTGTGATGCGGAAGCTGATCCTTAAAACAGGTTGTTGTTGTTGTGAATTCACAGGCTATGATCTATTATACTGCTGAAGTTGTGAATTGTTGGCTGCAAATGGCACACATGAACTTTGAATTCATGTTTTTGTTTCCCCTGTTTTGCAGTATCTGAGAGAGAACAACGATTTCATGGTGATCGGGATAATCGGTCCACCTGGTGTGGGCAAGTCAACCATCATGAACGAGCTTTATGGATACGACGGATGCTCGCATGGTACTATGCTCATTTACTCGCATGGTTTTCTTGTGCTAATATTATGGTTGCCGATAGGATCTGTGGAGAGTGAGCACTGAACACCCTATCATTTGTGCAGCTTTTGTGTTTTATTTTTATCATGCATCATTCAAAATGACTGGTTGTTTTTAGGCTATGGATCTATGAATTGCGTGTTCTCAAGCTAAGTATGTTTTGGGCAGTAGGTTTAACTAAGCAGTACTTTAGGTTGATCTAGTGTCATACATGCCTTTAACTAAGCAGTACTTTTTAGGTTGATCATCGCATTCGCTCTTTACTTCCACAAGTTTCTTGCGTTTTTTTTACCCCAGTGTGTAAGTGACATGGCGAGATTGTATACTGATGTGTTCCATTCTTGTTATGATGATATGATTGTCAGCATGGCCAAGGAGTACTTCAAGTTTCTGAACAAGTACCTGGCCACGTCCGATGGATCGACTGATGAGGCCGACGCAATCGATGCTGCAAAGGAGGAAGCCGCTGCAGCAATCATTGAGTTTGTCAAGTCAGCTGATCTCTATCGGGTATTTTTATCCTTTGGTTCACCTCTGCGTCTTACGTCTTGTGTTTGGGTGGAAAAAAAATCTAGTGGGAGACATAATGCATGCTTATGAGTTTGATTCTTTGTGAGTGATGCATCGCTTTCTCCGTACAATAACATGATATAACATGCCATTCTACAATCATATAACCAAATGTGAATTTGATTATAACCGTCCACCATTGTCCCCAAAAAGCGCAGCTGCAAAAACTAGGCTATCTGGAGGCAATGAACTACAAACTAGACTATCTGGACATCCTGAACGAAACATGGGAATTAGAACCCGATTTATCAGTCCTAATTATAGACAAGCATGGACATTGCACTATCAGTCCTAATTGTAACCAAACATGTGTAATATGTAAAGTGGAGGGCAGGTTTAATTGCTTCTACCGTCAACGGAATTAGCAAGAGTTGCAGATCAACCGTGTCCCCTGTCAATATAGTAGTCTTAGGTAAATTGTACAGCCACATAATGTGCACATCGCTTTCCTATAGTAACATAGTTGAAGCCTAAACATGCCTCATGATAACAAAGTTGCTATTTGTTTTCGTCTTATTTTATTTCTACTAATTGAATGCCTATCATGCTTGTGCAGGTGTCCATCTTGCAGAAATTACAAGGTTTTTGCACAGGTGAAGTACAAAGCCAAGTGTGAAGCTATGAAGCGTATCAACAAAGAGTAGCATATGTATTGTAATAGTAGGCAGTAGTAGGTATATCTGGGTTGTGGTGTAGTGTAAAGATTGTAATAGACAAATTTAATGTTGGTTTGGACGAATTTAATTTGCTCCCTATCCTGTTTCAAATATTGCTTCAGAATGTGATTTGAATACCTATGAAATGGCAACTTGACAAGGGGAAAAAGTTATGATATTTATTTGACAAAATGTGAAATTTCTGACGTGTGGGACTAATTTTGAGATCAACATGACATGTGGGACCAGTACAAAAATAAAATGACCAAAAAAGAAAATCAATAGAAAGTAAAAGGCCACAAAAGAAAATTTGATTTTTTTACTAAAGTGGCTGTAAATAGGGTATGGCCCAAAAAGAAGCCCAATAAGAAAAAGCCAAAAAAAAAACCAGCCCATGTAATTGAAATGGGTTGGGCTGATTTCAACCATGATGTTTTCATTTTGTCGTAATTTTGCCACGTAGGACTAGGTTTGATTGCCAACGACGATTTAGGATCATCGTAAAGGTTACGACAATCCAGGAATCGTCATAAAAGTTACGACGATTTTGATCAAAACGTCGCTGCTATTCATTTGTGACGCTCCGTTTTCGACGCTTGGTTTTTTTGTCGTAAGATCGTCGTAAATTAAAAACCGTGACGATGTAACAATGAAAAAATAGCGTCATGTATTAGCATATTCCTTGTAGTGATTTGAGTGGTACATGATCCAAATTCACTAACTCAAGTCCGATCATCACGTGAGTTGAGAATAGTTTCAGTGGTAAGCATATCTATGCTAATCATATCAACTATACGATTCATGCTTGACCTTTTGGTCTCATGTGTTCCGAGGCCATGTCTGCACATGCTAGGAACGTCAAGTTTAACCCGAGTGTTTCGCGTGTGCAACTATTTTGCACCCGTTGTATGTGAACGTTGAGTCTATCACACCCCATGATCACATGGTGTCTCGAAACGACGAACTGTGGCAACGGTGCACAGTCGGGGAGAACACAACTCCATATTGAAATTTTAGTGAGATATCACCTTATAATGCTACCGTCGTTCTAAGCAAAATAAGGTCAATAAAAGGATTAACATCACAAGCAATTGATAAGTGACATGATATGGCCATCATTTTGTGCTTCTTGATCTCCATCACCAAAGCACCGGCATGATCTGCTCGTCACCGGCGCCACACCATGATCTCCATCAACGTGCCGCCATCGAGGTTGTCATGCTATCTATGCTATTACTACTAAAGCTACGACCTAGCAATATAGTAAATGCATCTACAAAAAACAAATGCTAGTTTAAAGACAACCCTATGACTCCTGCCGATTGCCGTAGCATCGACGTGCAAGTCAATATTAACTATTACAACATGATCATCTTATACATCAAATATATCACATCACGTCATTGGCCATATCATATCACAAGCATACCCTGCAAAAACAAGTTAGACATCCTCTAATTTGTTGTTGCATGTTTTACGTGGCTTCTATGGGTATCTACTATGATCACATCTTACTTCCGCAAAAACCACAATGGAGATGTGCAAATTGCTATTTAACCTCTCTCCAAGGACCGCCTCGGTCAAAACCAATTCAACTAAAGTTGAAGAAACAGGCACCCGCCAGTCATCTTTATGCAACAAGTTGCATGTTAGTCGATGAAACCAGTCTCGCGTAAGCGCATGAGTAATGTCGGTCCAGGCCGCTTCAATCCAACAATACCGCCGAATCGAGAAAATACTAAGGAGGGCAGAAAATCGAAAATCAACGTCCACAAAACCTTTTGCATTCTACTCGAGATAACATCTACACATGAACCTAGCTCATGATGTCACTATTCGGGAATGTTGCATGGGAAATAAAAAATTTCCTATGCACACGAAGACCTATCATGGTGATGTCCATCTACGAGAGTAGATTAGATCTATGTACCCTTCTAGATTGCTAAGCAGGAAGCGTTAAGAAACACGGTTGATGTAGTGGTACAACTTCGTGATTCAAATCACCGTCGTCCCACGATCCGTTCCGATCTAGCACCGAACGGACGGCACCTCGGCGTTCAGCACACGTACAGCTTGATGACAATCTCCGCCTTCTTGATCCAACAAGAGAGACGGAGAAGAAGATGTGTTCTCCGACAGCGTGATGGCGCTCCGGTGGTGGTGATGGTCTACTCCTGCAGGGCTCCACCCGAGCTGCTTAGAAATCCGATCTAGAGGCAAAACTATGTGGAATAGGTTTGACTTGCACATGGCAAAGTTGTGTCTCAAAAACCCTAAAACCACCAGTATATATATGAGGTGGGGAGGCGCTAGCCTTGGGGCACAAGGGCCCCAAGCGTGCGCCGGCCTAAGGGGCACTACTGGAAATAAGTTTTTTGCCGTCTACCAAATCTTTGCCGTCCTCTAGCTGATGGCAAAGAGTGTCTTTGCCGTCAGCTAACACAAAGCAGACGACAAAGAACTGGCTGATGGCATATAGTGTCTTTGCCATCAGTCACATCTTTGCCGTCAGCCGCAGACGGCAAAGAGTCGCACAGCAGACAGCAAACACATAGATGGGGCCCACCTGACCGTGGGGACGTTAGGTCAAACTGGAGTCCCTTCTTTGCTGTCTGCTAGCGAACGGCAAAGAGTCTGGAGGCAGATGGAAAAGAGTCTAGAATCTTTGTCGTCCGTCGGCACACGGCAAAGAGCTAACTCCGTGTGTAACGGCTCCAACCCGCCCCTCTCTCTCTCACCCACTGTGTAACGGCTCCACACCCCGCCCCTCTCTCTCTCCGACTCCTCTCCCCGACGCCCACCGCCGCCACCACCGCCGCGCAGCCCGGGTGCCTCACAGCCCCGCCGCGCCGCCCCACCGCCCTCGTCGCCGCCCTGGTGCCCCACAGCCCCCTGGCGCCGCTGCCCCAACTCTCCCCGACACCCACCTGAGCCACCACTGTCGCGTCGCCGCCCCTGGCACCCCCGGCGCTTCCCCACCACCCCCAACACCCCCGGCCCCGCCACCCACGACGCCACAGCCGCCCCTCCCGGTGAGCCCCCACTCCAAGTTTATTTTTTATTGTTTGGTATTTAGTTTTTTGGAATTAGATTATAAATACAAAGTTTATTTTTTATTGTCGTTGTAGTAGTTGTTCTTGTTATTGTAGTTGTTGTAGTTGTTGTTGTTATTGTAGTTGTTGTTTTTTTTACGGGTAGTAGTTGTTGTAGTTATTGTAGTTGTTGTAGTAGTCAGTGTACCGGTTGATGAGCCCTATATTCTTAGCTTTTCATATAAAGACCATCTGCCACTGGTTATAGCTTAATAGAAAGAAGAGGAAGAAGAAGGGAAGAAGATAAGAAGAGAAGAAGAGAAGAAGAGAAGAAGAAGAAAAATAAGAAGGAAAAGAAGAGAAAAAAAAGAATAAGTAGAAGAATAGGATAAAGAAAAATAGAAATAGAAATAAGAGGAAGAAGAAGAAGAAGAAGAAGAAGAGGAGAAGAGGAGAAGAAAGAGGAAAATGAAAAGAAGAAGAAGATAAGAAGAAGGAGAAGGACGAGGAGGAAAAGGAGCCCTCCTTCTTCTCCTTTTTCTCTCCTCCTTCTTATTTTTTAGCTTGTTTAGCTAATTATCCTCCAAAATGACATAATAAGCTAAAAACCATGGTTAGCTCATGAATATTATATTCTTAGCTTGTTTTCCTAAAAAATGACATAATTAGTCATAATTAGAATATTTGTATTGATTGGGTGGATTTACATGTGATAGTTGTCTCATCGCTGTGAGGTCTGCTGTGCGAAGACCTCCCCGTGCGTTGTACGAGCTCCTCCCCTGCATTCATGGGTCAGTACAAATTTCATCTCCTCCTCGCCCCTTCATCTACTGTGGCTTGATTTATGGATGAAACTTTCTAGATTTAGGTGATTAAATTAATTTATCAGTATGCGTGACCAGTATGTGTATCCCGTTCGAAAGGGCAACATCTATAAATATGCATGTCTTGCATATTTATAACCGCCATTCTTTCGAATTGTCCAACATTATCCATGGACAGCCCGAGTATGTGTAGATTGGGTTCGTTTTCCCGTATGCTGTGCTCTGGATCCGATGCAGAATTTCGTTAGTGCCTCCCTGTTGTTCTCCGGATGCACATCCTCTCTGTTTATTGCAGAGACGTGTATCAGGAGAACAGCGGGGAGTTGCTGCCGAAATTTTGCGTTGGATCCGGAGCAGAGCATGGGAAAACGAACCCAATCTACACATACTCGGGTGGGATTAGGACCTATCTTTACCTATAAGCGCGTAGGTTGCCTGGACGTAAGAAAAATGGCGAACCTGATTAACCGATGAATATAAATGCTAAATTCTATATAAATATATTTCTTCTGTCTTTAGTAGCTAGGCAAGATGAGTGATCGTGCGTGGATGTATACCGGTCACCCTAGTCAGAAAGAGATGACTAAAGAATGGTTTGTAAAAACAAAGGAATTTGTGAAAGCCGCATTCGCAAATGGCTAGGAAAGAAACTATTGCCCCTGTCCTGGATGTGACAACTATAAAAAGACGACAGAGGCTGTAATGATTAAACACCTGCAGAGGAGGGGTTTTCAGCCTAATTATATGGTGTGGACATTTCATGGTGAGTCTATACAACGCACAAGAGCTGAGGTGGTCCATCGTCGCATGGACAAGCATGGTACCGGGATTGAAGACATGGTGCAAGACTTTGATGATGCTCGGGATTTGGAAGATGAGATGGAGGAATTTGCAAAGGCTTTTTATGAAATGTTGGAGTCTTCGAAACATCCTCTCCATGAGCACACTGAGCTCTGTCGGCTGGATGCAATCGCACAAGTAATGGCTCTAAAGGCTCAGTTCAACTTGGGAAGACAATGCTACGACGCGATGATGACACTATTTGGATGCTTCCTACCCAAAGGCCATGTCATGCCTGCAAACCTGTACCAGTCGGACAAAATACTTCGTGTACTTAAGATGCCCTATGAGAAGATAGATGCATGTGAGAAAGGATGTGTCTTATTTAGGAAGGAGTATGCACACTTGGACTATTGTCCCAATTGCGAGTCTTGCAGGTATCTTGTGGTAGACAACGGTATGGGTGAGAAGAGGCAGACCAAAATCGCAGTTAGTGTTCTTCGGTATAAGCCAATCGTACCAAGACTTCAACGTATTTTCATGGTCGTAGAGACAGCCAGACAAATAACATGACACAAATTGGGAAAAATAACCGAACTAGACGCGGATGGGAATAAGATGGTGGTACACACATCGGATGGGGAAGCATGGAAACATTTCAATGGATTGCATCAGGATAAAGCGGCAGATCCAAGGAATCCTCGAGTCTGCATCACCACGGATGGTTTTAATCCCTTCGGCATGACGACAACCAAATATAGTTGTTGGCCTGTATTTGTCATTCCACTCAATCTCCCCCCCCCCCCCGGGACAGATTATGCAAAGAAAGAACATATTTTTGACACTGATAATTCCAGGGCCCAATTATCCGAGGAAGAATATGAATGTGTCCCTGCAGCTGCTTAAGGATGAATTTGAAGAAGCTTGGGATAATGGGGTCAAGACATACGATGCCGCTAGAAAACAAAACTTCAAAATGCATGTGTGGTACATGTACTCTATCCATGACTTGCCGGCGTATGCACTATTCTCTAGATGGTGTGTGCATGGAAGGTTCCCGTGCCCCCAATGCAAGGCAGCTCTTCAGTTCCATTGGTTGCAGGAGGATCAGAAGTATTCTTGCTTTGACTTTCATAGACAGTTCCTGGATCCTAACCATCACTTGAGAAAAGACAAGAAGAACTTTACCCAAGATAAAGTTGTCAAAAACTTGGCACCACCTGGGTTGACAGGCCAACAGATCCTGGATTAGTTAAACGCCCTCGAGCCTGATCCAGAGCGTCCAGGGTATTTCAAGGTGTATAATTCAAAACACGCCTGGACTCACAACCCATGCTTCTCGGATCTGCCTTACTTCAAAGACCTCCTTCTTCGAGACAATATCGACATGATGCACACTGAAAAGAATATCGGAGAGGCTATTTTTGGTACATTGTTTGACATAGATGGGAAGACAAAGGATAATACTAAGGCTAGAGTCGATCAAGAGAAACTATGTCATAGACCGTTACAAAACATGCGAGGGAAATTATGAGGGAAGTGGTCGAAGCTAAAGGCCTGGTTCAATCTTGGAAGGCCAGCTATGAGGGAAATTATCTTGTGGGTCAAAATGCACTTGATGTTCCCCGATGGGTATGCAGCGAATCTAAAGAGGGGAGCGAGTCTTGTAAAATTAAAAAATCTTTGGTCTCAAGAGTCATGATTGGCACATATGGCTAGAGCGGGTAATGCCGGTGATGTTACGTGGCTTTATTCCTGTCGTGGTTTTTCACGACAGATATCCTCGTGAAAGGACTTGATACTGGATCCATCGCACCTTGGTGGCGACTCAGAGGGGTTAAGCGGGAGAGACGCGGCAATTTACCCAGGTTCGGCCCCTCGAGAAGAGGTAACAGCCTACGTCCTGCTTTTGTGTGTATTGATGTGGATTCGATTACAAGGAAGGCGTAACTCGCCTAAACCTAGCACTCGATGGTTTCTAACCTGTCCTTTCTTTCCCTGGGACTCGCCTTTATATACAGGTCAAACCCTTAGGGTTTACAAGGATACTTTCCTGCCTACAAATCGTGACCCATGTGGTCTCTAAGTCGCCGTATTTCAAAGCTTGGAGACCTTCCAGAAATCATAAATCGCCATACGACCTTGATCCGGCCAGGCCAAGGCCCAAATCACTATTTAGGTGAATCGCCTGATTGGTGACCCAGCCCAACTAGGGCGGGTTATTAACAGGTAATATCCCCAACATTAGGCCCCAGATTGACTTGAACTCTTTTCACGCCAATATTTCTGCTCAGTTGAAGGCGATTCATTCCTCATTTTTCTCCATACGTCAGAAATTGTAACCCGCCATCTGGCACCGAAAAATCTTTAAGTCGCCAAACCATTTCTTGTTGGCATCTTCTTATCCCACGATTTCCGGGAAGACCGCCGCAACTCCAACGGATCTTTTAGCACATCATTTATCCCGAAATTTTCGGCGCACATTTATAGCGAATCTTTTATCTCCCGGCGGTTCCCGCTCATGGTGCCTCGATTCTTGCACCTGCCTCAATAAATAGGCCGAGGGGGGGATAGAACTGTCGCTTCTCACCTACCAGTCCCGTCACCTTCCTTCCCACCGACACAGCGAGAAAACCGCATCGCCCTGAGGAATTCGCCGCCGATCCTGCCTTCGGCCTTCACGCGAGGAGCTCCGGTGCCTCCTGTGAGCTTTCGCCGTCGTCCACCCTCGCGCCGCAATCAACATATCCTCCATCGGCATCGTCGACTGCATCGCCGTCGGCCACCTCGTCATTCACCTCGAACCTTGCCGCCGCCGGAAACTTCTCTGCTTGACGGGACGCCCGCGCTTCTCCAGTGAACCCCATCTCCGTCGACTCTTCTCTCCCGACAACATCAGGTTAGGCTTCCGCCTATCTTTAGAAGTAGATTTACTTTCTGTTCGTGCTTCCGCCATTGCCGTGTTCTTGAAGCTCGTTGCATATAGATGCTATCTGCTTTGAATCGATTAACACGAGTGTCGGTAGAATAGCTTAATGCCCCGAATACTTTCACTTATCCGCTGTACTTGTGAATCCTTGAAAACAACATCTTCACCAAGCGATGGGCATCATCTGATAATAAACTCTCGCGACTAGTCATTTTCTCTAGGTTTTTGCGTCTGTCTGATAGATCCACTCCTTTTTTATTGTTTGCAAAAAGTTGTTTATAGTCTTCATCTCCTGGCACTTCAAACGAACGCCTTCACCGTCCCCTGAATGCAACCCTTGGGGATAGCCACCCTTCCATAAGTCGCCATAGTGATCCAAACCGGCCCTTTGATCTGGTGGGTCAAAAACCCTTTTTTAACCAAAGCACCCGGCGAGTTAAATGAACCGATTTTATCCCATACAATTGGCGTCCAAGACATGTAATATCATACTTTACTTATTTGTAGCATGGGCGCCATCTTCAAGAGTGATTGGCTTCCTACCAAGGTTGATGACTCCATTTTAGCCGATTATGTGAAAACGGGCAGCTTGGATCCTGATGACGTTATTGGCTCGCGCACCGGGTTCGGAGAAGACCTCCCTAACCCCAAAGAAGGGGAGATAGTCGTTTTTGTTGAACACCTGGAGTGAGGTTTTAAGCCGCCCGGATCAAAGTTTCTTAGAGACGCCTTATCTTTCATGAACGTCCGCCTCCAGGATCTGGGACCCAACTCTATAAGTAATTTGTGCCAATTCAAAGTTCTCTGTGAGGCTTATCTGCGGATCGAGCCTTCTGTCCCCTTATTCTGGCATTTTTTCCATCTGAATCGCCAAACGGAATTCCACAATGGCCCCAGCTTGGAACTTGGTGGTGTCAACGTCCAGCGCTGCAGGGATAGCCCATTCCCCTCACTTATCATGCCTAGCCATCCCAAAGGCTGGGGCGGGTCTTGGTTTTACTGTCAAGAGACATCTCCTGCTGGCGAGAACAAGCTTCTAGGCTACAGGCCAACTCGCCTTCCGACCAATTTCAAGCTCCGAGACAAGCTCACCGAGGAGGAAGAATCGGAGTTCATCCCAATATTGTCCGAGTTAAGATCCTTGACGAACAACGGGCTTACCGGGGTCGACCTAATCCGTTGTTGGGTCGAATGGCGCATCCTTCCTCTGAGCCGCCGGGACGGGCTGATGTGTGAATTTGATGGTACCCTGGATCATCCTCAATGCTACTTCCATACATCTCTAAAGGAGAAGGACATGGTTACCATTATCAAAATGCTGACTAGCGAGCCTGCGGGAAAATGTGGCCAAATTGGCCTCAAGCCTTTCTACAAAACTAACCCGGCACCCAAGGTAAGCAAACCTAAACCGCCCTTGGTCCTTATGCTTTATGCTTCATTCGTGTTTCTAGTTTTGTAACATATGCCATTTCAGAAAGGCGATAAGTTCTGGTCCAGGAAGCCCAAAAAACAAGCCATGAAAAGTGCTAAGCCGCCCTCAAAGAAAACCAAGGGTAAGGGCAAATCTGCCGCAGCTGAGCCATCCGAAGTTGACGAATCTCAAGTCGGCGATGCACTTTCGGAGGTAAAAATTCGTCCTCCTTTCACTCGCCATTCATTGCTGTTAACCTTCGTATTTATATCTCTCCCTCTCCTTGTAATAGAATAAAGATAACGAAAGCCAAGAAGACTCTGTTGAGGTAATTTCTGTTTCCTCCGATTCATCTCATTCTCCACCTAAGCCGGCCCGGCGAATATGTGGGAAAGTTCCCTTCTCACATCCAAATGCTTATTTGGACGCAAATTTCCTACTGAAGAAAGCACAGCACGCCTCAAACCGGAAAACACGAAGTCACTCTGGCGATCTGGTATCTGGCTTACCAGCAACGAACAAAAGAAAGCCAAGCGAGGTACTTTTATGAGTAACCATTATTCATGCTTCTTTGGATCACATTTGTAACACGCCTGTATTATTGACGTATAACTCTTGCAGAACTCTCCTCCCACTTCCGGCGACTCAGTGATGTCAACACTTCCACCAATGATTCGAGTTCCGGGGTAAGTCTTTCGATAACCTTGCCTCGACTTTTGAGAATAACGATCCTTTCAATTCCTTAATGTGCTTACTCCCGTTTGTCAGGGCACAAGCCAAGAAAAGAAAAACCAGTGGATCAACTCCTGATGCAACTTCAGAACCCCTGAAGAAATCAACTCCGACTCAGGACAATCCGGATCAGGCTGAGCCTGCGATTCAAGTGGATCTTCCTGAGTCGCCGGCGGAAACAATGGATGCCTCTAAATCGCCGAACCATTGATGACAAGCAAAGACCGAGATGCTGTAGTTATTACTGGCTCTGGCTTTTCTAAGCCGGCGGCGACAGTTTTGTCCAAACATGTAGCATCCTCCTCTCAGGTCATTCCCGAGTCTGGGCTCTCCAAGGCGAAACTTTCCGACTATGCAAATTTGGAGTTTAAGGAACTCTGCTCTGGCTTTGCAAGTCGCCCGGAGGCGAGCTATGAGATGGAGAAAAACCTGCTGAAGATGTTAAAAAAACAAACATGAGGTAAATTTTGTTATACTTGTGTTATTCCCATAAACCCCCAAGGGCCGGGTCATTAGTAAAAAGATGAACCGGGTCTTTGAAAATTTTAGAAAAACCTTGGCGACCAGTAACCCCCAAGGGCCGGGTCATGAGTAAAAAGATGAGTCGGGTCTTGAAAATTTAGAAAAAACCTTCGCGACCAGTAACCCCCCAAGGGCCGGGTCTTCAGTAAAAACATGAGCCGGGTCTCGATTTTTGTATAATTTCACGTGAAACAATTATACATTAGCCCCCAAGTGTCAGGGATATTGCTTTGCAGTAATTCTGAGATTTGCCCTTATTTTCAACTTTCAATAGGAACACCTTGCTCAGACCGAATCGGTGCTGGGCGATTTAAGGAAAAACTTAGCTGGACAACAAGACGCCCGAGCTAAGTCGAAGGAAAAATGTCAGTTGGCCTTGACCGAACTGGTAAAACTCAAGGCCGAGTTGAAAGAAGCTCAGGCTGAACAAAATGTCGCCTTGAAGAGGGTAGAGAAAGCTGAAGCTAGGCTGGCCACTGTACAACAGGAATTGTCGGGCTTAAAGCGTCATATCTCCAACATGACGTAAGCCATCTTTGGTAAGCTTTACTTAAACCTTTGATCTCCTCCTCTCTTTTTTTTACTTATGACAAGTTGCTAATCATCATGATTCAGGTCCAAGAGCCGCCAACCTTCAAGAAGACTGTGTGTTGATGCTGAAGGCGATTTACACGCTGACGGAGCAATTATACACAGGCAGTGTCTTGACAGTTAAAGCTGTGATGGGTGCCAAAGAACGTATCACTTCCATCAAGAAGGTGCTTGGCTGCTTATCCACACTTCCCCCTGAGATTGGCGAGTTAACTCGGTCAGCCGCCCGGAGAGGTATTCTGACTACCCTGACTCGTTGTTTGGCATATGCCCCAGAGATCAACGTAGAAGAAGTAGCCGCAGGCTTTCCTCAGCTCAAGGACGATGGGTCCGAATTTGTTGAATAGGACTATCAGCGAGTCGTCAAGGACTCTCGGCTGGCTGCGACTCAACTTGCCGCAAGCCTTGACTTAACAAAATACCAGGCGGCTTATGATAGCAGAAATAAGAAGGTCAACCCGCCAACCTTCGTGACGACCAATCTAACTCCTCGGCGACCCAAGAATCCTTTCGACTTGGAAGCAGACCTGGCATCAATTCTGACTGATGAAGATGACTTTTATGCTTTGGCCAAGTGCAATTGGGTATTAGGCGATTTGCAAATCGAAGTCGGCCAGAGCTCACATCAGGATGATCCCGAAGCGCCAGCAAAGTAAATTTTATTGAGTCTGGCCTGAGAGCCATATAATAGGTCCCTTTTCCATAAGTTAGTACTCTTTTTGATGATACCTCTTTCAAGAACCTTTATATCGCCCTTAAAGCGATTTGAACTATTTGACCCGCCTTTTATAAGAGTTCTTTATAGTGCTTAATTCGCCAAGGACGAAACAATTCTTATCACCCTCCTGTCTTAAGCCTTGAGAAAAGCGTATGTGAAAACAAACAAACTATAGATATTTTCAACAAACATCAGAAAGAAAAACCTTAAAACCTTCAGGGCTATGCCAGAACAAAAAATAGCAGTAGTAATTTTATCGGCTCATAAGGTCGGAACAGGGGGGGCGAGTCAAATAGCTCGTGACCCCACCCTAAATGCAGGTTTTGTCGGCTCATAAGGTCGCGATAGGGGGAGGCGAGTCAGAAAGCTCGTGCACCCACCCTGAATGCAAGTTTCGTCGGCTCATAAGGTCGCGACAGGGGGAGGCGAGTCAGAATGCTCGTGCACCCACCCTAAATGCAGGTTTCGTCGGCTCATAAGGTCGCGATAGGGGGAGGCGAGTCAGAAAGCTCGTGCACCCACCGTAAATGCAGGTTTCGTCCGCTCATAAGGTCGCGACAGGGGGAGGCGAGTCAGAATGCTCGTGCACCCACCCTAAATGCTGGTTTCGTCGGCTCATAAGGTCGCGACAGGGGGAGGCGAGTCAGAAAGCTCGTGCACCCACCCTAAATGCAGTTTCGTCGGCTCATAAGGTCGCGACAGGGGGAGGCGAGTCAGAAAGCTCGTGCACCCACCCTAAATGCAGGTTTCGTCGGCTCATAAGGTCGCGACAGGGGGAGGCCAGCCAGAAAGCTCGTGCACCCACCCTAAATGCAGGTTTCGTCGGCTCATAAGGTCGCATAGGGGGAGGTGAGTCAGAAGGCTCGTGCACCCACCCTAAATGCAGGTTTCGTCGGCTCATAAGGTCGCGACAGGGGGAGGCGAGTCAGAAAGCTCGTGCACCCACCCTAAATGCAGGTTTCGTCGGCTCATAAGGTCGCGACAGGAGGAGGCGAGTCAGAAAGCTCGTGCACCCACCCTAAATGCAGGTTCTGTCGACTCATACGGCCGCAACAGGATGACACAATTTGCATTTTAATAGAGAAGCTCCCAAGTCGGGGAAAATTTTATTAATTCATAATGAAACTGAAAAATTTACAAAGTGTAAAGCTTAAGAGCTTAAGTGTAGTAAGGCCGCAAATGGGCAATATTCCAGGGGCGAGTTGACTGAGCCTCCGTGGTCGGTCGATTAGGCCGAAGATCCACCAAATAGTAAGAGCCATGGCGGAGGTTCTTGCTGACGACGAACGGCGCTTCCCAAGGGGGTGACAACTTGTGCATGCCTGCCCGATCTTGTATTAGACGAAGCACTAAGTCGCCTTCCTGAAAGGTCCGACTCTTAACCCGGCGACTATGATAACGCCGCAAATCTTGCTGCTACATAGCCGAACGGGCCGCAGCCAGGTCACGCGCCTCATCCAAGGCATCCAAAGAATCTTGACGCGTCAGCTCATTATCTTGCTCCACATATGCCGCGACTCTAAGGGAGTCATGCCTTATGTCCGTAGGAAGAACAACCTCTGCTCCATAGACCAAAAAGAAAGGCGTGAATCCCGTGGACCGGTTCGGGGTTGTCCGGATACTCCACAGTACCGAAGGTAGCTTTTCAACCCAACACCCTGGAGTCCTTTCCAGGGGAACCATGAGTCGGGGCTTGATCCCTCGCAAGACCTCCTGATTCGCCCGTTTTGCTTGCCCGTTAGATTGCGGGTGAGCAACCGCGGAAATATCAAGTCGGATATGTTCTCGACGACAAAAATCCTGCATCGCCCCTTGGGACAAGTTAGTACCATTATCAGTAATAATACTATGCGGACATCCAAACCGGAAAATCAACTTCTTCAAAAATTTGACCGCTGTCTCCGCATCGCAAGCTCCAACAGGTTCCGCCTCAACCCACTTGGTGAATTTATCAACCGCCACCAATAGGTGAGTCTTCTTGTTGGAGGACATTTTAAAGGGACCAACCATGTCCATCCCCCAGACTGCAAAAGGCCAAGTAATGGGAATCATTCTTAATTCTTGAGCCGGCACATGAACCTGCCTCCCATAACGTTGGCACCCTTCGCACCGACGAACTATGACTTCTGCATCTGCATGAGCCGTCAGCCAAAAGAAACCATGACGAAAAGCCTTTGATACCAAAGAATGTGACCCGGCGTGATGTCCACAGTCTCTGGAATGAATGTCATTTAGGATCGCGCATCCTTCTTCGGGGGAGACACATCGCTGAAAAACCCAGAAGCGCTCCGTTTATACAACTCGCCATTAATGATGACCATGGATTTGCTGCGCCGAACGATCTGGCAAGCCAAAACTTCGTCGGTGGGTAACTCACCGCGAGTGAGATAAGCCAGATAAGGGAGAACCCAATCCGGAATAACATGGAGAGCTGCCACGAGCTGAGACTCGGGATCTGGTATCTCCAATTCCTCCTCTGATGGTAAAACCACGGATGGTTTATGCAAGATATCCAGAAAAACATTAGGGGGAACCGGTTTTCTCTGTGAGCTGGGTCGCGATAGGGCATCAGCTGCCTCGTTCAGGCGCCGGTCAATATGGTCCACCTGATAGCCATGAAAATAACCCGCCACGTCAGACACAGCTCGTCTGTAAGCCTCCATCATGGGATCCCGAGAATCCCAGGTACACGAAACTTGTTGCGCCACCAAATCGGAGTCGCCAAAACACCTGACTCGTGATAGGTTCATCTCTTTTGCGAGTCGCAAGCCATGAAGCAAAGCTTCATATTCCGCCGCATTATTAGTGCAGGGAAACATGAGTCGGAGAACTTAACAGAATTTATCTCCTTGAGGGGATATTAACAGCACACCAGCCCCCGAGCCTTCCAGCTGCCTAGATCCATCAAAGTAAACAGTCCAGTAAGTAAGGTGAGGCCGGTCTTCCGGAGCCTGTAGCTCGGTCCATCGTTAACGAAATCAACTAGTGCCTGGGATTTGATAGCTGTGCGGGGAGTATATTGTATGTGATGAGACCCAAGCTCTATCGCCCATTTGGCGATTCGCCCTGTTGCCTCCCGATTCTGGATAATGTCACCAAGGGGAGCAGAACTAACCACTGTGATCGGGTGCTCCTGGAAGTAATGCTTAAGTTTTCGACTCGCCATAAACACCCCATAGACCAGTTTTTGCCAATGTGGGTATCGCTGTTTGGAAAGAGTTAACACCTCGCTGATAAAATATACTGGGCGTTGCACTGGGTATTCCTTCCCTTCTTCCTTTCTTTCAACAACCACGGCCACACTTACTGCCTTGGAATTCGCCGCGATATACAGAAGCATAGGCTCCTTTTCAGTCGGGGCTGCCAGGACCGACGGGTTAACCAATTGGCGTTTCCGGGCCTCAAGCGCCTGGTCTGCCTCATTTGTCCACATGAATCGATCAGACTTCCTTAATAATTGATAAAGAGGAATCGCCTTTTCCCCTAGGCGACTCACAAAACGACTTAAAGCCGCAATGCGACCTGCCAGCCGTTCAACTTGATTAACATTCCCCGGCTTTCTGAGAGAGGTAACCGCTTCGATCTTGTCCGGGTTAGCCTCGATGCCGCGCTCCGATACCAAGAAACCCAGCAATTTTCCTGCAGGTACACCAAAAATGCACTTGGTAGGATTTAACTTCATCTGATATACTCGTAAATTATCAAAAGTCTCCTTAAGGTCTTCCAATAGTGTCTCCCCCTGGCGAGTCTTATTCACAATATCATCGACATAGGCATGGACGTTGCGACCAATTTGGTTACGAAGACAATTCTGGATACAGCGTTGATAAGTCGCCCCTGCGCTTTTGAGTCCGAAGAGCATGGACACATAGCAAAAGGCCCCGAAGGGGGTTATGAAGGCCGTCTTCTCTTGATCTTCCACGGCCATCTTGATCTGGTGATATCCTGAATAGGCGTCCAAAAAACACAATCGTTCGCATCCCGCCACCTAGTCAATGATTTGATCGATGCGGGGAAGAGCGAAGGGATCTTTGGGACAAGCTCTGTTGAGGTCCGTATAGTCAATGCACATACGGAAAGTGCCATTCTTCTTGAGTACCAACACCGGGTTAGCCAGCCATTTGGGGTGAAAAACTTCCACGATGAACCCGGCGGCTAAAAGGCGGGCGACTTCTTCTCCAATCGCCTTGCGTCGTTCCTCGTTGAATCTGCGAAGGTACTGCTGGACAGGTTTGCATTTTGGGTCAACGTTAAGATGGTGCTCAGCGAATTCTCTCGGTACACCAGGCATGTCAGAAGGTTTCCATGCAAAGAATTCCCGATTCTCACGGATGAATTCGATGAGCGCGCTTTCCTATTTGGGGTCCGGACCCGTCCCAATGGTGAACTGCTTGGATGAATCGCCAGGCACGAAATCAATTGTCTTAGTATCATCCGTCGGCTTGAATTTGAGGGGCGACTCAGAATCTGTAGTCGGCTTCTTGAGTGGTGACATGTCAGCCGGGTCAACATTGGCCCGATGGTGCTTGAGCTCCTCCGCCGCACAGGCGACTTCTGCATAAGCCGCGTCCCCTTCTTCACATTCCTTTGCGATCCTTCTATCTCCATCAACCGTGATGGGTCCTTTAGGACCAGGCATTTTGAGCTTGAGGTAGACATAGCACGGGCGAGCCATGAGCCGAACAGCGCGTGGTATGGGCTTTTCAGCTTGACCACCTCGAAGATTAGAGACTCCGACCTGTAATTCTGCGCAGTTCCAAACGCTACTGAGAGCCTGACCCGGCCTATGGGATAAGCCGACTTGCCCGGGACAATTCCGTGGAAAACCGTGGTCGAAGGCATCAAGTCTTTCTCCAATAGGTCATCCTCTGGAAGGTGTCGAAGTATAGGATATTGATGCTGCTGCCACCATCTATTAATACCTTTGATAGGGTGTAACCCCCCACTTGGGGAGCCACGACCAATGCCAGGTCGCCCGGGTTATCTATTCTTGGCGGGTGATCCTCCCTGCTCCATGTTATGGTCTGCTCGGACCAGTGGAGATATCTGGGAATCGCCGGCTCGGTTATACTGTAGGCCCGATGACTTACCTTTTTATCGCGCCTGCAAGCATTAGTGGTGAAAACGTGGTACTGCCCATTACTTAGCTGTTTGGGATTGCTGTGGAAGCCCCCATTGTCACCCTGGTCCTGTGGAGCCCCTTGTGGGGGTGGCTGCTGGAAAACTCCCGGCGGGTTGTACCGCCGCTGGTGGTGCACCGGGTACTGGCCGCCGCCTGGTTGCGGGCCTTCCTGAGCCCCCTGTTTGGGAAAGCCACCGAAGGGGTTCTGTCTTTGGTTGGACGCGGCGAGTTGGTCCTGGCGCCGGTTTCGATCTTCGTTTTGGCTCTTCTTGATTGCCTCCGCCCGAAATTCTCGCATCACGAAACAGTTTTCCCAAGAATGACTCGCCGGGCCATCAGCCGTGGCGTGGTGCGGGCTAGGACCCTTGAGTAACCCTTCATAGTTACGCGGCCTTTTCCCACTGAAGCCTCAGTTCTTCTTTTTGCCATCATTAGCATTGGTGTTGGCGACCAAGTCCGAGGGCTCCTCCTGCGGTCTACGCTTGCCATTGGTCCCCTGATTGTGACGGTTGCGCCCCTGGAAACGGGTATGATTTTTGGACGACTCGCCCTTTTTGGGCGAGTTAACCTTGCCATCCTCGCCGGGATCCCTGGAATCATCGGCCTTGGCATACCTAGTGAGGGTGTCCATTAGTTCGCCCATGTCTTGGACCTTTCGTTTGAGTCGCCCCAACTTCTGTACTAAGGGCTCGTAATGACAATCGTGCTCGACGATGAGCACAGCTTGAGCCACCGTAATACCATCTGACGAATGAATAATTCCTGCCACCCGCTGCGACCAATGGTGGGCCGATTCGTCCGGGCGGTGAACACAATGTTGTAGATCGACAATCGTCATTGGACGTTTGCAGGTTCCCCGGAAGTTTTTGATGAAACGCCCTTTTAACTCGGCCCAGGACTAGATGGAATTGGGAGGCAAATTTTTCAACCAGGTGCGTGCCGACCCCTCGAGCATCATCGTGAAGTATCGAGCGCAAACCGCCTCGTTCACGTCGAGCATATCCATGGCAATCTCGTAACCCTCGATCCATGACGTTGGTTCGAGGTCTGGTGTATAATTAGGCACTCTCCTTGGTCCCTTAAAGTCCTTGGGCATCCTTTCGCTCCGAAGGGCCGGGGATAAGCATGGTACCCCAACCCTCCCTCCACCCCCTACGAGGGGGGCCGGAGCGTCTTGGATATTCGGGAGATCTCGGCCCGGCGTGTTCCGCTCGGGCGAGTTGTCCCGAGGGAAGTGTCGCGGCCCACTGTTTACGGCAGGCTGGTCCTCCGGCCTGCTCCTGGTATAACTTGCCTGAGGGGTGGAGTGCAACCTCTCGAGGCTATGCGAGAACTGGGCGTTTTGAACCACCGCTGTTTTCAACATCTCGATGGAGTTCCTCCCTTCAATCTCAGCTGGGGTGTTGCCATGAATCGGAAGGGATTCCAGGTGGCGAGTTGCGGCAAGCACGTTATCCGCCGGGTTGGAGAAGTGGCCTTGAGGGGTCCGGAAATGAGGAATTTGACCCTCAATCGGCTGAACCGGCGGGTTAGGTGGGCCACCCGGTCCTCCTGCCGGGGCGGCTCCCATCCCAGGGGTTCGTGGAGTGTCGAAGAGACGGGTCGGGTTGAGGTCATGGGGTAGGCAACCCTGGTGTCTCCGCTGATGGACGGCGTCAGACGCGCGCTGCTATCTTTCGAGCCGCCAGTTGTCAATGTTTAATCGCATCCTTCCGGACGCAATTTGGGCTTGTCGAGTCTCGATCCTGGCGGACTCCATCTCAGCATCCTGGTGGGCCTATGCCACCGCCTCTCTGAGCTTTGCTAACTCTGCGTTTATCCCCTCTTGGTTCTCTGGCGTGAGGGGAGTCGCCATTAGTCTCGTGATTTCCGCCGCTAAATCCACCAGGACTGCGGATGCACTTCTGCATGTCCCACCGGTCCCATCGCCTCCGGTAGGGTTTGGTGCGGGTTGAGTTGCCCCAGCCATGTAGATGGCGATCTGGCGGCGGGTTCGGTCAAGGACTTCCGGATCCATGGCCAGTGACAAGCCTCCGAGACCGTCCCCATGGAGAGACCGGATGGAATCTGAGTCACCCATGGATGACTCGTCGTCAGAGTTGACCGGGGTAACTTCCTGAGTCGCCAAGTGTTTTGGTTCCTCCGATCCCTGCGTGAACCCCACAAAGACCGACGAGTCAAATTCTGTGTTATGACTGGGCGGACGTACCTGGCCGGCTCGACGATGTCGGTGGAGAAGTCCGGCTCAGGAATGGGTGATCCGATCATGCCGATGAAGATGTTGATCTTGCCGAAGGGGACCCTGTAGCCAGATTCAATCGAATTCGCTTCAGGTCCCCATCACTGGTTGTCGATGTAGGTTATCCCGCGGCGGCTCCGAGTCATGAGCGCCGTCGCGTAACTCCCAAACCCTGGTAGGGCTCCCTTTGAGAACTCAACTCCACCGTGTGCAGGCCCCACGGTGGGCGCCAACTGTCGTGGTTTTTTCACGACAGATATCCTCGTGAAAGGATTTGATACTGGAGCCATCGCACCTTGGTGGCGACTCAGAGGGGTTAAGCGGCAGAGACGCGGCAATTTACCCAGGTTCGGCCCCTCGAGAAGAGGTAACAGCCTATGTCCTGCTTTTGTGCGTATTGATGTGGATTCGATTACAAGGAAGGCGTAACTCGCCTAAACCTAGCACTCGATGGTTTCTAACCTGTCCTTTCTTTCCCTGGGACTCACCTTTATATACAGGTCGAACCCTTAGGGTTTACAAGGATACTTTCCTTCCTACAAATCGTGACCCCTGTGGTCTCTATGTCGCCGTCTTTCAAAGCTTGGAGACCTTCCAGAAATCATAAACTGCCATACGACCTTGATCCGGCTAGGCCAAGGCCCAAATCACTATTTAGGTGAATCGCCTGATTGGTGACCCGGCCCAACTAGGGCGGTTATTAACACGTAATATCCCCAACAATTCCCGAGGATGAATGGCTAGTACTGGCGGAGCTGAGCTATTTCTTCCGTGTTCTTTGTGCGAAAGAATTGTCGCCTGGCGTGGTAGAAGACATGGAGGAGTTTGCACCGGAGTTGTTGTGCAAGTTAGAGAAGATCTTTCCACCGGGGTTCTTCAATGCAATGCAACATTTGATTTTACATCTACCGACCGAGGCAAGATTGGGTGGGCCCGTGCAAGATCGTTGGTTCTATGCAACTGAGAGGATGCAGAAGACCCTTCAAGCTAAATGTAAGCGTAGAATTGAAGCCTCAATGGCTGAGGCATTCATTACTGAGGAGGTGGCAAACTTTGTGACAGCAAACTACGAAGCCAAAAATCATCATTTGCATAATCCGAAGCCTCGGCACAATGATGCAGACCCTAAAAAAGGTGGGTCCAACCTCAGCCTATTCAAAGGGAAGCTCGCACCAGCCGGTGTTTCGAAACCAATAACGTTGGATGTCAAAGAATGGCGGAACATTTCATTGTATATCTTCAACAACCTAATAGAAGTGTGGCCGTACATCGAGTGAGTTCTCGGCACATTTTCCTTTAACTTCTAATTCCTTTGAACTGCTCTTATTCCCGGATATTTCAAATAGCCGTTACGTTGCCAAATTCTCGGATGGAGCGGTTATCGAAAATGATTCCGTCGAAGAGTATGAGCTTCTGTGAAAGACAGGAGGCGGCTATCCCGGTTTCATCTCTTGGTTCAAACAAACGGTAATTATCAATAATGGACCATTTCATTTCTTGGTCTAACTTGCACCTAATGCAACAATCATTTCGTATTAAACTTGTAGGCTAATTCAGAGTCTATGGACGCCGAATTGAGACAAGTCGCTAATGGTTTTTACTATAAGGTCCGTTCATTTGAGAAATACAACATCAACGGGTATCTCTTTCATACCTTTGCGAAGAGCTATCTATGCCCGACCGGAAATCTACAAATTGTGGTGTCTCTGCTATCGGCGAAGGTGTTATCGAGTATTATGAAAGAGTTGAAGCAATTTATGAACTTCAATTCTATGGTTAAAACCCACCGTACGTCGTAGTCTTCAAATGTTATTGGTTCTAGCCGAAGGAGACTAGAAGGACTCATGAACATATAGGACTAGTCGAAATCTATCCAAACACCCATTTAGATGTTCCCGATGCATATATTACGGCTCAACAGGCGACCCAACTTTTCTATCTACCGTGGGCATGCCAAACAGATAAGAATCTGGAAGTTTGGTATGTTGTTTATGAAGTGCCACCACATGTCAGACCACCTCTCCCAAATGAACAGGAATATGAACCTCACATTAACCCAGACACATATGATGGAGAATTCTTCCAAGAAACACGTCTTTCCAAGAAAGGTTTCAAGAACCACTTTGCTTCACCCAAGAACATGGAAGTAGACAGGGACAATGAATCCGACTCCACCCCTGAGCCGGAACCAGAAGACCTGGAACTCGTAGAGGTTACTGATGCAGATGACCTGTCAATGCTTCAACGATTAAAGAAAGGCCTTTCACAACTTCACGTCGTTGAACCCGACGAGCACGTCATTCATGAAGGCATGCGTGATAGTGATGATGATGATGCATTTATTGATGATGATTATTAGTTTGTAAGATTCACAACTTAAATTATATATATTTTAATCTTTATTATTCATGTCAGTTATTGAATTTTTTTTATGTTGTACTAATTTCTTTTAATCTTTATCATGGTAGGTCACCAGGTGTTGAAAGATGGTGGGCGCTGGTCCAGAGCGCTCGACGTGTTCTTCCCAACTGCCCCGCACGAGGAGTGGTACTTCCGTTCCACCCCTATCTCTCCATAGAGCCTTGGCAGACAGTCTGTCGATACCACCCGTGGGTTCTTCTTCGTCGGCGGCATTACCCACTAGGAGAGGTGTTGGTCGGGTAGGGAAGAAGGGGAAGGGTACAGGGAGAGGTGTTGGCCGCGAAAGATCCAGGAGGATTGTTGAGCCGTCCTCGCCACCACCAACAGCTCATTCACCCGAGCATAGGACTACTATGGTCGACCCGTTTGCGGAGGAGGCTACGGGGACTCCGGTCCAGGAGCCTGGTGTTGACGGGCATTCGTCCCATGAGACTCCGGTCCAGGATCAGCCTCGGGTCGACGTGCATTCGGCCCACGAGACTACGGTTCCGGAGGATTCACCCGACGTGGAGAGGCCCGGATGGGATACCTGGACGGATCGGACCGAGTTACCGGATTGGACCGAGGGTCCGGGTGGCTCAGGGGGCGGGGATGGCGGGGATGAGTTTACGGATAGTGAGGGCGATGTGCAGGTGGACGGGGCCATCGTGTACAAGCGTGGTAGTACACGTTTCCCGGTCGTGCCGGCTACCCGCAAGCAGAGGCCGGTGATTAAACCTGAAGGAGATAGGTTAGTACATCTACTCTTTTTTTAGCTTTTGCCTTCAAGTTTGTTCAAATATCTAATGCGTTGACCTTATCATACTGTAGGGGATGGGCACACCCTCCTGGAGTCCGCAAGCCGAACTTCGTCCTTAGTGTGCTTTGCCGGACAAATTTCCCGGGGTTTGTCACGTTGCCTGGTGAGGGCCAGGTTCCTACACTAGGATTTTCCTGGGAGCACTACCAGGTTGCGCAGGCCCCGCCGGAGGAGATTATAGATGGTGTCTTGTGCCACACGAGGGCCGAGATGGTGATCAAGAGCTTTTGGGTAAATTATCCTTTTACACAATCTAAAATTAACAATATAGCTAATTATTGTACTAATCGGTGTTTTCATGTTTGATTGGAGACCTTCTATAGGTGTGAGGATGGATATGAGGAGGAGGCGACCAAGGTTCTCGAGGCCGAGTGTAGGCGGTTACTACAAAACTTACGCCACGAGGCTCGGCCGTAGGCTATTCGAGACTACTACGCCACACGTGGTATTAAGAAGTAGAAGAAGGATTACCGCGGAAAGTTTCTGAAGAAGGAGCAATACATGAAGGTAATTACCTATTCTTAAGTCCTTCTACATAGTTTTCTTGATTTAATTCATAGGCGTAGCGCTCAAAATTCTTTCTAATAACTTACAGGTGCCCCCGAGATGGTGTGCGGATAAGATGGATTGTTGGGAGGCGTTGGTTGAAGAGTGGTGCACAGGCAGCTGGCGAGCCGTCCATGAGAATGCGAAGGATCGGCGTAGCCAAATGGTTGGTGTGCCACACCATCAAGGCAACACCAACTTACTTCAATTCAAACGAAACTGGGTATGTGATTTGCTTCATGATTCATGCAATTCATTCTTCATGCTAATATTTTGTTCCTCTCTTTTAGGCGCATCACAATAAGACGGAGATGCCACACTTGTACGACCTTTATGGCCTGGCCCATACTGCCTCGTACGAGAAGGCGAAGGCATTCTCTGAGTATGACCTGGATGATCCAAATAACTTCACCAACATATCATCCCACCACAAGCTCGTGACATACAAGGACACGGGGAAGGCTACGAAAGGGGATGATTTTAACCCGAGCCAGGAACCTTTGGATCCAGAGCTGGTGATGATATCTGGTGGCGGGAGGCCCCATGGCTCGATAGCCATTGGAGCTCTCCTGAGATAACGCGTCATCCACGGCCAGTCGATCTTGCCATCGACGTTAGTTGGACGGACTAAGAAAACTTTCATCCATTTCATTATGTGTGTCACCATAGATCATTACTGTGGTAACGAGGAATGGTGTTTTAGGCTGCTCTTCAGAAAGAGAGAGCGGCAAACCAGGCTTCTCTTGAGCAAGAGAGATTGGCAAGCCAGGCAGCTCTTCAGGCTGCTCTTGATGAGAGGGACCAGACCACGGCACGATTGATTGAGGAGGAGAGGGCCCAGAATGAGGCGGGTCAACGGGACATGTACGAGCTTTTTGTGGTAAGTTTTTTTCACATTAGCCAAATCATGTGTGCAATGTCTGTTTCATTACTAACTAATAGGACCCACTCTTCAGGGTTTGTGCGAGAAGAGCGGTCAAGTCCCTCCGCCGATGCCCATCTTCTCTTTGAATGGCACGGTGAGTTTCATTATAAACTAGTACTAATAATTGAGTGTCATCATGCTAACTGAGACATTGTAAAATATCTTTTCTGCAGAATAACTCCCGAGCGTCATCGCACGACCCTTCTCCAGGTGTTTCTCCTCCTTGATGACCACTACGGTAAGTTTCTCTTCTCCTCGTTCATATTCTCCTTGCTTTAATTTCCCCAACAAAGACATAATTAGCCCATTTAGCTCCAAAATGCCATAATAACCTCAAAATGGCATAAGAACCTTGGTTAGCTCATTAATATTATATACTTAGCTTGTTCTCCTCTAAAATGGGATAATTAGCCCATATAGCTCCAAAAAGACATAGTTAGCTAATTGAGCTCCAAGAAGAGGAGAAAAGGAGAATTAATAGGAAAAATGAAAAGAAAGAAGAAGAAGAAGAAGAAGAGAAGAAGGAAAAGGAGGAGGAGGAGGAGGAGGAGAAGGCCAAGGACCTTCTAGTCCTTCTCATCCTCCTCCTCCTTCTCCTCCTTCTTTAGTTCTTCTTCTTCTCCTCCTCCTCCTCTTTCTTCTCCTCTTTCATATTCTCCTTGCCTTAATTTCCCCAACAATGACATAATTAGCCCATTTAGCTCCAAAGAGACATTATAAGCTCAAAATGGCATAAGAACCTTGGTTAGCTCATTAATATTATATACTTTGCCTGTTTTCCTCTATAATGACATAATTAGCCCATTTAGCTCCAAAAAGACATAGTTTGCTAATTAAGCTCCAAGAAGAGGAGAACAGGAGAAATGAAAAGGAAGACCAAAAAGAAGAAGAGAAAGAGAAGAGAAGGAGAAGGAGGAGGAGGAGGAGGAGAAGGAGGAGAATGCCAAGGACCTTCTAGTCCTCCTCCTCCTCCTTCTCCTCCTTCTTGATTTCTTCTTCTCCTCCTCCTCCTCGTCTTTCTTCTCCTCTTTAATATTCTCCTTGCCTTAATTTCCCCAACAATGACATAATTAGCCCATTTAGCTCCGAAAAGACATTATAAGCTCAAAATGGCATAAGAACCTTGGTTAGCTCATTAATATTATATACTTAGCTTGTTTTCCTCTAAAATGGGATAATTAGCCCATTTAGCTCCAAAAAGACATAGTTAGCTAATTTAGCTCCAAGAAGAGGAGAAGAGGAGAAATGAAAAGGAAGAACAAAAAGAAGAAGAGAAAGAGAAGAGAAGGAGAAGGAGAAGGAGGAGGAGGAGGAGAAGGAGGAGAAGGCCAAGGACCTTCTAGTCCTTCTCCTCCTCCTCCTCCTTGTCCTCCTTCTTCTTTATTTCTTCTTCTTCTCCTCCTCCTCCTCTTTCTTCTCCTCTTTCATATTATCCTTGCCTTAATTTCCCTAACAATGACATAATTAGCCCATTTAGCTCCAAAAAGACATTATAAGCTCAAAATGGCATAAGAACCTTGGTTAGCTCATTAATATTATATACATAGCTTGTTTTCCTCTATAGTTACATAATTAGCCCATTTAGCTCCAAAAAGACATAGTTAGCTAATTTAGCTCCAAGAATAGGAGAAGAGGAGAAGTGAAAAGGAAGAACAAAAAGAAGAAGAGAAAGAGAAGAGAAGGAGAAGGAGAAGGAGAAGAAGGAGGAGGAGAAGAAGAAGAGAAGAAGGAGAAGGAGGAGAAGGAGCCCTCCTTATTCTCCTTGTTCTTCCCTCCTTCTTCTCCTCTTCTTCTTCAATTTAGCTTATTTTCCCCAACAAAGACATTACTTAGCCAATTATCGTCCAAAATGACATAATTAGCTTAGTTAGGTAAAAACATCATAAGAACCTTGGTTAGCTCAATAAAATGACTAATTAAGCTCCTAAAAGACATAATAATCTCAAAATGGCATAAGAACCTTGGTTAGCTCATTAATATTATATACTTAGCTTGTTTTCCTATAGAATGACATAATTAGCCCATTTGGCTGCAAAAAGACATAGTTAGCTAATTTAGCTCCAAGAAGAGGAGAAGAGGAGAAATGAAAAGAAGGAAGAAGAAGAAGAAGAAGAAGAAGAAGAAGAGAAGAAGAAGAGAAGGAGAAGGAGAAGAAGAAGAAGGAATAGGAGGAGAAGAGAAGAAGAAGGAGAAGGAGGAGAAGAAGGAGAAGGAGCCCTCCTTCTTCTCCTTCTTCTTCTCTCCTCCTTCTTCTCCTCCTTCTTCTCCTTCTTCTTCTCTTCTTCTTTTTTCTTCTTCTCCTCCTCCTTCTCCTTCCCCTCCTCCTCCTCCTCCTTATTGTTTTTCTTGTCCTTGTTCTCTTCTTGCTTCTTATCCTTCTTCTTCAATTTAGCTTATTTCTCATATATATGTTGTTGTTGTTCTTTTTCTGACTTTCTTATTCCCATTTTGCAGATTGGATGTACTACATGCATGGAAGCTGGCATTGATGGAGTGCTTTAGTTCTAGTTTTCATTTGAGTTGATGAACAATGTGGAATTATATGTATATGTATATATGGATGAACAATATCTGTGGAACTATATATATATGTATATATATGGATGAAACTTTGTGCTATGAATATGTGTTGTGACCTATATAAGTGCTATGAATTATATGTGCTATGTATATGTATATGTGTTGTGACCTATATATGTGCTATGTATATGTATATGTGCTGTGACATAAACAAAAAAACAAAACTGTGACAATATAGGCTCTTTGCCGTCTGCCAGCTGATGGAAAAGGCCTTTGCCATCAGGCAGCTGACGGCAAAGGTGCCACGTGGCGCCCAGTTGTGCAACCTGGGAAGCAGCAGCTGGCCATATAGTCTCTTTGTCGTCCGCTTCCTGGGGGGCAGACGGCAAAGAAGAGGGCTCAAAGGAGGGTGGAGGAGGGGTTGGCAGACGACAAAGAGTGTAGTGGGGGGGAGGTCAAGGTAGACGGCAAAGAGTGGAGGTGGAGGCAGACGTCAAAGAGTGGAGGGGGGGCAGGAGGTGGAGGCAGACGGCAAAGAAGAGGCCGAAGCAGACGACAAAGCCTCCGTTAGCCCCTAACGGAGGCAATGCCTGTCGGCTGCCATCTCGACCTCTTTGCCGACTGCTCTTACAAAAATCTGGCGGCAAAGGTCTTTGTTGTCCGCTTCGATGAGGCTGACGGCAAAGAAGCTACAATGCCGTCGTAGGCTGACGCAGAATTTTTGCCAACAAGAGTTTTCTTTGCCGTCTGTCTATTACTCTTTGCCCTCGGTGGATTACTCTTTGCCGTCTGTGCTGGCAGACGGCAAAGAAGCTAATTCCTGTAGTGGGGGGGGAGGACTCCTCCTGCAATTCGGTTTGGGAAGGAGAGTCCTCCTCTTCCTTCCCACCTCCCTCTTTCCTTCTTTTTTTCCTTTCATTTGGTTTTTTCACTTGTGGCGCCATAGCCTTCTTGGGATGGCTCCACCAGCCCACTAAGAGATGGTGTGCCACCCTAAGGCTACTGGGCTAACTCCCGGGTGGGTGGGCCCCTCCCGGTGAACACCCGGAACCCATTCGTCACTCCAGATACACTATCGGAAATGCCCGAAACTTTCGGGTGATCAAATGAAACCATCCTATATATCAATCTTCGTTTCCGGACCATTCAGGAAACCCTCGTGACGTCCGTGATCTCATATGGGACTCCGAACAACATTCGTTAACCACACATATAAGTCAACTATACTAAAACATCATCGAACATTAAGTGTGCAAACCCTGCGGGTTCGAGAACTATGTAACATGACCCGAGACACTCCTCGGTCAATATCCAATAGCGGGACCTCGATGCCCATATTGGATTCTACATATTCTCCGAAGATCTTATCGGTTGAACCTCAGTGTCAAGGATTCATACAATCCTGTATGTCATTCCCTTGGTCCTTCCGTATGTTACTTGCCCGAGATTCGATCTTCGATATCCGCATACCTATTTCAATCTCGTTACCGGCAAGTCTCTTTACTCATTCCGTAATACAAGATCCCATGACTTACACTTAGTCATATTGCTTGCAAGGCTTGTATGTGATGTTGTATTACCGAGTGGGCCCCGAGATACCTCTCCGTCACACGGAGTGACAAATCACAGTCTTCATCCATACTAACTCAAAGGACACCTTCGGAGATACCTGTAGAGCACCTTTATAGTCACCCAGTTACGTTGCGACGTTTGATACACACAAGGTATTCCTCCGGTGCTAGTGAGTTATATGATCTCATGGTCATAGGAATAAATACTTGACACGCAGAAAACAATAGCAACAAAAATGACATGGTCACATGCTATGTTCATAATTAGGGTCTAGTCCATCACATGATTATCCTAATGATGTGATCCAGTTATCAAGTGACAACACTTGCATATAGTTAGAAAACCTAGACTATCCTTGATCAACTGGCTAGCAAACTAGAGGCTTTCTAGGGACATTGTTTTGTCAATGTATCTACACATGTATCTATGTTTTCATTCAGTACAATTATAGCATTGATAATACACGATTATCTTGAAACCGGAAATAGGATAATAACTATTTTATCATTGCGTCTAGGGCATATTTCCAACACTCCATGCACATGGATTTCCCTGCAGAACCGTAAAGGTGCCTCGCAGGTCCCATATATCGTTGTTTCCCCGACAGACTTGGAGCTTGAGGGTTTGTCCTTCGTCTTCTGGGAAATCCACCACCCGTGCAGGGGCTCCTAGTCCACTCTTGTTGGCTAGGTGTCGGGTAACTTGTCCTTCTTTCATTTCTGGGAGAAAGTCTCGAACATAGAGAAAGTCTTCGTTGGCTGCTTGCTGAATAGCCATGTCCTTTGTTGGGATAGATGGTCCAACAAAGAACCAACTCTGGGGTGGTGTCTTGTCTGTTTCGACAAGTTTGGCATATAACTCAGTTCCGAGATCGCCATTGTTCAGCTCATGCAGGTTGTATATCGGCTCCGAAGGATAGTGGCTTTGCTAGAAGTTGTCTCTTAGGGGAGGTGGGAATCCAGTCACGACGAGTCTCATGGGAGCGACGACCATCTACAAGATGGTCAGAGGAGGGTTAGTATGACAAGAGAGGACAAGGTGAGTATAAAGGTATGTACTTGGATAGATCAGTAGAGGAGTGATCTCTTATAGGGTTTGCATGTACTCGAATGTGCCCTTCATAGCCAAGTCTTCATATATTTGAAGTGGAAATTCTTCATCGATAGTGTGAACCCATGCCATTTTCCATAACCCTACAGGCGTTCTGACTCGGAAGCATCCTAGCTTGCATGTACCTCACCAAGGTTATCTCCATCATATCAAGTTCTCTCATGCCTCGCCAATAAAATAACCAGTGGCAAGCCAATGAGTACTCTAAATGTACTCACAAGCAACCCATGTTGGGACAAGGCAATAACAATGCATGATATAGCACTAAGTAGTTAAGTTGTAGAAAACTAGTTTTGAGTGCAATGCCATGGTCAATCAATTTGTAAAAGTATGCGTCAACATGTTACAGATATCCATACGAACAAGTTATAGATATCATCATAAGCAGGGGTTGAACATCTCATGTTCAGTCATCATGTCAAGTCATCTGACTTAGCTCAAGTATCATATTTCTCACACACACAAACACCAAGTTTGTGAAAACATTTGGACATAGTCTAAGCAGGACCACCCAACTGTCCTTGACCATGGACATGGCTATTCGAATAGTTTTACACACTATAGAGATTTGCATGTTGTACCCACAAGACTCGGGGAACTTCCGTGTCATGCATGACTCATGGTATATTACATAGCCAAGGTAAGCACCCGCACAATGCATTTTCCCTTGGCAACACTAAACAAAGAGTCCAGTCGTTGACACATGGCCCTCATGATGTACATCATACGAGACTTGCTCCAGATCGTACCATCCAAGATGGGACTCAACAGTGTGCCCGGTGTCTCTAAAAGCATCCCATGATTGCCCCTCTTCGCATGACCCCGTATCAAGAGTGTCCAGCCACTCCCACCACTAGTAATGCGGGTTCTCTTCTAGCATAGACTAAAGTAATCAACAAATCCCCGTCCCATAAGGGTGTATCATGGTCACACACGTAAGGTTGGGACAGTCGGCAAATCTTAAATCTAATCCGTTTTTGAAACCACACACACCACTTGTCTTGGTACACCACTTCTTTCTCAAGTGGTTACCTAAGTCAACACAATTTCCGTCGGGCATAAGTGGCACCCGACGGTATTTTCGAAAAGTATTTGAAATCATTTCTTTTCCGAGTCCATGGATATCCCCATCCCATTTGCGTAGCAACTACTTAGCATCCTATCTACTTCCCACCCACACAACCCTCATAGGAAGGTAGGGTCATGCTGAGTGCAAGTATCAACGCGAGAACATGGGAGACAACCCAACAGGTTGGTCACCGATTCAACATGATTCATATGAAACTAAATAAAATGCCATATGACATGCATAAAAATGGTTTCATAGTCATGGTCAAAGGGCTACTTGTTCGTCTTAGCAATGTCTTTGAGGTGTTCACCAGCTTCTGGTCCAACTGTGAGCACTTTGTCTACTTCGGAAACTGCGATCGAAAACAACCATAAGAAACAACACCACAAGCAGAGAAATAAAAGTGCTCTAAATTAGGAGTTTTATTTTCATAGGACACGTGCAAATGTAAGAAAAATAACCCAAGGGATTTCAATGGATCTAGATCAACGAGGATTTCCAAAAGGTGAAAATGAAGGGATTAGTGAACCTACAAGAATTCAATTGAATTTTTTATCAAAAACGAGTGGGGCACTCATTTAATAAGGCACGATTATAGAATACTTTTGGAAGTGGTTTCAATAGAATCTGAGTTGGTATGAATTCCGTAGAGATTTAATAAGATGGAATAAATGGAAATTTGGCTATTTAGTTTGTCCAATAGAAATAATGCATGCTAAAAATGTTAACTAAGGGTACAAAAAAAGGTTGTGATTTTCTAGCCGGCTTGGACCTTGAATCAATCAATTTGGAGTTGATTTGGAGCCTCTAGGAATTTTGCTAGGTGCCCCTTAATAGTTTTATAGTTGAATATGAATTTTGTGAGTACAAGAAAGTATGGTGGAAAAATATGAAAGTTGCACCATTTAATAGCATGGAATTTTAGAATAATTTATTAGTTTGAAATAATGAATTTGGACAAGTATTTATTTAATTATGTTTTTTCAAAGCGTGAGTAAAATGGAAAAAAGAAATGGCACATTGTGCTCTTGGGCCGAAGCTGACATGCTGGGCTGGCCGAGGCACAAAACACGGCACAGCGAGACCATGCCGAAGGCGTAAACATCAAGGACTCCTTCAATTATCACCTTGGGTGATATTTAAAACCGACAAATGGGCCCTACCTATCACCGAGTAAGTGAACGGCTGAGCCTGTGATAAGAGGGGCCCGCCTGTCTGCTCAAATCGTTTTCCACCAGAAAAACAAGGGACAAAGCGGGGGAGGAGGCAGGAGTGCTCATCGGCGGTGGAGGGGTGGCTGGAAAGGTGAGGGGATGTCGGTGATGGACCCGTTGCTCGATGAGGACACGAATGGTCTGTGGGAAGGCCGGAGGGAAGCTCGTGGTCGGGGGCAGCGATGGAGCCGCGGGTGGCCAGTGGAGGAAACACCGACGCGCTCTGGTAAGGCTTCCAAGCCACAGCTAGAAGAACTAGAAGGGTCAAGGAGGTCACGAGGGAGACGTGGTCGTGAGGTATTGACTTACGGCTTATCAGAGCAGTCAGCTCAAGCTAGTGGCCAATGAGAAGGTCCTCGACCGCAGTTGAGGAAAGAGATATTGGGAGGAGGTGGGGGGCTCTAGGAGTCCGATTGGGAGGAGAAGGAGGCGGGGAGAGCCGGTAGCGAGGCCAGGGGGCTATTTTTAGGTAGGCAACGGTGCACCGCGGATGGCGTGCATGTCCATGGCTCGGGCAACGTGATAGGACAATTCCTGCTCCAGGTCGTGTCTATATTTCTCGTGGGTGTCTTCTTGGTCCAAGGCAAGGTATAGAGGAGGAGGGGCAATCCTAGAGTCTTGCGCGCGCCTGGACGCCAAATGGACACCGCAGGCAAGCTTCACAGTGGACGACAAAGAGCGAGGGGGATGGGCATGACCTGGAGGCTTGATGCGAACGTGAAGATCGTCGCCCGGGGCAGCTTTCCTAGTGCCCAAGGTGGCCGAGGCCTGGGGATGGGGTTGGCGATAGTGCGGGTGCGCATTGTAGCGTGCTCCACAGTGCGAGCTATGTATGTCAGGGCATGCTTTTGCCACGTTGCATGGGACCATTTATGTGTAGGGGATCTAGGAGGGTACAAACAAAGTCTAAAAGGCCAAGGGGGCCTCTGGAGGTGCCTTAGCGGAGACAACAGGGTGTAAATGGAGGTTTTACCCCTCCAATATCTGAGTTATGGTCATGTAAAGGTTACTGGAGGTAAAAGACATGAGCTTGGTGTTGTGGTAAAAGTTTGAGAGTAAGGAGAACAATGGAATGGGTCAAAAGTTGATTTTCGGAAACCACCAAAAGGTGTTTGATGATTTTTTGGGCAAGGCAAAATCTACTAGTTTTCATGAGATGTAAAAGGATCAAATGGTAGATGAAAATGAGGTTGATCACCAAATTTGGGATTTCGTCATGAAAGTTTCCATTGTAAACTCTATAAACCCTAGAAATGGGCTGAAAATATTTTTCTTAGATCTATCCATGCAATTATATTTTCCCTAATGCACCACTTGGTATGGTGGCACAATTTGGGGTTTATAGCATGCCCAAAAAGTTTTGGATCAATTGGAGAAACTTTACAATGTCAATATTCCCAATGCTATAATTTAACACAAGTGGTTTTGAGGGGATTTGGACAAGTGGATTTGTTCTCCTTGATGCACCACTTGGTGTGCATGTATTATTAGAGTATTAGAACATGTCCACAAAGTTTGAGCATAATTGCATACAATTGGCAATGTAAAATTTCTCAAGTGTGGATCTCGATAGAGAGGGTTTTGTAATATTTTTTGTCAAACAAAACAATTACGATTGAGATGAAACTTGGCAACATCATCACATATATCATGTGTGATTTGCTAGAATTTTACTGGAATTATTTGAGGATATTTCTTATTTGAGGGGTTTTGGAGGGTTTTGTCCAATATTTTGAACATGACCATGTGTTGAAACTCTTATATATGGAAAATATATGTACACTGAGTTTCCCTAAATTTTGTGAAATATTTTGGAAGCATAAAAACAATTCCCCTATAAAAGACCATTCCTTGCCTGAGAAAAAAGGTTTTTAAATAAAATAGGAGAATAACTTCTAAAATAATAATTTTGTGGTTTTGGGAAGTCCTTTTGATAGATTCAAGTAAAATATTTGGGGCAAACCGTTTCTCCTAATTATAGGACTTGTAGTACAAACCTCAATTGAGGGGCTTTGAAAAGTTAAATCGAATAAATACTTTTTGGTGGTAATAATAGTTTGAAAAAATAGTTTTACGTCCTATACACATGGCATAATCATTGGGCAAATATTTTAATCAACTAGATGAGTCTAGAGAGTAGAAGTGTTTTTGTGACTTAAAGTAGAGTCAAGCAAGCAAGCAAACAACAATCAAGTCAAGCATCACAATCACTCAAAAAATTAAACAGATCCTAATTTTTGAGCTATGTTAAGTTACAAAGTAAGGAAACACATAGGGTATGATAACTTATGACCCATAAGTATAGGAAATCAATCGTAGTCATTTTGATAAGTAAGAGTGTCAAACCCAATGAGGAGCAGAAGGAAATGATAAGCAGTTTTAGCAAGGTATTCCCTTCAAGTGCTATGAGGAATAGTGATGGTTAGTTTTGTAGAAAGATAATTTGTAACAAGTGACGAGTAACAATAGTAGCAAGCATGCAAAAAGAGAGACCAATACTTTTTATAGCACTGAACATGCTTGAAAGTACTCTTATATAAGGCAAGTGCTCCCGAGGACACATAGGAGTTTCTGTCTACTCATGTTCATCATGTTGACTTGCTTCACGCTCATTACTTCTATAATTTGATATGTAGGTGGACCGGTGGTAAGGTGTTGTTCTTACTTGAACAAAGAAAACCACTTATTATTACCCCCTCTCTCAAGCTTCCGCAACTATGAAAGCAGGATTAAGATAAATCTAACCATATCATGAAACGTGTGGATCCAAATCAGCCCCTCATGAAGCAAAGTATAAACTCGTGTGTAAGCTTCTGTCACTCTCGTAGCCCTTCATCTACTTGTTACTCCATAATACCTTCCCTTAAGACCATAACATGGTGAAATGTCATGTAGTCAATGTTCACACGACACCACTAAGAGTAACAACATACACAACATATAAATATCAAACGAATACAAACTTCTCCCATGTCCTCGCAATCTATAGTAACCACTCACACCTCATCAACATATTCAAGATAAGGGGTATAACACTGGAGATCAAGGATGTGAACATTATATCTTTCACCAAGTAAACCAAGTAGCATCAACTACAAGATGCAATCAACACTTCTAGTAATGTAGAGGTACAATTTTGAGGTTTTGAGACAAATATTGAATCCAAGAGATGAACTAATGTTTGAGCTGAGATGGTGTTGGTGAACATGTTGATTAAGATTGCTCCTCGCATGAAGGAGGAAGCGTTGGTCATGAAGATGGCTTTGATATTCCCCTCACCGAGGGAAGTTTCCCTCGCAGATTATCTGTGCCAGAGAGCAAAAGGGCCTCTACCCTAGTTTCCACCTCAAGATGGTGGCGCTACATCCTGAAAGTATCCTTATAATTTTTGCTAGGGTAAAACACACCATATAGGAGAAGAGTTGGTCTGGAGACCTACTGGGGCCCCGCAATCCATCACACATGCCTAGGGGGTGGGCGCGACCTATTGGCTTGTGTCCAGTAGGTGGCTCCCCTTTGGTATAATTTGGTCCAATAATTCTCATATATTCATTAAGAAATCTCTGTCAAATTTCAGCTCATTTGGAGTCTGGTAATTTTTCATTCTTTTTCTTGGTTTTCAGGTCGAGAATTCCATTTTCAAGTAATTTCTATCCTTGTATTTAACCTTGCATATTTAGAGAGGAAGAGCATAAGAATTGTATCATAATGAGGAATAACAGACAAGAATATCTTAACTATCAATAAGAATTCATGATGCAAAATGGACGTATTAGTGCATCCCCACCAGGCGGCATGAATGCTTTGTTTGTGTAGAGAGGACACGCCACACGTGGGAGGGGATATAGCTTAATGTCGATGCTTGCTACATGAGGGTCACCTAGAGTCGTTGTTGTAGTGCACTGACATTCTCATGTGTTTTCTGTTCGACCTTGTTGCCTAATGGTGCATACATGCACTTCCTAGCTCTCGCCTGGCCGGGAGGGGTGCTTAAGTCTTTGACAAAGATTTATGTGCGACTTTGAAGCTTCTGGTCTTCACCAACCCTATTGTCGCATGTGCTCGGCATCACCGACCATGAAGTAGGAGGAGGACACACGAGGGGTTGGTGAGACGTACGATGGTGATCCTAGCACCATTGGAGCTACCGACGGTTATGTCAATGTAGATCTGCAAGAGCACCCCCAACCTGGCACACCAAATGTCATCGCATGTTTGAAGACCACACCTGAGACACCAAGAATTAACAACATGCTTTGCCGATTCATAGAGGGGGCACAAGGTGTGGATCTATCTTAGCCAAAATCATGAAAAAACGACGTGGCGATGTACCCACATTCGGGCCACATGTCTCCATAACACTCAATTCCTTCTTTGTGCATGATTTATTTGGGGAAAACTGATCTTGCAAGTTTTCTCCGCGAGTGGAAAAATTGGTGTTGTTCCTGATTGGCCTCTACCTAGTGTCTAACCCTTGTCTGGAGCAGATCTAGGCCAACATGTCTCAAAATTGTCTCCAGTCCCCCCTTTTCCTCACTAGCTAGGTTCTCCTTTTTATATCTCTAGAATGGATAAGTGCCGACTCGAGGCAGTTACCGAACTCTATCATTTTGATCGAGTCGAGCTCGGTATCTGTCCCGTCGAACGGGGGTGTGACTTCTGGACACATAGATGGATCTTGCCCATCCTTCCATGGCATTCAACTTGAGTCGCAGGTCACATGGGTCTCCAGGCTGTGCTGGACCTTTCTTTCTTCCACGAAGGTCTTCGGGTTTCTCACCAGCTTCTCTAGCCATCCTATCTCGTCATTGAGGGGGCGGTCCGGTTGCTCGCCCCGAGTATGTGTGGGTAGTGTGGGTTCGAAGGCCTTGTCTTGGAACACTAGCAGTAACCAACGTCGTGCGTAACTTTTGCTTTGTCCCTGCTGCTCCTTATCGTACCCTTCCTCGATGGCTTGGACTTGAGTCCATCTTTCATTGATGTAATATTGTTCAACTCTAATTTGCTGTTGTTTCATCTTGAGGCTGCGAGCAGTGGCTATAAGTTACCACTTGAATCTTTCTTGATCTAATAGCTCTTCGGGCACGATGAAATCCTCGTCTCTAAAACTATCCTCCTCTTTGGAAGGAGGGAGGTAGTTGCTCCTGGGAATCATCAAGGTCCTCGGTCTTTTCCACAACTATGTGCCCCTCCAAGTTGTTGGGATTGTGTTCGGGAAAAGCGGGGTCAACGGGGTTCTCTCGGTCATCTAGCGTAGAATTTTGTCTGGTTCCCTTATTGCTTTCTTCCCCCATGCGCACCTTAGGCTTTTTGTGCAAGCGCTGGCGCCTAGGGGGTTCATCATCACTTTTTTTACTATGGTGTCGTCATAGATCTTCTCTATGGAACAATAGCCCTTGGGAGTGTCCACCATGTACATCATAGGCGTAGGTGGAAGTCCAACGTCCAATTGTGGTAGTACCAGGTGTGTCGACATCCGGATATTTATCTTCAGCCTCATCCAAGGAGAAGTCCAACATATCGCTTAAATCTGTGATAGTGTTTATCAAGTGGGTACTGGGTGGGAAATAAAATTCTCGGTGACCACGCTCGAGACCGGACCAAGTGTAGGTCGGGGCCGGGACATCCAAAATATCCAAAGTTGGAATCCAGTTTAGCATCTCGTTTGGCAACGTTGGATCAACCAGAGTATTCCTCGGGGCTTTAGCGAAGTGATCTTCGGTTCGTCGGCACAAGAGTGTGCTTTGATAGGGTTAACCCCTGATCCTCAAACACAATGGTTAGATCCATGCTCGAGGCCGAATCCAGAGTGGGCACCATCGCAGACACAAATTTGGGTGGGGACCTGAAGTCAAGGCTTTGGGGTTTCTGAGCTCATCAGGCGAAGCCGAGAACACAATGAGGATTAGATCGCCTTGGGCATCGGCGATGTAATACATGTCGTCGAACATGATTCCTTATCCTGCAGCAAACTCATCGATGTGGCTAAGGTGAGGTGCTCCCTAGACATGTGAGACGGCACGGCTGAACGCAGCGAGCTGGTCGTGGACAAAGATATCCCCGATGTTGACATCATCATTGGTGATCAAGCAAGCCATCAATCCTTCTCGTGATCCTATTGTGGAACTCTAAATGAAAGCATCAATGAAAGCATCGCTGGTGATCAAGCAAGCCATCGAATCCGTCTCGATGGATGTAAGACCCTATGTCTTGCTCTTGTTTATATTGATGATAGAGTATCGAATATAGAGTGGATCTACCTTGAGATTATATGTTGTGATCAAAAACCCTATGAGTAATGATTCTCTCTCAACCTACTGACTAAAACCCTCTGGTTTATATAGATACTAGGGACACTAGGGTCACACAATGTCTATTAAAGCAAGTAGCAACACATGCCGACTATCATCTTGCCTTGGAGCGAACACAAAATCTTCGTAAGAGTCCATCCTGGACACAACATCATTTTCTAGTCCACATTCCATTGGTAATTATAAGACGGCCCAGTAGTCCAGCCCATGGAAATAGGTAAGCGGCTCAATGACCCCTTAATTCCAAACTCCCTCACTTGCCCCCGAATTGGCCTCCAATGGCATAGTATTGATTCCGAGCTGCTTCTTGCCTCCAAGTTCTTCGGCTTGCGGGGCGAGTTCTCCCCCCCCCATTCAAATTCAGCAGGTAATACTTTCACCACTCATGACTTCCTTGTTTACGAACAATATACATAGATAAAAATTAGCCTCGAAGGCCAACTGTTCGATTGCAAATAACATTTTTTTCTCACAATGTTTCAGCGAAAATTCATGACCGGTCAAGAGCACTGACCCGTTACAAAAAACATGGTTCGAGGCAGGTTGCCATGCTTTTTAGGGGACATGGTTTATGATATGGGCTACCCACGCATGCATAACTACACGATTTATTGAGAAATTGCAAGGTTCACGAGGCGGCAAACGGGCTCTTTGTATTACAATGGCTTATAACAACGAAACCACCACCATAGCCTCCACACATTTTGTAGATCTTACGTCGTCGCTGCATTTCCTAATCCTCAAAGCTCGATCTTCCAAGCCTCCTCCTTTCCCCAATCCCCTCGAACCCTTTATCTAGATCTGCCATGGCCGGCTCAGGCTTGGAAGGCAGGTGGGAGGCCTCCCTTGTCACTGAAAAGTACATCTTGGAGTTGAAGAGCACATGCTACTTATCGGCAAACATCGCCCAACATGCTCCGGAGAAGGGCCAGGTCATCCCTCCGCCTAAAGAAGGTCAGAGAGTGGTTTTCATCCCTCACTTTCTCCAGGGCCTTGGATTCCCTCTCCTCCCAATTGTTCGGGGCATAAATTTTAGTTTGAGTTAGATTTCTATGATCTTTCCCAAACTCCTTTTTTGCATATTTCGGCTTTTGTTGCTATCTGTGTGGCCTTTTTGCAGGTACAACCTCACTTCTGCTTATGGTTGAAAGTTCTAAACGTCAAGCCGAAGGTAGTTAACTGCGAGCAGGCACACTTCAGGGGAGAGAGGATTAGCAAGCTCCCGTGGTTCAATGGTCGGATGGTTCCTTCATAGACACCATCAAGGTGTGGCAGTAGGAGTATTTTTACGTCACCGAGCCACGCGATGCAGGGTGGGAAGCACGCCCTAAATTCAGATCTGGACCTCCCTCCCCGAGTAGTGTCCTGGACGGAGAAGTCGCTCGACTTGGGGCTGGAGGGAAATCGCGGAGGTGGAGGCGCTACAAAGGTACATCTCCATCTTGTTGAAGAAGAAGATGGAGCTGACCAACATAATTTAGGTCATGCTACATCGCCGCCCCCTCCCATGTTAGCGTCAGGCTGCTCTAATGTGGGCATACAGTGTGGACGACCTGACCGCTGTGCAGAACTTCTTCCGCATCACCCATGAAAAGTTGTGGAAGGTGTTGTTTAAGCAGCAAAAGACTTGGTCGGCCGAAGAGGAATACATCTGCATCGATGTTACTAACGCACCTCAACAGATAACATTTAGTTATGTGTTCAGTGTTTTCCTTTTAACAAGGCTCTTATCCCCCTTTTCCTCCTATCTGCAACTCTGGCTGGAAAAGTCCAAGCGGATCAACTATCCAGTGCCACTGCCCAAGGGCCCCAGGATGGCCTTACTGGCAGTCATGCTGGCTGAGAAGCCGTACCCGACATCGAAGAAGAAGGAAGAAAATAAGGAGGATAATAGTCTCATGATGGTCTTCAGTCGAAAGGACCTCCGAACACCATGTCCGTAGACACACGCGCTCCCTCTAATCTGGAGGGATAAGATAAATCAGGCAAGGAGGAGAGCGGCGCCTCCCATACAAAGAAAAGGGCGGTGTGTGAAGACGTCGTGGGAGAGCTAGCTCCCATTGCCCCAAAGAAGCAATGCCGGGCCAAGTTGGCCCCGTTTATGATTTTTCGGACACCATCGAGGAGTTCGAGGACTTTGAAAGGGTTCCTCGAAGGACCCCAAGGTTGAAGCCCCGAGTTAAAAGGTACGAGTCCAATAACCTGAACACCCTTTCGTACAAAGATTTTCTGACCAATGATAACCATACTTCCCGTATTGTAGGCCGCCACACGATTTTCCACAGATCAAGTTTCAAAGGGGGAATCCATGCTAGACAATGAGTGGAAAAAAGGGAAAGGGTGAAAAAGGCTATTCAATATAAATGTTTGCCATGGGACTGTAAATATTTCTCTTTATTACCGATGAACTCATGATGTATATTTCTACAAGCTGATCTACCCAAGAAACTATTATTGATACTATAAAAAATAATTAACACACAAAAGGTTTATACACTATAAAATAAATTGCCACTCTCTAAATTACGGCACCCTACTGCACCTGTGCGCCTTTTCCTCTTCTAGTTGTGCATCATTACGTGAGGGAATAGTTGGCGTGCAGACCTTTGATGGACTTGGTCTTGAGAAGTCGCCGATGTGTGTTTAGCTTCAAGCTGACTAAGTCCTTTATGGTACTTGAATTTGTTCGAACACATGTAATGACCATAGTGTGGTCAAGACGGATACTTCTTGAAGTTTATTCGGTCCCCACAACGGCCCGTGGTATTTAAATCTCGAAATTGTGCTTCTGGGGCACGTACTTTCTGGCTAGCAAGGCCCTGCTATGTGGGGATATCACAATTTATTTTGAGCGTAAGAAGAATCCAGAAACTGTGGCGGCACTCGGACTCGTTTGTTTGTCCCTCGTTCCTTAACGGTTAGTTGGGGCTCTTGGCTGTATTGCCGATCTGTACTTTGGCTGCAAGTGCCATGGTATGTTCTGCTGTTTAGAGGGATCGCTCGGTATTACCAGTGATGGTAATAAAACCTTTGGGTCTCGACATCTTTAGCTTCAAGTATGCACAATGGGGAATGGCATTAAAGTGAGCGAACGTTGGACGGATGAGGAGCGCATGATAGCCACTGCGAAAAGGGACAATATCAAAGATCAAGTCTTTGTTGGGAAAGTTATCGGGTGAACCGAACAATACTTCCAAAATTATGGTACCCAAGCAGCATGCCTAGACGCGAGGAATTATTCCTTTAAAGGTGGTGTTGCTGGGTTTGATCCTAGACGGATCGATACCCATTTTCCTCACTGTGTCTGCCTAAATCAGACTGAGGCTAATACCTCCGTCCATAAGGACTCTAGTGAGGTGGTACCCATCATTAATAGGGTCAAGTACGAGGGTTGCCGAACCACTGTCCTGAATAGTGGTCAGGTCGTTCGTGCGGTCAAAATTGATTGGGTATGTCGACCATGGGTTATACTTTGGAGCTACTTGCTCTGTGGCATGGACATTCCGAGCCGCACGCTTCCTCTCCTTCTTTCGCATGTGTGTGACGTAGATCATGTTCACAATTTTGACATAGGGAGGGAATTTCTTTTGGCCTCCATTGTTCGGCATGTGAGGTTCCTCATTGTCTCTCCTACGGCGACTCCTGCCCTAGTCATCGGTTGTGTGTTTTGCTCCCATGTTTAATCTTCCAACAATTATAATTGGTGTGAGTAGCGGGCTTATTTGAGGTGTTGTGGATCTGGCAAGGCAATCCAGTATTTGGTCAAGTGCGGTCAGTCCATCCCGATTCTCCTTAGAGTGTTTCCTCCATGATCCAGACCTGGAGTTGCTGAATCGGCCATTGACTATTCATAACCCACAAGTATAGGGGATCGCAACAGTTTTGGAGGGTAGAGATTTCAACCCAAATTTATTGATTCGACATAAGGGGAGCCAACGAATACTCTCGAGTATTAGCAGTTGAGTTGTCAATTCAACCACACCTGAAGGACGTAGTATCTGCAACAAAGTTTTAGTAGCAAAGTAGTATGATAGTAACGTAGCGGCAGTAATAGTAGTAGTAGTAATTTGTATAGCAAGTGTGACAGCAGTAGCGGTAAAGTAACTTAGCAAGGACAAGTATAGGAAAAGCTCGTAGGCATTGGATCGGTGATGGATAATTGTGTCGGATGGCTTTCATCATATAACAGTTATAACATAGGGTGATATGTTACTAGCTCCAGTTCGTCAATGTAATGTAGGCATGTATTCCATATTTAGTCATGCGTGCTTATGGAAAAGAACTTGCATGACATCTTTTGTCCTACCCTCCCGTGGCTGTGGGTCCTAATGGAAACTAAGGGATATTAAGGTCTCCTTTTAATAGAGAACCGGAACAAAGCATTAGCACATGGTGAATACATGGGATCCTCATACTATGGTCATCTCCGGGAGTGGTTCCGGCTATTATCACTCCGGGGTTGCCGGGTCATAACACATAGTAGGTGACTACAACTTGCAAGATAGGATCAAGAACACACATATATTGATGAAAACATAATAGATTCAGATCTAAAATCATGGCACTCGGGGCCCTAGTGACAAGCATTAAGCATAGCAAAGCAGTAGCAACATCAATCTTAGAACATAGTGGATACTAGGGATCAAACCCCATCAAAACTATCTCGATTACATGATAGATCTCATCCAACCCATCACCGTCGAGCAAGCCTACGATAAGATTACTCATGAACGATGGAGAGCATCATGGAATTGGCGATGGTGGATAGCTAATGATGACGACGGCGTTGATTTCCCCTGTCCGGAGCATAGAACGGACTCCAGATTTGCCCTCCCGAGGAAGAACAGGCGGTGGCGGCGGCTCCGTATCGTGAAACGCGATCAACTCTTGTCTCTTATTTTTTTCTGGGCGAGAGAGGTTATATAGAGTTGGAGATGAAGTCGGAGGAGCCACGTGGGCCCCACGAGCCTGCTTGGCACGCCCTAGGGGGCGCTTGCAGGGCTCGTGGCCCACTGAAGCGTATCTTCAGTTGATTCTTTCTCTGATATTTTTTGTATATTCATTAAAAAATCCTCGTAAGTTTCCAGTTCATTCCGAGAACTTTTAGTTCTGCACAAAAATAACACCACGGCAGTTCTGCTGAAAACAGCGTCAGTCCGGGTTAGTTTCATTCAAATCATGCAAATTAGAGTCCAAAACAAGGGCAAAAGAGTTTGGAAAAGTAGATACATTGGAGACATATCAACTCCCACAAGCTTAAAGCCTTGCTTGTCCTCAAGCAATTCAGTTGATAAACTGAAAGAGTGAAAAGAAAAACTTTTACAAACTCTGTTTGATCTTGTTGTTGTAATTATGTCTAACTCATATTCAGATTTTTAGCAAGATCATAAGCTAACCACATAAGAAATGACATTTAGGTCTCATGGTATACTCATATCAATGGCGTAATTAACTAGCGAGCAATAAAAATAAGTTTCAAACATCAACACTTCAGTCTAAATAATCATGATACAATATGAATAAATGGTATCTCGCTAGCCCTTTCTGAGACCGCAAAACATAAATGCATAGCACCTTCAAAGACCAAAGGCCGACTAGAAATTGTAATTCATGGCAAAGAAGATCCAGATATAGTCATACTCAATTTCAATTACTAGCAAAGCATATAAATGACGGAGGTGCTCTCTAACTGGTGCTTTTTAATCAAAAGAGGATGACTCAACAGAAACGTAAATAGATAGGTCCTTCGCAGAGGGAAGCATTGATTTGCAGAGCTCCCAAAGCTCAAGCTTTTTAAAACAAAGATAAATAATTTTGGGTGGCATGCTTTCATTGTCAACGCGATGACCAAGAGTTTTCACCATCTTCCATGCTACACATATTATAGGCGGTTCCCAAACAGAATAGTAAAGTTTTGACTACCCTACCATCGATCAATCACACTCCACGACTAGCCAAATCCTCGGGTGCCGTCCATACCAACAATAATCCATGGGGTGTTTTGTTTGCAATTATATTTTTGATTTGATTTGAGCATGGAACTGGGCATTCCGATTACCGTCCCCCTTCTCGTTAGTGATAGTGAATAAACACTTATCGAGGATAACACGCCTAACATGGAAGATACTGACCGCCCCTTGTCACCAGATGAGCGGGTCGGGCCTACAAAACAAATTATTATTTCAAGATTTAGAGAGTGGCACATGCAAATTTACTTGGAACGGCAGGTAGATACCACATATAGGTAGGTATGGTGGACTCATATGGAACAACTTTAGGTTGATGGAAGTGGATGCACAAGCATTATTCCCGCTTAGTACAAGTGAAGGCTAGGAAAAGACTGCGAAGCGACCAACTAGAGAGCGACAACAGTCATCAATATGCATTGAAATGAACCAATGTTGAGTGCAAGCATGAGTAGGATATAAATCACCATAAACATGAATATCATAGAGGCTATGTTGATTTTGTTTCAACTACATGCGTGAAAACGTGCCAAGTCAAGCCACTTGAATCATACAAAGGAGGATACCATCCTATCATACTACATCATAATCATCTTGAAATTCATGTTGCCATCCAAGACAAACCATTATAAGCTCCTAGCTAAGTAAGCATGTCATCAGAAACTATGATCTCTAAGTTCTCATTGCAAACAGGTTTCTCTCATAACAATGCCTGAATTAGGAACGATGAGTCAGTCATATTTACAAAAACAAAATAGGTCGAGTTCATACCAGCTTTTCCAGGCTCAGTCACTTCATCATATATCGTCATTATTGCCTTTCACTTGCATGACCGAATGATGTGAATAATAATAAGAGTGTTCGTGCATTGGACTAAACTGGAATCTGCAAGCAAATTCAGAGGAGAAAACAAAGTAATATGGCTCTTTAACAGATAAACAATAATGAATATGAGGGCCACTAATCATTTTAATCATGGTCTTCTAACTCAACCCGAAGTAAAAAAACTATTTACACCGGAAAGCTCCCAATAAGCAAAAGAAAAACGGTAAATCTTTTTGGGTTTTCTTTTTAATTACCTCTAAGCATGCTGGAAAGTAAACATACAACTAATTTTTTTTGTTTTTCTCATTTTTAAACAAATACACGAGAAGAATGCAAGAAAAAGAAATAAACTAGCATGGATGATACAATGGAAGAGTGTGAACACCGATTATCAAAGTGAATGTGTGAGCATGAATATAAAGTCGGTGAGAAACATGTACTCCCCCAAGCTTAGGCTTTTTGCCTAAGTTGGTCTGGTTCCATGGCTGGTCCGGGCGATATCCAAAATCATAATAGGGGTTGTACTGGGATGCGGTAGCTACCGCTTGAATAGCTGCCTCACGGAGGCGAGCAGCCTTCACCTCCCTCTCGTACTCCTCTGCCTCTCCTCTGGTTATATAATATCTCTGTTTTCCCTGAAAGTCAAAGAAGGCAGGTGCAGGAAGGGTAATATGGAAAACACGTTGTCGGTTAAATATTAACCGTATAGGAGGGATTCATTATCCCTCTCAAGGAACTGATAACGTATCATAGCGGCGCTATCAAGGAAAGCTGTGTGGAGTGGGGGATCTCCTGTGCGGATGGGTATTCGAAGAGAATTTGCTATGCAAGTGGCATAGATCCCACCGAAGAAATCCCGTTCATCGGCATTATTATTTAGCCTCCTAGCAATTATAGCTCCCATGTTGAAACTTCTATCACCAATTACTGCGCTCTTAAGAATACTAAGGTCAGGTGCGCAGAGGTGACTATGGTCATGCTTGCCGTTAATGCATCTACCTATGAAGAGGGCAAAATAATGTAAGGCAGGAAAATGAATGCTCCCCATGGTAGCCTACGTAATATCTCTAGTTTCTCCAATAGTTATACTAGAAATAAAATCTCTAACCGAAGACTTAGGAGGGTCATTGGGACTACCCCAATCAGGTATCTTGCATATTCTATTAAAATCCTCTAAATCCATAGTATACGATTTGTCATAAAGACCAAATAGTACGGATGTGTCACGGCCAACTGAAAATTTGAATCTACGAACAAAAGAGTCAGTGAGTGTAGTATACTATTCACATTTGTTGGAGATTAATTCTTCGAGCCCGGTGTTGTGAGAAAATGTATCAAACTCGTCCTTGTAACCTGCATCAATCATGCAATTCATCGGAAGGCCATTCACATGGTTGCATAGGTGCGTTCCTCGGCTGATAAGGATCGGGCTCTCGAATCGCGAGACGGTGACCCCTTTTGCTTGAGGAACCACCATTATAGTTCTTCTTGGACATCTTCTTTTTTTGAAATAATTCTGAAATTTATAGTGACTCAAAATAAAAGTGAACAAAGTTTATCCAAACTCTGAGCAACTACTCCTACAAGTGCCTAGAGGCCATATCATGCATCAAAACTACTTGGAACCAACTAAAATTAACATGCAAAACTCAAGGACAGGGTTACCAAGGAAGCAATAATATGCAATGAATAAAGCACTAGAATAAACACTAATTGGACCAATGGAGAGGTCACATACCAAGGAACAATTCCCCAAAACAATTTGGTGATTGGGGCTTTGCACAAGGAGATCGAAAAATGCAGCAAAATGAGCAAGAACACGGGTTTGAGCTGTGGAATGATTTTTTCTGGAGGTAGACGAAGGAGATGGGTGCCGGAATAAGTGGAGGGGGGCCACGTGGGACCCACGAGCCTGCCAGGCGCGACGAGGGGGAGTGGACGCGCCTCCTTGGCTCGTGGCCCACTAGTGCATTCCCCTGACTAGTTATCTATCTCAAAAATTCTTAAATATTCCAGAAAAAAACATACTTGAATTTCACGGCATTTGGAAAACTTTTATTTTTAGGTCATTTTTTATTGAATGGATAATGCATAAAACAGGAAAATAATGCTATATTTATTATTTTTCTACTAAATAACAGAAAGTAAAATTCCCAGAGCCTCCCCTATCCATTCCCCGCCTCGGTTCTCCTCCTCCTCCTTGCTGCCGCCATTAGAGCCGAGCTCGAGCTCGAGCTGCCCGTGCCCCTGGCCATAGGATCCCCTCCCGGAGCACGCCTTTAGCTCCGCCTCGTCGCCCTGGTCATCTCTGCAGAAGCCGAAGCTTCCTCAAGCCCTGCAACGCTCGCAACGCCGTCGTCTTCCACCTCCGGCCGCCGGACCTCTCCCGTCGATTCGCTTCCTCCGACGCATCCCCGAGCCCCTCTTCAGCGCCATCGGAACCGCCGTGAGCTTGTCGTCGTTTCCCCTCTCGCCCCACGCTCTCCCGTGCATCGTATCCTAGTTCCCCACCAAGGCCGAGAGCTTCTCGCCGCCGGCCATGTCGCTGCCGTCGCTGTGATGACTGATCCACGCGCCCGAGCTAGGATTCGAGCTCCTGGAGCCTCCAGGAGCGTGCCGAGCCCTCCAGCTGCCCTCCCCGTGCCCTAGAACCGCCCCTCATAGAAGGCCGAGCTTCGGCTGCCGCTCCGGCTCATCGCCGACGCCTCTTCCGGCGACCCTAGCCTCCCCAGATGGTCCTGCCAGATCGGCCACTACGCGAGCATGCTATAGCTGCCAACCGCGCGCGTTTTAGTGCTGTGCAGCGCCGTCTAGGTCGCCTCCGGCGAGCCCTCCGCCGCGGGCTTGGTCGCCGGCGACCACCCTCCGGTGGGCGTCGACGTGGCCGACCATTAGGGCGTAATCGCCCTCCCCTCAGTCGCTGCCAGAGGGCGCCATGCCTGGTCAAACCCCAATTAGGGCCTGGTCAGCGCGGGATTAGTCCCAGAGAGGCTGACCAGTGGGGCCCCCCTGTCAGGTTTGACCTGAACAGGTCGGCTGACCTGCTGACGTCAGCCTGAGGCAATAAATAGACTTTCCAGTTTAAAACTAATTCAGGAAATTGCTAAAATTTGTAAAAATCATAGAAATTGATCTGTAACTCCAATGAAAATAATTTATATATGAAAAAGTATCAAAAAAATTCAAGGATTCTGATTATGCTATTTTCAACCATGTTTGAGAAAGTTACAGAACCCTAAATTGTGAAATAAGGAATAATTCAATTCTTTTGATCACTTTATAAATGGAATTTGCAAAAATATTCAAATTTCATTATATACGCAAAGATCACACACTGCCCTAATTACAAATCAGTATCATAACATGACATTTCATGCATGTTAACATCAAGTTGATCTGAGCATCAGGTCAAATCAATTAAACCGGTATCCGAGAATACCCCGTTTGAATTGCTATTCGAATGTGATTCAAATCAACTCTAAACCTAATACATGTTGAAAATAATAACTTATCACCTTGAATTCTCATGCTATGCTCATGCATCATTTTGAGTGCATATGATTGTTATTGAATGTTGCCATACTTTTCGGTAGGCTCTGCACCCCCGGATTCCACCGAATATCCGTCTGACGGATATCGTTCCTCCTCTGAGCAACAAGGCAAGCAACCCTTTTGATCATCCCGATAAGTCCCATGTTCTTGCTCCTACACCTATTTATTGCATTAGGATCAAATGCTTCAACTGCTTTTGCCACGATAGTTGGACCCACTTCCTTTGCATGACTTAACCTTGTCACAGTAAATAGCCAAACCTTGCAACCTAGCATACCTGGTAGTTGCTTGAGCTATGATGTGCCTTATCCTGCTATGCATGCTATGCTTAGAGTTGTGTATGGTCTGTCATCTGGGAGATGAAAAGAATTGTGGAATGTGCTTGATGAGCAAAGGTTGTGTGTTGAACTTGATTTGGTAAAGGTACCGGTGAAAGGCTGTGTAGGAGTACATGGCGGGTTGTTTCATTGGAACAGTCCTTAGGAACTAAGTTCCGTGTATGTAATCCAAGACTAGATACTACCACATGCTGGGCCCTGAAATATGACCCCGCTCGGCCTATTAATCGCGTAGTACTCGGTACAGGAGTTGCAAGTAGTTTCTGGTGTTTATAGTAATGCTGGAGGCCGTGCATGGTGCTGACCTGAGAGGTGGGCCGTGATGGGGTAGGCAGTGGCACGGTGTACCAAGTGGCACCCGGATGGTGGGCTTGGGAACCCTGCGTACATCGTTTGAGGCCGTGGCGGTAACCCCGGCCGGACTTCCGTACGGGTTACTCTCAGATAGGCGATAAACCTGGACTAGGTTATGATCTATTCGAATAGCCGCGTCCGCGGATATGGACTACTTGGAGACATATGTTGTTCATAGATAACTTCAATGGCTACTCATAAAATTGTCAAGATAAGCGTGAGTGTCGTGGACGGCATTTCCGTATGGAGACGGAATGATTCCACGATAGTGTATTGTTGTGGTGTTAGTGGACTCGTGTGCGAGAAATCAAGTTGTCAAAACTAATTTCAAAGTGCAAGTTGTCTAGCCACGAGTCAAATGCTGGCTTCCCGCATGAAACCCCACAATACCTTTTGATACCTTGCATGAGTAGTTAGTTCTCCTAAAGTCATGCCGAGTACCTTCGTACTCATGTTTGCTTAATAAATGTTGCAGAGGTTGCTAATGACCCTAATGGAGGGTTCTTCGTAGACATCGACGACGACGAGTAGCTGGTGTCCCAGCTACGATCTGGCCCTACGTCGGCTCTCTAGTATAGTCAGGCCATGTGCCTTCTAGTTGCCCTGTCTGTACCCAGACAGTTTATAACTCTTCCGCTGGCTTGTATTGTATGACTACTATTATGGGTCGTGAGACCCTTAATGTGTAATATTATGTGTGTGGCTCTTCCGAGCCTCTTAAATAAAGCATGTATGTTTATGGTTATGTTGTGATGCCATCGATGTATCTATACATATCGGTATGCCATGCGTACGTGTGTCTTACTTGGTATGTATGGGGTTCGAATACCTAGTCGTGAACTTTAGTAGCACTCCTTACAAGGAAATGCCCCTTTGTGATCCAACGAGCCTTGGTAGTTCGCTACTCCTCCAGACACATTGGTTGACCGGCATGTGTCCTTCTTAGCTGCTGTGTCTGTCCCCTTTGGGGAAATGTCACGCGATGTAATGGAGTCCTTGTAGCTTGCTACGACTCGTCTACATTCGCCGATGACCGACACCTGCTTTGTTGGGTCAGGTATGCCTGTCCTTGTGCGGTACTGCCACTTTGGTTCATGACTAGACATGTCGATCCGGGTTCTTTGACATTGGATTGCTAGCGACACTATCGCATACGTGAGTCAAAAGACGCAAACGGTCCCGGCTAAGGTAAGGCTGCAGCCGTGGAGTTAACCGTGCGTGAGACCACAAAGGGATGCGATGTGTTACAGGCTAGATTCCTATGGCTTAGGATCGGGGTCCCGACAGCTTCCTGGCAATAAAATCATTCTTATCATATCTCTTGTTCTTAGGTTGTCCCTTATCAAGATCAACACTAGGTTCAATCTCCACATCATTATCATTACTAGGTTGAGCATTAACATGAACACCATTATCAATATTATCACTAGGCTCATGTTCATCACCAGATTGCGTTTCGGTATCAGAAATAGAAACATCATTTGGATTCTCAGGTGTAACAGCAACAGGTTTACTAGCATGCAAGTTCCTATCATCTTTGTTTTTCTTCCTATTACCACGATGACTAGGTGCATCAGTATTGACTCCTTAAGAATCTTGTTCAATTCTCTTAGGATGGCCCTTAGGATACAAACTTTCCTGAGTCATTCTACCACCTCTAGTAACAACTCTAACAGAATTATCATTCAATTCATTAAGCAAGTCATTTTGAGCCTTAAGTACTTGTTCTACTTGAGTAGTGACCATAGAAGCATGTTTACCAACAAGCTTAAGATCATTAACATTTCTATCCACACAAGCACTTATATGATTAATCATACGAGCATTTTTTTAGTTGTCTGCTAACATAATCATTAAACTTTATTGTTTGCCAACAAAGTTATCAAATTCATCTAAGCATAAGCTAGCAGGTTTATCATAAGGAATATCACTCTCATTGAATCTACGAAGAGAATTTACCTCTACTACCTGTGTCGGGTTAACAAGACCATGTATTTCTTCAATAGGTGGTAGATTCTTAACATCTTCAGATTTAATACCTTTCTCTTGCATAGATTACTTGGCTTCTTGCATATCTTCAGGACTGAGGAATAGAATACCTCTTTTCTTCGGAGTTGGCTTCGGAGGTGGTTCGGGAATAGTCCAAGCATTATCATTGCTCAAGATATTATTCAATAGAATTTCAGCTTGTTCCACAGTTCGTTCCCTGAAAACACAACCAATACAATTATCTTGGTGGTCCCTAGAAGCATCGGTTAGTCCATTATAAAATATATCAAGTATTTCATTTTTCTTAAGAGGGTGATCAGGCAAAGCATTAAGTAACTGGACAAGCCTCCCCCAGCTTATGGGAGACTCTTGTTCAATTTGCACAAAGTTATATATATCCTACAAGGCAGCTTGTTTCTTATGGGCAGGAAAATATTTCTCAGAGAAGTAGTATATCATATCCTCGGGACTACGCACACAACAAGGAGCAAGAGAAGTAAACCAAGTTTTAGCATCACCCTTTAGTGAGAAAGGAAACAACTTAAGGATATAGTAATAGCAATTTTTTTCCTCATTAGTGAATAGGGAGGCCATATCATTCAGTTTGCTAAGATGTGCTAGAACAGTTTCAGATTCATAACCATGAAAAGGATGAGATTCAACCAAAGTGATTAACTCAGGATCGACAGAGAATTCATAATCCTTATCAGTAACATAGATGGGTGAAGTAGCAAACTTAGGATCATATATCATTCTAGCATTCAGATATTTTTCTTTCCACTTGCGTAATAAATTCTCAAGATCATAGCTATCCTTACAAGCAAGAAAGTCTTCATCTACCTCTCCCTCCATAACATAACCCTTAGGTATATTAGGCAATTCATATCTAGGAGAGCTAGGTCTAACAGGTGTAACAGTAGGTTCAACTTCAATAATTTCATCAGTTTCAAAAGTATCATCAGATTCAGCAGTAACTCTAGCAAATTGTGCATCAAGAAATTCACCCAGTGGCATATCATCATCAAACAAAGCATCATGGATAGCAGAAGTAGCATCATCAAGCACAGGCGACATATCAGAATTACTAGTAGGTGGTGGTGTCACAAATTTAATCATAACAGAAGGTGAATCAAGTGCAGAGCTAGATGGCAGTTACTTACCTGTCGTCGTAGTTGAGGGCAAGACTTTAGTTTTTGGATCTCTCGCATTCCTCATAGTGATCAACAGATGTAAATCCCAAGTGACTCAGAGAATAAACCTATGCTACCCGGCAACGGCGCCAGAAAAAGGTCTTGATAACCCACAAGTATAGGGGATCGCAACAGTTTTCGAGGGTAGAGTATTCAACACTAATTTATTGATTCGACATAAGGAGAGCCAAAGAATACTCTCGAGTATTAGCAGTTGAGTTGTAAATTCAGCCACACCTGAAAGACTTAGTATCTGCAACAAAGTTTTAGTAGCAAACTAGTATGATAGTAATGGTATCGGTGGTAACAGTAGCAGTAGTAATTTGTATAGCAAGTTTGACAGCAGTAGCGATAAAGTAACTTAGCAAGGACCAGTATAGGAAAAGCTCGTAGGCATTGGATCAGTGATGGTTAATTGTGTTGGATGGCATTCATCATGTAACAGTTATAACATAGGGTGATATGTAACTAGCTCCAGTTCGTCAATTTAATGTAGGCATGTATTCCGTATTTAGTCATACGTGCTTATGGAAAAGAACTTGCATGACATCTTTTATCCTACCCTCCCGTGGAAGTGGGGTCCTAATGGAAACTAAGGGATATTAAGGTCTCCTTTTAATAGAGAACCGGAACAAAGCAGTAGCACATGGTGAATGCATGGGATCCTCATACAATGGTCATCTTCGGGAGTGGTTCCGGCTATTGTCACTCCGGGGTTGCCGGGTCATAACACATAGTAGGTGACTACAACTTGCAAGATAGGATCAAGAACACACATATATTGATGAAAACATAATAGGTTCCGATCTGAAATCATGGCACTCGGGCCGTAGTGACAAGCATTAAGCATAGCAAAGTAGTAGCAACATCAATCTTAGAACATAGTGGATACTAGGGATTAAACCCCATCAAAACTAACTCGATTACATGATAGATCTCATGCAACCCATCACCGTCCAACAAGCCTACGATAAGATTACTCACGAACGATGGAGAGCATCATGGAATTGGCGATGGACGATGGTTAATGATGACAACGGTGTCAATTTCCCCTCTCCGGATCCCAGAACGGACTCCAGATCTGCCCTCCAGAGGAAGAACAGGCAGTGGCGGCGGCTCCGTATCATGAAACAGCGATGAAATATTCTCTCCTATTTTTTTCGAGGCTAGAGAGGTTATATAGAGTTGGAGATGAAGTATGAAGAGCCATGTGGACCCCACGAGCCTGCTAGGTACGCCCTGGGGGCGCCTGTAGGGCTTGTGGCCCACTGGCAGCGTATCTTCAGTTGATTCTGTCTCTGATATTTTTTATATATTCCATAAAAAATCCTCGTAAGTTTCCAGGTCATTCCGAGAACTTTTATTTCAGCACAAAAACAACACCATGGCAGTTCTGCTGAAAACAGCGTCAGTCCGGGTTAGTTTCATTCAAATCATGCAAATTAGAGTAGAAAGCACGGGCAAAAGAGTTTCGAAAAGTAGATACGTTGGAGACCTATCAACTATCACTTCCTCGGTTTCACTGCCGTCGTGTTGATGCTTGTTCTTGTGGCATCGAGGCTTCCCATTGCCGTCTTGAACTTCGGATATGCGTGGGTTTCCGGTAGGGTTCTTCTGACAGGCTAGCATTGTCCTCGCCCGCACAAAAGTGGATTATGAGTGAGGTAAGGCGGCCATGGTTCATGGCCTATCCTGCCATAGCATCTGGGCTAGCCATTCATATCAGATATTATTTCTGAAGGAAGCTAGTGCATCGGCGTTTGAACAGTCAAAATTTTGGTTTTTGTTTGTCCAGAAAATTGCCGGGACGACTCGCCGGCTTGTTGGACTATGTGGCTCAAGTTATCGGAACCCGGCGATCGAACATAAGTGGCTTGAAAGTTAGCTCGAAAAGCGTCTTCAAGCTCTTCCCAACTCCTAATGGAGTTTTGTGGGAGGCCGTTTAGCCAATGTCGTGTTGGTCCATTGAGCTTCAGTTGTAAATATTTAATGCCATGGAGGTCATCGCCTTAGGCCATATGAATTGGAGAAGAAAGTCTTTAATCCACACAGCCAGGGCTGTTGCCCCACAGTATTGTTTGATATTTATGGGTTTGAACCCTTTGGGGAACTGGTGTTGCATCACCTCGTTGTGAAACACATTGGGTGAGTACTGCCCCAGACCCGAGCTACGTCATGCTGGAGAATGGATGAAAGCCTGACTCGAGGTATTTCCCGTACTCTGTCATTCTGATCGAGCTGATCACGGTATCAATCCCGTCTAGCAGGGGTGTGCCCTGTGGACCCATAGATGAATCTTGTCTATCCTGCCTTGGCATTCAAGTTGTGACATAGGTGAGATGTGTCTCCGGGCTGTGCTGGCACTTTCCTTCTTATGCTAAGGTGTTCGGGTTCGTCACCAGCTTCTCCAGTCGTCCTATCCCGTCCTCGAGGGGGCGGTCCGGCTGGTCGCCATGAGTATGTCTCCCGAGTGTGGGCTCGAAGGCCTCGTCTTCGAACTGTGGCAATAACTAGTGTTGAGGTTAACATTTGTATTGTCCTTGTCATTCCTTGTCCTACCCTTCCTCGGAGGCTAGGACTTGAGTCCATCTTTCGTTGATGGAATCTGGTTCGGATTTGATTTGTGTTGTTTAATCTTGAGGCTGCGAGTAGTGGCTATAAGTTGCCGCTTGAATCATTCTTGATCCATTAGGTCTTCGGGGACGATGGAATCCTCGTCTCCGAGATTATCCTCCTGATCGGAAGGAGGGAGTAGTTTCTATACTCGGAATCATCAAGATCCTCGGGCTTTTTCGGACCCGTGTACCCCTCCAAGTCATCGGGGTTGTGTTCGAGAGCTGCAGGGTCAACTGGGTTTTCTCGGTCATCCAGGGTATAGTTTTCTCTGGTTCCCATATTGATTTCCCTGCCCTTGCACGCCTTAGGATTTTTGCACTAGCGCCGCCGCCTAAGGGGGATCTTCATCACTATTTTTTTATCGGGGTGTCGTCATCGCTCTTCCGTGTGATGACATCGCCCTAGGGAGTGTCCACCATGTACCCATCGTAGGTGGAGGTGGAAGTCTAACGTCCAGTTGTGGGAGGAACAGGTGTGCCGACATCCATATATGTATCTTCGGCCTCATCTGAGGTGAAGTCCAACATATCACTTAAATTTTGGTAGTGGTTAGAAAGTGGCTGGTGGGTGGGCAATAAAATTACCGGTGATCGGGCATGAGGCTGAACTGAGCATAGGTCAGGGCTGGGAAATCCAAAATTTCCAAAGTTAGAATCCGGTTTAGTATCTCGTTTCACAACGATGGATAAGCCGGACTACTCCTCGGGGCTTTAGCGTAGTTGATTTCTAGTCCGTAGGCATAGGAAGTGTGCTTGGCTAGGGGTAACCCCTAATCCTCAAACACCATTATCAGATCCCTGCTCGATATCGGATCTAGAGTGGGCACCCGAAGTCGAGGCTTCAGGGTTTTCAGGCTCATGAGGCGAAGACGGGAATCCAACAAGGACCAGATTGCCTTGGGCATTGTCAATGTAATCTAGGTCACCAATCACGATTCCCTAGCTCGGGGCTAACCCATCGATCTGGTTGAGGTGAGGTGCTGCCTTGACATGTGAGACAGCGGTGCTGAACACAGAGAGCTGGCTAGAGAAAAACATATCCCCGGTGTTGACCTCATCGCTGGTGATCAAGCGAGCTACCGATCCTTCTAGCGACCCTACAGTGGTAACCTCAATGAAAGCACCAATGTTGGTGTCAAAACCGCTAGATCTCAAGGAGGGGGTCCCAAACCATGGATCTTAGATCGATGGGTAATAGGAGACAAGGGAGACATTTTTTACCCAGGTTCGGGCCCTCTCGATGGACGTAAATCCCTACATCCTACCCTTGTTTATACAGATCATGGGGTACTAATACAGAACTGATCTACCTAGAGATCGTATGTTGTGGTCTAAAACCCTTTGACTAATGATTCTCACTTGTCCTACAATCTAAAATCCTCTAGTTTATATAGATAGCAGGGATACTAGGGTTACACAATGTCGTTTACACCAAGGAGAAAACATGTCGATGATCATCTTGCCTTGGATCACACACCAAGTCTTCGGTAGAGTCCATCCTGGACACAACACTTCATCAGCTATATCATGCATAATTTCTTGGTATAAGGTGAAAGGTATAAGATCCCCCAATGTCACGCAAGCCATGATCAGAATGAACAAAAACAGGAGGCATTCTAGCAAATATTTTTTTCGAACTCATCCCTCTTGTTTCTAATAGGTTTGGCAATTCTAGTAGCTTCAGTGCGGAAGTAAATAACCTGATCATCAATATTATCAACTAGGAGATCTTTAAGCATAGCAACATTTGGCTCAACATTCATTTGTTCATAATGTCTGGGTGTTTAACATAACTTTTATTAACCACAATTGTGGCATTATCATGCTCCTTAATTCTAACCGGAAAAGGTGGTTTCTCAATGTAAGCCGTAGGAACAACCGGATCAACATGGTTAACAATTATTTCTTCCGTCTTAACTTTAACATGTTCCTCTTATGGTTTTTTGATGGGTGGATGATATTTAAACCACTTCTCGCGAGGGATATCAAAATGATTAGCAAATGATTCGCAAAAAGAAGCTACTATATGAGATTAAAGTCATATTTATTTCTAAAGTCATGAAAAGTATATGTTTCCATAAAATATTTAACACAAACAAGCTTAAGCTTTATACCTCACTCTAACAGCCCGGAACCAAGTCTCAAGAAGATCTCCTTTTTCTTTAGTTATCATCATGTTATTTATTTTGTTGTCTCATTCATCATGGCATGATCTGCATTACATCGACACTGTTGCCGTCATTTTTGAAAACTTGCATCCATTCATAGTTATCGGTCCTCTCCATTTTACTCGTTGAGCGTTTGAGACCAACCACACACGCACGTGTCCGCGACCTCTTTAATATATTATTTTCAAAAGTGTGTGTAAAACTTTCTTAGATTGGGTTGAAAGTTGGCATGCCTTCATATTATAGTGTAGGTATGCTACGTGCTAAATTTCATCATAATTCGGTTTTAAAAACTTCGTCACGTGCTGCCATCTTCCCTCTCTTCTCAACCGAACCCCTCCTTCACCACTCCCATGTTCAGACCCGTCCGATCGAGATCGTACGGCATGAAAAAGGTTTAAAACCCAAAACCCTGGCTAAAACTGCAATAAATGGGCACCTCCCCTACCAAATTTGGCATTCCACAGCACATCCAAGACAGCCGCCACCTCCCTCCTCGGATTCAGCACCGACTAACCCAGCCGCCGCCACTTGGAAGAATGAGACCGTCCGCCGCTGCCACCCAGTCACCACGCCGCCGCCCTCCTCCACTCCTGCCGCGGTATGTGGCCCTTCGCTACCCATCTGCCATCCCCACCACCATGGTCGGCCGCCCTGAGTCACCCCTGGCCTAATCCGCCATGTGCCAACCCACATGCAGCCGCTGCCCGTGTGTTGTCCCGTGTCGTGAGGTTGCCAGCCCGCCTCCCATCGTGTGCCTCCCCTCCGGTAGCCCCATCGGCAAGTTCCCTACCGAATTTCCTGTGCCCTGCCACCACATCGCCGTGCTTCACCCAAGCTTGCTGTCGGCCCCTCCGCTCGCTGTCGTCTCATATCGAGCCCATAGCAGGGCAGATCTAACTGTCACTACCCCGTACCGCTGTGCACGCCCCTCCAATGACTGTCGGCAACGTCAACAGCCCCGGACAGTCAACCGCCCCCTCTGTGGAGCCCAAAGTGAGAAGCCCTGCTGATATTTTGCAAACCTCGTTCCGGTTGGAGATGAATTCTATATTAATGATTTACTACTCTCGAAGCTCTACATCATGGAAGCATTTGCATGCATGTTAGGATTCATATAGATGATGTTAAACCGCAGGCCTTTTGCATGTGAATTCTTCATGAGATGTGCTAGATATTATGTCCACTTTGATGCCATTACTCTAGGTCCCATGTAAACTATTGTTAACATGCTCGTTTGTTGCTCCCAATGTGCTATCGTGTTAAAAACTGCAATTTATTTTCGTGAAGTTCCATTTTGCGAAGCTCGAATTAGGCAAACCGTGCATCTTTTCATTGTGCGAAATGGAGTGATTTGTAGTAGGCTATGATTAGTTGTTGTTAGTAGGTTTCCCATGCCATGTATGTCATACTTAGATGCAGTTTCATCATGTGAACATGCTAAGATGATGTTGTTATTTGATAAGGTCAAATATTTCTAAGTCTGAGAATCTGATATTTCAGCATGCCATGTTGTGTTGATGCTAGCTATGAATGTGTGCATATTTAGGCCTTTCTATTGTGGAATGAAATGAAGTGCATCATACCTACTACCATGCGGTAAACTTGTATGCCATTATGTGACATGTAGCATATGTTTTGCTTGCTTCCAATTTGCCATCATGATAAAAACTACACTGTTAAAACTTTTATTTTCACTCAGTGTAAAACTTTGTTCCAGTAGACATTTTGTGAGCTCGTTTCCTCATGTTCCATGCTTCTATTAAATTTGCCATTAGGAGATCGTTGTTGTTCATCTTGTCCACTACTGCCTCATGTATTGTTTGAGCATACTATATTCATATGGCTTGTCATTTTGATATGCGCAAAATGCCATGTTATTGTTTCTTGGCGGATTATAGCCAACTTGTGTTGGTTCTATTTGTTGAACCGTTGCTCTGATTTGAACATGCCATATATGAAACTTCCTTAGAATATCATGTAGTTTCATTATTTCTTGTTGCATCCATGATTTCACATGCTTGTGGTTGTCATTTGCATACATTTTGCATTCATGGCATATTATCTTGTGTTGGTCATATCTTTTAGACCCTAGCTCTATTTTTGTTGATCTATATGTGTAAATCGACTAGAATGGTGTGTAGAATCACATGCTCCACTTTATTTTTCTGTTTAATAAATATAAAATATGTTCAGTTCTGATTTGGACCAATTTCGAAATTAACATATAGGGTCGTTTTGAAAAACCATAAGTTCTTCCGACCTCATTTAACATGCCTAGCTAGTGTAGTTTATTTATGCTTCACATCTTCCAATGTTTAAGAACATTTAATATTTTCGTGTACCTAAATAGGAGTGAAATATGAAATTCATTGTGGAGTTTCGTCAATATGCAACTGATTGCATATTGGGCTTCACTTAGTGTGTAGTATTTGGTTGTTGTGGTTGCCATGCCTTACATGTTTAAACCAGACATGCATCATATGTGAATGTGCACCATCTCATGCATATGTTGTGGTGTTTTGTGTATGTTGATTGTTTGTTTTTGGATTACTTCTTCTCAATAGAGTTCTGAAAGCGTTTCGGGGTGAGGATCCGTCCGACTACGTTAGTTCATCTACTTCATGGATTCGTTCTTCTTCCAATCGGGATCACAGGCAAGATGATCATTTCCCTAGATACAACTACTATCATTGCTATGCTAGTTATCTCGTTTTTATAGCTATGTCTAGCTGCCTACCACCTGTTATATCAAGCCTCCCAACAATGCCATAAAAAGCCTCTAACCCTCTCCACATTCCAGCAAACCTTTCTTTGGCTATGTTACCGCTTGCTCAGCCTTCTTATAGTGTTTCTAGTTGCAGGTGCAAGTTGCTTCCCATGTGACAGCATGGATTCCTTGGTATATCACAATATTATTGCTATTTAATTTAATGCACATATACACTTTCTAAAAGGTGATAGGCTAGGCCTTCTAGCCTAGTGTGTTGTTCAATCTTTGTCGCCCTAGTTACTTGGGTACCAGTGTTATGTTCCATGCTGAGTGCTCCAAACATGCCCGGGGTTGTTATGGGGAACCCCTTGATTCCCCTTTTGGGATAAAAATCTTCGGGTATGGCCCAACATTGGTACTATATTTGCTCAACATAACAATATTGAACACTATTAGTAACGCATATGGATTAAACGCTACCCAAGGATTAATTTATAGTAATTTTGGGGGGCAGTGCTGAAAAAAGGTGTTGGTCCCAAACGGGCAAACTACGGGGCCACCGTGGGGAAACTCGTGGTTTGGATTAACTCGTAGTGTGACCCATTCGGTAGTGCCATGAGAAAGAGATACACACGGCTCCTATTGGGAGCTAGCCTACCGGGTGGTCTTGCTAGATTTGTTTTACCTTTTTCGAACATCACGTGAAGTGGGATATCTAGGATACCTCGGCCTATCTCGAGGTTGAGGTTTCCTCTCCAGGGCAGCTTGTGATACTTTGTGATGGACTAGTTGGAGCACCCCTTAAGGGTTAAATCTTTTTGGAAAGCCATGCCCTCGGTTATGTGGCAACTTGGAAACTTTGTTTAACACCCGGTCATACAAAACTTGAAGTAAACTTAATTAAAATATGCCACATGTGTGCATAATCATAATTTTCTCTACTCGTGAATTCAACATCCAAGAGACGACATGGTGGGGTTATGTTTGATTCGTAAGTAGGTGTTCTGGATCATTTCTTGACCATTATTACTTCACCATCGTTTATGTGTAGATCACCCCTCTTATTTGTGTACTTGTATGTTAGCCACTCAAAAAAAGTTTAATGTTTGTTGTAGCATCACCACTTAACCATACCTAACCCATTAAGCTTTGCTAGTCTTGATACCATTGGAAATGAGATTGTTGAGTCCATGTGGCTCATAGATCACTACAACAACAGTTGCAGGTAATGGTAAAGTGATACTTTGATGTGAGCGCGATGATGGTTCTATTTGGAGTTTCTTCTTCGTCATCATTATCGATCTAGGATAGGTTCTAGGCTGGCAGCCTAGGATAGCAAGGATGGACATCGTATTCATTTGTTTGATTTCATTTGTAGTCGGACCCTGATCTTCTGAATGGTGATTGAATATATGTTTGTATTGATTGATCAGGATTAGCTTGTGGCAAGTGTAAGACAATTCCATATACTCATCTCTTCTTTACATGTACTTGTAACAATATCCTTTCTTGCGAAAAAATGAGATGCGCTTCTATTCCTGTCGAGGCCCTCGTGCCAAAATAAGGGCAGGGTTGCATCTTGGGTGTTACAAGTTGGTATCAGAGTAGTACCGACCAAGGAGCCTCCTTAATTGATCGAACTTGGTCGACTCGAGTCTAGCAAAAAATATTTTGTGTATAGTTATATGTCGGAGAGTGGGATTCTTTATACTCCTCTTCTATGCTCTGGTGAGGAATCCTCGTGTAGCAATTTTAATTCTACCCCTCTTCTCAATAAATTTTTAGGATCATGTGGGTATTTTGGAAAGTATATGATGTTGTTGTGACCGGGATTTTATTGCTCGTTCCTCCTGTCAATTTGGGATAAAAGTGTCCCGGGGAGTTGAGCTCTAGGGGATTCTGGTCACACTCGCTATCATTCATTTTCCTTAGTTTCTCAGGACGGAAGAGGTCCAAATTGCTTCAATATTGTATGTGACGAGAGGAGTTTGGTATCACCCAGTACTGGGGAGAGCGTCCGGATGTACTACCATAATTAGTATCGTTTTGCTTGCGAGGGTCCGAGATATGTGTTGATAGTTGCGGGAAAGGTCCTTCAGCTGATTACAGTGAGTAGGTCCTGGAGCCGCAACCTAATAGCATAACCAAGAAAGATTATGTAAGTTCTCAGGTGGGAATTCAAGTAGTTACTCATGACCCACAAGTATAGGGGATCAATCGTAGTCCTTTCGATAAGTGAGAGTGTCGAACCCAACGAGGAGCAGAAGGCTCTGGTAAACAGTTTTCAGCAAGGTAATAACTGCAAGCACTGAAAGTAGCGGTAACAAGTGATGGTGTAGTGTGGTGAAACATAGCAAGCAAAAAGTAACAAGTAACAAGTAGTAGCAACGGTGCAACAAGCGGCCCAATCCCTTTTGTAGCAAGGGACAAGGCTGAACAAAGTCTTATAGGAGGAAAAATGCTCCCGAGGACACACGGGAATTTCTATCATGCTAGTTTCATCATGTTCATATGATTCGCGTTCGTTACTTTGATAGTTTGATATGTGGGTGGACCGGCGCTTGGGTACTTCCCTTACTTCCACAAGCATACCACTTATGATTAAACCCTCTCGACAGCATCGGCAACTACGAAAGAAGAATTAAGACAACGTCTAACCATAGCATTAAACTAGTGGATCCAAATCGGCCCCTTACGAACCAACGCATAGACGGGGGTTTAAGCTTCTGTCACTCCAACAACCCATCATCTACTTACTACTCCCCAATGCCTTCCTCTAGGCCCAAATATGGTGAAGTTTTATGTAGTTGATGTTCACATAACACCACTAGATGAAAAGACAACATAAAGCATATCAAAATACGGAACGGTTATCAAATTCACATGACTATTATTAACATGACTTATCCCATGTCCTCAGGAACAAAAGTAACTACTCACAAAGCATAATCATAATCATGATCAGAGGTGTAATGAAGAGCATCAAGGATCTGAACATAAACTCTTCCACCAAGTAATCGAACTAGCATCAACTACAAAGAGTAATCAACACTACTAGCAACCTTACAAGTACAAATCGGAGTCGCGATACGGAGAATGGTTACAAGAGATGATCTAGGGATTGGAGAGGAGATGGTGCTGATGAAGATGCCTCCCCTCCGACAAGAGGAGTGTTGGTGATGACGATGGCAATGATTTCCCCCTCCGGGAGGGAAGTTTCCCCGGCAGGATCGTCCTGCTGGAGGTCTAGATTGGATCTGCTCAAGTTCCGCCTTGTGGCAGCGGCGAAACCAGGAAAAAGCTCCCGATTGATTTTTTCTGGAGCGAAACCCTTCATATAGCAAAAGAGGGGGCCAGTGGGCGTTCAGGTAGCCCACAAGCCCTCTAGCCGCCACCAGGGGGTGGCGGCTACCAGGCTTGTAGCTCCCTGGTAGCTCCCCTCTGGTACTTCTTTCGCCCAGTATTTTTTATATAATCCCAAAAAATTCCATGTAACTTTTCAGGGCATTTGGAGATGTGTTGAATAGAGGACTCAGATTTGCTCCTTTTTCCAGTCCAGAATTCCAGCTGCCTGAATTCTCCCTCTTCAAATAAACCTTGCAAAATAAGAGAGAAAAGGCATAAATATGGTACCACAAAGTAATGTAACAGCCCATAAAGCAATAAATATCAACATGAAAGCATGATGCAAAATGGACGTATCAACTCCCCCAAGCTTAGACCTCACTTGTCCTCAAGCGAAAACCAAGTTCCATAAACATGTCCACATGTTTCGGGACGAAGTTGTCGATAAAACACAATACGGACATGAGGGCATCATGATCACACATAGAACATCAATACATCATAAAGATTCTTATGGGAAAGTAACAATTCCTTCACAAAGCAAAGCATGAAGCAAAAGCCTTACCGAGAAGTAACCAACAACAGTCCAAAGTCATTGAAACAATTGTGTCGGTGAATACTCACAACATATGCCATAGGTAGGCTAAAGTCGGTGAGAACCGACGGGACAAAGGTGGGCGCTGGGAACGTTGTTGGTACACGCATATGACGCACGATGTACCCAGGTTCAGGGCTCTCCATAGAGACAATACCCCTAATCCTGCCGGAGTGTTTGATGTATGGGAACAGAGTACAATGTCGCTCCTCGAGCTGTGCTGGGAGGAGGAAGAGGGGAGCAGCCGGCTCGTCTCTACCTCTCTCTCTGTGGTTGGTGAAGGTGTTGTGTTAAGTGACTGATGAAAGATCGGCCCCTTGCATCGAGGGCGACCGAGGGGTTTTATAGATGAACCTGTCGGCCTACAATATGGATAAAGGGTACAAGTGTAGGACCCGGCTGGCAGCTTCGCCGGCTAGCCAGTGGCCCACAAGGGTCTTGTCTTGTCGATGGGGGGCCCGCCGGCTGCATGGTCTCGATTGCCTGTGGGACCCGCCGGCTGGCCAATGAGGCTCTCGCGTAAGGTTGACGTTGAGCACGCGATGTACATCAAGCGTCGCCCTGCGAGATTCTTCATGGGCAGGTAGTACGACCGCCTTCACTGTTCCCCACGCCGAGTGCAGTAATGGAGTAGGAGTGTGATGGTCCGACACTATGCTAGGTGATGGATCAGAGCCGGGTAGATCAGCGGCGTGGCCGCCGACGGTCGTACCTGCCGGGCACCCCGATCCAATACCTTTGTTGACGCGTAGCTACCTTTAATCGTGAGGTCTCCTCCTGACCTACGATCTGATGTGACTTGTGATCCTCGGCCAGCTAGCCTGCTTGGCCACCTGGCTTAAGTGTGGCCGCCTCCTCCCCAGTCCGGCTGGCAGGACGAGGCCGGCTCCAAAGATTCTAGCCGGCGGGATTCTAGCCGGCAGGGGTTGCCTGGCCGGCTAGAAAGGTGGCCGCCTCGTCCTCTAGCCAGTTGGTGATGCCTAGCAGGCGAGAAGACTTGGCCTTTGGGAATCTTCATACGTCCATGTCCGTTGGGCCGGAAATGAAGGAATAGGCTTGATGAGCCTACCCCAGGGTTATCCCCCCAACAGTAGTCCTCGAAGCTGGCGAGGTCAGCCGCCTGCGGGCGGGCGGCCTCACCGGCTTGTTGATTTGTCTTGATATTTTGGCCGCTATTCATGGCGAAGGACACCGGCTTCGAAACCGGGTGGCTTTGAAGCAACGCCTCGGTCTAGTCGTAACTTGTTCGGAGAATGCCACGTGCCAGGCCCCGCCTGCCGTAATGATGCTGATTACTGCTGACGGGACCGGGCCTGGGCCCTGGGTCCCGCCACGACGCCCCCTCAGCCTTTCGCGCGGGAGATCCTCTGCGGATTTACTCCGCGGTGGTTGGGCTTAGGGAAGCGTTACCGCATGTAATACACGGGATTAATGGGGCCCGGTGCGGACCAGATCCCCTCCCCACGATGCTTCATGGGGGATTGAATGGTACGCAAGGGTTCCGAGGAAGCCATTCGCCCCCTCTTCTCGCCCTGCATCTGCGCTCTCTTCCTCACGGCGTCCTGAGAAGAAGAGCTCGCGCCCTTCGTCCTCTTAATCTTCGCCATCGCGACATCGCCGACTACCTCGAGCTCTCGCCACCCGTAGCCATGGCCGGTGGTTCTTCCTCGAAGAAGTCGTCGGCGCAGAAGGCTTCCTCGCAAGGATCCTGGTTGGGCAGCGACGTCGATGAGGGGCACATCGCGGCGCTCCGTCACCATCGACTACTGCCCCGGCCTCCCAAGTGTTGGTGCGCCTCCCCAGCTCCGAGACCGCTCCCGCAACCGCCGCGGGAGAGGTCGTGGTCTTCGTCGAGCACTTCTACCGGGGCTTCGGGCTCCCGGCTAGCTCCTTCTTCGCCGAATGGCTCCAATTTTTCGGCATGCAGCCGCATCATCTGGCGCCGAACGCCATACTGCAGCTGCCCGCCTTCGTGGTCCTATGCGAGGGCTTCGTGGGGATCGAGCCTCGCGTCGATCTGTGGCGTAGCCTATTCTTCTTCAAGCAGCAATCCATCGACATGGAGAAATCTGAGGTGGAGAAGCTCAAGGGGCCGCGCCCCATGACGCCGTGTGGGGACGCGTTGGTGCATCATTGCCTGAAGTCTGGCTTCCCCCAGATGCCTCTTGAAGACTACATCAAGCATTGGCAGAAAGGTTTCTTCTACGTGAAGAGCGCCGACCCGGCCCAAGACGTCCTCAACACGCCCCCGTTCGTCATCGCTCCCCCGACACGGCGAAACTGGGATTCGAAGACTCCCAGGCCGCATCCTGAGGTGGCGCTTATCTGCGCCCACCTGAACATCTTGTAGAAGAGCGGCCTCCTCGGCCGCGACCTTCTCGCCACCATGGTGGTCCGCCGTATTCTGCCTCTGCAGAGGCGGCCGCATCTGGTCTGCCACATGAGCGGCCGGCTTGATCCATGCTGGCTATCCACCAAGAGGTTTACCCCGGGCGCTGTAGCGTGAAGGGTGAACCTCATCTCCACCGCCCGCATGGATGAGGGCGGGGAATGGACATGGGGGATTTCCCCGTTCAACAGGGCTCACCCGCCTCCGATGGTAGCTTTACTCCATTTTTTTCTGTTGTTTTGTTTCGAAGCCGGTGGCGTTGCAAAGCCTTTGGTTGAATTCTTTTATTAGCTGTTCGAGACACTCCAGGGGTCCCTCCGTCAGCCCGCTCCCAATGTGGAGGTGTCCGACGCCTTCGAAATTGAGGACGAGGGCGCGATGGAACCCCGCTCGGACTCCTCCGCCGGCTAGGAGGGTCCCCTGGAGTCGGAAGGGACCGAGCCGTCTGGTGAGTACACGCGACCCGCCGTAGTAGACTAGACGGACGACGACGAGGTAGCCTCATTCTGTTCTGGTGCAGCCTTCAAGGAAGACTCTGATGAGGTGGAGGAGGTCACCAGCCCACTACTTATGCATGGCCGGCGTCAAGGTGGCGGAGCGACCGCTACTGACGAGGCAGCCGGGAAGAAGGGCAAGGTTGCCACAGCTTCCCGGCCGGCCTCTGACGGGCAGCGAGCAGGAGGCGCCAAGAGGCACCGTGCCGGTGGCCGGAGGCAGGTCCCTGTAGTAGCGGGATACGGTTTCCTCCTTGTTTCCTTTGACCATCTTGGGATGAGTTTTTTTCCTTAGGATCTTTGCTTGACAGGGAGGCGGAGAATGTGGATGAAGGCACCGCCTTCGCAGCCGAGCGGGCTGGCTGGGCTGCAGCTGATGCTGCCCGGAGGGAGCTTGAGATAGAGTCCAAGCGCCGGTGGGACACGGCTGTGGGGAAGGCCGCCGTGGGTCAGCCTCGCCCCAACCGGGTGAGAGGCCGGTGGAGAAGCGTGCAAAGGCTAGATATGACCCCTCCGCACATGCTCGTGCGGAGGAGCCAGCTAGCGAGGCCGCCTCCAGGCCGGCCCAAAGGACCGAGGGGGCCCAGCCATCCGAACCGGAGACCTCGGCACAGGTGGACCTCGAGATGATCCCTGACTCTCCCCGGGCCGACGCGGCCCCCGACGCATTGGAGCTGGACTTGGCAGCGCCAGACGCGGCCCCTGACGCCCCAGGGGCAACCATGGATGCGCCGGACGCGGCCCATCCGCCTCGTGCTGAGGAGGTAGCGCCGGCCGGGACGGCGCCCGAGACGGCTGTCGAGCCGACACCAGGAGCCGGAGCCATCGTCGTTCCTCAGCACGGACCTGTTGCGCCAGGAGATGCGGGCTAGGTTGGGAGCCGGCCTATGAAGTCATGGCAGGCGACGAACTTGGCCCGCCTGCGACTGCCCGCTGGTACCGTTCTTTCCGGCGTACCAGAGCTGGTGACGTTGTTTTCCAGCCGTCGGTCGAAGGTGGAGCAGTCGGCTCGGGTGGTGTGCGGCGACATGGAGCGCATGGAAGCCCGCACCTAGGTAGGCATTGTCTTCTTTGGTTTTTTCTAATTTTTTCTCTTCTCTTGGCGTTAGTGGGGGCGCGACAGCGCACTCATTGGGCATAGCCCCCGAGAATCGGGCGGGTCTATTGCCGACCGGTCCGAATCTCTTGGAGGCCCTTTTCCCTGCATAGTTTTCTTCAGTGGGGGCGCGCTAGCGCACCCACTCGCTGTAGCCCCAGAGAATCGGGCTGCTTAGGTTTTTAACCAGGCCGAATCTTAATCCTGTTCCCTTTTTCTCTGTTTTGGCAGGCGCTTTATGATGCTCAGGCAGAGGCATACAACGAGCTACGGACCCAACACATGGGTGCCGATAGTCGGATTGCCGAGCTTGAAGCCCGGCTGGGCGAGGTCGTCGCGGAGCGTGACGCCCTACGCAATGCCGGCGGCCGGCTCCAAGAGCAGCTGGACCTTCTTCAGGCGGAGAAGAAGGAGCTCGAGGCGGCCGGCCGGGTCGAGTTGGAGCGGCTGCGGGCCATGCTGCAGGAGAAGGAAGCCTCCTACTCTGCCGACGTGGACCGCCTCGTGTCGCTTCACCTCAAGGAGGTGGACCTCAAGGACGCCGCCTTGAGGGAGAAGGATGAGGCCCTTGTGCAGAAGCACACGCAGCTGGCCAAGGCTCTGGAGTCTGCGGCGATCCTCAAGGAGGAAGTTGCCCGCCTTACTCATGCGAGTGGAAGGCACACGCAGCTGGCCAAGGCTTCGTCCGCCTGGTCGTTCCACTCGAACTTTGTCATCTTCTTCATGAGTTGGTAGAGTGGAAGGGCCTTCTCGCCAAGCCGGCTCACGAACCGGCTGAGGGATGCCAAGTAGCCGGCGAACTTTTGGACGTCGTGGATCCGAGCCGGCTGCACCATCCGCTTGATGGTGCTGATCTTCTTGGGGGTCGCTTCGATGCCGCGGGCGGATATGAAGGACCCCAAGAGTTTGCCACCTTGGACCCTGAAGACGCACTTCTCAGGGTTGAGCCGGATCTTGTATTCGCGTAGATTGGTGAATGTCTCCCGTAGGTCGTCGAGGAGGCTGAAGTGCTACTTCGTCTTGACGACGATGTCATCCACATAGACGTGGATGTTTCTACCAATCTGTGGCAGTAGGCACTGCTACATGCAGCGTTGGAATGTCGCACCTGCGTTCTTTAGACCGAACGTCATGGTGGTGTCGCAGTAGGCCCCGAAGGGCGTGATGAAGGAGGTCTTCAGGCGATCAGCTAGATCCAGCTTGATTTGATGGTAGCCTGAATAAGCATCCAGAAACGACAGCAGTTCACAACGTGCAGTGGAATCGATAACTTGATCTATCCTAGGAAACGCGAAAGGGTCTTTCGGACAGGCCTTATTCAGGCTAGCGTAGTCGATACACATTCGCCATGTCTTGTTCTTCTTCAGCACCAGGACTGGGTTAGCCAGCCAGTCCGGGTGGAAAACCTCCATGATGAAGCCGGCTACAAGGAGCTGGGTGATCTCTTCTCCGATTGTGCGCCCCTTCCCCTCGGCGAAGCGGCGCAAAGGTTGTTTCACCTGCTTTGCATCCGGTCGCACGTGAAGTTTGTGCTCGGCGTACTTCCTCGGAACACCCGGCATGTCCTTGGGGGACCATGCAAAGATGTCCCGATTCTCACGGACGAAGTCGACGAGCTCGCCTTCCTATTTGGGGCTGAGGCCAGCCCCGATGGTGACGCACTGCTTCGGGTTGGCAGGGTCAAGTGGGACCTGCTTGGTATCTTTAGCCGGCTTGAAAGAGCCCTCGCCAACCGATTGGAACGGAGGAGAAGGAATCGCCAGCTGCTCGGTAGCCTGGGCCACGAGCCGGTCAATCTGCCGCTTCTCCTCAGCAATCACCAAGGCGTCGGCGAGCCGGTTGCTGTCTTGGGCACACTTGAGCGACTTCTTGTAGTCGCCAACAACAGTGATGATGCCCTTGGGACCCGGCATCTTCATCTTCAGGTAGGCGTAATGCGGAATAGCCATGAACTTGGCCAGAGCCGGTCTTCCCAGCAGCGCGTGATACGGGCTACTGAGGCCTACTACCTCGAACCATATGGACTCTCGGCGGAAGTAGGCCTTGTTGCCGAAGCGGACGTCCAGCTAGATCTTGCCGATGGGCGAGCAGGACTGCCCAGGCACGATGCCATGGAAGACAATGCTGGTTGGCAGGACGTCCGTCTCCTTGTGCCTGAGCTTGAGGAGAGTGTCGAGGTAGAGGATGTTGATGCTGCTGCCGCCATCGACCAGTACTCGGGAGAATCGGCAGGTGAGCCTTCTGGAAGCGAAGGTGGGGTCGAGGACTAGCGCGTATGATCCCGGGTTGGGCATCACCGCAGGATGGTCCACCCGGCTCCATGTGATTGGTTTGTCAGACCAATGCATGTACTGGGGAACCGGGGGGACAGTGGCGTTTACCTCGCGCCGTCTTTGGCGCAGGCTGTGCTTGTCGTCGCCTTCGCTGGTGAAGACGATGAACGCTCTGTCTTGATGAGGATAGTCGTCTGGGTGATGAACGTCATTGCGAGGCGGCGGTGGCGGAGGCGGAGCGTGGTTGGGAGCTGGTGCACGGGGCGCCGCCTGTGCACCCGGAGGAGCCGGCAGGCCATCCCCTTGCGACAGCCGACGCGCAACGCTGCACTGTCGAAGGGTATGGGAAGACGGCATCGCCCCAGAATGTATCTTGCAGGGGGCGTCGAGCGGATGCTCGAAGGAATGCTTGGGCAGCCAGTTGGAGTTCCTCCGGTTGGGACGCTTTCGTGGAGGGCCGGCTTGAGGAGCCGATGCCTCGCCCTTCACATTAGCCACCAACTTGCCGTTGGAGCGGGGATCCATCTGATCCGCCTTGCGCTTGTAGTTGTTCTGGCCGCCTCGGTTGTCCCCAGCCGGCTTGGGAGTAGCCGGCATAGGCACAACCTTGTCCTAGATGGTCACCTTGATGCGCAATGCGGAGTCGGCCGTGGCGTACTTGTCCGCCTTGGCCATGAGCACCGCCAAAGAGGTGGGCTCGGCGCACATGAGCTTGTGCTTGAGGAGGGCGCCGTCTCGGCAACCGTTAATGAAGTAATGGATGGCTTGTACCTCATGCACTCCCTCGCAGGAGTTGCGGAGCTCAGTCCACCGGATGACGTAGTCGCGAAGGGGTTCGTCGGCCTTCTGGACGCACATAGCCAGCTCGCAGGGCCGGCCAGGGCGCTTGTAGGTGCCGGTGAAGTTGCGGACAAACGCCTCCTCGAAGTCCACCCAGGAGTTGACACTGCCGGCCAGGATGCTGTTAAGCCAAGTCTGGGCCGAGCAGGCCAACATGAGTGGCATGTAGCGAACTGCTACGCGCTTGTTGCCCTTGGCGATGCCTACGGTCGTGGTGAAATCAATCAGCCAGTCTTCTGGCATGGCCGTGCCGTTGTATTTCGGCGTATCCCGAGGTACGGTGAAACCTCGGGGGAACGGCTCCCCTCGGATCCGGGGGCCGAAGCATGCCGGACCGACGGGTCCGTCTTCCTCTAGGAGGGCTGACTGGGCCAGGACGATGAGACGCCGGCGGGCGTCCCGCTCATCCTGGGTGGCGTGGGCGCCAGCCCCTGTGGCGAGAGGCGAGGCGCCTCGTGAGCGAGAGACGTGAGTTCTTCGCGGGGGAAGAACCTCACACTCTGAATCTCCCTCGTCGCCTCCGTGACGCAAGCCCGAAGTGTGCTCGCTCAGGCGCTGAGAGCGCCGGTCTTGGTTTCCCTCGCCCCTCCGGCCGGAAGGGCGATGCGAGGGAGATCCTTCTGCGTGGTGCTGGCTGCTAGGGTTGCGGCGTGCCCCCTAGTTCGGTCCCGGGGACTCCGATTGAGCCTGATCGGGGTCAAGCCGAGCGTGTTGCTGGTTGGCGGCGTCAAGGAGATCCTTGACACGCTTCTCCTGGAAGACGCGCTCCTCGCCTTCTAGGCTTGCCATCTTCTCCATGGCTGCCTGCACCGCTCGCATGTATGCTACAGGAGTCTCGTAGGTGGGCAGATCACCGCCTAAAACCTCGGCAATGAACCGGCTGCGGTTGCGGACCGATCCAAGCCGGCTAGGGGCGTCGGAAATCGGAGTGAGGCCGTATGCGGAGTTATACTTGTGCTGCGTAACCTCCAACCAACGTTTCGCCGAAGCTACGGCGATGCCCTCCTCCAAGATACGCTTGCGAGCCTCCTCCAGTGAGGCCCGAGCGTCAGAAGGGTCGGCGGAAGTGGTGACTGGTGTCTTCAGGCCGGCGATGGCGTCCCGAAGAGTATCAGCGGTGGCCGCAGTGGGATCGCCAGCGCCTACGGAGGCCTTGCTGGGAGCCGTGCTGGCGCTAGCGCCGATAACCATCACCTCCAAGGTGTTGGAGACGGCATCAATGTGGTATGGGGTGAAGAACCCCACCGACGGCGGGGGGCCGTCGAAGATGAGGACGTTACTGGGGTAAACGTCATGGGAGGCATCTCAGCGATAGAGAGCCTGCTGAAGCTGGCGCAGAGCGCCTCAACGTCGAGGTCCTTGCTGAATTAGCGCAGGCCGTCGTTGAGATGAAGGTCGCTGAAAAGAACGCTGAGGTTCTCCATAGCAGCTACGACGATGTTCGGGACACCTCGTCATCAGAATCTTTGTCCGAATCTGCATGGCGGACGGGGACGTCGATCATCATGGGTGTCGCCTCATCGAAAGCGGGCTCCACGGGCATGCAAACTGATCCAGACGCGATGCATTCGGTGGTGTAGGTGCAGGGCCCCGCCCAGCGCGTAAAGCCAGCCGATGCCATGATCGGCCCCACGATGGCCGCCCAATGTCGATGAATACTCACAACATATGCCATAGGTAGGCTAAAGTCGGTGAGAACCGAAGGGACAAAGCTGGGCGCTGGGAACGAGGTTGGTACACGCATGGGACGAACGATGTACCCAGGTTCAAGGCTCTCCGTAGAGATAATACCCCTAATCCTGCCGGAGTGTTTGATCTATCGGAAAAGAGTACAATGTCGCTCCTCGAGTTGTGCTGGGAGGAGGAAGAGGGGAGCAGCCGGATCGTCTCTACCTCTCTCTGTGTGGTTGGTGAAGGTGTTGTGTTGAATGACTGATGAAAGATCGGCCCCCTTGCATGGAGTGCGACCGGGGGGTTTTATAGACGAACCCGCCAGCCTATAATATGGATAAAGGGTACAAGTGTGGGACCCGGCTGGCAGCTTCGCCGGCTGGCCGGGGGCCCACAAGGGTCTTGTCTTGTCGATGGGGGGCCCGCCGGCTGCATGGTCTCAATAGCATGTGGGACCCGCAGGCTGGCCAATGAAGCTCTCCCGTAAGGTTCACGCTGAGCACGCGCTGTACGTCAAACGTCGCCCCGCGAGATTTTTCATGGGCAGGTAGTACGACCGCCTCCAGTGTTCCCCACGCCGAGTGCAGTAATGGAGTGGGAGTGTGACGGTCCGACACTATGCTAGGTGATGGATCAGAGTCGGGGTAGGTCAGCGGCGTGGCCGTCGATGCTCGTACCTACCGGGCGCCCCGATCCAGTACCTTTGCGGACGCGTAGCTACCTTTAATCGTGAGGTCTCTTCCTGACCTACGATATGATGTCAATTGTGATCCTCGGTCGGCTAGCCTGCTTGGCCAGCAAGCTTAAGTGCGGCCGCCTCCTCCCCAGTTCGTCTCGTGGGACCTGACCGGCTCCAAAGAGGAGGCCGCCAGGATTCTAGCCGGCAGGGGTTGCCTAGCCGGCCAGAAAGGTGGTCGCCTCGTCCTCTAGCCGGCAGGTGATGCCTAGCCGGCCAGAAGACTTGGGCCTTGGGAATCTTCTTACGTCCATGTCCGTTGGCCCGGAAATGAAGGAATAGTCTTGATGAGCCTACCCCGAGGTTATCCCCCCGACAAATTGGAATTTATCATAACATCAGAAAGAGTCAAATAAGAGCTTGTAAGGTAAACCCACATACTCAATAATCTCTTTTATTTTCCACAATTCTTACAACTCACGTGGTACTCATGGTATCAAAGTTTTAGCTGGACACAGAGGAAGATAGGGGCTTGTAGTTTTGCCTCCCAACCATTTACCTCAAGGGTAAAGTCAACAATAATAAATCATAGGTACTCAACTCCAAGTTGATATATGAATATAGATCTTTCCCAAGCATGTGACGATAGCCAAGACAAAGGCAAAAATAGGGAATTGGTGAAGATTGCCATGACTCTTACAAGGGCAAAAAGTAAAGGTACAAGATAGGCCCTTCGCAGAGGGAAGCAGAGGTTGTCATGCGCTTTTGAGGTTTGGATGCATGTCCTCTTAGTGCGGAGGAACGCCACTTTATATTGCCTCCTGTGATAAAGAACTTTACTATGCAGTCTGTCGCTTTTATGTCTTCCTCATCACAGGTTTGTATAAAGCTTGTTTTCCACACACTAATAGATCATACATATTAGAGAGCAATTTTTATTGCTTGCACCGATGACAACTTACTTGAAGGATCTTATTCAATCCATAGGTAGGAATGGTGGACTCTCATGGAAAAACTGGGTTGAAGGTTTATGGATGCACAAGTAGTATCTCTACTTGGTGCGGGAGTTTTGGCTAATATGAGGTGGAAGCAATCGTCACATGCTAAGGGATCTCTAATCATATAACATTATTTGGAACAAAGCAAACACAATTCATTATGTTTTCTTCCTTGTCCAACATCTACTTCTAAGCATGTAATAGTTTGGTGAGTGCTCACAATTGTAAAAAGTGTCTAAGATGATATATTTATATGTGAACCTCTCTTTACTTATTACTTCTTATTAATTGCAACAACGACTGAGGTCTATGTTGGTTTATTCTCAACAAGTGCCAATCATCATACTTGTTATATGTGAAGCTATCACTTTCCACAAGATCATCTCATGATCTTTCATGCTATCGTACTTTTCATACTTTTGATCACGACAAAAAGCAAAGCCCTTGACTGAGATACTCTTTATTATATAGCTCGTAAGCTCGAATACATCGGGGGAGAGACAAAAGCAAAAGACTCAAACTAAACACTAAAGACTTATTCCTCTAAGAAAAGAAATAAAAACTGAAAAAGGAAAGAACTAGAACCAAGGTAAAGGCAGAAGATATAAAGGTGATACGATACCAGGGCAACTCCCCCAAGCTTGGAAAAATCCAAGGAGATTGCCCATACCAATGCTTAGTTGTCTTCCTTTGGTGGTGATGGTGGTGGTGTTATTGAAGCAGTCTTGAGCTTGTCTAATTTCCACTTGAGCAAAAACTTCTGCTCCCTCAGATCGTCGTTTTCCTCCTCAAGTTTCAACACTCTATGGCAAAGCTCCTGCTTACTCTTATGCAAGAAACGAGAGGGGATAAATATGGTCTTAGGCTTCTTCCTGGAGTTGGGGAGGCTTGACTTCTTGACCTCCACATGGGTGTTTGCAGGATGAGGTAAAGGAGTCTCCTCTTCATCGGAACTCGTTTGTTCCTTTCCCTTGGGCTCATAGTCCTCTTCCTCGTCAGTGGTCCAGCCATATGGTTCTAAGTCCTCATTAATCCTGGAGTTAGCACGATCATCGGCCACATAGATCTCTTCTTCTGAATCTTGAGAAGACATCTTGGCCTAAATCTGTGGAGACGACAGGCTCGAAAAGAAAACAGAGGAAAACTGCGCGATACGGAGATCAAAACCCTCGGGCATATATATAATAATTTTTTCAGGACCAGAAGGAGTGCTCCGCAAGAAAACGGAGTCCGGGAGGCACACGAGGTGCCCACAAGCCCTCTAGCCGCCACCAGGGGATAGGTGGCGGCTACCAAGCATGTGGCCGCCTCGTGCGCTCTCCGGACTGCTTTTTATTTTTCTAATTTTCCAAAAATTCCAAAACGGAGGAAATTTCCTATTGGAAAAGTTTCGGAGTCCAATTACTTACGGAAACAGATACCTCTTCTTTTTCAGGGTCTAAAAGAGGCTGATAAACATCCCTTATGTACTCGTCTGGAGTTATGATATTGATGATATTGGTCTCAACATTTATGGGAGTACCAGAGATATAATGCTTGCTTCTTTGCCCATTTACCACTCTAGGAAAATTTCCTTCCGTGTTATTGATTTTGATGGCACCGAAACGATATACTTCCTCAATAACGTAAGGACCTTCCCATTTAGAGAGAAGTTTGCCTGCGAAGAATCTTAAGCGAGAATTGTATAGCAGGACATAATCACCTACATTGAATTCTTATGTCTGTATTCGTTTGTCGTGCCATCTCTTAACCTTTTCCTTGAACAACTTGGCATTCTCATATGCCTCGGCCCTCCATTCATCTAACGAGCTGATATCAAACAACCGCTTCTCACCGTCAAGTTTGAAATCAAAGTTGAGCTCTTTGATTGCCCAATAAGCTTTGTGTTCCAGCTCAAGAGGTAAATGACAGGCCTTACCGTAAACCATTTTATACGGCGACAAGCCCATGGGATTCTTATAAGCAGTCCTATAAGCCCATAGTGCATTGTCAAGTTTGCTAGACCAATTCTTTCGAGATCTATTGTCAGTCTTTTGTAAGATCAATTTGATATCCCTATTACTCAACTCCACTTGACCACTAGACTGAGGATGATAAGGAGATGCAACTCTATGGTTGACAACATACTTAGAGAGCATCTTGCGGAAAACACCATGAATGAAGTGTGAACCGCCATCAGTCATCAAATATCTAGGGACTCCAAATCTTGGGAAAATGACTTCTTTAAGCATCTTAATACAGGTGTGGTAATCAGCATTTTTAGTGGGGATAGCTTCTACCCACTTAGTGACATAATCCACAGCAACTAAGATGTGAGTGTACCCATTGGAACTCGGGAAGGATCCCATATAATCAAAGCCCAGACATCAAATGGTTCAATGACAAGTGAATAGTTCATAGGCATTTCCTGATGCTTACTGATGTTCCCTATTTTTTGGCATTCGTCACAAGACAAGACAAATTTACGGGCATCCTTGAAGAGAGTGGGCCAATAGAAACTTGATTGCAATACCTTATGAGCAGTTCTATCTCTAGCATGGTGTCCTTTGTAGGCTTCAGAATGACAGTTCTGCAAGATCTGTCCCTGTTCATGTTCAGGCACACAACGTCTAATAACACCATCTACTCATTCCTTATAAAGGTGAGGTTCATCCCAAAAGTAGTTTCTCAAATCAAAGAAGAATTTCTTCTTTTGGTGATAGGTGAAACTGGGTGGTATGTATTTGGCTACGATATAATTTGCGTAATCGGCATACCACGGTGCACTATGTGAAGTGCGGATGACATTTAATTGCTCATCAGGAAAGCTGTCATCAATAGGTCGTGGGTCCTCAAGGACATTCTCTATCTTGGACAAGTTATCTGCTATAGGGTTATCAGCATCCTTTCGGTCAACAACGTGCAAATCAAATTCCTGTAGCAGGAGAACCCATCTGATTAGCCTAGGCTTAGCGTCCTTCTTATCCATAAGGTACTTAATAGCAGCATGATCAGAGTGAATAGTGACTTTGGTGTCAACTATATAAGATCAGAACTTTTCACATGCAAACACGACTCCTAAAAACTCCTTTTCCGTAGTGGCATAGTTTCTTTGGGCACTGTCTAGAGTTTTACTAGCGTAGTAAATAACATTCAACTTCTTGTCACCTCTTTGTCCTAGAACAGCACCAACAGCATAATCACTAGCGTCGCACATGATTTCAAAGGGCTAGTTCCAGTCAGGTGGTTGAACAATAGGTGCGGTTATCAAAGCCTTCTTAAGTATTTCGAAAGCTTCCTCACAATCCTCATCAAAAACAAAAGGAGCATCCTTCTGCAAAAGGTTGGTAAGAGGCCTAGAAATCTTAGAGAAGTCTTTAATGAACCTTCTATAGAAACCAGCATGACCTAGGAAACTTCGTATACTTCTGATATCTGTGGGGCAAGGCATTTTCTCAATTGCATCAACCTTAGCCTTATCAACTTCAATGCCTCTTTCAGAAATTTTGTGTCCTAAGATGATACCTTCATTAACCATAAAGTGGCACTTCTCCCAATTGAAGACGAGGTTGGTATCTTTGCATCTCTGTAAGACTCGATCAAGGTTGTTGAGGCAATCGTCAAAGGAACACTCGTAAACGGAGAAGTCATCCATGAAAACCTCGACAATCTTTTCACAAAAGTCAGAGAATAAAGCCATCATACATCTTTGAGAGGTGGCAGGTGCATTGCATAAGCCAAAAGGCATACGTCTATAAGCAACGGTACCGAAGGGGCAGGTGAAAGTGGTTTTCTCCTTATCAGATTGTGCAACATGTATTTGCGAGAAACCTGAATAACCGTCTAGAAAGCAAACGTGTGTGTGTTTGGATAGCCTTTCTAGCATTTGTTCGATAAACGACAAAGGATAATGATCTTTCCTCGTTGCCTTGTTCAGTTTCCGGAAGTCTATCACCGTCCTATAGCTAGTAATAATCCTTTGTGGGATTAGTTCATCCTTATCATTAGGAATGACGGTGATACCTCCCTTCTTAGGTACGCAATGTACTGGACTCACCCAATCACTATGAGCAACAGGATAAATGATTCCTGCTTCCAGAAGCTTTAATATTTCTTTTGTAATGACCTCTTTCATCTTAGGATTAAATCTCCTTTGATGATCAGCAACTGGTTTAAAATCAGGATCGATTTTAATCTTGTGTTGATATAGAGTGGGACTAATACCCTTAAGATCATCAAGATTATATCCAATAGTAGCACGGTGCTTCCTCAGAGTTTTTAGTAACTTCTTATCTTTGTGCTCTGAGAGGAGAGCACTAATAATAACAGGATATATCTCCTTCTCATCAAGATAGGCATATTTAAGAGTATCAGGCAACTGTTTATGCTCGAACACATGATCACCCTTTGGTTGGGGAGGATCCCCAAGCAATTCAATAGGCAGATTATTCTTGAGAATAGGATATTGTTCTAAAACAATTTTATCTATATCATCTCTTTCATCCATATGCATATCATTTTCATGCACAAGCAGATATTGCTCTTTTTCATGGGGTTGACTTCCAAACTTGGAGAAGTTAAATTCATGAGACACACCCTTGAAACTAACTGTGACAGTCTGCTTAATGCAATCAATGTGAGCATTGACAGTGTTGAGAAAGGGTCTACCTAATATGATGGGACAAAGCTATCTTGTGTAGTACCAAGGACGAGGAAATCAGTAGGATACTTCGTCTTACCACACAGGACTTCTACGTCTCTCACAATTCCCAGAGGGCACATAGTGTCTCTATTAGCTAGCGTAATAGTGACATCAATGGGTTCTAACTCAGCAGGTGCAATCTCATCTTTGATTTCATCATATAGGGAACGGGGTATTGCACTAACACTAGCTCCCATATCACATAAACCATGGTAACAGTGATCTCCTATCTTGACAGAAACAACGGTCAGGCCAACTACAGGTCCGTATTTGTCTTTTGCATGAGGTTTAGCAATTCTTGCAGAGTCCTCACAAAATTTGATAACATGCCCGTCTATGTCTTCGGCTAAGAGGTATTTGATAATGGCAACACTAGGTTCAACTCTAATTTCCTCAGGAGGTGCAAGTGGTCTAATGTAACACCTACGTATCATAGTTGGAGCCTTAGAATAATCCTTTATCCTAGTAGGGCATGGTGGTTTCTCAGCATAGGCACAAGGAACAAGAGGATCACTAAAAGAAATGACTTTCTCCTCAACTAGATTGGTTTTGACTATGTTTCTTTATACAGGAGGATGATACTTAAACCCCTTCTCTTTGGGAAGATCAACATGAGCAGCAAAACATTCACATAGAGAAGCTACTACCTCAAAGTCAAGTCCATACTTAGCGCTAAAATCTCTAGAAGTGTTTGTCTCAACAAAAGATTTTACGCAATCAAACTGGAAATTCATACCTGACTCCTTACCTTCCTCCAGCTCCCAATCTTCAGAGTTACGTTTGATTCTTTCCAATAAATTCCACTTGTGGTCAATATCCTTCTTCATAAAAGAACCGGTACAAGAAGTGTCAAGCATGGTACGATCTTCATGAGAAAGCCGAGCATAAAAGTTTTGAGGGATAATTTCTCTCGAGACCTCATGATTGGGGCATGAATGTAGCATTGATTTAAGCCTCCCCCAAGCTTGAGCTATGCTTTCCCTGTCACGAGGCCAAAAGTTATAAATATAATTCCGATCACGATGTACTAAATGCATAGGATAGAACTTTTGATGAAATTCCAATTTCAACCGATTGTAGTCCCATGATCCAGTATCATCACATAGCCTATACCATGTCAACGCCTTATCCTTCAAAGATAAAGGAAAGACTTTCTTCTTTACCTCATCCTCGGGCAAACCTACAAGCTTAAATAAACCACAAACTTCATCTACATAGATCAGATGCAAGTATGGATGTGAAGATCCATCTCCTGTAAAAGGATTAGCCAGCAGTTTCTCAAGCATACCCGAAGGAATTTCATAAAAGATATTTTCAGTAGGTCCCTCAGGTTGAGGAACAACTCCTCATTCTTCCGTTCGTGGTGAAGATACCCCGAACAAACTCCTCAAACGAACAATTTCCATAGTGACAAGTGATAATAAATTTCAGCACAGTATATAGATGTTTCCTTACCAATTTCCACTTACCAAAGGCGCTTCACTCCCCGGCAACGGCACCAGAAAAGAGTCTGGATGACCCACAAGTATAGGGGATCAATCGTAGTCCTTTCGATAAGTAAGAGTGTCGAACCCAACGAGGAGCAGAAGGCTCTGGTAAACTGTTTTCAGCAAGGTAATAATTGCAAGCACTGAAAGTAGCGGTAACAAGTGATGGTGTAGGGAGGTGAAACGTAGCAAGCGAAAAGTAACAAGTAACAAGTAGTAGCAACGGTGCAGCAAGTGGCACAATCCCATTTGTAGCAAGGGACAAGCCTGAACAAAGTCTTATAGGAGGAAAAACGCTCCCGAGGACACAGGGGAATTTCTGTCATGCTAGTTTCATCATGTTCATATGATTTGCGTTCGTTACTTTGATAGTTTGATATGTGGGTGGACCGGCGCTTGGGTACTGCCCTTACTTGGACAAGCATCCCACTTATGATTAACCCCTCTCGCAAGCATCCGCAACTACGAAAGAAGAATTAAGACAACGACTAACCATAGCATTAAACTAGTGGATCCAAATCAGCCCCTTACGAAGCAACGCATAGACTGGGGTTTAAGCTTCTGTCACTCTAGCAACCCATCATCTACTTACTAGTCCCCAATGCCTTCCTCTAGGCCCAAATAAGGTGAAGTGTTATGTAGTCGACGTTAACATAATAGCACTAGAGGAAAAGACAACATACAGCATATCAAAATACCGAACGATTATCAAATTCACATGACTATTATTATCATGACTTATCCCATGTCCTCAGGAACAAAAGTAACTACTCACAAAGCATAATCATAATCATGATCAGAGGTGTAATGAATAGCATCAAGGATCTGAACATAAACTCTTCCACCGAGTAATTCAACTAGCATCAACTACAAAGAGTAATCAACACTACTAGCAACCTTACAAGTACCAATCGGAGTCACGAGACGGAGATTGGTTACAAGAGATGAACTATTGATTGGAGAGGAGATGGTGCTGATGAAGATGTTGATGAAGATGCCTCCCCTCCGATAAGAGGAGTGTTGGTGATGACGATGGAGACGATTTCCCCCTCCGGGAGGGAAGTTTCCCCGACAGGATCGTCCTGCCGGAGCTCTATATTGGATGTGCTCAAGTTCCGACTCGTGGCAGCGGCGAAACCACGAAAAAGCTCCCGACTGATTTTTTTCTGGAACGAAACCCTTCATATAGCAAAAGAGGGGGGCTAGTGGGCCGTCGGGGAGCCCACAAGCCCTGTAGCCGCCAACAGGGGGGTGGCGGCTACCAGGCTTATGGCGCCCTGGTAGCTCCCCTCTGGTACTTCTTTCACCCAGAATTATTTATATAATCCCAAAAAATTCCACGTAACTTTTCAGGGCATTTGGAGATGTGTAGAATAGAGGATTCAGATTTGCTCCTTTTCCAGTCCAGAATTCCAGCTGCCTAAATTCTCCCTCTTCAAATAAACCTTGCAAAACAAGAGAGAAAAGGCATAAATATGGTACCACAAAGTAATATAACAGCCCATAAAGCAATAAATATCAACATGAAAGGATGATGCAAAATGGACGTATGAGTTACCTAGGATTATCTTGCAACAGTTGCATGATGTGAGGTTGGGGTTCGACATCTAGTGGATTCCTTTGTTCACAGTCTTTCTTAGACACGACAGTCTTGATATGCTTCATCACATATGCTCCATCAAGCCTTCTAGTTCGCTACGCATAGGGAGCATATTCAAGCATCATTTCATTGTGACAATCCAATGTACGTCAAGCCCATGCAAGCCTTACCATGAAAATATCATACATAATCTTTGTCATGAATTTGTTTTTCGCATAATTTTCAACCCTCATCCTTTGTTTTGTTCGAGTATGGTAATTCGAGTTTCTTTAGTGTCAAGTGATGATTCTATATCTTTTCTAAGTGGTGTTCTCATATTTCTTTGGGAGTGCTAATCAATCAAGTTGACATGTAAACTATTTTCCATCATGTGTGCTTCTATTCAAATCATTCAATCCTCTCTAGTATTTGGAAGATTAACCCTCATATTTCTTTCTTTACTTAGTCCATCTATTCCATGTTTTTTTTGTTTTCCCCACCCTCCCACCCTTTTTGTTCATATATTAAAATCTCATCCAAGTGCCTTTTTTTAAGCTATGCTTCCGCTATCTTTTCTTGTTTATCATATCCGTTGATTCATTGTGAAGATTCTTAGGAGTTTATAGTTCATCATTCTTCATTATTGTTTTCTTCTCTTGTGGATTCAATTCAACCTCTCGGTGTTCATCATATACTTTTTTGTTCGCTCAGTGTTTTCTCAAGTTCGAAATTCTTATCCAAACCTCTCTTATTTTCATCCCTCTCTATTCTATTCGGAGTGCTGAAAATATATTAGAAGATTTATGTTCTTTTCAAATCCTTTCGATTATTTAGAGGTTCTCACCTCATCAATCTTTCATGTTCACCGACGCAATCTCTATTCTGAGTAATCTTTTCAACGCTGTTCTCTTTTAGTGGGTCCATAACACACATGTTTTGCCTAGGATCTTCATCTAATATTTTTGGAGATCTCAAGCTCTTTTCATATATGGTGTAAGAATGTATTCCATTAGCCATTTTCCGCATCCAAGATCATTTTCAAATTAATTTTCATCGTTGGCTAAACCGTTCTTTATTCTTGTTCTAGAGTGGCTCAGTAATTCTTGATGTTGTTTCTCGCAATCATTCTGTGTGTTGAAGATCAAAGGAGTGTTTCTCTTAAATCTTGTCCATTCTATTGAAGATTTTTCATGTCAGCTTCATGCTACTCTCTTAAATTGTTTCCAATCATGAGAAATTCCTTCCATGTCTATCCCGAGCATTTCAGAGTTGGTTTCATTTCTTGATCCTCCAAAGACCATTATTTCAGAAGATTCTTTTGTCCCCACCTTTCATCATTCATTCTCAAATTCTTCTCAATTGTTATCTCTTCGTTCGTATCTAAGATCTTTTGGTGTGTGGTTGAAGTTCCCGGCTAGTCGGCTCATGATCTCTTTGTTCTTGTGTGGTCCCATTCATCTGAATATCCTCATTCAATCCAAATCCTTACCGGTGGTTTGTTCTAAGCTTTTTCATGTTTGTGCTCTATCTCTCTCTCTCCATTCTTTTCAAGAAGAATAATTCATATCCTAAATCTGTTGCTTGTCATCAATTTAACTTGCTGAAGGATAAGCATAACATAATTCTTTTCTTGTTTCATAAAATGATTTCCATTCTTCTTCCAGAGTGGGTGATGATATCAAATTCTCATTTTCCATTGTCCTCATCTCTTCTTTTTATGGATATTCAAGTTTTGTCGAGTATCTCGTCGTGAAGCTTCACCTATGTCTTTGCAAGGAAATAATCTTATTCTTTCCAACCTTCATTTAGTTTTATCACTCTTTCATATACGGAGGTTCTTTAGGGAGGTTCTTCAAGGATTTAATTCATTCCCAGTGTGTTCATCAAGATTCATGTTGGAGAACCTCAAGTGTTCTTTCTCTTGCATTTCAAAGTGTAATTATTCCTGTTATTTCCTTTGAGGTTGTGTTATAGCATTCTTGATTCATGAGGAGTCTCGAAGAGAATTTGTTTCTGGAATGAGATATTTAAAACCCACCAATTTCTACGATCATGAGATATTTTCAACCCATGATTTCTTCATTCAAGCTATCTACGAATGGATATCACCTAAAGCATTTCCTAACGATTGTTGCTATTATGGTGATTATCGTTGGTCCAAGTTCTCAGTGTACCCTATTGGTGAAATAAGCTTTGCATATCTTGTTGCTCCCAATTAATCCATTGTTTCCGTTAGTGCCTGGTTGTCACCTCATAATTTTAAGATGGTTTTCATAAGCCCACAATAACCTTGTCCTTTTTGTTGTGGGAAACGTTTCCCTTTGGCACACGAGCGGAAGAAACGTTGCCCACGCGCCTCGCGCGCGACCCGCGTGTATGGCCATGCAACATTTTCCCTTGTGGTGATCGTTTAAATTCGCTACAACCGGTGTCCAAATTTTCTACATTTTTCCACTAAAAAAGATGCATATATGTTTGGTTGCAACCTCAGTTCGTCAAATTTTTTTCTACAACCGTGTTAATTTTTGCTACAACCGGTATTACTTTTTGGTGCAACCGTTCATTAAAACAGTTGCATACACGTTCGTTAGAGTTGCAACCCGAGTTCACCGGCTTGTTTTGCTACAACCCATATTTGGTTTTGCTACCATGCATCATGAGCTTCATTTTTTTGGTTACGACCACGTTGATATTTTTTTTGCTACAACTATATTTTTGTTGCAACCGTGGATGAAAATTGTTGCATCATTGACGAAATTTGTTGTATCAAGAAATTTTGCTGCATGGAGATCTAACGGTGCGGCCCGCATGCACTTGGCTGATTGGGCGGCCCGCGGCTGCCGGCCGAAAAGTTTTGACCAGCACTCCGGCGCAGAGCACTGCCCTTTTTTTTGTTGACTTTTCCAACAACTCCATTCAATTCTTCTCGTAAGTATGCTTATCCAATTCAATTGTGGTAGAAGTTGTCATTTTCTTCTCTGTCAAATGATATAGTTTCTATTCTTTTGTTTCAGAGGCTTTGGGATGTTTCTCTCTTTCATCCATCATCTTGTTTTGTCAAGATCATGTCATTCCCTTTTTGTCCGTTTAACCAGAGTGTGTGCACCTCTATTTATCTGCATCTTATCAAATTTTGCCTCTATTTCCTACTGAAGTGCTCTCAAATTTCGTTTAAATTCCCATTTGTTCCTCATGCCATTCTACATCTCTTTGGAACCTTCAAGTTTCATTGGGTTCACATGTTTGTCAAAGAAGAATCTAGGTTTTAGCTCTTCCTTTCTTCTTCCTCTTCCCCTTTCACTCTAAGATCTCGGATCTAAATTTCTTGTTAGTGGAGGAGAGTTGTAACATCCCAGAACCGACGCTCGAGAAGATTCCCTTTTTATTTCATTATCGCCATGTGATTTATTTTGTTGTTTCATTGATCATCGCGTGATCCGTATTGCATCAGCACTCTGTTGCCGTCATTTTTCAAAACTTGCATCTGTTTGTAGTTGCCGGTCCTCTCCATTTTTGTTATTGACGATTTAGACCAACCACACACGCACGCGACCCATGGCATCGTTACTATTTTGATTTTAAAAGTGTGTATAAAAATTTCACGGATTGGGTTGAAAGTTGTGTGATGTCTTATTGTAGTGTAGGTAGGGCACCTCCCAAATTTCATCACAATCGGAGTCTGTTCGATACCCCAACGGATAACTCTAGTGGTACCATGATCAGTTTGATTACCGGATGTTTTTCGGTTTTAAAAACTCTTTCATAGGCTGCCATCTTTCCTCTCTTCTCAGCCCAACCCCACTTACATAGCCCACCTAGCCCATGTACACCACTCCCTCGTTTGAAGCCTTCCGATCAAGATCGTACGGCTCAAAAACGGGCCAGAACCCCCAAACCCTAGTTAAACTGCTATAAATGGGCAACTCCCCCACCAAATTTGGCATTCCCCAGCCTCCCACCAGACAGCCATCGCCTTCCTCCTCGGATTCAGCGTCGGTCAGCCGAGCCGCCGCAAACCAGCCACCCTCCTCCACTCCCGCCTCGCCATGTGGCCCTCCGCCACCTACCGCCGTGGACCGTCAAGCCCACGGCAGGCACGCCCCAAGTCACCCAAGGCCCGAGCCACCCCGCGCCAGCCCGCGTGCACCCACCCCCCATGTTATCCCGCTGCCGTCGCCTTGCTCCCAGGCCCGATGGCCACCTGCTGCCGTGCCGCGAGCTCACGTGGTCGCCTCCCCTCGTGTGCCTCCTCTCCGTCAGCCCCGCTAGCCAGTCCCCGCGCCGGAGTCCCTGAACCCCATCACTCCATCACCGTGCCTCCCCGCGCTCGCTACCGCCCCTCCTCTCGCCGTCGTCTCACATCCAACCCGGAGCCGCTCGGGTCTGATTGCCCCGACCCCGCGCCATCTTACACACCCCTACGGCGACCGCCGGTGCCATCACCTGCCATGGTCGTCTGATCGCACCCTCTGTCCAGCCCAAAGTGAGCAACCCCCCAGCCCCGTGATCTTTTCTAAATCCCTGCAATAGTCCGAAAAAATCATCATCATGCCTTGTTTAACTGATGATATTTTGCAAACCGTGCATCAGTTAGAGATGAATCATCTATGAAAGTTGTACTACTATCCGAGATCTACATCATGGAAGAATTTTCATGCATATTAGGATTCATATATATGTTGTTAATTGTGTGGAAAAAGTGCATCCCGTTGTAGTCGGTAAAATTGTTATTTTCTTCAAATTCTCATCGATGATTGCAAACAAACTGTATGCCTTTTGCATGTGAATTCTTCATGAGATGTGCTATATGTTATGTCAACTTTGATTCCATGCCTCTGGTTGCCATGTATACTATCATTAACAACCTTGTTTTTTCTCACAATGTGCTATCATTTTAAAAACTGCAATCTGATTCTGTAAATTTCCATTTTGCAAAGTTCGAATTAAGCAAACCACGCCTCTTTTGATTGTGTGAAATCGAATGATTTGTAGTAGGCTATGACTAGTTGTTATTATTAGGTTTCCCATGCCATGTATGCCATACTTAGGTTCAAATATTTCTAAGTTTGAGAATTCGATATTTCAGCATGGCATGTTGTGTTGATGCTTGCTATGAATGTGTGCATCTTTAGACCTTGATATTGTGGATTGAAATGAAGTGCATCATGCCTACTAACATACAGTAAATTTTCATGCCATTATATGACCTGCAACATATGTTTTTCTTGCTTCCAGTATGCCATCATGATAAAAACTGCACTGTTAAAACTGATAGTTTCACTAAGTATGAAGTTGTGTTCAAGAAGCCATTTTATGAGCTCGTTTCCTAGTCTTCCATGCTTCTTTTCAATTTGCCGTTAGGGGATGGTTGTTGTGGATCTTGTCCACTACTGCCTGATGCCTTGTTTGAGCATTTTAGATTCCTGTAGTTTGATGTTTTGATGTGCACAAAATGCCATGTTGCTCTTTCTGGGTAGATTATAGCTATAACATGTCTTGTTTGTATTTGTTGAACCGTTGCTTTCATTTGAACATGCCATTTATGAAACTTGCTTATAATCTCATTTAGTTTCATAATATCTTGTTGCATCCATAATTTGACATTCTTGTGGCTGTCATTTGCATACATTTTGCATTCATGGCATATTGTCTTGTGTTCGTCATATCTTTTAGACTGTAGCTCGTTTTTGATGATATATATATATGTAAATAGACAAGAATGACGTGTATAATCACATGGTCCACTTTATTATGTTGTTTAACGAATATAAAATATGTTTAGTACAGATCTGGACCAATTTCAAAATTAACATCTCGGGTCGTTTTGGAAAATACAATAAGTTATTCGAACCTCACTCTCATGCCTAGCTAGTGTAGTTTGTTTATGCTTCACGTATTGCCATGTTTAATAACATTTATTATTGTCGTGTACCTAAACGGGAGTGAATTAAGTAATTCCATCTGGAGTTTTGTCAATACGCAACTCATTGCATATTGAGCTTTAATTAATGTGTAGTATTTGATTGTTGTGGTTTCCATGACTTGCATATTTAAACCGGACATACATAACATGTGAATGTGCACCATGTCATGCATATCTTGAAATGTTTTCCATGTGTTGATTGTTTGTTTTCGAAATATTTCTTGTCAATAGAGTTCCGATAGCATTTTGGAGTGAGGATTCGTTCGACTACATTGGTTCGTCTACTTCATGGATTATTTCTTCTTCCAAGCGGGATCTCAGGCAAGATGATCATTTCCCTAGATAACACTACTATCATTGCTATGCTAGTTGTCTCGTTTCTATCACTATGCCTCGCTGCCTACCACATGTTATGTCAAGCCTCCCAACATTACCAAAAAAGCCTCTAACCCCCTCCACATCCCATCAAACCATTGTTGGGCTATGTTACCACTTGCTCAGCCCTTCTTATAGCATTGCTAGTTGCTACTGCAAGTTGCTTCCCATCTGACAACATGGATTCCTTTTTATAGCACAGTATTATTATCCTTTAATTTAATGGACCTATACACTTGGTAAAGGTGGAAGGCTTGGCCTTCTATCCCTAAGTTTTATTCCATCTTTGTCGCTCTAGTTACTTGTGTACCGGTGTTATATTCCATACTGAGCATTCCTAATATGCTCGGGGTTGTTATGGGGACCCCTTTGATTTTTTGTTTTGGATAAAACACTTATGGCAAGGCCCAACATTGGTACTATATTTGCACAACATAATAATACTAAACACCATTAGTAATGCGTAGGGAGTTAGCGCTACCCGTGGAATAATTAACATAATACAGGGGAGCAGTGCTGATGGTGTTGGTCCCAAATTGGCAGACTACGGGACCACTCTGAGGAAACTCATGGTATGGTTTTACTCGTAGTGTGAGGCATTCGGTAGCGCCATGAGAAAGATATACAAGCGGCTCCTATTGGGATCTTGCCAGCCGGGCGGTCTTGCTAGATTTGTTTTACCTTTTTAGAACATCTTGTCCTATGGGATATCGAGGATACCTTGGGATATCTAGAGGTTGCGGTTTTCTCTCCATGACAGCTTGTGATAGTTTGTGATGGACTAGTTGGAGCACCCCTGCAGGGCTAAATCTTTCAGAAAGCCGTGCCCGTGGTTATGTGGTAACTTGGGAAATTTGTTTAACACCAGGTAACAGCAAACTTGGAGTAAACTTAATTCAAATATGTCAACCGTGTGCGTAACCATGACAGTCTCTACTCGTGACTTATGCATCCAAGAGAGGACATGGTGGGATTATCATTCACTTGTAAGTAGGTGTTCAGGATCGTTTCTAGATCATTATTAGTTCATCACCATATATGCGTAGATCACCCCCTATTATTCTTGTACTCGTAAGTTAGCCACTCAAATAAATTCTTAGTGCATGCTGCAGCCTCACCACTTAACCATACTTCACACATTTAGCTTTGCTAGTCTTGATACCATTGGAAATGACATTGCCGAGTCCCTGTGGCGTACAGATTACTACAACAACAGTTGCAGGTACAGGTAAAGTGATTCTTTGACGTGAGCATGATGGTTTTTCTATTTTGTATTTCTTCTTCTTCCTCCTCTTCTTCGATCTAGGATGGTTTCCAGGCCGGCAGCCTGGGATAGCAAGGATGGACGTCATTTTCATTCGTTTGATTTCGTCCGTATCGCACCCTGATCTTCTGAGATGATCATGATTAGCTTGTGGTGAGTGTAAGCCAATTCCATATAATCATCTCGACTGTACATATACTTGTAACAATATCTAGGAAAAAGGCATATCAACCAACATCAAAATGAATCAACTCAAAATCTTTTTCTGAACAAAAATGAAAAATAATCTCGTGAGCGAAACGTTTCTGTCTTTTTCCAGCGGGATCAAGCAACCATCACCAAGACTAGTCATAAGGTTTTGCTTGGCTCAAACACAAAAGACACAATCATAACATGATTATGATGGTGTGGACGCAACAAAATAGAAAGAAAAAGATAAATTCATTGGGTTGCCTCTCAACAAGCGCTATTGTTTAACGCCCTTAGCTAGGCATTGATAATTCAGTGATGCTCACACAAAAGACATGAATTGAAGCACAACAAGAGCATCATAAAGTATGTGAAAATCACATCTAAGTCTAACACACTTCCTATGCATAGGCATTTTATAGGAAAACAGATTGTCAAGACAACCAATAGTTACCATAAGCAAGGAAGAAGAAAGAGACAATATAAATCTCAACAAAACGAGAGGTAATTTAGTAACATGAAAGTTTCTACCACAATATTTTCCTCACTCATAACAATGGTATGTGGGATCATAATCAAATGCAACAATATAGCTATCACATAGGATATTCTTTTCATGATCCACATGCATGCAAAGTTGACGCTCTTAAAAAATAGTGGGATTATCATCAACTAAAGTCATGACTTCTCCAATCCCACTTTCAATATTATTGCAAATATCATAATCATCATGAGGCTTAAACAAATTTTCAATATCATAAGAAAAATTGTCACCCCAATCACGATCATTGCAACAAGTAGTGGACATAGCATATTCTATAGTGAAACCATTGCAATCATGATTTTCATTCAAGGATCCCTCGTGAATCACTTCATAAATTTCTTCATCACGATTTTTAGATTCACGCATCTCAAGCAAAACTCCATAGAGAAAGTCAAGTGCACTCAACACACTAGCAATTGGATCAACATAATTGGATCTCTTAAAGAGATTAGCAAGTGGATGAGCATCCATATCACTAGATTTTCAGCAAGCGAAGATGCAAGCATATTGAAGGCACAAAACACACAAGCAAAGGAAAGGCAAACGAAAAAGGCAAACGAAGAAAAGGGGCAAATATTTTTGTAAATTTTTCTTTTTCGGAAGTGGGGGAGAGGAAAACGAGAGGCAAAAAAGTAAATGCAAGAGATGAGTTTGTGACACTTACTTGGATGAGTTCTTGACTTGATCGTCCCCGGCAACGGCGCCAGAAATTGGCACGTTGACGGGAGACTATTCTTGACTTGATCCTCCCCGGCGAGGGTGCCAAAAATTCTTCTGCTACGGCGACAGAAATCCTTCTGTCATCTCTTGAGCTTGCGTTGGTTTTTCCCTTGAAGAGGAAAGGGCGATGCAGCAGAGGAGCAGTCTGTATTTCCCTCAGTTTGAGACCCAAGGTATCAATCGAGTAAGAGAATCACGCCAAGTCCAGAGTACCTGCACAAACACAAAAGAGCTTGCACCCAACGCTATAAAGGGGTTGTCAATCCCTTCAAGATTGATTGCAAAGTGAGATCTGAAGGCGGAATGCAACGAAGTAAAATTGTAAGACTGAAAATATGGTGTGAAGTAGAAGCCGGGGCCATAGTGTTCACAAGAGGCTTCTCTCAAAATAGCAAATAAAATGGTGGGTGAACAAATTACTGTAGAGCAATTGATAGAACCGCGCAAAGTCGTGACGATATCTAAGGCAATGATCATACATATAGGCATCACGTCCGAGACAAGTAGACCGATTCTTTCTGCATCTAGTACTACTACTTCACATATCGACCGCTATCTAGCATGCATCTAGTGTATTGAGTTCATGACGAACAGAGTAACGCTTTAAGAAAGATTACATGATGTAGAGGGATAAACTCAAACCAATGTTCAAAAGCCCATCTTTTTACCCTTGATGGGAACAACATGATGCGTGGCTTGCTACCCCTTCTGTCACTGGGTGAGGTCACCGCATGGTATGAACCCAAAACCAAGCACTTCTCCCATTGCAAGAATCATAGATGAAGTTGGCCAAACAAAACCCACAACTCAAAGAGAATTACAAGGATATGAAATCATGCATAAGCGAGATCAGAAGAAACTCAAATGAGATTCATAGATAATCTGATCATAAATCCACAATTCATCGGATCTCGACAAACACACCAAGGAAGATTACATTGGATAGATCTCCATGAAGATCATGGAGAATTTTGTATTGAAGATCCAAGAGAGAGAAGAAGCCATCTAGCTACTAGCTATGGACCCGAAGGTCTATGGTGAACTACTCATGCATCATCGGAGAGGTCATGGTGTTGATGAAGAAGTCCTCCGTATCCGAATCCCCCCTCCGGCAGGGCACCAGAACGTGCCCTGGATCGGATCTTGCGAAAACAGAAGCTTGCGGCGGCAAATAAGTATTTTCGTGGATCTCTCGCGCAGTTTTGGAATTTTTCTGAATTTATAGGCAGAAGAGGTAGGGCAGACGAGCCAGAGGGGGCCCACAAGCCTGCTAGGCGCGCCCCCCCTGGCCGCGCCTAGGGGCTTGTGGGGTCCCCTACTGGCCCCTGCCTTGGTTCTCATGTCTGGCGCGTATCTTCTGTTCCAAAAAAATCTTTTTGGAAGTTTTATTCCGTTTGGACACCGTTTAAAATCCTGCTCTGAAAAGGGTCAAAAACACGAAAAAAACAGGAATTGGCACTTGGCACTGAGTTAATAAGTTAGTCCTGGAAAAGATATAAAAGGCATACAAAACATCCAAAGTTTGACAAGATAATAGAATGGAACCATAAAAAATTATAGATACGTTGGAGACGTATCAGAGCCTTGCAGGAGTAGAGTATCACCACCACCGGTGCACTGTCATGCTGCCGGAGAACTCATGTACTTCTCCGTCTATCTTCTTGGATCAAGAAGGTCGAGATCATCATCGAGCTGTACGTGTGCTGAACGCGGATGTGTCGTCTGTTCGGCGCTAGATCGGAACGGATCGTGGGACGACGATGATTTGAATCACGAAGTTGTACCACTACATCAACCGCGTTTCTGAATGCTTCCCTCTTAGCGATCTACAAGGGTATGTGGATCTTAACTCCTCTCGTAGATGAACATCACCATGATAGGTCTTCGTGTGTCACATCCCTAGTTACCCCTTTGATGAATAGCAAGGTTGTGCTCATATCTTCATTATTGAATTAGAAGTGAAATGGAAAAACAAGAGAAAAATCCTAGCAACTCTATATGCAAAACCATTCAAAGTGGTGCCAAATCAATAAACCCAAAATGGCCTCCATAAAAGTCCATCATTTTTGATAAATGTTGGAAAGAATATATCAGGGGTGATATATATTTTCAAAATACTTTTGGCATTTTATTTTAAACTCAAAAGCCACTGAAATCAATTAATTAATTGATTTCAAACACCTCCTAGTTTTACAAAATGTTGAAAACTTCACATGGGGTTGGAAATATTCCAAATAACACCCCAGAGTTGTTTACCTATTTTCATTAAATTAGTTGGAGCCAAAACAAATAAAAGAAATGTCAGAAATATCAAACAGAAAGAATAAAAAGGCAAAGATAAAAATATTACCTATCCTGCGCTACTGGCCGGCCCAGCCCACCAAGGGCGAGGAGGTCTTCTCCCTCCTCCCGCCAGTGTGCAGGAGAGGTGTCGGCCGCACGTTCGCCGACGGCCACCTCCTGCTTCGCGCTGGAGGCACCCCCCCTCTGACCCTATCTCCTCGTGCTGAGAAGCCCCGAGGTGCCCTCCTCTCTTTCCTCTCCTCGCACGCGTCTCTCCTCTCCCCTAGCTCCCTCTCCGCGACCACCGGGCAAACTCGCCGCCGTTGCTCACTGCTACCCCGGCAACCCCCCCCCCCTCCGGCCTACCTGAGAGGCTCAGAAGCTCCGCCTTGTTCCTCTTCGTCCTCTGAATGAAGCCAGAAGGGCTGAGGTCCTCTGTCGCTGCAGTTGTGTCGTCGTTTCCATCTCCGGTCACCGGATCTGCCGCCGGCGATTCGGCCAGCTCCAAACCTCTCCTTCGTCGCCGATGCCAGAAATGGAGCCGCCGTGAGCCCCTGCTCCTTTCCCCTCTCTTCCCCACGCGATGGCGTCCCCCTGAGCTCCTCCCCGACGAGCCCGACTTTCGGCCGACGCGCGTGGTAGTCGCCGGTGTCTCTCCGGCCATCTTAAGTCCCTCCTGCTACCCCTGGAAGACGAGCCACTTCGCCAGCTTCGATTAGCCGCAAGCCGCGCCCGATTTATCGCCGTGTAGCGCGTTTTAGCGCCACTCTGGCGAGCCCTCCGCCGTGACTATGGTCGCCGGCGACCACCCTCCGGTGGGGGCCGACGTGGCCAGTCGTTAGCAAGCTAACCCCCCCCCCTAGAGCCACTGACAAAGGACCCCACGCGTGGGTCAAACTCCCATTAGTGCGGGTAACCGCGGGATTAAGCCCTGGCTCACTGACGTGTGGCCCCCACACGACAGGTTTGACCTGGCCCAGGCGTAGTTGACTGCTGACGCAATGCTGATGCAGTGCTGACGTAGTAATTGATTTTCTGTTTATAAAATAAATCCAGGAAATTGCTAAAACTTGTAAAAATCATAGAAATTAAAATATAACTCGGATGAAAATAATTTATATATGAAAAAGTATCAGAAAAATCCAAGGAATTTGATTATGAAATTTTCATGCACGTTTGAAAAAGTTAACAACAGCAAATAGGCAAAATGATGAATAGGGTAAATTTAATAAATAGTTTGGAGTTGGAAATTGATACTTATTTGAATTCCACTTCAATTACTATGCTCAAACATTGGTCAATGCAAATGAGTACCTCAAAATACTAACTCCATACATGTTGAAATAGTTTGTTATGAGCATCAGGTCAAATCAATTAAAAGGGTATCCGGAAAATACCCGGCTTCAAGTGATGTTTGGATCCTAATTCAAACCCAGCTTCACCTTAAGAAATGATAGCCACATTAGCCTGCCACCTTTCATTTCATGTCTTGAGCATGCATCATAGTGTTGCATTTCCGTGAAGTAATTGTTGTTCTTTCTTGTTTGTCGGTGTTGTTCCCCCTCGCTAAACGATGTTTCCGACGATGTGATCGTTGACATTGATGAAGACTCATTGCTATCTTCAGAAGTGTCAGGCAAGCAAACCCCCCTTGAGCATATTGAAATAAACCCACTCTCTTGCTCCTGCTCTCTTTTACTGCATTAGGACAAACACGATTCAACTGTACATGTTATCGGTAGTTGAACCCATTCCTTTGCATGACCTGATTTTGTCACAGTAAATAGTTGAAACCACTTAGCATGAGTAGAAACTGCTTGAGCCTTGTTGTGCTTCCTCATCCATGCTTGCTTACAATGCCTGCTATGCTTAGAGTCGTGTCGGGTCTGATCCATCTGAATGATGTATCGGAATGGTTGTGTTCATGTCCTATAGTGTGAGAGTAAAGGTGTGAATCTGATTTGGTAAAGGTAGCGATGAGAGGCCATGTAGGAGTACATGGCGGGTTGTCTCGTTGAGACCGTCCTTAAGAACTGAGTTTTGTGTGTGTTATCTAGGACAAGATACTACCATGCATTGGGCCCTGAAATATGACCCCGCTCGGCTTATTAATTGCCTAGATCTCTGTCCAGCAGTTAGAATTAGTTTCTGGTGTTTGTAGGAAAAGTGTTGGCGGCCGTGTTTAGCTCTGCCCGACGGGGTAGGCTTCACTATGGTAGATACACTGTGGCACGGTGTACCAAGTGGCACCCGAATGGTGGGCTTGGGAACCCTGCGCGCATCGTTTGGGGCCGTAGAGGAAACCTCAGCCGGACTTCCTTGCGGGTTCAGTCTCAAATAGGCGATAAACCTGGACTAGGGTCTTGTGCGGTTAACGGTCGTGGCCGACACCCACGCCAGTGCTTTCGCTTGAAGGTTGCCGAGATGCATGACGTGCATATGGTGCTAACTGGTGGGAGCATGTGTGAAGAAGTATACCCCTGCAGGGCGTTGTAATCTGTTCGAATAGCCGCGTCCTCGGATATGGACTACTTGGAAACATTACGTGGTACATAGACAACTTAAATGGATACTTTAAACATGCAAGACAAGTGTGAGTGCTATGGAAGGCCTTCTCGTAGGGAGACGAGAGTGGATCCATAGTGGTGTATTGAATTGGTGAATATGTGGACTCGTGTGCGCTATCCCACCTCAAAGAAAGAACTTGTATTCGTAGTACAGGTTAGCCAAGAGTCAAAGCTGGCTTGCTGCAATCAAACTCCACAATCCTTTCATTGAAACATGATGCATATGTAGGTAGTTCTGATGTAAGACTTGCTGAGTACCTTTGTACTCACGGTTTCTTTATTTATGTTTGCAGAGAAGACTTAGACTCATTAAAGGTTCTACGCGATGTGTTTGATGATGACCGGAATAGCTTGGGAATCCCAGACAGAGGTCTGGCTCCTTTGGTAGGGCCGTAGTAGCTTTTCAGGCTCTTCCAGCCACTTTTAGTAGATGTCTGTACCGAGACATGAATTGCTTCCGCTTGTTGTTTGTATGACTTGAGTGTCGGGTCACGAGACCCCTGTTTGTAATATCATACTATGATGACTCTTATGAGTCTTTAATTAATGCTTGAGTCATAGAGTTATGTTGTGATGCCATTCTTCCAATACCATGGACCATCTCTGTCAAAAGTTCTTCGTGAACTAAAGATCATAATAAGAGTGCTCGTGATGAGTTCCCCACTCCATATTGTGATTTTGCCTACTCCGCCCTTCTGCATGGGTTACCTGGAAGAATTATGTTGAACTCTTTTGACATTCTAATCCATAACTCGAGATGAAATTGTGTTCTCCACAACTCTACACCATTGCGACAGTTCGTCGTTTCGAGACACCACGTGATGATTGGGTGTGATAGACTAAACGTTCACATACAATGGGTGCAAAACCGTTGCACACGCGGAACACTCGGATTAAACTTGACGAGCCTAGCATGTGCAGACATGGCCTCGAAACACAAGAGACTGAAAGGGCGAGCATGAATCGTATAGTTGATATGATTAGCATAGAGATGTTTACCACTAAAACTATACTCAACTCACGTGATGACCGGACTTGAGTTAGTGAATATGGATCATGCACCACTCAAATGACATGAGGGATCTATTTTTTGAGTGGGAGTTTATTCGTAATTTGATTAGTTAAACTCTAATTGTCTTGAACATAGTCTAAGTCCACTTTGCAATATTTTATGTTGTAGATCAATGGCTCACGTAGTAGCAACCCTGAATTTCAACATTCCTAGAGAAAGCTAAGTTGAAATATGATGGAAGCAACTATGTAGATTGGTACGTAATCTTAGTCTCATCCTACAAGCTGGGAAAAAGAATTATGTCCTTGATGTTGCGCTAGGAGAGGAACCATCCGCTACGTCTGACCAAGATGTTTTGAACGCTTGGCAATCGCATAAGGAGGACTACTCAGTAGTTCAATGTGCAGTCTTGTATGGCTTAGAACCGGGACTTCAATGTTGCTTTGAGCGTCATGGAGCATATGCGATGTTCCAAGAGTTGAAGTTTATCTTTCAGAAGAACTCAAGGACCGAGAGGTATGAGGCCTCCGATAAATTATGTGCTTGAAAGATGGAGGAGAATTCGTCCGTCAGTGAACATGTGCTCAAAATGTTTGGGTACTCAAACCGTCTGGCTGAGCTGCGGATTGAACTCCCGCAAGAGGCTATCACTGACAGAATTCTTCAATCACTGCCACCTAGCTACAAGAGCTTTGTGTTGAACTATGACATGCAAGGGATGAACAAGTCACCTCGCGAGTTATTCGCGATGCTGAAAGTCGCAGAGTCAGAACTCCGGAAAGAGCATCAAGTGTTGATGGTCAATAAGACCACTGGTTTCAAGAGAAACGGCAAAGGCAAGAAGGGTAACTCCAAGAAGAGCGGAAAACCTGCTGCCAATCCGACGAAGAAACCCAAGGATGGACCTATGCCGGAAACAGAGTGTTATTATAGCAAGGGAATGGGTCACTGGAAGCGCAACTTCCCCAAGTATTTGGGTGATAAGAAGGCGGCCAAAGAAAAATCAGGTATATGTGATATACATGTTATTGATGTGTACTTAACCAACTCTCGTAGTAGTGCCTGGGTATTTCATACCGGTTTTGTTTCTCATATTTGCAACTCGAAGCAGGAACCACAGAATAAACAAAGGCTGGCGAAGGATGAAGTGACGATGCGCGTGGGAAATGGTCCAAGGTTGATGCAATCATCGTTGGCACAGTCTCACTTCAGTTACCAACAGGATTAGTTATGAACTTAAATAATTTTTATTTAGTGTTTATGTAAAGCATGAACATTATATCTGGATCTTGTTTATTGCGAGACAGTTACTCGTTTAAGTCAGAGAATAATGGTTGTTCTATTTCTATGAGTAATATCTTTTATGGTCATGCACCCAATGTGAGAGGATTGTTCATATTGAATCTTGATTGTGATGATACACATAAATATAACATTGAGACCAAAATATGTAGAGTTAACAATGATAGCGCCATGTTTTTGTGCCACTACCGCTTAGGTCATATTGGTATAAAGCGCATGAAGAAACTCCATTCCAATGGGCTTTTGGAGTCACTTGATTTTGAATCACTTGACACGTGCGAACCCAGCCTCATGGGCAAGATGACTAAGACTCCGTTCTCTGAAACAGTGGAGCTTACAAGTGACTTGTTGGAGATCATACATACCGATGTGTGCGGTCCGATGAGTGTGGAGCCGCGCGGCCGATATCGTTATTTTCTCACCTTCACTGACGATTTGAGTAGGTATGGACATATCTACTTGATGAAGCACAAGTCTGAAACGTTTTAGAAGTTCAAGCAATTTTGGAGTGAAGCTGAAAATCATCGTAACAAGAAGATCAAGTTCCTACGTCCTGATCGAGGGGGTGAGTATCTGAGTTTCGAGTTTGGTGCTCACTTAAGACAATGTGGAATTGTTTCACAGTTGACGCCGCTTGGAACACCACAGCGTAATGGTGTGTCCGAACATTGTAATCATACTTTGTTAGATATGGTACGATCTATGATGTCTCTTACCAATTTGCCGTTATCGTTTTGGGGTTATGCATTAGAGACAGTTGCATTCACTTTAAATAGGGCACCATCAAAATCCATTGAGATGACACCGTACCAGCTATGGTATGGCAAGAGGCCACAGTTGTCGTTTCTTAAAGTTTGGGGATGTGATGCTTATGTCAAAAAGCTTTAGCCTGAAAAGCTGGAAGCCAAAGCGGAAAAGTGTGTCTTCATAGGTTACCCAAAGGAGACAGTTGGGTACATATTCTATCTCAGATCCAAGGGAAAAGTGTTTGTTGCTAAGAACGGAGCTTTTCTGGAGAAGGAGTTTCTCTTGAAAGAATTGAGTGGGAGGAAGATAGAACTTGATGAGGTTGTAGAACTTCTACTCCCTCTAGATGGTGGCGCAGGGCATGGGGCAACCTCTGTCGAAGCGACGCTGGCTGAGGAGGAAGTTAATGATGATGATCATGAAACTTTGGATTAAGTTCCTATCGGACCTCGCAGGTCGACAAGATCACATACTACTCCTGAGTGGTACGGTAATCCTGTCTTATCAATCATGTTGTTAGACAACAATGAACCTGCGAATTATGAAGAAGCAATGGAGGGCCCGGATTCCAACAAATGGCTGGAGGCCATGAAGTTTGAGATAGGATCTATGTATGAATATAAAGTGTGGACTTTGGAAGTATTAGATGAAGGCCGCAAGGCTATTCAGAACAAATGGATCTTTCAGAAGAAGACGAACGCGGGCGGTAATGTGACCGTTTATAAAGCTTGACTTGTGGAAAAGTGCTTTTCACAAGTTCAAGGAGTTGACTACGATGAGACATTCTCACCGATAGCGATGCTTAAATCCGTCCGAATCATGTTAGCAATAGTTCCATTTTTCTATTATGAAATATGGTAGATGGATGTCAAAACGGCGTTCCTTGCGGTTTTATTAAGGAAGAGTTGTATATGATGCAACCCGAAGGTTTGGTCGATCCAAGTAATGCTAACAATGTGCGCAAGCTCCAGCGATCCATTTATGGACTGGTGCAAGCATCTCGGAGTTGTAATAAGCGCTTTGATGAAGAGATCAAAGCGTTTGGGTTTATACAAGTTGTTGGAGAATCTTGCATTTACAATAAAGTGAGTGGGAGCTCTGCAGCGTTTCTAATATTATATGTGGATGACATATTGCTGATTGGAAGCAGTGTGGAGTTTTTAGAGAGCGTAAAAGATAATTTGAACAAATGTTTCTGTATGAAGGACCTAGGAGAAGCTTCTTACATTCTAGGCATTAAGATCTATAGGGATCTATAGGGACCCAAATTATAAACGTAGCATGTGATCGTGTCATTTTGTTGCAACTGTTTTCTGCGTGTCAAGTATTCTTTCCTATGACCATGAGATCATGTAACTCACTGACACCAGAGGAATGCCTTGTGTGTATCAAACGTCATAACGTTATTGGGTGACTATAATAGTGCTCTACAGGTACCTCCGAAGGTGTCCGCTGAGTTAGCATGGATCAAGACTGGGATTTGTCACTCCGTGTGACGGAGAGGTATCTCGGGGCCAACTCGGTAATACAACATCACAAACAGGCCTTGGAAGAAATGTGACTCAAGTATAAGTCACGGGATCTTGTATTATGGAACGAGTAAATAGACTTGCTGGTAACGATATTGAAATAGGTATAGGGATACCGATGATCAAATCTCGGGAAAGTAACATATTTAAGGACAAAGGTAATGTTATACGGAATTATATGAATCCTTGGCATAGAGGTTCAACCGATAAGATCTTCAAAGAATATGTAGAATCCAATATGGACATCCAGGACCCGCTATTGGATATTTACAGAGGAGTGCCTCTGGTTAAGTCTACATAGATCTCGAACCCCCAAGGTATGCACACTTAAGTTTCGGTCACGTTTTAGTATAGTTGAGTTATATATGTTGGTGACCGAAGGTTGTTCGGAGTCCCGGATGAGATCATAGATGTCACGAGGGTCTCCGAAATGGTCCAGAAACGAAGATTGATATATAGGATGGTTTCATTTGGTTACCGGAAACTTTTCAGCCATTACCGGCAGTGTACCAGGAGTGACGAATGGGTTCCGGGTATTCACTGGGAGGGGCCCACCCACCCGTGAGTGAGCCCAGTGACCCTATTGTGGCGCACAAGCTGTTAGTGGGCTGGTGAGGCCAGCCCAAGAGAGCTATGGTGCCACAAGGTAAAAATACCAAAGGAAAGAAAAAAAGGAAAGGGGGAGGTGGGAAGGAAGGAGTGGACTCCTTCCCCCAAACCGAATTGGGGTGGGAGTCCACCTATCCCTTCGGTCGGCGCCCTTGGGGCTCCCTTGAGCCCCAATGCTAGTCCCTCCCCTCCTCCTATATATAATTGTGGGTTTAGGGCTTTTGAGACACAACTTTGCCACGTGCAACTCAAACCAATACCAAGTAGTTTTTCCTCTAGATCGGATTTCTACAAAGCTCGGGTGGAGCACTGCAGGAGTAGATCATCACCACCACTAGCACGCCGTCACGCTGCCGGGGAACTCATCTACTTCTTCGTCTATCTTGCTGGATAAAGAAGGCCGAGATCGTCATCGAGCTGTACGTGTGCTGAACGCGGAGATGACGTCCGTTTGGCGCTAGATCAGAACGGATCGTGTGACGACGGTGATTTGAATCACGAAGTTGTACCACTATATCAACTAAGTTTCTTGACGCTTCCCTCTTAGCGATCTACATGGGTATGTGGATATAATCTCCTCTCGTAGATGAACATCACCATGATAGGTCTTCGTGTGCGTAGGATTTTTTTTGTTTCCCATGCAATGTTCCCCAACAAAAACAACATGCTACGTAATTCTAAAAAGCTCAAACAAGGCATGAGGCAGTAGAGGTCAAGATGCACAATAACCCTCTACCAATGGCAAGTACCATGGAAGCAGGGAACAATAGTAAAGGAGCTCACAAAATGGCAAGTTGCACACAATTTCAGACTTAGTGAAAATAACAGTTTTGAAAGTGCAGTTTTTAACCAGATGGCATATTGGCAGCAGTGAAACTATATGCTACAGGGCACCGTATGGCATGCAACTTAACAGCATTCTAGAGAATCTTAATAACTACAACTAACTCCATTGCACCAACCCCAAAGTGGTTGTATATCACTAGCAAAACACATGGCAAGACAGCTATAAAATATTACAAATTTCAGACATAGAAAGATTTCAGCATCTCAAATCAGCACTATTTTCTAGCATGTTGGAAACAAGAAAAGAACACCTACTCATGGATTTCTACAGCAACCAAAATTATCACGGGATAACATACATGTCCAAGGGCATATCTCATGTTCACAAGTAAATCATATCATGCATTGATTAAATCACACATAATAATCAAAAGGGCAACATGGAAAAATATCATGGATGCTAACTTTCTCAAAAGACAAAACTAATGCACAGATAAATTCCATAGATTTTTCTACCCCGAAAACATATATAATATGTGGGTTTTGAAATAAAACTAATGCCACAACATATATATGAGAAATAGGACATAAACAAACTTAGCGAATTATCTATGCCAACCACTTGAAAACAGCAAGGTAAATATCTCTAATATTCATGTCAAGGGGTTGCAAACAACATCAACATTTTTCATATCGGGTTTGGGTACTTAATACACGCCAAAAATAGGTATGCGCGATGCAAAATATGGCAGATATGCAAACTAACAGAAAACAACAAGTTAAATAGTTTAAACAAATGCAAAATCATGGTATTACAATTCTACACAAGATTCTACACGTTTTACATATATAACATGCCTCTATCCGACGCACGGTTTGAAAGATATAAGCATTTTAATATATGCATGTTATTCTGTAATTTAGCAAATTCGAAGGAATTAAATAAATAAAACCTATGGGCCAAATTCTATTCTAGTGGGTTGAATACACGCATGCGCAAGATAGCTATGCCTTGCACTGGGCGAGAGTTAAAACCGAGGGATGCTCACCTAGTGGGTTCTGTCCTAGTCACCGCACGTGGGGGGGGGTCTTGGTGCTGCTGTCGCGGTGGAGATGGGCCTGGCGGCGGCCGGCCTTGGGAGCTCCAGCGAGCTTCGCCATAGCAGCTCCTCGTGCCCGCGGGAGGAAAAGAGAGAGAGCTCGTCAGTGGTGGAGAAGAAGAGAGAGGAAGAGGGAGAGTAGCAAGGGGGAACTCCGGCCTAGGTCGCCAGCGGCGGCCGGTGTGGAGCTACTCTGGCGAGTGCTTCGCGGGTGGATCGGGGTGCCTGTTGGAGGCGGCCACGGGAGCTACAGGCGGAGGAGAGATGGGCGATGGGCCGGCTCCTAGCTGGTGTGGCCTTGGGCGAGCGGGCAGCCAGGCTCGGGCCTCGGTCGGACCGTGGCGCGCCAGATGGGCCCGGGAGATCCTCATCCGGGCCCAGACGAGCCTCCGCGGCTGGAGGTGGTGGGATAGGCACTGAGATGTGGCGGCGGCTGGTTGGGGTGGCGCACATTTCGAGGATAAGCTAGTTTGGTTTATCTATTTATAGACACAGGGCTAGGGTTAGCAATTTTGCACCGTTTTCGTGCCGTCGATCTCGATTGGACGGTCCGAAATAGCGGGCTAGGCTTTGTGGATGGTGTTGGGCTGTGTAGAATAGGCTAGGTGGGAAGAGAGGCAAGTTTGCGGCTCGACACAAGATTTTTAAACACTGCAAAACGTTCTATGATAAACTGATGACGGTGCAGCTACGGTCGACCATTCGGATATCAAACGAACTCCTATTGCGACGAAATTTGGCACATGGCCTACCGATACTAAAACTAGACCGCACGCCAACTTCCAAATCAATCTGAGAAAGTTTTATACATACTTTTAAAAACAATATTTTATTGCTGTCGCGGGCGCGTCGGTGTGTGGTTGGTCTCGAAACGGTCAACGACGAAAACGGAGAGAACCAGCAACTAATAATGGTTGCATGTTTTGAAAACTAGCAGCAATGGAGTGCCGATGCAATGAAGTTGATGCGCATGATGCGATGATGAATGCGACAAACAAACTAATCACAGGGCGGCAATCGAAAACAAGGGGGAATCTTCTGGAGCGTCGGTCTCGAGCTGCTACAGTTCGAAACAAATTCAAAAATAGACTGCAAAATAGCAAAAAAGAAAAAAGGAAACAGAAAAGGCTTACATATGGGAGAAGCGGCCCAGCCTACCAGGGGCAGGACCATCTTCCTCCCTACTAAATAGGCAGTGGAGTAGTTGAGCACGACGCTCACCATGGATGGGCATGCAACTGCCTGCCTGGCCCCTACCAAGCTAGCGGGACGCTGGGGATGACCTCCTCATTGCCGTTTGCATCGGGTCAACTTCGCCATTCGCCCCCTGCCCTCGCCTGTACTTGCCATGGCTGAAGCGTCCGCCAGCTCACTGTCGCAGCCACTGCCTCCCCCTTGACCCATTGACGTGCCCGAGAGCTCCGCCAAGTCGTCTTCGTCTTCTCCAGCAAGCCATGCAAGCCTAGGATCTCTACAGTGTCGCCAATATCAACTTCTTCATTGCTGGTGTCGAAGATCCCTGATGGTCGATTCGGCTCCCTCTGATCGTTTCCCGAGTTCGCCGACCACCTCCTCAAGTTCGTTGTGAGCCCTTGTATCGTTTCCCCCTCTATAACAACCCAAGTGCATTCCAGTGCCACCTTTCTACTATTCCATCTGTGTCGGTCCACTAAAGAGTGGAGTCCCTAGTGCCCCAGACTTGTGCACGGGCGCAAAGAGCCCCTCACGGCAGGGCATGGCAGGACCCAGACAAGATGCACCCCCAAGATTACAAAGGCCCCGGCAAGCCTGCCTTGCCGGGAAGATAACCAAGGCCATGCCCATTTAGTGGGCATGATGAACTCACCAAGTGTCAGACCTCAGCAAGCCTCCCTTGCCGGGATGACAACCGAAGACCTCGGCAAGCTCCCTTGACGGGACGAGGACACAAGGCCCCGACAAGCCCCCCTTGACGGGAGCACGGGGCCAGGCATTGGATGGCAGCCGCCCTCGCTACTGTGCCACCACCCCCCAAATTCTAGAGCATTCCGCATGTGCCAGCGCAGCGTCCAGGTGTCGAAACAACTGGACACTTGTCTTCACCAGCACATTGCTGACAAGGACAAGACGTGCATTTAATGCACCTGATAGCGGTACATGGATAACACCAGCCTAGGTTCACTATAACTTCTCGTGAGCCTACCACCGAGCACTGTAGGTGACCACTTTGCCTATAAAAATCGGCGATTAGCTCATTTACAAGGGGTTAGACTCTTTGGACATTGTTGAGAAGATGGCTATCATCAGTCATTGAAACAAACAACAAAACGCACAATACAACGAGACAAGCAAGACGTACGGTTTTATGCGTAAGCGGCCCGAACTTGGGTAAAAAGGCTTGCCGGTTGTTGATCGTTAGCTCTGCTATTGACGTCACCTTTCCCGCCCTACGATCACAAGGGTTTCATGTTGATTCCCATAAGTGTAGACCTAGCATCGACGACATCTTCGGCGCTCCAGGTAGGGGGTGCAGAGTTTTGCATGAATCAGAGCAAACTCAACACCGGATCCTTCGAAGCTTGGGCGCTACGCCGCGTTCCCCCGGAAACGTGGTACCTCGGTGGACGCTCTGTTCTGCTACAGCTTCCCAAGGCCTACGCGAGCACGCGGGGCAGGGAGGTGGAGGCTCCCAGAGCAGCGTCCTCGGGCCTATGCGTCACTCGAGGCCAACGCGCAGCTATCGAGGGCGTGCAAGGGTGCTTCACAAAGGCCCCGATGCATACTCCGGCGGACGCACCTCTGCGGAGCGATGCATAGTCATTGAGGATGGGCCACACGGTCCCGAAGTGCCAACGCGCACTCCTGTGCCAGTGTTGCACCCCTCAGAGTGTCGCATCGTCGCCCAAAGACGCGCTCGAGGGCTCCGCAAGTACAGCCTAGCAAGAGAAAAGCAATGGGGTTACACCCTGGCCGGCTTTTCCTCCAAACGACGGTCGCGGACCATCGGCAAGAAGACTTTGTTGTAGGAAAAAGCCGCCGGGGGTGGTGATTCCCTGCTGCTGAGGGCTCTGACGCCCTGACGAAAGACTCAAACGCCATGCAACCAAGGCGTGAGCATATAAGTTTTGAAGTTTAACATTCAGATCTGAAATAGATTGATTGTTTGCTTCCCCTTTGAGAGTTTCCAATCTTTGTGTGTGGAGTCTGCGCATACTGGGACCTTCCCAAAGATCAGTGCACCTTGTCTTTCTTTCGAACTCGTTCAAACGACCAGAATGGCCAGAGACCGCCTTCAAACAGTTGTGAACCTGATCAACAGAGCAAGCGGCTACGTAGAACCCGATTTCGTCTCAAACTGCGCTTGGCGATTTCCATGGTTGCACTGAACGCGGCAATGAGCCTTGCCGGTAGTTGTCGGCAAGCTCCCAGATTATTCAAAGGCGAATCATAGAAAGAACGGAATCGGAAAAGGGGAAATAGTCTTTTCATTCATTTGAATAGATACATTTGACTCCACTTACAAAGCGTCATTATCCTCACCTAAAGACTCTATCTTTTGACGAGGATCGACCTACGCGAAGGAGTGAAGTTCAAAAAGACATAAAGCGGGCCGGCCCAATGTGCAACCTAGGTTGGCCCCTCCTGGACCAGCATTGCGTAGTGGAGAGCAGCGCCGGAAGAAGTGAAGGGCCGGGTCCAATGGTCGCAACGCATCGAAGACGAGGCATCGATGCGGGCCCCGGCAAGTAGGGGGAGAGGCATGAGCAGGTGCCGGCGGCGGGGGCAGCAGTTAGTCGGAACTCGGGGATCGTCCTCTGACTTGACCCCCCGGGCTCCCGACCTGCGAAGAGCGCCATCACCACCGTCGTCCCCCTCTTCACCGTCGCTCGAAGCAGAGCTCCCAATGCCGCTCGAGCGACCTTCACAGTAGCCGAGAAACACACGTGGGTGCCCCTAAAGAAACATGGAGGGCCGCCACAAGAGCATGCCCCGGGGAAGACGGAGGCGTTGGAGTAGCGCTCCGCCTCCCCCGGCCTCGACCTCCGCGGTGACGCGGCTCCTCGCCCTTCCTCTGCCACGGGCGCTCGGGCTATCTTCCGCCGCGGCGCCCCCTCCGTGGCATGATTCGAACGGGATCCCTGGCAAACCCTCCCTGGCGGCCGACGGTGGCCAACCCCGTCCCCTAACCATGGTTAGGGGCGAGCGCAACCTACACACAGAAGAGGTTTCTGAAGACCAAGATCGAGGAGTTGGTGGATTTAGGGGGACTTGGGTGAGCAAAACCCCTCGCAAACCCTCCCAATTTATATGACGGGGCGCGGGGGCTAGCCTCCCTTGCTACAGAAGCCATCACCCCTCATGCCCAATGGCTCGAGCTCACGGGCGAACAGAGAACTGCTCTGCTGCGCCAATGCATGCACGGGCGGGCCCATCCACTAATGCACCTTTTAGGGCCACGTCTGCCACATGTCCATCCATAACTGTGCATGCCACGCGCGTGGCAGAGGCGTTTCAGGAGGCGGAGAGGCTACTCCGCGCACGACCTCCCACTTCGCGCATCCGATGTGCGGCGTGGAGAAAAGCAACCGCCAGCAGATCGAGCCATGAAGGCCCATGCACCTCTTTGGGCCTGGCCAAACAATGCTTCGCACGCGTGTGTGGCCCAGGCCCGGGGGCTCCTGCCGGTGCGCTAAAGACTGGGGTCCCGAGTGCCCTAGACTTGTGTACGGGCGCAAAGAGCACCTGATGGCAGTGCATGACAGGACCCAGACAAGATGCACCCCCCAAGATTACCAAGGCCCCGACAAGCCTGCATTGCCTGGAAGATAACCTAGGCCACGCCCATTTAGTTGGCGTGATGAACTCACCAAGTGCCAGACCTTGGCAAGCCTCCCTTGCCGGGATGACAACGGAAGCCCCCGGCATGTTCCCTTGCCGAGACGAGGACCCAAGGCCCCGGCAAGCCCCCCTTGTCGGGATCACGAGGCCAGGCATTGGAGGGCGATCGCCCTTGCTACACTGCCACCGCCCCCAAGTTCCAACGCATTCCGCATGCGCCAGCGTAGCGTCCAGGTGTCGAAACACCTGGACACGTGTCTGCATCAGCAAATTGCTGACAAGGACAAGACGTGCATTTAATGGACCTGACAGTGGTAGATGGATAAGCACCACCCTAGGTTCACTTTTACTTCTCGTAAACCTACCACCGAGCACTGTAGGTGACCCCTTTGCTTATAAAAGGAGGCCCTTAGCTCATTCACAAGGGCTTAGATTCTTTGCACATTGGCGAGAAGACGGCTATCATCAGTCACTGTAACAAACAACAAAATGCTTAATACAACCAGACAAGCAGGATGTAGGGTTTTACGCGTAAGCGGCCCTAATCTAGGTAAAAATACTTGTCGGGTGCTGATCGTTAGCTCTTCTCTTGACGTCACCTTTCTTGCCCTACGATCACAAGGGTTTCAGGTTGATTCCCATAGGTGTCGACCTACCATCGCCGACAATGTGTGAACCTTCAATGAATGCCATCATGTGATTTGAGTAATAATATTTTTCTTCATGTCATTTGCATCATAGCATCATATCCTCATTTCATAAGTTGCATCATGCCTTGTGTTGTAGTGAGGTGTTGAGTGTGAGTATATGTGTGGGGTTTGTGTGATTGGAAGTGAGCTTTGTATTGTGTGGATCCTATTCCAAATTCTTTTTCAACTTGCCTAATACCCCTTTTAATTCCAATGCTACATATGTGTTGTTTTTTACTTTCCTAATCAAGTTAATAAAAATGTTCCATAGTTGTCAAATATTCTGTAGGTGATTTTGAAAAGTAACATGGAGTATTACTTAAGTGGTTTCACTAATTGATCTAAAAATGCTCTAACCATTTTTCTTATATAGTGCATGTTGTTGTGACCTAAAAACTAATTTTACTTCAAATTTTAACCTCTCCATCCTATGGTATTATTTCTGTTGCTAGTGTGTTTGTTTTAATAAAAGTGCATGAGAGGGAGAGAGATCACGTGAGCCGCATTTGCCTTCCCAAGCACAGCAGCAGCCAGCGCAGCAGCAACCTGTCAGCCCAGCCAACCCACGAGCATGAGCATTTCGTCCTCCTCTGTACGGCATGCATCGGCGACAACCATGTCGCCGTCCTTGTTCATTTGACGACCGACGGTAGCCCTAGATCCCTATAAAGCACATCGGGAGCTAAGCCTGACCCTTCTCCCTGCACTCGGCCCCTCTCTTTCCCTCTCCGCCACTGTTAAGTGCCTCCCCAAGTTGCACCATCAGCATGCCTGCCAAGCTGGAGTTCAATCTCGGGGTAGCCCAGCCAAGCTGGACTTTGATCTCGGGGTAGCCTCTCAGTCGCGCCTCTGATCTTGTGGTGTCGCGAGAAGGTTCCCTTGTTGCGCCCTCTTCTTCGTCAAGAACACGAGGGACGCCAAGGCCCGGCTCCGGGTCGCCGGCGAGCCCCTCTTCTTCCTCACCTCGGTTCAGCAACGGGCTGGTATTCCATCGTCGTCCGTGCCGTCCCCAACGAATCCGCAGCCCTTTCTCCGTGCCAGACGAACCCAAGGTGAGACATGTGTTTTCTCTGCCCCTTCTTATCACAGATAAGTTTGTTGTGCACTTCATCGTGTCGTCGTCGTCGGTGTGCTCCAGCAGCTCCCATAAAGTGGGTGTTTTTTGTGTGTTTGGGTCTTCGTCAGTCACGTAGTTACACGGGGTAGTGGCTATGCCCGTGGTCTCCTCGTGCTTGCAAAGTCGGCGCTACCTCTCCTTGCGATCACCGTAGGCTAGCCGTGTCGTAGGCATCGTATTGCGTGTCGCATCTCCATGGCCGAGACGAGCTTCTGCTCGAGCTCGAGCACCTCACCGCCATCCGCCTTGCCGCTAAGTAGCCACGAGAATGGAACCCCCACTTTATTCCGTGCCCCCGCCCGTGTTCAGTTCCTCCGGTGATTGTTGTCGTTGTCGTTGGTGTTGTCGTCTTGTTCTCTGGCCTCGGCTAGAAGGAGACACATCACTGGGGCTAGCTCAATAGGAGCCCAGCCCCTCCTCTATCAAGCCCCAGTTTCCTAGCGGAGTGGCTACACCCTGCTTCTCTGTGACATCCTCGACTTTTGCTACAGTAGTGATTGTAATTAAACTACAGTGATCAACCGCTATCGACGCCACGTCTTCGAATTCCCATCTCAGACCCGCGTGGATTCGCGTCTGTCCGGATCGATGATTTGAAAGAAAAGGGGAGTACGTTATGAGTTCATTGCAAATATTACAAGAATATATATGTAAAGACGAGGAAAGTATTAAAGAAACAATAAAGATAAAAGAAAGAAAGAAAACTGAAAGAAAGAAATAAAAAAAAAAGAAAAAAAGAAAAGGGAAAAGGTAAAACAAAATAGAAAACAAATCAAAAAAAAAAAAAAAGAGAAAGTCCCCCCCCCCAGCCGGCCCAAACTGGGCCAAGTGGCCCAGCCGGCCCCCCCCCGCCAAACCCTAACGCCTCCTGGCGCCACCCCACCCCCACGCCAACTCCCTCCCCCCCCTGGGCGCCGCCGCCGCCAGCCACCCCACCCTCGTGGTGGGGCCCCACCCCCACGCGCCTCCTGTCCTCCCCACGACCTCCTCCCAGTCCCGTGTCTCCCTCCTCTCCCAACTCCCGTCGCCCCACTCCCCCCCATCTCGCCCCTCCCTGGCCGCCCCTCTCCCACCGGCCGGCGGCCACCCTCCCCAACCGGCGGCAGCCCTCCCCCCCGCCGGCAGCCCCCTCCCTCCACCGCCTCCTCCTCCCCCACGGCCTACTCCCCACCCCACGGCCCCCCTTCCTCCCCCGGTGGCCCCTCCCCTCACCGCCGGCGGCTCCACCTCCGGGGGCCTCTCCTCACCGGGGCCCTCCTCACCGGCTCCTCCTCGCCGGCACATCATCACCGGAACCTCACCGTCACCGTCTCCACCGTCACTTCGCGCGAACTCCGGCTTCACCGGGCCGTCACGTCACCGTCGGTGAGCCCCTCCTCGGGCTCCTCCCACCTTACCGTTCTCCTCGGCGTCACGGTTCCGTTCCGGCAAACGGGGCCTCGATCCGTCGACGGTGGACTCCGGTAGAAGGATTCGAAGTTGGTGTTCTTCTAGGTGGTGTTAGAGAAAATTGTTCTCTGTCTCTGTTAACAGAGAGAAGAGAGATGAGTGTTGAGAGAAAAGAAAAATGAAAAAAAAGAATAAATTGTGTATTAGATGCGTATGTATGAATGTATGTATGAGGTGTGATGTTTGTATTTGTGTATTTGGGTATTTAGAGAAATACGGTATTTGCACGGATAGGTATCTAATAAAAATAAATGTGGAATTAACCTTAAGCCACTTACCGGTGGGGCCAATGCACCGCTGTCAATGACAGGGAGGCCCCACGCGATAATTAAAAATAATGTTTTTCTTAAATAAATAAATAAATAGATATATTAGTTAAAATAATTAATTAACATAATTAGAGTATGACACGCGGGTCCCCCGCTAAATTAATCTGATTAATTAATATTTAATCTTAAATAAAAACTTGTGCCTATGACGTTCGGGACCCGCTGGTCAGTTGACCGGTCAAATGTGATGTCAGCCTGACATCGCGATGATGTCATAATAGGATTTTACTAAATCTTTTAAATCTGTTTTTAATTCTTAAATAATTAATAAAACTTTAAAAATTAATATTAAATAATCCGTAAGTCAGATCAATATTTTTTTAACATGAAAGTTGATCAGCAAAGCGAGACGAACCCGGATCCACGGCCCGTTCGTCTGTCACGCGTCCCTAGCATAGCAGACATGGAACGTTTCTATCGTTTCCAGTGTAACCGGTAGTAGCCCGAGACCCGGAAAATATCGTCAGATATTCTTCCGACCCGTCTATGACGGATGTTGCTGCGTTAGCTCATGTCTAGCCTGCATTTTTCCATGTCATGCTTTGTGTTGCATCGGTGCTATTATTTATTGTTTCTTCCCCCTCTTCTTACCGGTAGCCCCCGAGACTGACGCTGTTGCCGGGTACATCTACGACCCTGCCGATCAGTCCTTTGCCGCAGAGCAGCAAGGCAAGCAAATTCCCCTTGATCATTCCTATATCGCCTATGTCTTTCTTCCTACTGCTTGCATTAGTATTTTGCTACTGTTGTAGTTAGCTCCTATATCTGATGCATAGCCTGTTTTTGATGAACTGCTACTTTCAGTCCTGTACCTTTAACCTGCTTAGTATAGGTGGAGCAGTCATCCCCTCTGACCCCGTAGTTCAGTTGCCCCGCTTGCTTTTCAATCTCGATCTCTGATCGACGAGCCAGACCCGACACAGCACATTCACCCCCCTTCGTTGTACGACGCTACAGCGATACTATCGGGTACCGAGGGTGACACCTCGCTAAGTACTCCTGATGATATCTCTGTAGTATAGCTAGTCGGTCGTGGTTATCGAGGGTGATTCCTCTTTCACCATTCCCGATGACGTCTCTGTCGTGCCACCCCGCGAGTGTGGGACCCCCGAGGGTGATTCCTCTAAGCCCACCTTGACGGGTACATCGTTCGGAATCCAACGAGGGTGATACCTCGGATTCCCCCCGATGTTACGACCACACAGTTACTCGACCATGTTACTGGGATCATGGGTGAATAGTTGTAAGACGGGTGGATTCCCGCGAGACTGTGTTGCTGGCCTAATTAAAATGCTAATGGATTTGGGTATTTGATCTGGGTTGGTCGGAGACCTTTTCGCACTAACCGGCTACGCGGGAAGAATTATGGGTACTCGACGTCGCGGTATCAGCCGAAGCTTTTCAGATGCCAGCAGTGTAGCGGCGCGCGCCCGAGTGGTCCCGAGATGCATCGCGCTTGTGATTAAGGGATGCTAGGACTGACGTCGGCCGCCCACGCCACGTGCAGGAGCGTGAAGGGGAACTGGGCCCATGAACCCTTTGTGCTTAGGATTTAGACCGGCGGGCTGGCCTCTCTGATTAGTCTTAGGTGGGGCTGCGACGTGTCGATATTCCGAGGCCGGGCAGGACCCAGAAAAGTATGTCCGGCCAGAGTGTTATCGAGCGTGACGGGACATGTGGTGCACCCCTGCAGGGATGAAAATTAACTATTCGGATAGCCGTGTCCACGGTTACAGGACGACTTGGAGTTGTGCCCCGATCTTATACAACTAAAATTGCTACTTAACTGGAATTAGTTTGCCTCGGGATTGCTTCCTCGCAGGGAGTCGAGGGAGGATCTTTAGGCGTGACCTCACTTTAATTTTGCTGCAACAATATGACTATTAATGTGTTACCCCTGTTCTACTCTCGTCTATTGCTGCAAGACCCTGAAGATGCTAGTCTTCGATAGGACTAGGCCTTTCTCTCTCTATTCTCGCATTGCTGCAGTCAGTCCACATATAACCCCCTTCTTTGATACTGATGCATTATTAGAATAGTTCTGATGTAAGACTTGCGAGTACTTTGGATGAGTACTCACCGCTGCTTTGCTCCCCCCTTGTTCCCTTGGTCCGTTTGCTGCGACCAGATGATGAAGCCCAGGAGATGGAGGTCCCCGCCACCGACGACTGCTACCCCGACGGTGCCTACTACTACGTGGAGGCCGCTGATGATCAGGAGTAGTTAGGAGGTTCCCAGGCAGGAGGCCTCGCCTCGTTCGATCGTTGTATCTTTTGTGCTAGCCTTCTCTAAGGCACCCCATGTTTTATGTCTGTACTCAGATATTTGTTGCTTCCGCTGACTCGTGTGTTTATCGAGCTTTCGTATTCTAGCCCTCGAGGCCTCTGGCTTGTAATATGAAGCTGATGTTATTTTTATTTGTGTCTAGAGTTGTGTTGTGATATCTCCCCGTGAGTCCTTGGGTTTGATCGTACGCATTTGCGTGTATGTTTAGCGTACGATTAAGCCGAGGGCGTCACAAGTTGGTATCAGAGCCAACTGCCTGTAGGTAGCCCCCTTTCCAACTCCTTGGCCGAAGTTGAGTCTAGTGTTTGAAAAACTTTACTAACACTGATGTTGTGGCTTACGGGCCCACATCTCAATTGGGTGGTATTAGTATCTTTTACTCCTTTCCTATACTCTGGGCTCTACTTTCTCTTCTCTTTCGGGTCAAATATTTTACTAACTCTAACATTAGGTTCTCGAATCACATCAATCCGGAGCGCTGGACTATCTACTCTTTTTCTCCTGAATATGTATTACACACACTGTCATTGACATTCGTCAATCTTATTTTCAGATGCGTCCCGCAAGACAGCACGTGCGCCTGACACAGGCCACCGAGACGACTGGGTTCCCGGCCATTTTGGTCGATCTCCTGACCAGGCTGGGATATCGCTGGTACCCCGAGTACACTGTGTTCGAGGATTTCCGCGAGTACAACCAGTACCAGTACCAGGCTGAGGTTCGCATCTTCGACCAGAGGGGCGGCGAGACCCTCGAGCGCCACGTGTTCTGTGGTATTGGAGTGTCGGTCGAGATGGCCGTCCACGATGCGGCCTACATCGCCATCACCCGACTCCGTGGAGCGTACCCTCACCTGGAGGAGAGCCCTTTCAGATACATCCCGCATGCTCCTGCTGGGGATGAGACTGGGTCTGATCTCACTGCCTACGCTTCTGACGTTCGGGAGCGCAACGACCGTTCCTACGTCGCTGTCTGCGCCCCCTACGTGACGCGTCGGTACGACGCGCGGATTTTGGTGCAGTACACTGAGGCAATGGATCGTGCTTTCCGAGCTCTGACTGTGGAGTTGTATGCTACACGCGCTCGTCTTTACGACGCGTTGACAGAGCTGCAGCCATCACACTGTCCGAGGGATCCCCCTTTGCGCATCCGCGAGCCGAGCAGGACAGAGCTACCATCAGCTCTCGAGTGGACTGATGTTGGGGGTAGAACCCCTGCACTTGGACCTCAGCTGCTCGACTGGATGCGGTACCCTCATCAGAGTCACAACGGGACACAGGGTCCTGTCCCTACCTTCTATCACCGCCAGCTACCAGGATTCGATCGTCCTCTCCGACGTTGATGTAGCCTTATCGCTACATCTCGTTGTGGTACTCTTCCACCGCGTGCCTGCGCGCCGCCTACTGAGTCTAGGGTATCGTCAAATGCGTCCGGGCTATCGCCAAATTTCGAGTTTTTAATCGTTAGTCTGTAATCGAACTTATGCATGGGTCTGTATGTCGAACTCAACTACTATGGAGTATCTATCGCGTTTCCCTTTCATTATGCTTGATTACTTCATGAATGCGTGCGATGCCTTTCGATTACTTTAAGCTAAACTACCCCTGCTAAATATTTAACAGGATGGTTAGACCAGCTGGCCGCCCGCGTGGCCGTGCCAACGATGCACCACCCCCGCCTCCTGAGTATATGGCGGGGATGATCCAACAGTTTGAGCTGAACCGCCAGTTTATGCAAGGGCTCATGGATCAGTTCCAAAGGCCGAACATGAACCAACCACAAGGCGTGACACTGCAAGACTTCTGCCGTCTCAACCCTGCGATCTACCGCAGCTCAACTCAGCCTCTTGATGCTGATGACTGGCTCCGTGACATTTCCTATGAGCTAGAGTCTGCCAATGTGCCCCTCGCGAGCTATGTCAACTTTGCCGCCTACTTTCTGAAGGGTCCTGCTGCTCAATGGTGGGACAGCCACAGGCGCTCTCAGCCCGTTGGAGCTATCATCACTTGGGAAGAGTTCAAGGCTGCTTTCCGTGCTCGATACATTCCCCAGGGAATCATGGACCGGAAGAAGCGTGAGTTCCGCAACTTAGTCCAGGGCAACAAGACTGTGGATGCTTATCAGCGGGAATTTCTGGAATTATCTCGCTATGCTGAAGAAGACATTGCGACTGATGCACGCAGGCAGGAGAAGTTCCGTGAAGGCCTCCACCCTGATATCAAGCTCACACTCCTCGTTCAGGACTATGCTGATTTCGCCACCCTCGTGAACAAGGCTATTCAGGTTGAGACTGGTCTGCAGGAATACAAAGATAGCAGCAAGCGCAACCGTGACATGGGCTCATCTTCGGGCTCATCTGCACAGAAGCGGAAGATCTGGATCCCCAACAACATGTACCATGCACCTGCTCCTACTCCGAGGCCGTCCTATGCTGCACCTCGCCTGCCTCCTCCACCACCTAGGCAGCCGAGGCTTCCAGCTCCACCACCTCGAGTTCCTCCATCCCGTCCTGAGGACGGGCTGTGCTTCAAGTGTGGCCGTCCAGGTCACCGTGCTAGAGACTGCAGGCAGAATCAGAATCAGCTGGCACTTCCCGCAACTGGCCGTGGTAACAACCAGAACCGCAACTTCAACGCTAAGCCTGCTTATGTTCGTGGTCAGGCCAACAACATTGATATGGGTCAAGCTCAAGACCAGCCTGCTACCGTGATGGGTACACTTCTCGTTAACTCAGTACCTGCTTCTGTATTGTTTGATACAGGAGCATCGCATTCCTTTATGTCGGAAAATTTTGCATACATGCATGACATTAGGAGCGAAGAGATGAACCTCCCGATAGTGGTAAACACCCCTGGGGGCGAATGCCGAACCTCTGTGGTTTGCCCCCATGTTCCAGTTGAAATTGAAGGATTAGAATTCCTTGCCAACCCCATCCTACTAAAGTCATCCAACATTGACCTCATATTGGGGATGGACTGGTTGAAGGCTCATACGGCATCGATCGTTTGTGCCACCAAAACCGTCCACCTCCTACACCTTTCAGATGAACTCGTAAGCTACCATGCTCATCTCGTCCGTAATGCTGAGGCACGGTTGTACGCCTTGAATGCATTAAATGCGTCGCCTCTTGAAGGGATTGAAAACATTCCAGTGGTCCGAGAATTCCAAGATGTCTTTCCAGAAGAACTTCCGGGGATTCCCCCTGCTCGAGCTGTCGAGTTTGTCATTGACTTGGTACCCGGTACCACTCCTATTGCCAAGCGTCCTTATAAAATGCCACCACATGAACTCCTTGAACTTAAGCAAGAAATTGACAACTCGCTCCGTCTGGGTTTCATCCGTCCGAGTTCCTCTGCTTGGGGAGCACCTTCTCTCTTTGTTAAGAAGAAGGATGGGACAAATCGATTGGTTCAAGACTATCGTCCTATCAACCAGGCCACTATTCAGGACAAATATCCTCTCCCGCGGATAAATGATTTGTATGATCAACTTGCTGGTTCCACCGTTTTCTCTAAGCTCGACTTGAGATTGGGATACCACCAGATCCGTGTTCGCAAGGAGGATATTCCAAAGACCGCCTTTGTTACTCGATATGGATCATACGAGTACACCGTCATGTCCTTCGGCTTAACCAATGCACCGGCAACTTTCTCTCGATTGATGAATTATATATTCATGGACTACCTCGACAAATTTGTCGTGGTATATCTGGATGATATTCTGGTGTTTTCAAAGAACAAAGAAGAGCATGCTGAACATCTTCGTCTTGTACTGGATAAGCTTCGGGAGCATAAACTCTATGCGAAGTATTCCAAATGTGAGTTTTGGCTAGACGAAGTGACTTACCTTGGTCATGTGATTTCCAAGGATGGTATTGCGGTCAACCCCGAACGAATTCAAGCTATTCTTGATTGGACTCCCCCGAAGAATGTCAAGCAAGTCAGAAGTTTTCTCGGACTCGCCAGCTATTGCCGTCGATTCGTCGAGAACTTCTCCAAGATTGCGAAGCCCTTAACCAACCTGCTTCACAAAGGTGTTAAGTATGAATGGACTGATAAATGTCAGGAAAGTTTCCAGGCACTCAAGGACAAACTGACGTCCGCTCCAGTACTTGCTCCTCCAGATACAAAAAGGGATTTCGTCATATACTGTGATGCTTCTCGTCAAGGAATAGGTTGTGTCCTAATGCAGGATCGCAAGGTGATCGCTTATGCTTCACGTCAACTGCGTGCTCATGAAGAGAACTACCCAGTTCATGATCTCGAGCTTGCCGCAGTCATTCATGCATTGAAGGAATGGCGACAATACCTTGTCGGTAATCGCTGTGAAATCTACACCGACCATCAAAGTCTGAAGTACTTGTTCACTCAACCGGAGCTGAACCTGCGTCAACAAAGATGGATGGAGCGTATAGCAGATTTTGACTGTAGTATATCATATACCCCTGGCAAGGCTAATGTAATGGCTGATGCCTTAAGTCGCAAGTCATACTGCAACCACCTCCAGGTTCATCAGGTTCACGATCGTCTGCAAGAGGAATTCCGTAAGCTGAACCTCCACATTGTTCCTCAGGGTTACCTTGTTCCTCCCCCTGAAGAGTATCAAAAGATGAACCTTCGTGTTGTTAATCAGGGTTCCCTCAGTAACCTAGTGGTTGAACCAGATCTTGTGAGCTCCATAAAGAATATACAAAACTTTGACGATGATGTCGACAGGATTAAGAGCTATATTGCAAAGGGTAAACCCTCCTTTTTCACTGTTGATGAAGGTGGCGCCTTGTATTTCAAGGGTCGCCTATTCGTTCCAAATAAGAAGGAAAATCTCAGGATGACTGGGAAGGTGATGGAAGAAGCTCATGACACACCATTGTCTATTCACCCGGGTAGTACCAAGATGTACCAAGACATCCGGCAAAGATTCTGGTGGCCCAATATGAAACAAGACATTGCACGCTATGTGGCAGAATGTGATATATGCCGGCGTATCAAGGCAGAGCACCAAAAGCCTGCTGGAACTCTGCAACCTATCTCTATTCCCGAGTGGAAATGGGACCATGTTGAAATGGACTTCGTCACTGGTTTTCCCAGGTCTCAGAAAGGTAATGATGCTATTCTTGTCGTCATTGATCGACTGTCCAAAGTTGCACATTTCCTGGCCGTCAAAGAAACGATTAATGCTAGTCAGCTGGCAGATCTTTATATGTCAAGAGTTGTTTCACTTCACGGTATTCCGTTGGTGATCAGTTCGGACCGTGGCAGCTTGTTTACTTCAAAATTCTGGGAAAGTTTTCAGAAGGCTATGGGGACTCATCTGTCCTTCAGCACTGCATTTCATCCTCAATCCCAGGGACAAGTTGAACGAGTCAACCAAATTCTCGAGGACATGCTTCGAGCTTGTGTCATTTCTTTCGGTAAGAAATGGGAGGAATCTCTCCCGTATGCCGAGTTCTCGTACAACAATAGCTATCAAGCTAGTCTGAAGATGGCCCCTTTCGAAGTATTGTATGGGCGAAGGTGTCGAACTCCTCTGAATTGGTCAGAAACTGGGGAACGATCACTCTTTGGTCCGGATATTATTCAACATGCCGAAGATCAAGTCCGCATTATTCATGAGAATCTGAAGGCTGCTCAGTCTCGTCAGAAAAGTCAGTATGACCGTCATCATCAAGATATGGTCTATCAACCTGGCGAAAAGGCTTATCTTCGTGTCACACCAATGAGAGGTGCACACCGTTTCGGAATCAAGGGCAAGTTAGCTCCTCGTTATATTGGTCCTTTCACTGTTCTCGAAAGGCGTGGAAGAGTGGCTTATCAATTGGAACTGCCGGCGAACCTTTCTCAGGTTCACGATGTCTTCCATGTTTCTCAACTCCGTCGCTGCTTCAAGGATCCTATTCGAGCAGTGGATCACGATATGCTTGAGCTACAACAAGACCTCTCTTATAAAGAGCATCCGGTCCGCATTCTCGACCAAGCTGAACGTAAGACTCGTCGCAAGGTCACTAAGTTCCTTAAGGTGCAGTGGTCAAATCACTCTGAAGATGAAGCCACTTGGGAACGCGAGGATCATCTTCGTGATGAATACCCCGGGCTCTTTCCCTCTACCTCTTAATTCTCGGGACGAGAATTCTTGTTAGTAGGGGAGAATTGTGACATCCTCGACTTTTGCTACAGTAGTGATTGTAATTAAACTACAGTGATCAACCGCTATCGACGCCACGTCTTCGAATTCCCATCTCAGACCCGCGTGGATTCGCGTCTGTCCGGATCGATGATTTGAAAGAAAAGGGGAGTACGTTATGAGTTCATTGCAAATATTACAAGAATATATATGTAAAGACGAGGAAAGTATTAAAGAAACAATAAAGATAAAAGAAAGAAAGAAAACTGAAAGAAAGAAATAAAAAAAAAAAGAAAAAAAAAAAAGGGAAAAGGTAAAACAAAATAGAAAACAAATCAAAAAAAAAAAAAAAGAGAAAGTCCCCCCCCCCAGCCGGCCCAAACTGGGCCAAGTGGCCCAGCCGGCCCCCCCCCGCCAAACCCTAACGCCTCCTGGCGCCACCCCACCCCCACGCCAACTCCCTCCCCCCCCTGGGCGCCGCCGCCGCCAGCCACCCCACCCTCGTGGTGGGGCCCCACCCCCACGCGCCTCCTGTCCTCCCCACGACCTCCTCCCAGTCCCGTGTCTCCCTCCTCTCCCAACTCCCGTCGCCCCACTCCCCCCCATCTCGCCCCTCCCTGGCCGCCCCTCTCCCACCGGCCGGCGGCCACCCTCCCCAACCGGCGGCAGCCCTCCCCCCCGCCGGCAGCCCCCTCCCTCCACCGCCTCCTCCTCCCCCACGGCCTACTCCCCACCCCACGGCCCCCCTTCCTCCCCCGGTGGCCCCTCCCCTCACCGCCGGCGGCTCCACCTCCGGGGGCCTCTCCTCACCGGGGCCCTCCTCACCGGCTCCTCCTCGCCGGCACATCATCACCGGAACCTCACCGTCACCGTCTCCACCGTCACTTCGCGCGAACTCCGGCTTCACCGGGCCGTCACGTCACCGTCGGTGAGCCCCTCCTCGGGCTCCTCCCACCTTACCGTTCTCCTCGGCGTCACGGTTCCGTTCCGGCAAACGGGGCCTCGATCCGTCGACGGTGGACTCCGGTAGAAGGATTCGAAGTTGGTGTTCTTCTAGGTGGTGTTAGAGAAAATTGTTCTCTGTCTCTGTTAACAGAGAGAAGAGAGATGAGTGTTGAGAGAAAAGAAAAATGAAAAAAAAGAATAAATTGTGTATTAGATGCGTATGTATGAATGTATGTATGAGGTGTGATGTTTGTATTTGTGTATTTAGGTATTTAGAGAAATACGGTATTTGCACGGATAGGTATCTAATAAAAATAAATGCGGAATTAACCTTAAGCCACTTACCGGTGGGGCCAATGCACCGCTGTCAATGACAGGGAGGCCCCACGCGATAATTAAAAATAATGTTTTTCTTAAATAAATAAATAAATAGATATATTAGTTAAAATAATTAATTAACATAATTAGAGTATGACACGCGGGTCCCCCGCTAAATTAATCTGATTAATTAATATTTAATCTTAAATAAAAACTTGTGCCTATGACGTTCGGGACCCGCTGGTCAGTTGACCGGTCAAATGTGATGTCAGCCTGACATCGCGATGATGTCATAATAGGATTTTACTAAATCTTTTAAATCTGTTTTTAATTCTTAAATAATTAATAAAACTTTAAAAATTAATCTTAAATAATCCGTAAGTCAGATCAATATTTTTTCAACATGAAAGTTGATCAGCAAAGCGAGACGAACCCGGATCCACGGCCCGTTCGTCTGTCACGCGTCCCTAGCATAGCAGACATGGAACGTTTCTATCGTTTCCAGTGTAACCGGTAGTAGCCCGAGACCCGGAAAATATCGTCAGATATTCTTCCGACCCGTCTATGACGGATGTTGCTGCGTTAGCTCATGTCTAGCCTGCATTTTTCCATGTCATGCTTTGTGTTGCATCGGTGCTATTATTTATTGTTTCTTCCCCCTCTTCTTACCGGTAGCCCCCGAGACTGACGCTGTTGCCGGGTACATCTACGACCCTGCCGATCAGTCCTTTGCCGCAGAGCAGCAAGGCAAGCAAATTCCCCTTGATCATTCCTATATCGCCTATGTCTTTCTTCCTACTGCTTGCATTAGTATTTTGCTACTGTTGTAGTTAGCTCCTATATCTGATGCATAGCCTGTTTTTGATGAACTGCTACTTTCAGTCCTGTACCTTTAACCTGCTTAGTATAGGTGGAGCAGTCATCCCCTCTGACCCCGTAGTTCAGTTGCCCCGCTTGCTTTTCAATCTCGATCTCTGATCGACGAGCCAGACCCGACACAGCACATTCACCCCCCTTCGTTGTACGACGCTACAGCGATACTATCGGGTACCGAGGGTGACACCTCGCTAAGTACTCCTGATGATATCTCTGTAGTATAGCTAGTCGGTCGTGGTTATCGAGGGTGATTCCTCTTTCACCATTCCCGATGACGTCTCTGTCGTGCCACCCCGCGAGTGTGGGACCCCCGAGGGTGATTCCTCTAAGCCCACCTTGACGGGTACATCGTTCGGAATCCAACGAGGGTGATACCTCGGATTCCCCCCGATGTTACGACCACACAGTTACTCGACCATGTTACTGGGATCATGGGTGAATAGTTGTAAGACGGGTGGATTCCCGCGAGACTGTGTTGCTGGCCTAATTAAAATGCTAATGGATTTGGGTATTTGATCTGGGTTGGTCGGAGACCTTTTCGCACTAACCGGCTACGCGGGAAGAATTATGGGTACTCGACGTCGCGGTATCAGCCGAAGCTTTTCAGATGCCAGCAGTGTAGCGGCGCGCGCCCGAGTGGTCCCGAGATGCATCGCGCTTGTGATTAAGGGATGCTAGGACTGACGTCGGCCGCCCACGCCACGTGCAGGAGCGTGAAGGGGAACTGGGCCCATGAACCCTTTGTGCTTAGGATTTAGACCGGCGGGCTGGCCTCTCTGATTAGTCTTAGGTGGGGCTGCGACGTGTCGATATTCCGAGGCCGGGCAGGACCCAGAAAAGTATGTCCGGCCAGAGTGTTATCGAGCGTGACGGGACATGTGGTGCACCCCTGCAGGGATGAAAATTAACTATTCGGATAGCCGTGTCCACGGTTACAGGACGACTTGGAGTTGTGCCCCGATCTTATACAACTAAAATTGCTACTTAACTGGAATTAGTTTGCCTCGGGATTGCTTCCTCGCAGGGAGTCGAGGGAGGATCTTTAGGCGTGACCTCACTTTAATTTTGCTGCAACAATATGACTATTAATGTGTTACCCCTGTTCTACTCTCGTCTATTGCTGCAAGACCCTGAAGATGCTAGTCTTCGATAGGACTAGGCCTTTCTCTCTCTATTCTCGCATTGCTGCAGTCAGTCCACATATAACCCCCTTCTTTGATACTGATGCATTATTAGAATAGTTCTGATGTAAGACTTGCGAGTACTTTGGATGAGTACTCACCGCTGCTTTGCTCCCCCCTTGTTCCCTTGGTCCGTTTGCTGCGACCAGATGATGAAGCCCAGGAGATGGAGGTCCCCGCCACCGACGACTGCTACCCCGACGGTGCCTACTACTACGTGGAGGCCGCTGATGATCAGGAGTAGTTAGGAGGTTCCCAGGCAGGAGGCCTCGCCTCGTTCGATCGTTGTATCTTTTGTGCTAGCCTTCTCTAAGGCACCCCATGTTTTATGTCTGTACTCAGATATTTGTTGCTTCCGCTGACTCGTGTGTTTATCGAGCTTTCGTATTCTAGCCCTCGAGGCCTCTGGCTTGTAATATGAAGCTGATGTTATTTTTATTTGTGTCTAGAGTTGTGTTGTGATATCTCCCCGTGAGTCCTTGGGTTTGATCGTACGCATTTGCGTGTATGTTTAGCGTACGATTAAGCCGAGGGCGTCACATTCTCCAACCGAGGAGACCCAGGTTTGTATTTCTCGTCGCGCCCCCCTTTTTCCCCTTTATTCGCCGAGCTAACGGACCACTTGTCATCCCCTATGGGACCCTGGTGACTATGACAGGCACCCCCTTTTTTGTTTTATATTTTGTTTTGTTATTTTTCCTCTGTTTTGTTTATCTTCCCTTCAGTTAAGTCCAGATTTGGATATGTCCAAATAGGGAATAGGCGAAATTGGGATTATAACTAGTGCATAAGTGATAGGAGCACTTTTCGAATTGAATTGTGGGGGATTTTTCTACAGAAGCATATGGGTGTGATATATGATTTTGGGGTAGAAAAATCCTAGGAATCCAATGGTGCCATTAGTTTTGCCATTTGAGGAACTTTATGAAACTGTTATTTTGTGTTAAGGAGCCATTATGTTATTTTTCCATGATTTAAACCTTGGAGTGTTTGGTAAACTTGTCAACATGAATGTGCTAGAGTTTTGAGGGTACCAGGCCCTCTGAATTTTCTTTGCCATGATAAGCTTTTGGATTTGTGGGTTGGTTGCTATAAACGTGCTAAGTTAATATAGCTGTTTTCATGTGCTCATATATTTCAAATTATTGAACCTGTTATTTCCTTGCAATGTTGTCTTGAAGATTCCCATGAAGCTGTTGATCCTTGTGGTTGGTCCAATGCCATGATTTGTAGTGCTTGTTTCCCTATGTAATATAGTGCCATCACCTTGCCAAATAGGTTTGGCCGCTTACTTATTATTCCTGTCAAATATGTTATGATGTTATAAATTGTTGTGATTCCCCTGAGTGAAATTTGACTTAGTCTATGAATCTGCTGTTATTTTCATGCCATGTTTAGGGGATGCTACCATGAATTCTGTGCAGTTTCACCTCATGCTTAGTGAGAGTGATTTGTGGTATTTTTCCCTCTATCTTCCTGTTAAATTTCATGCCATGAAATTTGTTGTACAATAGAATTTTATTGATGTCAACTTGCCATCAGGTTAAAAGCTTCTAGTGAAAAACTGGAATTTCCACTGAGTCCCTAAAACCTGTTTCAACATGCCTTGGTGTTTGCTCAATTTCTATTGATCCTTGCTCCCATTCATGTTGTTGTAGTTGTATGAGTTGTTAAGCATGATGTATACTCCACGTACATGCCTTGGTTGTGCTTTGATACTTATTGTAGCCCTTGTTGTGTGCGTTGCAATACGGCAACTTGCTGTTTTTGGACAAATTGTGTGCTTGATTTCTTTATGACTTGTAGGAGCTATAGCTAATGGTTTTGCATGATTTTTGGGTCTATTCTTCTAGATTTTCATTTCCAATCTAGTGGCATCCTTGGAATACCAAGGAATAGCCCATGGCCTTCTCCACCCTTGTTTTTGTCTTTCTAACGATTCGTTCCTTGACGTGTGTGAACCATGTGTTGTGTTATTCCGTTTGCAACGTTCTACGTATGCTTTTGCATCATTTTAATGAGGAGAATTTATATTTTTGATGTCCATGAATGATTAAATACATAATCTTGAGGTTCTGTCCAGAATGATAAAGTACTTAACAATTGCTTGAGAAACATGACTAGCTTAGGGTTGCCATGTTATTTGCATCAACTTGATCATGCATCCTCTTTTGTTTCACATTACACTTTAGTTGTATGTTTATTTGGTGCTATTTCTCTTTACGTAGACCTGCATGTCGATCCTGAGTATGAGGATCTTGGAGAGAACGTCTACAGGTCCATGCTTTGTAGCCCCCTGAAGACCCAACATCCAAGATGACCGTGACCCTGATATCGTTTCTAATTTTGTTCTGCTTAGCTGACTCGTTTCCTTCGCTATCTATTGTTGCCTCCCACGTGAATAAATATCCTCCAGACATTGCCATGAAAATCCTCTAACCCTCATATCCTAGCAATACTTGATTGGCTAAGATAGCGCTTGCTCAACCCTCTTATAGCATTGCTAGTTGCACGTGCAGGCTGACCCATGTGTTAACATGGGTTTTTTAATATAATCTTATTATCGTTACTTAATTTAATGCACCTATACACTTGGTAAAAGGCGGAAGGATTGGGATTTTTTTGGGTGTTTTGTGCGCTTTTTCCACCTTAGTTTCGGCTACCAATGTTATGTTCCACATTGAGCGCTCCTAACACTCTTGGGGTGTTATGGGGACCCCCTAGGTAACTTGTTTTGGTTTAAAACTTGTCTCTCCATACCCAACATTGGTGTTACATTTGCTAAACAACAAAATTAAAAAGCATAGGGAATAGCTACCCTGAGGGAAATTAATCAACCCCCAGGCTAGTGATCCTCATGAGTGTTGGTCCAACCCAGAGCAGCATACTCTCCGAGGCAACTCCATGTTTTTGCGAGTAACCATAGCTCATCCGTTGTGTCCTAAGAACGAGATACGTGGCTCTTATCGGGTTCGTCGACACGTTGGGCGGTATTGTTGGACTTGTTTTTACCTTCTCGATATATCTTGTGCATTGGGATTCCGAGGACAATTTTGGCTATCTCAAGGTTGTGGTTTTCCACTAAGAAATCCGAGGAGATCATGGGTTTTGTGTGGTCAAGGATTTTTATGCAGCAGTGGTAGTTTGTGATGGACTAGTTGGAGCACCCGTGAGGGTTAATATCTTCTGGAAAGCCGTGCCCACGGTTATGTGGCAACTTGCAAATTGGTTTAACACCCGGTTCTAGATAACTTGAAGTAAACTGAATTAAAATATGCCAACTTTGTGCGTAACCGTGACTATTATGGTGCTCACGGCCGTCATGTGTAGCAGCACTGAATATCTCTTGCGAGAGCTCCTTCTCCGACTAAGGATATATATGGTGGGGTTATGACTAATGTAAGTAGGTGTTCAGAATCACCTAGTGACTATTATGTATCTCACGGCCGTCATGTGTAGACCACTCACTTTACATTGTGTTATGTAAGTTAGCCACAATATATGCTTAGTGCTGCTGCAGCTTCAACACTTTCCTTTCCACATCAAATAACTTGATTAGTTCTGGTATCATGGTCGCATGATTGCCAAGTCCCTGTGGCTCACAGATTACTACAACACCACAAGTCCAGGTACTGCACATCCACATGCATTTGACGCTATGCAGCTTTAGTGGGAGTTTGATGAAGGTTGTGGCCCCATGTATGTGACGTACCCAGATGATTAGGGGACCTTGGTCATCTCCTGGGCTAGTGAGACAGAATCATTGCATTTTGTCATCTATCTTGTCCGTAGTCGGACCCTGTTTTGTGGATGATTGAGATAATGTTATGTGGCTTCTAACTTAACTTCTGGAGAGTGTAAGCCATTCCATATACTCATCTCTTGATGTATGTATTGCGATGATTTATGTACTTGCAAAACACTAAGATGCGATACTAACCATATTAAGGCATCGTCCCCAACTATGATTAGTGTCGCATATTGGACGTTACACCCTCTCCCCATGGTCATTCGCGCCCTCTGCCGCCGTTTCCGCCATAGCCAGGAGCTTGTTACCTCCGCCGTGAAGCTCGTCGTTGCTAGCAAGCCCTAATGACCAAGACGAGCACATGGACGAGTTTGTGATGTTGCGTAGATGCTTCCCAGCCGCCCAGTTTTCTTGCCCTCAATCCGCAACGCCCTAGTCGACGGATCCATACTCCAGATACTGCTCAAGCTCGCCGTCATAGACATTGCAAGTCACCCTAGCGCTTGGCATTACCTCTATTGGATGCGGCCAAGTGCCTACTATCCAACGCCATCGACCGTGACTCAAATGGTTGCCCGTAGGCGAAACCCGAGAATCTCTATTGTATCACCACCGCATTGTATGGTCACGAGCGTCTAAACACGAGTGCGCTTGTGTGGCACGTCATTAGCCATGAAATCCCCACTAATTAACACCAATATGACACTGATGGTGGGCCTATTCCCTAACTAATCCACGGATTAGCTTCGAAATTAACTCTTTTATATCCTGAGTCAACGACATGTGGGATCCGATCGTCAGTTTTGACCTTGCCACATCGGCGTTGACTTGGCCCACATGTCAGCCCTTGAGGTTTGACCCGACTAGCCCTGTTGACCTATGACGTCACCATGACACACTTTTCATGCTATAAACCTTTTTCGAAATTAAATCTAATTCTAAACAACTCTGAAAATTCCAGAACATGTTGAAAACTTTCAAAAATCATAGAAAATAATCTGTAACTTAGATTGAAATAGTTTTCATATATAAAATGATCAAAAAGATCCAAAGAATTTGTGTGTAGAATTTTCATTCATGTTTGAGCAACTATGCTTACAGTTATGTTGGGTCTGATCCATCTAGTGATGAATCAGAATGGTTGTGAACATTTCATGTTGTGTGAGAGCTAGGTCTGTGAATCTGAATTGGTAAAGGTAGCGATGAGAGGTCATGTAGGAGTACATGGCGGGTTGTCTCATAGGGACCGTCCTTAAGAACTTAGTTCTGTGTATGTTATCCAAGACATGATACTACCACATATTGGGTTTTGGTAACTTGGCCCCTCTCGGCTTATTAATTGCCTTGATTGTTGTCTAGGACTTGCAAGTACTTTCTAATGTTTGTAGAAATAGTGTTGGTGGTCGTGTTTAGCGCTTCCCGGCGTGGTGGGTTTTAGTATAGTATATGCATAGTTGCACAGTGTACCAAGTGTCACACAAATGGTTGGCTAGTGGAACCCTGCGAACATTGTTTGAGGCCGTAGAGGAAACTTCGGTCGGACTTCCTTGTGGGTTCAGTCTCAAATAGGCGATAAACCTCGACTAGGGTCATGTGTAGTTAACGGTCGTGGCCAACTCCCATGCCGGTGCTTCCCCTTGAAGGTTGCCGAGATGCATGTCGTGCATATGGTGATAAGTGGTGAGAGTGTGTGTGAGGAAGTATACCCCTACAGAGTTTAATAATCTATTCGAATAGTCACATTATCTGATATGGACTACTTGGAAAATTTATGTGATACATAGACAACTTGAAATGGATACTCTAAAATATGCAAGATAAGTGTGAGTGCTATGGATGGCCTTCTCGTAGGGAGATGGGAGAGGATCCATAGTGGTGTATTAATATGGTGAATATGTGGACTCGTGTGCGCTTCCCCGTCTGAAACAAAGTACTTGTAGTTGTAGTACAGGTTAGCCAAGAGTCATAGTTGGCTTGCTGCAACAAAATCCACAACCCACTTTGTTGACAATGATGCATATGTAGATAATTCTGATGTAAGGCTTACTAGGTACCTTTATACTCATGGTTGTTTAACTAAATTTTTGTAGAGGAGACCTTAGCCTCACTAGTGATACGCTATGCGAAGTTCGATGTTGACCGCATTAGCTTGGGACTCATAGACAAAGGTTTGTATCCTTTGGGAGGATCATTGTAGATTTTCAGGCTCCTCCAAACACTTTTAGTAGATGTTTGTACTCAGGCATATTATGATTCCGTTTGATGCTTGTTTGTCTTGAGTGTTGTGTCATGTCGAACCTGGTTCTCTCCCATTTTAATGCTAGCGACATATTAATATATATGAGCCAAAAGACGCAAACGGTACCATCCAAGGTAAGGTATCAACATGGAGATTACCGTGCGTGAGGCCGCAAAGTGATCTGATATGTTACGTGCCATATTCTTATGGCTTAGGTTCGGGGTCCTGACAGATAGGTTGAATTCATTGCTTGAAACAGGCATGTACAAATGTCTGAAGGGCCATATAATCTTGTGCGATGTACTCAAGAAGACAATCTTGAACAAAAACCCCAGGAAAGAGGGTGTTGGTTTTGAAAGAAACATCAATGTTGATAGATCTTACTGGAAGCCTGAGTAGTACCACAAATCCAAATTCAAAAACAAACAACAAAATAGAAAAACAAAAATAAAAAAAGAAATAGAAAAGGCTTACCTATGCCATAAGCGGCCCAACCCTCTAAGGGAAGGGTCGTCTTCCTTCCTAGACGTGCGTGGGCATGCAGCTGCCTTCTTGAACCCTTCCTACCTAGCAAAGCGTTGATGATGACCTCCGTGTTGCCCTCTACATCGACTCGACCTCGACATTTGGCCCATGCCCTCTCCCTCGCCTCTCCTCGCCATGGCCGATGCGTCCGCCAGCTCGTTGCCGTAGCCAGTCTTCTGTAGCGAGCCACGCAATATCAGGAGCTCTACATCATCGCCAGCATCGTCATCTTAGTCACCAGTGCTGAAGATCCCCGTTGGTCGATTCGCCTACCTTTGGTCGTCCCCGAGCTCGCAAACCTCTTCCTCGAGTTCGTTGTGATACCTTATATTGTTCCCACCCCTCTACCCAGGGTCGTTCGCACCCTTTGGCCACCGTTTCTATCATAATCGAGAGCTTATTGTCACCGTCGAGAAGCTTGGCATTGCTAGCAACCCCTGATGACCAAGCCAAGCACATGGACGAGTGCATGACGTCACGTAGATATTTCCCAGCTGCCTGGTTTGCTCACCCTCAATCCACAACACCCTACTTGACGGAATCGTACTCTAGACTCTACTCAAGCTCGCAGTCGTAGCCATTGTAGGCCACCCCAAAGCATGTCGCTACCTCTGTTGGATGCGACCAAGTGCCTGCTCTCCAACGGCATCGACCGCACATCAAATGGTTGCCCATACGTGAAACCCTAGCATCTCCAACCTAGCACCACCGCGTTTTATGGTCACCGGCATCTAAGCACCGGCTCACTGGCGTGGCATTTCATTAGCCACTAAATCTCCACTAATTAACACCGTAGTGACAGTGACAATGGGCGTAATCTCTGACTAATCCTAGGATTAATTTTTAAATTAACATAATTAAATCCTTATCAATGACATGTAGGACGTCGTTGTCAGTTTTGACCTGGCCATGTTTATGTTTACTTGGCCCACATGTGAGCCTTGGAAGCTGATCCTGAGCCACTCACGAGTGGGCTCCACTGGTCAGGTATGACCGGACCAGCCCTGTTGACCTATGGCGTCACCGTGACACACTCCTTATGCAATAAACCTTTTTTGGAATAAATATAATTCTAAATAATTCTGAAAATTCTACAAAATTCCAAAAACTTTGAAAACATAAAAAAGTAATGTGTAACTTAGATTAAATAATTTTTACAAAAAATGATCACAAAATCCAAAGAATCCATCTCTATAATTTTCATACATGTTATAACAACTTAAATGTGTTGTATTTGAGAATTTGAGTAAATGGCATTTGTAATGCCTTATATGGAGTTTGAAAACCTTGGGTTCAAACAACCTTCATTTAATTCGTTGCAAGTTGCATCATCTCAAAAAGCAACATCTTGCCATGTCATGATCATGCATCATAGTGTTTCATTTTCATGAATTAAATGTTGTTCCCTTTTCTGTTTGCTAGAGTTTGTTCCCTCTCAGTACACGTTATTCCGACTTTGAGGTCAATGTCACTAATGAAAAGGAGTTCATCTTCAGAAGTTTCTGGCAAGCAACCCCTACCCCCTTAGATCATACTGATATAAACCCACTCTCTCGCTCATGCTCTCTTTTACAACAATAGGACAAAAATGATTCAACTGTCACATGTACCCAGTAGTTGAACACATTCCTTTTTATGACATGTCTTTGCCAGAGTAAATAGTTGAAACCACCTAACCTGAGTAGGAACTGCTTGAGCCTTTTCGTGCCTACGCATCCATGCTTGCTTATTGTGCGTGCTATGCTTAGAGTCATGTCGGGTCTCATCCATTTGGGCAATGAATCGGAATTGTCCTGAACATGTGCTGTTGTGTGAGAGCTAAGTGCGTGAATCTGATTTGGTAAAGGTTGGGGTGAGAGGTCATGTAGGAGTACATGGCGGGTTGTCTCATTGTGACCGTCCTTATGAACTAAGTTCAGTGTAGGTTATCCAAGACAAGATACAATCACATATTGGGTTCCGGTAAGTCGGCCCCTCTTGACCTATGAATCGCCTTGATATTGGTCCAGGAGTTGCAACTAGTTTCCGGCGTTTGTAGGAAAAGTGTTGGCGGCCGTGTTTAGTACTGACCGACGGGGTGACATTTTGTATGGTACATGCATAGCAGCACAGTGTACAAAATGGTACCTAAAGGGTGGGCTTGTGCAACTCTGTGCACATTGTTTGAGGCCGTAGGAGAAACTTTGCCGAACATACTTGCGGGTTCAGTCTTACATAGGCGATAAACCAGGACTTGGGTCTTGCGTGGTTAATGGTCGTGGACGACGCCCATACAAGTGCTTCCGCTTGAAGGTTATCGAGAAGCATGACATGAATATGGTGATAAGTGGTGAGAGCGTGTGTGAAGAAATATACCCGTGGAGGGTTTAATTATTTGTTCGGATAACCGCATCCTCGTATATGGAGTACATGTTAAACTTATGTGGTACATAGACAACTTGAAATGGATACTCTCAAATGTGGAAGTTAAGTGTGACTGCTATGGATGCCCTTCTTGTAGGGAGATGGGAAAGGATCCAGAGTGGTGTATTGATGTGGTGAATATGTGGACTCATGTGTGTTTCCCAATTTCAAAGAAAGTACTTGTAATCATAGTATAGGTTAGCCAAGAGTCAAAGCTAGCTTGCTGCAATAAACTCCATAACCCCCTATGTTGACAATGATGTGTATGTTGATAGTTTTGATGTAAGCTTTGCTGAGTACCTTCGTACTCATGCTTGCTTCATAGATGTTTTGCAGAGGACACCTCAATCTAACTAATGGTTTTCTAAGAAAAGTTCCACGTTGATCGGATTAGCTTGGGAAACCCAGACAAAGGTCTAGTTCCTTTGGCTGGGTCGTTGTAGATTTCCATGCTCCTCCAGCCACTTATAGTAGATGTCTGTAATCAGACATGTTATACTTCTGCTAGATGCTTGTATGATTTGAGTGTTGGGTGATGTGACCCCTTTTAGTAATATCACACTATGTTGACTCTTATGAGTCTTCAATAAATGCTTGAGTCATATAGTTGTGTTGTGATGCCATGTTGTATCTACACATATAGTGCATATCGGGTGTATGCTTTGAAATGCATTGTTTGTGTGGGATTCGACACCTAGTTGTGTGCCTTTATTAGCCCTCTTTATAGGGAAATGCCTCTTTATGTTTCCATTAAGCCATGGTCGCTTGCTACTGCTCTGGACACATTGATTGACCGACGTGTATCCGTCTTTGCTGTTGTGTGTGTACCCACAGGTAAATGTCAAATGGTGTAATGGGGTCCATTTAGCCTACTATGACTCGTGTACACGCAGTTCATGACAGCAATGTCTCAGGGTGTAATGGAGTCAGTGTAGCTTTCTATGACTCATCTACATGTAATTGATGGGTGACACCTGCATTGTTGGGTTACGTATGCATGTTCATGTACGGATATGCGACTTGGGTTTATAACTAGTCATGTTGACCCGGGTTCTTTGACATCTGAATGCTAGTGACATATTCATATACGTGGTCCAAAAGACACAAAAGGTCCCAGCCAAGGTAAGGTGCCAATCGTGGAGATTACCATGTGTGAGTCTACAAAGAGATGTGATATGCTACATGCTATATTCTTATGGCTTAGGATGAGAATCCCGACAGTGTTGGTATCACAACTTGACTGCATGTACGATTACCAAGCCAAACTGGTCGATGTTCGGCCTAGCATTTCTTTAGTTATATAAGGGAATTGATTTTGGAAGGGAACGTAAGGCTCTTTTTACTCCTTCCCTCATGTCATTCTAATTATGAGTCACCCTAATCTCTTCTGTAGGGAATAAGAATTGGGCTTCTCATCTATCTACGAGGAGGACGAGTTACTATGCTCGAGACTTATTGGAAAAAAAATTTCTCGGATCGGTGTCTCCATAAGAATTATGTGTTATGTTGTCAGTTTTCATGAAGCTTGCCTCATATTTCATGTCCATACAGCCGTTATGCTGTCCGAGTTATCCAAGGAATTTAAATAATCAGAGTCTTTGCAAATCCTTTCTTCCCGAGTTAATGTCTTTTGGGGCCAAACGAAGCACACCAATTATTATGTCGAGGCACTCTTACCTTGATATATTTGTCGGAATGTTAGTAAACCATGTTGTTCGAGAGAACAACCGAGTAATCAAGCTATGTGTTTTTTCCGAGTGTGATAGTGTTATATCCTAGTAGGTAATCTTTTTCTAGGTTCTTGAACCCAAGGATCATTCTTATCACTCCTGTTGATAGTGTTTGCTAGTTCCTTTAGGATGATCGGTAACCTTGTTATAGTCTTCAAGGTTCATGCCTTATCCATTTTCCAATACCATGAACCATCCTCGAGAGCGGTTCTTTGTTAAGTGAAGATCACAACAAGAGTGTTCTTGATGAGTTCTCCATTCTGTATTGTGACCCTGCCAATCATCCTCTTTGCATGGGTTTTCCAGAAGAATTATGTTGAACTCATTTGACATGCTAACCTATGCAACTACAACTCAAAAAATCATGTGCTACTTGAGTTGCCCCTCTTTAGTTGCATTTTGGCCTTTATCTACAAGTTGATAGTCAAGTGTAATCGTGCTATATTGTTCATTTGTGCATATTATTCTTGTGGTATATCAAGCCATTCTATTTCAGAATGACTAGAAGAAACAAACTCCAGCACCCCATCCATATCGAGGAATGGGTCAAAGCAGTTGTGCTCTGCAGATAAAAATGCCAATCTAGAGTTTGTTCTATTCTACCTTTAAGTATTTCCCTCTTTATGTCAAGAGTACCGTGAGAATTGCACAATGTGTTATGAACTCTAGATACAGTGATAATTCTCGCCATCATTATACATTTCTCGTTCTCCGTGTTTGTTGTAATCGGAACCCTAACAAGTGAACCATGATGCGTGATATCACTTCTCCTAGAAACCCACTTACCTTGTAGTTAATGGACAATAAATTCATTCTTAGTGTGTTGGTTTAGTGAATCACCATTGAAAGATTGATAGTGCTACCTAGTCCATCTTTCCTAGTGCACTTTCCAATCAATGAGTTAGGATTGTGTCAATCCCTCGCTCTTTTGATCATATCATCTTGCCCAGAAAAGCGAGATCGTTCTCGAGCTTAGTAACATACCGGTGGTTCGTGAATTTCTAAATATCTTCTCGAAAGTATTACCAGTTTGTTCCCTGACTGTTATGTTGAGTCCGGACCAAGTTGGTTTCATTATAAACCATCCTTTCTCCAATAATATGTGTTGGATACCCCTGAACTTGTTGGTTAAGCTAAACAACAACTAGGAGAGTTAGAAGATAAAAGCCTAGCCTAACTTAGTTTATTCCAAAGGGGTATCTTTTGGTTGTGCGTGTGTGTTGAAGAAAGATGATGTCTTCATTGACTGATCCTTGTGATCAATTGTTGCATCTATTGTCTTCTCCAATGTTTGATTTGAGTGTGGGTTGTTGTCAACTCAAAATCGAAAGCAATGATTTTCCTAATGTTGTTTTACTCGTGGATGTGTCTTGCAGCATGCATCATTATATCTTTCGTCTGACCAATGCTATCACCTTTCTCACATAAGTTGTGGAATTCCATCTATATGGATGTATAGAAGAACTATTGTTGATCCCATCAGCAACACCTGTGTCTTCTCCATAACTTATGTTGGACATTAAGCTAGTGTTGAAAACATCCGTAGGCATTATCTTCATGTATCGTACATGAAGCATATGTTTGGTGTAAGGAGTGACTTACTCTAAATTCATGTGCATATGGTGCAAGTTGTCACTGTGGATTCGGGAACAGTTATTTCGCTTCCTTTGGAATCATAGAAAGTGAGTTACACATTTGCAAATTTATGCTATGGTTTGGTACATTAATTACCTCCAGTCCATATGTATAACCTAGCAGACCAAGCCACTGACTGATTTGTACAAGGAAAAGAAGTTCATTCTTAAGAGCAAACCAGGCTTATATATGGACTTCACTATCCTCGACGATGGTTCCGAACTAGAACTTGGTAGTGTTTTTTGTAAGACATCTATGTGTGCAAGACAATCCTAGACATTGTGTTCACATGTGTGCTGCATTCAAGCTCATCTTTTGGAGCCAACTTTAGTTCTTCATTTCCCGAGAATCCTGCAACATCGTCTCGTCGACTTCTGTTGCAACTATTCCTTTAAGACACATTGAGTCTGGGATATTCTGGCACCAACGAGATCTGAATATCACACATATATGATGGTTGGAACATTTCCCAAGAGTTATAATATTGGTGTTTTTGTAACCCGGTAGAGTGGATGTTGTGGCCAACACACCTAGCCAAAAGACCTACTATTATAGTTTCTTCAGTCTCGAATTTTTCCACTTCTCCATGAGAACTTCGTAGGACTTGTTTTAGAAGTTGTTCCTCTTGGCCCCCTTTGAGCCCCCGTAGTCCGACTTTACTTCATGATGTATATACCGAACTTACCTATAGTCGGGTTACGCTATTTCATCAAGGAGAACATTAGAAGCGGAGTGCTAAATGTCTCTCTTCCGATCGTCTAGATTTCGTTCCGTTGGCATAGCTAAGGTGAAATCTGAGAAAGTGATTCTTCCTTTGCATCTGCATTCTACATTGTTATTCATCATGGTAGCATGGTGTATCCCCAATATCTTGGCATACATGTTGGTAAAACCTTAATAAAATTGGAAATTATCAAGTTCTTGAGAGCATGCTCACACACTAGGTTATATCTTCTATATCAATTGGTATGTGCCTTCCGTTTGTCGAGTTGTCCTATAACTCTAGTTTCCTTTCCAAAGTGAGTATGCCAATCTTTCTAATTCCTTCAAACGATTGTTTGTGAATAGCCTTATCCTCAGATGAAGAGTTTTAATAATCTTTATATCAAAAGTAATTATTTTCACCACCGAACGGAATAACTCTATGAGTCACCTTCCTAAGGTGCCCCGTTATGATGCCATGTTGTATCTACACATATCCCCCACACCAGTGTTTCCACTTGAAGGTTGCCGAGATGCATGACCTGCATATGGTGATAAGTCGTGAGAGCGTGTGTGAAGAAGTATATCTGCGAAGGGTTTAATGATCTGTTCGAATAGTCGAGTCCTCGGATACGGTCCACTTGGAGAACTTATTTGGCAGATCGACAACTTGAAATGGATACTCTGAAATGCGCAAGATAAGTGTGGGTGCTATGGATGGCCTTCTCATAGGGAGGCAGGAGAGGATCCGTAGTGGTGTATTGATATGGTAAATATGTGGACTGGTGTGCACTTCATAATCTCAATGAAAGTACTTGTAATCGTAGTACAAATTAGCCAAGAGTCAAAGTTGGCTTGCTGCAATAAACTCCACAAGCCCCTTTGTTGACAATGCTGCATATAAATATAGTTATGATGTAAGTCTTGTTGACTACCTATGTACTCCCGTTTCTTAATTAATTTTTTGAAGAGGAGACCTCAGGCTCACTAATGGTTTTCTATATGAAGTTCGACATTGACCCGATTAGCTTGGGAATCCAAAACAAAGGCCTAGCTTCTTTGGGAAGGTCATTGTAGATTTCCACGCTCCTCCAACCACTTTTAGTGGATGTCTATACGGAGACATGTTATACTTCCGCTTGATGCTTGTATCACTTGAGTGTTGGGTCATGTGACCCCTATTTCTAATATGAAAATATCTTGACTCTTATGAGTCTTCAATAAATGCTTGACTCGTAGAGTTGTGTTGTGATGCCATATTGTATCCACACATATCATGCATACTGCTTGTGGTTTCAAATGCATTGTATATTTCATATAATACCTTGATGGATATGGAAATGCTCAAGTTCTTGAGAGCATGCTCAAACACTAGGTTATATCCTCGATATCAATTGGAACGTGCCTTTTGTTTGCCGAGTTGTCCTATAACACTAGTTTCGTTTCCAAACTGAGTATACCATTCTTTCCAATTCCTTCAAATGATCGTTTGTGAATTGCCTTATCATCGGATGAAGAGTTTCAATGATCTTCGTATCAAAAATAATTCTTTTTGCCACTTAAGGGAATAAATCTAGGAGTCACCTTCCTAAGGTGCCCCGTTATGGTATGAAGTGCAATTAATCCCTCGCTACTTTGAAACCTTTTCACCATCTGTTTTAAGGATGGAATTGTTACCTACCAATTGAACCTCTATTATATGTTTCAGTCCATCGTTATCGTCATGTGCTTTGTGTATGAGCTCAAGAGATGTTCTTATATATCACTCCATTAGTTGATCGTGACTTGCTCGATCTTTGAGAATATCGATTCTTGTAGAGTTTTCCATTCTTTTGTAGTTGTGTTTGGATGAAGATCCCTAAATCAAAGATGTCAAGATTAAGATTATGCAGTGAATCAATATCTTTGAGATGGGCACTTGGATCATGAAGATTGTGGTAGTTTAGTGTCCCCCTCTATCCTCTGACCCTATGTTTGAATCTTGGGATGAGATTATCGTTTAGTGGAGGTGACTTGTCCTTGCCATAGATTAATGTGTGTAATTAGTTGCATTAGTGAGCATCACGCATCATGGTTATTTCAAGAAATTAGAATTGAGTAATTTCGAGAACCCTCAAAAATATTTTAAAAATGATCAACTAATAATTAATTCAAATAATTCCAAGAAAATGTTCCTCGTATTCTGAAAAAATATTGGCAAGGTGGAAAATGCAAACCAATCTTTTTGGAATTACAGAAATTATTTCGGCCCTTTGAATTAATTCACATATTCTTGGAATTGGCTATAATTCTACTATAAAATAATTATATGTCCAATTATTCTAAAAATCAATGTGGGTTTTGGTACAAATCGAAAATGCATCCTCAGATATTTTCAGAAGCAACAAAAATGAATTTGGTTGGAAACGAAATTCAAATACAGAGTGCAAAATAGCAAAATAGAAATGAAAAAAGGAAATAGAAAAGGCTTACATGTGCGAGAAGCAGCCTTGCCTACTAGGGGCAGGGTCGTATTCCTCCCTCGCCAATAGGCAGAGGAGCAGCCGAGGACGATGCTTGCGGTGCATGGGCATGCAGCTCCCTGCCTCTCCCCTCCCTGTCCAGAACAACACCGGGGATCACCTCCTCGTTGTCGTCCACATCGATTCGACCTTGCCATTCACCCCCGGCAAATCACCTCCTCTACTCGGCATGGTTCATGCGTCCGCTAGCTCGCTGCCGCAGCCACTTCCTCCCCTCTTGACTCATCGACCTACCCGAGAGCTCCACCAACAGTTCTTCGTCTTCTCCCACAATCCACACGAGCCTAGGAGCTTTATTGAGTCACCAACATCGTCATCTTCATCACCGGTGTTAAATATGCCTGATGGTCGATTTGCCTCCCTCCGATCGTTCCGGAGCTCACCGACCACATGCTCAAGTTTGTTGTGAGCCCTTGTATTGTTTCCCCTCTCCCCACGGTCGTTCTCAACCTCTGGCCACCGTTTCCGCCATAGCCGAGAGGTTGTTACCGCCACCGCGAAGCTCCCTTTATGACCAAGCCGAGCACATGGCCGAGTTTGTGAAGTTGCATAGATTCCTCCCGACCGCCCAGTTTGCTTGCCCACAATCTGCTACGCCCTACTCAATGGAGTAGTATTCAGGACACTAATCAAGCTCATCGTCGTAGCCATTTCAAGCCACTCCAACGCTTGGAATTACTTCTATTGGAAGCGGCCAAGTGCTTTCTTTCCAACGGCATCGAGCACGCCTCAAATGGTTTCCCGTAGGCGAAACCTGAGCATCTCCAGCGTAGCACCGTCGTGTTTTATGGTCACTATCGGCGTTCTGGGAATGGGGGTTCCTAGACCTGCCTGCCTCCGGCCTAGGGCTAGCCCACTTCATCAAGCAAACCAATGGGCCCGGCATCACTCAAGACATGGCCCCCCGATGGGCCAAGCCTCGCAAGGAGGAACGGCGTCAGGACCCGCAGGGGCCTCCTTCGGACCCCTCCGGAGCGGCGGATATTCCGATGCGAGGCCGGCCTTAGGAGTCAAGGATGACGTAGAGGAAAGACAGGCGGGTAGAGGACAGCAGGACGTAGCAGTTCCCCCTTTGTTACGAAGTGGGCAAGGACGAACACACGTTCCCAAGGTGTCTTCTAATGGTTTCCATTCTGGTGCAAGAATACCCTGCCCGCCCGCCGGCAGGACGGACGTCATCCCTGAGCTAGCCCGTGCAACGCTGGCAGCTACTTTGTAGGCGAAGACCACTTTTGGACAGGGGAAGCATGTTCCCCTATCCCCCTTAGGAATTGGCGGTTCTGGTATCCCTTCCCGCCGAAACTATAAGGGTAGAGGACCAGGACCACCGCGATAAAGAGAGGTTAGGTTGCTTCGTAGGAGGGGGACCCGATTAGAACCCTGAACCATTCATTCACCCGTACTCGCACCACTAAGGCCACCCAGCCTCAGGAGGCCGAAGAACATTGTACTAGTTCATCCACTAGCCCCCACGAGAGGCAATCCAGCAACGCTGGAGTAGGGTTTTACGCTTCGCAGCAGCCCGAACCTGGGTAAACTATTGTGTTCTGTGTTTCCCTCACCATCGAGTGAGTCCTTTGTCGTTCCCCTTGAATAGCGTGCTAGGCAAGGTTAGGCCGGGAGAGATCTGCGTACACGCCCCTGGGTTCGAATCTGTAGGGTTTTCCGGAGACCAAAATCCGACAGTCACCGGCGTCTAAGCGCTAGCGCACTGGCGTGGCACGTCATTAGCTATGAAATCCCCTCTAATTAACACCACAATGACACTGATAGTGGGCCTAGTCCGTGACTAATCCTAGGATTAGTTTTGAAATTAACTTATTTAAATCTTTAGTCAATGACATGTGGGACCCGGTCATCAGTTTTGACCTGACCACGTCAGCGTTGACGTGTCCCACATGACAGCCCTGAAGGTGACCCTGAGCCTCCAACCAGTGGGCTCCACTAGTTAGGTTTGACCGGACTGTCCTATTGACCTATGACATCACCATGACACACTTGTGATGCAATAAACCCTTTTCTAGAATAAATCCAATTCTAAATATTTCTAAAAAATACAAAAAATGTTGAAAACTTTGAAAAATCATATAAAATAATATGTAAGTCATATTGAAATAAATTATATATATATATAATGATTAGAAAATCCAAACAATCCATATGTGTATCATTTTCATGAATGTTTGAACAACATAAAGGTGTTGTATGTGAGAATTTGAGTGAATGTCATTTGAAATGCCATATATGGAGTTTGAATTTGAACGCTGTGTTCAAACCAACTTCATTTAATTTTTTGCTAGTTGCATAAGCTCGGATGACAACATATTTCCATGTCATGATCATGCATCATAGTGTTTCATTTTTGTTAATTAAATGATGTTCCCTTTTCGTTTTGTCGGAGTTTGTTCCTCTCAGTAGACGTTATTCCAACATTGAGATCTATGTCACTAATGAAGAGCAGTTCATCTTCAGAAGTGCAACACAAGCAACCCGATTGAGCATACTCATATAAACACACTCTTTCGCTCCTGGTCTCTTTTACCACATTAGGACAAAAGTGATTCAACGGTTACCTGTACCCGGTAGTTGAACCCATTCCTTTGCATGGCCTGTCTTTTCCACATTAAATAGTTGAAACCACTTAGCATGACTAGGAACTGCTTGAGCCTTGTTGTGCCTACTCATCCACGCTTGCTTACTGTGCCTCCTATGCATAGAGTTATGTCGGGTCTAGTCTATCTCGGTGATGCATCAGAATGGTTGTGAACATTTCCTGTTTTGTGAGAGCTAAGTGTGTGAATCTGATTTGGTAAAGGTAGCGATGAGAGGTCATATAGGAGTAGATGGCGGGTTGTCTCATTGGGACCGTCCTTAAGAATTGATTTCTGTGTATGTTATACGAGACAAGATACTACCACACATTGGGTTTCGGTAAATCGGCCCCTCTCCGCTTATTATTTGGACATGTTTAGTGTTGCTCGACGAGGTGAGCTTTATTATAGTATATGCATAGTTGCACATTGTACCAAGTGGCACCCAAATGGTGGGCTTGTGCAACCCTGCACACATTGTTTGAGGGAGTAGAGGATACTTTGGCGGACCTTCGCTGAGGGTTCAGTCTCAAATAGACGATCAATTTGGATTATGGTCTTGTGTGGTTAACGGTCGTGGCCGACGCCCATGCCAGTGTTTCCGCTTGAAGGTTGACGATATGCATGACATGCATATGGTGATAAGTGGTGAAAGCGTGTGTAAAGAAGTATCCCCCTACAGGGTTTAACGATCTTGTCGAATAGCTGCGTCCTCTGATATGGACTTCTTGGAAAACTTATGTGGTACATAGACAACTTGAAATGCATACTCTAAAATACGCATGATAACTGCGAATGCTATGGATGGCCCTCTCGTAGAGAGACAGGACAGGATCCATAGTGGTTTATTTCTATGGTGAATGTGTGCACTCGTCTGTGCTTCCTTGTCTCAAATAAAGTACTTGTAATCGTAGTACAGGTTAGCCAAGAGTCAAAGTTGGCTTGGTGCAATAAACTCCACAACTCCATTTGTTGCAATGATGCATATGAAGATAGTTGTGACGTAAGTCTTGCTGAGTACCTTTATACTCACGGTTGGTTAATTAATGTTTTGGAGAGGAGACCTTTGTCTCACCAATGGTTTTTTATGCGAAGTTCGATGTTGACTGGATTAGCTTGGCAATCCCAAACAAAGGTGTGGCTCCTTTGGGCTGGTTATTGTAGTTTTTGAGGCTCCTCTAGCCACTTTTAGTAGATGTTTGTACTAAGACTTGTTATGCTTCCGCTTTATGTTTGTATGACTTGAGTGCGGGATCATGTGACCCCTATTTGTAATATCACACTATGTTGACGCTTATAGAGTTGTGTGGTGATGCCATGGTGAAGCTACACATATCGTGCATACTGCGTATATGTTTTGAAATGCATTGTATGCGTGGGATTTGGCACCTAGTTGTGTGCCTTTTGTATCCCTCTTTAAAGGGAAATGTCTCTTTGTGTTTCCATTGACCCATGGTAGGTTGCTACTTCTCCAAACACATTGATCGACCGGCATGTATCCTTCTTCTTTTTTGTCTCTATCCCCATTGGTAAATATCACATGGTGTAATGGAGTCCATGTAGCCTGCTATGACTCATCTACACACAATTAATGACAGCAAGGTCTCAAGGTATAATGGAGTTCATGTAGTTTTAATTGACTCATCTACACGCAGTTGATGACCGAAATCTGCATTGTTGGGTTACATATGCCTCTTCCTGTAGGGATGTGTCACTAAGGTTTACAACCAGTCATGTCGACCCGGGTTCTCTGCCATTTCAATGCTAGCGACATATTCATATATGTGAGCCAATAGACACAAAAAGTCCCGGCCAAGGTAAGGTGGAAACTGTGGGGCTTACCGTGCATGAGGCCGCAAAGTAATGTCATATGTTACGTGCTAGATTCTTATGCTTACGATCGGGGTCCTGACAGACAGGTTGAAGACATTGCTTGAAATAGGCATGTACAAAGTCTGAAGGGACATCAAATCTTGGGTGATGTCCACAAGAAGACAATCTTGAATAAAAAACTTAGGAAAGAGGGTGTTTGTTTTGAAAGAAACATCAATGTTGATGGATCTTACTTGAAGCCTGAGTAGTACCCCAAGAGCACATGGCTTCCTGCAAAGGCCCCCTCAATTGATCCATTCACATTATATGACTTTAACTATGTTAATCCTATAATAATTGATGAATCTTTTGATTCCAACTATAAATTGTTCAAATATAAAAATGGTGAAGTGTTTGCTAGGTTGATTGGCACTAACTACGGGAACAGTTCACCCATGAAGAGGATATAGGTTCCCAAATGTCTTCTTGAGAAGCTCCGTGTGAAAGTCATGACGACATCTGTCAAGAAGAAGACATTCCCACAGCAATGTCTTCGAGAAAACAAATATTTTCATATGATCTCACTATCAACTATGTTTCGCAAGGAAGGACTCACACGACTCATGAGTATCAGCAAAATGACATGAACCATTAAGTTCACCCAACTAAGAACTTTTCTACACATTCATTTGAGTATTCTAACCCTCCTGTGAAACATGTTATTAGGGCAACATTTCCTAAATTCACTGATGTTGCTTTACATTTCATTGCCTCTAAGCCACCCCTCGAGATGTGGGTGGTTAAGAAGAAATAACTTGTTCATGCAGCAATGGGTCTCTAGAATGTGTGAAGCTTATCTCGAATACTATCTATAGAGACCCGAAAACACTGCTGTATCGATGCAAGAAAACTAATGCAAATGGCTTGTACCAATTATATCATCTAGTTCTACTTACCACTATGTACTGCAATATCGTTATTACCTCATGTTTAACCTGCGTGCCTTGGTGAACAAGACTAAGTCTAAATGCAGGAAGATAAATCCAATCAAACCGTATGGATTGTCTTCACAGTATCCTTGTGTGTAGAAGACAAATCCAACCAGCTCTTAAAAATTTCACTACTATATTTTTACCGGCATTACCACCAAAATTCCCGCGCTTGGCACCACAAATCGGAGGTAGTGGGTTGTCCGACGTGTTGCATGCGTGTCATATGCCCCACTATGTCGAACAGTCCTGGGCATATCTATCCAAAATTTTAGGATGTTCACTTTCCAACCCTCCTTATAAATACAAGCCCGCCGACACAATTATTACTCTTACCTCCAAAGCTCCGCTCTCGGGCTCCAACCCTCCCCGCCGCTAGATTTCGTTGTTATCGGCGAAGAAATGCTTAGCTTTCATGCCTTATTCAGCCGTGTACCCATGAAGGCCGTGACTATCTTAGTCTGCCGCCGTTGTAGCATCTTCCACCACCAAGCTAGGGTGTGGAAGATCAAAGTACTCGGCCTCTCCACCTCGTCGAACAGTTCCTCGTGTTCTTCATCATGGTAAATTAATCGCTGATTTTTACAAATAACCTGATCTTAAGAGTTACAAAATATCGTTGAATCCTATTTTTCCACTATCTTTTCAACATCCATCAAGAATCCATCTTTGTTTTCTCAATACTTATGTTTAAAATCTAGGTTGATTTCTCACTTTTGCAAATTTTTGGACTGGTACAAATCAGAAACCACCTTGTCTTGAGGACAAGTGAAAGTCTTGGATGACTGAGTCAGTATTTTCACACCATGTTATTATCTTCAAAATATTCTAAGAATACATATGACCTCTTCTACTCTCACGCATCTCTAATTCTTTCATAGGTACATGTCCACGACATAATCACTTGGATCTCATAGTGTGAAGTTGTTTCCATACTACTTGCTGATACATCTGGACTGACTTATAGACAACTCACACTTGAATCAATCTATGAAGCTTTTAGCAAAGTCAAAGACTATGGCCAGAGTCATGACTCCTAACAAAAGAGGAAGACAAAGACGTCTAAACACTACCAAAGATCTTCACATGCACTATATGATCAATACATATCTGATTCACAAGAGAACTACCGACACCGCACGAACTGGATCCAATGGATTCGAAGATATTGGGTAGAATAATGGTCCAACTACCACTTCGTCACTAATGAGTATGCTAAGAAGAATGCATAAATTTCTCCTTGTATTGACATTCTCTATAAAAATATACATCCGAAGATAAAGGACGAAGCCATTAAGATTGGCTTCTTCCCATGCATGGTCATGCCTCCAATGCCAACACATCCAGATCCCTCAACCATTCGTGGATGCTCTATGACTGATGAAACATCTGAGGAAGAGGATCATCCCCTTTCACTAATCTGAAGCCCCTAGAGAAAGCAAAGGATTCAAAGCCTGAGGCTTCAAAGGCTTCAAGGCTAATATCCACACGTCGGGACCCCGATCCTAAGCCATAGGAATCCAGCATGTAACACATCGCATCCCTTTGTGGTCTCACGCACGGTTAACTCCACGGCTGCAGCCTAACCTTAGCCGGGACCGTTTGCATCTTTTGACTCACGTATGCGATAGTGTCGCTAGCAATCCAATGTCAAAGAACCCGGATCGACATGTCTAGTCATAAACCAAAGTGGCAGTACCGCACAAGGACAGGCATACATGACCCAACAAAGCAGGTGTCGGTCATCAGCGAATGTAGACAAGTCGTAGCAAGCTACAAGGACTCCATTACATCGCGTGAGATTTCCCTAAAGGGGACAGACACAGCAGGTAAGGACACATGCCGTTCAACCAATGCGTCCGGAGCAGTAGCGAACTACCAAGGCTCGTTGGATCACAAAGGGGCATTTCCTTGTAAGGAGTGCTACTAAAGGTCACGACTAGGTAATCGAACCCCATACATATCAAGCATGACACACGTACGCATGGCATACCAATATGTATAGATACATCGATGGCATCACAACATAACCATAAACATACAAGCTTTATATAAGAGGCTCGGAAGAGCCACACACATAATATTACACATTAAGGTCTCTCGACCCATAATAGAAGTCATACAATACAAGCCAGCGGAAGAGTTATAAACTGTCTGGGAACAGGCAGTGCAACTAGAAGGCACATGGCCTGACTATACTACAGAGCCGACGTAGGGCCAGATCGTAGCTGGGACACCAGCTACTCGTCATCGTCGATGTCTACGAAGAACCCTCCATTAGGATCATTAGCAACCTCTGCAACATTTATTAAGCAAACATGAGTACGAAGGTACTCAGCAAGACTTTAGGATAACTAACTACTCATGCAAGGTATCAAAAGGTATTGTGGGGTTTCATGCGGAAAGCCAGCATTTGACTCGCGGCTAGACAACTTGCATTTTTAAATAATTTTGACAAGTTGATTTCTCGCACACGAGTCCACTAACACCACAACAATACACTATCGTGGAATCATTCCGTCTCCGTACGGAAATGCCGTCCACGACACTCACGCTTATCTTGGCAATTTTATGAGTAGCCATTGAAGTTATCTATGAACAACATATGTCTCCAAGTAGTCCATATCCGCGGACGCGGCTATTCGAATAGATCATAACCCTGCAGGGGTGTACTTCGTCACACACGCTCTCGCCACTTATCACTATGTGCACGTCATGCACCTCGGCAACCTTCAAGCGGAAGCTCAGCGAGGGAGTCGGCCACAACCGTTAACCACACTAGTACCTAGTCCAGGTTTATCGCCTATCTGAGAGTAACCCGTACGGAAGTCCGGCCGAGGTTTCCGCCACAGCCTCAAACGATGTGCGCAGGGTTCCCAAGCCCACCATCTGGGTGCCACTTGGTACACCGTGCCACTGCCTACCGCATCACGGCCCACCTCTCTGGTCAGCACCATGCACGGCCTCCAGCATTACTATAAACACCAGAAACTACTTGCAACTCCTGGACCGGGTACTACGCGATTAATAGGCCGAGCGGGGTCATATTTCAGGGCCCAACATGTGGTAGTATCTAGTCTTGGAATACATACACGGAACTCAGTTCCTAAGGACGGTTCCAATGAAACAACCCGCCATGTACTCCTACACAGCCTTTCACCGGTACCTTTACCAAATCGAGTTCAACACACAACCTTTGCTCACCGAACACATTCCACATTTCTGTTCATCTCCCAGATGACAGACCATACACAACTCTAAGCATAGGATGCATAGCAGGATAAGGCACATCATAGTTCAAGCAACTACCAGGTATGCTAGGTTGCAAGGTTCGGCTATTTACTGTGACAAGGTTAAGTCATGCAAAGGAAGTGGGTTCAACTATCGTGGCAAAAGCAGTTGAAGCATTTGATCTTAAATGCAATAAATAGGTGCAGGAGAGAGAACATGGGATTTATCGGGATGATCAAAAGGGTTGCTTGCCTTGTTGCTCAGAGGAGGAACGATATCCGTTAGACGGATATTCGATGGAATCCGAGGGTGCGGAGCCTACCGAAATAAATGGCAACATTCAATAACAATCATATGCACTCAAAATGATGCATGAGCATGGCATGAGAATGCAAGGTGATAAGTTATTATTTTCAACATGTATTAGGTTTAGAGTTGATTTGAATCACATTCAAATAGCAATTCAAACGGGGTATTCTCGGATACCGTTTTAATTGATTCGACCTGATGCTCAGATCAGCTTGATGTTAGCATGCATGAAATGTCATGTTATGGTACTGATTTGTAAGTAGTACAGTGTGTGATCATTGCAATCATAATGAAATTTGAATATTTTTCCAAATTCCATTTAAAAAGTAATTATGAGAATTGAATTATTCCTTATTCCACATTTTAGGGTTCTGTAACTTTTTCAAACATAGTTGAAAGTAGCATAATCAGAATCCTTGAATTTTTTTGATACTTTTTCATATATAAATTATTTTCATTGGAGTTACAGATTAATTTCTATGATTTTTACAAGTTTTAGCAATTTCCTGGAATTAGTTTTATACTGGAAATTCTAATTATTGCATCAGACTGACGTCAGCAGGTCAGCCGACCTGTTCTGGTCAAACCTGACAGGGGGGCCCCACTGGTCAGCCTCTCTGGGACTAATCCCGCACTGACCAGCCCTAACTGAGGTTTGACTTGGCCTTGGGCCCACTTGTCAGCGAGTGATTAGGTCACTAAGCTGCTGGGTTAGCTTGCCACGTCGACCCCAACGGAGGGTGGTCGCCGGCAACCAGGCCCGCGGCGGAGGGCTCGCCGGAGGCGACCTAGACGGCGCTGCACAGCACCAACACGCACGCGGTTTGCAGCTACAGCATGCTCGCGAAGTGGCCGATCTGGCAGGACCATCTGGGGAGGCTAGGGTCACCGGAAGAGGCGTCGGCGACGAGCCGGAGCGGCGGCCGAAGCTCGGCCTTCTATGAGGGGCGGTTCTAGGGCACGGGGAGGGCAGCTGGAGGGCTCGACACGCTCCTGGAGGCTCCAGGAGCTCGAATCCTAGCTCGGGCGCGTGGATCGGTCATCACAGCGACGGCAGCGACATGGCCGGCGGAGAGAAGCTCTCGGCCTTGGTGGGGAACTAGGATATGATGCACGGGAGAGCGTGGGGCGAGAGGGAAAACGACGACGAGCTCACGGCGGTTCCGATGGCGCTGAAGAGGGGCTCGGGGATGCGCCGGAGGAAGCGAATCGACGGGAGAGGTCCGGCGGCCGGAGGTGGAAGACGACGGCGTTGCGGGCGTTGCAGGGCTCCAGGAAGCTTCGGCTTCTGCAGAGATGACCAGGGCGACGAGGCGGAGCTAATGGCGTGCTCTGGGAGGGAACACTATGGCCAGGGGCACGGGCAGCTCGAGCTCGAGCTCGGCTCTAATGGCGGCCGCAAGGAGGAGGAGGAGATCCGGGAGGAGGAAGAGAACCGAGGCGGGGAATGGATAGGGGAGGCTCTAGGGAGCTTATCCCCGTAGTCGCCAGCGCGAGGTGGCGGCCAGGCAGGCACGCAGGTGCGTGGCCGCGCCGGAGGGGGCGGCGGCCACCTCCTGCTGCCTACTGGCGCGAGGGAGGGGACGAGCCAGGGATGGGCTGGGCCAGGCTTAGGCGATAGGTAAGGTTTTTCCATTTTTTCTGTTTTTGTTTTTCTTTTTTGCTAATTATTGTTTTGCTAATTAATTCAGCTCCAAAACAAAAAGTAAAAGCTATTTTAGACCTCCTGAAATATTTGTTATAATATCCCCAACCATTTCCAAGCTTTTCAACATTTTTGGAAATTTATAGTTTCTGATTTCAAATTTAAAATTTGAAACCAGTAGCCTTTTTCATTTATTCAAAAAGCTTAAGGTGTCATGAAAATAATTTTCTCCAATGCTCATTTACTTTCATGATTTATCAGAAAGTTTGAACATTTCTTGAGGCCATTTTGGGTTCATTGATTTTGAACTAGTTTGAGATTTTCTTTAATTGAAATGGTGGCTAGGGTTTTGAGTTTTTCCTTTGCCACTTTGTTGCTTTTGTTGAAACTTCTTAGATGCAAATGCAAAGAAGACATGAGCAAAATGCTATCTTGCTTAAGGGTTAGGGATGTGACACCACAGTACCTCACGCTTCACAATCAAGGCCTGCTGAACGAGGAAAAACTGAGGATGAGTCTCGAGAAAATATGAGACAGAAGAGAAAACATGTTGCTTCTCATGGACCGAATCCATCTATATCCTTGATGGATTATGACAACATGATCGAACTATCACACGATGAGTTTGATGACGAAGCCCTCGTGAAGCTTATTCAGCAAAAGAAGGAAGATTCCAAACCTCTCAAAGACTTTCCTTTGATTGATGCAAATATCCTCAACCAGTTCATTGTTGAATGGTTTGCTGACCCTCTCTAACCATTTATCCCTTAAGCTTCCCATTGGTGTGAGCATCACGTTACAAGGGTTGTAGAACGAAGAAGTAAACGTTGCTCAAAAGGTCGTGTTGCAGCGCGAGAAGATTCACCTTGAAAAGGCTCTCTTCAAGAGCAATGTACACAAGCTCACAGCTAAGCAAATACAAGGCTATCATCTCTTCATAAAAGACTTAAAGGCGGAATTGGAGAAGCGTTGTGAAGTTGTCAAAGGCGACCTTAAGCGTCTAACGAGAAAATCTGCAAAAATGGTCCAAGCTGACAATGAGATTCTAAAGTGAAAAGCGCTTGGCCAGTGATACAACCATTTTGCATCATGTTTTGTTACTATTATTTATAGTGTTTTTATGCATTTTCTCTCATATTATGCAAGGTTTACATCAAGTGGGAGAATGCCAGCATATGGAATTCTGGACTTGAAAAAGTTACGTCAGATATACCTATTCCGCACATCTCCAATTGGGCTAAAACTTTACGGAGTTTTATTTTTGAATAAATTAAAAATAATGGAGTGAATAAGTATCGGAGGGGGGCTACGAGGCGCCCACTAGACACTAGGGCGCGCAAGCCCCCCTGGCGCGGCCTAATGTCTAGTGGGCCCCCTGGCCCACCTTTGGCGATCATATTCGGTTATAAATTCCCTTTTATCCTAAAAAAAATAAGGGGAGGAGTTTTGTGATGAAGCACAACCGTATCGCGGCGGAACCTGGACAGGAGCACTTTTGCCCTCGGATGGAGCGATTCCGCCGGAGGAACTTCCCTTTTAGAGGGGATATCAAGGACATCGTCATCACCAACAACCCTCTTATCTTGGGCAAGGCAATCTTCATCAAAATCTTCATCACCAACATCTACTCTTAAAACCCTAGTTCATCTCTTGAACTCAATCTTGTACCGGAACCTCAGATTGGTACCTCGGGTGTGACTAGTGGTATTGGTTACATCTTGTAGTTGATGCTTTATAGTTTATTTGGTGGAAGATCGTATGTTCAGATCCAATATTTTATTTAATACCTCTCTGATCATGAACATGTTTATCACGTGTGAGTAGTTAATTTTGTTCTTGAGGCCACAGGAGAAGTCATGTTCCAAGTAGTCATGTGAAGTTGATATTCGTTCAATATTTTTGTGATATGAATATTGTGCTTCCCTCAGTGGTGTTATGTGAACATCGACTACATAACACTTCACCATATTTGGGCCTAAGGTAATGCATTGTGGAGTAGTAGTTAGAGGGTCGGTTGCGGGACTGATGGAAACTTAAACCCCAGTCTAGGAACTACTCTGTAAGGGGTTGATTTGGATCCCTATGTTTAAGGCTATGGCTAGACTTTATTATTAATATTTTCTCATAGTTGTGGATATTTGCGGGACAGTTAATCATAAGTGCGAGGATTTTTCAAGTAAGAACAACACCCAAGCACCGGTCCACCCACATATCAAATTATCAAAGTACCGGTCCCTATGTTCAAATGAACCCGTGTGCCCTCAAGAACACATTGCCTATTATATGAAATTTTTCTGGCTTGTCCTTTGCAACAAATGGATTGGGCTACGTTGTTGCACCTATTGTTACTATTTCTACTTGTCACTTGTTACAGTTATCTTGCTATCAAACAACTTGTTACCGCTATTTCAGTGCTTGCAGAAACTGCCTTCCTGAAAACCATTTGTCATTTCCTTCCGATCCTCGCTGGGTTCGACACTCTTACTTATCAAAATGGCTACGATTAACCCCCTATACTTGTGGGTCATTATCCAGCTTGCATTTGACCCAAGAATCATTGAGATGTCAATAAAAGGTTCAATGTGTTCGAGCCATCCTGCATCTGCAAGGCAAGAAATGCAAAGTGTTATCTTCCCGACAGGCTTCTCTCCCTCACGATCACCTCGTCCTTCCTCCGTTGTGACTAGTTAGAAGACAAAACAAGATGATGCAGAAGCCTGAATGTGAAAATATGCACTTGCCTCTGAAGCTCCAACAATCAAGAGGTTGAAGACGAACAAGACAAAATCTTCGATCTCGGCCCAAGTGCCCAAGCCCCCTCAAGCTCCTTCTGCCACTCCACCTGCTCGTGAGGAGGCCCTTCTTGTCATGCCTATCTCCATGGCTCCTCCTACATCTGAAAATGATGAGAGTCAAGTTACTCTTCATGAGTCTGCTACCATAGAGGCTCCACTACTGGGAGATATACCACCTGCTGAACCCATCACAGCTGAAGACATAGAAGCACAGGTTGTTGAAGATGTTGAAAGAGAAACTGAACATGTGCCTCAAATTGATGCACCACCGGTATCATCGCCACCACAAAATGACAATGAATATGTGGACATTGGTACCATTTTAAGGCCAATTGTGTCTGAAGCCAATCCCAGCACTCCGCCTACTCCATTTTCATCTCCTGTGCAAAGATCACCAAATCTCCATTTGAAGCCATGGAAGTTGAAACCACTGATCATGCGTCGCCACTCAAACGGCTTTGCCGAGTACCAACGCTTGTTATATCAACGATCCAAAGCATACCTGAAGATGAAGTGCGTGTAACTACGATTGCGTCAGTCGATGAAGTTCTCAGGATTGAAGATGTTGCTCCTAACAACCTGAGATCGAAGCCAAAGCCATTTAAGACATTGCTGCTAATGACACTATTGCACCTGACGAACCACCAATTGCTGAAGGCGAAGCCAATGCTCCATCTCGTGATAGTTCTCGTATTCCTCCTACACCTTTGACTGACGACGATGCTGATAATATTGGCATGGCTCACAATAGGGAAGGAGAGATGGTACAAACAATATGGCCCATGCTTGTTTCGCCACAAAGGGTGGGCCCCTAATATGAATTCAACATCTTTCATCGCCCAAGAACTATGAACCCTATGCCCAGGCTTCAACGTCAGGGAATTTAGGCTCAGCAACAAATTCCTTGATTTTGATAGGAATCCCTACACGCGTCAAAAGATTAAATCTGGTCGCTTATAGAGTGCACCACAACGCACATACTACACATGTGTACTTTGTGGCTAGAACATGATCTTCCCTCACAAGTATCTCAGCATGGAAGCCCTGAGTGGTCTTCCTTGTTTTTATCAAGCCATAAATTGTTTTCGGGATGTTGGACGATTGACCTTTGTTGTTGATCTCGAATACTGGAATGAACAACTCATTCTTCAATTTTATGCAACTCTCCACATCTCTGGCTATGGAAGAGATCTGAAGGCTTGGACTATGCATTTCGTGATCCATGATGAGCATATCAAAGCTCCAGCTATGGAATTCTTTGCCACCACTCCACTTCCTACATCACGCGAACATCTTCATCCAAAATTTGTTGCCTATGAAGAAGACACAATAAGCATATTCCAAATGCCTAAGACCAACATGACCGAAATGTTAACACTGATGAAGCCTTTGACCCGAGATGCAGATTTTCCCACAACATTCTTTTTTCATTATCTTCAATATCTGCCGAAGACTATCTACCATGTTCTTCCTCACACAATATGGCCAATCAAAGGGCATTCTTCTTCAAGCAAGTTTGAAGGGGCATTGAAGATATTGATCTACAATATCGTCTATGGCGTCAGGTTCAATCTTCAAGACCTATTTTTGCAACCCTGGCTGCCAATAGAAACAATCTCTTTGAACTCAAGATATACGCATCATGGATCATGCGCTTCATTAAGCACAGAACAAATACAAGGTTTGATTCAAAAGAAGGATCGACATCATGAGTGGGCACAAAGATAAATGTATTCTGCTGTCAAAGGTAGTAATCGTATTTGCAACCTCGCCACCAAGAACACCTATGTTTATCATGAGACTTGCTGCTGTTGTCGGGACCCCGATCCTAGGCCATAGGTATCCAGCCTGTAACACATTGCATCACTTTGCGGTCTCACGCACGGTTAACCCCATGGTTGCCACCTTACCTTAGCCTGGACCGTTTGCGCCTTTTGACTCACGTATGCAACTGTGTCGCTAGCATTCCAATGTCAAAGAACCCAGGTCGACATAACTAGTCATAAACTCAAGTGGCTCAACTGTACAGAGACACGCATACATAACCCAGCAAAGTAGGTGTCGGTCATCAGCGTGTGTAGACGAGTCGTAGCAAGCTACAAGGACTCCATTACACCCGTGACATTTCCCCGGAGGGACAGACACAACAACTAAAAGGATACATGCCGGTCAACCAATGTGTCCGGAGCAGTAGCGAGCTACCAAGGCTCGGTGGAAGCACAAAGGGGCATTTCTCTGTAAAGAGAGCTACTAAAGGCATACAACTAGGTGTCGAACCACATACATATCACAACACATCACACCTACGCATGACATACTCAATATGCATAGATTCAACAATGGCATCACAACATAACCATACAACATCACAACATTTATTTAGAAGACTCGGAAGAGCCTTGCATAATAAGTTCATACAGGTAGGGGTCACATGACCCGACACTCAAGTCATACAAACAAAGTCTACAAGCCATGCGGAAGCATTAAAGCTGCCTGAGTGCAGACAGATGAAAGGAAAAGGCATAAAGCCTGACTATCTACAGATCAGTTCTGAAAGAGGGCAGGTCATAGCAGGGACACCAGCTACTCATCATCATAGACGTCTAGGTAGAACCCACCTGATGGCTCGTGGGTATCTTCTACAACATTTATTAAGCAAACATGAGTACAAAGGTACTCAACAATACTTTAGAACAGATCTATCTACTTATGCACATGTATCAATAAGGGGGGTGGGGTTTCATGAAGCAAGACAGCTTTGACTCTTGGCTGGCCTATACTACAACTTCAATTACTTTTGAACAACTTTGATAACTCGTACACGAGTCCACAACCACCACAACAATACACTATCATGGATTCTTTCCCGTCTCACTACGGAAATGCCATACATGATACTCACACTTATGTTGATACTTTTATGAGTAGCCATTAAAGTTATCTATGAACAACATATGTCTCCAAATAGTCCATATCCGCGGACACGACTATTTGAATAGATCATAACCTTGCAGGGGTGTACGTCTTCACACAAGCTCTCGCCACTTATCTCCATGTGCACTTTACGCACCTCAGTAACCTTCAAGCGGAAGCCCATCGAGGGAGTCGGCCACGACCGTTAACCATGCTAATACCTAGTCCAGGATTATCACCTATTTGACAGTGAACCCACACGGAAGTCCGGCCGAAGTTTCCGCTATGGACCCAAACGATGTGCGCAGGGTTCCCAAGCCCACCATCCGGGTGCCACTTGGTACACCGTGCCACTGCCTACTGCATCATAGCCCACCTCTAAGGTCAGAACTATGCACGGCCTCTAGCATGACTACAAACACCAGAAACTACTTGGAACTCGTGGACAGAGTACTAGACGACTGATAAGATGACAGGGGTCAAGTTACCGGAACCCATTGTGTGGTAGTATCTAGTCTTGGAATACATACACGGAACTCAGTTCCTAAGGACGGTTCCAATGAAACAACCCGCCATGTACTCCTACATGGCCTTTCATCGGTACCTTTACCAAATCAGGTTCTACACTTATTCTTTTGTCACTAGAACACATTCTTCCATTCATGTTCATCACCTAGATGAAACAGACCTGACACAACTCTAGGCATAGCAAGCATAGCAGGTTAAGGCACATCAAGGCTCAAGCAACTACCATGTATGCTAGGTTGGAAGGTTTAGCTATTTACTGTGACAATGACATGTCATGCAAAGGAATGGGTTCAACTACCGAAGTAAAAGCATTTGAAATATTTTGTCATAATGCAATAAGTGAGAGCAGGAGCAAGATCATGGGATTTATCGAGATGATCAAAATTGGTGCTTGCCTTGAAGATCAGCGGAAGGATACACTCCTTCAGAAGGATACTCCTGGGTATCCTGTGGAGCGGGTCCTTATACCAGACGGATACTCATCGAGGTCCTCGAACCAGGGCTCAAATCATGCGGGGATGGGTCCTACGGCACCTACTCGATGAGTTGAAACTGCCGGTGGCCTCGAAAGGACTAGCCGATCACCGGAGCGTCACTGGCGATGAGTTCCCGCAGCGGATCTCGTCGGGCTCCGGTGGAATCGAGGACTAGAGCATGGGACCGAGGGGGAAAATGAGGGGAAAAGATCCCTAAGCTCACAAGGGGGAAGAGGCATCGTCAATGTGCTCGGGGATGGCCTGGAGAAGGAGAATGACGGTGGCGATCACCGGTGGCCCGAGGAAGAAGACGACAGCGATATGGCGACTCAGGGGCTCTCGGCATCGTGTGGCTTGCTGGGAAGCTTCAGTAGGTCACGACTGTTCTTTTGCGCAGCTCTGAGGAGAGAATGGCTGGCTAGAGCGGCTTGGCGACGGTGAGCTCAAGCTCCGGCCATGGCGGGCAGAGAGGGAGAAGTGGAGAGATATCGAATGAGGAGGAGGAGAAGATGGGAATGGGTTGCGGGGAAGCATATCCACCTCGCCAGCACATTACGGTGGCCAGGCACGCACCCAGGTGTGTGCCGTCGCCGGAGAGAGAGCTGCTGCCAGCTCCTGGTGCTCGTTGGCAAAGAGGAAGACGACAGGGAGGGGGAATGGGTTGGGCTTGGGCGACACATAGATCTTTTTCTATTTTCTTTCTTTTATTCATTTCTATTTGTAATTCAAGCATTTACTTTTATTTGTTTTTGGCTCCAAACTATTCTCTAAATTGTTGAATATATTTGTCGGGTCTATTTGGATTATTACCAAGCTCCACAAAATGTTTCAACATTTTATAACATCGTGAAATGTTTATAACTAATTGTTTGGGGCATTATCAGTGGCTTTTGTGGATTAATTAAAATTCCAAAATTGTTTTTAAAATAATATCCACCCCTGTAATATTGTTTCCAATATTTAACAGAAAGGATGAACATTTTTAAGCCCATTTTGGGTTCATTGAATTTTCACATTATATGAATTGGGTTGAATAAGTGAGGTGCTAGGGTTTCTTCAATCCCTTGAATTTTCACATTATATGAATTTTCACATTTTTGACGATGGCTTCGACAAGAACTTCAGATTCTATGCTCTTGCTCCTCGCATGGAGAAGTGTCCCAAGACACAATCTATTGACGATAGTGAATATTCTTCTTCAGCAACATTCATTAATGTACAACTTGCTAAAGATGAAGCTGAAGATGTCACTTCTCCAGCACCAACAAATCACAACGACACTACACCACGCCCTTTTGCACCAACCTCCATCGACCCTGCTGCACCATTGTCTTCGACTCATGCTGGGGATGAGTAGTGCCCAATGTCTTCCCCTTTTTTGGTCATTCGATGGCAAAGGGGAATAAACATTAGATTGATAATACTGAAATAGGTTTATATGGGTTGGGTGTTGCTATTTTGGTTAAGTTTACAACTCTCATTCTGAAGATTTGTTCTTTTGCGTTGTAGAACTTAAGTGCCTTGGACCTGTGCACAATTTCTGCTTATCATAGCTTTGGCGCTATTCCATATCTTATCATATGCGTTCGAAGTCATTCCAAGACACCCATTTTTCATTATGCATTTCATATCTGCATGAACATCTCTAAAATGCATAGTGGTTGGATATCAAGATATAGACGATGATCTCCACAAATTATAACCTACCTTTCACTTTTGCATTAAAAGCAAAATCTTGATCTGAACATCTTCTGGGGAAGCTATCTATATCTTGCAATCATAATATCTAAGTATTTATCTTCACATATTTTATCCCCGTTAAAAACTTTAACTAGTTGTTCATCAATCACCAAAAACGGGGTTGTAATTGCATCTAGTACCACCCTTTGTTGCTTTTGGTATATTGAAGACAAACATGGTTGAGGGACTAATGTGTTTGTGAGAGTTCACAGTTTAACACAAATAGAAGTCCCTCATGATTCAGTTTAACTGTCGAAGACGACCCCAAAAATGTTCCAAGACATTGATGATGGCCGAAGCCATTGGTGGTATGCAAATATAATTGCTTGAAGGTAATGAAACGCGAAGAGGAAGGCTTTTAGTTGTTTTGTTTCTTCTTTCTTAACGCATAGAAACCACCATATTGTTAAGTCGAGTCGATGTGATCAAAGTTAGAGGCGTACATAATGCTCAACACAAGATACCTATGTCTTCGAAGGAAGACAATGAGGGGAAAGCTTTTGTAGAGTTAGTTGGGTCAGCATTGCTTGTATTCCGAGTAATGTTTCCGCATGTGTCTTTGAAATCTAACCGTTGGAACATGTGTCAGTTAGCCATTGTCCCAGGGTCATTTCGGTCATAACATGTCGAGTTGCCTCTTGGCTATAAATACCCCACCCCCTCCACCATATGTTGGTGGATGATTAGAGTTAGATACGGTTGTTTTCATTTCGGAGGAACCCACCTCGAAGACACTGAGAGAGAACTATTTTGCGTGGATAAACCCAAACTCCTAGAGACAGAGTGTTTGAGCATCACTGGAGTTGTTTTGTTCTGAGAGAACTGAAAACTTATTGCACCTGAAGACTGTGATCTTCTAGACGGTTAGGCATCGTGGTCTAGTGCATCCAAGAGTAATTATGGATTTTTGGGTGACCATGGTCTAGACCAATCCAACATTCATTGTGGATTGTTTGCTGACCAAGTTTGTATGGGTTTTGGAAGTCTCCCCTAAAGACTTACCTGAGTGATTGGGTATGTGGTCTAAGTGACCTCGGCTCAAAGGGAATAAGGTGAAGACAAGGCCTTCATAGTTCATTCACAGCCTCCCCAACCAGTCGTACAGTTGTCATAGCAACTGGAACTGGTCCAACAAATCACGTGTCTTCATCAAGCTACTGGTTCTAGCTTTCACTCTATTATTTTTTGTACAGCACTTTGAAGCCATAGTGATCATTTCAACTCGAAAACATTCTTCAAAGACATTCTTAACTGTCATTCATCTTCATACTACCTGAGTTTATCCTTGATATATCTTAGTGTGCATGATGACTATGCTCTGTCTATCTGAATATCTTCGTAGTATTGCATGATATGCTTAGATCCTTGATCATTATCACTAGTTGATCCTGTATCCCTTCCTCATGATTCGAATATGTTTACTATTTCAAAGCTTCTCAAAAATTGCCTATTCACCTCCCTCTAGTCGGTAACTAGCACTTTCAGTGTCACTTGGACTAGGCACGACACACCTATGTACACGTGTGCAACATGCGGTGAATGATGGGGTGATTCATTCCTTGCATCTTGTCCCTCCACTAGCAAGCCTGCACCCCTACTAGGTGCCACAAAATCTCTGTCTATGCAGAGCGGATGCGCCACATGCGGGAGGGGGGAGATATCTTACTCTCGATGCTTATTGAGTGTGGGTCACCTAGAGTCATTGTTGTCATGCGTCCGTGTTCCTAAGTGTCGGCAGTCCGGGCTTTTTGCTGGATGGTTCGAACTTGCACTTATCAGCTCTCGCCTTGCTGGGACAGGGGTGCTTAAGGCTTTGACGAAGATTTGCATGTCACTTTGAAGCTTGGCGTCATCATCGACCATAGTGCCGCTTGGCCTGGGCATCACCGACCATGAAGGAAGACGAGGAGAAGGAGATGATGATGATGATGATCTAGACAAAGATCTCCATACAACCACGAATTGGTGGAAGGGGCTTTCTTTCCGGCCCTTGATTTTCTTGTTTCTCACCATGAGGTGACCGTGGCTCGTTCGTAGTTGGGTTCGTTGTTAGTGTCAAAACCGGTGAATCTCGGGTTGGGAGTCCCGAACTAGGTATCTTGTATCAATGGGTAATAGTAGACAAGGAAGATTATATTTACCCAGGTTCAGGCCCTCTTGATGGAGGTAAAACCCTACATCCTGCTCGTGTTATATTGATGATGGATTATCAAATATAGAGTGGATCTACCTTAGATCTTATGTTGTGGTCCAAAATTCTAGGAGTAATGATCTTAATCTACCCTACTTACTACAATCCTCTGGTTTATATAAACACCAGGTGTAGTAGGGTTACACATGGTTGGTTACATCGAATGGTAAACATGTGGAAACTATCATCTTGACTTAGAGCATATGCCAAGGCTTAGGAGGTCTCCGTCTTGGACACGATGACATCACCATATTTCGTCTCTCAGTGACGATAATAGAGCGGCCCACATGTCCGGGCCATAGAGATAGGCTAGTGGTCCAAGGAACCCTTAATTCCGAACTCCCTCAGTAGCCCCTGAACCGGCCTCCAATGTGACAACCTTGATCTAGCATCTCCATGCATCCAAAGTCTTGGGCTTGTGGGGTCAGTTTCCCTCTTCTCTAATGTTTGGCTAACTCCAGTTCGGCTTGTGGCTCATTCCCGATTGTCAAAGCGTTGCATAGCCCACAAAATTTACTTTTCTGCTGCAAGGTTGATTACACGCCTTGATTCTTGTGCACCTATAGGAGATAGGTGGTTCCAGTAATCTATTATTAAAAAAGCCCTTCATGAGTGAGGCAGAAAACCACCTATTAAATAAGACATGCATGCCTCAAGCAACATACCATGTTCCCCAATTGTCGAGAAAAACATCAGAGAGCCTAGAGACATGGCGAGTGCTCCAAGCTCCTCCTCAAGCCCTCATGGACCTCTCGCACGCGACTGGGCAAGTTGCGCCGTTTCTCGCCTTGTCTGCATGATGTAGAGGTCCAAGGATACCTTTTTCATTAGATCTAGAACCCACCTACTTCGGATTAACTTCCGCAAAAGGTGCGGCCTTCGCGGAGAAATTCCTTACTCCACGTAAGGAAGAGAGGGTATGATTCTTCCCCTTGCTCTTATGAGGCTTTGGTTTCCCCATTCACCGTTTTTAAGGGGTTTATTAGAATTTTATGGGTTCCGCTCCAGTATCTCACCCCCAGATCCATTCTTCACACCTCGGGCTTCGTTGGCCTTTGCAAGATGCTTTTGGGATGTGAAGCCCATTTTGATCTGTGGCGGAAATTTTTCTGCCTCATCCCCCGTACTCAAGGAGGGGCGATTTTTTAAGTAGACGGTGCCGAAGTATGGCGTATAGCAGGGACGGATACCCCTGTGGGGACCCTAAAGTAGGACTCCAACGAGTGGACCTCCAAATGGTTCTATATTGAGGATGTCCCCTTATTCGATCTAGCTCGGAGAGGTCTACCCAAATTCCAAACTGCTCCCCTAAAGAAACGGTTCAACGGGTACCTAAAGAGACCTTCCCACGAGGATAGTTCAGAAGTGAAACAGTTGGTTGCCAAGGTGAGATTGTTAGCACATCATAAGCTAACCATCATCGACGTGATTGTCACAATCATTAGTCGATGTGTCCAGCCTCTTCAACAAAGAACACATCCCTTATGGTGTTATAATGGTCTAAGCGACATGACACGATACAAACGGGAAGGTCCTGCCAATCAGGAAGTGTTGGGTGCTATACTAGCCGATCTCCTGAAAGGAGAAAAAGAAGAGTTCATCCACTTGATCACCAAGGAAGTCTACTGGAATCATAATCCCATTGAATGAGTGAGTATAGTCCCATATTCATAATTCGTATGTTATAGTAGTTTTGGCTAGTTGAACTTTTGGGATTCTCCAAACAGGACTGGTGGCGATGGATCGAGCAGTTAATTGTCCTCCTCATAACCGGAGAATTACACCCGCGATGATGACCCAGGGTTCCACGACGACCCCATACGTCAATCATATTTGACGACGGGGTATGTTTCTAGTAGAGCATTGATTGCTCTGAAGTTGATCTTACAACGGATCACCCTGGAATACTCCCTTCCTCTATTGGAGGTAAAAAGAAGGCTCTTCCCAAAAGGGTGCCCGTCCCCCACTATGCCGACTCCTACTCACATTAGTCATTGCACCACGCGCCGAACACCAGCAAGAACATCGACAGTCGAACCCGCGCAAACAACGGTAGGGCCTCTAAGCGCGAAGCAGCCACATGGACTACCTTGACCGCACCTCCGCCCAAAAGGTAATGAATTAAAATCATAATTCGGCTATTGTTTATGACCACTTGTGGGTATTCATATTTTTTCCAATCTTTGTAAGAACCTAACATAACGACCTACGTCCGAAGACGTCGAGAGGGTTCAAGGTAGTGACCCCAGATCAAGGCATGCCACAACAATGGGAGGTAATGCAGAGGATCCTACTACAAACAAACTTCTAGAGGATCACGAAGAGGTTTCGGTAACTAATTCCAAAGTTGAAAGCGTGATGAATCACCGTCGATGGAAAGAGTCACTACATCACCCTGAATTCTCCGAACATGAGTTTAATACTCTTAATTAGGTTGATGCATACCTCGGAGTCGCTCGAGCATGACTTGAGGGAGACGCCAACCATATGTCAACCAATTTAAGGTACGTGTTTGATTTTAATAACCAAACACATATCCTAACCCAATAGTCCCCAAGCCTTAATGTGCTCAGGACGACCGAGTTAAGGGTCTAAATAATCTTGTTGCGATATTTTATAGGCCTCAAGAGACCAAAACAAGAAATTGTCTGAGGGCCTTGAAATCAACCAAACACAGCTGGAGGTTGCGAAGTCCGAATTGGAGGAAGTGAAGAAATTCACAAGAGAGGCACACGGTGAGTAATTACTTCAAGTAATTCAGAGTTGCGCGATGCACTCTTTTCTAATGGAAGTTTACTTTATAGTAGTTGTGTCCATAGGTGAGTTGCAAAAAGATCTGGATGCTTCCAAAGAATCACAACAGATATGCCGAATCGCAACATGATGCTGGCCGTCCGGTATTATCCTGGAGTCTGGATGAAAAAAGACTAAAGGTGGAAAACCAACGACATGCCAGGGAAATTGAGAGATTAAAAACTCAACTGGCATACGCCCATGAAGAGAAACACAGATTGAAAGTTGGCTTGTTTGGTAAGTGAAATTCGGAGCTTGTCATTTTCTATACATACCATTTTGAACTAATAAGCATACCACATCTCTTGGTATCTCTCTAACTAGGTGCCCCAAAGAATAGACCAGCTCGTTTGGAGGGAACCTTTTAAGGGAGCTATCCATCATGCATGAGCAAGGGCGAAAGGCAATGAAGATCATGATAAGGGCGCTATGGCCCGCTGAGAAGCCCCTGGAAGGGATGGACGAATTGGCGGATCATTTTAAAGAAGCTCAACATTGGTTTGAATTAAGGAAAACGTGAGCCTGCCAAGAAGGTGCATGGTAGGCATGCGCAATGGTGAAGACTAGATCCAGCAAACTTGACCCAAAGTGTTTGGTTCGAGTTGGGACGGTAGGGCGAGATGGTAAAGAGGTGCCCCTCCATTTGGTATATGACCAAGTGATGCGTGCTGCGCGAATGTCAATCAGCAGCTAGGTGTTTGATTCTATGTAACTATGTACTTTCAGGTCAAATATTCCTCCACCCGAACTGCAAACATTGTCTTAATCGCCATCAGCTTGTACCTCCCCTCACAATGGTTTGGGAGTGTTCCGTACTATGTAGCATGTTATAACAAGAAAACATATCGGAGAACCAGGCAATCTGGTCATATGGTGCTAATAGACAGAACATGATCGTAGGGTTATGTTATATTACTTTTTAACGTAAGATACATCTTCTGAAGAAAATAGTCCCTCTATGGGTTCCTTTCTTTGGGTTGGTATGGTAATGTAGATGCAATAACTGAATATCCACGGTATGTAGGTGATGGTTACTTCGGGAAAATAACCCCTGCTTTTGGTGATGACCACCTAATTATTTTCGCTTCCTTTGTAGCCGATTAATTTTTTTATTAATAACCCTAGCAGTCAGCTTCACCGTTTGAGTTACATATTCGGGTGACCCAGTCGTAACAATCGCTGAGGCGCTCCCTTTACCCTCTAACCGGACAACTAGGAATGTAGTGAGTAAGCACAGGTGCAAGGCAACCCAGCTTGGCCAAATATTAAGTAAAATTTATGAATATGATGGCTTTAAAAAATATAGGAAGGATGCATATACGATAAAGGAAAAAAAATAGATGCCCAAAAATACATTGATTAGCTTTGTTAAGAAGCCCCTAGGTGTTATCGGAAAATACATTTAAAGGTATATGGGGAAGAATTCATGAACATAGTTCGGTCTAGGCGGACATAACCTGAGAGGAGCTACACAATCTAATAGCAAAAAGTATAGAAAAAATCTAAAAGCGAAAAGAAAAACTAGTTAAGTTGACGACACCATGGGTTCTGTTCAAGGCGATTATCTGATGGGTTGTGGAGGCGACACCCTCCTCCTACAAATACTTCATCAATTATGAAAGGTCCCTCCCATTTGAGTGCAAGTTTATTTTCCTTCTTCTCCGGGAGCCATAGCACCAGCTCACCCACATTATTTGCTTTCGCCCGAACTCCCTGCTTTGGTAGCGTCGTGCCTGCTATTGATAAAAGGTGGAGCATGACACGGCTCTATCGCACACTTCTTCCAAGGCGTCTAAGTCATCCTGTCAATCTAGCTCGGCTTCCTTTCCCTTGGTGCACTCTAAGTGCATCATGGATGATATCGCGGGGGAGGACTGCTTCTGCCCCCAACACCACAGAATTGGTGTATCGAGCTCCTCTGCCCAATGGCAACCAGATTCCTTCAGAGAACAGACTAGTTGAGGTTTGATTCGGATCATAATAGGACTGTTTTCCCGTTCTACCTGTCCATTAGTTTGTGGGTTCTATATGGACTCGTAGTTGATCTTAATGCCCAACCATGCACACGAGTCCTTCACTTCCTGAGTTGTGAAATTGGATCCATTGTCCATTGTTATACTATGGGGGACACAATAACGGTGAACCACGCAGGATATAAAATCGATAAGTGGTCTGTACTTACCAGAAGTTTTAGGTTTGGCTTCAATCCACATGGTGAATTTATCAACCATAACCAGTAAGTATTTCTTTTTCTTGATCGCCCCTTCAAGTGGTCTGACCATGTCCAATGCCCAAACCGCAAAACGCTAGGTGATCCGCATCATCAGAAGAGTCGTTGCGGGCTTGTGATATGTCTCCAATGTATCTATGTACTTTTATTGTTCCATGCAGCTATGATATCAATCTTGGTTGTTATCTAATAATTTTATAGCAATTTTATATCATTTTGTGGGAATAACCTATTGACATAGTGTCGGTGCACTGAAGACTGGGGTCTCCTGTGCCCCAGACTTGTGCACGAGCGTTGACAACCCCTTTGATGGCAAGGCACGATGAACGGTAGCAGGAAGACTAACCTCCAAATTCACCTAGGCCACGCCCCTCCAAGAGTGTGAGGAATAAGACCAAGCTCCAAGGCCTCGGCAAGCCCCTGTTGCCGGGAAGACATCCAAGGCCCCTACGAGCCCCTCTCGCCGGGAAGACATCCAAGGCCCCGGCAAGCCTTTCCTGCCGGGAAGACATCCAACGCCCCAACAAACCTTCCTTTCTAGGAAAGCATTCAAGGCCCCAGCAAGTCCTCCTTGTCGGGAAGATAGACAAGGCCCCGGAAAGTCCTCCTTGCTGGGAAGATAGACAAGGCCCCGACAAGCATTCTGCCGCTGACACCGCGGTAGATAGACTGGGGGCCAGAAGACTGGCGAGGCATTTACTGCCCGTGACACCGCGGTAGATAGATAGCGGTGAACCCTTTTCACTGTGCAGATCGTGAACCCTGTGTTGAGCACTGTTGGTGACCCCTTTGCCTATAAAATGAGGCCCAAGGCTTAGTTCTAAGGGGTTAGCCACTTCGGGCATTGGCCAACACGCAGTCACTATAGCAAGTAATCCTACAGTAAGCACCTAATACAACAAACAAAGCAAGAGTAGGGTTTTACGCACTAAACGGCCCGAACCTGGGTAAAAACGTTCCTGGTGCTGATCGCTAGCTCTGCTCTTGGCGTCACGCCTCTCCCCTTCCCGCGCCGGAGGAATTCTTGGAGGTTCCCATAGGTGTCATTTTCCACACATCTTTGGTGCGCCAGGAAGGGGGTGGAAGGTCGCATTAATCTGACCTAGCCAACATCGCACCAGATTTCCTTCATCGCCATGGCTCCCAAAAAGAGGGGTGCTCCGGCGATGCACGCACCTGCACCCAGTGCTCTTGCCCCGATGCAGACGGGAGAGGGTGCGGGCATAGGACAATGAGGTGGAGGTCCTGAACTTCCGCAACATTTTGGAGAGCATTGGCGCTAATCTGAGCAAGCTCTGCGCCGGATTTTTAGGAGTTGAGCGCACTACCGCAGTTCCCCGAAGAGGGACACAGCAGTGGTCGCTCCACTCTGTTATGGCCTTCTAGCGCCTGCAAGGGTGCGCTGCTGTGTAAGCGCAGTCCAATGAAGTAGAGACCCCAAATTTAATGCCATCAGGATGATGTGCCGCTCCAGGACAATACATTGCTCTCGACGGCGTGCCTGGAGGCTTGGGCGAGGCCTCCGGCGCATACTCCAGCGGACACACCTATGCGGAGTGATGCATAGCCGTCGAGGATGGGCCAATAGGTCCTGAAGCCCCGACATGCACTCCAGCTGAAACGTTTTCTCCCCTGATAGTGTCGCGTTACCGCCAAAGATGCGCTCGGGGCTCCGCCAGCATGGCCTGGCCAAAACGAGAAAAAGGAGTTACACCCAGGAAAACCCCTTTCCCATGCAATGGTCAAAGACTATCGACAAGAAACTTGCTGGCGAGGAGGTTGCCGAGGGAGGTCTAACATCCAGCTTGTCGGGGATCTAAGGCCCCAGCAAAAGATTCAGACGCCGCGTGAAGAAGTGTCGTGGCACGACAGATAAGTGACAAAAACTCTAGATGAGATTTTTGAGTATATACATTGTTTCCCTTCTGGAGATACCAATCTTTTTGTGAGAAACCTACACGCACAAGTAACTTGCTCTGATCAGTGCTCCTTGGTTCTGTTTCGAGCTTGTTCAACGACCTGAAGGGCCACAGACCTCCTTCACACTGTTGCAAACTTGCTCAACAGGCCAAGCGGCTACGCAACACCTTATTTCGCCTCAAGCCGCGCTCGACGATTTAACGATTGCATTGAGTGCAGCAAGGAGTCTTGCCGGCAGAGAGACCCCTTTGACGAACTGCTAAGGATGCGTTCCTCAAAGCACCAGCGGCAGGACCAGTCAAGCCGACAAGCTTCTAGAAAATGCAAGGGGTATATTATACAAAAAGGGGGATCAGATAGATGGGAAAAGATATTTCATTCATTTGTTTGAGGCAAACTCAGACATATTACATATGGATGATTTTTTTACTACTCTAACCTATGATACTGTCTTTGGCGAGGGAAAATGCTTGCCGGACAGAAGTTCAAGAAGACAAAAAACAGCGAGGCTCCTAGCACAACCCAGGCTAGCTCCTCGTGGACCAGCACTGCGCAGAGGAGAACGGGGTCAAAGGACAGATCAACCGGAACGGTTGAAGAAGCCGGAGCCCGTGAGCACGCCTCCTCCTAAAATATGAGGCGTCGATGCCGACTCCGGCAAGATAACCCCGTCGGGCGGGGCAGGGGCGTGAGCTGACCTCGTGGTGCAGTTGGCGATCAGTTAGAGCTCGGGGTGTCGTGCTCCGACTTGACACCCCGAGACCCAGACCCGCCGCGAGCGCCACTACCACCACTATCCTCCTCGTCGCTATCGCCCAAGGATGGACATTCGGTGCCGCTCCTGCTCTCTTCGCAACAACCGAGACACACACCTGAGCGCCCTTAAAACTTGATGGATAGAATATCGTCCTCCACCAGCTTGAAGTGGAGGACATGCCCATCCTCGAGACCATGGGCACGGGCGAAGGCTTTCCAGCCACGCCCGAGCAACATGGAGCGGCGTTTTGGGTACTCCACATTTACCTGCATGGCACCGTAAGAGCAGTCGTAAGCCCGCAACCACAAGACAGGAGGTTTGATGACCTCCATTGCCTCGACAAAGGGGAGAGGGAGGTGCAGGTGGCCTCTAAGAACGCTGCGCAGCTCGACGACGAACTCCAGCGTCGTCCCATCCGAGTGACCACCCCATTAAGGAGAAGGTGGCGCCAAGGGAGAAGGCGGGGGTGCTGGAGTAGCATCCTGCCTGCCCCGGCCATGGCCTCCGCGGCGACCGCGGTCTCTCGCCCCTCCGCCACATCGGGCACTCGGGCCGCCCTCCACCGTCGCGGCTCCTGAAGCTGTAGCATGATCCGAACAGGATCCTCTCGCCGCTCTGGTAGCTGATGGTGGCCATCCTCGTCCCCTAACCATGATTAGGGGCAAGCACCACCTGGAGCTAGGGAAAATACTACAAAAAGGGTTGGGGGTGCTGTGTGTTTCAAGAGTTGGATGGATGAGCAAAAACCACTCGCTAACCCCCTAATTTATAGGGCGGAGCGTGGGGGCTAGCCCTCCTCACTGGAGTTCCACCGCCTCTCTCACCCAAGCACCCATGATCAAGGGCGAACAGAGAGCCTCCCTGCTACACCAATGCATGCAGGGGCGGGCCTTGCCACGGCTGCGACTTTTACGGCCGCGATCGCCACTTGCCCGACTGTTACTGTGCATGCCTCGCGTGTAGCAAAAGCATTTCGGGAGGTGGGACAGCCACTATGCGCACGCCTCTCCACTTCGTGCGTCCAATGCGACACGTGGGGAAAGACCACTACAAACGTCTCCCAGCCGCAATATACCCTATCACGGATGCCCGTGCACCACTTTGGGCCTGGCCCAACGACGCCACGCACGCGTATATGGCCCAGGCTCGGGGGCTCCTCTTGGTGCACTGAAGACTAGAGTCTCCTGTGCCTCAGACTTGTACACGGGACCCGTCAACCCCTTTGACGGCAAGGCACGATGAATGCTGGTAGGAAGACTAACCTCCAAATTCACCAAGGCCACACCCCTCCAAGGGTGTGAGGAATAAGCCCAAGCTCCAAGGCCTCGGCAAGCCCCTCTTGCCGGGAAGACTTCCAAGGCCCCGGCGAGCCCCTCTTGCCGGGAAGACATCCAAGGCCCTCGCAAGCCCTTCCTGCCGAGAAGACATCCAACGCCCCAGCAAGCCTTCCTTGCTGGGAAAGCATTCAAAGCCCCGGAAAGTCCTCCTTGCCAGGAAGATAGACAAGGCCCCAACAAGTCCTTCTTGCCAGGAATATAGACAAGGCCCCGACAAGTCCTCCTAGCCGAGAAGAAATCAAGGCCCTAACAAGCTTTGCTTGTGGGGAAGGAAGACTAGGTCGCTCGCGAGAGCACCAGCCCCGCAAGCCCCATTCGCCGCCAGGTGTGCCCCCCTACCATAGTGCCATCGACTACCATAGCGTCAGCGCGTCCCTCATATGCCAGCACAATTTGACACCTGGGTACGTGTCGATACCATCCTAATGTGTGTTAGCAGATTGGCGAGGCATTTACTGCCCCTAACAGCGCGGTAGATAGATAGAAGTGAACCATGTTCACTGTGCAGATCATGAACCCTCTATTGAGCACTGTTGGTTAACTCTTTTCCTATAAAAGGAGGCCCATGGATCAGTTCTAAGGGGTTAGACAATTTGGGCATTTGCCAACGGGCAATTACTGTAGCAAGTAATCCTACAGTAAGCACCTAATACAACTAACAAAGCAGGAGTAGGGTTTTACGCACTAAGCGGCCCGAACCTGGGTAAAAACATTCCTCGTGCTGATCGCTAGCTTTGCTCTTGGCACCACCCCTCTCCCTGCCGAACGCTCAAGGGATCCTTGGAGGTTCCCATAGGTGTCATTTCCCCGACACATAGTACCTAGTGCTATTTACTTTTTTTGCTATGTTTTCCATCGCAAAAATCCATACCAGATGATATCCAATTTCCACGAATCTTTACGATGATTTTTTTGGACTACAAGGAAACTTGGGGGCCAAGAATGAGCTACATCTATGGCCCACGGGGGCCACTAGACACCAAAGCGTGCTAGAGACCCCTGGCACGGCTTGATGTATACTGGGGCTCAGATTCACCACTGCCTTAGAGCTCTATAAATACCCCAATATTCAGAAAACCCTAGAGGAGTCAAAGAAAAATCATTCCAGTCGCCACAATTTCCAAAGCAACGAAAACCAATGTAGAGCCCGTTCCGGAGAGGAACATGATCACGTAGGGGTTCACCATCCACATTGGTGCTCCTCCGAAGATGCGTGATTAGTTGATATCAGACCTACGATTCCACAGGCAGTAGCTAGATGGCTTTCTCTCTCATTTTGTTTCTCAATAGAATGGTCTCTTGGAGATCTATATGATGTAACTCTTTCTTTCGTTGTGTGTTTGTTGGGATCCGGTTAATTGTGTGTTTATGATCAGATCTATGAAAACATATTCATGCTCAGATATTTGGCTTTTGTCTGGCCAACTTGATCTTTTATCTTGCAATGGGTTCGATCTTGCGGTGCTCAGTCTCAGTGACAGAAAGAGACATGACACGCATGTATCATTGCTATCACGGATAAAACAATGGGGTCTATTCCTACCTGAATGGATCTTGTCTACATTCATGTCATTGTTCATAAGGTGTTACTCCATTTCTCCATGAACTCAATACACTAGATGCATGCTGGGTAGTGGTCGATGTGTCGACTAATAGAAGTAGATGCAGGGAGAAGTCGGTCTACTTATATTGGACGTGATGCCTATATACATGAACATTGTCTTGATTATCATCATAACTATTTTTTTCTATCAATTGCCCAAGACTGTCTACCCACCGCTTGGTATTTTCTGGAAAGAAGCCACTAGTGAAACCTATAGCCCCCGGGACTACTTCACATCATCTATTTGCAATCTCTACTTTGCTATTTTGTTTCTTCTTTATTTGCTATTTTGTTTTCAGATTTATATTATCAAAAAACCTAAAAATAACTTGTTTCATTCTATTTGCTATCACTCTTATTTGCATCTATCAATCTATCCTTACGTTACCTAGGAGGGATTGACAACCACTTTACACGTTGGCTGCGAGGATTTGCTATTTTTGTACAGGTGCTGCTTACATAGTCTTGTGGATCTTTCTACTAGATTTATACCTTGGTTTCTTAATTGAGGGAAATACTTGTCGTAGTTGTGCTACATCACCCTTTAAGCTTGGAGGGAAACCAAGGCTCCTGCAAGGAACTTTAATATTTCTGGCACTATTTTCGGGGAAGATCAAGTCAAGATCTATGAGGTTACTACACACAAATCTCATCTCCTTGCAATTAAATTATTTGCCATTTTCCTCTCGTTTTCCTCTACTCCACTTCACAAGATTCTACCTTTTTATTTGCCATCTTTCCCTTGTCGTTTTTTGACAGATCTCTTCTTTGCTTGTGTTCTTGCTTAAATAGTCACGATGACTCAAGAAATCACAAATTGTGTGAATTTTCCAATACCACTAACAATGATTTTATTAGCACTGCTATTGCTCCTCCCGCCACTAGTGTGGAGTCTTATGATATTAATGCCGCTTTGTTGAATCTTATTATGAAAGAGCAATTTTCCGGTCATCCTAATGAGGATGTCGTCTCCCATCTAAACACTCTCGTAGAATTGTGTGATATGCAAAAGAACAAAGATGTGGACAATGATATTGTCAACGTGAAATTATTACCGCTCTCTTTGGGTGATCATACTAAAATATGGTTTTCATTTTTACCATGCTACAATATTTTGATTCTTGGAAGAAGTGCATAGATGCTTCTATGACAACGTATTTTCCTTCCGTGAAAATTATTTCTCATCGAAATCAGATTATGAATTTTAAACAACTTGGGCATGAGCATGTTTCCCAATCTTGTGAAAGGATGAAATCGATGATAAGAAACTGCCCAACTCATGGTTTGAGTTTGTGGATGATCATGCAAAAAATTTATACAAGAATGAATTTTATTTCTAGAAATATTTTAGATTCCGTTACGAGTGGTACTTTTATGGAAACTATTTTGGGTGATGCTACAAAATTGCTTATGGCTAATTATTTACAATGGAATACTGAAAGAGCTCCTACTAGCAAAAGGGTTAACTCTATTGAAGAAACTGGTGTGTTGAATGAAAACAATTATGCTCTTATGAAATTGGTTGCTAGTAAGCATGCTCCTATTGATCCTAGTGATGTGCCTTTGTCTACTTTGATTTCGAAAAAAATTATCCCGTAGATGTAAATTTTTTCTAGCGAAACAATTTTAATAATAATGCATATAGGAACAATTTTAATACTAGGTCGTATCCTGGAAATACTTAAAATAATTATGGTAATTCTCATAATAATATTGCTAGGATACCCTTTGATCTTGAGAGTTATTTTAAGGAATTTATCAATGCGCAAAAAGCTTTTAATACCATGATAGAATAAACATTGAAGATAATTGAGAATATGTTTAGAAGAATTGATAGAATTTTGCATGACGAAGAAAATCTCAAGGATAATTTTTTTCCTAAGTTTGATATTAATGAATCGATTAAATCTTTATATGTTTCCATAGTTAAAAATAAGAAAATAACCGCAATGCTTAGAGCTAAAAGACAATTTTTAGAAAGAGTGTTTCTTCTATTGCTTCCCTATTTAATAATTTTAAAATTAATGATGAGGGAACTGAAGAAGTGTCAACTTTAGCTACAAGGCATTCCCATGATCTGGAGGGTGAAAATCTTATAGAAAAAATTGATAAAAGTGGGATTGAAGAGGTAAAAACTTTAGCTAGTGATACACCCACTATTTTGGATTGCAAAAACTTTAATTTTGATAACTACTCATTGATATATTATATTTCTATGTTCCAATCTATGATAGATTCACCCAATTCCTATGAACAAAATAAAGCTTTTACTAAACTTATTTCAGATGCGGTGATTAAAACTTTGGAAGAAAAGTTAGAGCTAGAGATTTCAATTCCTGTAAAACTACATGATGAATGGGAACCCACCATTAAGATCAAAATCAAGAATTTTGAGTGCTATGCTTTATTTGATTTAGGTGCTAGTGTTTCCCCAATTCCAAAATCTCTTGGTGATGTGCTTGGTCTTACCGATATTGAAGAGTGTTCTCTCAATTTGCATTTGGCGGATTCTACTATTAAAGAACCTATGGGAAGAACTAATGATGTTCTTATTCTTGAAAATAGGAATTATGTGCCCATAGATTTTATTGTTTTTGTTATTGAGTGCAATCCGTATTGTCCAACAATTCTTCCTAGACCGTTCTTGCGTACTATAGAAGCCTTGATTGATTTGAAAGAAGGGAATATTAAATTTCAGTTTGCACTATGAAAGGACATGGAACACTTCATTATAACTAAAAATAAATTACATATGAATAAATCATGAGGGAACCTATGGATCAATCGCTAAGGATGAAATCACTTAAATTTATCCTATATCCCTTGCTAGGGGCGTAAAACGACAGATCTTGTTGGGAGGAAACCCAATGAATAAAATTTACCTTTACTTTTGTTTTTTGTTCTTGATTGTTTGCACAATTATGCTACTATTATAATTGTGTTTTTTTATTTAGTGCTTGTAACAAGCAAAGCCTTTGGGATCATGTGGGTTATTAGTTGCTTTAATCGTGTTGTAAAACAGAAACTTTTATCGTCAAGTAGACAAATTCCTAAAAATCACAGAAACGTCAAAAGTGTGTGAATTTTTACAAAAGTTTAATATACAAATACACTAAGTTGTCCTAATGTTTCAAACTTTTTGGAGTTACATAAGTATAAGTAAATTTTGAATATTTACAAATTGTTCTGTTTTTAATAGACTCCATTTTCGATGATTATATGGTTTATATCGGGGGCATAAGCCAGGGTAAAGTTATAATACAGTAGGTATAATTCAAAAACAAAATTGGAATATGTTTTCAATAGTACCTATAGTACAGTTTAGTTTTCTTATACTAACGGATCTCATGAAATTTTGTTGAGTTTTGTTGATTGAAGTTTTGAGTGAGTTCAGGATGGATGATGGAATAAGGAGTGATGAAGACTAAGCTTGGGAATGCCCATGGTACCCCAAGCCAATATATAAGGAGTACTAAGCATCTAAGATTGGGGATGCCCCGGAAGGCATCCCCTCTTTCTTCTAGAAACCATCGGTAATTTTACTTGGAGCTATATTTTATTCGTCACATATCACGAGTTTTGCTTGGAGCATCTTGTATCATTTGTGTCTTTGCTTTATTTGCTAGTTAGTTTCTCATAATAAAACTTGATGTACGCACCCATTTTAGAGAGCTCAATTATGCTATGATTTGTTAGAATCGCTCTTTATGCTTCACTTAAGATTTTTGAGCCATGGAATTGCTCAAGTACTTCACTTGTATCTTTTTAGCACGGTGGTGCTATTATTTTGAAGAAATTTACTCTCAAGCTTCAATTAGATTATTTTGAAAGTTGCTGAAATTTTGAAGAAATCCTTTCTTGCTTCACATATATAATTTTGAGAGTTGAAAATTTTAAAGAAACTTGTTCTCTCGTCCTTCACTTATACTTGTTTGAGAGCTTGTTATTTCCATTCGAAATTTGCTTCAAATGAAAATTAGTTCCAATGTGATGAATGTCAAGGAAAGATATAATAAAAACTTGCATGTAGATCATTGGATATTTAACTTGATTCTTTGCACATGTTTTGTGATATGATGATAGTAATATGTGAGTTATGTTGATGAGTAACTATGCTCTAGTAAGAATATTGGTATTAAGTATTGTGATTCCCTTTGGATGCACATGAAGTCAATAATTATGCTATGCAATTACGTCCTACTTGTTTTGCATTATTCGGTGTTAATTATGTTTAATGTTCACCTATGAGGATTTATGTTCCTTGGTTGGGCGCATCCAAATCCTAAACCCCCAAGTTGTGCCAAATGACTCCACCATACATAACTATATGGGCTATTTCAACCTCGTTCCAAGTAAATTTGCAAGTGCGAACTCTAATATTCAAAAAAATGTTATGTTTTGTGTGCCTGTATCGCTCATGAAGCGGCGAGGGGTGGCCGGTATCTTCCATGTTAAATAGGTTATTGTCAATATGAGTGTTTATTCATTTGTCATTGCACGATAGTATGGTGGTAATAGGGGTGCCCAGTCCCAAAAAGAAAAAGAAAAATATTTTATGTTGTCAAATAATAAATTCCTCGGAAAGTGTTGGTATGGACGACACTCGTTGATATGGTTAGCCGTGGAATGTGGAAGAGTGGTGGAAAAGGAATAAACTTTGTTTTTAGGTTGGGAACAACCTATAATTTGTTTAGCATGGAGGATATTGGAAACTCTTAGTCGTTCTCATTAACAGGAAAAGCATGCCACCCTAAAACAATTATCTCCAAGTTTTTTACATTGAGCTATGGCACCTATACAAATCCTTGCTTTCCTCTGCGAAGGGCATATCTATTTCCTTTATGCATTTTCTATTTTTGAATTTGAGTCTCCATCTTCTCTTATAAAACACCAACTAAGGAAGACCATTATCACACTTGATCATTGGATGTAGTTAATATTTGAGTGTGTTGCATGAATGGATCAATGATAGAGCATGATGGGCTAGGGAGAACGTTCTTTAGCATTGATATTTCCGAAGACTTAGTTGCTTGTTGATATGCTTGAGTATTGAAATGTTCATGTCAAATTATGGACTATTGCTTTGCATCATCTACAAGTCCATATGTCCATGTTGAGAGAAAAATCATATGATTAACATGTGAGGCAGCATTTCACATCAATTTTTTTGTTTTTATCATTTACCTACTCGAGGATGAGGAGGAATTAAGCTTGGGGATGTTGATACGTTGTAACAGCCCAGAACCGACGCTCCAGAAGATTTCCTTTTTATTCCATTATTGTCGTGTAATTTATTTTGTTGTCGCATTTATCATCGCATCATGTGCATATTCCTCATTGCATCGACACTCCATTGCCATCAATTTACAAAACTTGCATCCATTATTAGTTACCGGTTCTCTCCATTTTGTCGTTACCTTTTCGAGACCAACCACACACGCACGCGCCCGCGGCATCAATAAAATATTGGTTTTGAAAGCGCATATAAAATATTCTCAGATTGGGTCGAAAGTTGGCGTGCGGTCTAAATGTTGTGTTGCTAAACATCTTGTCAAGTTTCGCCACAATCAGAGTCCGTTTGATACCCGAACGGTCGAACTTAGTGGCACCGTCATCGGTATAATATCGGACGCTTTAGGGGATTAAAAAACCTGTCACATGATGCATTCTTCCCTCTATTCTCAGCCCAACACCCCTCCACACAGCCCATTGCAGCCCACCAAAACCACCCTCCGATCAGAGCCGTTGTATCGCAATCCAACGGTCCAAAAACGGTGACAAACCCCTCTAAACCTAACCCTAGACCTTCCTGCCTATTTAAACCACCACCACCTGCCAAATCTGACCTACCTAGCCTCTCTCGTATGGAATTTGTGCCTAGTCGTCCACCGCTGCCAGTTGGCACTCCCAAGCCACCCTGCCTGCCCCCAGCCACCGGCGGCCCACCAGGCCCGAGGCTGGCATGTCCGAGCCCGATCCAGCCGCCGCCGCACCTAAGGAGCCCAACGCGTGAGATCCCGAACCCAGCCGACACAAGCCGCGAGCTCCAATTCCTCTTCCCCGTTGGCCATGCCTCCTGCCACTGCCTCGAATGCCGCCTTGCACCCCACACCGACCGGTACCGGAGCGCCGCCGATGGACCACCAGGCCAGGCCGCCTCGCCGTTCCTCTCCTCCTCCTGTGCTCTCTCTCTCCGCGTACCAAGCTCTCTCTCTCCTGACACAGGTCAACAGAGGAGGCCGTCGGATCACCAGCTCCTACCGAATCTGGCCGCCCTTGACCCATTGTCACCCAATCTGCGCCTCCACTCCATCCTCGCCTCGCCGGAGCCCCGCTCACGATCGGTGGTGTCGTAGCTGCTGCTGTTTCCCATGGATCTGGATGAGGAACCGGCGTCATTGACTACGCCCTACAAGGCCACTCCATCGCTTGGGCCGTCCGCTCCTCGCGCGAGGCCGAGCTCGCCCCGTTGCCGGGTCCACGACCGAGCCAGCCTCCCTAGGCATAGTCCAGCGCCTCAAGCCCACTCCACCGACCGGGCCGAAGCCCTTGGTGAGCTTCCCCCCTTTTTTGCCTAAAAGCGCCGAGTGCGAGATTTGCTATATTGAACCCAGATGTTCGTCCCAGTTCTGGCAGTTTAGGCCCATGAACATTTTTCTTTCTATCTAGCCAATTTATCCATTTATCCAGAGTTTTTGCAATTACAAAAAATAGCATGATTTGAAAATATTAATAACTCTTTAACCATGCACCGGATTGAAATATTTTAGATATGTAAAATGTGTAGAATTTTATGTAGATTAATATTTTCCAACTTTCATGCATGTTTAAAAATATTTGAACCTCCTATTCGCATTGTTTTTCGTGATGCCATATTAAAATGATTAATTTGTAACAAATTAACCATGCGTCGGATTTCAAAACTTCATACATGAAAGTCGCTTAGGATTTTATGTAGTTTCACCATAACCAACTTTTAAACATGTTTAAAATGATTAAACTTATTGTTTTACTTAGTTTGCATATATGCCATGTTAAAATGGTTTGTATCATATTTAATTAACTGTAGCTCCGATTAAAATGATCCAGTCATGTAACTTGGCTAGAAAAATATGTAGAAAAACTTGGTGACATTTATTTTCGTGTTTAAGAACTCTAAAACTAGAGTTTAGGCAGATGTGTAGAAAGTTCAAAATTAACTATGGGGACCTTCCGGGTTGTCCGTTCTACCGGCCTCATTTAAACTTGCTAGATTTCCATGTAGTTTCATAATATGTTGTTGCAACCATGATTAACATGTTGTGGCTGTCATTGCATACATTTTGCATTCATGGCATATAATCTTGTGATGATCATATCTTTTGTACCGTAGCTCCGTTTCCAATTATCTATATATGTAAATCGACTAGAATGACGTGTAGAATCACATCGTCCACTTTATTTTCCTGTATAAGAAACATAAAATGTGTTTAGTTCAGATCTGGACAGTCTTTGAAATTAACACATGGGGTCAAACCAGAAATACTATAAGTTGTTTTGGATCTCATTTAAAATGCCTAGATAGATAGTTTATTTATGCATCACCTCTTGCCATGTTTAACAACATTTAACATTGTCGTGGACCTAAATAATTCAAATATGGAGTTTCGTCAATATGCAACTTGTTGCATATTGAGCTTCACTTAATGTGTAGGAGTTGATTGTCGTGCTTTGCCATACCATGCATAATTAAATCGGACATGCATCATATGTGTTTGTGAAATATGTCATGCATATGTTGTGGTGAATATTGCGTGTTAATTCTTGTTTCTGGATTGCTTCTTCTTGATAGAGTTCTGCAAGCGATCGGAATGTGAGGATTCATTCGACTATGTTGGTTCATCTGCATAATGGATTTGTTCTTCTTCCAAGCAGCATCACAGGCAACATGACCATTTCCCTAGATACCATTACTATCAATGCCATGTTAGTGTCTTATTTCTTTCGCTATATCTTGATGCCTACCACATGTTTAACAAGCCTCCCAACATTGCCATGAAAGGCATCAAACCCTTCCACAACCCAGCAAACCACTATTTGGCTATGTTGCTGCTTGCTAGGACTTTTGATTGCTTTGCTAGTTGCAGGTGCAGTTGCTTCCGTGTGAGAACATGGGTTCGTTGTTATACCATCCTATTATTGTTGTTTAATTTAATGCACCTATATACTTGGTAAAAGGTAGAAATCTTGGCCTTATAGCTTGGTGTTTTGTTCCATCTTTAGTGCCCTAGCTACTTGTGTAGCAGTGTTATGTTCCATAATTTAGCTCTCCTAACATGCTTGGGGTTGTTATGGGGACCCCTAGATTTTTGTTTTGGGATAAAACACTTCTGGAAGGGCCCAACATTGATACTACATTTGACTAATAACCTATTAAAATTTCATAGGGACATCCGGACCCCATGGACATTTAATCAACCCCCGGGCCAATGCTTCTCATTAGTGTTGGTCCACCATGTCAACCACCGGTGGCTTCCAGGGGCAACTCTGTGATTGGCCTACCGGTAGTTTGGACAATTCATCGTGTCCTTAGAACGAGATATGTGGATCCTATCGAGATCGTCGACACGTCAGGCGCCTTGCTGGATTTGTTATACCTTTCTCCAACGTCTTGTGCGAGGGATTCCGAGGATACTTTCGTCTATCTCGAGGTTGAGGTTTTCCACCATGAATCCGGGGAGGTCACGGGTTTTCCATGGTCGAGGTTTTCGATGCAACGCGTAGTAGTTTGTGATGGACTAGTTGGAGCACCCCTACAGGGTTATATATTTTGGAAAGCCGTGCCCGTGGGTATGTGGCAACTTGCAAACTTTGTTTAACACCTGGTCCTGGAAAATTTGAAGTAAACTTGATTAAAATATGCCAACTGTGTGTGTAACCGTGACTGTCTCTTCTTGTGAGTTCTACATCCGGAAGAGGACACGGTGGGGTTATGTCTGATGTAAGTAGGTGTTCAGGATCATTCATTTGATCATTATAAGTTCACGTACGATTATGCATAGATCACCCCATCTTATTCTTGTACTCGTAAGATAGCCACCTCAAATAAATGGTTAGTCGATTGTTGCAGCCTCACCACCTATATCTATACCTCACCCATTAAGCTTTGCTAGTCTTGATACCTTTGGAAATGAGATTGTTGAGTCCCTATGGCCCACATATTACTACAACAATAGTTGCAGGTACAGGTAAAGCGATACTTTGACATGAGCACGAGGATTCAGCTATTTGGAGTTCCTTCTTCTTCTTCATCGATCTAGGATGGATTCTAGGCCGGCATCATGGGATAGCAAGGGTGGACGTCATTCCTTTATTGTTTGTTTTTCTCCGTAGTCGGGCTCTGCTTTTCTACATGGTGATTGAATATTTTGTTGTATTGATGTGCTCTTGTTGTAGCTTGTGGCGAGTGTAAGTCAATTCCATATACTCATCTCTTCTATACATGTACTTGTAATGATATCCATTCTTGCAAAACAATGAGATGCGCTTTTATCCCTATCAAGGCTCTCCAGCCAAGATAAGTATTGGATCGCATCTTGGGTGTTACATACGTATCCAACATATCTATATTTTTTTATTGTTCCATGATGTTATGATATCATTCTTGGATGTTTTATAATCATTTTACAACAACTTTATTTTATTTTTTGGGACTAACCTATTGACATAGTGACTACTGCCACTTGTCCTTTTTTCCCTGGCAGAAAATCCATATCAAATGAGGTCCTATTGCCACGAAACTTTATGCAGATTTTTTTGACCAGAAGCAAACTTGGGGGCCAAGAATGAGTATTTGCCAAGGCCTAGGGGTCCAGTAGACACCACGGCATGCCAGAGCCCCTAGCACGACCTGGTGTCTAGTGGGGACCCTTGGAAGCTTCTCCATCATCACTAAGATCTAAAAATACCGCAATAATCAAAAAACCCTAGAGGAGTCGATATAAATCATTTCAACCGCCGCAAGTTCCAGAGCCACGAAAATCAATCTAGAGCTCGTTCTGGAGAGGAACACTATCACGGAGGGGTTCACCACCTTCATTGGCGCTCCTCCAATGATATGTGAGTAGTTCATATTAAAACTACATGCATGTAGGTAGTAGCTAGATGGCTTTCTCTCTTGTTTTGTTTCTCAATACAATGGTATCTTGGAGATCCATATGATGTAACTCTTTCTTTTGCGATGTGTTTGTTGGGATCCGATGAATTGTGAGTTTATGATTAGATCTATAAAAACATATTCATGCTTGATTATTATAGCCTAGGATTTCTTCTCCGGTATTTGTTTTTGCCTAGCCAACTTGATATTTTATCTTGCAATGGGAAAAGGTGTCTTGTCATGGGTTCGATCTTGCGGTGCTCAATCTCAGTGACAGGAAGAGACATGACACACATGTATCATTGCTATCAAGGATAAAATTATGGTGTATATTCCTACATGAGTAGATCTTGTCTACATCACGTCATCGTTTTAAGGCATTACTCTGTTTCTCCATGAACTCAATACCCTAGATGCATGTTGGATAGCGATCGATGTGTGGAGTAATAGAAGTAGAGGCAGGCAGAAATCGGTCTACTTATCTTGGACGTGATGCCTATATACATGATCATTGTCTTGAATATATTCATAATTATTTGCTTTTCTATCAATGGGCCAACAGTAATTTGTTAACCCACTGCTTGCTATTTTCTCAAGAGAAGCCACGAGTGAAACCTACGGCCTCCGGGTCTACTTCACATCATCTATTTGCAATCTCTACTTTTTTATTTTCTTTTCTACTTTATTTGATCTTGTGTTTGCAGATTTATATTAGCGAAAAACCGAGAAATACCTTGTTGTGTTCTATTTGCTATCACTCCCATTTGCATGTATCAATCTTTCCTTACTTTACCCACGAGGGATTGACAACCCCTCTACACATTGGGTTGCAAGGATTTTCTATTTGTGTGCAAGTCCTGCTTACATAGTCTTGTGGATCTTCCTACTGGATTCATACCTTGGTTTGTTAAATGAGGGAAATACTTGTTGTCGTTGTGCTACATCACCCTTAAAGCTTGGAGGGAAACCAACGCACCAGCGAGGAACGTTAGCATGTCGCTTTGATTTGCAAACAGCTGACAACCAACACAATGTTGGACGAGTGTGCGAGCGTCTACGCAAGTTGTGGGCCAAAATAAGCCATCCCGGAAAGCCTTGCTTACCAGGGACCGAGTTGCTGCATTATGGCTACCCATACCCGCGTGTATTTTAGCCAAGGGTTGTTTTGCCTCTTCTTCTGATATGCACCGCTGAAGAACTCCGGTGGTGCTTTTTCTTATGTAACTTCCCCTGATGGACCTTGTAGCCCTTGGATCACCGAATTATTCGTGTTGCCTCAGTTTGGTCATCAGGGTGCTTTCGGCACAGAAGATAGGCGAGAAAATGCTCCATCCATGGCATGATAACTGCCATGACTTCGTCAGCCAAAGGCATTTCTTCAAGTGTTGAGCCGCCAATGATTTGTACATATGGTTCGATTACATGAGTGGTGACTTATTCCTGACCATTGGCTCCAGTGTCATTGTCCTCATCTAGCTATACCAGAGTTGGCTTGAAGAACCGTTCCCAAAAGGTATTATTATGAACAGGGTCGTGTTTGGCGCCCATGCAAGCAAGAACATCAATGGCTTGATTGTTGTCTGTCGAGATATGGTGGAAATTTATGCCTTCGAACCATGCTAATATTTTGAGAACATCGTTCCTATATACCGCCATCTTTGTATTTTTAGGGCCAAATTCACCATTGATTTGGGAGATGGCAAGGTTGGAGTCTCCCCATACCTCGAGGCATTGTACGCCCATTGAACTTGCCATCCGAAGTCCATGCAACACAACCTCGTATTCGGCCGCACTGTTGGAATTGATGTACATGATCTGTAGTTCATATCGGATGTTGTCGCGAGTGGGGGATGTACATATAACACCAGTCCCAAGTCTGGCAAGCGTCTTGGAGCCGTCAAAGTACATCGTCCAATGGGAATATGCACTGTACACTTTAGGGAGCTCGTCCTCCATCCATTCGGTGATAAAATCAGCCAACACCTGAGATTTAATAGCTCAGCATGGCTTGTACACGATTTCAAAAGGTGGGAGCTGAGTGGACCCTTGGGCTATGTAGGCCACGTCGTCATTATTGTTGATTATATCATTTAGGGGTACTTCGGCTGCTACCATGACCGAGCACTCTTTAAAGTAGTGTTGGAGATTGCGAGATGCCATAAAAAACTGTATATGGTATCTTCTAGTAGTGCAGATAATAAGATTTGCACGGGATGAGTACTTCGGACACATAGTAGACTGGCTTCCGCACCCAAAGCTTGTGGCCTTCCACCTCTTGCTAGAAAATGAATAATTTGTTGACCACTTGGTTGGTGGACACGATGTACAACAGCACTGGCTCACGTGTAGCAGGTGCTTCCAGTACGGGGTTACTGGCTAACAACGTTTTAATTTCTTCTAGTGCGGATCTTGCCTCATCATTCCACTCAAAGTTTTTGGTCCATTTGAGTAGTATGTAGAGTGGTAGTGCCATTGCACTTAGGATAGAGATGAAGCGGCTTAAAGCCTCCATGCAGCCTGCCAGTTTTTGCACGTGCTTCGACTTCGTCAGGATCGCTAGTTGCGATAGAGCTCGGATTTTAGCCGGATTGGCCTCTATTCCTCTCTGGGGGATGATGAGTCCGAGTAGTTCACCCATGGGAACTCCGAGTACACACTTGTTCGGATTGAGCCGTATGTCATACTCCCAGAGATTATCGAAGGTGTCGAAGGTCGTGCACTAGCTAGCTGATGTGTTTGGCTTTAATGACCACGTCGTCCACGTATGCCTCGACTATTTTGCCAATTTGCTTTCGAAGCAAGTCCGTATCATGCGTTGATATGTGGCGTCCGCATTTTGTAACCCGAAAGGCATTATGTTGAAGCAGAATGGCCCGTAGGGAGTGATAAAGGTGGTTGTGGCTTGGTAGATCTCCATCTTTATTTGGTGGTACCCGGAGGAGGCAACAAGGAAGAATAGTGAGTCGTGTCCAGCGGTAGCGTCAATGATTTGGTCTAGGTGAGGTTGGAAAGGGATCCTTAGTGAAGGCTTTATTTAGGTCTTTAAAATCGACACACAGCCGTCAGGATTTATCCTTCTTTGGTACCATGACCAAATTTTCCAACCACTACGGAAGTCTGATATCTGTGATGAATCCGGCTTCAAGTTATTTTGCTAATTCGGCAACCATGGCTTGACGCTTGGGTTCGTAAAATCAGTGTAATGCCTATTTGACTGGTTTAAATCCCACAATTATGTTCACTCTATGCTCGGCCAGCCTTCTTGAGAGTCATGGCATATCTAAGGGGTGCCAAGCGAATATTTCCTAGTTTTCGCGGAAAAAGTGCACAATGCTTCATTAACTGCAGTATCTAGTTGGGATCTAATGGACGCCATTTTGTTGGGGTCCATTGGATGCACCTGACATTTGATTATTTCGTCTGCTAGCTTAAAGCATGTGGACTTGGGCCTCTTGTTAAGGATTACATCATCCTTCTCTACCATCGAGCGGAGTGCCGTTAATTCTTCAACCGTGACGGCTTCGGATAGTGCCTGAAGGGCAAGTGATGCGGTTTTGTTTTTGATCCGAAGAGCTCTATCGGGGTCACAAGAAAGTGTGATGACACCATTGGGCCCTGTTATCTTGAGCTTCATGTACCCGTAATACGGTATGGCCTGAAATCTTGTGAAAGCATCATGCCCTAGCAGAGCATGATAACCGTTGTGAAAGGGCACAATATGGAAGACAAGCTCTTCAAACATTTAGTTCTCAATAGTGCCAAATACCACGTCGAGAGAAACTCGTCCTGTGCATCATGCCTCTCTTCCACGCATAATCCCTCGAAAGGTCGTGTAGCTTTGTTTGACCCGAAATATGTTAAATTGCATTGTATCCAAAGTATCATCATAGATGAGGTTTAGGCTGATGTCGCCGTCCATTAGTACCTTGCAGAGGCCAAAGCAATCTATAATGGGGATGAGGATCGGACCAAAGGGTGTTCGGCTAGAGCGGATTCGCGACTGATCTACCTTGCTAAAAGTTATGGGTGTGTTCAGCCATGCATTCGTCGCTGCTACCGAGAATACTTGGGCTAATTCTCGGAGAGCTCTCTTCCTCTGATTGTTTGAGGAGAACATCTCATAGATTATTAGGATTTCAATGTTGTTATACGGTGGTGTTGATAGAAGTTTGCTGGAGGATGAGACCCTGAGGATAGCCTCTCCACTTTTTGCTACTTGCCTAATGACCCAACAAATATGTTATGGGTGGGAAGTGAATTTCCTTGCCATCGTGTTTAAGCCCGATCAATTGTAGACTGAAGGTTGGTCGTTTTCTATCCCCATGGCCTGGATCTGGCCAAGGAACTCATTCAGTGCTAGGACATATGTGAAGCCCATGCTTATTGAGTATAGGGGGTCAACCCGCAATGTCGCTGTTCCAGGGGCACTTAGAGTTGCATCAGAGTAGTGTTCATCCAAAGATGATCGAGATATGTTGACGGGTTCAGGCTCTAGGGCCAGACCAAGGGTGGAGGCCGCCTTGAGGGAATGATCCACCACTCTGAACGTTAGGTCATCGGGGCTTGAGAGATCTTCAAGGGGAGTCGAAAGCTTTGTCAGACTAAGACCCCCCCGGGAGTCGGTGATGAACTCTAGGTTACCAAACCTGATCTCCTCATCAGGGGCTAGGTTTCTGAAACGGCTAAGGTGGCAGGTCGGATGAGTATGCAACATGATGTAGCTGAACACGAAGATCTTCCCATGGACTAAAACGTCCCTATTGTAGATGTTGTTGCTCATGATTAGGCGAGCCATCGATACCACAACAGAACTATTAATGAAAGCACCAATGTCGCTGTCAAAACCGGCGAATCTCGGGTAGGGGGCCCTGAACTGTGGATCTGTGGTCAATGGTTAATAGGAGACAAGGAAGACAATATTTACCCAGGCTCGGGCCCTCTTGATGGCCGTAAAACCCTACATATTGGTCTTGTTTATATTGATGGTGGACTATCGAATACAAAGTTGATCTACCTCAATATCGTATGTTGTGGTCTAAAACCTTAGGAGTAATGACCTTAATCTGCCCTACGGACTAAAACCCTCTAGTTTATATAAACATCAGGGCTACTAGGGTTAGAGACTCTAGGTCAAACTGAGGGGTAAACATGCCAAAACTATCATATTGACTTGGAGCATACGCCAAGGCTTAGGAGGTCTCTATCTTGTACACGGTGTTGTCACAATCTTCGGTCTCTCAGTGATGGTCATGGAGCGACCCACCTGTCTGGCCCATAGAGATAGGCCAGAGGCCCGAGGACCCCTTAATCACAGACTCTCTCATCCGTGAACCCAATGGTCATGGTACTGACGCTATAGAATTTTGAAATATATTACGGTTTGGCTCAAGGAGTTGCGCCATCTCTTCCAAAAATCTATGGAGAAAGTATTCTCAACATTATTCCCAATGAAGCAGTGCCAAGGGATATGAGCAATTTGCACAGCACCTCTAGGGTGTCCGTCGTCGGATTCACAAATGAAAAGTGCATCATGCCGACAAGGTCCTTGAGAAGCATGGGTTACGGCCAAGACACACTATTGTATGCCTAGAAGGGACTTGACAAAAATAAAATCAAGGCCCATGAGAATTATGAGAACGTCACCGTAGCTGCTCGGCTAACGAAGCAGGATTGTCTCCTTGATTCCCTTACAGATTGTAACGCCCAAGATGCGATCCTATCCTCATTTTGGCTCGAGGGCCTTGACAGGGATAGAAGCGCATCTTGTTGTTTCACAAGAACGGACATCGTTACAAGTACATGTACATAAGAGATGAGTATATGTAATTGGCTTACACTTGCCACAAGCTATATCATGATCATCTCAATACAACAACACATTCAATCATCATGTAGAAAAGCATGGTCCGACTACAGACGAAGTCAAACGATAAAAGAAACGACGCCCATCCTTGCTATCCCAAGCTGCCGGCCTGGAACCCATCCTATGATCAATGACAAAGAAGAAGAAGAGACTCCAAACGTAACAATCATCGCGCTCACGTCCAAGTATTGATTTACCTCTACCTGCAACTTTTGTTGTAGTAATTCGTTAGCCACACGGACTCGACAAACTCATTTTCGAAGGTATCAAGACTAGCAAAGCTTATTGAGTGAAGTATGGTTTAGTGGTGAGGCTGCAGCAAGCACTAAGAATTTATTTGAGTGGCTAACATATGAGTACAAGAATAAGAAGGGGTGATCTGCATATAAACTGATGTGAATTAATAATGATCAATAAATGATCCTGAACACATACTTACAAGTCAAACATAACCCCACTGTGTCCAATATCGGATGCAAAACTCACGAGAGGAGACAGTCACGGTTACACACAAAGTTGGCATATTTTAATTAATTTTACTTCAAGTTTGCTATGACTGGGTGTTAAACAAAGTTTCCAAGTTTCTACATAACCGCAGGCACGACTCTCAAAAAGATTTAGCCCTGTTCAGGAGCTCCAACTAGTGCATCACAAACTATCACAAGCTGCCCTAGATAGAAAACCTCAACCTCGAGATAGCCCGAGGTATCTGTCGTGGGAATGATCCTGACAATAATACCGGGGGTATGAATGAGGGGTGGAGCCTAGCTATGGCACACTGGATACACTCGAATGTATGTGTTTGGGACCCACTTGGGATTGGTAATAACCCTACATCTCGAGTCCTGAGGCTGATGTTTTCTTATGGGGTGTGTGATAGTACACGATGTTGAACCCTTGGTCAGGAGCTAGCGGTGGCTTATATATAGTGCCCTACGGCAGGCCGAGTCTCATTACAAGAGCGAGTAAATGCTAATAACTACAAAAGTTACTAGTAACAACACCTCTAACTCCAATGTTACTCGTGACGTACGTCTTCACTCTGCTTCATGTGATAGTTTAAGCATGTAGTCGTTGTAGTCCCTTCGTTGCCCACGCCTTGCTTCAATCCGAGTGTTAGGGCACATCTGAGTGACCTTGTGTAAGTCGAGTGAAGACACACTTGATCGAGTGAGGTCATGACTGCATATATGGTTTCAAGGACGCTAATATCCATGTAGGGTCTTTGACAGGCCTAGCTAGGGATGCACGTCCGTAGGACTTCCCCTAATATACAACCCATTCAGTAGCCCCCGAATCAGCCGGGGCTTTACTGACCGAGTACAAGACCTTCTTTGGTGCCCTCGGTGTCTCAGGGACGCCAAGGCTGTAGCTTGGGGTTACATCACTCGGACTCTTAGTAAACCACTATGGATTCAAGAACAGAAGATTCTGAGTGTTGGTGCATGCTGGCAAGCTACCAATCATTAATAATTGAATACCTTTCGGGAAGGTAGATTCAATGACTCGGATGGTCGCGAGTTCGAAACTCCAATCGTCCAATCGGCAAGGTAGGACTGATCCGACTCGTGCTACGATACGGCCAATCTGGTCGCCTTCTTGTGTTGCTCGAATGCCTAGGGTCCCACGGAAGGACAATTGGCAGGGTATCCGGCTCACCTCATTATGCGCCACGGATACGCAATCCATTCGGGTTATGAGGGAGGCGTATTATCCGCAACATTTTGAATTGATGGAGCACGCTCGGGAAACAGAATCAGCGATGATGTGGGGAGTGGAGGTAGTGGAGAGACGCGCCGATTCCCATGCCTGAAATGTCATTGTCATGCTACACGAATGCTATCACTTGTATCCTGCACATGTTCCTGATGTTGACGGAGTACTCAATATCGTATAAAATGGACGAGGTAGGAAGGGTAGGGAACTGCGCCACCAGATCTGAGTCATAATCACCTCCTCTCTTGAACCTTGTGGTTGTGGGTGAGAACTTGTCACCACCACCAACGTCCTCATACCTTGCCTACCCCAACATACAGTATGGCGAAAGGTGCGACAGCGAAAGACAAGCGGGCCAAGAATTGTTTATACTTGATATTCTTCGAGTGTTGGGACGCTCCCACCAGGCTAGATTCATGGCGACTAGCTATCGTCCCGAGTCTCCAATGAGTGCCTGCTAGAACAGGGGAGCGAAGGCTTGGTGGTTCCATGGAGTTGGCGCCTGCCGGATGAAGGCGAGCTGGAACCCACGTCATGGGGTGACAAGGGTTTGGTCCTGGTCACCCATGTGGAAAGAGGTTTTTCTTTGCCCCTACATCCATTCTTCCACGTGTTCCATGATTTTTTTTTTGCGTGCACCTTCATCATATTCCCCCAATGTTGTCTCGTACATAGCCGCTTTCGTATCCTTGTGCCAGAACTTCCTCGGGTACTATCCGCACTAGGGATTGTTCAAGCATTTGTTTACATGCCGAGTGATGACTATGAAAAATTCATCTCGGTAGGGGGGAACACACATCAAGTACAACTCTGTGAGGGTTTAGGAATACAACTCAGGTGTAAAATTAGTTTTTCTCAAATGTCCTTCCCCGGCTCAGTTAAGAGTTGGCAGGACTCGTGGTTCTAGTGTCGGGATGTTCCAGTAGGTAAAGTTCAGTCGGGACTTCCGCCTTATTCGCCTGAGCGAATACAGTCGGGTCCTGTCGGCGTTCTGGGAACAGGGGTACCTAGACCTACCTGGCTACGGCCCAGGGCTGGCCCACTTCGTCAACACAAGATCGGCAAGGAATAACCCCACCCTGAACAAGGCCCTTGTGAGGGGCCAACCCTCACGAGGAGGACCAGCGTCAAGACCCGCAGGGGGGTCTCCTTAGGATCCCCCTGGAGCGGCGGATATTTCGAGGTAAGGCTGGGCCTCAGGAGTCAAGGGTGACGCCAGGAAAGGGCCGGCGATCAGAAGCTAGCAGAACAGGACAGCTTCCCCTTTTGGTGCAAAGAAGGCGGGAGCGAATCAGGACCCCAAAGGCATCTTCTAAAGGTTTCCCTTCCGGTGTGACAAGACCCTGGTCGCCCACCGGGAGGACGGACGTCATCCCTGCGCTCACCTCTATGGTGCTGGCAGCGGCTTTGCAGGCGAAGACCACTTTTTACAGGGAAGGCATGTTCCCTTGTCTCCCACCAAAACTAGCCGTTGTGGGATCCCTTACCACCTACGATAAGGGAAGAGGACCCTGGCCTCCACTATAAATAGAGAGGGTAGGATACCAACTGAGAAAGAGATCGGGGGATCGGAACACTAGAGCAACAAAACTAGCCACTTGGCGTCCGGAGGCACAAAAGCACTTTACTATCTCGTTCATCAACCTCCGTGAGAGGCAATCCACCGAACAAGGAGTAGGGTTTTATGCTTCGAAGTGGACCGAACCTGGGTAAACTGTTGTGTTCTAAGTTCTCCTCACCTTCGAATCCTTAGGGTTTTGTTGAGCCCGAAATCCAACATTTGGCGCGCCAGGTAGGCGGCGTGTGAAGGATTTCTTCCAACTTCCTCCGCCCCACACCGCTGCATCGATGGCCGTCAACGAACAGGCTATTCCGAGCCTCGGCGCGCTGATCTCCGACCACCACATCGCTGCGGCTGGAGGCGCGCATAACAGTGTCACGGGATCAGGCAGCTCTTACTAGGCCGTCAACATCGTCTCCGCCTTGACGGCCACCCGAGCCACCCAGGCGCATGGCGGCTGGGCAGCGGCCCGGGCATCCACAGTGCGACGCATCGACTTGGGGGACCTCAGCGCACACAATGCGTTGCGGATGGCAAGAGAGATGCTCAGCCAACGATCGACACCCGGAGGCTTTGACGCTAGGGCGGACCACATGATGGATCTAATCGTCATCGCCCAGAAGACCATCCAACCTGGTACATCTTTAAGACCGCAAGCGTTGGGCGCGGGGGCCCACACCGCGTGCCGACCCCCTAAGCTGCAAGCTTCAGGGCCCTGCCTTCTCTAGATGGGGCCGAGAGAGACACGCTCCGCGCTGCCCTCCACCCCCTCCACACCGCAGCAACCGTCCCTGAAGTGCACCACACCAACAACCACGAGGGACGCGAAGCCAACGGCAGGATGACCGACGCGCACGCTGGCACGCAACACCGAGACCAGGTCGGCCCTTGATAGCCAGGGGCGGCCTGACAGGAGCGCTCCATCCGGCGCAGCCAGCAGAGGGTGCATCCGATGGGGCGGATGAACTATGACACCGGAGACACGACAGGATGTCAAGACAGAAGTCAACACCGGACGACGCTGGGGCCGGCCGACGGTGGCAGTAGGAACAAGCGACTTCGCGGATAGGCCTACCGCAGAAATGTCTTCAAGCAACACGGCCGGGGTGATCCCCCTCCGCCGCCAGGAAGGACATCCACCACCACGCTAATGGCCGGACGCAAGGGACGGGCAAGCGCCTACGAGGAGCCGTATGTGCTAGAGTGTGCGGCGCTACCTGACCCTCCGGATGAGGAAGAGTTTCAGGCGTCACCCAAGGCGCCTACCCTCCTCAGGAGTAAGGAGCGTTTGGGGGCTCCTCCCTGAGCCGGGCCCAAGTGGCCCGGGCAGAGGGCGCCCTCAAACCGCGGGGCGTGGCACCAGCTACCTCTCCCCGCAGAGGGACTACGTGAGTCCAAACTCACGGGCCTTAGGAGGATGAGTCGAACGCTGCGATGAGACGCTAGCGGCATGGATCACCCGCGACGGCCAAGGCGCACGCGTGGGTGTCGGGGGGCAGGCCTCGCGCGGCCTCCCTTAAGTGCAAGGGGGCTTCAACTATTCGGTGAGGCATTTTTTTGAATCCATTGCCTTAAGGAGTATCTGCTGACCACATGAACTCCAACTACCCGGGGCATACTCCTACAAGTCGCACCCTTTACAATTTCCATTACATCTACTTGGTAGCCTCACACGCTCCCCTGATTGCGTCCTTCGGCAACACACCTTCTCCGCTTGGGAGCACCTTCTGCAACGCATCACCCCAATGAGGGATTAAGGGAACCCCACTACTCCCTAGGAGCTTGATCGACAAGAAAAAAATCAGAGTCGCTTGAGCGTCCAAGGGGGATCCAACGCATGGCGCTCCAGGAGCCTTATCGGTCATAAGGCCACCTGCCGCCCTTTATATCGTCCTTGGTGATCCGATCGTTACCCGGGGAGGCAGGGCCTGACCCCGTGGCCAAGGTCGTCTATTCGGTCCCAGGCAGCAACGGTCGGGAAAAGTGGGGGACCGGGTCCTGGCGACGCAGAGCCGCTTGAACGTCAAAAAGGGCGACTCCGGAGCATGGCGCTCCAGGAGTCTTCCCGGTCATACGGCCACCTGTCGCCCTTGACAATGTTGGTGATCAATCCATTATCTGGGGAGGCAGGGCTTGACCCCGTGGCTACATCCGTTCAATCGATCACACGCAACGGCAGTCGGGAATTGAGCCGGACTGGATCCTAATGACATAGAGCCGCTTGAACGTTAGAAGGTTGGCTCTTGAGCACCGTGCCATGATACGTCTCCAATGTATCTATAATGTTTTATGGTTTCATGCTTTTATCTTGTCAAACTTTGGATGTTTTGCATGCTTTTTATTTATTTTCTGGGACTAACTTATTAACTCAGTGCCAAGTGCCAGTTCTTGTTTTTCCATGTTGTTGACCCCTTTCAGAAGAGATTTCGAAACAGAGTCCAAACGGAAGAAAATCCCCGAAAAGATTTTTTTGGAATGAAAGAAAATCGGAGAACTTGGGAGCCAAGCCAGAGGAGCTCCAGGGGCCCCACAAGCCACCACCCCTCAGCCGAGGGGGGGGTGCGCCATCCAGGCTTGTGGCCCCTGACCTAGGTATTTCGGTTCTAGTCCTTCTCCTCCTCCTTCTTCGCCTCCTTCTTCTCCTCTCCTCCTTCTCCTTCTTCTTCTCCTCCTATTTCTTCTCCTCTTCTCCTCTTCTTGGAGCTAAATTAGCTAACTATGTCTTTTTTGAGCTAAATGGGATCATTATCCCATTTTAGAGGAAAAAAGCTAAGTATATAATATTAATGAGCTAACCAAGGTTCTTATGCCATTTTAGGTTATTATGGCATTTTGGAGCTAAATGGGCTAATTATGTCATTGTTGGGGAAATTAAGGCAAGGAGAATATGAAAGAGGAGAAGAAAGAGGAGGAGGAGAAGAAGAAGAAGAAATAAAGAAGAAGGAGGAGAAGGAGGAGGAGGAGGAGAAGGACTAGAAGGTCCTTTGCCTTCTCCTCCTTCTCCTCCTCCTCCTGCTTCTCCTTCTTCTCTTCTTCTTCTTCTTCTTTCTTTTCATTTTTCCTATTTCTTCTCTTCTTCTCCTCTTCTTGGAGCTAAATTAGCTAACTATGTCTTTTTGGAGCTAAATGGGCTAATTATCTCATTTTAGAGGAAAACAAGCTAAGTATATAATATTAATGAGCTAACCAAGGTTCTTATGCCATTTGGAGCTTATTATGGCATTTTGGAGCTAAATGGGCTAATTATGTCATTGTTGGGGAAATTAAAGCATGGAGAATATGAAAGAGGAGAAGAAAGAGGAGGAGGAGGATAAGAAGAAGAAATAAAGAAGAAGGAGGAGGAGGAGGAGAAGGACTAGAAGGTCATTGGCCTTCTCCTTCTCCTCCTCCTCCTCCTCCTCCTCCTTCTTCTCTTCTTCTTCTTCTTCTTTCTTTTCATTTTTCCTATTTCTTCTCCTCTTCTCCTCTTCTTGGACCTAAATTAGCTAACTATGTCTTTATGGAGATAAATGGGCTAATTATGTCATTGTTGGGGAAATTAAGGCAAGGAGAGTAAGAAAGAGGAGAAGAGAAACTTACCGTAGTGGTCATCAAGGAGGAGAAACACCTGGAGAAGGGTCGTGCGATGCCGCTCGGGAGTTATTCTGCAGAATAGATATTTTGCAATGTCTCAGTTAGCATGATGATACTCAATTATTAATACTAGCTTATAATGAAACTCACCGTGCCAATCGAAGAGAAGACGAGCATCGGCGGAGGGAGTTGACCGCTCTTCTGGCATAGACCCTGAAGAGTTGATCGTATTAGTTAGTAATGAAATAGACATTACAAACATGATTTGCCTAATGTGAATTTTTTTACCACAAAAAGCTCATACAGGGCCTGTTGACCCGCCTCATTCCGGGGCCTCTCCTCCTCAATCAATCGTGCCGTGGTCTAGTCCCTCTCATCAAGAGCAGCCTTACTTGCCAATCTCTCTTTCTCAAGAGCAGCCTCAAGAGCAGACTGGCTTGCCAATCTCGTGGCGTAAGTTCTGAAGGAACCGCCTACACTCGGCCTCGAGAACCCTGGCCTCGTGTGGCACAAGACACCATCTATAATCTCCTCCGGCGGGGCCTGCGCAACCTGGTAGTGCTCCTACGAAAATCCTAGTGTAGGAACCTGACCCTCACCAGGCAACGTGACAAACCCCGGGAAATTTGTCCGGCAAAGCACACCAAGGACGGAGTTTGGCCCGGGGACTCCAAGAGGGAGTACCCATCCCCTGCAGTATGATGAGGTCAACGCATTAGATATTTGAACAAACTTGAAGGCAAAAGCTAAAAAAAGAGTAAATGTACTTACCTATCTCCTTCAGGTTTAATCACCGGCCTCTGCTCGCGGGTAGCCGGCACGACCGGGAGACGTGTACTACCACGCTTGTACACGGTGGCCCCGTCCACCTGCACATCTCCATCACTATCCGTAAGCTCATCCCCGCCCCTGAGCCACCCGGACCCTCGGTCCAATCCGTCAACTCGGTCCGATCCGGCCAGGTCTCCCATCCGGGCCTCTCCACGTCGGGTGAAGCCTCCAGAACCGTAGTCTCGTGGGCCGAATGCACCTCGACCCGAGGCTTATCCTAGACGGGAGTCTCATGGGACGAATGCCGGTCAACACCAGGCTCCTGGAACGGAGTCCCCGTAGCCTCCTCCGCAAATGGGTCGACCATAGTAGTCCTATGCTCGGGTGAATGAGCTGGTGGTGGTGGTGAGGACGGCTCAACAGCCCTCCTGGATCTTCCGCGGCCACCACCTCTCCCTGTACCCTTCCCCTTCTTTCCTACACGACCAACACGTCTCCCAGTGGGCAATGCCGCCGACAAAGAAGAACCCACGGGTGGTGTCGACAGACTGTCTGCCAAGGCTCTACGAAGAGATAGGGGTGGAAGGTAAGTACCACCCCTCGTGCGGGGCGCCTGGGAAGAACCCGTCGAGTGATCTGGACTAGTGCCCACCATCTTTCAACACCTGGTGACCTGCCATGATAAAGATTAAAAGAAATTAGTACAACAACAAAAAATTGAATAACTGACATGAATATTAATATGTACATGAATAATAAAGATTAAAATATATATAATTTAAGTTGTGAATCTTACAAACTAATAATCATCATCAATAAATGCATCATCATCATCACTATCACGCATGTCTTCATGAATGACGTGCTCGTCGGGTTCAACGTCGTGAAGTTGTGAAAGTCCTTTCTTTAATCGTTGAAGCATTGACAGGTCATCCGCATGAGTAACCTCTACGAGTTCCAGGTCTTCTGGTTCCGGCTCAGGGCTGGAGTCGGATTCATTTTCGCTGTCTACTTCCATGTTCTTGGGTGAAGCACGGCGGTTCTTGAAATGTTTCTTGGAAAGACGTGTTTCTTGGGAGAATTCTCCATCATATGTGTCTGGGTTAATGTGAGGTTCATAATCCTGTTCATTTGGGAGAGGTGGTCTGACATGTGGCGTCACTTCATAAACAACATACCAACCTTCCAGATTCTTATCTGTTTGGCATGCCCACGGTAGATAGAAAACTTGGGTCGCCTGTTGAGCCGTAATATAGACATCGGGAACATCTAAATCGGTGTTTGGATTGATTTCGACTAGTCCTATATGTTCATGAGTCCTTCTAGTCTCCTTCGGCTGGAACCAATAACATTTGAAGACTATGATGTCCGGTGGGTTTTCACCATAGAATTGAAGTTCATAAATTGCTTCAACTCTTCCATAATACTCGATAACACCTTCACCGATAGCAGAGACACCACAATTTGTAGATTTCTGGTCGGGCATAGATAGCTCTTTGCCAAAGGTACGAAAGAGATACCCGTTGATGTTGTATTTCTCCAATGAACGGACCTTATAGTCAAAACCATTAGCGACTTGTCTCAAGTCGGCATCCATAGACTCTGAATTATCCTACAAGTTTAATACGGAACGATTGTTGCATTAGCCGCAAGTTAGACCAAGAAATGAAATGGTCCGTTATTGATAATTACCGTTTGTTTTAACCAAGAGATGAAACCGGGATAGCCGCGTGCTGTCTTTGACAGAAGCTCATACTCTTGGACGGAATCATTTTCGATCACCGCTCCATCCGAGAATTTGGCGACGTAACGACTGTTTGAAATATCCGGAAATAAGAGCAGTTCAAATGAATTATAAGTTACAGGAAAATGTGCCGACAACTCACTCGATGTAAGGCCGCACTTCTGTTAGGTTGTTGAAGATATACAACGAAATGTTCCGCCATTCTTCGACATCCAACGTTATTGGTTTCGAAGCACCGGCTAGTGCGAGCTTCCCTTTGAATAGGCTGAGGTTCGACCCACCTTTTTAGGGTCTGCATCATTGTGCCGAGGCTTCGGATTATGCAAATGATGATTTTTGGCTTTGTAGTGTGCTGTCAGAAAGTTTGCCACCTCCTCAGTAATGAATGCCTCAGCCATCGATGCTTCAATTCTACGCTTATTTTTACATTTAGCGTTAAGGGTCTTCTGCATCCTCTCAGTTTCATAGAACCAACGATCTTGCACGGGCCCACCCAATCTTGCCTCGGTCGGTAGATGTAAAATCAAATGCTGCATTGGATTAAAGAAGCCCGATGGAAAGATCTTCTCTAACTTGCACAACAACTCCGGTGCAAACTCCTCCATGTATTCTACCACGCCAGGCGACAATTCTTTTGCACAAAGAACACAGAAAAAATAGCTCAGCTCCGCCAGTACTAGCCATTCATCCTCAGGAATAAAGCCACGTAACATCACCGACATTACCCGTTCTAGCCATATGTGCCAATCATGACTCTTGAGACCAAAGATTTTTAATTTTTCAAGACTCAACTACCTCTTTAGATTCGCTGCATACCCATCGGGGAACATCAAGTGCATTTTGACCCACAAGATAATTTCCCTCATAGCTGGCCTTCCAAGATTGAACCAGGCCTTTGGCTTCGACCACTTCTGCTTTCCTTTGCCTTCTCGCATGTTTTGTAACGGCTATGACATAGTGTCTCTTAATAGACTCTAGCCTTAGTATTATCCTTTGTCTTCCCATCTATGTCGAACAATGTACCAAAAATAGCCTCTCCGATATTCTTTTAAGTGTGCATCATGTCGATATTGTGTGGAAGAAGGAGGTCTTTGAAGTAAGGCATATCCCAGAAGCATGGCTTGTGAGTCCCGGCGTGTTTTGAATAATACCCCTTGAAATACCCTGGACGCTCTGGATCAGGCTCGAGGGCGTTTAACTGATCCAGGATCTATTGGCCTGTCAACGCAGGTGGTGCCAAGTTTTTGACAACTTTACCTTTGGTAAAGTTCTTCTTGTCTTTTCTGAACTGATGGTCAGGATCCAGGAACTGTCTATGCAAGTAAAAGCAAGAATACTTCCGACCCTCCTGCAACCAATGATACTAAAGAGCTGCCTTGCATTGGGGGCACGGGAACCTTCCATGCACACACCATCCAGAGAATAGCGCATACGCTGGCAAGTCATGCATAGAGTACATGTACCACACATGCATTTTGAAGTTTTCTTTTCTAGCCGCATCGTATATCTTGACCCCATTATCCCAAGCTTCTTCCAATTCATCCTTAAGAGGTTGTAGGTACACATTCATATTCTTCCCCGGATAATTGGGCCCTGGAATTATCAACGTCAGAAATATGTTCTTTCTTTACATAATCTGCCCGGGGGGATATTGAGAGGAATGAAAAATACAGGCCAACAACTATATTGCGTTGCCGTCATGCCGAAGGGATTAAACCCATCCGTGGCGGCGCAGACTCGAGGATTCCTTGGATCTGCCGCTTTATCCTGATGCAATCCATCGAAATGTTTCCACGCTTCCCCATCCGATGTGTGTACCACCATCTTATTCCATCCGCATCTAGTAGGGTTCTTTTGCCCAATTTTTGCCATGTCATCTGTCTGGCTGTCTCTTCGACCATGAAAAGACGTTGAAGTCTTGGTACGATTGGCATATACCGAAGAACACTAACTGCGGTTTTGGTCTGCCTCTTCTCACCATACCGTTGTCTACCACAAGATACCTGCAAGACTCGCAATTGGGACAATAGTCCAAGTGTGCATACTGTTGGGTAACGTCGCATGGGAAACAAAAAAATTCCTACGCGCACGAAGACCTATCATGGTGATGTCCATCTACGAGAGGGGATGAGTGATCTACATACCCTTGTAGATTGTACAACAGAAGCGTTACAGAACGCGGTTGATATAGTGGAACGTCCTCACGTCCCTCGATCCGCCCCGCGAACAATCCCGCGATCAGTCCCACGATCTAGTACCGAACGGACGGCACCTCCGCGTTCAGCACACGTACAGCTCAACGATGATCTCGGCCTTCTTGATCCAGCAAGAGAGACGGAGAGGTAGAAGAGTTCTCCGGCAGCGTGATGGCGCTCCGGAGGTTGGTGATGACCTTGTCTCAGCAGGGCTCCGCCCGAGGTCCGTAGAAACGCGATCTAGAGGAAAAACCGTGGAGGTATGTGGTCGGGCAACCGTGAGAAAGTCGTCTCAAATCAGCCCTAATTGCTCCATATATATAGGAGGAGGGAGGGGGGGCCTTGCCTTGGGGTCCAAGGACCCCCAAGGAGTCGGCCGAGCCAAGGGGGAGGACTCTCCCCCCCCCCCCCCCCAAACCGAGTTGGACTAGGTTTGGTGGGAGGGAGTCCTCCTCCCTTCCCACCTCCTCCCTCTTTTTTTCCTTTTCCTTTGATTTCTTATCCTTGGCGCATAGGCCCCTTTGGGGCTGTCCCACCAGCCCACTAAGGGCTGGTGTGTCTCCCCAAAGCCTATGGGCTTCCCCGGGGTGGGTTGCCCCCCCGGTGAACTCCCGGAACCCACTCGTCATTCCCGGTACATTCCTGGTAACTCCGAAAACCTTCCGGTAATCAAATGAGGTCATCCTATATATCAATCTTCGTTTCCGGACCATTCCGGAAACCCTCGTGACGTCCTTGATCTCATCCGGGACTCCGAACAACATTCGGTAACCAACCATATAACTCAAATACGCATAAAACAACGTCGAACCTTAAGTGTGCAGACCCTGCGGGTTCGAGAACTATGTAGACATGACCCGAGAGACTCCTCGGTCAATATCCAATAGCGGGACCTGGATGCCCATATTGGATCCTACATTTTCTACGAAGATCTTATCGTTTGAACCTCAGTGCCAAGGATTCGTCTAATCCCGTATGTCATTCCCTTTGTCCTTCGGTATGTTACTTTCCCGAGATTCGATCGTCAGTATCCGCATACCTATTTCAATCTTGTTTACCGGCAAGTCTCTCTACTCGTTCCGTAATACAAGATCCCGCAACTTACACTAAGTTACATTGCTTGCAAGGCTTGTGTGTGATGTTGCATTACCGAGTGGGCCCCGAGATACCTCTCCGTCACACGGAGTGACAAATCCCAGTCTTGATCCATACTAACTCAACTAACACCTTCGGAGATACCTGTAGAGCATCTTTATAGTCACCCAGTTACGTTGCGACGTTTGATACACACAAAGCATTCCTCCGGTGTCAGTAAGTTATATGATCTCATGGTCATAGGAATAAATACTTGACACGCAGAAAACAGTAGCAACAAAATGACACGATCAACATGCTACGTCTATTAGTTTGGGTCTAGTCCATCACGTGATTCTCCCAATGACGTGATCCAGTTATCAAGCAACAACACCTTGTTCATAATCCGAAGACACTGACTATCATTGATCAACTGGCTAGCCAACTAGAGGCATGCTAGGGACGGTGTTTTGTCTATGTATCCACACATGTAAATGAGTCTTCATTCAAGACAATTATAGCATGGATAATAAACTATTATCTTGATACAGGAATTATAATAATAACTATACATTTATTATTGCCTCTAGGGCATAATTCCAACAGTCTCCCACTTGCACTAGAGTCAATAATCTAGCCCTCACATCACCATGTGAATTACATTGTAATAAATCTAACACCCATACAGTTCTGGTGTCGATCATGTTTTGGCCGTGGAAGAGGTTTAGTCAGTGGGTCTGCTACATTCAGATCCGTGTGCACTTTGCATATATTTACGTCCTCCTCCTCGACGTAGTCGCGGATGAGGTTGAAGCGTCGTTTGATGTGTCTGGTCTTCTTGTGAAACCTTGGTTCCTTTGCTAAGGCAATGGCACCAGTGTTGTCACAGAACAAGGTTATTGGATCCAGTGCACTTGGCACCACTCCAAGATCCGTCATGAACTGCTTCATCCAGACACCCTCCTTAGCCGCCTCCGAGGCAGCCATGTACTCCGCTTCACATGTAGAATCTTCTACGACGCTTTGCTTGGAACTGCACCAGCTTACCGCACCCCCATTAAGAATAAATACGTATCCGGTTTGTGACTTAGAGTCGTCCGGATCTGTGTCAAAGCTTGCATCGACGTAACCTTTTAAGGCGATCTCTTCGTCACCTCCATACACGAGAAACATCTCCTTAGTCCTTTTCAGGTACTTCAGGATATTCTTGACTGCTGTCCAGTGATCCACTCCTGGATTACTCTGGAACCTACCTGCCATACTTATGGCTAGGCTAACATCCGGTCAAGTGCACAACATCGCATACATGATAGAACCTATGGCTGAAGCATAGGGGATGGAGCGCATATGCTCTCTATCTTCATTAGTTGCTGGGCACTGAGTCTTACTCAATCTCGTACCTTGTAACACTGGCAAGAACCCTTTCTTGGACTGTTCCATTTTGAACCTCTTCAAAACTTTATCAAGGTATGTGCTTTGTGAAAGTCCTATCAGGCGTTTTGATCTATCCCTATAGATCTTAATGCCTAGAATGTAAGCAGCTTCTCCTAGGTCCTTCATAGAGAAACTTTTATTCAAGTAACCTTTTATGCTCTCTAAAAGCTCTACGTTATTTCCAATCAGTAATATGTCATCTACATATAATATTAGAAACGCCACAGAGCTCCCACTCACTTTCTTGTAAATACAAGATTCTCCAACCACTTGTATAAACCCAAATGCTTTGATCACCTCATCAAAGCATTTGTTCCAACTCCGAGATGCTTGCACCAGTCCATAAATGGATCGCTGGAGCTTGCACACCTTGTTAGCACTTTTAGGATCGACAAAACCTTCGGGTTGCATCATATACAACTCTTCCTTAAGGAAACCGTTAAGGAATGCCGTTTTGACATCCATCTGCCAGATTTCATAATCGAAAAATGCAGCTATTGCTAACATGATTCTGACGGACTTAAGCATTGCCACGGGAGAGAAAGTCTCATCGTAGTCAATTCCTGGAACTTGTGAAAAACCCTTTGCCACAAGTCGAGCTTTATAAATGGTCACATTACCGTCAGCGTCCGTCTTCTTCTTAAAGATCCATTTGTTCTGAATAGCCTTGCGGCCCTCAGGTAGTATCTCCAAAGTCCACACTTTGTTCTCATACATGGATCCTATCTCGGATTTCATGGATTCTAGCCATTTGTTGGAATTTGGGCCCACCATTGCTTCTTCATAATTTGCAGGTTCATTGTTGTCTAACAACATGATTGATAAGACGGGATTACCGTACCACTCTGGAGCAGCGCGTGATCTCGTCGACCTGCGTGGTTCAACAGAAACTTGAACTGGAGTTTCATGATCATCATCATTAACTTCCTCCTCAACCGGCGTCGCAATGACAGAGGTTTCCCCTTGCCCTTCGCCACCATCCAGAGGGATGAGAGGTTCGACAACCTTGTCAAGTTCTATCTTCCTCCCACTCAATTCTCTCGAGAGAAACTCCTTCACGAGAAAAGTTCCGTTCTTAGCAACAAACACTTTGCCCTCGGATTTGAGATAGAAGGTGTACCCAACTGTCTCTTTTGGGTAACCTATGAAGACGCATTTTTCCGCTTTGGGTTCCAGCTTTTCAGGCTGAAGCTTTTTGACATAAGCATCACATCCCCAAACTTTAAGAAACGACAACTTTGGCCTTTTGCCATACCACAGTTCGTATGGTGTCGTCTCAACGGATTTTGATGGTGCCCTATTTAAAGTGAATGCAGCTATTTCTAATGCATAACCCCAAAATGATAACGGCAAATCAGTAAGAGACATCATAGATCGCACCGTCTTTAACAAAGTACGATTACGACATTCGGACACACCATTACGCTGTGGTGTTCCAGGCGGTGTTAACTGCGAAACAATTCCACATTGTCTTAAGTGAGCACCAAACTCGAAACTCAGATATTCACCCCCATGATCAGACCACAGGAACTTGATCTTCTTGTTACGATGATTTTCCACTTCACTCTGAAATTGCTTGAACTTTTCAAATGTTTCAGACTTGTGCTTCATCAAGTAGACATAACCATATCTACTCAAATCGTCAGTGAAGGTGAGAAAATAACGATATCCGCCGCGTGCCTCTACGCTCATTGGACCACACACATCGGTATGTATGATTTCCAACAAGTCACTTGCACGCTCCATTGTTCCGGAGAACGGAGTTCTAGTCATCTTGCCCATGAGGCATGGTTCGCACGTGTCAAGTGAATCAAAGTCAAGTGACTCCAAAAGTCCATCAGCATGGAGTTTCTTCATGCGCTTTACACCAATATGACCCAAGCGGCAGTGCCACAAAAATATGGTGCTATCGTTGTTTACTCTAACTCTTTTGGTCTCAATGTTATGTATATGCGTATCGCTATCAAGATTCAATATGAACAATCCTCTCACATTCGGTGCATGACCATAAAAGATGTTACTCATAGAAGTAGAACAACCATTATTCTCAGACTTAAAAGAGTAACCATCTCGCAATAAACAAGATCCAGATATAATGTTCATGCTCAACGCAGGCACTAAATAACAATGATTTAAGTTCATCACTAATCCCGATGGTAGCTGAAGTGACACTGTGCCGACGGCGATTGCATCAACCTTGGAACCATTTCCTACGCGCATCGTCACTTCGTCTTTCGCCAGCCTTCGTCTATTCCGTAGTTCTTGCTTCGAGTTGCAAATATGAGCAACATAACCGGTATCAAATACCCAGGCACTACTACGAGAGCCGGTTAAGTACACATCAATAACATGTATATCAAATATACCTGATTTTTCTTTGCCCGCCTTCTTATCTGCCAGATACTTGGGGCAATTGTGCTTCCAGTGACCCATACCCTCGCAATGGAAGCACTCTGTTTCAGGCTCAGGTCCATCCTTGGGTTTCTTCGGCGGATTGGCGACAGGCTTGACGCTCTTCTTCGAATTGCCCTTCTTGCCTTTGCTGTTTCTCTTGAAACTACTGGTCTTGCTCACCATCAACACTTGATGCTCTTTACGGAGTTCAGACTCTGCGACTTTCAACATCGCAAACAACTCGCCGGGAGACTTGTTCATTCCTTGCATGTTGTAGTTCAACACAAAGCCTTTATAGCTTGGCGGCAGTGATTGAAGGATTCTGTCAGTGATAGCTTCTTGCGGGAGTTCAATCCCCAGTTCAGCTAGACGGTTTGAGTACCCAGACATTTTGAGCACATGTTCACTTACAGACGAGTTTTCCTCCATCTTGCAAGCATAGAATTTATCGGAGGTCTCATACCTCTCGATCCGGGCGTTCTTCTGAAAGATAAACTCCAACTCCTGGAACATCTCAAATGCTCCATGACGCTCAAAGCGACGTTGAAGTCCCGGTTCTAAGCCATACAAGACTGCACATTGAACTATTGACTAGTCCTCCTTACGTGCTAACCAAGCGTTCTTAACATCCTGATCAGCCGTAGCGGGTGGTTCATCTCCTAGCGCAGCATTAAGGACATAATCCTTCTTCCCAGCTTGTAAGATTAACTTAAGATTATGAGCCCAGTCTACAAAGTTGCTTCCATCATCTTTCAACTTAGCTTTCTCTAGGAACGTATTAAAATTCAGGATGACTGTCGCGTGAGCCATGATCTACAACACAAATATATTCAAAGTGGACTTAGACTATGTTCAAGATAATTAGAGTTCAACTTAATCAAATTATATGCTAAACTCCCACTCAAAAAGTACATCTCTCTAGTCATTTGAGTGGTTCATGATCCACTTACACTATCCCAAGTCCGATCATCACGTGAGTCGAGAGTAGTTTCAGTGGTAAGCATCCCTATGCTAATCATATCAACTATATCATTCATGATCGACCTTTCGGTCTCATGTGTTCCGAGGCCATGTCTGCACATGCTAGGCTCGTCAAGCTTAACCCGAGTGTTCCGCGTGCGCAACTGTTTTGCACCCGTTGTATGTGAACGTTGAGTCTATCACACCCGATCATCACGTGGTGTCTCGAAACGACGAACTGTAGCAACGGTGCACAGTCGGGGAGAACACAATTTCGTCTTGAAATTTTAGTGAGAGATCACCTCATAATGCTACCGTCGTTCTAAGCAAAATAAGGTGCATAAAAGGATTAACATCACATGCAATTCATAAGTGACATGATATGGCCATCATCACGTGCTTCTTGATCTCCATCACCAAAGCACCGGCACGATCTTCTTGTCACCGGCGATACACCATGATCATCCATCAACGTGTTGCCATCGGGGTTGTCGTGCTACTTATGCTATTACTACTAAAGCTACATCCTAGCAAAATAGTAAACGCATCTGCAAGCACAAACGTTAGTATAAAGACAACCCTATGGCTCCTGCCGGTTGCCGTACCATCGACGTGCAAGTCGATATTTCTATTACACATGATCATCTCATACATCCAATATATCACATCACATCGTTGGCCATATCACATCACAATCATACCCTGCAAAAACAAGTTAGACGTCCTCTAATTTTGTTGTTGCATGTTTTACGTGGTGACCAAGGGTATCTAGTAGGATCGCATCTTACTTACGCAAACACCACAACGGAGATCTATGAGTTGCTATTTAACCTCATCCAAGGACCTCCTCGGTCAAATCCAATTCAACTAAAGTTGGAGAAACCGTCACTTGCCAGTCATCTTTGAGCAAAGGGGGTTACTCGTAACGATGAAACCAGTCTCTTGTAAGCGTACGAGTAATGTCGGTCCAAGCCGCTTCAATCCAACAATACCGCGGAATCAAGAAAAGACTAAGGAGGGCAGCAAAACGCACATCATCGCCCACAAAAACTTTTGTGTTCTACTCGAGAAGACATCTACGCATGAACCTAGCTCATGATGCCACTGTTGGGTAACGTCGCATGGGAAACAAAAAATTTCCTACGCGCACGAAGACCTATCATGGTGATGTCCATCTACGAGAGGGGATGAGTGATCTACATACCCTTGTAGATCGTACAGCAGAAGCGTTAGAGAATGCGGTTGATGTAGTGGAACGTCCTCACGTCCCTCGATCCGCCCCGCGAACAATCCCGCGATCAGTCCCACGATCTAGTACCGAACGGACGGCACCTGCGCATTCAGCACACGTACAGCTCGACGATGATCTCGACCTTCTTGATCCAGCAAGAGAGACGGAGAGGTAGAAGATTTCTCCAGCAGCGTCACGGCGCTCCGGAGGTTGGTGATGACCTTGTCTCAGCAGGGCTCCGCCCGAGCTCCGCAGAAACGCGATCTAGAGGAAAAACCGTGTAGGTATGTGGTCGGGCAGCCGTGAGAAAGTCGTCTCAAATCAGCCCTAATTGCTCCATATATATAGGAGGAGGGAGGGGGGGCCTTGCCTTGGGGTCCAACGACCCCCAAGGAGTCGGCCGAGCCAAGGGGGAGGAGTCTCCCCCCCAAACCGAGTTGGACTAGGTTTGGTGGGAGGGAGTCCTCCTCCCTTCCCACCTCCTCCCTCTTATTTTTCCTTTTCCTTTGATTTCTTATCCTTGGCACATAGGCCCCTTTGGGGCTGTCCCACCAGCCCACTAAGGGCTGGTGTGTCTCCCCAAAGCCTATGGGCTTCCCCGGTGTGGGTTGCCCCCCCCCCTCGGTGAACTCCCGGAACCCATTCGTCATTCCCGGTACATTCCCGGTAACTCCGAAAACCTTCCGGTAATCAAATGAGGTCATCCTATATATCAATCTTCGTTTCCGGACCATTCCGGAAACCCTCGTGACGTCCGTGATCTCATCCGGGACTCCGAACAACATTCGGTAACCAACCGTATAACTCAAATACGCATAAAACAACGTCGAACCTTAAGTGTGCAGACCCTGCGGGTTCGAGAACTATGTAGACATGACCCGAGAGACTCCTCGGTCAATATCCAATAGCGGGACCTGGATGCCCATATTGGATCCTACATTTTCTACGAAGATCTTATCGTTTGAACCTCAGTGCCAAGGATTCGTATAATGCCGTATGTCATTCCATTTGTCCTTCGGTATGTTACTTGCCCGAGATTCGATCGTCAGTATCCGCATACCTATTTCAATCTCGTTTACCGGCAAGTCTCTTTACTCGTTCCGTAATACAAGATCCCGCAACTTACACTAAGTTACATTGCTTGCAAGGCTTGTGTGTGATGTTGCATTACCGAGTGGGCCCCGAGATACCTCTCCGTCACACGGAGTGACAAATCCCAGTCTTGATCCATACTAACTCAACTAACACCTTCGGAGATACCTGTAGAGCATCTTTATAGTCACCCAGTTACGTTGCGACATTTGATACACACAAAGCATTCCTCCGGTGTCAGTAAGTTATATGATCTCATGGTCATAGGAATAAATACTTGACACGCAGAAAACAGTAGCAACAAAATGACACGATCAACATGCTACGTCTATTAGTTTGGGTCTAGTCCATCACGTGATTCTCCCAATGACGTGATCCAGTTATCAAGCAACAACACCTTGTTCATAATCCGAAGACACTGACTATCATTGATCAACTGGCTAGCCAACTAGAGGCATGCTAGGGATGGTGTTTTGTCTATGTATCCACACATGTAAATGAGTCTTCATTCAATACAATTATAGCATGGATAATAAACTATTATCTTGATACAGGAATTATAATAATAACTATACATTTATTATTGCCTCTAGGGCATAATTCCAACACATACTCCTTCCTAAATAAGACACATCCTTTCTCACATGCATCTATCTTCTCATAGGGCATCTTAAGTACACGAAGTATTTTGTCCGACTGGTACAGGTTTGCAGGCATGATATGGCCTTTGGGTAGGAAGTGTCCAAATAGTGTCATCATCGCGTCGTAGAATTCTCTTCCCAAGTTGAACTGAGCATTTAGAACCATTACTTGTGCAATTGTATCCAGCTGACAAAGCTCAGTGTTCTCATGGAGAGGACATTTTGAAGACTCCAACATTTCATAAAAGGCCTTTGCAGATTCCTCCATCTCATCTTCCGAATCCTGAGCATCATCTAAGTCTTGCACCATGTCTTCGATCCCGGTACCATGCTCGTCCGTGCGACGACGGACCACCTCAGCTCTTGTGCGTTGTATAGACTCACCATGAAATGTCCACACCGTATAATTAGGCTTAAAACCCCTCCTCTGCAGGTGTTTAATCATTAGAGCCTCTATCGTCTTTTTATAGTTGTCGCATCCAGGACACGGGCAATAGTTTCTTTCCTGGCCATTTGCGAATGCGTCTTTCACAAATTACTTTGTTTTTACAAACCATTCTTTCGTCATCTCTTTCTGACTAGGGTGACCGGTATACATCCACGCACGATCACTCATCTTGCCTAGCTACTAAAGATAGAAGAAATATATTTATATATAATTTAGCATTTATATTCATCGGTTAATCAGGTTCGCCATTTTTATTACGTCCACGCAACCTACACGCTAATATGTAAAGATAAGTCCTAATCCCACCCGAGTATGTGTAGATTGGGTTCGTTTTCCCATGCTGTGCTCCAGATCCAACGCAAAATTTCGGCAGCACCTCCCCGCTGTTCTCCTGATACACGTCTCCAAAATAAACAAAGAGGATGTGCATCCGGAGAAAAACAGGGAGGCACTGACGAAATTCCGCATCGGATCCAGAGCGCAGCATATGGGAAAACGAACCCAATCTACACATACTCGGGCTGATCATGGATAATGTTGGATAATTCGAAAGGATGGCGGTTATAAATATGCAAAGACATGCATATCTATAGATGTCGCCCTTTCGAACGGGAGACGCATACTGAAAAATTAATTTAATTACCTAAATCTAGAAAGTTTCATCTGGAAACCGATCCACAGTAAATGAAGGGGCGGGGAGGAGATGAAATTTGTACTGACCCACGAATGCAGGGGCGGAGCTCGTACAACTCATGGGCAGGTCTCCGCACAGCAGACCTCATAGCTACGAGACAACTATCACATGTAAATCCACCCGATCAACACAAATATTCTAATTATGTCATTTTAGAGGAAAACAAGTTAAGAATATAATATTCATGAGCTAACCAAGGTTTTTATGCCATTTTAAAGCTAAATGGGCTAATTATCTCATTGTTGGGGGGAAAATAAGGTAAGGAGAATAAGATAGAGGAGAAGAAAGAGGAGGAGTAGAAGAAGAAAAAGAAATCAAGAATAGAGGTAATTATCTCTTATTTTTGTCTTCTCCTCCTCCTCCTCTTCTTATTCTTCTTCTTCTCCTCCTCCTCTTCTCCTCTTCTCCTCCTCCTCCTCTTCTTCTTCTTCCTATTCTTTCTATTAAGCTAACTAACTAACTAACCTAACTAACTAAGCTAACTAAACCTATCGCTAAACCTAGATAGCACTAAACAGTAAAAAATAACAGAAACAAAATCTACCACTATAACAAAAACAGAATCTACCACTAAGTAACTAAAAAAGATTCTAGCTACCACCAAATACCAAACAATAAAAAATCAACTTCTTCTTCTTTTTTCTCTTCTTCTCCTTCTTATTTTTTTCTTATTATCTTCTTCTCTTCTTCATCTCTTCTTCTTTACTTCTTCTCCTTCTTATTTTTTTCTTCTCTTCTTCGTCTTCTTTGTCTTCTTCTTCTCCTTCTTATTTTTTCTTCTCCTCTTCTTCTTCTTCTTCTTCTTCTTCTTCTTCTTCTTCTCCTCCTCCTCCTCCTCCTCCTACTCCTCTTCTTCTTCTCCTCTTCTCGTCCTCCTCCTCCTGTTCTCCTCTTCTCCTCCTCCACCTAACTAACCAAGCTAACTAACTAACCTAACTAAAACTACTAACCTAACTAAATCTACCACTAAAACTACTAACAATAACAACTACTAAAACTACTAAAAAATAATGCGGGTGGGGGGTGGGGGGTGGGGGTGTGGGGGCTCACTGGGAGGGGCGGCTGTGGAGGTGCCGGGGTGTTGGGGTTGGCGCGGCGGCGCCGAAGGCGCTAGGGGTGGCGGCGCGACGGTGGTGGGGCAACGGCAGCGGAGGCGAGGTGGGGTAGCGGCGGGACGGTGGTGGTGGTGCGACGGTGGCGGCGATGGCGACAGGGGCGGCGGTGGGGGCGATAGGGGCGGCGGCGGGGGCGACAGGGGCGGCGGTGGGGGCGATAGGGGCTGTGGTGGGGGCGACATGGGCAGCGGCGTGACGGGGGCGGCAGCGCGACGGTGGTGGCGGCGGCCGGTGGGCGTCGTGGATTGGGAGAGAGAGAGGGGCAAGCGGGGTGAGCCGTTACAGAGAGAGAGAGGGGCGGGGTGGGGGAAGGAGTCGTTAACGGAGTTAGCGCTTCGCCGTCTGCCGGCGCAAGACAAAGAGTCTAGACTCTTTGCCATCTGCCTCCAGACTATTTGCCGTCCGCTAGCAAACGGCAAAGAAGGGACTCCAGTTTGACCTAACCACCCCGTGGTCAGGTGGGCCCATCTACATCTTTGTCGTCACCCTCCGGACTCTTTGTCGTCCGCTAGCAGACGGCAAAGATGTGATTGATGGCAAAAACACTCTATGCCATCAGCCAGTGCTTTGCCATCTGTTTTGCTGAAGCTGACGGCAAAGACACTCTTTGCCATCAGCTAGCAGACAGCAAAGACTAGGTAGATGGCAAAAAACTGTTTTCCAGTAGTGATTGCGTGATAGTTATAAAAGGTTTTAGAAAGTAAGAGTGCGAAAACAATTACTTGGCCAATTTCGGGGTTGTGCATGATTTACATTAGTTGTGTGAGGATGATGGAGCATAGCCAGACTATATGATTTTGTAGGGATAACTTTCTTTGGCCTTGTTATTTTAAAAGTTCATGATTACTTTGCTAGTTTGCTTGAAGCATTACTATTTTCATGCCACGTGAAAGAAGTTCAAAGGACAACTATGCTAGGTAGCATTCCACATCAAAAATTCATTCCTTATCACTTCCCTACTTGAGGACGAGCAGGAGTTAAGCTTGGGGATGCTTGATACGTCTCCAACGTATCTATCATTTTTGATGGTTTCATGCTTTTATCTTGTCAAACTTTGGATGTTTTGCATGCTTTTTATTTATTTTCTGGGACTAACTTATTAACTCAGTGACAAGTGTCAGTTCAAGTTTTTTCCATGTTTTTGACCCCTTTCAGAGGACATTTTGAAACGGAGTCCAAACGGAAGAAAATCCCCGAAAAGATTTTTTTTGGAACGGAAGAAGATTGGAGAACTTGGGAGCCAAGCCAGAGGAGCTCCAGGGGCCCCACAAGCCCCCATCCCGTGGCCAGGGGGGCGCGCCATCCAGGCTTGTCGGCCCCCTGGAGGTCCCTTGACCTAGGTCTTTCGCCTATATAATCCCAAAAATTCTAGAAAAAATCAAGAGACAATCGCAATCGCTTTTCCGCCGCCGCAAGCTTCTGTCTCCGCAAGATCCCATCTGGGGCAAATCCTGGTGCCCTGCCGGAGGGGGATTCGGACACGGAGGGCTTCTTCATCAACACCATGACTTCTCCGATGATGCGTGAGTAGTTCACCATAGACCTACGGGTCCATAGCTAGTAACTAGATGGCTTGTTCTCTCTCTTGGATCTTCAATACAAAGTTCTCCATAATCTTCATGGAGATCTATCCAATGTAATCTTCTTTTGCGGTGTGTTTGTCGAGATCCGGTGAATTGTTGATTTATGATCAGATTATCTATGAATCTTATTTGAGTTTCTTCTGATCTCTCTTATGCATGATTTCATATCCTTGTAATTCTCTTCGAGTTGTGGGTTTTGTCTGGCCAACTAGATCTATGATTCTTGCAATGGGAGAAGTGCTTGGTTTTGGGTTCATACCGTACGGTGACCTCACCCAGTGACAGAACGGGTAGGGAGGCATGCATCGTGTTGTTGCCATCAAGGGTAAAAATATGGGGTTTTCATCATTGGTTTGAGATTGTCCCTCTCCATCTTGTCATCTTTCTTAAAGCGTTACTCTGTTCGTCATGAACTCAATACACTAGATGCATGCTGGATAGCGGTCGATGTGTGGAGTAATAGTAGTAGATGCAGAAAGTATCGGTCTACTTGTCTCGGACGTGATGCCTATATGCATGATCATTGCCTTCGATATCGTCATGACTTTGTGCGGTTCTATCAATTGCTCGACAGTAATTTGTTCACCCACCGTGGTACTTGCTATTTTGAGAGAAGCCTCTAGTGAACACTATGGCCCCCAGGGTCTACTCCACACCATATTTTCAGCCTTACACTTTTTACTTTGTTGCACTTTCCGCCTTCAGATCTCACTTTGCAAACAATCTTGAAGGGATTTACAACCCCTTTGAAGCATTGGGTGCAAGCTTGTTTGTGTTTGCGCAGGTACTCTGGACTTGACGAGACCCTCCTTCTGGATCGATACCTTGGTTCTCAAACTGAGGGAAATACTTAATGCTCCTGTGCTGCATCACCCTTTCCTCTTCAAGGGAAGAACCAACGCAAGCCCAACCTCTGTCAACGTGTCAACTTCTGGCGCTGTTGTGTGTGGGATAGCATGCCACAGGAGCCTTATCGGTCATAAGGCCACCAGCTGCCCTTAACAACGTCCCAGATCCGGTTGGTGTCAGGGGAAGCAGGGCCCAACCCCGTAGCTACATCCGTTCACTCGGTCACACGCAACGGCGGTCGGGAAATGTGAAGGACTGGGACCTGACAATGTAGAGTCATAAAAGCCCTTAAACAGGCCTCCTGGGAAGGAGCGCAAGCACGCAATACCCGCATCGACCCGTCACACCTCTACATCATCCTTCAATCCTTCCGGAACCTACTTCATCCCGTGACACTCTCACGTAATGACGAGCCGAGCTTGTATACGCCCAGGGCCCCCCGAGGACACCGAAGGGGTCCACCCGACACCTAGTGGAAGAACCCACTCCGCGCTTGGTACAACATAGTCCCCAATGACTCCAGAAGCTTAGGCCCCAATGGCTCGAGGGTAGGGACACTCGCGAGGCCAAAGCGTCCTCGCGACCTCCCATATACACCCCCGCCGTGACACTCTCACGTAATAACGAGCCGAGGCTATATACGCCCAGGGCCCCCCGAGGACACGGAAGGGGTCCACCCCATCCCAAAGGCAATCAACATGGCCTGCCAATGACCATGCTTGCAGCTAGTAAGGAAACCCATATAGTCCGCCAATGACTATGCCATCTTTAAATGTCGGATGCGGCACTTGCTTTCTTTTCGATTCGGACTATTTTTCGCTGAGTTTGAACCGGCTGATTTCTTAAGTTGGTTTTCTCTAGTCTTAATGTCCGATGTTTGAAAAATGAAAAGAAGGAAAAAAGCTGGAAGACAACTACTCCATGCCACCACAAAGAGTTTCAGGAGCCCCCCCGGGGGGGCAATGACCAAAGGGAGAAAGTGCAGAATCGCTCGGGCGCCAGAAAGGGGGTTCCTAGGCGCGCCTCAGGAGCCTACCAATCATCAAGATTGGGGCTTGACGTTGCAGAGCGGCTCGAGTGTCTTACTGGTCACAAAGCCACTCGGCTCCTCCAGGGTGCCGGGGCTTTGCCCCGTGAGGGACAACCTAGATACCGGGTTGGACATCACGGAGGCCATCATTCAGGAGTTCGACGCCTCACCCTCGGCAGCCAGGTTGGTGTCGGTCGCCTCTTGGACCTGCTACCGTAGTGACGCCAGCTCCGCTATGGCCACCACCTCCTCCCCACAAGCGGTTCGGAGGGCGGCTTCGGCATTCACAAGTTGGGCTCGCAGCCCCTATGCCTCCTCCTGAAGCCCTCCAATGTCAGCTTCTCGAAGGAGGACGTGCTGAAGAAGAAGGAAAATCAACCCGAGGATAGCGGATAGGACCACAAAGGAAATGCAACAAAGGACTTACTCGTCAGCCATCACTCAGCGTGGGCGGAAGAGCGAAGGCCCCGAAGGCCCTCCGCCACTACCCCCGGTGGTGGACGAAGGGGCAGGTGGCACGGCATGCTTTCCCCATCCAGAGCCATCTCCGGGGGATGCCATGAAGATGAAGAGGGAAGAAGGGGAAGAATTCTCCTCGCGGCAGATGGGTGAAGCAGGCAAGGAGCCCAAGGTTGCGGTGCCTTTCCCCACAGGAGGCGGGGCGTACTTATGGGTGAGCCCTAGCCACCAACCTTTGCAAGGGCATGGGCATCGCATGCCTCACGAGGGCCGCGAGGTGGGCCGACGTAAGCGCTGCCACTTACGCCGCCTCACCTGTCCATCGATCAGTCACATCCGCTAGGGCCATTGGGTGCGGTCGCATTCAGTGGGAAAAATGATGGCTTGCACGACTCTTGGGATTTGCACCGTCGTGGCCTGGCACCACCGGGGCACCTCGAGGAGGGAGGGAGACACGTGGGTCGCTAGAGCCATAGGCAAATGGGGCCCGTGATGTTTCGGGTCGTCTTCAAGGCTTCGCCAGGAAGCCAACCTAGGCGGGCCTTGGGCCCGCGGGCTACTGTCGGCTTTCTGGGAACGGGGGTACCCATACCTGCATGTGTGCGGCCCACGGCTGGCCCACTTCGTCAACACAAGATCAGCAAAGGAACAACACCACCCTGAACAAGGCCCTCGCGAGGGGCCAAGAATCACGAGGAGGAGCAGCGTCAAGACCCGCAGGGGGGCCTACTCAGGATCCCCCGGAGCGGCGGATATTCCGAGGTAAGGCTAGGCCTCAGGATTAAAGGGTGACGCCAGGAAAGGGCCGGCGATCAGAAGGTGGTAGAACAGGACAACTTCCCCTATTGGTGAAAAGAAGGTGGAAGCAAATCCGGATCCCAAAGGCATCTTCTAAAGGTTTCCCTTCCGGTGCAAGAAGACCCTGGTCGCCCGCCGGCAGGACGGACGTCATCCCTGCGCTCACCTCTGTGGTGCTGGCTGCGGCTTTAAAGGCGAACACCACTTTTGACAGGGAAGGCATGTTCCCTTGTCTCCCACCGAAACTGGCCATTGTGGGATCCCTTCCCGCCAACTATAAGTGAAGAGGACCCTAGCCTCCACTATAAATAGAGAGGGTAGGATACCTTAGAAATAGATCGGGGGATCAGAACCCTAGAGCAACACACCAAACCACTTGGCCTCCGGAGGCACAAAAGCACTCTACTATCTCGTTCATCAACCTCTCTGAGAGGTAATCCACCAAAGCGGGAGTAGGGTTTTATGCTTCACAGTGGCCCGAACCTAGGTAAACTATTATGTTCTGAGTTCTCCTCACCTTCAAGTGAGTTTTTCACTGTTCCCGTCGAGTAGAGGCTAGGCAACGTGAGATAGGGAGGAACCTATGTACACGCCCCAGTGTTTGAATCCTTAGGGTTTTGCGGAGCCCGAAATCCAACATGTCCCTCATTGACTGTGTCGAAGGAAGAGAGGACGGACATAAACACATGGCGATAGCACTGGTTTCTCTGTTGCGGAAGAACATCAACATGGTGGACCTTCTGGTAGTCTTTTTCCAGCGAAGGATCCAGCCTCTACACGCGAGGGTCCACCCCATATGGATTTATAGCGGTCTGAATGATCCAACCCGTGTCCAACCAGAGGAGATTGGGGCGAATCAACTTGAAGAAAAGCTCAAGGCCATAACAGCCATGCGACACAATGCCAGGGGTACCAGGTTGGTGCCTCCTTTCTCGACGAAGTACCCGCCGAATGAGGTAAGGCTTCATGTGCTTGGACTGAGTGAACTTCTTTATCTCTTGTCGTTTCCTTTTGTAATTCTGACTCCACCACTCGACAAGCTTTTATAGGGTTGGTTAGCTCCGTTCTAGTGGTTGATTGGGCACCTATCAATGTGGCGAGTGACATCGAGCACCAAGAGGACGAAGATGACAACCAGGACATGAAGGAGAGTGGTGACAAATACGGGCGAGGTGAACTCTTCTCCGTCTGATGAAGTCCCGCCTAAGACTTGCTCCTAGGCGTGCCAGGACCCTAGAGTTTGTACTGGGGTGCTAAGACTCCAAAGGTGGCGAAGCTGGCTGTGTCGGCCATGATGACCCGCATTTCCAAACAAGGTCAGAGTGATCCAGAGGTGCCAGCAGAGAAGGCCGCCAAGCAGCCCAAGACCACGACCACCAAGCCCCGCTAGGTTTTTCTGTCACGCATCAAGGTCGACATGCGAGTGGCATCAACGTATATTCTTTTATCGAGTGGTACTTCTTTCTTTGTTTTTCAAGGTATTCCGAGTGATGGATGGTTTTTTTGTTGTCTATGTTGCAGGCATGATACCTTGACCGCTTTTCTAGAGCAGAACATAGCTAACAAAGGGCAGTCGGATGCCAACGCCGCTTCCTCCAAAGGTGGCCCTTGGGCATATAGATACGTCCATTTTGCATCATGCTTTTATATCGATATTTATTGCATTATGGGATGTTAATACACATTATGGTACAATACTTATGCTTTCTCTCTCTTATTTTACAAGGTTTATATGAAGAGGGAGAATGCCGGTAGCTGGAATTCTGGATGGGAAAAGGAGCAAATCTGGCAGACCTATTCTACACAACTCCGAAAGTCCTAAAAACTTAAAGAGAATTATTTTAGAATATATAAAAAATATTGGGCGACTGAAATACATCAGGGGAACCACCAGGTGGCCACAAGCCAGGGGTCCGCCCTACCCCCCTGGGCGAGCCCTGCAGGCTTGTGGGCCCCCTGGCAGGCCTCTGGTGCCCATCTTCTACTATATGAAGGGTTTTGTAGCGCCGCGGTCTCGAGGCGGAACTTCGTTAGAAACAATTTAGTGCTCCGGGAGAGCTATTCTGCGAAGGAAACTTCCCTCCTGGAGGGGTAAATTGAAGCCATCATCATCACCAATGATCCTCTCATCGAGAGGGGTCAATCTCCATCAACATCTTCATCAGCACCATCTCCTCTCCAAACCCTAGTTCATCTCTTGTATCCGATCTTTGTCTCAAACCTTCGATTGGTACCTAGCGGTTGCTAGTAGTGTTGATTACTCCTTGTAGTTGATGCTAGTTGGTTTACTTGGTGGAAGATAATATGTTCAGATCCTTAGTGACTATTAATACTCCTCTGATTATGAACATGAATGTGCATTGCGAGTGATTATGTTTGTTCCGGTGAATTTCGTATTCGTTCTATATTTTTATGAGATGTATGTTGTGTCTCCTCTAGTGGTTTCATGTGAACGTCGACTACATGAAACTTCACCATTATTTGGGCCTAGGGGAAGGCATTGGGAAGTAATAAGTAGATGATGAGTTGCTACAATGACAGAAGCTTAAACCCTAGTTTATGCATTGCTTCGTAAGGGGCTAATTTGGATCCATATGTTTCATGCTATGGTTAGATTTATCTTAATTCTTCTTTTGTAGTTGCGGATTCTTGTGAGAGAGCTTAATCATAAGTGGGATGTTTTTCCACATACCAAATTATCAAAGTAACGAACGTGAATCATATGAGCATGATGAAAACTAGCTTGACAGAAATTCACATGTGTCCTCCGGAGCAGTTTGCTTTATATAAGAGTTTGTCCAGGCTTGTCCTTTGCTACAAAAAGGATTGGGCCACCTTTCTGCACCTCTTTTACATTTGTTACTTGCTACCCGTTACGAATTACCTTATCAAAAAACTATCTCTTACCGATAATTTTAGTGCTTGCCCAGAATACCTTACTGAAAACTGCTTGTCATTTTCTTGTGCTCTTCGTTGGGTTCGACACTCTTACTTATCAAAAGAACTACGATAGATCCCTGTCGGCGATGCTAGGTCAACACCTATGGGGATCAACGTGATACCCTTGTGATCGTAGGGCGGGGAAAAACAACATCAAGTGCAGACCAAACGATCAACACCCGACAAGCCTTTTTACCCAGGTTCGGGCCGCTTACGGGTAAAACCCTATGTCCTGCTCGCCTGATTGTATTAAGCATTCTTTTGTTGTTCGTTTATAGTGATTATAATCGTCTTTTTGGGCCAATATCCAAAAAGGCTAACCCCTTGTGAATGACCTAAGGGCCTCCTTTTATAGGTAAAGGGGTCACCTACAATGCTCAATGGTAGGTTCACGAGATGTTACAGTGAACCTACAGCGGCACTTATCCATCTACCGTTGTCAGGTGCATTAAATGCACGTCTTGTCCATGTCAGCTAAGTGCTAGTGAAGAGATGTGTCCAGGTGTTTCGAAAGCTGGGCGCCCCGCTGGCGCATGCGGAATATGATGGAACACGGGGGCGATGGTACTGTGACAAGGGTGGTCGCCCTCTGGTGCGCTGCCACATCATCCCGGCAAAAGGGGCTTGCCGGGGCCTTGGTACTTCGTCCCGGCAAGGAAGCTTGCTGAGGTCTTCGGCTGTCTTCCCGGCGAGGGGGGGGGCTCGTCGGGGCCTTGTGCTAGGTGTGGTCATCTCGTCCGTTGGACGGGCGGGGCCTTGGGTGTCTTCCGTCGTGCCCTACCGTGAGGGGCTCTTTGCACCCGTGCACAAGTCTGGGGCACTAGAGACTCTAGTCTTTAGTGCACCGACAATCCCCTATACTTGTGGGTCATCAAGACTCTTTTCCGGCGTCGTTGTCGGGGAGTGAAGCCCCTTTGGTGAGTGGAACTTCATAAGGGAAAATTTATATAGGGTGCTGAAATTTACTATCAATGGTCACAATAGAAAATAATACTTGTGGGGGCTTGTTCTTGTTTGTTGTGAATCTTGTCAAGATCTTCCATCTCATCAAATTTTACCAAAGTGTTGTCAAAATTTTGATTGAATTCCTGCTTGTTTCTCTTATCATTCTTCATCTCTTTGCAACCTTCAAGATTCATTGGTTTCACTCGTTTGTCAAAGAAGCGACTAATTTTTACCTATTGCTCTTGCTCTTGCTCTTCCCCTTTCCTTCTTAGATCTCGGGGCGAGATCTCTTGTTAGTGTAGGAGAGTTGTAACAGCCCGAGACTGACGCTGCAGAAGATTCACCTTCTATTCTGTTGTCGTCAGGTTAATTATAGGTTGTCACATTCATAGTTGCATCATGCGCATCATCCACATTGTATCGGCACTCCGTTGACGCCAGTTTTCAAAACCTACATCCATTATTAGTTGTCGGTTCTCTTTGTTCACGTCGTAGACCGTTTTGAGGCCAGCCACACATGCACGCGCCCGCGGCATCGATAAAATCTTGTTTTGAAATGTGCGTGAAAAATATTCTTGGATTGGGTCAAAACATGGCATGCGTTCTTATTTTAATGTAGGTAGGTTGCCTCCAAAATTTTGTCGCAATCGGAGTCCTTTTGATACCCGAACGGTTGACCTTAGGGGCACCGTCATCTGTTTATCTGCGGACGTTGTTTGGTGTTTAAAAATCTCGTGCCGGGCCACAAACTCATCTCTTCTCAGCCCATCATGGTTAGAGAGCCAAGCCTAGCCCATCCTCGCGTTCGGGATCGTTCAATCACGATCGCGTGGTTGAAATCGGGTAAAAAATTGCAAACCCTAGCCCCATCTACTACAAATAAACCCCCCACATTAGCAAAGCCTAGCCCCTGCCTCGAAAATCGCACCACACCAACACTCAGCCACTAGCCAACCACCTGCAACTCCTCCCACTTGCTGCCGCCGGCCCGCAAGACCCAGTTCGGGCCCGCCCGGGCCCGAATCAGCCAACACCACTCGGCTCGCCTCCTAGCAGCAGAAGCCCCGTGCTTCCCGCACAGTGTCAAGCCCCCACTCTCCGCGACCTCTGCCGCTCGCCCTGCCTTGTCGGATGCTCGCCGGACCACCTCAGCCCCAGGCTGGAGACTCCCCCACGCCATCTCCTTCTTCCTCTCCTCTTGGTCCATCTCTCTCGCTCATCTATCCCTATGTTCATTGCGCAGGTGTCCCATGGACACCCCTATCTCCTCCTCCCTTGCCCAAATCTGTCGGCTGCCGTCAGGATTGGAGCCACTCCGCCCGTCCGCTGCCTCCCCTCCCCCCTGCCCTCGTCGGAGGAATCCACCCAACCCGTCGCCTTGTCTCGCGATGGCCTCGTCCTGGTGGAGGAGGATGACGCTTGCTCCAGCCACGCTCACCCGACGCCCGTGTGGGCGAGGCCCAGCCTCGGGCCAGCCCAATGACGCCCCGGCCCAAGCCAGCGAGCCTCGCCTCTTAAGCCGGGCCATCCTTGGACCTGCTCGACCTCCCCACCAGGCTGGACCAAGAGCCCAAGGTGATCCCCCTACAGCGCCCCTCTAATCCCCGCCCCCGTCGCATTATAACTATCTTGCGCCCCGTGTCAGATTTGGCGTGTAGCAGATTTCGGCGCGTTTAGTTTTTTTAGGTTTGTGAATTTATTTATTTCAGAAAAACATGCATATTTTCAAACGCTCGTTGTTTTTAAACCGTGCGTCGGATCGCGACAAATTATATAAGTAGAACGTGTAGAATTTTGCATTGATTAATATTTTCCATCAATATTTAAAGTAAAAAACCATGCATATTTAAAACTCTTATCCTTGTTCTTTGCATTGGTTTGCGAGTCGACATGTTAGAAATGGTTTAGTTCGTACTTATTTAACCGTAGCTCCATTGGCGATGAGCCATATATATAAATTGACTAGAACGATGAGTAGAATCACGTGAACCACTTTTTTTTGCCGTTTAACAAACAGAAAATGTGTTTAGGACAAATCTGGACAGATTACAATGTTAACGCATGGGGTCCCTTCTGAAATGCTATATGTCGTTTCCGGCCTCATTTAAAATGCCTAGATATGTAGTTTAATGTGTGGTTCACCCCTTGACATGTTTAAACAACATTTAATAATTTCGTGTACCTAAACGGGAGTGAACTAAATATTTGAATGTGGAGTTTCATCGATATGCAACTCGTTGCATATTGAGCTTCACTTAATGTGTATTATCTGTTTGTGTGTATTGCCATGTCATGCCTTGCATAATTTAAATGGACATGCTACATACTAGGTTGTGCATCAAGTTGTGCATGGGCCGTGGTGAATATAGTGTGTTGATTATTGTTTCCGGTTTGCTTCGTCTCGATAGAGTTCCGCAAGAGTGTCGGAATGTGAGGATCCGTTTGACTACGTCGACTCATCTGCTTCACGGAGTCGTGCTTCTCCCAAGCGGGATCTCAGGCAAGATGACCATTTCTCTAGATACCATTACTATCAATGCCATGCTAGCTGCTTTATTTCTTCCGTTATGTCTTGTTGCCTACCACCTGTTATATGTCATCCTCTCAACATTGCCATGAAACCTTCAACCTTTCTACAACCTATAATACCATTGATTGCCTATGTTATCGCTTGCTTAACCATTGGATAGCATTGCTAGTTGCAAGTGCAGTTGCTTCCATGTGATAACATGGATTCCTTGTTATATCACCATATTAATGTTATGAAAATCCTCCAAACATTGCCATGAAAACCCTCTAACCTTTCCACAACTCAGCAAACAACTGTTTGGCTATGTTACCGCTTGCTCAGCCTTCTTATAGCGTTGCTAGTTGCAGGTGCAATAGCTTCCATGTGTAAACATGGGTTCCTTGTTATATCACCATATTATTGCTATTTAATTTAATGCACCTATATACTTGGTAAAAGGTGGAAGGCTCAGCCTTTCTAGCCTCGTGTTTAGTTCCACCTTTGTCGCCTTAGTTTCGGCTACTGGTGTTATATTCCAGACATGAGCACTCCTAACCCGATGGGGGTTGTTATGGGGACCCCGTTGATAATTCGGCTTCGATTAAAACTAGTCTGGCAAGGCCCAACTTTGGTACTATATTTGCCTAATTAACTAATGAACCGCATAGAGTTTGATTGACCCGTGGATAATTAATCAACCCCCGGTCCAGTGCTCCTCATGAGTGTTGGTCCAAACCGAGTGATGTTCGGCGCCCCTGGTCACCCGGGGTTTCAGACAACCCGACATCTAGCTCACCCGGTCGTGCCCTGAGAACGAGATACACGGCTCCTATCGGGTCTATCAGCACGCCGTGCGGCCTTGTTGGATTAGTTTTACCTTGTACAAAATATCTTGTGCATCGAGATTCCGGTGATGCTTTGGGTAATTTCAGATTTGAGGTTTTCCACTAAGGAGTCTGACGAGATCACGAGTTTCGTGATCAAGGATTTCTATGCGGCTTGTGGTAATTTGTGATGGACTAGTTGGAGCACCCATGTAGGGTTAAATCTTTCAGAAAGTCATGCCCTCTGTTATGGGGCAACATGGAAACTTTGTTTAACATCCGGTTCTAGATAACTTGAAGTTAACTTAATTAAAATTTACCAACTGAGTGTATAACCATGACTGTCTCTTTCGTGAGATCCTTCTCCGATCAAGGACACGGTGGGGTTATGTCTGACCTAAGTTGGTGTTAAAGATCATTCATTTGATCATCAGTAGTTCACGTCCGCTGTGCGTAGATCATCCCCCTGTTTTATTCTTGTATTCGTAAGTTAGCCACCAAATAAATGCTTAGTCCCTTGTGGCAGCCTCACCACTTAACCATACCTCACCCATTATGCTTTGCTAGTCTTGAAACCTTTGGAAATGAGATTGCTGAGTCCCCTATGGCTCACAGATTACTACAATGCCAGTTGCAGGTACAGGTAAAGGGTTACTTTGACGTGAGCGCGATGATTGTTCTATTTGGAGTTTCTTCTTCTACTTCATCGATCTAGGATGGGCTCCTGGCCGACAGCCTGGGATAGCAAGGATGGATGTCGTTCTTCTTCAAGATGATTTTATGTATTGTGCTCATGTGACTCTGATGTAGCTTGTGGGGAGTGTAAGACATGTCCTTATACTCGTCTTTTTAGTACATGTACTTGTAACGATATCCATTCTTGCGAAACGACGAGATGTGTCTCTATCGCTGTCGAGGCCCTCGCGCCAAAATAAGGATAGGACCGCATCTTGGGTGTTACACCAAGCCTATGAGAATGCTAAGTTGTTTACATAAAAGGTTAAGAGATGGCATGATAGAAGGATACAAAAGCGTGAATTCAATGTAGGTGATCATGTCTTGCTATACAACTCTCATTTATAATTTTTTGCAGGAAAATTTCTCTCTAAATGGGAAGGGTCTTACATTATCGAGGAAGTATATCATTCCGGTGCCATAAGGATCAACAATGCCTTTGCCGTCAGTGGTTCCCCCCTTTGCCGTCCGCAATGGCAGACGACAAGTTTCTGAATTTCAGTAGTGGAAGGCACAAATCAAAAGGTGGTAAATGGGCAAAGAATCAAACATTATATCTCACGTACTTCCATAAATGTTGAAACCAATATTGTAAATACCATAACTCTAGAAGAGTACATTAGGGAGGCCTATAAGAACGTTTCAGACTCTGAAAAGTAATAGGTATGTGTTAAGGTAAGCAAATCAACTCCAAAACTTTTCAAATGGAAATTTTTATCAGTTTAGGAATATTTAAAAAATCAGGAAAATTCAAAGCACCCTCAAAAGTGCATGGGGAGGCAACAAGATATGGGGGCGCGCCCTACACCCCTAGGCGCGCCCTGCAGGCATGTGGCCACCCCGTGCACCCTCCGGACTTTGTTTTCTTGTGGAATACTCCTTCTTGTTGGTAAAAATTCACTATATAATCTCTCAAAAGTTTTGACCTTCGTATAATGACAGTATCTCCTCCTTTCATCTTGAGTTCTTTCTGCAGCAGATTTAGAGCAAGATGTCTTTGCAAGAGTCGGTCGGGGCGAGGCGTGCCTTTTACCTGACATTGGGGGCCGGAGGATTCAACAAAGCCAACCACTTCGGGTAGGCCGCGGAGGAACAGATGGAGGCTGACTTAAAAAGGATAGATGCTATGGAGGAGGACCAAGAAGTTACCTCTCGTCTACAACCTAGAGCCATGTTGGAAGAACTTCAGAGCTCAGCAATTCCGAATTTGGTTATCCCTCCCAATGCTAAATTTCTTAGTTATGAAAATATGAAAAAGAGTGTTGCTTCTTTCCTGTGCAGCAATGGAACATCCATGGGTTATGGGAGCTCTAACCGTCACTAGAAACTTCGCAAGGAAATAATGGATATCACATAGAAAAATAATAAGCTTGAGGAGGATAATCGCATTCTGAGGGGCATCATCGCCAAGAATATAAAACCACCACCTCCGAAGAAAGAGAACTAAACACATGGGTATAGGGCACTTCCCTTGACATGGGCCAAGCTTGGGGGAGTTGCCCCGGTATCGTATCACCATGACATCTTTTACTTTCTTTGTTTTTCTCCATTCGATATTTTTGGTAATACCTTGATCTAGTAGAATAAAGTTTTAGTGTGATCTAGTTTTGAGTTTTGCTTTATGTTCCCCCTATGTAAGCAAGTCCGGGAGTTCTATAATAAATAGTAGTTTCGATTTGAGGGCTTCACAGTATAAATAATGATCTTATGGGGAGTGATGACTTCACATATAAAAAGTATGTTGATCAAAATTTGTTGTGAGTTGACAAACAAAGCCATTGGTAATTGCTGCAACTAAAAGGAAGTAATAAAGAAAGAGAGGTTCACATATAAATATATTATCTGGGACATGTTTTATGATTGCGAGCACTCATTAAAATATTATATGTTAAGAAGTTGATATTGGACAAGGAAGACAACATAATGAGTTATGTTTGCTTATTTTAAAATATAAGTTATACGGTAATAGATCCTTCAACATGTGTCGCTTGCTTCCACCACATATTAGCCAAAAACTTCTACACCAAGTACAGATTCTACTTATGCATCCAAACACCTTTGACCCAGTTTTGCCTTGAGAGTCCACCATACCTACCTATGGATTGACTAAGATCCTTCAAGTAAGTTTTCATACGTGCAAGCAATAAAAATTGCTCTCTAAATATGTGTGATCTATTTATGTGAGGAAAATAAACTTTATAGGAACTTGTGTTATGTGAAAAAATAAAAGCAACAGACTACATAATAAAGTTGTTTATCACAAGGGGCAATATAAAGTGACGTTCTTTTGCATTAAGGGATTGCGCATCCAACTATAAAGGCGCATGAAAACCTCTGCTTCCCTCTCTGAAGGGCCTATCTGTTATCTTTACTTTCTAGTACTTACCTTTATGTAAGAGTCATGGTGATCTTCACCATTTCCTATATTTCAGCTTTATCTTTTGGCAAGCGTCATGTGTTGGGGAATGATCTAGACAAATATATCCACTTGGATGTGGGTGATCATGAGTTCTTGTTGTTGACATTACCCTTGAGCTAAATTGTTGGGAGGCAAAACTATAAGCCCCTATCTTTCTAGGTGTTCAATTGAATCTTTGACCTAATAGGTACCGCGTGAGTGTTAGCAATTATGAAATACCATAAGATGATTGAGTATGTGGATTTGCTTTAGAAGCTCTTATATTGAGTCTTTCTAAGTTATGATAAATTGGAACTGCTTCGGTGACTCGAATCATAGTTTGTTAGTTCTCAATAGAGTTCTTGATTCATATTTTACCTTGTTAATGAATTGTTACTTTAGCATAAGATATTCTATGTCAATATGTGTTGTTGTTATAAACATAACCATGATGTCTTCATGTCCATATTTTATTTGATCGACACATCTGTCTCTAAACATGTGGGCATATTTATCGATCTCGGCTTTCGCTTGAGGACAAGCAAGGTCTAAGTTTGGGGGTGTTGATACGTCCATTTTGCATCATGCTTTTATATTTATATTTATTGCATTATGGTGTGTTAATACACATTATGGTACAATAATTATGCTTTTTCTCTCTTATTTTACAAGGTTACATGAAGAGGGAGAATGCCGACAGCTGGAATTCTGGACCAAAAAGGAGCAAATCTGAGAGACATATTCAGCAGAACTCCAAAAGTCTTGAAAACTTACCGAGCATTATTTTGGAATATATAAAAAATAATGTGCGACAAAAATACATTAGGGGACCCACGAGGTGGCTACAAGCCGGGGGCATGCCCTATCCCCCAGGGGCACACCCTGCAGTCTTCTGTCTCCCCTGGCAGCCCTCCGGTGCCCATCTTCTCCTATATGAGGGGTTTTGACCAAGAAAAAATCATATCAGAACTTTCGGGGCGAAGCTCCGTTGTCTCGAGGCTGAACTTCGGTAGAACCAACCTAGAGCTCCGGTGGAGCTATTCTGCATGGGTGACTTCCCTCCCGGAGTGGGAAATCAAAGCCATCGCCATCACCAACAATCCTCTCGTCGAGAGGGTGTTTATATCCATCAACATCTTCATCAACACCATCTCCTCTCCAAACCCTAGTTCACCTCTTGTATCCGATCTTTGTCTCAAACCTCAGTTTGGTACCTGGCGGTTGCTAGTAGTGTTGATTACTCCTTGTAGTTGATGCTAGTTAGTTTACTTGGTGGAAGATCATATGTTCAGATCCTTAATAATTATTGCTACTCCTCTAATTATGAACATGAATTTTATTTGTGAGTAATTACGTTTGTTCCTGAGGACATGGGATAAGTCTTGCTATAAGTAATTATGTGAATTTGGTATTCGTTTTATATTTTGATGAGATGCAGATGTCTCTCCTCTAGTGGTGTCATGTGAACGTCGACTACATGACACTTCACCATTATTTAGGCCTAGGGGAAGGCATTGGGAAGTAATAAGGAGATGATTGGTTGCTAGAGTGACAGAAGCTTAAACCCTAGTTTATCCGTTGCTTCGTAAGGGGCTGATTTGGATCCATATGTTTCATGCTATGGTTATATTTATCTTAATTCTTCTTTGTAGTTGCGGATGCTTGCGAGAGAAGTTAATCATAAGCTGGATGGTTGTCCAAGTAAGGGAAGCACCCAAGCACCGGTCCACCCACATCCCAAATTATCAAAGTAATGAATGTGAATCATATGAGCATGATGAAAACTATCTTGACTAAAATTCCCATGTGTTTGTCCAGGTTTGTCCTTTGTTACAAAAAGTATTGGGCCACCTTGTTGCACCTTTGTTACATTTGTTACTTTCTACCCATTACGAATTACATTATCACAAAACTATCTGTTACCGATAATTTCAGTGCTTGCACAGAATACCTTACTGAAAATCGCTTCTCATTTCCTTCTGCTCCTCTTGGGTTCCACAGTCTTACTTATCTGAAGGACTATGATAGTTCCCCTATACTTGTGGGTCATCACTTATATTTTGTCATTCGGAACCTGAGACTTAGGCAGAAAATGTGTTTTTGAACGTTTGTGGATGTGTGTAGGGTCACCAAGCGTAATCGAACTCGACCTTGTTAGTCTTGCAGTAGTTGGCAAAGCATCTAAGAAAGATGTGACTCCCAACTCAGTGATTGAGCCCAGGACTGCCAAGGTTCAGGTTCCTGTGGCTCAGGAGTCTGTTTCGGCTGGAGCGTCATTCAGAGTTGGTCCGCCTATCACTCTGTCGCTTCCTCCTATGGACCGCAACCTTTTCCAGCTGCACCATATCCCCGAAAATATAGAAAGGGCGTGCAAGGAGGCCCTGGCCCAGCTGGAAGTGATGGTTGGGAACTGAAGGAAGCGCACAATTCTAGCGAAGCCATGACGAAAACATTCGGGTGAGTTTTTTCCGTGCACATATATTTTTGTTTCTGAACTTGATCTCAAGTGCGTTTGCTCCGAGGCACACCCACTAGCTGTAATCCCCGTGGCTACCCTCGACTGGAGCAGTCAGCGGTAGTTTTAGTTCATGTGTTGATTCGAGAAAGGTAGATAGGGTACGGGGCCCTTTGTTCCTTCTCTTATCTTTCCAATGGGGGTGTGCTGAGCGCACCCACTGGGTGTAGTCCCAGAGCCTACAGTTGACTAGATCAGTCGATAGTAGACTTAGAGTTATCATTTCTTTATTTTTCTTGACTTGTGTTTGTTGATGGCAGACTGCCAGCGGGCCCGGGGGCCGTGATTATGTTGTGGAAAGGGAGTTGCAAGCTTTGAGTCTCAGTCTTGATGCAGAAAAGGCCAACAACAAACATCTAGAACACGAGAAGCGTGTCGGTGAAGGTAAGCCTTTGCTGTTCGACTGTCTCTTGATTTGATTTTCCTCCCCATCCGACTGAGGCTATCTTCTTAGATCGCCTTTCTAAGAGGTTAAAGAATTCCATTTCTTTAGTTAACATGAAGGAGGCCCTCGAAAAGAGGGATGAAGATCCCACATCGGCCTGTAGAGAGGCCAAAGAGAAAATCCATGTGGCTGAAACCAAGCTCAAGACGGTCGGGACACTTGAAGAAGAAAACCGGTTTCTGAAGGCTGGCGCGGAGAAATCTGTTGTGGAGCTTGCTGAGCTGAAAATGCACTACGCCGAGTGGGAAACCAAATTCAGGGAGATCGTCGCCAAGAAAGCCGAACTGGAGTAGTTCATGGAAGACTTCAGCACGGAACACTACGAGAAACTCAAAGGCATGTTACGAATTCAAATGGTCTCTTGTTGTCTCATTGTAGTTTCTGAATGATATTTCTCATCCTCCTATTTTTTGACTGAACCCAGCATTCTCTATCTGGGCCGAAGAGGAGACGGTACGAATCGAGAAGTAGCTAGAACCTAAGCCAAGGCTCGTGAAGGACAGTTCCTCTTTAGCTCTTCTTAGGCTTGAAGCTCGCGGCGACTATGTGTTGGGTTGCTTCAAGTGGCTCCAATTGGCCGTCGGAGTGATAGATCAAGAGAGCACCCCTAACAATGAACTTCCTAAGGACAACCAGAACATCATGAACCAAGTGAAGGCAATCCCGAGAGAGCTCCAATCTTGGAATAAATCAGTGGCGCAGGGCGGAGCTGACGTCGCCCTATCACACGTCCACATCCATTGTAAAGGAGTGGATGAAGAGAAGCTGAAGAATCTTCGGGTTGTCAACAGGAAGAGCGCCAAGTTCGAGGACTTCATGGAGATGTTCATGGCGACTGCTACTCGGATCGCCGATGGAATCGACCTCGACAGCTTCATGGAAGCGGTGGAGTCTTCAGTCTCCGAGTGATGCTCCGACAAAAAAACATTAAGTTTCAATTTGCCTCGGGATGTTGTGTGGTTAATGTAACCCCCAAACTTTGTGCGAGCCTTGAGCTCCCTCTTATGTGCACCTTTTGCTTGAACTGGAACTCTATTTTGTTCATTTATATTTGAATTTGGATCTTATTTGCTTGACTGTCCTTATTTGGGACAAATTTTAAATTAGGCGAAAGCTGGTTCACAGCTAAATCCCTAAGTATGGTTCGCGGCTAAGCCCCCGAGTGTGGAGCTTGTCGTCACTCGGGTTTGTTTTAAATTTAGGTGAAAGCTGATTCGCGGCTAAGCCCCCGTGTGTGGAGGCTTTCCTCACTCGGGACAGTTTTTAACTTAGGCGAAAGCTGGTTCACGGCTAAGCCCCCAAGTGTGGAGGTTCTCCTCACTCGAGATTGTTTTAAACTTAGGTGAAAGCTATTTCACAGCTATGCCCCCGAGTGTGGTGGTTGTCCTCACTTGGGATTTGTTTTTAACGTAGGCGAAAGCTGGTTGGTGGCTAAGCCACCGAGCATGGAGGTTGCCTCACTCGGTTTTTTTTAACTTAGGAGAAAGCTGGTTCGCGACTAAGCCCCCGAGTGTGGAGGTTGTCCTCACTTGGGGTTTGTTTTTAACTTAGATGAAATCTAGTTCGCGTCTAAGCCCCCGAGTGTGGTGGTTGTCCACACTCGGGACCATTTTTAACTTATGTAAAAATAGGTTCGATGCTAAGGAATGATTGTTCTGCTCATCTTGGTGACCGAATGGAGAACTTTCTTCCATGCGGAACCGTTTTAACTTAGATGAAGGTTGGCTCGCGGCTAAGTCCCCGAGTGTGGAGGCTGCCCTCACTTGGGGCAGGGTTTTTTCCCTTGGGTGAAAATATGTTTGCTACCAAGATGAGAAGATAGTTCTTGCGAACTTGATGATGGTCCTGTCCATCTTGGTGCCCGAATGAAGATCGTGCCCACATTTGGGACCGTTTTAACTTGGGCGAAGGCTGGTTTGCGGCTAAGCCCCCGAGCGTGGAGGATGTCCTCAGTCGGGGCAGGTTTTACCTTAGGCGAAAACAGGTTCGTAGCTAAGGCTTTTTACCCACTAGGGGAGTGTTTCACCGGAGTGAGAGGTATGACCATAGTTGAAGAAAGAAAGTACTTCATTCCTCTAACCATTCGAATTCATTACAGGAATGAAAAGACACGTTCTAAGTAGAGAACTTGCGGAGAAGGTCCGCATTCCAGGTTCTGGACTCTTCCACTCCACTCTCGATGTTGTATAATCGATAAGCTCCGTTGTGCAGGACTTTGGAGATGGCGTGGGGCCCCTGCCATGGAGGTGCCAGCTTATGGGGTGTTTGTTGGTCCAATCGGAGGACCAAGTCCCCTTCTTGAAATGCTCGGCCCCTAACTTGCTTGTCATGGTAGCGCCTCAGTTCTTGCTGGTACAGTGTGGACCGAATGACGGCTAGCTCTCTCTCCTCTTCCAAGGGATCCAAACTGTCTTGTCGTGCTGCATCGGCTTCAGCTTCATTGTACTACTCCACTCGGGGGAAGTTGGGACGTAAGTCACTCGGCAGAATGGCTTCAGACCTATACACCATGACGAAAGGAGTATGCTTGGTTGAATGAGTCACAGTCGTCTGCATACCCCATAAGACAGATGATAATTCTTCTACCCATGCGCCCGCGGCGTACTTGAGATCTCTCAACAATCGGGGCTATAGTCCCTGCATTATCATGCCATTCGCTCGTTTTACCTGCCCATTCGACTGCGGGTGAGCCACAGAGGCGTAATTGACCTAAGTGCCGCGAGAGTGACTGAACTCGCGGAACTCGTCCGAGTCGGAATTGGTCCCGTTGTGTGTGATGATATCGTGAGGAAGTCTGAATCTGAAGATAATCTGCCAAATGAAGCTTATTGCAGTCGCTGAATCCAGGCTTTTGATGGGCTTCACTTCGACCCACTTGGTGAACTTTTCCACCATAACTAGCAGGTGGGTGAAGCCACTCGTCATGGTCTGTAAAGAGCCAACCATGTCGAGACCCAAAACGGTGAATGGCCAGGTGAGCAAAATAGTTTTCAGCGCAGATGGAGGCTTGTGCGACTTATTTTTATAGAACTGGCATCCAATGCACAGTTTGACCAGGTCTCTTGCAGCCTCATTGGCTCTGGGAAATGAAAACCCACTAGGATGGCCTTGTCCACCAGTGTCTGGGAGGACGCGTGATGTCCATTGGTTCTCGAGTGAATCTCGTGCAAGATCTGCAGTCCTTCCTCTGGGGAAATGCACTTTTGGCTGACTCTTGTAAGACTTTTCTTGTATAGTTTGTCTCCAAGGACTTCGAAATCTTTAGACCATCGAATGATTTGTCGGGCTTCCTCTTCTTATTCAGGGAGTTGTTGCCAAAGCAAGTAAGCGAGATAAGGTTGAGTCCATTCGGGCATGATGACCAGCATCTCGTGGATGAGATAAACCACGGTCGGGATATCGATTTCAGTCGGATTTGTGGACTGATTGCCTACGGAGGTTCTTGCATAAAAGGATCTTCTTTGAGTGAGGGGCGCATAGTTGTTGGAGGAACATGCTTTGCGAAATGAATTTCTAAGTGGAACCGATCTTCGCCAAGTCATCAGCCGCTTGATTCTTGGCTCGAGAGATTGTGGCGAGTCTAATCCAACTCCTTATACTCATCTTTCCAGTACATGTACTTGTAATGATATCCATTCTTGTGAAACGATGAGATGCGTCTCTATCCCTGTCGAGGCCCTCGCGCCAAAATATGGATATTACTGCATCTTGGGCATTACAAGTTGGTATCAGAGCAGTACCGACCTAGGAGCCCCCTTTATTGATCGAACTTGGCCGAGTCGAGTCTAGACAAAAACTGCTTTCAGTCTAGCTATATACGAGTGAGTAGGATTCTTTTTTCTCCTCTTCTATGCTCTGATGAGGAATCTTGACGTAACTATTTTAGTTCTACTCCTCTTCTCACTCAAAAAAAATTTAGGATCACACGGATATTTTAGGAATCTATATGATGTTGATGTGAAGAAGTTCTGACTTGGTGCCTCCTGTTGTGTTGATTTTATTCCGGGGAGTTGAGCTCCAAGGGTTTTTGAGCACATCGTTATCATTCAGATTTGTTAGTATCTCAGGACAGAGGATGTTCAAAATTGCTTCAACATTAGTAGTGGTGAGATAAGCCCGGCATCCATGGTACTGGTGCAAAGAGTTCGGGGGTACCGCCATACTTGGTATCATTGTAATTACGAGTGTCTGAGATAGAGGAGTTTTCGAGATCTCTGGTTATGTGTTGACGGATGTGATAAACTGGACGGGTAGTGTTATTGCTAGGAGTTGAGTGATGGATTTTACTCCTTGTATCCGTGGACCCGATTGCATGCCCAGAAATTTCGGGAATTCTTAGGTGGGAATTCAAGTAGTTACTTATAGGATAATCTTCCAACAGATGCATGATGTGAGGTTGGGGTTCGACATCTACTGGATTCGTTTGTTCACGTTCGTCTTACACCGGTTCACGTTGTGTCTTAAAGAGTCCTTGTAGCTTGCTACGACTCGGGGACGCTTTGTATGTTGTGTGCATTGCCTTGTACATGATGGCTACTGTAGGATAGAGCCCGTGCAAATATATCTACGAAAATATCAAATGAAATCTCTGTCATGAATTTATTCTGGCTTGTTTCATAAGACTCATCCTTTGTTTTGTTGGAGTATGGTAATCCGAGTTGCTTCGATGTCAAGTGGTGAATTCATAAATTTCCAAGAGGTGTTCTCATATTTTTATGGGAATCCAAATTCTTTTGCTCAATCAACTTGTCTTTTCAATTCTTCTCAATCGGAGTCGTTCTGTCAAATCTTTTTCATCCAGTGTGCTTGTCTTCAAGTCAATTCTAACATTTTCAAGATTTGCAAGATCAATCTATCATTTCTTTCCCGAGTTCATCTCATCTATCCCAAGTTGTCTTTGTTTTTCCCCGCCCTCCCTCCCTTTTTCTTCAATGTTTCATTTATCACCCAAGTGCAGTTCTATTCATGGATGCTTTCGTTATCTTCTCTTTTGTGTTCTATCCGATGATTCATTGTGAAGATTCTTAGGATTTCGTGATCATATTTCTTCATTCTTGTTATCTCTCCAGTGGATTCAATTCAAGTTATAGGTGTTCATCATATCCTTTTCATCCTTTAAATTCTTTCCCATGTTGGAGCTTTTTATCCAAGCCTTTCTTGTTTTCATCTCCCTATATTCGATCAGGAGTGTTGAAAATATCTCAAAAGTTTCTTGTTTTCAACCCTTTCAACATTTTCGAGGGTCCAACCTCATCAAATTTTTATTTATACCAGTGCAATCTCTCTTTTTCAATCAATTGTTCCAACAGTGGTTTCTTTTGAGTGGGCCCATAGCCCACAGGTTTTCCCAGGATCTTTCCTGGCTCTTCGAATCTTTTCCACAGATCTATAAATCTTTTCAAATATGACATAAGCATGCATTCCATCAGTCTTATTCCTTCTTCAAGATCACTTCAAATTTATTTCTCATTGTTGTCTCAACCTTCATTCTTCATCATTCTCGTGTGTTTCGGTAATTCCTAGTGGTGTTCTTGGAAGACCGAATGAGTGTTTCTCTCAAGTCCTTTTCCGTTCTCTGAAGATTGTCATCTCAGCTTCGTGTGATCTTCGCAATTGTTCCCAATCATGAGAATTCTTTCCATACCTATCCAGTGCTTTTCAGAGTTGTTTTCATTCTCGATCCTCCGAAGGCCATCATTTCAGGAGATTTCTTCGTTCTTAGCTTTCACCTTTCATTCTCAATTCTTCTCAATTGTGTCTCTTCGTTTGTCTCTCAATTATTCTCGTGCATTGGTGAAGTTTTCTCACACGTGGCTCATTATCTCTTCATTCTCAAGGTGTTCTTCAAGATTCTTGTGCGATAACCTCAAGTATTCTTTCTCTTGCATTTCAAAGAGCAGTTCTTCCTCCTTTATCTTTTGTGGTGGTGTTATAGGATTCTTGTTAGTGGAGGAATCTCGAAGAAAAATTGTTTCGAGAATGGGATAATTAAACCCACCAATTCTTTGATCACGGGATGTTTTCAACCCATGGTTTCTTCATTGAGCTATCTTGGTCTGGATCTCACCTAAAGCTTTTCCTAAGGTTTGTTGCGATTATGGTGATTAACATTGATCCAAGTTCTCAATGTCTCCTCTTGGTGAAAGAAGTGGTGCATATCTTGTTGCTTCCTAGCAATCATTGTTTCCCCTAGTGGTTGGTTGTCACCTCATAATTTGAGATGGTTTCCATAAGCCCACAACAAGCTTGTTCTTTTCGTTGTTTGTTTTCAAACAACTCTGTTCTATTCTGCCTGCAAGGATTCTTGCCAAATTCAATTGTGATGGAAATTGTCATTTTCTTTTTCATTCTATTCTTCTCAAAGATCTAGTTTCTTTTCTCTTGTTCCGGAGTTCTGGTGATGTTGCCCTTTTTGTATCAATCATCTCGGGTTGTCAAGATCATGTTCTTTCCTTGCTTATCAATTTAGTTGGTTTGTTGTGAATCTTTTCATGATCTTCCATCTCATCAAATTTTACCGAAGTACTGTCAAAATTTTGATTGAATTCTTTCTTGTTTCTCTTATCATTCTTCATCTCTTTGCAACCTTCAAAATTCATTGGTTTCACTCGTTTGTCAAAGAAGCGACTAAAATTTTACCTATTGCTCTTGCTATTCCTCTTCCACTTTCCTTCTTAGGTCTCGGGGCGAGATCTCTTGTTAGTGTAGGAGAGTTGTGACAGCCCGAGACCGACGCTCCACAAGATTCCCCTTCTACTCCATTGTCGTCGGGTTAATTATTGGTTGTCACATTCATCATCGCATCATGCGCATCATCCACATTGCATTAGCACTCTGTTGCCGCCAGTTTTCAAGACCTACATCCATTATTAGTTACCGGTTCTCTTTGTTCACGTCGTAGACCATTTTGAGGCCAACCACACATCCACGCGCTCGCGACATTGATAAAATCTTGTTTTTAAATGTGCGTCAAAAATATTCTCGGATTGGGTCAAAACTTGGCATGCGATCTTATTTTAATGTAGGTTGGCTGCCTGCCAAATTTCGTCACAATCGGAGTCCGTTTGATACCCGAACGATCGACCGTAGGGGCACCGTCATCGGTTTATCGGCGGTCGTTGTTCGGTGTTTAAAAATCTCGTGCCGGGCCGCAAACTCATCTCTTCTCAGCCCATCATGGTTAGAGAGCCCAGCCTAGCCCATCCCCGCGTTTGGGGTCGTTCGATCACGATCGCGTGGTTGAAATCGAGGAAATAATTGCTAACCCTAGCCCCATCTGCTATAAATAACCCCCCACATGAGAAAACCCTAGCCCCTGCCTCGAAAACCGTGGCCCACCAACCCTCAGCCACTAGCCATCCACCTGCTACTCCTCCCACTTGCCGCCGCCGGCCCGCGAGGCCCAATTCGGGCCCGCTCGGGCCCGAATCGGCCAACAGCAATCGGCTCGCCTCCTAGCAGAAGCAGCCCCGTGCTGCCCGCACAGCGTCGAGCCCCCACTCTCCGTGACCTTCGCCGCTCGCTTTGCCTTGTAGGATGCACGCCGGACCACCTCAGCCCCACGCCGGAGACTCCCCCGCGCCATCTCTTCTTCCTCTCCTCTTGGTACATCTCTGTCGCTCATCTATCCCTCCGTTCATTGTGCAGGTGCCCGATGGCCACCCTGATCTCCTCCTCCCTTGCCCAAATCCGTCGGCCTCCGTCGGGATTGGAGCCGACGCCAGCCGAATCCGGCTGCCCTGCGCACGATCCGCCCGTCTGCTGCCTCGCCTCCCCTCTTCCCGCGTTGGAGGAATCCACCTCACCCGTCGCCTTCCCTCGCCATGGCCTCGTCCTGTTGGAGGAGGATGACGCTTGCAGCAGCCACGCTCATCCGACGCCCGTTTGGGCGAGGCCCAGCATCGCGCTGGCCCATTGACGCCCCGGTCCAAGCGAGCTAGTCGCGCCTCCTCAGCCGGGCCAGCCTTCGGCCTGCTCCATCTCCCCACCAGGCTGGACCAAGAGCCCAAGGTGAGCCCCTTGCAGCGCCCCTCTGATCCCCGCCCCCGTCGCATTATGGCTATCTTGCGCCCGTGGTCAGATTTAGCGTGTAGCAGATTTCAGCGCGTTTAGTTTTTTTAGGTTTGTGAATTTATTAATTTCAGAAAAACATGCATATTTTCAAACGCCCGTAGTTTTTAAACCGTGCGTCGTATCGCAACAAATTATATATGGAGAGCGTGTAAAATTTTGCATAGATTAATATTTTCCACCTCCCATTTATATTTAAAACTATTAGCCATGCTCTTTGCATTGTTTTGCTTGTCAACATGTTAGAAATGGTTTAGTTTGTACTTATTTAACCGTAGCTCCGTTGGAGATGAGCCATATATATAAAGGGACTAAAAAATGAGTAGAATCACGTGAACCACTTTGTTTTGCCATTTAACGAACATAAAATGTGTTCAGTACAAATCTGGACAGATTACAAAGATAACGCATGGGGTCGCTTCGGAAATGCTATATGTCGTTTCCGGCCTCATTTAAAATGCCTAGATAGGTAGTTTAATTTTTGGTTCACCCCTTTCCATGTTTAAACAACATTTAATAATGTCGTGTACCTAAACAGGAGTGAACTAAATATTTGAATGTTGAGTTTGGTCGATATGCAACTCGTTGCATATTGAGCTTCACTTAATGTGTAGTATCTGTTTTTGTGTATTGCCATGCCATGCCTTGCATAGTTAAAATGGACATCCATCATACTAGGTTGCGCATCATGTTGTGCATGTGCCGTGGTGAATATCGTGTCTTGATTATTGTTTCTGGTTTGCTTCGTCTCGATGGAGTTCCACAAGTGTGTCGGAATGTGAGGATCCATTCGACTACGTCAGCTCGTCTGCTTCACGGAGTCGTTCTTCTTCCAAGCGGGATCTCAGGCAAGATGACCATTTACCTATATACCATTACTATCAATGCCATGCTAGCTGTCTCGTTTCTTTCGTTATTTCTCGTTACCTACCACCTGTTATATGTCAGCCTCTCAACATTGCCATGAAACCTTCAACCTTTCTACAACCTAGAAAACCATTGATCGGCTATGTTACTGCTTGCTTAACCATTGGATAGCGTTGCTAGTTGCAAGTGCAGTAGCTTCCATGTGATAACATGGGTTCCTTGTTATATCACCATATTAATGTTATGAAAACCCTCCAAATATTGCCATGAAAACCATCTAACTTTTCCACAACTCAGCAATCCACTATTTGGCTATGTTACCGCTTGCTTAGCCTTCTTATAGCGTTGCTAGTTGTAGGTGCAGTTGCTTCCATGTGTAAACATGGGTGCCTTGTTATATCACCATATTATTGATATTTAGTTTAATGCACCTATATAATTGGTAAAAGGTGGAAGGCTCAGCCTTTCTAGCCTGGTGCTTTGTTCCACTTTTGCCGCCTTAGTTTCGGCTAATAGTGTTATATTCCTTACTTGAGCGCTCCTAACGCGATCGGGGTTGTTATGGGGACCCCGTTGACAATTCGTCTTAGATTAAAACTGGTTTGGCAAGGCCCAACTTTGGTACTATATTTGCCAAATTAAATAATGAACCGCATAGGGTTCGATCGCCCCGTGGATAATTAATAAACCCCCCGGGCTCCTCATGAGTGTTTGTCCAAACCGAGCGATGTTAGGCGCCCCCTGGTCACCCGGGGTTTCAGGCAACCCGACATCTAGCTCATCCGGTCGTGCCCTGAGAACGAGATACGCGGCTCCTGTCGTGTTTGTCGGCATGCCCGGCGGCCTTGCTGGATTAGTTTTACCTTTTACGAAATATCTTTTGCATCGAGATTCCGATGATGCTTTTGGTAATTTCATAGTTGAGGATTTGCACTAAGGAGTCCAACGAGATCGCGAGTTTCGTGATCGAGGATTTCTAAGCGGCTTGTGGTAATTTTTGATGGACTAGTTGGAGCACCCCTACAGGGTTAAATCTTTTGGAAAGCCGTGCCTGCGGTTATGGGGCAACGTGGAAGCTTTGTTTAATATCCGGTTCTAGATAACTTGAAGTTAACTTAATTAAAATTTAACAACTGAGTGTGTAACCGTGACTGTCTCTTTCGTGAGATCCTTCTCCGATCAAGGACATGGTGGGGTTATGTCTGACGTAAGTAGGTGTTCAGGATCATTCATTTGATCATCAGTAGTTCACGTCCGCTATGCGTAGACCATGCCCCTATTTTGTTCTTGTACTCATTAGTTAGCCACGAAATAAATGCTTAGTCGCTTGCTGCAGCCTCACCAATTAACCATACCTCACCCATTAAACTTTGCTAGTCTTGATACCTTAAGAAATGAGATTGCCGAGTCCCATGTGGCTCACTGATTACTACAACGCCAGTTGCAGGTACAGGTAAAGGGTTACTTTGACGTGAGCGCGATGATTGTTCTATTTGGAGTTTCTTCTTCTTCTTCATCACCGATCTAGGATGGGCTCCACGCTGGTAGCCTGGGATAGCAAGGATGGACGTCGTTCTTTTATCGTTTGTTTTCGTCTGTAGATGGACCCTGCTCTTCTTCATGATGATTTTATGTATTTTGCTAATGTGACTCTGATGTAGCTTGTGGCGAGTGTAAGCCAACTCCTTATACTAATCTTTTTAGAACATGTACTTGTAACGATATCCATTCTTGCAAAACGACGATATGCATCTCTGTCCCTGTCGAGGCCCTCACGCCAAAATAAGGATAGGACCGCATCTTGGGTGTTACACCAAGCCTATGAGAATGCTAAGTTGTTTAAAGAAAAGGTTAAGAGATGGCATGATAGAAGTATACAAAAGCGTGAATTCAATGTAGGTGATCATGTCTTGCTATACAACTCTCATTTAAGATTTTTTGCAAGAAAACTTCTCTCTAAATGGGAAGGGCCTTAAATTATCGAGGAAGTATATCGTTCCGGTGCCATCGAGATCAACAATGCCGAAGGCACAAATCGGAAGGTGGTAAATGAGCATAGAATCAAACATTTTATCTCAGGTACTACCATAACTGTTGAAACCAATATTGTCAATACCATAACTCCAGAAGAGTACATTAGGGAGGCCAATAAGAACGTTTCAGACTCCGAAAATTAATAGGTATGTGTTAAGGTAAGAAAACCGACTCCAAAACTTTTCAAATGGCAATTTTTATCAGTTTAGAAATATTTAAAAATCAGGAAAATTCAAAGCACCCTAAAAAGTGCACGAGGAGGCAACAAGCCATGGGGGCGCGCCCTACCCCCCTGGGCGCACCCTACAGGCTTGTGACCACCCCGTGTACCCTCCGGACTCCGTTTTCTTGTGAAATACTCCGTGTTGTCGGTAAAAATTCACTATATAATCTCCCAAAAGTGTTGACCTTCGTATCATGACAATATCTCCTACTTTCATCTTGAGTTGTTGGTGAAGCAGATTTAGAGCAAGATGTCTTTGCAACAGTCGGTCCGGGCAAGGCATGCCTTTCACCTCACATCGGGGGCCGGAGCATTCAACAAAGCCAACCACTTCGGGCAGGCCACGGAATAAGAGATGGAGGCTGACTTGAAAAGGATAGATGCTATGGAGGAGGACCAAGAAGTACCTCTCGTCTTCAACCTGGAGCCATGTTGGAAGAACTTCATAGCTCAGCAATTCCGAATTCGGTTATCCCTCCCAATGATAATTTTCTACTTATGAAAATATGGAAAAGAGTGTTGCTTCTTCCCCCTGCAACAATGGAACATGCATGGGTTATGGGAGCTCTAACCATCACTGGAAAACTTCGCAAGGAAATAATGGATCTCAGATAGTGAAATAATAAGCTTGAGTAGGAGAATCGCATTCTTAGGGGAATCATCGCCAAGAATATAAAAACACCACCTCCGAAGAAAGAGAACTAAACACATGGGTACAGGGCACTTCCATTGACTTGTGCCAAGCTTGGGGGAGTTGCCCCGGTATCGTATGACCATCACATCTTTTACTTTCTTCTTTTTCTCCGTTCGATCTTTTTGGTAATACCTTGATCTAGTAGAATAAAGTTTTAGTGTGATCTAGTTATGAGTTTTGTTTTATGTTCCCCCTATGTAAGCTTGTCCGAGAGTTATATAATAAAGAGTAGTTTTGAGTTGAGGGCTTTGCTTGCTTGCTATAATCTTGAGAAATAGAAATAGAAAGAAGTATAGAATAAAAGCAACACAGTATATATAATGATCTTATGGGGAGTGATGACTTCACATATAAAAAGTATGTTGATCGAAATTTGTTGTGAATTGACAAACAAAGCCATTGGTAATTTCTTTAATTAAAAGGAAGTAATAAAGAAAGAGATGTTCACATATAAATATATTATCTTGGACATCTTTTATGATTGCGAGCACTCATGAAAAAATTATATGTTAAGAAGTTGATATTGGACAAGGAAGACAACATAATGAGTTATATTTTCTTATTTTCAAATAGAAGTTATATGATAATAGATCCTTCAACATGTGTCGCTTGCTTCCACCCCATATTAGCCAAAAACTTCTGCACCAAGTAGATATACTACTTGTGCATCCAAACACCTTTAACCTAGTTTTGCCTTGAGAGTCCACCATACCTACCTATGGATTGACTAAGATCCTTCAAGTAAGTTTTCATCGGTGCAAGCAATAAAAATTGCTCTCTAAATATGTGTGATCTATAAGTGTGAGGAAAATAAAATTTATACGAACTTGTGATATGGAAGAAATAAAAGCAACAGACTACATAATAAAGTTCCTTATCACAAGGGGCAATATAAAGTGACGTTATTTTGCATTAAGGGATTGCGCATCCAAGTATAAAAGAGCATGAAAACCTCTGCTTCCCTCTGTGAAGGGCCTATCTGTTACCTTTACTTTCTAGTACTTACCTTTATGTAAGAGTCGCGGTGATCTTCACCATTTCCTTTATTTCAGCATTATCTTTTGGCAAGCATCACGTGTTGGGGAATGATCTAGACAAATATATCCACTTGGATGTGGGTGATCATGAGTTCTTGGTGTTGACATTACCCTTGAGGTAAATATTTGGGAGGCAGAACTATAAGCCCCTATCTTTCTATGTGTACAATTGAATCTTTGACCTAGTAGGTACCACGTGAGTGTTAGAAATTATGAAAGACCATAAGATGATTGAGTATGTGGATTTGCTTTACAAGCTCTTATATTGACTCTTTCCTAAGTTGCGATAGATTGGAACTGTTTCAGTGACTCGAATCATAGTTTGTTAGTTCTCAATAGAGTTGTTGATTCATATTTTAGGTTGTTAATGAATTGTTAGTTTAGCATAAGATATTCTATGTCAATATGTGTTGCTGTTCTAAAGATAACCATGATGCCTTCATGTCCGTATTTTATTTTATCGACACCTCTATCTCTAAACATGTGGGCATATTTATCGATCTCGTCTTTCTCTTGAGGACAAGCAAGGTCTAAGCTTGGGGGAGTTGATACGTCCATTTTGCATCATGCTTTTAAATCGATATTTATGGCATTATGGGTTGTTAAATACACATTATGGTACAATACTTAAGCTTTTTCTCTCTTATTTTACAAGGTTACATGAAGAGGGAGAATGCTGACAGCTGGAATTCTAGACCGGAAAAGGATAAAATCTGAGAGACATATTCTGCACAACTCCAAAAGTCCTAACAACTTACCAAGAACTATTTTGGAATATATATAAAATATTGGGCGAAAGAAATATATTACGGGACCCACGAGGTGGCCACAAGCCAGGGGCATGCCCTATCCCCCGGGGCGTGCCCTGCAGGCTTCTGGATCCCCCGGCAGGCCTCCGGTGCCCATCTTCTTCTATATGAAGGGTTTTGACCTAGAAAAAATCATATCAGAACTTTCGGGGCGAAGCTCCGCTGTATCGCGGCGGAACTTCGGCAGAATCAATCTAGAGCTCCGGCGGAGCTTTTTTGCACGGGAAACTTCCCTCCCAGAGGGGGAAATCGAAGCCATCGTCATCACTAACGATCCTCTCATCGAGAGGAGGTTAATCTCCATCAACATCTTCCTCAGCACCATCTCCTCTCCAAACCCTAGTTCACCTCTTGTATCCGATCTTTGTCTCAAACCTTACTTTGGTACCTGGCGGTTGCTAGTAGTGTTGATTATTCCTTGTAGTTGATGCTAGTTAGTTTACTTGGTGGAAGATCATATGTTCAGATCCTTAATGATTATTACTAGTCCTCTGATTATGAACATGATTATTACTAGTCTTGCTATAAGTAATCATGTGAATTTGGTATTCGTTCGATATTTTGATGAGATGTATGATGTCTCTCCTCTAGTGGTGTCATGTGAACGTCGACTACATGACACTTCACCATTATTTAGGCCTAAGGGATGGCATTGGGAAGTAATAAGTAGTGATGTGTTGCTAGAGTGACAGAAGCTTAAACCCTAGTTTATGTGTTGCTTCGTAAGGGGCTGATTTGGATCCATATGTTTCATGCTATGGTTAGATTTATCTTAATTCTTCTTTCGTAGTTGTCGATGCTTGCGAGAGAGGTTAATCATAAGTGGGATGTTTGTCCAAGTAAGGGAAGCACCGAATCACCGGTCCACCCACATACCAAATTATCAAAGTAATGAACGTGAATCATATGAGCATGATGAAAACTATCTTGACTGAAATTCCCCTGTGTCCTCGGCGGCACTTCATTTTGTAAGAGTTTGTCTAGGCTTGTACTTTGCTACAAAAAGGATTGGGACACCTTGTTGCACCTTTTGTTACATTTGTTACTTACTACATATTACGAATTACCTTATCACAAAACAATCCGTTGCCAATAATTTCAGTGCTTGCACAGAATACCTTACTGAAAACCGCTTCTCATTTCCTTCTGCTCCTCTTGGGTTCCATACTCTTACTTATCGAAAGGACTACGATAGATCCCCTATACCTGTGGGTCATCACTTATTTTTCGTCATTCAGAACTTGAGACTTAGCCACAAAATGTCTTTTTGAATGTTTGTGGATGTGTGTAGGGTCACCAAGCATAATCGAACTCGACCCTGCCAGTCCTGCAGTAGTTGGCGAAGCATCTAAGTAAGATTTAACTCCCAACTAAGTGATTGAGCCCACGGCTCCCAATGTTCAGGTTCCTGTGGCCCAGGAGGCTTTTCCGGCTGGAGCGTCATTCGGAGTTGGTCCGCCTGTCACTCCGTCGCTTCCTCCTGTAGACCGCAACCTTTTCCAGCTGCACCATATCCCAAAAAATCAAGAAGGGGCACACAAGAAGGCCCTGGCCCAGCTGGAAGTGATGGTTGGGCAACTGAAGGAAGCACACAATGCTATCGAAGCCATGATGAAAACATTCGGGTGGGTTTTTTGCGTGCACATACATTTTTGTTTCTGAACTTGATCCCGAGTGCGTTTGCTTCGAGGCACACCCACAGGGTGTAGTCCCCGTGGCTACCATCAACTCGAGCAGTCGGCGGTAGTCTTAGTTCATGTGTTGATTCGAGAAAGGTAGATAGGGTACGGGGACCTTTGTTCCTTCTCTTATCTTTCCAATGGGGGCGCGCTGGGCGCACCTACTGGGTGTAGTCCCCGAGGCTAAAGTTGTCTAGATGAGTGGGCAGTAGTCTTAGAGTTATCATTTCTTTATTTTGCTTGACTTGTGTTTGTTGATGGAAAACTGCCTGCGGGCCTAGGGGCCGTGATGATGTTGTGGAGAGGGAGTTGCAAGCTTTGCGTCTCAGTCTTGATGCAGAAAAGGCCAAGAGCAAGCGTCTAGAACACAAGAAGCGTGTCGGTGAAGTTATGCCTTTGCTGTTCGACTGTCTCTTGATTCGATTTTCCTCCCCATCCGATTGAGGCTATCTTGTCGGATCACCTTTCTAAGTGGTTAAAGAATTCCATTTCTTTAGTTACCATGAAGGAGTCCCTCGAAAAGAGGGATGAAGATCTCACATCGGCCTGTAGAGTGGCCAAAGAGAAAATCCATGTGGCGTGAAACCAAGCTCAAGACAGTTGGCACACTTGAAGAAGAGAACCGGTTTTTGAAGGTTGGCACGGAGAAATCTGCGGTGGACCTTGCTGAGCTGAAAACGCACTACACCGAGTGGGAAACCAAATTCGGGGAGATCGTCACCAAGAAAGCCGAACTGGAGTAGTTCATTGAAGACATCCACACGAAACACTACCAGAAACTCAAAGGCATGTTATAAATTCAAATGGTCTCTTGTTGTCTCATTGTAGTTTCTGAATGATATTTCTCATCCTCTTGTTTTTTTACTAAACCCAACATTCTCTATCAGGGTCAAAGAGGAGACGGTACGAATCAAGAAGGAGCTAGACCCTAAGGCAGGGCCCGTGAAGGACAGTGCCGTTTTAGCTATTCTCAGACTCGAAGCTCGCGTCGACTATGTGTTGGGGTGCTTCAAGCGGCTCCAATTGGTTGTCGGGGTGATAGATCAAGAGAGCACCCCTAACGATGAACTTCCTAAGGACGACCAGACCATCATGAACCAAGTAAAGGCAATCCCCAGAGAGCTCCAATCTTGGAATAAATCAGTGGCACAGGGTGGAGCCGACGTCGCCCTCTCACACGTCCACATCCATTGTAAAGGAGTGGATGAAGAGAAGCTGAAGAATCTTCGGGTTGTCAATTGGAAGAGCACCGAGTTCTATGACTTCATGGAGAAGTTCATGGCGGCTGCTACTCGGATCACCGATAGGATTAACCTCGACACTTCCATGGAAGCGGTGGAGTCTTTAGCCTCTAAGTGATGCTCGGAGCAAAACAAATTAAGATTCAATTTGCCTCGGGATGCCGAGTGGTTAATGTAACCCCCACACTTTGAGCGAGCCTTGAGCTCCCTCTTATGTGCACCTTCTGCTTGAACTGGAATTCTATTTTCTTCAAACTATTTGAATTTGGATCTTATTTGCTTGATTGTCCTTATTTGGGACAGATTTTAACTTAGGCAAAAGCTGGTTCGCAGCTAAGTCCCTAAGTATGTTGGTTGTCCACACAAGGGATCATTTTTAACTTAGGTGAAAGCTGGTTCCCGGCTAAGCCCCCGAGTGTGGAGCTTGTCCTCACTCACGTTTGTTTTAAACTTAAGTGAAAGATGATTCGGGCTAAGCCCCGTGTGTGGAGGCTGTCCTCACTCGGGACAGTTTTTAACTTAGGCGAAAGGTGGTTTGCGGCTAAGCCCCCGAGTGTGGAGGTTCTCCTCACTCGAAATTGTTTTAAACTGAGGTGAAAGATGGTTCACGGTTATGCCCCGTAGTGTGGTGGTTGTGCTCACTTGGGATTCGTTTTTAACTTAGGCGAAAGCTGGTTGGTGGCTAAGCCCCCGAGCGTGGAGGTTGTCCTCACTCGTTTTTTTAACTTAGGAGAAAGCTAGTTCGCGACTAAGCCCTCGAGTGTGCAGGTTGTTTTCACTCGGGATTTGTTTTTAACTTAGATGAAAGATGGTTCGGTACTAAGCCCCCGAGTGTGGTGGTTGTCCACACTCGGGACCATTTTTAACTTAGGTAAAATTAGGTTCACTGATAAGGAATGATTGTTCTGCTCATCTTGGTGACCGAATGGAGAACTTGCTTCCATGCGGAACCGTTTTAACTTACATGAAGGCTGGCTCGTGGCTAAGTCCTCGAGTGTGGGGGCTATCCTCACTCGGGGTAGGGTTTTTTCCCTTGGGTGAAAATATGTTTGCTACCAAGATGAGAAGATAGTTTTTGCAAACTTGATGATGGTCCTGTCCATCTTAGTGCCCGAATGAAGATCATGCCCACATTTGGGACCGTTTTAACTTGGGCGAAGGCTGGTTCGCGGCTAAGCCAACAAGCGTGGAGGATGTCCTCACTCGGGGCAGGTTTTACCTTACACGAAAACAGGTTCATAGCTAACGCTTTTTACCCACTAGGGGTGTGTTTCACCGGAGTGAGAGGTCTGACCATAGTTGAAGAAATAAAGTACTTTATTCCTCTCACCATTGGAATTCATTACAGGAATAAAAAGACACGTTCTAAGTAGAGAACTTGTGGAGCAGGTCCGCATTCCAGGTTCTGCACTCTTCCACTCCATTCTCGATGTTGTATAATCGATAAGCTCCGTTGTGCAGGACTTTGGAGATGGCGTGGGGCCCCTGCCACGGAGATGCCAGCTTATGGGGTGTTTGTTGGTCCAATCGGAGGAGCAAGTCCCCTTCTTGAAATGCTCGGCCCCTGATTTTCTTGTCATGGTAACGCCTCAGTTCTTGCTGGTACAGTGTGGACCAACTGACAGCTAGCTCTCTCTCCTCTTCCAAGGGATCCAAACTATCTTGTCGTGCTGCATCGGCTTCAGCTTAATTGTACAACTCCACTCAGGGGGAGTAGTGAGGTAAGTCACTCGGCAGAATGGCTTCAGACCCATACACCGTGAAGAAAGGAGTATGCTTGGTTGAATGATTCATAGTCGTCTGCATACCCCACAAGACAGATGATAATTTGTCTACCCATGCGCCCGCGGCGTACTTGAGATCTCTCAACAATCGGGGCTTTAGTCCCTGCAGTATTATGCTATTCGCTCGTTTTACCTACCCATTCGACTTCTGGTCAGCCACAGAGGCGTAATTGACCTGAGTGCCCTGAGAGTGACTGAACTCACGGAACTCGGCCGAGTCGAAATTGGTCCCTTGTGTGCGATGATATCGTGAGGAACTCCTAATCTGAAGATAATCTGCCGAATGAAGCTGATTGTAGTCGCTGAATCCATGCTTTTGATGGGCTTCCCTCCGACCCACTTGGTGGACTTTTCCACCACAACTAGCAGGTGGGTGAATCCACTCATCCCTGTTTGTAAAGAGCCAACCATGTCAAGATCCAAAACAGTGAATTCCCAGGTGAGCGAAATAGTTTTCAGCGCGGATGCAGGCTTGTGCGACTTATTTTTATAGAAGTGACATCCAATGAACAGTTTGACCAAGTCTCTTGCAGCCTCATTGGCTCTGGGAAAATGAAAACCCGCTAGGAAGGCCTTGTCCATGAGTGCCTGGGAGGACGCGTGATGTCCATTGGTTCTCGAGTGAATCTCGTGCAAGATCTGCAGTCCTTCCTCTGGGGAAATGCACTTTTGTCTGACTCTTGTAACACTTTTCTTGTATAGTTTGTCTCCGAGGACTTCGAAATCTTTACACCATCGAACGATTTGGCGGGCTTCCACTTCTTCTTCAGGGAGTTCTTGCCAAAGCAAGTAAGCCAGATAAGGTTGAGTCTATTCGGGCATGATGACGAGCATCTCGTGGATGAGGTCAACCATGGCCGGGATATCGATTTCAGTCGGATTTCATGGACTGATTGCCTACGGAGGTTCTTGCATAACAGTATCTTCTTTGACTGAGGGTGCGCATATTTGTTCGAGGAGCACGCCTTTCAGAATGAATTTCTAACTGGAGCCGATCTTCGCCAAGTCATCAGCCGCTTGATTCTAGGCTAGAGAGACGTGGTGCAATTCCAACCCTTCGAATTTCTTCTCTAGTTTTCTAACCACGTTTTAGTAGACTGTCATCCTCGGGCTTTGAATGCCCCATTCCTTCACCACCTGATGGATAACGAGGTCCGAGTCATCGTAGACCATCAAATGTCGCACACCGAGTGATATGGCCATGCGGAGTCCGTACCGGAGGGCTTTGTATTTGGCCTCATTGTTAGATGAGTCAATGTGGATTTGGAGCCCATAGTTCAGTCCGTCTCCCTCGGGAAACGAGAACCACTCCAGCCCCTGAACCGTGAAGCATCTTGGACCCGTCAAAGAACATGTTCCAAAGCTCGGAAACTCCAGGAGTTGTCTGCTCTTGCTCTATCCATTCGCCTAGGAAGTCAACCAGTGCGTGGAACTTGATGGCATTTTTGGCTTCAAACTTGATCTCCAGCAGAAGGAGCTCAATCGCCCACTTAGCCACTCGGCCGGTGGCGTCCCTGTTGTGTAGGATTTCCACCAAGGGAGCATCACCGATGAGAGTGACCGAGTGATCTTGGAAGTAATGTAATACCTTCTTCACGGTCAAATAAATATCATGAACCAGCTTCTTGTAATGCGGATACATTTTATTGGAGGGATTCACTGTTGGGGGAACGTTGCATGGGAAACGAAAGTTTTCCTATGCACACGCAATACTTATCCATGGTGATGATCATCTAAGAGAGGGGAGAGTGAATCTACATACCCTTGTAGATCGCTAAGCGGAAGCGTATATAACGTGGTTGATGTAGTGGAACATCTTCACGATCCAAATCGCAACCCGTCCCGCGATCTCATCATGATCGGTCCAACGATCCCATCACGATCCTTCCCGGTCTAGTGCCTAACGCACGACACCTCCACGTTCAGCACACGTACAGCTCGATGACGATCTCCACCTTCTTGATCCAACAAGAGGCGGCGGAGTGGTGGTGGTGGTGGTGTTGCTATTCCAGCAGGGCTTCGCCAAAGCACCGTTGAAACTAGAGGAGAAACAGATCTAGAGAGAGGGAAGCACGTGGCTGTTTTCTGTTGTGTTTAAAACCCTCAAAACCCTTAGTATATATAGGAGGAGAGGAGGGAGAGGGTTGCACCATAGGGCAGCCCTTTCTTCTCTTATGCAAGGAGGAGAGGAGGAGTCCTCCTCCATTCCTATTTGGAGTAGGATTCCTCCTTCCCACTTGGAAACTCTTTCCACCTTGTGTTTTTTTCCTTCTGAAACATTATCGTCCTTGGTGAGAACTTATTCCAGCTCACTAGGGGCTGGTTTATCTCTTCCCACAATCCATGAGGCCCCTTGGGGTGTGACACCCCTCCCGATGGTCCCCGGCACCCCTCCGGGCACTCCCGGTACACTACCGATGAGCCCAAAACTTTTCCGATGACCAAAATAGGACTTCCTATATATCAATCATTACCTTCGTACCATTCCAGAGCTCCTCATGACGTCCAGGATCTCATGCGGGACTCTGAATAAACTTCGGTCACCAACACCTATAACTCAACTATACTGAAACGTCACCGAACCTTAAGTGTGGAGACCCTGCGGGTTCAAGAACTACGCAGACATGACCTGAGACAGTCTCCGACCAATAACCAATAGCGGGACCTAGATGTCCATATTGGCTCCCACATATTCTACGAAGATCTCTATCGGTTGAACCTCTATGTCAAGGATTCTGTTAATCCCGTATGTTGTTCCCTTTATCCTTTGGTATGTTACTTGCACGAGATTTGATCGTCGGTATCTCCATACCTAGTTCAATCTCGTTACCGGCAAGTTTGTTTACTCGTTCCGTAATACAAGATCATGTAACTAACTTCTTAGTCACATTGCTTGCAAGGCTTGTTCTGACGTTGTATTACCGAGTGGGCCCCTAGATACCTCTCCGTCACACGGAGTAACAAATCCCAGTCTTGATCCATGCCAACCCAAAAGACACCTTTGGAGATACCTGTAGAGCACCTTTATTGTCACCCAGTTACGTTGCGACGTTTGATAACCCACAAGGTAATCGTCCGGTTTCCGGGAGTTGCAGGATCTCATGGTCATAGGAACAGATACATTGACATGCACAAAACAGTAGCAATAAACTGACACGATCATATGCTATGTTCATAGTTTTTGGGTCTTGTCCATCACATCATTCTCCCAATGATGTGATCCCGTTATCAAGTGACAACACTTGTCTATGGTCAGGAAACCTTGACCATATTTGATCAACGAGCTAGTCAACTAGAGGATCAGTAGGGACAGAGTGTTGTCCATGTATCCACACATGTATTTGAGTTTCCAATCAACACAATTCCAGCATGGATAATAAACGATAATCATGAATAAATAAATGTAAGAATAACCAATTTATTATTGCCTCTAGGGCATATTTCCAACAATCTCCCATTTGCACTAGAGTCAATAATCTAGTTCACATCACTTTGTGATTGCAATGATCCTAACACCCATACAGTTATGGGGTTTGATCATATCTTGCTTGTGGGAGAGGTTTTTAGTCAATGGGTCTGAACCTTTCAGATCCGTGTGTGCTTTCCAAATATCTATGTCGTCCTATAGATGCTGCTACCACGCACCATTTGTAACAATTCTAAATGACTGCTCCACTATACGATTCCGGTTTACTACTCATAGTTATTCAGATTAGTGTCAAAGCTTGCATCAACGTAACTCTTTATGACGAAGTCTTTAATCACCTCCATAATTGAGAAAAAATCCTTAGTCCACTAGTTCATCAGGATAACCTCGACCGCTGTTTAGTGATTCAATCCTGGATCACTCTTTTTACCCCTTGACAGACTCATGGCAAGGCACACATCCGGTGCGGTACACAGCATGTCATACTTTAGAGCCTACGGCTAAGGCATAGGGGACGACCTTCGTCCTTCCTCTTTCTTCTTCCGCGGTCGGGCTTTGAGTCTTACTCAAATTCACCACTTACAAAACAGCCAAGAACTCCTTCTTTGCTGATATGTTTTGAACTCCTTCTAAAACTTGTCAAGGCATGCATTTCATTGAAAGTTCTATTTAGCATTTTGATCTATCTCTATAGATCTTGATGCTCAACGTTCCAGTAGCTTAATCCTGGCTTTCCTTTGAAAAACACCTTTCAAACAACCCTTTATGCTTTCGAGAAATTCTGCATTATTTCCGATCAATAATATGTCTACCACATATACTCATCAGAAATCGTATAGTGTTCCCACTCACTTCTTTGGAAATACAAGTTTCTCACAAACCTTGTATAAACCCAAAAACTTTGATCCTCTCATCAAAGCGTATATTCCAACTCCGACATGCTTGCTCCAGTTCACATAAGGATTGATGGAGCTTTCTTACTTGATAGCATCCTTAGGATTGACAAAACCTTCTGGTTGTATTACATACAGACTTTCCTCAAGGAAACCGTCGAGGAAACAATGTTTTGACATCTTATGTGCAATATTTCATGAATAATGCAACAACTGCTAACATAATTCCAACAAACTTTTAGCATCGCTACGAGTGAGAAAGTCTCATCATAGTCAACTCTTTGAACTTGTCGGAAATTCTTTGCAACAGGTCGAGGTTTCTAAATAGTGAATTTCACCATCATCGTCTATTTTTCTTTAAAAGATCCATCTGTACTTAACAGTCATATGACCATCAAGTAGTTCTTCCAAAGTCTACACTTTGTTTTCATACATGGATCCTCTCTCGGATTTCAGGGCCTCCAACCATTTGTCGGAATCAGGGCCCACCATCGCTTCTCCATAGCTCGTAAGTTCATTGTTGTGCAACAAGATGACCTCCAAGACATGGTTACTACTGTACCACTCTGGAGCAGTACGTGACCTTGTCGACCTAGGAGGTTTTTAGTAACTTGATCTGAAGCTTCATGATCACTATCATCAGCCTCCACTTCAATTGGCGTAGGCGCCATATGAACAACTTCCTGCATCCTGCTACATACTGGTTGAAGTGACGGTTCAATAACCTCATCAAGTTTCCACTATTCTCCCACTCAATTCTTTCGAGAGAAACTTTTCCTCGAGAAAGGACCCATTTCTTAAAACAAACACTTTTCTTCCGGATCTGAGATAGGAGATATAGCCAACTGTTTTGGGTGTCCTATGAAGATGCATTTATCTGCTTTGGGTTCGAGCTTATCACGCTGAAACTTTTTCACATAAGCGTCACAACCCCAAACTTTTAAGAAACAACAGCTTAGGCTTCTCTAAACCATAGTTCATACGGTGTCATCTCAATGGAAATACGTGGTGCCCTATTTAAAGTGAATGTGATTGTCTCTAATGCATAACCCATAAACGATAGTGGTAATTCGATAACACACATCATAGTATGCACCATATCAAATATGGCGCGGCTATGACGTTCGGACACACCATCACACTATGGTCTTCTAGGTGGCATGAGATGTGAAAAAAAATTCACATTTTTCTTAATTTTGTACCAAACTCGCAACTCAGATATTCATCTCTAAGATCATATCGTAGACATGTTACCGTCTTGCCACGACGATATTCAACTTCACTCTAAAACTACTTAAACCTTTCAATAATTCAGACATGTGTTTCATCAAGAAAATACATTAGTATCTACTCAAATCATGTGTGAAGTAAGAACATAACGATATCCATTGCGTGCCTCAGCACTCACTGGACTGCACACATAAAAAATGTATTACTTCCAACAAGTTACTTTCTTGTTCCATCTCACTGGAAAAGGAGGCCTTCAATCATCTTGCCCATGTGGTATGATTTGCATGTTTCAAGTGATTCGAAATCAAGTGCGTGCAAACGATCCATCTGCATGGAGTTTCTTCATGCGTTTATACCAATAGGTAGGGTTTGCATGTCTCAAACGTTTCAAAAATGAGTGAGTACAAAGATCCATCAGCATGGAGCTTCTTCATGCATTTGATACCAACATGACTCAAGCGGCAGTGCCACAAGTAAGTGGTACTATCATTACTACTTTGTATCTTTTGGCATCCATATTATGAACATGTGTAGCACTACGCTCGAGATTCAATAAACCATTGAAGGTATTTAATCAAGCGAATAGAATAACCAGTATTCTCTATAAATGAATAATGGTATTGCAATAAACATGATCCAATCATGTTCATGCTCAACGCAAACTCCAAATAAAAATTATTTAGGTTTAACACCAATCCCGATGGTAGAGGGAGCGTGCGATGTTTGATCACATCAACCTTAGAATTACTTCCAACACACATCGTCACCTCACCCTTGCTAGTATCCTTTTAATCCGTAGCTATAATTTCGAGTTACTAACACAACAACTGAACCGGTATCTAATACCCTAGTGCTACTAGGAGTACTAGTAAGGTACACATCAATATCAGGTATATCCAATATACTTTTGTCGACTTTGCCAGCCTTCTCATCTTCCAAGTATCTAGGGTAGTTCCATCTCGGTGACCGTTCCCCTCATAATAGAAGAACTTAGTCTCGGGTTTGGGTTCAACCTTGGGTTTCTTCACTAGAGAAACAACTGGTTTGCCGTTTCATCAAGTATCCCTTCTTTCCCTTGCCCTTCTTGAAACTAGTGGTTTTACTAACCATCAAGAGTTGATGCTCCTACTCGATTTCTACTTTTGTAATGTCAAACATTGCGAATAGCTCAAGGATCATCATATGTATCCTTGATATGTTATAGGTCATCACCAAGCTCTAGTATCTTGGTGGCAGTGACTTTGAAGAACCATCACTATCTCATCTCAAAGATTAACTCCCATTCGATTCAAGCGATTGTAGCACTCAGACAATCTGAGCACATGCTCAAGGATTGAGCTTTTCTGCCTTACTTTGTAGACAAAGAATCTTGTCGAAGGTCTGATACCTCTCAACAAGGGCACGAGCATGAAATCCCAAGTTCATCTCTTGGAACATCTCATATGTTCTGTGACGTTCAAAACGTCTTTGGCGCCTCAATTCTAAGCTATTAAGAATTACGCACTGAGCTATCACGTAGTCATGCAAAACATGTATGTCAGATGTTCGCAACATCCACAGACGATGCTCGAGGTTCAGCACACCGAGCGGTGCATTAAGGACATAAGCCTTCTGCGCAGCAATGATGACAATCCTCAGTTTACGGACCTAGTCCGCATAATTTCTACTATCAACTTTCAACTAAATTTTCTCTAGGAACATATAAAAATTAGTAGAGCTACAACGCAAGCTACAACATTATTTGCAAAGACCTTTTGATTACGTTCATGATAATAGAGTTTAGCTAATCATATTACTAATAACTCCAACTAAAATGGACATCCCTCTAGTCATTCCAGTGGTGCATGATCCAAATCCACTAACTCAAGTCCGATCATCATGTGAGTTGAGTATAGTTTCAGTGGTGAACATATCCATGTTGATCATATCAACTATATGATTCATGCTCGACCTTTCGGTCCCTTGTGTTCCGAGGCCATGTCTGTACACGCTAGGCTCGTCAAGTTTAACCCAAGTGTTCCGCGTGTGCAACGGTTTTGCACCCGTTGTATGTGAACGTTGAGTCTATCACACCCGACCATCATGTCGTGTCTCGAAATGCCAAACTATCGCAACGGTGCATAGTTGGGGAGAACACAATTTTATCTTCAAATTTTTGTGAGGGGTCACCTTATAATGCAATCGTCGTTCTAAGAAAAATAAGGTGCATAAAAGGATTAATATCACATGCAAATCATAAGTGACATGATATGGCCATGATCTTGTGCTTATTGATCTCCATCACGAAAGCACCGGCATGATCTTCATCGTCACCGGCGCCACACCATGATCTCCTTCATTGTGCCGCCATAGAGGTTGTCGTGCTATCTATGCTATTACTACTAACGCTACTTGTTGGAAATATGCCCTAGAGGCAATAATAAATATAGTTATTATTATAATTCATGTATGAAGATAATCGTTTATTATCCATGCTATAATTATATTGAATGAAGACTTATATACATGTGTGGATACATAGACAAAACACTGTCCCTAGCAAGCCTCTAGTTGGCTAGCCAGTTGATCAAAGATAGTCAGTGTCTTCTGATTATGAACAAGGTGTTATTGCTTGATAACTGGATCACGTCATTAGGAGAATCACGTGATGGACTAGACCTGTCGGGACCCCGATCCTGAGTCATAAGAACCTAGCCTGTAACACATTACATCACTTTGCGGCCTCACGCACGGTAAACTCCACGGCTGCCACCTTACCTTGGCCGGGACCGTTTGCGTCTTTTGGCTCACGTATATGAATATGTTGCTAGCGTTCAATCGACAAAGAACCCGGGTCGACATGACTAGTTATAAACCCCAGCGGTACAACCGTACAGGGACAGGCATACATAACCCAGCAAAGCAGGTGTCGGTCATCAGCGTGTGTAGACGAGTCGTAGCAAGCTACAAGGACTCCATTACATCGCGTGACATTTCCCCAAGGGGACACACACAGCTGCAAAGAAGGATACATGCCGGTCAATCAATGTGTTCCGAGCAGTAGCAAGCTACCAGGGCTCGATGGAAGCACAAAGAGGCATTTCCCTGTAAAGAGTACTACTAAAGGCAAACAACTAGGTGTCGAATCCCACACATATAATGCATTTCAAACATACACACATTATGCACGATATGTGTAGATACAACATGGCATCACAACATAACTCTATGACTCAAGCATTTATTAAAGACTCATAAGAGTCAACATAATATGATATTACAAACAGGGGTCTCGTGACCCGACACTCAAGTCATACAAACAACAAGCGGAAGCAATTCATGTCTGGGTACAGACATCTACTAAAAGTGGCTGGAAGAGCCTGAAAAGCTACTACGACCCTACCAAAGGAGCCAGACCTCTATCTGGGATTCCCAAGCTATTCCGGTCAACATCGAACACGTCGCGTAGAAACCTTTAATGAGACCAAATCTTCTCTCCAAAACATAAATAAAGCAACCGTGAGTACAAAGGTACTCAGCAAGACTTACATCAGAACTATCTACATATGCATCATGTTTCAACGAAAGGATTGTGTGGTTTGATTGCAGCAAGCCAGCTTTGACTCTTGGCTAACCTGTACTACGACTACAAGTTCTTTCTTTGAGGTGGGATAGCGCACACGAGTCCACATATTCACCAATTCAATACACCACTATGGATCCACTCTCGTCTCCATACGAGAAGGCCTTCCATAGCACTCACACTTATCTTGCATGTTTTAGAGTATCCATTTAAATTGTCTATGTACCACGTAATGTTTCCAAGTAGTCCATAACCGAGGACGCGGCTATTCGAACAGATTGAATCACCCTGCAGGGGTATACTTCTTCAGACATGCTCCCACCACTTAGCACCATATGCACGTCATGCATCTCGGCAACCTTCAAGCGGAAGCACTGGCGTGGGTGTCAGCCACGACCGTTAACCACACAAGACCCTAGTCCAGGTATATCGCCTATTTGAGACTGAACCCGCAAGGAAGTCCGGCCGAGGTTTCCTCTACGGCCCCAAAGATGTGCGCAGGGTTCCCAAGCCCACCATTTGGGTGCCACTTGGTACACCGTGCCACTGTGTATCTACCGTAGTGAAGCCTACCCCGTCGGGCAGAGCTAAACACGGCCACCAACAATTTTCCTACAAACACCAGAAACTAATTGCAACTCCTGGATAGAGATCTAGGAAATTAATAAGCCGAGCGGGGTCATATTTCAGGGCTCAATGCATGGTAGTATCTTGTCTTGGATAACACACACATAACTCAGTTCTTAAGGACGGTCCAAATGAGACAACCCACCATGTACTCCTACATGGCCTCTCATCGCTACCTTTACCAAATCAGATTCACACCTTTACTCTCACACTGTAGGACATGAACACAACCATTCCGATTCATCATCCAGACGGATCAGACCCGACACGACTCTAAGCATAGCAGCCATTGTAAACAAGCATGGATGAGTAAGCACAACAAGGCTCAATCAGTTGCTGCTCTTGCTAACTGGTTTCAACTATTTACTGTGACAAAATCAGGTCATGCAGAGGAATGGGTTCAACTACCGATAACATGTACAGTTCAATCGTGTTTGTCCTAATGCAGTAAAAGAGAGCAGGAGCAAGAGGGTGGGTTTATATCAATATGCTCAAGGGGGGTTTGCTTGCCTGACACGTCTGAAGATAGCAATGAGTCTTCATCAATGTCAACGATCACATCGTCGGAAACATCGTTTAGCGGGGGGAAACAACACCAACAAGCAAGGAAGAACAACAATTACTTCACAGAAATGCAACACTATGATGCATGCTCAAGACATGAAATGAAAGGTGGCAGGGCTAATGTGGCTATCATTTCTTAAGTTCAAGTTGGTTTGAATTAGGATTCAAACATCACGTCAAGCCGGGTATCTTTCCGGATACCCTTTTAATTGATTCGACCTAATGCTCATAACAAATTGTTTCAACATGTATGGAGTTGGTATTTTGAGGTACTGATTTCCATTGACCAATGTTTGAGCATAGTAATTGAAGTGGAATTCAAGTAAGTATCAATTTCCAACTCCAAACTATTTATTAAATTTACCCTATTCATAATTTTGACTATTTGGTGTTGTTAACTTTTCCAAACATGCATGAAAATGCCATAATCAGATTCCTTGGATTTTTCTGATACTTTTTCATATATAAATTATTTTCATCCGAGTTATATTTTAATTTCTATGATTTTTACAAGTTTTAGCAATTTCGTGGATTTATTTTATAATTGAAAATCAATTACTGCGTCAGCACTGCATCAGCATTGCGTCAGCAGTCAACTGCGCCTGGGCCAGGTCAAACCTGACGTGTGGGGGCCACAAGTCAGTGAGCCAGGGCTTAATTCCGCGTTGACCCGCACTAATGGGAGTTTGACCCACGCGTGGGGTCCTTTGTCAGTGGCTCTAGGGGGGGGGGGGTTAGCTTGCTAACGACTGGCCACGTCGGCCCCCACCGGAGGGTGGTCGCCAGCGACCATAGTCGCGGCGGAGGGCTCGCCGGAGTGGCGCTAAAACGCGCTACACGGCGCCAAATCGGGCGCGGCTTGCGGCTAATCGAAGCTGGCGAAGCGGCTCGTCTTCCAGGGGTAGCAGGAGGGACTGAAGATGGCCGGAGGGACACCGGCGACGAGCGCACGCGGCGGCCGAAAGTCGGGCTCGTCGGGGAGGAGCTCAGGGGGACGCCATCGCGCGGGGAAGAGAGGCGAAAGGAGTAGGGGCTCACGGCGGCTCCATTTCTGGCATCGGCGACGAAGGAGAGGCTTGGAGCAGGCCGAATCGACGGCGGTAGATCCAGTGACCGGAGATGGAAATGATGACACAGCTGCAGCGACAGAGGACCTCAGCCCTTCTGGCTTCATTCAGAGGACGAAGAGGAACACGGAGGAGCTTCTGAGCCTCTCAGGTAGGCCGGAGGGGGGGGGGGGTTGCCGGGGTAGCAGTGAGCAACGGCGGCGAGCTTGCTCGGTGGTCGCGGAGAGGGAGCTAGGCGAGAGGAGAGATGCGTGCGAGGAGAGGAAAGAGAGGAGGGCACCTCGGGGCTTCTCAGCACGAGGAGATAGGGTCAGAGGGGGGTGCCTCCAGCGCGAAGCAGGAGGTGGCCGTCGGCGAACGTGCGGCCGACACCTCTCCTGCACACTGGCGGGAGGAGGGAGAAGACCTCCTCGCCCTTGGTGGGCTGGGCCGGCCAGTAGCGCAGGATAGGTAATATTTTTATCTTTTCCTTTTTATTCTTTCTGTTTGATATTTCTGACATTTCTTTTATTTGTTTTGGCTCCAACTAATTTAAAGAAAATAGGTAAACAACTCTGGGGTGTTATTTGGAATATTTCCAACCCCATGTGAAGTTTTCAACATTTTATAAAACTAGGAGGTATTTGAAATCAATTAATTAATTGATTTCAGTGGCTTTTGAGTTTAAAATAAAATGCCAAAAGTATTTTGAAAATATATATCACCCATGATATTTTCTTTCCAACATTTATCAAAAATGAAGGACTTTTATGAAAACCATTTTGGTTCACTGATTTTTCACCACTTTTGAATTGTTTTGCATATAGAGTTGCTAGGGTTTTGTTTTAAATATGGACTATGTTGGAGTTTAGCTTTGATTTCACTTCTTTCTTGGGTTCAATTCATTTTCTTAGAATGCAAAGAAAGAAAACATGAGCTCACACTTGCTAAGATCTACTAGGGATTTCAGGGATGTGACAAGACCCAAACTAATAGACGTAGCATGTTGATCGTGTCATTTTGTTGCTACTGTTTTCTGCGTGTCAAGTATTTGTTCCTATGACCATGAGATCATATAAATCACTGACACCGGAGGAATAATTTGTGTGTATCAAACGTCGCAACGTAACTCGGTGACTATAAAGATGCTCTACAGGTATCTCCGGAGGTGTTCGTTGAGTTAGTATGGATCGAGACTGGGATTTGTCACTCCGTGTGACGGAGAGGTATCTCGGGGCCCACTCGGTAATACAACATCACACACAAGCCTTGCAAGCAATGTGACTTAGTGTAAGTTGCGGGATCTTGTATTACGGAACGAGTAAAGATACTTGCCGGTAAACGAGATTGAAATAGGTATACGGATACTCACGATCGAATCTCGGGCAAGTAACATACCGAAGGACAAAGGGAATGACATACGGGATTATATGAATCCTTGGCACTGAGGTTCAAACGATAAGATCTTCGTAGAATATGTAGGATCCAATATGGGAATCCAGGTCCCGCTATTGGATATTGACCGAGGAGTCTCTCGGGTCATGTCTACATAGTTCCCGAACCCGCAGGGTCTGCACACTTAAGGTTCGACGTTGTTTTATGCATATTTGAGTTATATGGTTGGTTACCGAATGTTGTTTGGAGTCCCGGATGAGATCACGGACGTCACGAGGGTTTCTGGAATGGTCCGGAAACGAAGATTGATATATAGGATGACCTCATTTGATTACCGGAAGGTTTTCGGAGTTACCGGGAATGTAGCGGGAATGATGAATGGGTTCCGGGAGTTCACCGGGGGGGCAACCCACCCCGGGGAAGCACATAGGCATTGGGGGTGGCGCACCAGCCCTTAGTGGGATGGTGGGACAGCCCAAGAAAGCCCTATGCGCCATAGGAAGAAAAATCAAAGAGAAGAGGAAAAAAAAGAGGAGGTGGGAAAAGGGGGAAGGACTCCTCCTTCCAAACCTAGTTGGACTCGGTTTGGAAGGGGAGGGTTGCCCCCCTTAGGCTCGGCCGACCCCCTTGGGAGTCCTTGGACCCCAAGGCAAGGCTCCCCTCCTCCCCCTATATATACAGAGGTTTTAGGGCTGATTTGAGACAACTTTTGCCACGGCAGCCCGACCACATATCTCCACGGTTTTACCTCTAGATCGCGTTTCTACGGAGCTCGGGCGGAGCCCTGCCGAGACAAGATCATCACCTTCTATCTCAAAAGTGCATCTTCATAGGTTACCCAAAGCGGAACTGTGTTTGTTGCTAAAAACGGAGCTTTTCTCGCGAAGGAGTTTCTCTCGAGAGAATTGAGTGCGAGGACGATAGAACTTGATGAGGTTGTCGAACCTCTCATCCCTCTAGATGGTGGCGCAGGGCAAGGGGAAACCTCTGTCGTTGCGACGCCGGTTGAGGAGGAAGTTAATGATGATGATCATGAAACTCCGGTTCAAGTTTCTGTCGAACCACGCAGGTCGACGAGACCACGTGCTGCTCCATAGTGGTACGGTAATCCCGTCTTGTCGATCATGTTGTTAGACAACAATGAACCTGCAAATTATGAAGAAGCAATGGTGGGCCCGGATTCCAACAAATGGCTAGAAGCCATGAAGTCCGAGATAGGATCCATGTATGAGAACAAAGTGTGGACTTTGGAAGTACTACCTGAGGGCCGCAAGGCAAATGGATCTTTAAGAGGAAGACGAACGCTGATGGCAATGTGACCGTTTATAAAGCTCGACTTGTGGCAAAGGGTTTTTCACAAGTTCAAGGAGTTGACTACGATGAGACTTTCTCACCCGTAGCGATGCTTAAGCCCGTCAGAGTCATGTTATCAATAGCTGCATTTTTCGATTATGAAATCTGGCAGATGGATGTCAAAACGGCGTTCCTTAACGGTTTCCTTAAGGAAGAGTTGTATATGATGCAACCCGAAGGTTTTGTCGATCCTAAGAATGCTAAGAAGGTGTGCAAGCTCCAGCGATCCATTTTTGGACTGGTGCAAGCATCTCGGAGTTGGAACAAACGCTTTGATGAGGTGATCAAAGCATTTGGGTTTATACAAGTGGTTGGAGAATCTTGTATTTACAAGAAAGTGAGTGGGAGCTCTGTGGCGTTTCTAATATTATATGTGGATGACATATTGCTGATGGGGAACAACGTAGAGTTTTTGGAGAGAATAAAGGATTACTTGAATAAAAGTTTCTCTATGAAGGACCTAGGAGAAGCTGCTTACATTCTAGGCATTAAGATCTACAGGGATAGATCAAAACGCCTGATAGGACTTTCACAAAGCACATACCTTGATAAAGTTTTGAAGAGGTTCAAAATGGAACAGTCCAAGAAAGGGTTCTTGCCAGTTTTACAAGGTACGAGATTGAGTAAGACTCAATGCCCAGCAACTGATGAAGATAGAGAGCATATGAGCACCGTCCCCTATGCTTCAGCCATAGGTTCTATCATGTATGCAATGCTGTGCGCTAGACCGGACGTTAGCCTGGCCATAAGTATGGCAGGTAGGTTCCAGAGTAATCCAGGAGTGGATCACTAAACGGCGGTCAAGAATATCCTGAATTACCTGAAAAGGACTAAGGAGATGTTTCTCGTGTATGGAGGTGACGAAGAGCTCGCCGTAAAAGGTTACGTCGTTGCAAGCTTTGACACAGATCCTGAGGACTCTAAGTCGCAGACCGGATACGTATTTATTCTTAATGGGGGTGCGGTAAGCTGGTGTAGTTCCAAGCAGAGCGTTGTAGCAGATTCTACATGTGAAGCGGAGTACATGGCTGCCTCGGAGGCGGCTAAGGAGGGTGTCTGGATGAAGCAGTTCATGACGGATCTTGGAGTGGTGCCAAGCGCACTGAATCCAATAACCTTGTTCTGTGACAACATGGGTGCCATTGCCCTAGCAAAGGAACCACGGTTTCACAAGAAGTCCAGACACATCAAACGACGCTTCAACCTCATCCGTGACTACGTCAAAGGGGAGGACGTGAATATATGCAAAGTGCACACGGATCTGAATGTAGCAGACCCGCTGACTAAACCTCTTCCACGGGCAAAGCATGATCAACACCAGAACTGTATGGGTGTTAGATTTATTACAATGTAATTCGCATGACGATGTGAGGGCTAGATTATTGACTCTAGTGCAAGTGGGAGACTGTTGGAATTATGCCCTAGAAGCAATAATAAATAAAGTTATTATTATAATTCCTGTATGAAGATAATCGTTTATTATCCATGCTATAATTATATTGAATGAAGACTTATATACATGTGTGGATACATAGACAAAACACTGTCCCTAGCAAGCCTCTAGTTGGCTAGCCAGTTGATCAAAGATAGTCAGTGTCTTCTGATTATGAACAAGGTGTTGTTGCTTGATAACTGGATCACGTCATTAGGAGAATCACGTGATGGACTAGACCCAAACTAATAGACATAGCATGTTGATCGTGTCATTTTGTTGCTACTGTTTTCTGCGTGTCAAGTATTTGTTCCTATGACCATGAGATCATATAACTCACTGACACCGGAGGAATACTTTGTCTGTATCAAACGTCGCAACGTAACTCGGTGACTATAAAGATGCTCTACAGGTATCTCCGAAGGTGTTCGTTGAGTTAGTATGGATCGATACTGGGATTTGTCACTCTGTGTGACGGAGAGGTATCTCGGGGCCCACTCGGTAATACAACATCACACACAAGCCTTGCAAGCAATGTGACTTAGTGTAAGTTGCGGGATCTTGTATTACGTAACGAGTAAAGAGACTTGCCGGTAAACGAGATTGAAATAGGTATACGGATACTGACGATCGAATCTCGGGCAAGTAACATACCGAAGGACAAAGGGAATGACATACGGGATTATATGAATCCTTGGCATTGAGGTTCAAACGATAAGATCTTCGTAGAATATGTAGGATCCAATATGGGCATCCAGGTCCTGCTATTGTATATTGACCGAGGAGTCTCTCGGGTCATGTCTACATAGTTCTCGAACCCGCAGGGACTGCACACTTAAGGTTCGACGTTGTTCTATGCGTATTTGAGTTATATGGTTGGTTAACGAATGTTGTTCGGTGTCCCGGATGAGATCACGGATGTCACGGGGGTTTCCGGAATGGTCCGGAAACGAAGATTGATATATAGGATGACCTCATTTGATTACCGGAAGGTTTTCGGAGTTACCGGGAATGACGAATGGGTTCCGGGAGTTCACCGGGGGGGCAACCCACCCCGGGGAAGCCCATAGGCATTGGGGGTGGCGCACCAGCCCTTAGTGGGCTGGTGGGACAGCCCAAGAAATCCCTATGCGCCATAGGAAGAAAAATCAAAGAGAAAAGGAAAAAAAAGAGGAGGTGGGAAAAGGGGGAAGGACTCCTCCTTCCAAACCTAGTTGGACTCGGTTTGGAAGGGGAGGGTTGCCCCCCTTAGGCTCGGCCGACCCCCTTGGGAGTCCTTGGAACCCAAGGCAAGGCTCCCCTCCTCCCCCTCTATATACGGAGGTTTTAGGGCTGATTTGAGACAACTTTTGCCACGGCAGCCCGACCACATATCTCCACGGTTTTACCTCTAGATCGTGTTTCTGCGGAGCTCGAGCGGAGCCCTACCGAGACAAGATCATCACCAACCTCCGGAGCGCCATCACGCTGCCGGAGAACTCTTTTACCTCTCTGTCTCTCTTGCTGGATCAAGAAGGCTGAGATCATCGTCGATCTGTACGTGTGCTGAATGCGGAGGTGCCGTCCGTTCGGCACTAGATCGTGGGACTGATCGCGGGATGGTTCGCGGGACGGATCGAGGGACGTGAGGATGTTCCACTACATGAACCGCGTTCACTAACGCTTCTGCTGTACGGTCTACAAGGGTACGTAGATCAACCATCCCCTCTCGTAGATGGACATCACCATGATAGGTCTTCGTGCGCGTAGGAAATTTTTTGTTTCCCATGCGACGTTCCCCAACACTACTACCTAGCAATTTAGTAAACGCATCTGCAAGCACAAACATTAGTTGAAAGACAACCCTATGGCTCCTGCCGGTTGTCGTAGCATCAACGTGCAAGTTGATATTTAACTATTACAAGTTGATCATCTCATGCATCCAATATGTCATATCATGTCTTTGGCCATATCACATCACATGCATACCCTGCAAAGAAAAGTTAGACGCCCTCTAATTTGTTGTTGCATGTTTTACGTGGCTGCTATGGGTATCTAGTATGATCGCATCATACTTACGCAAAGCCACAACTGTGATATGCAATTTGCTATTTAACCTTCTCCAAGGACCGCCTTGGACTTATCCGATTCAATAAAGTTCAAGAAACAGACACCCGCTAGTAATCCTTATGCAACAAGTTGCATGTTAGTCAATGAAACCGGTCTCTCGTAAGCCTACGAGTAAGGTTGGTTCGGGCCGCTGCAATCCAACAATGTCGTTGAATCAACAAAATACTAAGGAGGGCAGCAACTTGAACATCAGCGCCCACAAACTCTTTTGTGTTCTACTTGAGATATCATCTACGCATGAACCTAGCTCATGATGCCATTGTACGTTGCATGGGAAACGAAATTTTTCCTACGCACACGCAATACCTATCCATGGTGATGATCATCTACGAGAGGGGAGAGTGAATCTACATACCCTTGTAGATCGCTAGGTGGAAGCGTATATAATGTGGTTGATGTAGTGGAACATCTCCGCAATCCAAATTGCAGCCCGTCCCGCGATCTCATCACAATCCGTCCCGCGATCCCATCACGATCCTTCCCGATCTATTGTCAAACGGATGACACCTCCGCATTCGATGAGAAAATCTCCACCTTCTTGATCCAACAAGAGGGGACGGAGAGGTAGATGAGTTCTCCAGCACGGCGGCGTGGTGGTGGTGGTGCTGCTGCTATTCCAACAGGGCTTTGCCTAATCACCTCTAAAACTAGAGGAGAAACAGATCTAGAGAGAGGGCAACATGTGGCTATTTTCTGTTGTGTCTAAAACCCTCAAAACCCTTAGTATATGTAGGAGGAGAGGAGGGAGAGGGCTGCGCCCTAGGGCAGCCCTTTCTTCCCTTGCGCAAGGAGGAGAGGAGGTGTCCTCCTCCAATCCTATTTGGAGTAGGATTCCTCCTTCCCACTTGGAAACTCTTTCCACCTTGTGTTTTTTCCTTCTCAAACCTTATGGGCCTTAGTGGGAACTTATTGCAGCCCACTAGGGGCTGGTTTATCTCTTCCCACAGCCCATGAGGCCCCTTGGTGCGCGACACCCCTCCCGATTGTCCCCGGCACCCCTCCCGGCACTCCCGGTACACTACGGACGAGCATGAAACTTTACCGTGACCAAAACAGGACTTCCTATATATCAATCTTTACCTCCGGACCATTCCGGAGGTCCTCGTGACTTCCGGGATCTCATCCGGGACTCAGAACAACCTTCGGTCACCAACACCTATAACTCAACTATACCGAAATGTCACCAAACCTTAAGTGTGCAGACCCTGCACGTTCGAGAACTATGCAGACATGACCTCAGACACTCTCCGGTCAATAACCAATAGCGGGACATGGATGTCCATATTGGCCCCCACATATTCTACGAAGATCTCTATCGGTTGAACCTCTATGTCAAAAATTCAGTTAATCACGTATGTTGTTCCCTTTATCCTTTGGTATGTTACTTGCCCGAGATTCCATCGTCGGTATATCCATACCTAGTTCAATCTCGTTACCGGAAAGTCTCTTTACTCGTTCCGTAATACAAGATCCCGTAACTAACTCCTTAGTCACATTGCATGCAAGGCTTGTTGTGATGTTGCATTACCGAGTGGGCCCCGAGATACCTCTCCATCACACGGTGTGACAAATCCCAGTCTTGATACATGCCAACCCAACAGACACCTTTGGAATACCTGTAGAGCACCTTTATAGTCACCCAGTTACGTTGCAACGTTTGATAACCCACAAGGTATTCCTCCGGTGTCCGGGAGCTGCATGATCTCATGGTCATAGGAACAGATACATTGACATGCAGAAAACAGTAGCAATAAACTGACACGATCATATGCTACGTTCATAGTTTTTGGGTCTTGTCCAACACATTATTCTCCCAATGATGTGATCCCGTTATCAAGTGACAACACTTGTTTATGGTCAGGAAACCTTAACCATCTTTGATCAACAAGCTAGTCAACTAGAGGCTCACTAGGGACATAGTGTTTTCTATGTATCCACACATGTATTTGAGTTTCCCATCAATAAAATTCCAGCATGGATAATAAACGATTACTATGAATAAATAAATATAATAATAACCAATTTATTATTGCCTCTAGGACATATTTCCAACAGTCAATACCTCTGAGATGTAATAGATGGGTCATTGTACCTTGTATGCTTTGCCCGCTTCTTCGCGTTCCATGGTGAGAACGTTGCTAACCAATTGGCTAGTGGCAGCAAAGTACAGGAGTAAGGGCTCTTCACTGCTCGGAGCAGCAAACACCGACTGTATGGATAACAAAGCCTTGAGTTGGTGGAAAGAGACACGCGCTTCATTGGTCCACTCGAATTTGTCAGCTTTCCTCATCAATTGATAAAGTGGCACGGCCTTCTCGCCGAGTCTTGAGATGAAGTGGCTTAGGGACGTAAGGCAAACCATAACCCTCTGCACATCATGGATGCGCTCTCGGCGTCTCATTTGGACTATGGCGCCAATTTTATCGGGATTGGTATCAATGCCTTGTTCAGAAACAGGGAAACCGAGTAACTGATCGGTCCGCACCCCAAAAGTGCACTTGGTCGGATTAAACTTGATCCCGAAGCGTCAAAGGTTCTTGAAGGTTTCCGTGAGGTTAGCCAGGAGATCAGAACCTTTTCTGGACTTGACCACGATGTCATCCATGTATGCTTCGATGTTCCAACTCATTTGTTCCTGCAAACACTTCTGGATCCTACGCTGAAAAGTAGCTCCACCATTTTTTAGGCCGAATGGCATGGTGATGTATCAAAATCACCCAAACGGGGTGATGAAGGCCGTTTTTATTTCATCTGGTCCACACGTTCAGATCTGGTGGTACCCGGAGTACGCATCCATGAACGAGAGGTGTTCACAGCTAGTAGTTGAGTCTACAATCTGATCAATGCGAGGTAAGGGGAAATGATCCATTGGGCAGGCCTAATCGAGGTTCTTGAAGTAAATACACATTCAGAGTGAATTGTTCTTCTTAGGCACCATGACCATGTTCGCCAACAACTCGGAATGGTACACCTCGCGGATGAACTCGATATCTAGGAGCTAAGCAATCTCCTCCTCGATTGCCTTGCGCTTCTCCACAGAGGAGCAACACAAGTGTTCCTTGACATGCTTGACTTTGGAGTCCACTCGGAGGTAGTATCAACCAGTTCCCTCGGAACACCCGGCATGTGAGAAGGCTTCCATGTGAGGATGTCCCAGTTCTCATGGAGGAACTGGAGGAGCTCGACTTTCTATTTATCGCTCAGTGGAGTGGAAATATTTGTCTCGGAAGCACTCGGGTCGGTAGGGTGGACGTGAACCTACTTGGTCTCACCGGCCGACTAAAAGGAGGACTCAGTAGCCAACTGTTTGGACCTAAGCAAGTCAGCAGTGTCCACCGCCTTCTTGTACGCTTTGAGCTCGGCTACAAGGACTTGCTCGTTGGTGATCCGAGAGCCCTGTTGTAGGCATTTTTTTGCGATCTTCCAATTATCGGTTACTGTTATCACGCCTTTCGGCCCTGCCATCTTACGTTTAAGATATACGTAACATGGACGGGCCATGAAACGCGCGTAGGCAGGCCTACCTAGGATGGCATGATAGGCTCTTCGCAAGTCGACCACCTCAAAGGTCATCCTTACCTTCCTGTAATTCTTCTCACCGCCGAATACGACATTCAGGGTGATCTGGCCGAGTGATTCGGCTTTCTTCCCAGAGATGACCCCGTGAACTGCAAGTTACTCTTGCTCAACTGCGACAATGGAATATCCATCGCTCTGAGCGTGTCGATGTAGATGATGTTGAGGCCGGTTCCACCGTCAATGAGGACCCTCCGCAGTCGGACCCTATTGATAGTCGGATCGACGACCAATGCTTGCCTCCCAGGGGTGGTGATCTTGGCCGGGTGGTCCGACTGGTCGAACGTGACGGGCTTCTTTGCCTAATCGATGTCATTTGTGACAGTCGGAACTGCCATGTTTACCTCCCGATTGATGACTTTCAATCAGCTCTTACTCTCGACGTCGGCGAAAATCATGAGAACTTTCTCGATGTTCCAGTACCCAGGGGTAGCCTCCTAATCATCCTCGTCACTTTTATCCCTGGAGGGTTCTCCGCCCATCTCCTTCCAGAGTAGGTGACAGTCTCGATCCCTGTGATTGCCGGGGATGATTGCTGCTTCCTCATCCGTCCTCATGTGGAATGGACATGGTTGGTCCATAAGGTGGCTCTTGGACTCGTCCTTCTTCTTGCCCGCCCAATCTTTCTTCTTCTTCTAGGGCTTGCCTTGGCTTTGCCCCGGGAAAACAACTACTTCGGCTTTTCCCGATGGGTTGCCCTTTTGCTTCTATTTTTTCCCAGTGTTGCCCGACTGAGAGGTTTAACCGGCTCGGCCTTCGCTGCTGTGAAGGAAGTCTTCTTCCTTTTCATTTGCATACCGATTGGCTATTTCTATTGTGTTATGTAACGTGGTCCACCGCTGGATGTACTCTTGGAGGGTCACGTTGCTCTTCTAGACATAGTGATGTAGCTCTTTGAAGCCACCTAGGCGCTTGTAGGTGCCCTCAAACGTTTTGACGAACACTCGGGCCAGATCTCCCCAGCTGTGGATACTGCTGGAGGGAAGCTGATTGATCCATGCCCTTGTTGATCCCTCTAGGATGAGGGGCAGATGCTTCATCGCGGCGAAGTCATCGCCACCACCTATCTGGACAGCCACTTGGTAATCCTCGAGCCGGGTCTTTGGCTTGGACTTATCATTGAACTTCCCGATCCCCGTAGCTATTCGGTAATTGGAGGGGATCTCCGCTTCACGAATGTGCTGGTCGAAGCAACCGAGGGCAGATACTCCATGGCCTTCTCGCGATTGGTCAACCACGTTCTACGTGATTATGAACCTCGCATTGAACTGAGGGGCCCGGTAGCCGTCATCCCCATAACCCATGTGCCGATTGGGGCTTGGCGTGCGGTCATGGGGTCGGTGTCCTAGTGAACCACTCCTTAGAGGAGGCGTTCTTCTACGAACCTGATGATCTTGTCTCCAACCCAGTGCGGGCCTCTCGGAAGAGGAGGAGATCTTTGACGTCTTCCAAGTGCATGCGGGCTGTCAGCCAACTACATCGTGTCCGCCTGGACGGACCTGCCATGGATACGCTGCCGCATTGCGACAGCCCGGAGTTTTGTTGCATGGCAGACTTCAGCAGAGCCTGGATATGCCGAATGCCTTCTCCGGCCGCGGACTCACTCGGTTAAATGGAATCGGCGATCCGAGTGGCGGCGTCTAGGTTCAGGAGAGGTGTTCACATCACGTGAATGTGGCGCACGCAATCGTTCGGGAACAACTATCGGCGGTTGCGAGTGGAGCTGGGCTGGTACCTCGTGGCCAAAGCGTCAAGTGACTACTGAAGCCGCTCAAGATGTTCGCTCAGCCAGAGTGGCCTCACACGCGTTCTCCAACGCTATCTCCTCCGAGGTGTTCCCGATGATGGGGATACGAAGAGCTTGTTCGCTCTTCTGCCGAAGTTCCTCCCGCTGCTGCTCTGTGAACGACTACGGAAGGTGATAACTATCTTCACCGTGACGATGCTCTCCGTCATCACGCCCGAGAGAGTTCTCCGCGGCGAACCCAGGGGCACCTCCCCTGGTCATGTCGCCATCAAGACCTCCACGACAACTCCACTGCTTTCGCAGTCAGAGTTGCCGAGTGACTCGTCAATCGACGACGGGAAGAGGTTGACGGTGGGCTCATTTGAACTGAGGATAGCCACTTGTCCTGAAGTGTCCTGGTGGACCACCGCTTTCTTGATCCATCGTTGCAGTCGCGAGCGCCCAGAGCTCTTGTGACGAACTACAACGGGACATGGGGGCGCCGAGCGGTACAACACCGATGGCTGCCAGATCAGGACCCCATGCGCCACTGCACTGAACTGCGATGTACCTCGAGCAGGGAGGGCATCGGTGTCTAGCGGCACGTCCTGCAGCCATGCTGAGTCATCAACAACAAAGCTAAGGGAACTGAAGAGGATCTCTCCGCCGAGTGTTATCATGATGACGAAAAAAGGAAAAACTCCAATTGCGCCAGATCTGCTAAACACGCAGCCCCAGGTGGGCGCCAACTATCGTGGGAATGATCCTCACAATAATACGAGGGGTACGAATGAGGGGCGGAGCCTAGATAGGGTGCAGTGGATACACTCGGATGTATGAGTTCGGGCCCCACTCGGGAGTGGCAACAACCCTACGTCGCAAGCCTTGAGGCTGATGTTTTGTTATGGGGTGTGTGATAGTACAGGATGTTGAACCCTTGGTCAGGCGCTCGGGGGTGGCTTATATAGAATGCGCCAAGGCCGGCAGAGCCTCATTACAAGAGAGAGTAAACGCTAATAACTACAGAAGTTACTAGTAACCGCAGGTCTAACTCGAGTGTTATTGGTAACGTACCTCTTTACCGTGCTTCATGTGACAGTTTTAGTCTATAGCCATTGCAGTCCCTTAATTACCCACACCTTCCTTCAGTCCGAGTGTAAGGGCACATCCGAGTGACCTTATGCAAGCCGAGTGAAGACACGCTTTCCTGAGTGAGTTCATGACTGCATTTGTGAATTCTAGGACGATGATGTGCATGCAGGGTCTTTTATAGGCCTTGGGATGCAGGTCCATTGGACTACTCCTAATTTACAACCCGTCAGTATCCTCGATATCCAAGTGCACAAGATGTTCAAAAAGGGTAAAACAAATCCAACAAGACCATCCAGCAGGCCTGATCCTAACAGGAGCCACGCGTATCTCTTTCTCACGGCACAACCGGATGGGACTAGCTAAGAGTAAAACCAATCCCCGAGTTCCCTCGCGGTGGCCCTGCAGGCAACCCATTTGGGACCAACACCATCAGCACTAGCCCCCTGTATTATGCTGAATCAGCACCATCCTTGATTTCATGACGCCCTATGCTTTACTAACGGTGTTCAGTATTATTGTGTTGAGCAAATATAGAACCAATGTTGCCCCTTGCTGAAAGAGTTTTATCCCAAAACTAAAATGAAGGGGGTCCCCATAATGACCCCAAACATGTTAGGAGCGCTCAATATGGAACATAACACTAGTACACAAGTAACTAGGGCGGGAAAGATGGAACAAAACACCGAGCTAGTAGGCCAAGCCTTCCATGTTTACCAAGTATATATGTGCATTAAATTAAATAGCAATGATATTGTGATATAACAAGGAAACCATGTTGCCATATGGAAAGCTACTTGCACCTATAACCAGGAATAAATGGGCTGAGGAGTGGTAACATAGCCAAACAAAGGTTTGCTGGGATGTGGAGGGGGTTAGAGGCTTTTCATGGCAATGTTGGGATGTTTGGCATAAAAAGTGGTAGGCAACAAGACATAGTGGTAGAAACAAGACAACTAGAATACCAATGATAGTAGTAGTATCTAGGGAAATGATTATCTGGCTTGAGATCCCGCTTGAAAGACGAACGAAGCCATGAAGTAGATGAACTAACATAATAGAACGAATTTTCACACTTCGAAGCGGTTTCAGAACTCTATTGAGAAGAAATAATCCGAAAACACCACAACATATTCATGTCATGATGCGGAAGCAATTATGAGGCATGTCCATTGAATTATGCAAGACACGGCAAAGCACAACAATCAACTTCTATAAATTAAGTAAAGGTCAATATGCAACAAGTTGCATATTGACGAAACTCAACATTTGAATCACTTAGTTCACTCGTGTTTAGATACACGACAATATTAAATGTTGTTAAAAATGGCAAGAGGCGAATTATAAATAAACTACACCATGTAGGCATTTTAAAGGAGGTCGGAAACAACATATAGTATTTCCGAAATGACCCTATATGTTAATGTCAAAATTAGTCCAGATCTGAACTAAACACATTTTATATTTATTAAACAGAAAAATAATGAGTACCATGTTACTCTGCACGTCATTCCAGTCGATTTACATATATAGATCACCTAAAATGGAGTTACAGTCTAAAAGATATGGCCATTACAAGATAACATGCCACGGATGCAAAATGTATGCAAATGACAGCCAAAAGCATGTCAAATCATGAATGCAACAAGATATTATGGCACTAAATGAGATTTTAAGCAAGTTTCAATATGGCATGTTCAAAACGGAGCAACGGTTCAACAAATACAACCAACACAAGTAATTTGCCCAAAAATAGCAACATGTCATTTTGTGCACATGAAAACAACAAGCTACATGAATCTAAAATTCTCAAACAAGACATGAGGGAGTAGTGGACAAGATGCACAACAACCATCTCGTAATGTAAAGTTGAATAGAAACATGGAACACTAGGAAAAGAGCTCTCAAAATGGCAAGTTGAACACAGTTTAAGACTTGGTAAAAATTTTAGTTTTAACAGTGGAGTTTTTATCATGAAGGCATCTATTATCTATCTATCTATTATATACTAAAAGCAAAATACGGAGAAAATAAGAGAATAGGCTATAAAATCCCACGTTAATTAGAATATGTCAACCCTTGATTTGGTTGATCCATCACTTAAAATACATAATGAACAGTTCAGATCGAATTCTCGGATTGGGCCTTTTTAACGTTCACATAAAAGTTTGTACGTATTTTCCTCCTTGAATGTCTCCACCGACTTATAAAGTACAAAACGAATCCCCTGCATGGCACAAATAAAAATATATCCAACAAGGTTGGCTGAGGTTTCACTATTCCTTCGCTAAGCATCCAACCTCCGTCGCCAGCCTCATGTGCTTGCCGGCCCTCTGCCCTGTACCCCTGGTCCGCCGTTGTTTCAAGATCTACAAGTCCAGAGGCAAAGGCAGCTCCTAGGTGCAAGCTCTGTCGTGCTCCACACTAGGGCTCGGCCCCAGCGCATGCACCATCGGCAACAAGGACGTACACCACCGTGAGTCACCTTCAGCTCTACTATATCTTATTCTGATCCAGACGTGCAATCAGGAGGATCCATCGGTGATGCCATAAAGCTCAGCTCTATTAAAAGGCATATCCTGTATACAACTTGCTTGTCCTTAGTCCGGTGTCCTCCTTTGCTTATATCTGTCGCATGAATCAGGTTGTGGCGCCGTTATTTCTTTCTACTCAACCTAAAGATCATAGATAAAAGTCCAACCATATTAGAGAGCTATGCATGGTGACCTACTTGATGAAAGGTTGTTCGGTTGCCATTAGTATATAATGATCCCCATATCTCTATCTTCTGTCGTAATGATCTCTCTTTTACTTTATTCTTAATGGGAAACACTCCCTCATGTGATACGAAGCAGACATCAGACTGATCGCTTGCCGTTGATCCTTGTAACATCTGACGGCCTACAACACCCTAAAAAAACTCCGTCCAAATCACGCGATAAAAACGCAAGGACGCACGCTAATCTAACTGTCGCCATAACTCCCATCTTCATCTTTATTCTTAAAATATCGCACCTCTCGTTTCCGTTCCCTGCTCACCACATTGACGAGAGATTCGTCCACATGCGTCGCCCGCCTCCTCCTCTACCCCCAGTGCATCCACCACACACCACTGTCGAGCTCACCATCATCTGCAGTGCTTCCGACAGGCCGCACGATGGAGTTTCCAATCCTCCTCGGCTCTTTCTAATCTCCCTGCAAAAGCTGTCGAGGTTTGGATCCCCATACACTGCGGCCCAGGTCCAACCCGGAATCCTCCTGGTCATCCCTCCCGATCCGTCGACGCCGCGGCCGCCGTCACCAACGTATGCAGTAGCACGTGAGGAACGGTTGACCAAACATTGGCTCTGGGTCCTCAATCTTCATGTCCCTATGTTCAGTTTCTTCCCAATATGAAAGTACAGGAGTGTATTTTCTTACTCAAATCAACGCTTTCCCAGATCATGATTTGTCTTAGTAGAAGTTGATTTAGGCTCACATTTTTTTATTATGTTCGATGATACTAATCACTTACATTTTTCCAGCCAGGATGCTAATATTCGTTTTAAGATTTGTATGCTTCCACCAGGCCACTCGAGTGTTGTGCGTGCAAGATTGTTCTTTTGCTGTAGAGATCCAATGCTTCATATATATCTAATACATGCTCGTACATGCGGATGGATTGACAATACAACCATGCTTCTCACGTTCAAGAACTTTCTACTGTAACCACTTCCCTTTCGTGTTGTGTTGAATTGCGTGAATCTGATGCTTCTGAAATTTCCATGCTACACATGTATCGTACTTCTGTTGTTCACTGCATAGAGAAAATTGTACTCTTGTTTTATGTTAGATGGCATGAAATTGATGCTTGCAAATATCCATGCTTTCGAAGTATTGCACTTTGTCCGGATAGATTGTGTCAATACTCAGTAGTCCATAACTAGGTTAACAATTTTTTCCTAGAAATAATTAATTCATATACGTTATATTGACAACAAACTTTTTTAATACTAAATGATACATACATATATGCTTCACATACATGATTCAAATGAGTTTTTTATATTGATATAGTTAAATTGTCGCTTCCAAGTAGCCATGCTTCCTACTTTTATTTCTTCATATGTTTCTATAATATAGTGAATTTTTCTTCAATCATTGTAAGTGTGTGCTTATTTTATTGTATAATCATTTTGATAAAACTATTAGCAGACATTTGTGCTTTAACAACTAATATTATGTGCTTCAGCGAGTGTGAGTATTGCTTCTATTGGTGAGACTTTATCGTACATACATTTTTGCACCTTTTATTGTATCAACAACTATCAGTGTATGCTTTCTTATTTCTCACCGAATGCTTCTAATGTACTGGCACATGCACCCGGCTCCAAATGCGCTTCTTTGTTGCCAGCAAGATGCCTTGTAATGAAGATGAGTGTGCTATAACGGAGACAAACCAGTCGACTCTAAGTTGTCGGTTATACCGGAACAACAAAGTTGAAGAGAGCTCGTGGCTTGTGCTTGACCAATTTTAAAAAAATGTTTGTGCAACAATCTTTTATTTAGTTGCATAAATGAGTTGTAATGTCTTATGAATTTGTTTAATGCTTGATCTTTATTGTTTTGCTTGCGGATGATTACTTTGTGAAGCAGATCTGTCAATATACAAGAAAAATGTTTCTTTACACAAAATGTTTATTTCCTTCTCCCTAAATTATATCATATATTAAAGGGTAGTGCTCTACGCCGGCGCGCCGGTCGAAAGTGCGCGCGGACCGCACGATCCATCAACCGCCGCGCGTCCGCACCATTGGATCTTCATGCAACATTTTTCCTTCCGATGCAACAAAATTTCGACGCGATGCAACAATTTTTTCAACGGTTGCAACAAAAAACAAAATTTGTAAGAAAAAAATATCTACGTGATCGTAGCAAAAAACGAAGCTGATGGTGCGTGGTAGCAAAAGTCAAACATCGGTTGTAACAAATTTCTACGTGAACGTGTATGCAACTTTTTTAGTGAACGGTTGCAGCAAAAAATGATGCCGGTTGTAGCAAAAATTAGCATGGTTGTAGCAAAAGTAAAAAACATCGATTGTAACGAAAAATACGACGAACTCGAGTTGCAACCAAACGTATATGCACCTTTTTTACTGGACAAATGTAGCAAAAAAAACTGTTATGATACGAAGCAAAGCATCAGTAGTATGATGCCTAGTGCTTCCCATTCTTAATGCCTTCACAGACAAATGCTCAACCTATTACAGTTGACTTTGGTATTTGCATTTTGTGCCAAACTTAGCATGGATCACCTCCCCCGGCGGCCGCGCGGCAAACATCGTGTATTGATGGATTGCATCAATCCCTTGAAGTACTAACAGATAAATGTTGGGACAAACCCACCGACGACGAACGATGAGTAGCCCTCCGCTGACGAACACCGGATGGAGGTAGAAGAAGATGAACAGAAGACACTTGGTTACGGTGACGAACGCCCCAGCCGTCATACGGCCTATATGTTGACCTTTATTTAAGTCAACTCAAACCGGACTCGACACATACCGACGTCCACACGAGAGACCACCGGATACTACATCTTTCTCCAGTGCACATAAGCTAGCTTCGGTGCACACACCTGCCAGCAACAATACTCGGTGCCACTACACACACGTAATCACTAATAGGCATTTGGCCACTAACAGCACCAGCTAACTAGCCTACGCATGCGCACACACGACGCACTCAAACACGTCTGACTCGGCTGGCTCTCAACAGCTCGCCGCAGCCAGCGCCAACAGCCAACTAAACCCACGAGCGAACACACACTCGCGATACAAACGCATGCACATGAACACACGCCGGCCAACACACCCAGCCGTGGTTTATTCCTAACAATAAAGACCAAACGGGGAAAGTTGGAACATTGCGCATCGAAAGCATGGATTGATGTGTTAATTTGCCAATGAGTTCATTTGGGATTTCATTGGCATGTGTCTGCCGGAGTTGCGTTGATGCACGCCCTAAATGTAAAATACAAAATCAATATCATTGTGGTTGTACTTCACATGCACCGATTTTGTAGTAGATGAAATGTGTATCCATTACTTTTTGGACATTACTACCAATTGGTAACGATGGTCATAAGAATAGATTATGACTATTTAGCAAAGAAAACCCAGTGTATGTATACCATTGCACTCAGACGCCTATCTATACTCTGTTGTTCATGGGGCAATGCATATGAATATAAGAATTTATTAAGTTATTAATGGCAGAAAAGTATACCAGTAATAATAGCCAATATCGTTGAGAGGCCTCTTGAAACATTGTTAAAAGGATTTCTAATAGTGTAAAAGCTTCCATGTTAGGTTACATTGTTTATGTTGTCGAAGCGCCAAAAAAATGTTGAGAACATGTACTATGTATCTTGGGTCACCTCAATTTTTGAAGTTTTCGGGATTTTTTTCTCCGATGTTATTTTTCCATGTTGTACAAGATTACCTCTTGGACACGGAAAATAAAGCAGTACAGATTTTCTCTTGCATGGAGTGTACTTTGCTTGCTGTATGGAGCCAAACAAATTGAAATGGGATGATTGAACTTAAGAGAATGTATCGAATGTAAGGTTTACATCTTTCACACTCAGTTGTTTGCTGCCTTGAAGTGCTGCACATACTTAATTGATGTTCTTAGATTTAAATTTTGAGTTCCAGTTTTTACTTAAGAGAATGACGTACGATTTCAATGACAATATATTTCTTTGTTTCACATTTCTTTATTTGAATGTGCTCCAGTTTTACATACATGCAAGCATGGTTTGATTCATGTTGATATATAGTTATTTTATAGGTATTCTATATATAAATTTTTTGTTATAACTATTAGATATTATATTCAGGTAATCAAAGATAGATTTTTGTACTAATTTTATAGCCATTTATAGATAATATACCATGGAGCGCAGTACGCTTCTCAAGCTTACACTTTGATGTTGTTGATTACATTTGTTGTGTTCGTGTGTGTCCTTCATTCTGTCAGACTCAGATCAAGTATATAATTTTGTCTAATGCAAATAAAATGGCAAAGCATGGTATAATGCGTGCGACACATGATTTTGTCTATCCTTCGATTTTCAATCTTATAACTATATTACTTTTGTTATACTACGTACATACGTGCACAACATGTAGAGCATTTTATATTTCCCACATCAGAAGTTTGTATGTTGGTGTTTCTTCCGTTATGACGAAGTAAATGAGTCCTTTTGTATGTTTCCGAATTGTATGTTCTTTTAAATTTTTGGAAAAAGGAAGTAGATGTGAGGAATCAACTTTTGCATGTGTGCTTAACAATATGATAATGTTGATTTCCCAATGAGATTTTTGAATTCCTGATGGTTACACTTGATGATTAAAAGAATAAAGATTGGTGCATCTCTATATGTTGTTGAGTACCTGATCAAGATAACAATCATTTTCTCTCATGTATAGTTGTTCTTACTGTCTCTAACCATCTAAATGATGTTACGCCATTCTTGAATAATATGTGAATGTTGCGAATTCATCCTAGTGGATCTGAAGCTTTAGTCTATCAACATCATTTGTATATTTCATATCAATGTAATTTATCAATTTAAAATCTGAAGCACAGGTAGGCATGGGAAGTAGGTACTTGGTACTACAATATATTTATCATCAATTACAAACTACTAGCATATACTTTATTGCTCGGTCCATGGGTAGAATTGACCGGTTATTTATTTATATTAAAAATATTACTCATGACCAATCATTCAAAAAAAATTAGGCACGGAGAAAAACACTCCCTATTTGTATTTCAAGTTTAAAACCCCATGAAATTAAGTCAATAGTTTACAAACTCCAATTGACTATAAAATAAACATGTAAAATGAGTTTTGTTAAATATTACTACCGTAGTAGTGATGTTAATATGGGTATGACCTAGAATTTATTATATGTTAAATTAAGTTATTGATATGGTGTATAAGATCAACATATATTTTATATTGTGAAACTTTGGTTATTCAGTAGAAGGGGATCAATCATATATACCAATTACACTCCTAGCTACAAGGTCCACTTCTAACTGAATACCACAGAGTCTAGGTTAACGAAAATACCAAACTTATGTTATTATTAGTTGGTGCATATATGTAAATTTAATTAGAGTCCTAGCATAATCTTAGACCCTTATCGAAATTCCATCAAGAGAATGAAATTGATTTTTATGTGTGGACATTATTGTTCATGTACATGAACCTCCTCAACCTTCATGAGGATTTTCAGATCCAACATTTGAATAAACTATTCTTTAGAGTTAGATGTTAATGACCTAATTACATATGCAAAAGTGCAATCATTTTTTGCTGCTTTTTGTTCAAAATAATGAAGTATTATTTTATGGATATGTACGTAACATTCATCAGTATAGAGAAGCACCAAAACATCACTAAAAACATAGTTAATAATATCTGCATGCATGGAAAATGTTCTGGATGAAGCAAGAGATGATATTTGGATAACAATTTTTGCAATTAAATTAAACACACCATGGTTTAGTTCGGGTTAAAAACGCACATGCAACATGCTAAAATACACTATATACAATCAAATGTATAGAAACATTTAACACTTATAGAACTATCATTTCATCTCAATCTGGCACCACAACAGTAACACTATTGTGCAACCTCATAAGTCAAACCTACCGGTTAAAGCAAATGAACCATACATATCCAATATAAAAGGATTTACTCCTACTAAGAAAATAAATACAAACTTATGCTAAGACTATGAACAACAACTAATATTTACTATAACAGTGGTAGCCCTCGCATTCGCAAGGGCCACTTTGCTAGTATTTACAACAAGAAAAACATATGATATAGGTCATATAATGGCATGAAACTTTACCGCATGGTAGTATGTATGATGTAATTCATTTCATTCCACACTGGCAAGGTCTAAATATGCACACAGTCATAGCTAGCATCAACACAACATGTCATTCTGAAATAATCAGATTCTCACAGTTAGAAATATTTGACCCTACCAAATAGCAACATCATCTTAGCATGTTCATGTGATGAAAACTACATCTAGGCATGACATACATGGCATGGAAAACCTACTAACAACAACTAGGCATAACATGCTTCAACTCACTTCATTGCACACACTCAATTTAGGCATGGTTTGTTTAATTCGAGCTTCACAAAATGAAACTTCACAAAAACAGTTTGCAGTATTTGACATGATAGCACATTGGAAGCAACAAAAAAACTACTAATGATAATCTACATGACAAACAGAGGCATGCATCAAAGTCGACATATGCTAGAGCAATTCTCACGAAGGAACCATATGCAAAAGACCAACGGGCTAGATGAAATCATCCACGCCATATTAAATAAAATAACAGTTTAGACGTATTCATGAAGCACTTGCAATGGAGACTTGAGTATGTTGATGCAACCTACTATGCATGCAAATGCCACCATCATATAGAGCACATCAAGCACAACATTTTTCATATAACGTTTATTTAAATCGAAGCTACGGTTATTTAGTTATGAAATAAATCACTTTAACTGGGCATTTACGCAAAACAATGCAAACAAAAAATTTAATATTTTACACATGCATGAAATTTGGATATTGTGAGTCTATACAACATTCTAAAGATTTTTAATATTAAGTTTGTTTAATTCCAATGCATGGATTAAATGAAACAAAAATACAAAGGGGCATCACAACAAAATAGCATACCCACTATTTTTTTTCAAATGACAAAACTGATTGCACACATAGATTCTATGAACTTTTCTACCCCAAAATCATATATAACATCTCAGTATTTACTATGGGAAAAAATGACACAACAATTATGCAAGATTATGCCATTACGCAAATTTCATGCAAACTACATTCTAAATATTTTTACCATGGATGAAAATTGGGAATTATTAATCTACACAAAATCTACACATTTTACATATATAAAACTTCTTAATCTGGTGCATGGTTATTTAATTATGAGCAATGCAAAATGATGATAATTTTCTGTAATTATCAAATGTCCCGAATATTGGCAAATACACGGAACCTAAAAAAATAGACAACACAGGCCGAATATGTTGGGCAGCCGATAGAAATAGTGTGCACGGCCGAAACATGATGGGAGGGGAGCTGGAGGCCTCACCTCACGGGTTGGGCCCTTTCGGTGGGGAAGGCTCGGGCAGGCCGGTTGTTCGGCCGGCGGGAGGAGGCGCGAAGCGAGAGGACACGCGTCTGAGCCGGCACTGGCACTGACGAGTTGGGTCGGGCGAGGCCTGGTCACGGGAACGATGCTGCCCATAGGATATTCGGACAGGGCAAGTGGTTCTCGTCCTCCCGTGCTCCTCGAGGACGACAAGGAGCAGGGTTGCGGATCCAGCCGACGAGGGAAATCCGGTGAGGGGCGACGAGGGGGCAGCACATCTAGTGCGAGAGGCTCCGAGTTAACCAGATCTGGAGATTGGGGTCCCGGATCTGACCGGCGGCGACCTTCCATGGCGGTGGGGCGAGCCATGGTAGGCGGGGCTCGGGGCACAGAGCGGCTCCCGCAAGGGCGGGGATGCTCCGGCTATGTAGTGCGGATGCAGGGTCGGACGATACACGATGGGATGCAGGGGCGTGCTGGCTCTGGCAAAGCTACTCGCCGGCGGAGGCCAAAGGCGCAGGAGGTGGGGAGCTTGAGTAGGAGGAGGGAGGCGGGGCGAGCGAGCGCGCTTTGGGCCTAAGAGGGTCGATCGTGGGCCTGGCATGGGCTGCGGCGGCTTGGGGCTGCGGGGGCGACGTGGCAGCCCCTAGCTGGCTACAAGCTGCAACACAATTGAGGCTAGTGGTGAAAAGTGGTGCCGTGGCTGGGGGTGGCGCGGAAAATGAGACGAGGAGACAGTGTTTTCAGGTTAGGCACCGAGGCATGTCTATTTATAGTAAGGGGAGCTAGGGTAGGCTATTTGCCCATTTTCGGACCGTTTGATCACGATCGAGCGGTCCGAAAGCGAATGGGTGGCTAGGTGGTCTATGATGGGTTGTTGGGTTGTGTAGATAGGCTAGAGATGAGAAGAGAGGGAAGATTGGCAGCCCGTTATAGTGTTTTTAAAACCGAAAACATCCTATAGTTAAACCGATGACGGTGCCGCTAGAGTGATCCGTTGGGGTATTAAACGGACTCTAATTGCGATGAAATTTTGCATGCATCCTACCTAAACTATAATAAGACCGCACACCAACTTTCAACCCAATCCAGGGTAGTTTTATACACACTTTTTAAAACAAGATTTTAACAACGTTCCAGGCGCATGCGTGTGTAGTTGGTCACGAAACGGTCAACGACAATAATGAAGAGGACCTGCAACTACGAATGGATGCAAGTTTTTAAAAATGACGGCAACAGGGTGTCGATGCAATGTGGATGATGCGATGATGAATGCGACAACCAAATAAATCACACAACAATAATGAAATAAAAGGGAATCCCGTGGAGCGTGGGTTTCGGACTGTTACAACTCTCCTCCACTAATAAGAGATCACAACCCGATATCTAAGAATGAAAAGGGGAAGAGGAAGAGGAAGAGGTAAAATTTAGTTGCTTCTTTGACAAACGAGTGAAACCAACAATCCTTTAAAGTTGCAAAGTGATGAAGAATGGCATGAGGAAGAAGAAAGAATTCAAAATAAGTTTGGGCGACACTTCGGTAGAAAAGAGAGGCAAAACTTGATAAGATGGATGATTTTGAAAAGAAGACACAACACTCCAATTAAATTGACAAGCAAGGGAATAACATGATCTTGATAAGACAAGATAATGGAAGAAATAGAGCAACATCACAAGGCCTCCGTAATAAAATAATAAAAGCTAGATCATTGGGGAGAAAAGAATGGAGAAGGAAATGACAACTTCTACCACAATTGGATTTGATAAGAATCCTTACAAGAAGAATTGAAAGGAGTTGTTGGCAAACCACCAACGAAAAGAAAAAATCTTGTTGTGGGCTTATGGAAAACATCTCAAAGTTATGAGTTCACAATCCACCACTAACAGAAACAAGGATAGCTTGGGAGCAATAAGAGATGCAAAACCTCTTTCACCAATAGGATACATAGAGAACTTGGATCAACTATAATCACCATGATAGCAAAAATCCTTAGGAAAAGCTTTTATGTGAAATTCAATCCAAGATAATTTCAATGAAGAAATCATGAGTTTAAAATATCTCATGATCAAAGAAATTGGTGGGTTTAATTACCTCATTCTTGAAACAAATTCTCTCCGAGACTCCTCGTGAATCAAAACGCTATAACAGCACCTCAAAGGACAATGGAGGAAGAATTGCACTTCTGAATGCAAGACGAATGATGATTGAGGTATGATGACCCACAAGAATAGGGGATCAATCGTAGTCCTTTCGATAAGTAAGAGTGTCGAACCCAACGAGGAGCAGAAGGATCTGACAAGTGGTTTTCAGCAAGGTAAAATCTGCAGGCACTGAAATTATCGGTAACAAGTGATTGTGTGGTGAGATGATTCGTAGCAAGCAACAAGTAACAAAAGTAGCAACGGTGCAGCAAAGTGGCCCAATCCCTTTTGTAGCAAGGGACAAGCCTGGACAAAGTCTTATAGGAGGAAAAACGCTCCCGAGGACACACGGGAATTTCTGTCATGCTAGTTTTCATCATGTTCATATGATTCACGTTCGTTACTCTGATAGTTTGATGTGTGGGTGGACCAGCGCTTGGGTACTGCCCTTACTTGGACAAGCATCCCACTTATGATTAACCCCTCTCACAAGCATCTGCAACTTCAAAAGAAGAATTAAGAGAAAGTCTAACCATAGCAACGCATAAACTGTTATTTTGTTCAATACGCATAACTAGTGGATCCAAATCAGCCCCTTCCGAAGCAACGCATAAACTAGGGTTTAAGCTTCTGTCACTCTAGCAACCCATCATCTACTTACTACTTCCCAATGCCTTCCTTTAGGCCCAAATAATGGTGAAGTGTTATGTAGTCGACGTTCACATAACACCACTAGAGGAAAAAAACATACAACACATCAAATTACCTAACGAATACCAAATTTACATGACTACTATTAGCATGACTTATTCCATGTCCTCAGGAAAAAAGTAACTACTCACAAAGCATAATCATATTCATGACCAGAGAGGTAATGAGTAGAATCAAGGATCTGAACATAAACTCGTCCACCAAGTAATCCAACTAGCATCAACAACAAAGAGTAATTAACACTACTAGCAACCTTACAAGTAACAATCGGAGTCGCGAGACGGAGATTGGTTACAAGTGATGAACTAGGGTTTGGAGATGAGATGGTGCTGCTGAAGATGTTGATGGTGACGAGTCCCCTCCGATGAGAGGAGTGTTGGTGATGACGATGGCGACGATTTCCCCCTCCGGGAGGGAAGTTTCCCCGGCAGGATCGTCCTACCGGAACTCTAGATTGGTTCTGCTCAAGTTCCGCCTCGTGGCGGCGGCGAATCCACGAAAAAGCTCCTCCTCGATTTTTTTCCGGATGAAACCCTTCATATAGCAGAAGAAGGGGGCCAGTGGGCCAGCAGGCTGCCCACAAGCCCCCTAGGCGCAGCCAGGGGGGTGGCCATGCCTAGCAGGCTTGTGGCCACCTGTTGGCGCCCCTCTGGCGCTTCTTCAGCCCAGTATTTTTTATAAACCCAGAAAAATCGTTGATTTTTACGGCATTTGGAATTGCGTAGAATAGTTATCTCAAACTTGCTCCACTTTCAGGCCACAATTCCAGCTACCGGCATTCTCCCTCTTCATGTAAACCTTGCAAAATAAGAGATAAAAGGCATAAGTATTGTACCGTGAAGCCCAAGAAGCAATAAATATCAACATGAAAAGATGATGCAAAATGAACGTATCAACTCCCCCAAGCTTAGACCTCGCTTGTCCTCAAGCGAAAGCCTAGCTCAATAAATATGTCGACATGTTTAGGGAGAGAGATGTCAACAAAACAAGATATGAACATGCATGCATCATGATCATGATCAGAACAGCAACACCAACATATAATCTCTCATGCCAAAGTGATAATTCCTTCACAAAGTAAAGCATGGATCAAGAACCTTACCGAGAAGTAACAACCGATAGCCTTTAGTCATGGAAGCAATTGCAATTTATCCCAACATCAGAAAGAGTGAAATAAGATCTTGTAAAGAAAATCAACATATTCAATCATCCTTTCGTTCTCTACAATTGCTACAACTCACATGGCATTCATGAGATCAAAGTTTCAGCTGGACACAGAGAAAGATAGGGGCTTATATTTTCGCCTCCCAACCGCTTACCTCAAGGGTAATGTCAACAATAATAATTCATGAATACTTACTTCCAAGTGGACATATGAATATAGATCTTTCCCAAGCATATGACGTTAGCCAAGATAAAGGCGAAACAAGGAATTGGTGAGGATCACCATGACTCTTTCAGGGAAAAAAGTAAAGGTACAAGATAGGCCCTTCCCAGAGGGAAGCAGAGGTTCTCATGCGCTTTCGAGTTTTGGATGCGTGTCCTCTTAGTGCGGAGGAACGTCACTTTATATTGCCTCCTGTCATAAAGAACTTTATTATGCAGTCTGTGGCTTTTATGTCTTCCTCATCACAGGTTCGTACAAAGCTTATTTTCCACACACTAATAGATCATACATATTATAGAGCAATTTTTATTGCTTGCACCGATGACAACTTACTTGAGGGATCTTATTCAATCCATAGGTAGGTATGGTGGACTCTCATGGCAAAACTAGGATGAAGGTTTATGGATGCACAAGTAGTATCCCTACTTGGTGCGGGAGTTTTGGCTAATATGAGGTGGAAGCAATCATCACATGCTAAGGGATCTCTAATCATATAACCTTGTTCGGAACCAAGCAAACACAATTCATTATGTTGTCTTCCTTGTCCAACATCTACTTCTAGGCATGTAATAGTTTAGTGAGTGTTCACAATCATAGATGGTGTCAAAGATTATGTATTTATATGTGAACCTCTCCTTCTTTATCACTTCCTATTGATTAAAACAATGACCAAGGTCTACGTTTGTCTACCCTCAACAAGTTTCAATCATCATTCTTTTTATATGTGAAGCCATCACTTCCCATAAGATCATTACATGATCTTTCATGCTTTTGTTCTTTTCTCAATCTTTTGATCATGGCATGAGGCAAAGCCCTTCAACTAGGACACTCTTTATTATATGGCTCACGAGATCGAATACATCGGGGTGACACAAAGCAAAACTCAAGACTAAAACACTAAGATGCACAAGCCAAGGGGATTGCCCATACCCATGCGTAGTTGTCTTCCTTTGGCGGTGATGGTGGTGGAGTTGTTGCAGAGGTCTTGAGCTTGTTTAATTTCCACTTGAGCATAAAATTCTGCTCCCTCAGATCGTCATTTTCCTCTTCAAGCTTCAACACCCTTTGGCATAATTCCTGCTTACTCTCCTGCAAGAAACGAGAAGGGATAAACAAGGTCTTAGGCTTCTTCCTTGAGAAAGGGAGGCTCGACTTCTTGAACTCCACATGCGTGTGTCCACGTTGAGGTAGAGGAGCCTCCTCTTCATCGGAACTCGTTTGTTCCTTCCCCTTGGGATCATAATCTTCTTCCTCATCAGAGGTCCAGCCATAAGGATCAAAGTCCCCATAGACCTTGGGGTTAGCAAGATAATCGACCACATAGCTTTCCCCCTCCGAATCTTGAGAAGACATCTCGCCCTAAATCTGCGACAGAAAACAGGCTCGAAACAAAAAACAGAGGAAATCTGCGCGATACGAGGGTCAGACCAAAGGGAGAATACAAATTGATTTTTTCAGGCCAGAAGGAGTACTCCGCACAAAAACGGAGTTCGGGAGGCGCACAAGGTGGCCACAAGCCCGCCAGGCGCGGCCAGGGGGTGGGCCCGCGCCTGGCAGGCTTGTCGCCTCCTCGTGCGCTTTCCGAACTACTTCCAATTTTTGTATTTTTTTCAAATATTCCAAAACGGAGAAAATTTCCTACTGGAAAAGTTTTGGACTCTGTTTTCTTACCTAATCACATACCTCGTCGTTTTTGTAGTCTGAAACAGGCTGATAAATATCCCTTAGGTATTCTTCCGGAGTTATGGTATTGATAATATTGCTTTCAACATTTATGGGAGTACCTGATATATAATGCTTGATTCTCTGCCCATTTACAACTCTCGGACAATTACCTTCCGTGTTGTTGATCATGATAGCACCGGAACGATATACTTCCTCAACAATATAGGGACCTTCCCATTTAGAGAGAAGCTTGCCCGCAAAGAATCTTAAACGAGAGTTATATAGCAACACATAATTACCTATATTGAACTCACGCTTTTGTATCCTCTTATCATGCCACCTCATAACCTTTTCCTTGAACAACTTGGCATTGTCATATGCGTGAGTTCACCATTCATCAAGCGAGCTAATATCAAATAACCTCTTCTCACCGGCATGTTTGAAATCAAAGTTGAGCTCTTTGATTGCCTAATAAGCTTTATGCTCGAGATCAAGAGGTAAATGACATGCTTTTCTGTACACCATTTTGTACGGAGACATGCCCATGGGATTCTTATAGGCAGTTCTATAAGCCCATAGTGCATCATCGTGCTTCTTAGACCAATTCTTTCTAGACCTATTGACAGTCTTTGGCAAAATTAGTTTAATCTCTCTATTGCTTAGCTCTACTTGACCACTTGACTGAGGGTGATAGGGAGACGCAATTCTATGGTTGACATCGTACTTAGCAAGCATTTTACGAAAAGCACCATGAATGAAGTGTGAACCACCGTTGGTCATTAGATATATGGGGACTCCAAATCAAGGAAAAATAACTTCTTTAAGCATCCTGATAGAGGTGTTGTGATCAACACTACTAGTGGGGATAGCTTCTACCCACTTAGTGAAAAAATCAACAGCAACTAGGATATGAGTATACCCATTGTATTTTGGAAAAGGTCCCATATAATCAAAGCCCCAAACATCAAATGGTTCAATGACAAGTGAATAGTTCATAGGCATTTCCTGACGTTTGCTAATATTACCTATTCTTTGACATTCGTCACAAGACAAGACAAACTTACGGGCATCCTTGAAGAGAGTGGGCCAATAGAAACCTGATTGCAATACCTTGTGTGCAGTTCTATCTCCCGCATGGTGTCCTCCGTAGGCCTCGGAGTGACACTTCTGTAGGATCTGTCTCAGTTCATGTTCAGGTACACAACGTCTAATAACACCATCTACTCCTTCCTTATAAAGGTGAGGATCATACCAAAAGTAGTGTCTCAAGGCAAAGAAGAATTTCTTCTTTTGCTGGTATTTGAAACTAGGTGGTATATATTTGGCAACGATATAGTTAGCATCATCAGCATACCACAGTGCAGTACGTGAAGCATTGATGACATTCAATTGCTCATCGGGAAAGCTATCATCAATAGGTTGTGGGTCATCAAGAACGTTCTCCAACCTAGACAAGTTATCTCCTACGGGGTTATCAGCACCCTTCCTGTCCACAACGTGCAAATCAAATTCTTGTAGCAAGAGAACCCATCTGATAAGTCTAGGTTTAGCGTCTTTCTTCTCCATGAGGTAATTAAAAGCAGCATGATGAGTATGAATAGTGACTTTGGAATCAACTATGTAAGACCTAAAGTTTTCACATGCAAACACAACTGCTAAAAATTCCTTTTCCGTAGTAGCATAGTTTCTTTGGGCACTGTCTAGAGTTTTACTAGCGTAGTGAATAACATTCAACTTCTTATCAACTATTTGCCATAGGACAACACCAATATCATAATCACTAGCATCACACATGATCTCAAAAGGTAAGTTCCAATAAGGTGGTTGAACAATAGGTGCAGTTATCAAAGCCCTCTTAAGTATTTTGAAGGCTTCCTCACAATCATCGTCAAAAACAAAAGGAATATCCTTTTGCAAGAGATGGGTAAGAGGCCTAGAAATCTTAGAGAAGTCTTTAATGAACCTTCTATAGAAACCAGCATGACCAAGGAAACTTCGTATACCTTTGATATCTGTGGGGTATGGCATTTTCTCGATTGCATCAATCTTAGCCTTATCGACTTCAATACCTCTTTCACAGATTTTATGTCCTAAGACGATGGCTTAATTAACCATAAAGTGGCACTTCTCCCAATTCAAGACAAGATTGGTGTCTTTACATCTCTGCAAGACTCGATCAAGGTTGCTAAGGCAATCATCGAAGGAAGACCCGTAAACGGAGAAGTCATCCATGAAAACCTTGACAATCTTTTCACAAAAGTCACAGAATATAGCCATCATACATCTTTGAATGGTGGCAGGTGCATTACATAAGCCAAAAGGCATATGTCTGTAAGCAAAGGTACCGAAAGGGCATGTGAAAGTGGTTTTCTCCTGATCAGATTGTGTCACTCGTATTTGGGAGAAACCAGAATAACCGTCTAGAAAGCAGAAGTGTGTGTGTGTAGATAGTCTTTCTAGCATTTGGTCGATAAAAGGCAAAGGGTAATGATCTTTCATAGTAGTTTTATTCAATTTCCTAAAATCGATCACCATCCTATAGCCAGTAATGATCCTGTGTGGGATCAATTCACCCTTATCATTAGGGACAACGGCAATGCCTCCCTTCTTAGGGACGCAATGCACCGGACTCAGCCAATCACTATGATCAACATGATAGATAATACCTGCTTCTAGGAGCTTTAGTATTTCTTTTCTTACTACCTCTTCCATCTTAGGGTTTAATCTCCTTTGATGATCAGCAACTGGTTTGAAGTTAGGATCAATTTTAATCTTGTGCTGGCATAGAGTGGGACTAATGCCCTTAAGATCATCAAGAGTATATCCAATAGCAGCACAATGCTTCCTCGGAGTTTTTAGTAACTTCTTTTCTTCATGCTCTGAGAGTCTAGCACTAATTATAACATGATATATCTCTTTTTTATCAAGATAAGCATACTTAAGAGTATCAGGCAACTGTTTAAGCTCGAACACAAGATCACCTTTTGGTGGGGGTGGATCCCCAAGCAGTTCAACAGGCAAGTTATTCTGAAGAATAGGATATTGTTCTAAGACAACTCTATCTTTCTCATCCCTTTCATCCATATGCATATCATTTTCACGCTCAAGCAAGTATTGCTCTAAGGGATCAGTAGGAGGCACGGCAATAGAAGCTAAGGCAATAGTTTCATCCCTACTAGGCAAATCTTTTTCATGAGGTTGTCTACCAAACTTGGAGAAATTGAACTCATGTGACACATCTTCAAAGCCAACAGTGACAGTTTGCTTCTCATAGTCAATATGAGCATTGACAGTATTGAGAAAAGGTCTGCCAAATATGATGGGAAAAAAGCTATCTTGTGCGGTAGCAAGAACGGGGAAATCAGCAGGATACTTCGTTTTACCACACAAGACTTCAAGATCCCTAACAATTCCCACATGGAAGACAGTATCTCTATTGGCAAGATGAATAGTGACATCAATAGGCTCTATCTCAACAGGTGCAATCTCGTCTTTAATTTCATCATACAAGGATTGAGGTATTGCACTAACACAAGCACCCACATCACATAAACCATGATAACAATGTTCTCCTATCTTAACAGAAACAACAGGCGTGCCAACAACAGGCCTATGTTTGTCTCTAACGTGAGGTTTAGCAATTCTAGCAGCATTTTCACATAAGTGAATATTATGTCCCTCAACATCGTCGGACAGAGGATCTTTGATAATAGAAATGCTAGGTTCGACTCTAATTCGCTCAGGGGGTGTAGATGTTCTAATGTAGCCTCTACGTATCACAGTTGAAGCTTTAGAATGATCCTTTATCCTAACAGGGAAAGGTGGTTTCTCAATGTAAGCACTGGGAACAACAGGATCATTATAGGCAACGACTCTCTCTTCAACTTGATTGGGTTTAACTACATTGACTTCTAAAGGAGGATGATATTTAAACCACTTCTCTTTTGGGAGATCAATATGAGCAGCAAATGATTCACACAATGAAGCTACTATCTCAGAGTCAAGTCCATACTTAGCGCTAAAGTCACAAAAAGTATTTGTTTCAACAAAGGATTTAATGCAATCAAACTTTAAATTCATACCTGACTACTTACCTTATTCAAGCTCCCAATCTTCAGAGTTGCGTTCAATTCTCTCCAATAAATTCCATCTGAAGTCAATATCTCTCTTCATAAAAGAACCGGTACAAGAAGTGTCAAGCATGGTGCGATCATCATGAGAAAGCCGAGCATAGAAGTTCTGAATGATAATTTCTCTTGAGAGCTCATGGTTGGGGAATGAATATAACATTGATTTAAGCTTCCCCCAAGCTTGAGCGATGCTTTCTCTGTCACGAGGCCAAAAATTATAAATATAATTCCGATCACGATGTACTAAATGCGTAGGATAAAACTTTTGATGAAATTCCAATTTCAACCGATTGTAGTCCCATAATCCAGTATCATCACATAGCCTATACCATGTCAACGCCTCATTCTTCAAAGATAAAGGACACCTTCTTCTTGACCTCATCCTCGGGCAAACCTGCAAGCTTAAATAAACCACAAACTTCATCTACATAGATTAGATGCAAGTCTGGATGTGATGTTCCATCTCCTGTAAAAGGATTAGCCAGCAGTTTCTCAACCATACCCGAAGGAAATTCAACGCAAATATTTTAAGTAGGTGCAGCAGGTTGAGGAGAAACTCTTTGTGCTTCCGTTCGAGGTGAAGATACCCCGAACAAGCCCCTCAAAGGATTAGTATCCCTAGTGACAAGTGACAATAAATTTCAGCACACTATATGAATGTTTCCTTACCAAGTTCCAATTACCAAAGGCGCTTCACTCCCCGGCAACGGCGCTAGAAAAGAGTCTTGATAACCCACAAGTATAGGGGATCAATCATAGTCCTTTAGATAAGTAGGAGTGTAGAACCCAACGAGGAGCAGAAGGATCTGACAAGTGGTTTTAGGCAAGGTAAAATATGCAGGCACTGAAATTATCGGTAACATGTGATTGTGTGGTGACATGATTCGTAGCAAGCAACAAGTAACGAAAGTAGCAATGGTGCAGCAAACTGGCCCAATCCCTTTTGTAGCAAGGGACAAGCCTAGACAAAGTCTTATAGGAGGAAAAACGCTCCCGAGGACACACGGGAATTTCTGTCATGCTAGTTTTCATCATGTTCATATGATTCGCGTTCGTTACTTTGATAGTTTGATATGTGGGTGGACCGGCACTTGGGTACTGCCCTTACTTGGACAAGAATCCCACTTATGATTAACACCTCTCGCAAGCATCCGCAACTACGAAATAAGAATTAAGAGAAAGTCTAACCATAGCATTAAACAAGTGGATCCAAATCAGCCCCTTACGAAGCAACACATAAACTAGGGTTTAAGCTTCTGTCACTCTAGCAACCCATCATCTACTTACTACTTCCGAATGCCTTCCTCTAGGACCAAATAATGGTGAAGTGTTATGTAGTCGACGTTCACATAACACCACTAGAGGAAAAACAACATACAACACATCAAATTACCGAACGAATACCAAATTCACATGACAACTATTAGCATGACTTATCCCATGTCCTCAGGAACAAAAGTAACTACTCACAAAGCATAATCAAATTCGTTACCAGAGAGGTAATGAGTAGCATCAAGGATCTGAACATAAACTCTTCCACCAAGTAATCCATCTAGCATCAACTACAAAGAGTAATTAACAATACTAGCAACCTTACAAGTACCAATCGGAGTCGCGAGACGGAGATTGGTTACAAGTGATGAACTAGGGTTTGGAGATGAGATGGTGCTGATGAGATTCATTCTGCTAAAGTTCCTCCTCGTGGCGGCGTCGAATCCGCGAAAAAGCTCCTCCTTGATTTGTTTTCCGGACGAAACCCTTCATATAGCAGAAGAGGGGGGCTAGAGAGCCAGCAGGCTGCCCACAAACCCCCTAGGCGCGGCCAGGGGGTGGCCCCGCCTAGCAGGCTTGTGGCCACCTTGCTGGCGCCCCTATGGCGCTTCTTCGGCCGGGTATTTTTTATAAATCCATAAAAAATCATCGTTGATTTTTACGGCGTTTGGAGTTGCGCAGAATAGGTATCTCAAACTTGTTCCACTTTCAGGCCAGAATTCCATCTGCCGGCATTCTCCCTCTTCATGTAAACTTTGCAAAATAAGCGAGAAAAGGCATAAGTATTGTACTGTGAAGTGAAATAATAGCCCAAGAAGCGATAAATATCAACATGAAAACATGATGCAAAATGGACGTATCATAGTACCACCACAAGAATCTTTAAGAACACCTTGAGAATGAATTACATCCTTGATGAACCACCATGAATAACCTCCATATACGAAAGAATGATGAAAATAAATGAAGGATGAAAAGAATAATATTATGAAATTGCCAAGACTTAGATGGGACTTTGCGAAGAGATACTTGAGAAAATGTTGGAAATCCGGAAATAAAAAGATGAAGCACGTGGGAAAAGGCATTTGATATCATGAACAACTCCGGGAGAAGAATTGAAATCACTTCAAGGAAACAAGAATAAGAATTATGTTATGCTTATCCTTCATCAAGTTAAATTGATGAAAAGCAATGGATTTGCATTCCACTTATTCTTCTTGAAAGATTGAAGATAGATGAGAGAACAAACTTGAACACATATCCCACACAACACCAGTAAGAATTTGGAACAAACGAGGATACTATGGATGACTGGAGATAGATGAGAAAGGAGATATCACAGTCCGGCTAGCGGAAAACTTTACAAGGCATTGGAATAATTAAGATACGAACGAAGAGGCAATATTTGAGGAGAATTTGAGGATGAAAGCTGAAAACTGAGAACGAAGAAATCTTCTGAAATGATGGCCTTGAGAGGATTGATAAAGGAAAACAACTCTTAAATGCACCGAATAGATATGGAAGGACTTTCTCATGATCGAAAACAATTAGAAAGAATAGAACCAAGCTGAAATATGAGTCTTCAAAAGAATGTACCAAGGTTTAAGAGAAACACTTCTTCAGTCTTCCAAGCCGAGAATGATGGCAATAATCACCATCCAGAATTATTGAGACACTCCGAAACAATGAATAAGGAAAACGTTGAGCCAATGATGAAAATAATTTGAAGCGGTCATGGAGATGGAATATGACTGAAGGAATCCATACTTACGTCACACTTGAAAAGAATTAGAGATCTCCGGAATAGATTAGAAGAGCTACGTAAGATCCTGGGAAAATCATGTGGGTTATGGGCCCACTCGAAGAGAACACTATTGAAACGATTGCTTAGCAAGAGATATTACCCGGTACAATGAAAATTTGATGAGGTGAGAAACATGAATCTTCAAAGATATCTTCACCACTCTAGATAAAATAGGGAGGGATGAAAAAACAAAAGGGCTTGAATAGGAATTTCCGACATGGGAAAGAATTTCACGAGTAAAAATGATATGATGAACATAGAAAGCTTGAATTGAATCCACCGGAGAAGAACACAAGAAGAAGAGTGATGAATTCGAAACTCCTGAGAATCTTCACAATGAATCACTTGGATACATACAAAAGAACAGGTAGTAGAAGCATACCTAAAAAGAAAGGCACTGACAAGAATTTAATAATTGAAGAAAGGGTGGTAGGGTGGGGGAAAACAAAGACAACTTGGGACAGATGAGACAAACTTCGGAAATAAATATGAGGATGGATCTTGCAAATATTGGAGAAGATTCAATTACTTGAAGAGAAGAACACCGTATGAAAACAATTAACATGAGAATTTGATTGAGCAAAAGGATTAACACTCCCATAGAAATATGAGAACACCGCTTAGGAAAGATATGAAATCACCACTTGACATCAAAGAAACTCGAATTACCATATTCGAACAAATCAAAGGATAAAGCTTGTGAAAGAAGCCAAGAACAAATACATATCACACATTTCGCTCAATATTTTCGTGGCAAGGCTCGCACGGGCTCGATCGTACATTGGATTGCCATATTAAATGACGCTCGAATATGCTCCCTAGGCGTAGCGAACTACAAGGATTGACGGAGCATATGTGATGAAGCATATAGAGCCTGTCCTCTCTAAGAAAGACCATGAACAAACAAACCACTAGATGTCGAACCCCAACCTCACATCATGCATGTGTTGGAAGATAATCCTAGGTAACTGCTTGAATTCCCACCTGAGAACTCCCAAAATCTTTCTTGGTTATGATATCAGGTTGCGTGTCGAGGAACCTACTCAATGTAATCAGCTGGATGACCTTTCCCGCAGCCGTCAACACATATGTGAGAAGTTTCGTGAACTCATCTACCTTAGACGTTCGAGAAAACAACGATACTAGACCTGGTAGATCATCCGAGCTATCTCCACTTGTACTGGGATAAGTCACGACATTGTTTTCCACCAAGCAAAGTATCAAAGCGTTTCGATGTCCATGTCTTGAGATACTAAGGAAGATGAACTATAACGATGGGTAAAGAATCTCCTGGAGGTCTGCTCCTCGATAACAGGAGGCACCAAGTCAGAATTACATCACATCAGCATCATATAGATTCCAAAGTATCCGCGTGATCCTAAAAAATTGAGTGAGAAGAGAGGTGGAATTAAAATTCCTACGTCAAGATTCCTCATCAGACCATAGAAGAGGAGTAAAAAGAATCCTACTCTTCAATATATAACTAGACTTGTGGGGACCCCGACTCATAAGGCGTGATCACCGAATGCACGTGTACAATGATCCCACAGACCAATGCTCACGGAACACACAGAAGCTGAATAAGAGGAGTCTTACATCCATACATGTCGTCTTATACAAATAGAGACCATTAAGGTCAAGTATTACATAGATAGGGCCTCGAAGGCCGACATACCAAACACAACTAGCAGCAGAAATCTTGAACGAAAGCGTGAACCCATGGCATCTGCCTTAAGCTACATGCATTCTGACTCGGAAGCATCCTAGTTCGCATGTTCATCACCGACGAATTCTTCTCTGGGTTCCTTCGCTTCCATGACTGGCCAATTAAATAAACAGTGTCAAGCCAATGAGTACTTTGAATGTAATCACAAGAGACCAATGATGTGGAACAAGGCAATAATGAAGCATGATATAGCACTAATAAGTATTTTGCAGAAAGCAGATTTGTCCCTGGTCCAATGACATAATGAACTAATTGAGTGGGTATGCATCATAAGGGAAGTGATATTAGTGTGAACAGGTTATAGATATCAATATCAACCAAGGGCTGAACAACCCGTGTTCACCCATCATGCCAAGTCATCTGACTTAGATCAGATATAATTTTTCTCACATAACCACCTTTCTTACGCACGCACCATGTTTGGTAAACATGGACGTAGCCCAAGATCTCTCATCCAACTGTCCATGTCCAAGGACATGACTATTCGAATAGTTTCACACTCTGTACAGGTTGCACACTTTACCCACAAAACTCGGGAAAATTCCATGTCAAGACAAGACTCGCGGTGTTTGTCACACTCGAGGTAAATACCCGAACATCACCTTTCCCATGAAGATACTAGCTGAGAACCCATGCATTGGCGACAACTCCTCGTGATGTATCATCCACGAGGGCATGCAACGTTGCGCCCGGTGTTTGTGAAAACAGCCCATGATCATCCTTCTCTTGGCACGACCCCGTCTCGAGAGTGATGCAGGCTCTCAACTAGCACCAGCCGTAGTAATCAGCAAAGCCCCGTCCCATAAGGGGTATCATGGTCGTGCATGTAAGGTTGGATCAACGGTCGCAACTTAAACCAATCCGATTTCGAAAACCACCCACTCACAAGCCTCGGTATATCACTTCTTTCTCAAGTGGCTACCTAGCTCACACCATCTCCCACGGGCATTAGTGGCACCCAACGGGGTTTTCCTAAAGCCTTTGAAATCACTTTCCTTTTCCGTCACCATGCATGTACCCAATCCCATGCGTATCACTACTAGCAACCTAACTACATCTCACACGCACAACCCTCATAGGTAGGTAGAGTTGTGCCAAAGTGCAAGTGTAAATGAGGAGCTACCAGAAACATCCCACCGAGGTAGTTACCTATTCAACATGATCTTATGCATCAGAATGAAATGCTAAATATGACATGCTTGAAAATAATATAATAGACATGGTCAAGGGGCTGCTTGGCTTGCTCAACAAAGTCTCCACGGTCTTCAAAGTCTTCTGGTCCAAGTCCGTCCTCAACAACGTAATCTATCGTTGCAATATCAACGGGCAAAAACAAGCAATCAACCAAAAATAGAGAAAATAATCTACTCAGAAAAATGTCACACCTTTTTTGTAAAATAGTAGGGTGAGCATATGTACTATAAAAATTGTTGGGTTTTATTTTTTGGGGTGTAAAAAGTTGTAAAAATCATTTTAAGAGAGTGTTAAAATACCCTAAACAAGGTTTTAAAATAAAACAGTGCATGCAACTTATTGTAAAAATTGCACAAGTGGCACCCTAAAATACTACACAATATTACAAGATTTTAGGTGGAGGAATATTTGAATTTGGACCAATATTTAAACTTAGGGGATTTTTGAAAGATTATGGAAAAACAATAATGAGAAAGGCCATCGTTCCCCATTGGCCAAACCGGTTCGGCAGAGTCGGCCCAGAGGGGAACCAGCCCGTTCGAGGGGACCAAGTTCAAGGCGTAAAGGAGCTTTAAGCCTCGAGCCGACATGGTACACACGCAGCTTGTGCATTCAAACCTGACCACTGGGCCCCAGTGGTCAATGAAAGAAGGAGGGGAAGAGGAGGATGACAAGCGGGCCCGACTGGAGTCATACTCAACTTCCAGATAGGAGAGGGGGAGAGCTCACCGGCGATGAGATAGGGCACGGTTGGGCTCGCCGATCATGGGAATGAGACCAGTGTTTTCCCGCAGTTTGGTTGGTGGTGGAGGGAGGAGTTGAGGTGCAGGGAGTCACCGGCGGCAAGGTCCTGTGGCAGAGGTGCTTCAGGAGGGTGGTTGCCGGGGCCAATTCCTGCAGTAAAAGAACGCGGAAAGGAAGAGGAGCATCGGGAGGTTGCCGCAGTTCCAAAGGGAAACAAAGGACGACCAGAGTGACCTTGTACCTCGGGATTGCCGGAGCCCGATGCAGCAGATCATGAGCTCGATCTCGAGCTCTAGAGCCTCTTGCGAGGACTGGGTGGTCTAGGAGCTCGATTAGGAGCTGCGGGTGTCGAGGGAGGGAGAAGAAGGCCCGGTGTGGAGTTTTATAGCCGGGGCACGGTCCACCAAGAGCTCGTTCCCCAACGGGACCATGGTAACTTCCACGGGCAGATAGGAGACTTGAGTTCACGTTTCTGGTCTTCGTGGACGCGGTCTGGGGTCGGGAAAAGGACGGGGAGGAGCGGGGTCAGGCTCGTGGCTTGTCACGAACACACGCGCCTATTGACCGAATCGGGCGGTCGCGGGCACGCGCCGCAGGGAGGGAGGGGGGAGAGAAAGTAGGGGGCCGACAAAGTGCAATGCACCGGACGTCGAGGGCACCTTAGGGAGATAGCTGGGGGGACTCGAGACGGTCGGGACTGGCCATTGGGCGGCGGCCATAGTCCCGGAGCACACTGTAGCGCGTCCAGAGCGATGTTTTGGCATGACACGACATTTTAGCGTGCTCTAGTCCCATCTTGTCCACTAGCGCCTAGGGTGGTTGAGGTGCTCCTTGGATGCTCTGTAGCCGAGGGGAGGGGTAGAGGTTAAAGAAAAAGTGGGAGAAATCTTCTGCCACAGTGAATCAGAGAGGTAATTGGCGTTTTTACCCACCCCAACCGTTGTACAAGACCTGGATCTTCTTATTGTAGGTGAAAGGTATCAATGTGAGCTTGTGGTAAGAATTTGGAGTAAAGGGGAATGGTAGAAGGGGTGAAAACAACAGTTTTACCAAATCACCAGAAGGTGTTTGATGTTGTTTTGGACAATATAAAATTCACCACTTGCAGTGAGATTCAACAAGATTATTTGATGTGTAAAATCAATAGGGATCACGAAGTTTGATCTCATTTTAGCGAAGTTGACAATGTAAACATGAAAAGATCTAGAAATGGAATGAATCAGATTTGTGTGGACCTGGGTGATCTAATCAACTCCCACATATGCACAACTTGCACTACAATAAAAACGCTCAATTACGACCAAAATAAATGACGGTGGTTTAATTGGTCATTGATCCATGACCAAAATTCTGAAATTAGTCATGGCAAGTCTAACAGGATCCAAAGACCATAACGTTATGACCTTTTGCGTCCATTAGGTCATGATGCTATTGCACAAAATGGTCATTAAGATGTGTAGAATTATTTATGATCATATTTCAATGCTATCATGACCAAATATATGACCATAAACATATGTGTGGAGGTGACTCGAGGACCCCTCATCAGTTTTGCCTATGTGTCATGTATAGAGAGCAAAAATTTGTTTGATACGTATATGGATGAACTAAATTATATTAGATAAATACCAATAAATTATAATTATTATTTTAATATCCAAATATTTTAGAAAATACAATATAATTACAAAAATGAAATATATGAGCCCATGCTAATCTCATAATGTGTAGACCCTATTTAGATAAATATTTTTGAAAGGTGGTATAGGGTACTTTGACTTGGTGTTTCGGACAATAAAAACTTAAACATGACAATAAAAAATATGTGGGTGAATTTTTAAGTAATGCCAAATACTATCATAATTAAATGAAAAGTGTTTCCACCCACAACACTCAACCAAATAATATAGCTTTCTTTTGAGGGAAATAATAAATATTGTACAACTCTTTTTAGGCAATCAAAAAAATACACCTAGAGACAACAATATGGGTCCATATTTCCTAAATCCCATATCTATACGGACTAATATCTAAATCCAATATGGGTCAATAAATATTGGGTCATTTAAACATACCCCATGAGGTTAATATGTTGACTGTTTACCCGAAATAAGAGGATAAAAAAAACACAATTACAATAGCTGGATTCTGATTGGTGGAACCATTTATGCCACGGATCGATGACATGGCACAAATCCTACCGTCCATTGGTAACAATCCCACGTCCATCCATCCATTCATCCATTTGAAGAAAAGTAGAAAACAAAACTAGCAGACCCACTCCCCATCCCCTCGTCGCCTCCTTCCCTTCCAGATCGCCGCTGGTGATGACCCACAAGTATAGGGGATCTATCGTAGTCCATTTGATAAGTAAGAGTGTCGAACTCAACGAGGAGCAGAAGGATCTCACAAGTGGTTTTCAGCAAGGTAATATCTGCAAGCACTGAAATTATCGGTAACAAGTACTTGTGTGGTGAGATGATTCGTAGCAAGCAACAAGTAACAAAAGTAACAACGGTGCAGCAAAGTAGCCCAATCCTTTTTGTAGCAAGGGACAAGCCAGGACAAAGTCTTATAGGAGGAAAAATGCTCCCGAGGACACACGGGAATTTCTGTCATGCTAGTTTTCATCATGTTCATATGATTCGCGTTTGTTACTTTGATAGTTTGATATGTGGGTGGACCGGCGCTTGGGTACTGCCCTTACTTGGACAAGGATCCCACTTATGATTAATCCCTCTCGCAAGTATCCGCAACTACGGAAGAAGAATTAAGACAAAGTCTAACCATAGCATTAAACTAGTGGATCCAAATCAGCCCCATACGAAGCAACGCATAAACTAGGGTTTAAGCTTCTGTCACTCTAGCAACCCATCATCTACTTACTACTTCCCAATGCCTTCCTCTAGGCCCAAATAACGGTGAGGTGTTATGTAGTTGACGTTCACATAACACCACTAGAGGAAAAACAACATACAACACATCAAATTACCGAACGAATACCAAATTCACATGACTACTTATAGCATGACTTATCCCATGTCCTCAGGAACAAAAGTAACTACTCACAAAGCATAATCATATTCATGACCAGATAGGTAATGAGTAGCATCAAGGATCTAAAAATAAACTCTTCCACCAAGTAATCCAACTAGCATCAACTGCAAGGAGTAATTAACAGTACTAGGAACCTTACAAGTACCAATCGGAGTCGCGAGACGGAGATCTGTTAAAAGAGATGAACTAGGGTTTGGAGATGAGATGGTGGTGATGAAGATGTTGATGGTGACGAGTCCCCTCCGATGAGAGGAGTCTTGGTGATGACGATGGCGACGATTTCCCCCTCCGGGAGGGAAGTTTCCCCGGGAGGATCGTCCTGCCGGAGCTCTAGAATGGTTCTGCTCAAGTTCCGCTTCGTGGCGGCGGCGAATCCTCCGAAAAGCCTCCTCCTAATTTTTCCGGACGAAACCCTTCTTGTAGCAAAAGGGGGGAGCCAGAGGGCCAGCTGGGTGCCCACAAGCCCCCTAGGCGTGACGAGGGGGTGGCCGCGCCTAGCAGGCTTGTGGCCACCTGCTGGCGCCCCTCTGGCACTTCCTCAGCCCAGTATTTTTTATAATTCCCGAAAAAAAATCCTCGTTGATTTTTACGGCGTTTGGAGTTGCGCAGAATAGGTATCTCAAACTTGCTCCAATTTCAGGCCAGAATTCCAGCTACCGGCATTCTCCCTCTTCATGTAAACCTTGCAAAATAAGAGAGAAAAGGCATAAGTATTGTACCGTGAAGTGAAATAACAGCCCAAAAAGCGGTAAATATCATCATGAAAACATGATGCAAAATGGACATATCAAATCCCCCAAGCTTACACCTCGCTTGTCCTCAAGCGAAAGCCTAGCTCAATAAATATGTGCACGTGGTTAGGGAGAGAGGTGTCGACAAAAAAAGATACGAACATGCAGGCATCATGATCATGATCAGAACAGCAATACCATCATATCATTCCTCATGCTAAAGTGATAATTCCTTCACAAAGTAAAGTATGGATCAAGAACCTTACCGAGAAGTAACAACCGATAGCCTTTAGTCATTGAAGCAATTGCAATTTATCACAACATCAGAAAGAGTCACATAAGAGCTTGTAAAACAAATCCACAAACTCAATCATCCTTTCGTTCTCTACAATTGCTTCAACTCACATGGTACTCATGAGATCAAATTTTAGCTGGACACAGAGAAAGATAGGGCTTATAGTTTTGCCCCCCAACTGCTTACCTCAAGGGTAATGTCAACAGTAATAATTCATGAGTACTTTCTTCCAAGTTGACATATGAATATAGATCTTTCCCTAGCATATGACGTTAGCCAAGATAAAGGAGAAATAAGGAATTGGTGAAGATCACCATGACTCTTTGAAGGGCAAAAAGTAAAGGTACAAGATAGGCCCTTCGCAGAGGGAAGCAGAGGTTGTCATGCGCTTTTGAGGTTTGGATGTGTGTCCTCTTAGTGTGGAGGAACGTCACTTTATATTGCCTCTTGTGATAAAGAACTTTATTATGCAGTTTGTCGCTTTTATGTCTTCCTCATCACAGGTTCGTACAAATCTTATTTTCCACACACCAATAGATCATACATATTAGGGAGCAATTTTTATTGCTTGCACCGATGACAACTTACTTGAGGGATCTTATTCAATCCATAGGTAGGTATGGTGGACTCTCATGGCAAAACTGGGTTAAAGGTTTATGGATGCACAAGTAGTATCTCTACTTGGTGCGGGAGTTTTGGCTAATATGAGGAGGAAGCAATCGTCACATGCTAAGGGATCTCTAATCATATAACATTGTTCGTAACCAAGCAAACACAATTCATTATGTTGTCTTCCTTGTCCAACGTCTACTTCTAGGCATGCAATACTTTAGCGAGTGTTCACAATCATAGATGGTGTCAAAGATGATATATTTATATGTTAACGTCTCCTTCTTTATCACTTCCTATTAATTGCAACAATGACCAAGTTCGACGTTTGTCTACCCTCAACAAGTTTCAATCAACATTCTTTTTATATGTGAAGCCATCAGTTCCCATAAGATCATTACATGATCTTTCATGCTTTTGTTCTTTCTCAACCTTGTAATCATGGCATGAGGCAAAGCCCTTCAACTAAGAAACTCTTTATTATATGGCTCAGGAGCTCGAATACATCGGGGGTGACACAAAGCAAAACTCAAGCCTAAAACACTAAGACCTTTAATCTACTAGAGAAAGAGAAAACTGAAACGGAACAAACTAAAATAAAGGTAAAGGAAAAAGATGTGATGGTGATACGATACCGGGGCAACTCCCCCAAGCTTGGCACAAACCAAGCGGATTGCCCATACCCATGCTCAGTTGTCTTCCTTTGGAGGTGATGGTGGTGGAGTTGTTGCAACATGGGTTTGATCCTCCGTCTTCCAAGGCATAGGTGCTCCATCATGGAAAGATGAACGAGTCTCAGGAATCCTCAAATCTGCAGCCAACCGTATTGATTTAAATCTGTACTCATACTCACAGTTTTGGTTCTGCAGGTCATAGATCTAGGCCTGGAGGTGATAAATCTTGTCATAGAGCCTGGAGACGTGCTTCCCAATGTCATTGGCATCAATCTTGTGCTTGCTGGGGAACTCCGTGATCATCATGTGGTTGGAGTTGAGTCCACGCTCCACCATCCCTTGGCACTTCAAGATCTGTTGCTCCATTGCTTCGAGCCTGGCCTCCGCGCTTCTGGTATACTTGGGTCCCTCAACATCACGGATGTGCAACATACCCTCGCGCATCTCGATAGATTGAGGGTGTTGCAGCACTCCCGAGAGGTAGGGATTGATGACCTTCTCGAAGATCTTGTCCTTCGGAGCTTTTGGGGACGTCATAGCGATCTAGACCTGCAGCAGAAACAGGCTCGAAACGAAAACACAGAAATCTGCGTGATACGAGGGTCAGACCTTACGTGAGAATATATAATGATTTTTTCCAGACCAGAAGGAGTACTCGGCATGAAAACGGAGTCCAGGAGGCACACGAGGTGGCCACAAGCCCCCGAGGCGCGGCCAGGGGGTGGGCCCGCGCCTGGCAGGCTTGTCGCCTCCTCGCGCACTTTCTGGACTACTTCCAATTGTTCTATTTTTTCAAATATTCCAAAACAGAGAAAAATTCCTACTGGAAAAGTTTTGGAGTCTGTTTTCTTACCGAATCACATACCTCTTCGTTTTTGGAATCTGAAACAGGCTGATAAATATCCCTTAGGTATTCTTCTGGAGTTATGGTATTGATAATATTGATTTCAACATTTATGGGAGTACCTGAGATATAATGCTTGATTCTCTGCCCATTTACAACTCTCGGACAATTACCTTCCGTGTTGTTGATCATGATAGCACCGGAACGATATACTTCCTCAACAATATAGGGACCTTCCCATTTAGAGAGAAGCTTGCCTGCAAAGAATCTTAAATGAGAGTTATATAGCAAGACATAATCACCTAGATTGAATTCACGCTTTTGTATCCTTATATCGTGCCACTTCTTAACCTTTTCTTTGAACAACTTGGAATTCTAATATGCCTGAGTTCTCTATTCATCAAGCGAGCTAATATCAAATAACCTCTTCTCACCAACAAGTTTGAAAACAAAGTTCAGCTATTTGATTGCCCAATAATCATTATGCTCTAGCTCAAGAGGTAAATGACATGCTTTACCGTACACCATTTTGTACGGAGACATGCCCATGGGATTCTTATAGGTAGTTCTATAAGCCCACAGTGCATCATCGAGCTTCTTAGAGCAATTCTTTCTAGACCTATTGACAGTCTTTTGCAGAATCAGTTTAATATCTCTATTGCTTAGCTCTACTTGACCACTGGACTGAGGGTGATAGGGAGACGCAATTTTGAGGTTGACATCGTACATAGCAAGCATTTTACGGAAAGCACCATGAATGAAATGTGAACCACCGTTGGTCATTAGATATCTAGAGACTCCAAATCTAAGGAAAATAACTTCTTTAAGCATCCTCATAGAGGTGTTGTGATCAGCACTACTAGTGGGGATAGCTTCTACCCACTTAGTGACGTAATCAACAACAACTAGGATATGAGTATACCCGTTGGATTTTGGAAAAGGTCCCATATAATCAAAGCCCCAAACATCAAATGGTTCAATGACAAGTGAATAGTTCATAGGCATTTCCTGATGTTTACCGATATTACCTATTCTTTGACATTCGTCACAAGACAAGACAAACTTTCGGGCATGCTTGAAGAGAGTGGGCCAATAGAAGCTTGATTGCAATACCTTGTGTGCAGTTCTATCTCCCGCATGGTGTCCTCCGTAGGCCTCAGAGTGACACTTCTGTAGGATCTATCCCTGTTCATGTTCAGGTACACAACGTCTAATAACACCATATACTCCTTCCTTATAAAGGTGAGGGTCATCCCAAAAGTAATGTCTCAAGTCAAAGAAGAATTTCTTCTTTTGCTGGTATGTGAAACTAGGTCGTATATATTTGGCAACGATATAGTTTGCATAATCAGCATAAAACGATGCACTACGTGAAGCATTGATGACATTCAATTGCTCATAGGGAAAGCTATCATCAATAGGTTTTGGGTCATCAAGAACGTTCTCTAACCTAGACAAGTTAGCTGCTACTGGGTTATCAGCACCCTTCCTGTCGACAACGTGCAAATAAAATTCTTGTAGCAAGAGAATCCATCTGATAAGTCTAGGTTTAGCGTCTTTCTTCTCCATGAGGTACTTAATGGCAGCATGATCAGCGTGAATAGTTATTTGGAATCAACTATGTAAGACCTGAACTTTTCACATGCAAACACGACTGCTAAAAACTCCTTTTCCGTAGTAGCATAGTTTCTTTGGGCACTGTCTAGAGTTTGACTAGCATAGTGAATAACATTCAACGACTTATCAACTCTTTGCCCTAGAACAGCACCAACAGCCTAATCGCTAGCATCACACTTGATTTCAAAAGGTAAGTTCCAATCAGGTGGTTGAACAATAGGTGCAGTTATCAAAGCCTTCTTAACTATTTCGAAGGCTTCGTCACAATCATCGTCAAAAACAAAAGGAATATCCTTTTGCGATAGATTGGTAAGAGGCCTAGAAATCTTAGAGAAGTCTTTAATGCACCTTCTACAGAAACGAGCATGACCAAGGAAACTTCTTATACCTTTGATATCTGTGGGGTATGGCATTTTCTCGATTGCATCAACCTTAGCCTTATCGACTTCAATACCTCTTTCCGATTTTTTTTGTCCTAGGACGATGCCTTCATTCACCATAAAGTGGCACTTCTCCCAATTGAAGACAAGATTGATGTCTTTACATCTCTACAAGACTCGATCAAGGTTGCTAAGGCAATCATCAAAAGAAGACTCGTAAACGGAGAAGTCATCCATGAAAATCTCAACAATCTTTTCACAAAACTCAGAGAATATAGCCATCATACATCTTTGAAAGGTGGCAGGTGCATTACATAATCCAAAAGGCATACGTCTATAAGAAAAGGTACCGAAAGGGCAGGTTAAAGTGGTTTTCTCCTGATCAGATTGTTCAACAGGTATTTGGGAGAAACCAGAATAACCATCTAGAAAGCAGAAGTGTGTGTGTTTGAACAGTCTTTCTAGCATTTGGTCGATAAAAGGCACAGGGTAATGATCTTTCCTAGTGACTTTATTCAATTTCCTAAAATCGATCACCATCCTATAGCCAGTAATAATCCTCTGTGGGATCAATTTATCCTTATCATTAGGGACAACGGTAATACCTCCCTTCTTAGGGATGCAATGCACCGGACTCACCCAATCACTATGAGTAACAGGATAAATAATACCTGCTTCCAGGAGCTTTAGTATTTCTTTTCTTACTACTTCTTTCATCTTAGGATTTAATCTCCGTTGATGATCAGCAACTGGCTTGCAATCAGGATCAGTTTTAATCTCGTGCTGGCATAGAGTGGGACTAATGCCCTTAAGATCATCAAGAGTATATCCTATAGCAGCACGGTGCTTCCTAAGAGTTTTTATTAACTTCTGTTCTTCCTGCTCTAAGTGGCTAGCACAAATAATAACAGGATATATCTCTTTTTCATCAAGATAAACATACTTAAGAGTATTAGCCAACTGTTTAAGCTCGAACACAAGATCACCCTTTAGTGGGGGCGGATCCCCAAGAAGTTCAACAGGCAGAGTATTCTTAAGGATAGGATATTTTTCTAAGATAACTCTTTCTATTTCCTCCCTTTCATCCATGTGCATATCATTTTCATGCTCGAGCAAGTATTGCTCTAAGGGATCAGCAGGAGGCACGGCAATACAAGATAGGGCAATAGTTTCATCCTTACTAGGCAACTATTTTTTATGAGGTTGTCTACCAAACTTGGAGAAATTGAACTCATGTGACACACCTTCAAAGCCCATAGTGACAGTTTGCTTTTCACAGTCAATATGAGCATTGACCGTATTGAGAAAAGGTCTGCCAAATATGATGGGACAAAAGCTATCTTGGATGGTAGCGAGAACGAGGAAATCAACAGGATACTTTGTTTTACCACACAAGACTTCAACATCCTTAACAATTCCCACAGGGGAGATAGTATCTCTATTGGCAAGCTGAATAGTGACATCAATGAGTTCTATCTCAATAGGTGAAATCTCGTCTTTGATTTCATCATATAAGGATTGAGGTATTGCACTAACACTAGCACCCACATCATATAAACCATGATAACAATGATCTCCTATCTTAACAGAAACAACAGGCGTTCCAACAACAGGCCTATGTTTGTCTCTAGCGTGAGGTTTAGGAATTCTAGCAGCATCTTCACATAAGTGAATATTATGTCCCTCAACATCGTCGGACAGAAGACCTTTGATAATAGAAATGCTAGGTTCAACTCTAACTTTCTCAGGGGGTGTAGGTGTTCTAATGTAGCCTCTACGTATCACAGTTGAAGCTTTAGAATGATCCTTTATCCTAACAAGGAAAGGTGGTTTCTCAATGTAAGCACTAGGAACAATAGGATCATTATGGGCAATGACTCTCTTTTCAACTGGATTGGCTTTAACTACATTGACTTCTAAAGGAGGATGATATTTAAACCAGTTCTCTTTGGGGAGATCAATATGAGCACCAAATGATTCAGACAATGAACCTACTATCTCAGAGTCAAGTCCATTTAGCGCTAAAGTCACAAAAAGTATTTGTTTCAACAAAGATTTAACGCAATCAAACTTGAAATTCATACCACACAAGAAGTGTCAAGCATGGTGCGTTTAATTCTCCTTACCTTCTTCAAGCTCCCAATCTTCAGAGTTTCTTTTAATTCTTTCCAATAAATTCCATCTGAAGTCAATATCTCTCTTCATAACAGAACCAGTACAAGAAGTGTCAAGCATGGTGCGATCCTCATGAGAAAGCCGAGCATAGAAGTTCCGAATGATCATTTCTCTCGAGAGCTCATGATTGGGGCATGAATATAACATTGATTTAAGCCCCCCCCCCAAGCTTGAGCGATGCTTTCTCTGTCACGAGGCCAAAAATTATAAATATAATTCCGATCACGATGTACTAAATGCATACGATAAAACTTTTGATGAAATTCCAATTTCATCCGATTGTAGTCCCATAATCCAGTATCATCACATAGCCTATACCATGTCAACGCCTTATCCTTCAAAGATAAAGGAAAGACCTTCTTCTTGACCTCATCCTCTGGCAAACATGCAAGCTTAAATAAACAACAAACTTCATCTACAATGATTAGATGCAAGTCTAGATGCGATGTTCCATCTCCTGTAAAAGGATTAGCCAGCAGTTTCTCAAGCATACCCGAAGGAAATTCAAACCAAATATTTTCAGTAGGTGCAGCTGATTGAGGAGCAACTCTTTGTGCTTGCGTTCGAGGTGAAGATACCCCGAACAAGCCCCTCAAAGGATTAGTTTCCATAGTGACAAGTGACAATAAATTTCAGCACACTATATGAATGTTTCCTTACCAATTTCCACTTACCAAAGGCGCTTCACTCCCCGGCAACGGCGCCAGAAAAGAGTCTTGATGACCCACAAGTATAGGGGATCTATCCTAGTCCTTTCAATAAGTAAGAGTGTTGAACCCAATGACGAGCAGAAGGATTTGACAAGTGGTTTTCAGCAAGGTAATATCTGCAAGCACTGAACTTATCGGTAACAAGTAGTTGTGTGGTGAGATGATTCGTAGCAAGAAACAAGTAACAAAAGTAACAACGGTGCAGCAAAGTGGCCCTCTGGCACTTCTTCGGCCCAGTATTTTTTATAATTCCCAAAAAACATCCTCGTTGATATTTACGGCGTTTGGTGTTGCGCAGAATAGGTATCTCAAACTTGCTCCAATTTCAGGCCAGAATTCCAGCTGCGGCATTCTCCCTCTTCATGTAAATCTTGCAAAATAAGAAAGAAAAGGCATAAGTATTGTACCGTGAAGTGAAATAACAGCCCAAAAAGCGATAAATATCAACATGAAAACATGAAAGCAAAATGGACGTATCAGCTGCCACCTCCCTCCACATCCCCTCACCGCACCCGCTGCAGCTTCCACCCTCCCCGCACCAACACACGCTGCCGTTCGCTCCTCCACCTGCAGGAGATGCCGAGACTGCGGTCTCCCTCCCCAAGATCGCTCTAGAGCCCGCTTTCCTCCTCCACCTACAGCGGGAGCATGCAGGAGAAGCAGCAAGCTAGATCTGGGCCTTGTCGAGGAGGTCGGCTTCTCCAAGCACGAGAGCGGACATGGCGGCCATGATGGGCAAAGCAGAGAGAAGCTGGCACGACGGCTGGGAGACAGTCCGGACTGGATCCCGCCATCACCACAAGTCACTGCCTCGTCCGTGCACCAAACTGGCTGGTGAGATTACTTGCCTTAATGCCATCGCAGCGCCAACACTCCGTAGAAATCAACGTTGCTTGTCCCATATGCAGCCTATGAACATTGCTTGATGTGCTTGCTCTGTACACCTTAACTAGAGGGGCCCAATTTTTCTGCAATGATCACCTAACTTCAGGCTTTGCCCGTGCTCTGTGGAATGGGTGGGCATTTTAGTTAACAACTGCTGAACATAGTTTCAATTTTGTCAGTTTTGACAGTAGAACTTTTCTTCCGTTTAATTAGCAGGAAATAAGCTGAGCTGCGACTCGGCTAGTTAGTTAGAATCTCTTGCCACCCTAACATCGTGGGATAGCACAATGAAATGGTAACAGCGGCATGACGGGTGATGTGCGGGTAGCGCCAGGATAGTAGCACTCATGGCCCTAGCGTTCCCTGTTTTCTCGTTTTTCAGTTAGAGTTTGTAATCTATGAATAAAAGGAATGGAAGCAGAAAAACTGTAAGTTGAATGCGGCACAATCTCTGTCTCTCTCAGCTGATGAGCTCTAGTGTTTGGTCTAACAGGGCGGCTTATCTGCTTGCTGCCTGAAATGCAACTTTGGGAAGAGCAAGTTCTTGCATCGTTTCCTGTCAGTAGTTATTTATACTCCATTGCTAGCACATTCTGTACTGCTGAATGCCGATATCCTAAACTTCATAGAGAATTAGAGATACAACACCTTCCCAATGTCATGTTTTCCTGAACCTTTTTGTAGCCTTCAATGTTACTCTATTGCAAGCTCGTTGAGGAGTACGACAGTGTCCAAGTCTTCTTGGCAGGTCCAACAAACCGACCCACAACCATTCAATTCTACTTAGTTTCGATGAATATATGGGTAGAAAGCCCAACAAGTTGAAGCCGAAATAGTGGCCCATAAGGCTCTCACGAATGTAGAAGAACCTGCCACTTGAAGCCATCGTAATCTCTCTCTTTTTCACGTCTCTCTCAATCTCTCCTATTTTTTCTCTCTCTCTCAATCTCCCATGTTTCCCTTCCAATAGATATGTTTTCTCCTCGGCCGTAAGGTTTTCACCGATGTTAAAAACCAGCCACCTGAAGGAATCATAGACTCTCTTTCTCTCAAGTCTCTCTCTCTCAAGCTCTCATTTTTTTCTTCCAGCAAATCAATTTTCTCCCTTGGATTGGAGGAATCTTTCCAAGAAAAGTCCAACCGATCAAATTAACAATAAGTACATGGGGTTAGATGCATATCTCCAAGCCCGATCTGCTGATCCACGCCGATGCTCACCATATCTCGGAGCACGATCTGCTTTCTAACACGATCCACGCCGATGCTCACCATATCTCAGAGTATGATCTGTTTTCTAAGTATCGCTCTGCTTGGTGCAGTTGCATGATAGTTATCTCCAAGATCATCCATAAGTCCGTCAATCATGTTGTTGCATGAGGCCTCCGCCGAAGCTGCTCCCAGCAACCTAATTAAGTTGTACATGCCACCGGGGCAGCCAATGTCATCAGCGTGATTAGGGAGATCAGTTTTACTTATAGCAGAGGCTCTTTGTTTATCTCATTTGTATATCATGTACTTTAGGTTTGTTGTCCAGTTAATTTCTCAATTGCTGATGGATTGCTAATTCACAGCTTGCTGGCATCTTCTTATGTTCTCCCACTTTCATACAGGAGCTTATGGGAAATCTGCTATATCTTTAACAAGTGAGGAAAAGTTAAAGAGAAATTCTCTAGTATCCTTGAGTTAATTCCAGGTAATCACTTTTATTTATATTATATGTTTGGGCATATTTTAAGTAGAGGCATGTTCATGGTTGCTCTTATTGATTTTCTATTTCCTACGATATCGAGAAATCAATTGATGGAGAGTGTCGTTTTAATCTGGCGATAAATACACATGTACACTCTGTGTCAATTCAAGAATGCACTCTGTATATTTATATATGGATAAGCATCAAATGCAAATTTTGTATCCTTACTTTCATGATTCATGTTTTCCAACAAAACTTCCTTGATTCTTTAGAATAAATATATATGATATTTCAGAAAAATAGTACATCACAATAGCACACTAGCGTTGCTTCCTTTTTTATATCTGCCTCATGGACGGTGTGACAGGAAAATGACGCACCAATCAAGGTTGGTTAGAGCATGTCTGCAAAATCGTCAGTGTAGTATTTCTTACATGTAACATAAATTGGATCATTCATGTGTATGAAAAGAACGCGTGTGTTGTGTTATAGTACGCACGTGCGCATGTTGTAGGAAAAATCTCTCCTTTTGTTCTACTTGTGATCCATCCTTCTTCTCTGGCCAAAGCATCTTCTCTCCCACCATTCTCTTCTACCCCCCGTCTCTCACCCCATGCAGCCTAATATTCTGCATGTGCGTCCATCCGTCCTCCCAGCATGCAGCATGGCCCGTTGGAGAGATCTACATTTTTTAGCTTCTTCTGACTCTTTTTATAAGGAGCTTCTTCATTCTTTAATATGGTTGTTTGTCAAAAAAATGGCTGCCAAGGGTATATAAATGGCGATGTAGCATACAATAAATAAAAATATTCTTTCAAATATATTACCTTTCCTATGAAATACTAGAATTTTCATTCGGACTAGAAAACTTCTAGCATAGATGATAGTAACTAATTCTACCCTTGATGTGATCATATAATTTTTTGTTATATGTCCGTCAATCATCAACTATCATTTTTTCATCCATTTTGGATAAAACCCACAGATGAACCATCATGGACTAACGACCTAAGGAATGAATCGTTATCTGGAATTAGCGCCCCCGGAGACCAGACTCGACGGTGGTAAGATTGGTATGTCGCACATGCCTCATAATTTCTATTCTGAAATAGAAGTGGATGTTCCAGAATATAATTTGTTCAGTGTAGTTGATGGTCTAATCTCTTATGAACTTATTTGTTCTATAGTGGCTGCAACCGGTGGATTAAGGAAATATATGCTACTTAAGTTTTGTGTAAGTTTGTATTTTAGAGTAAAGGTTTGGATAATTGTAGAAAATTTGACGTCTTCTGTACCTTATTACATTCATAGTTATGACTCCAAGAGCTATAGAATTTCCATGAAAAACACATAGGCTGCATTGTGTTTGTGATGTTATGACGTACCACCTTGCAGCGATTCCACTTGGATAATACGGAAGAGCATGCACCTAGAAACAACGTGTTTGTATTCTTCCGAAAATGCTAGCAACTAAATGTGTCATCTGTATATAGGTGGTTGGCATAATTACATGACCATACGTACATCATGTTGCCGTCTCTGCCTTCATTTGTTATGACATATATTTGAGAATGAAGTGTGCAGTTCAGTTTGTGGTTGTTAGTAAACATCTAAAATATTATATGTTCACGCAATTGTATTTTGTTTCGAAACATTACCAAATGTATGATTTTATTTCTCCACAGAATACATTTATATATTTAATATACTTAGGAGTGTTAACGAATGGAGGAACTTTGCTTCTTCAAAAGTCTATGCAAATGACTATTTTACATTTTGATTTCTACATGACCTTTAGGGAAATATGCCAAAGAAACTATCAGTATTGCCCGGGGTAATAAAAACAGTACTATGATGGCATTAGATTAATTGAAATGTTATATGGGTACATGGTTACATTAACAAATTGTCCTTCTTACATAATAATAAACTTTCAAGAACTTGATACAAATTATATTAATTTTTAGTTAGTTCCTTTTATAAATAAAAAGATTGCAATTCAAGTTGTTCTAATAAATTATCATCTAAATATTAGCCCGTGATGACGCATGGGTTGACGACTACTTCTTTTAATTAGGAAGTGTTCTCTTTGTTTGTGACGGTAGGTTTAATCTCTTGCGTGCGTGTCGTATTTCTTTAATAATAAGACATGTACTTTTAGTTTAACGAAAGGGAGACCAAAGGGAGCACATTAGTGACAGTAGGTTTAATCTCTTGCGTATGTGCTGTTTTTTCTTCTAGGGCGTGGTGATTATAGTCTAACGAAAGGGAGACCAAAGGGAGCACGTCTCCTATAGATTTTTTTCTTTGCACAAGCGTAGAAGGAAAGACCAATGGGCTAGACGTCTCTTGTTTCATCCTACGGCTATGAAACAATTACATATTAGTTGGACGGTTGGAATTTTTTTACTTTCTAGGTTTAAAGTGGAGTCGGTATCATTTTCTTCTTGCAGGAGGCAATGGCAAGAGCATATTGTGTAGGGGAAGAGGATGAGAAGAAACTTGTGGTACTCATCCAATCCTTGTTGAACTCTCTTTATATGCGAATGTGCACTTGTTGGGTCCTTTTTCTGTGTACTTGCACTTGGAGAAGTATTATGTTGTGCACATGTAAAATTATTTTGATGTGCCCTTGTTAGGCGTTGAACCTTAATGCGTGGAGTCGTTGGATGATGTATTGTATTTGATGTGATATGCTACTGAAATGAAATGTACATTTTATTTGCAATCTTTTATTTTGTTGTATTTATTTTTAATGGGCCTATCTTGATATATGCGCGCTTCTAGCAAAAAAATGCTTGAACCCAAACAAATCAGATATTTTCAATAGAAAATAGGTATTGGTCGAGGCCCATGTAGGCTAGATTGGTGGACAGGGATCTGAAATTTATGATGATTCCATTTAGTCACTAGCAATGCCACGTTAGCTTGGCCACGTCAGATCGTACGTGGCTCACACAAATGGGTAATGACCAAATCAAAATTTGGGTCGATAGAGACCTACGACCAAAATTTTAGAAAGCTCGTGTTTGTTCATTCTTGACGGCCAACTGTTGACGTTGTAAATTTGGTTAAAAAAAGGTCAATAAACGACAACAATGACAAATGAATGACTAATATAGGGAGTCATAATTGACCTTATTTATTGTAGTGTTGGTGTAGCATCGTCATTTGGGGGCAGGATTACTACTGTAAAGTTTGGGTTCAATTGGATAAACTTGGCAATGTAAAGTTCCTCAAATTCGGTTCTCGATAGAAAGAACTTTGGGATATTTAGGTGAATCAAATCAACTTGGATTGAGATGAAACTTTGCAGGATCACCATATTTATCATGTGTGGTTTTCTAGAATTTTACTGGAATTTATTGAGAATATTTCCTATGGATATACTTCAAAAGCTTGAAATAGGCAAAAAGGGTTTTGAGGGGTTTTGTCCAATATTTTGAACATGACCATATGTTGGAATTCTTATGTATGGAAAATATATGTCCACTGAGTTTCCCTAAAGTTTCTCAAATATTTTTGAAGTGATAAAATCATTTTTTGCTTATGAGATACTATTTCTTGCTCCAGAAAGATGTGCTTGAATAAAATAGGAAAATAACTTTTAAAATAATTATTTTATGGTTTTGGAAACCTTTTTGATAATAGGTTCCAAATCAAAACTTTGGGGTAAGGCATATGTCATAAATTGGGGACTTGCAGTGCAAATTTGAAATCAGGAGTTATATAAAGCTTATAACAAATAAATGCCTTTTGTTAAAATAATAATTTATAAAAATGATTTTCTGGTCCTATTCACATGGCATGATCATTGTGCAAGGGTTTGGGGTCAAGGAGGTAGGTTATAGAGAGGAGAACAACTATAGTGATTTAAAACTCAATCAGTCACACAAGCAAGTAGCAACAAAATCAACCATCACAAAGATGCAAAAAAAATTGGCTCCAATTTTTATAAAAACATAATGTGGCAAAAGTGGTACAAACATAGGGTGTGACAGACCTACCCCCTTACAAGAATTTTGTCCTCGAGATTCCTTGGCTAGGCGCTAAAAAGAGAAGGAAGATCTTATCTAAGGTGGTCTTCACCCTCCCATGTTGCTTCTCCTTCAGTGTGGTTGCTCCACTGGACCTTGAAGTACTTGATGGTGCGGCTTCTAGTGCAATGCTCGGCTTTATCCCGAATGCGGATTGGTCTCTCACGAAAAGTGAGGTCTGGTTGAAGATCGATGACTTGATGACCGATATCCTTGTAGATCTCAGGACGGTTGGGAACTTAGAGGCACTTTCGGAGCTACGACACATGGAAGATACCGTGCACATCCGAGAGCTCAGAAGGTAGCTCCACTTGATAATCAACTTCTCCTCGCCTATCAGTGATCTTGAAGGGGCGATGTATCTTGGTGCAAGCTTTCCCTTGACATGGAAGCGCTTCAATCCCTTGAGAGGCGTAACTCGAAGATAGACATAGTCCCCAACAAAGAAACTCTTGTCTCGGTGACGGGGGTCGGTGTAGCTCTTCTGTCTTGACTTGGGTGCCTCTAGACACTTTCTGACGAGTTGAAATTGCTCCTCTACTTGACAGAGAACATCTGGTCCGAAGACCAGCCTTTCTCCGGTTTCTAGCTAGTTGAGGTTAGTGCGGCACTTGCGACCATACAACACCTAAAATGGTTCCATCTCAAGGCTGCACTCATAGTTGTTGTTGTAGGAGAACTTGGCAAAGGGAAAATAATCTTTCCACTTGGCTCCATATGCCAAGACACATGCACGGAAAATGTCCTTGAGTATCTGGTTTACTCGTTCCATCTATGTGCTCGTGTGAGGGTGAAAAGCAGTGTTGAAGGATAGCTTGGTTCCCAAGGCCTCTTGGAATCTGTTCCAAAACCTCGAGGTATACTGACTACCTCGATCTGACACGATCTCCTTAGGGACTCCATGGAGGCTTACAATCGGGTTGATGTAGAGACTTGCCAGTTGGTTCCCAGTATAGGTCGTCTTGAAAGGAAAGAGTGGGCCACTTTGGTCAACTGATCGACAATGACCCAAATGGAATAATGTCCATTGCTTGATCTAGGCAGACTGGTGATGAAATCCATTCCGACCTTGTACCACTTCCATTCAGGCACCTTGAGAGGTTGTAGCAGTCCAGCGGGTCGCTGATGCCCAGCCTTGACCCTCTGGCACATGTCACATTTTGCAACATAAGAGGCTATCTCTGTCTTCAAGCCATGCCACTAGAATCTTGCCTTGAGATCTTGGTACTTCTTGGTTCCTCGAGGATGGATGGAATATGGAGTGTCATGTGCTTCTTGCGAGATCAAGTTCTGGAGCTCAGCTTTGTTGCGTACGCAAATGCAGTCCCTAAACAATACAACTCCTTGTCATCCACTTAGAATCCTAGAGCCTTGCCACCCTTGATCTTTTTCATGATACTTTCGACGCTCTCATGTCCCTTCTAAGATTTCTTCATATCGTACATCAATGTAGGCTTTGCTTCGAGGTTGGCTAGAAATCCTGGTGTGACTAACTCCAATCCAAAGCTTTCAATTTCCTTATACAAGGCAGCTAGCATTTCATTGATCATAGCACCTAAGGAACAAGCCTTTTTGCTCAAGGCATCTCCTACCAAATTGGACTTTCTATGGTGGTATTGAATACTACGGTTGTTATCTTTGATCAACTCAAACCATCTTCATTGCCTCGTGTTTAATTCCTTCTGAGTGAAAATGTCTTTCGAACACTTGTGGGGTGTGTATATCTCACATTGCTTCCCCAGAACGTAATGTCGCCATGTCTTCAAGGCATGAACCACTAATGCCAGGGAGCAGCTGTCTAGACAGATATGCCATGACTTTGCCTTCTTGCATCAGGAAACCACCAAGCCTGGTCCTCGATGCATCACAATATATCACAAACTCCTTGTGAATATCAAGGGTGGCCAAAACTAGGGTCGTTGTCAAACTATTCTTCAGCTCCTGGAAACTATCCTCACACTTTGTTATCCATTCAAACTTCTTGTACGGCTTCAAAAGTTGAGTCATAGGTCGGGCGATGATTGAGAATCCTTCGACGAACTTGTGGTAGTATCTCGCGAGTCTGAGGAAGCTTATGACTTCCTTCACGTTGGTCGGGGGTTGCCACTCCGTCATGGCTTCAATCTTGGCAAGATCAACTAACAATCCATCTTCTATCAACACATGGCCCAAGAACCCAACGTCATGCAGCCAAATTCACACTTGCTGAACTTGGCATAAAGCTGGTGGTTTCGAAGCTTTTCCACCCCCATCCTCAAGTGTTGCTCATGTTCCTCTTCACACTTGGAGAAGACGAGTATGTCGTCGATGAATACAACGACAAACTTGTCTAGATACTCCATGAGGACTTTGTTCATGAGGTACATGAAGTAGGCTCCGCATTGGTGAAAGGTGTCATTGTGGGCTTCTGGTAAGAATTTGGAGTGAAGGGGAATGGTAGAAGGGGTGAAAACAACAATTTTACCAAATCACCAGAAGGTGTTTGATGTTTTTTTGGGAAAGATAAAACTCAGCACTTGTAGCTAGATTTAACAAGATTATTTGATGGGTAAAATCAATAGGGATCACCAAGTTTGATCTCATTTGAGCAAAGTTGACAATGTAAACATGAAAAGCCCTAGAAATGGACACAATCGGATTTCCGTGGACCTGGGTGAACTAATCAACTCCCACATATGCACAACTTGGTGTAGCATCATCATTTGGGGCAGGATTACTACTGTAAAGTTTTGGATCATTTGGATAAACTTGTCAATGTAAATTTGCTCAAATTCGGTTCTGGATAGAAAGGATTTTGGGATATTTGGGTGGATCAAATCAACTTGGATTGAGATTAAACTTTGCAAGATCACCATATTTATCATGTGTGATTTGCTAGAATTTTCCTAGAATTTATTGAGAATATTTACTATGGAAATATTTCAAAAGATTGAAATAGGAAAAAGGGTTTTGAGTGATTTTGTCCAATATTTTGAGCATGACCATGTGTTGAAACTCTTATGTATGGAAAATATATGTCCACTGAGTTTCCCTAAAGTTCCTCAAATATTTTTGAAGTGATAAAATATTTTTTCCTTATGAAATACCATCTCTTGCTCCAGAAAGATGTGCTTGAATAAAATACGAAAATAACTTTTAAAATAATTATTTTATGGTTTTGGGAAACCTTTTTGATAATAGTTTCCAAATAAAAACTTTGGGGTAAGGCATATCTCCTGAATTGGGGACTTGCGGTGCAAATCTGAAATCGGGAGTTTTATAAAGCTTAAAACAAATAAATGCCTTTTGTTAAAATAATAATTTATAAAAATAATTTTCTAGTACTATTCACATGCCATGATCATTGGGCGAGGGTTTGAGGTCAAGGAGGTTCGTTATAGAGAGGAGAACAACTATAGTGATTTAAAACTCAATGAGTCACACAAGCAAGCAACAACAAAATCATCCATCACAAAAATGCAAACAAAATAAGTGGCTCCATTTTTTATAAAAACATAATGTGGCAAAAGTGGTACAAACACAGGGTGTGATAGACCTACCCCCCTTAGAAGAATCTCGTCCCCGAGATTCCCAGGCTAGGCGCTAAAAAGAGAAGGAAATTCTGATCTAAGGTAGTCTTCACGCTCCCATGTTGCTTCTGCTTCAGTGTGGTTGCTCCAGTGGACCTTAAAGTACTTGATGGTGCGTCTTCTGGTACAACGTTCGGTTTCATCCCGAATGTGGATCGGTCTCTCATGATAAGTGAGGTCTGGCTGAAGATTGATGGCTTGATGATCGATATCCTTGTAGAGCTCAAGGCGGTTGGGAACTTGGATGCACTTCCGGAGCTACGACACGTGGAAGACACCGTGCACATCCGTGAGCTCAGAAGGTAGCTCAAGTTGATCAGCAACTTCTCATCGCCTGTACTTTATCTTGAAAGGGCCAATGTATCTTGGTGCAAACTTTCCCTTGATGTGGAAGCGCTTCGTCCCCTTGAGAGGCGTAACTTGAAGATAGACATAGACCCCAACACGAAAACTCATGTCTCGATTACGGGAGTCGGTGTAGCTCTTCTTTCTTGACTTGGCGGCCTCTAGAAACTCTCTGACGGGTTGAAATTGCTCCTCTACTTGACAGTGAACATCTGGTCCAAAGTCCAGCCTTTCTTCGGTTTCTGACCAGTTGAGGGGAGTGCAGCACTTGTGACCATACAACACCTCAAATCGTGCCATGTGGAGGCTGGATTGATAGTTGTTGTTGTAGGAGAACTCGGCAAAGGGCAAAGAATTTTCCCACTTGGCTCCATATGCCAAGACACATACACGAAGCATGTCCTCGAGTATCTGGTTGACTCATTCTGTCTGCCCGCTTGTCTGAGGGTGAAAAGTGGTGGTGAACGATAGCTTGGTTACCAAGGCCTCTTGGAATCTGTTACAAAACCTCGTGGTATACTGAGTACCTCGATCTGACACGATCTCCTAAGGGACTCCATGGAGGCTTAAAATTTGGTTGATGTGAAGAGTTGCCAGCTGGTTCCCAATATAGGTAGTCTTGACAGGAATGAAGTGGGCCACTTTCGTCACGTGATCGAGAATGACCCAAATGGAATAATGTACCTTGCTTGATCTAGGCAGACCGATGATGAAATCCATTCCGACCTTGTCCCACTTCCATTCAGGCACCTTGAGAGGTTGTAGCACTCCAGCGGGTTGCTGATGCTCAGCCTTGACCCTCTGGCACACGTCACATTTTGCGACATAAGAGGTTATCCCTCTCTTCATTCCATGCAACCAGAATATTGCCTTGAGGTCTTGGTACATCTTGATTCCTCCAGAATGGATGGAATATGGAGTGTCATGTGCTTCTTGCAAGATCAGGTTCTTGAACTTAGCTTTGTTGGGTACGCAAATGCGGTCCCTAAACCGTACAATTCCGTCTTCATCCACTAAGAATCCTAGGGCCTTGCCACCCTCGATATTTTTCATGATACCTTTGATGCTCTCATGTCCCTTTTGAGCGTCCTTGATATCGTCCATCAATGTAGGCTTTTCTTCGAGGTTGGCTAGAAATCCTGGTGCGACTAACTCCAATCCGAAGCTTTCAAGTTCCTCATAGAAGGAAGGTAGCCTTTCCTTGATCATAGCATTTAAGGAACAAGCCTTTCTGCACAAAGCATCTGCTACCACATTGGCCTTTCTGGGGTGTTATTGAACACTACGGTCGTAATCTTTGGTCAACTCAAACCATCTTCGTTGCCTCATATTTAATTCCTTCCGAGTGAAAATGTCTTTCAAACACTTGTGGTCTGTGTATATATCACATTGCTACCCCAAAATGTAATGTCGCCATGTCTTCAAGGCTTGAACCACACTGATGCCAACTCAATATCATGAGTGGCGTAGTTCTCTTCCTGAGGGAGCAGCTATCTGGACAGATATGCCATGACTTTGCCTTCTTGCATCAGGATACCACCAAGCCTGGTCCTTGATGCATCACAATATATCACAAACTACTTGTGAATATCAGGGTTGGCCAAAACTAGGGTCGTTGTCAACTTATTCTTGAGCTCCTGGAAACTCTCCTCACACTTTGGCATCCATTCAAACTTCTTGTCCTTCTTCAAAAGTTGAGTCATAGGTCGGGCGATGCTTGAGAATCCTTCGACGAACATGCGGTAGTATCTCGTGAGTGTGAGGAACCTTCTGACTTCCTTCACGTTGGTTGGTGATTGCCACTCCGTCATGGCTTCAATCTTGGCAAGATCAACTGACAATCCATCTTCTGTCAACACATGGGCCTAGAACCCAACTTCATGCAGCCAGAATTCACACTTGCTGAACTTGGCATAAAGCAGGTGCTCTCGAAGCTTCTCCAACACCATCCTCAAGTGTTGCTCATGTTCCTCTTCAAACTTGGAGAAGACGAGTATGTTGTCAATGTAGGCAACGACAAACTTGTCCATATACTCCATGAGGACTTTGTTCATGAGGTACATGAAGTAGGTTGGGCATTGGTTAACCCAAATGGCATGATTGTGTATTCATACAGGCCATATCTGGTCACAAACACCGTCTTTGGGATATCCTCGATTCTGATCTTCAACTGGTAATACCCATACCTGATATCGATCTTCGAGAACACCTTGGCACCATTCAGCTAATCGATCAGGTACTCAATCTTGGGAAGTGGATACTTGTTCTTTATTGTGACTTCATTGAGGGAACAATAATCAATACAAAGCCTGATACTTCCATCCCACTTTGACACAAATAGAACAGGCCATCCCCAAGGAGAGGCACTAGGGCGAATGAATCTGTTTTTGAGCTGCTCAGCTAGTTAATTCTTCAGTTCAGCCAACTCTTCGGATCCCATTCTATAGGGCTTCTTATGGATGAGTCCTGCTCCACGCATGAGCTCAATAATGAACGCAATGTCACGATCAGGTGGCATCTCGGGCAGCTCGTCCGAAAAGACATGTGGGTACTCACATACCACTAGCACTTGATCCATCTCAATTCCCGAAAGGCAATTAACCGGAGGGGCTTGATTGGAGGTAGGGTTGGGAACATACTTGACTTCGAGTCCTTGGCTATTGATCATGGTAACAGTCCTCTTGGCACAGTCCAACAAGCCTTGGTGCATGGTTAACCAATCCATGCCAAGGATCACGTCCAAGCCTTACGACTTTAGAACGATGAGATCTGCTATGAAGTCTACCCCGTTGATGTTGATCACAACTCCTTTACACCCTATCTTGCTCCTCATTACTACACCTGGGGTTTGTACCATCATATAACTACCCAAAGGTGTAGACTCCATGCCACTCTCTAGGGCAAACTTTTGGGTAACTAAAGAATGTGAAGATCCACAATCAAACAGAACTATTGCTCGGGTAGAGTTGACAAGGAACATACCTAGTATGACTTCCGATTCCTACTAGGCTTCCTCAATGAAGACGTGATTCACATAACCTTTACCATTGTTGGGCAAGTTGCAGGGAGCTTATTTCCTCGGTGGCACTCCATGGCCTTGTCCCTGCTTTGGCACATTGGGGCGCGGTGCATCTGGCTTCTTGTTGGGCCACTACTTCAAGATGTGTCCACGGTGACCACACCCAAAGCTTGTGACATTCCCGAAGTTGTTGGTCTTGCTGCAAATGTTGTTATTGGGATTGTTGTATGTCGGCCTGGGGTTGGCATACTATTGAGCCTGGTAGCTCGAACGAGGTGTTGGAGTCTTGAATTGCTGAGGCTGATAGTTTGGCTTTGCTGGGGATGATTGCCACGGGCGAGTCTTCTGGTTACTGGAACCACCGACGTTGATCATCTTGCGTTTACGTGTGTCTTCCTTGCCACGACACTTATCTTCAAGCATGAGGGCCTTGTTTACCAGCTCGCAGAAGGTTCACCAGTCACAGATGACAAAATGATACTGCAGTGATTTCTGAAGTCCTTCCATGAAGCGTTCTATCTAAGTCCTTCCATGAAGCGTTCTATCTTGGCTGCCTTAGTGCTGATATCATCAGGTGCATACCTTGACAAGAGGTTGATCTGGGAAAACCGGTGATGAAATCCATTCTGACCTTGTCCCACTTCCATTCAGGCACCTTGAGAGGTTGTAGCAGTCGAGCGAGTTGTTGATGCTCAACCTTGACCCTCCGGCACACGTCACATGTTGCGACATAAGAGGCTATCTCTCTCTCTCTTCACGCCATGCCACTAGAATCTTGCCTTGAGGTCTTGGTACATCTTGGTTCCTCCAGGATGGATGGAATATGGACTATCATGTGCTTCTTGCAAGATCAGGTTCATGAGCTCAGCTTTGTTGGTTATGCAAATGTGGTCCCCAAACCATACAACTCCTTGTTCATCCACTAAGAATCCTAGGGCCTTGCCACCCTTGATCTTTTTCATGATACCTTCGATGTTCTCATGTCCCTTCTGAGCTACCTTGATATCGTCCATCAATGTAGGCTTTGCATTGAGGTTTGCTAGAAATCCTGGTGCGACTAACTCCAATCTAAAGCTTTCAAGTTCCTCATACAAGGAATGTAGGCCTTCCCTGATCATAGCATTTAAGGGAGAATCCTTTCTCCTCAAGGCATCTGCTACCACATTGGCCTTTCTGTGGTGGTATTGAACGCTAAGGTCCTAATCTTTGATCAACTCCAACCATCTTCGTTACCTCATGTTCAATTCCTTCTGAGTGAAAATATACTTGAAACACTTCTGGTCTGTGTATATCTCACATCGATTCCTAGAAGTTAATGTCGCCATGTCATCAAGGCATGAACCACTGCTGCCAGCTCACGATCGTGAGTGGTGTAGTCCTCTTCATGAGGGTGCAGTTGTCTCGACAGATAGTCCATGATTTTTCCTTCTTGCATCAGGACACCACCAAGCCCGGTCCTCGATGCATCACAATATATCAAAAACTCCTTGAGAATATCAGGGGTAGCCAAAATTGGGGACGTTGTCAACCTATTCTTGAGCTCCTGGAAACTCTCCTCGCACTTTGGCGTCCATTCAAACTTCTTGTCCTTCTTCAAAAGTTGAGTCATCGGTCGGGCGATGCTTGACTATCCTTCGACGAACTTGCGGTTGTATCCCGTGAGTCCAAGGAAGCTACTGACTTCCTTGATGTTGGTCGGCGATTGCCACTCCGTCATGGCTTCAGTCTTGGCAGGATCAACTAACAATCCTTCTACCGTCAATACATGGCCCAAGAACCCAACTTGATGCAGCCAGAATTCACACTTGCTGAACTTGCCATAAAGTGCTCCTCTCGAAGGTTTTCCAGCACCATCCTCAAGTGCTGCTCATGTTCCTCTTCATACTTGGAGAATACAAGCATGTTATCGATGAAGACAACGAAAAACTTGTCCAGATACTCCATGAAGACTTTGTTCATGAGGTACATGAAGTAGGTTGGGCATTGGTTAACCCAAATAACATGATCGTGTATTCATACAGGCCATATCTGGTCACAAACACCGTCTTCGGGATATCCTCGGGTATGATCTTCAACTGGTAATACTCAGACCTGATATCAATCTTGGAGAACACCTTGGCACCATTCAGCTGATCGAATAGGTCTTCAATCTTGGGAAGTGGATACTTGTTCTTTATTGTTACTTCATTGAGAGAACAGTAATTTTGATAGTTCCGTCCCTCTTTGACACAAATAGAACAAGTGATCCCCAAGGAGAGGAACTAGGGCGAATGAATTCTTTTCTAAACTGCTCAGTCAGTTGCTTCTTCAGTTCAACCAACTCTCCAGATCCCATTCTATAGGTATTCTTATATATGGGTCCTGCTCCAGGGATTAGATCAATAACGAACTCAATGTCCCGATCAGGTGGCATCCCATGCAGCTCGTCCGGAAATACATCTGGGTATTCACATACCACTAGCACTTGATCCATCTCAATTCCCGAAAGGCAATTAACCTGAGGGGCTTGATTGGAGGTAGTGTTGGGAACATGCTTGACTCCGACTCCTTGGCTATTGGTCATGGTAACAATCCTCTTGGCACAGTCCAACAAGCCTTGGTGCTTGGTTAATCAATCCATGCCAAGGAGCATGTCCAAGCCTTGCGACTTTAGGATGATGAGATCTGCTAAGAGGTCTACCTCGTTGAAGTTGATCACTACTCCTTTACACCCTATCATGTTCCTCATTACTGTACCCTGGGTTTGTACCATCATATGAATACCCAAAGCCATAGGCTCCATGCCACTATCTAGCACAAAAGTTTGGGTGTAACAAAATAATGTGAACCACCACAATCAAAAATAATTATTCTTGGGTTGAGTTGACAAGGAACGTACCTAGTATGACATCCGTGTCCTCGTGGGCTTCCTCAGAGGAGACGTGATTCAAACGGCATTTTCCATTGTTGGGAAAGTTGCAGGGATCTTCGTTCCTGGGTGGCGCTCCACGGCCTTGTCCCTTGTTTGGCGCATTGGGGTGCGGTGCATCTGGCTTCTTGTTGGGGCACTACTTCGAGATGTGTCCAGGCTTACCACACCCAAAGCATGTGACCTAACCAAATTTGTTGGTCTTGCCACCAGTGTTGTTATTGGTATTGTTGGATGCCGTCTTGTGGTTGGCATACTGCTGAGGCTGGTAGCCCGAACGAGGTCCTGGAGTCCTGGATTGTTGAGGCTGATAGTTTGGCTTTGCTGGGGCTAATTGCCACGGGCGAGTCTTCTGGCTGCTGCAACCACCGATGTTTATGATCTTGCGTTTGCTTGTGTATTCCATGGCATGAGCTTATCTTCAAGCATGAGGGCCTTGTTTACCAGCTCTAAGAAGGTTCGGTAGCCACAGACGACAAATTGATACTGCAATGATTGCTGTAGTCCTTCCACGAAGCATTTTATCTTGGCTACCTTAGTGGTGACATCATGAGGTGCATACCTTGAGAAGTGTTTGGACTTCTGCAGGTACTCCTTGACAGAGCCACTTCCTTGCTTCGGCGCTCGAAATCTCCGCTTCTTGACGGCCCTAATCCCCAAATGGATATGGGTAGTGCGAAATCCATGCTTGAAATCATCCCAGGTGATTACATGGTCACCTTGCATGACCTTGAATTCATCCCACCAAGCTCTTATGGTACCTCCGAGGTAGTGAAAGGCATAGAGTACCTTCCCATGGTCCTCATTGTAGTTAACCAATGCAAGGAGGTCCTCGATGGTGAGGATCTAGCTATCAGCATGCAAAGGTTCACCTGTCTCAGTGTAGGTCGGGGGCGAAGTCTTCATGAACTCTGACAGAGTGGAACGACCGCTGCCGTTCCCACCCTGGTGCTGGTAGTTCATGAGAACTTGAGCCATCTGCTGGATAGCAGCAGTGTTGGCTTGGTGTTCTTCCCAGGTAAGTTGGACAAACTGAGCCATGGTCATTTTCTTCGGTGGAGGCGCTCGCGGGGGAAGATCGCCTTGTGGCTACTCCTGTTGACCTCCATCTTGAGCAGATCCACCAACTCCTGGCAGCAGGCTAGAGTTGCTAGTTCTAGTGTTTCCAAAAGTACTGGTGCGAGAGCAGTCACCATCCTATTTGGAGCACCAAAGTCAAACAACTAGAATAGATGAATGAAATAGCAAGAAGTGGAAATCGTGCCTAAGGGGGTTGGTACAGTGCAAGTGTGTCAAACAAAGATCAAAAGACTCATCACATAACATTAAGATAAGACAGGTGATGTAGTCACTTACACATTGCCTACAACAGACGTGCGACTTGCATCGGAATGCAAACAGTAAACAAACAACAAGCACACATGGTTTCATATGAACCATACACATAATCGACTTCGAATGAGGGATTCATAGCTTATCCTACCCTAGGGGTTCTCGAACTCAAGTAGTGGAGTGCTCGGTCTCGTAATCACGCTCGTGTGGGTCTTCCTCCTGGTCAACATTTGAATGGGCAATGTCCCCCATCGAGGGAGTCAGGGAACATGGATGTCCTCCTCTATAAGTGACAGTGGGTCGCCCCTCTCGGGCTCCATCCTTCTTCATCTTGTCTGGCTTCGTCTTAGCTTGAAGGAGTAACTCACGGGTGTGGTGAAGTTCCTGGCAGAGCTTCATGGACTTCTTGATCACGTGGTGAGCCAGACTGTCGGCGGAGAGGTTGAAGTAGGTCTAGAACCTGAGCGGAGTTCCATCCTCCGGGGATGGGAGAAACTTCCATCTCTTTCCAAACATCATCTTTCCCTAAAGGGAAGTGGCGAGTAGTAGGTTCATCGGCCATCTCAGGAAGGATGTCGCGAAGGTGGATGAGCGCCTTCCATGCCGCTGTCTCAACTGCTAACACCAGAGTCTCCATTTGTGCTCCTTCAAAGAACTAGCTTGTCGGGGAGTCGTTTTCCTTCACGACCACATCACCGTGGTACTCCTTCGTGGCGGCATTGACCCAGTACTCGTGGTAGAGGAAAACGGGTGATCGGCACATCTGGCACTTCTCCAAGCTGTCCTCAAGGGGCAGGGGAAGCCGGATCCTAGGAGGTCTTTGGGTATGACGACCATCTACAAGGTTTAAGGGGAGAGTGTCAATAAAGAGTTTTGAAAATAGAGTGGAAGAGGAAGGAAGTGCAGAAACACCTAAGTATAGATGCTAGGTATAGTTTTTGGAAAGAGGGTTTGTCCTATATGACGTCCATGCTAGCTAAGGCTTCCCACAATTAGGATTCCTCTAATAACAGCCCCGTGGGGACCCCGACTCATAAATCATGATCACTTAATGCATGTGTATAATGATCCGAGAGATCAGTGCTCACTGAACACACAGAAGCTGAATAACGGGAGTCTCACATCCATACATATCGTCTGATACAAATAGCAACCATTAAGGTCAAGTGTTACATAGATAGGGCCTCGAAGGCCAACACACCAAACATTACTAGCAACGGATTTTTGAATGAAAGCGTGAACCCATGCCATCTGCCTTCACCAATAGGCATTCTAACTGGGAAGCGTCCTAGTTTGCGTGTTTGTCGCCGACGAACTCTTCTCCACGTTCCTACTCTTCCATGTGTGGCCAATTAAATAACCAGTGGCAAGACAGTGAGTACTTTGAATGTACTTGCAAGAAACGCATGATGTGGAACAAGGAAATAATGAAGCATGATATAGCACTAATAAGTATTTTGCGGAAAGCAATTTTTACCTAGTGCAATGACATGATAAACTAATTGTGTGGGTATGCATCATAAGGTAAGTGATATCCGTGTGAATAGGTTACAGATATGAATATCAACTAAGGGTTGAACAACCCAAGTTCACCCATCATGCCAAGTCATCTAACTTAGCTCAGGTATCATTTTTGACACATAACCACCTTTCCCACACAAACACACTATTTGGTAAATATGAACATAGTCCAAGAGCGGTCATCCAACTGTCCATGACTGTGGATACGGCTATTCGAATAGTTTCACACTCTGTAGAGGTTGCACGCTTTACCCACAAGACTCGGGAAACTTTCGTGTCAAGACACGACTCGCGGTATTTCTCACACCCGAGGTAAGTACTCTAAGATCACCTTTCCCATGACAATACTAGTAGAGAGACCACTCTAGGGTCGAAAGTATGTTTAGAGGGGGGTTATTAGACTACTTGACAAGATAATTTTTTTGCCTTTTCCCAATTCTACTTGAGAGGCAGCTACGACTGTTATAGCAGGTCAAGTACACCCTACACATGCAATTCTAATAGTATAGCAGCGGAAAGTAAAACATGCAAGTGTAAAGTAGAGGAGTAAGGTAGGGAGATCCAACGCATGGGGTTGACACCGTGATTTTTGGAATGGTTCCGATAGGTGGCGCTATCGTACGTCCATGTTAGTGGAGACTTCAACCCACGGAGGGTAATGGCTACGACAGTCCACGGAGGGCTCCACCCACAGAGGGTCCACAAAGAAGCGGCCTGGTCTATTCCACCACGGCTTCCAACCACGGAGGACTAGCCTTACTCACGGTAGATCTTCACAAAGTAGAAGATCTCCTTGCCCTTACAAACATCTTGGTTCAACTCCACAACACGAAGTAGGAGGCTCCCAAGCGAGACATAAGCAATCTAGGAGGCACCACCCTCCAAAAGGTAATAGATGTGGTAGATCAATGAACTCCTTGCTCTTGTGCTTCTAAAGATAGTATCCTCAACATAAATCACTCTCTAACGAAATATGCATGGCTAGGAGAGGATTATTTGGTGGAAAGCAGGTTGTGGAGGCTAGAGATCAAGTTTCAAATGATATGATTGGAATATCTTGGTCTCAACACATGAGTAGGTGGTTCTCTATCAGAAAATGGATCTGGTAGTGAAGTGTGTGTTCGGAGGGGTTCTCCCACAAATGAGAGGTGGGTGAAGGGGTATATATAGGCAGCAGCCAAAATCCAACCGTTACACAAAAAAGGGCAAACTCGGTGACACCGAAGTTGAAAACTCGATGGTACCGATTAGCACAAAGGTGTGAACTTTTGAATCTCGGTTAGACCGATATATGAAACTCATTGACACTGGAAAGGTGGCTAACGGTCAGATGGCCAAATTTGGTGGCACCGATACTGCAACTTGGAAATTCTGATTTTGTGTATCTTGGCAACAGAATGTTGGTCACACTAAACTCGGTAGCACCGACTTTGTTTCGGTTGCACCGATTTGGTGGGAATGGCAAGGGTTTCTGTCTGAGGTCAAACTCGGTGGGTCCGATATGGAAATGTTGGTGACACCAAATTTGGGAATGAGGATCTTGATAGAGTGGATATGTGGCAAAATGACTCGGTGTTTTGGTGGCTAACTATGAGCATTTGAGCAATCAATTCATTTTACTACCTCATCCCCTTTTAATACTATTGGATTTCCTATGGACTCAAAAGTGATCTCTCACAAATATAAAATGAAGAGTCTTCTAGCTTGAAGCTTGAGCCAACATTGTTCCTTTCTTGCATCCAGGGGCATCTCCACATAAACCTTAAGCCATAGCATATTTTGAAATTTTTCTGAAATATACTTGGAAAACATATTAGTCCAATGATGCATATGTTGTGATCAATTATCAAAACCACCCTAGGGAGCACTTGTGATTTCAACCACATGTTGGTGACAACACCTCGTGATGTACATCACACATATCATCCACGAGGGCACGCAATGGTATGCCCGTTGTTTGTGAAAACAGCTCTTGGTAGACCTTTTCTTGGCACAACCCTGCCTCTAGAGTGACCATGTCACGCCCGCCACTAGTAATGCAGGCTCTCTACTAACACCAACCATAGTAATAATCAAAGCCTTGTCCCATAAGGGGTATCGTGGTCATGCATGTAAGGTTGGAATAATCGTCGCAACTTACACCAATCCAATTTCTAAAACCACCCGCTCACTAGACTCGGTATACCACTTCTTTCTAAAGTGGATACCTAGCTCACACTATCTCCCATGGTAATTAGTGGCACACAGCGGGGGTTTCATAAAACATTTAAAATTACTTCCCTTTACCTTCACCATGCATGTACACAATCTCATGCATAGCACTACTAGCAACCTAACTACATCCCACCAGCACAACCCTCATAGGTAGGTAGGGTTCTGCCCAAGTGCAAGTGTCAACGAGGAGCTATCAAAAACATCCCACCAAGGTAGGTACCGATTCAACATGTTCTTATGCATCGGAATGAAATGCTAAATATGACATGCATGAAAATAATCTCTTAGACATGGTCAAGGGTTGCTTGCCTTGCTCAACAAAATCTCCGAGGTCCTCGAAGTCTTCTCGTCCAAGTCTATCATCAACAACGCAATCTATCATCACAATATCAACGTGCAAAAATAAACACTCAACAAAAAGGAGAGGAAATAATCTACTCAGAAAAATATCACACCATTTTTGTAAAATACTAGGGTGAGCATAGGTACTATAAAAAATATTTTTTATTTTTGGAGTGTAAAACGTTGTACAAAATCATTTTAACAAAGTGTTAAAATGCCCTAAACAAGGTTTTAAAATAAAACAGTGCATGCAACCTATTGTAAAAATTACACAAGTGGCACCCTAAAATACTACACAATATTACAAGATTTTTGAAAGATTCTGGAAAAAGAATAAAAAAGGGCCACTGTTCCCCATGGGCCAAACTGGCTCACCAGAGCTGGCCCAGAGAGGAACCATCCCGCGCAAGGTAGCCACGTCGAAGGCGTAAAGGCGCTTTTACGCCTCCAGCCGACACGGCGCACGCGAGGCCTACGTGTTCAGACCTGACCACATGTCCTCAGCAGTCAACGAAAGAGGGAGGGTGAGGAGAATGACAGCAGGGTCCCCCCGAGTCATCTTAAACCTCTAGACAAGAGAGGGGAGAGCTCACCAGTGACGAGATTGGGCACGGTTGGGCTCGGCGAGGACGGGAATGAGACCGGTATCGTCTCGTCATTCGGTTGGTACTGGAGGGAAGAGCTGAGGTGCAGGGAGTCGTCGGCGGCGAGGTCCCATGGTGGAGGCTCTTTGGAAGGGTGGTCCGCGGGGCCGACTCCTGCAGAAAAATAATGGGGAGAAGGAGGAACATTACGAGGTTGACATGGTTCCAAAAGGAATGAAAGGAGGGCCGGAGCGGCCTTGTAGCCGGTGATTTCCAGATTCCCAACGCGGCAGATCATGAGCTTGATCTCGAGCTCGGGAGCCTCTGGCGAGGAGTGGGTGGTCTAGGATCTCCATTAGGAGCAACAGGTGGTCGAAGAGAGGGTGAAGGAGGCTCGAGGTGGCTTCTGATAGCCGGGGCTCGGTCCACCGAGAGCTAGTGCATCGACGGGACCATGTCGACTGCCAGGGGGAGAGAGGGGACTTGGGGACACATTTCTGGTCTTCACGGACATGGTCCAGGGTCGGCAAGAGGACGAGGAGGAGCGGGGGCAGGCTCGTGGCTTGTCACAAACGCTTGCGCCTACTGGCCGAAACGGGCAGTCGCGGGCACGCATCGGAGGGGAGAGAGGGAGAGAGAGGAGGGACCTGACATAGCGCAGGGCGCGGGACGTCGAGGGCACCTTAGGAGACGGCACGGGAGACTCGATATGGTCGGGGGTGGCCATTGGAGGCAGGCATACTGCGGGAGCGCACTGTGGTGCGTCCAGAGTGATGTTTTGGGATGCCACGACATGTCAGCACACTCTGGCGCGTCCCAACTTGTCCACTAGCTCCTGGGGATAGTGGAGATGCTCCTGGGATGCTTTCGAGCCAAGGAGAGGAGTAGGGGTCAAAGAAAAAGTGGGAGAAAGATTCTGCCAGGGTGAATCAGAGAGGTAATTGGGGTTTTTACCCACCCCAACCATTGAACGAGAGTTGGATCTTCTTAGTGCACACTAAAGGTAACAATGTGGGCTTGTGTTAAGAATTTGGAGTGGACGGGGATGCAAGAATGAGTGAAAAGAGTAGTTTTACCAAATCACCAGAAGGTGTTTGATGATGTTTTGTGCAAGATAAAATTCACCACTTGCAGTGAGATTTAATAAGATCATTTGATGGATAAAATCAATAGGGAGCACCAAGTTTGAGCTCATTTGAGAAAAGTTGATAATGTAAACATGAAAAACCGTAGAAATGGAGAGAATCAGATTTGTGTGGACCTAGGTGATCAAATAAACTCCCAAAATGCACAACTTGGTGTAGCATTTTTATTTTGAGGATGTATTACTCGTGTTGAGTTTGGGATCAATTGGATAATCTTGGCAATGTAAAGTTGCTCAAATTTGGTTCTCGATAAAAAGCGTTTTGGGATATTTGGCTGGACCAAATCAACTTGGATTGAGATGAAACTTTGCAGGATCACCACATTTATCATGTGTGATTTGCTAGAATTTTCCTGTAATTTATTGAGAATATTTCCTATGTTAATATTTCAAAAGCTTGAAATAGGCAAACGGGTTTTGAGGGGTTTTGTCTAATAATTTGAACATGACCATGTGTTGAAACTCTTATGTATCTAAAACATATGTCCACTGAGTTTCCCTAATTTTTCTCAAATATTTTTGAAGTGATAAAATAATTCTTCCTTATGAAATACCATTTATGGCTCCAAAAATACGTGCTGGAACAAAATAGGAAAATAATTTTTAAAATAACTATTTTTTGGTTTGGGAAACTTTTTGGATAATAGGTTCCAAATAAAAACTTTGGGGTAAGGCATCTCTCCTAAATTGGAGAGTTGTAGTGCTAATCGCAAATTAGGGTTTTTATAAAGCTTAAAACAAATAAATGCCTTTTGTTAAAATAATCATTTACAAAAATGTTTTATGGTCCTATTCACATGGCATGATCGTTGGGCAAGGGTTTGGGGTCAAGGAGGTGGGTTATCGAGAGAACAACTATAGTGATTTAAAACTCAATGAGTCACACAAGCAAGTAGAAACAAAACCAACCATCACAAACATGCAAAAAAAATTGCCTCGACTCGGCCAAATGGTACAAACACAGGGGTTGACAAGACTCCCTATCCTCTCGGCTCGAGGGCCTTGATAGGGATAGTAGTGCATCTCATCATTTTGAAAGAATGGATATCGTTACAAATACATGTAAAGAATAGATGAGTATATGGAATTGGCTTACACTCGCCACAAGCTATAGCATGACCATCTCAATACAACAACATATTCAATCATCATGTAGAAAATCAGGGTCCCACTGTGGAAGAAATCAAACGATAGAAGAAACAACGTCCATCCTTTCTATCCCAAGCTACCATCCTGGAACCCAATCTATGATCGAAGAAGAAGAAGAAGAAGGAGAAGAAGAAACTCCAAAGAGAACAATCATCGAGCTCTGATGTCTACTACCGAACCTTCTTCTTGTAGACGTTGTTGGGCCTCCAAGTGGAGAGGTTTGTAGGACAGTAGCAATTTTCCATCAAGTGGGTGACCTAAGGTTTATCAATCCACGGGAGGCATAGGATGAAGATGGTCTCTCTCAAGCAATCCTGCAACCAAATGACAAAGATGCTCTTGTGTCCCCAACACACCCAATACAATGGTAAGTTGTATAGGTGCACTAGTTCGACGAAGAGATGGTGATACAAGTGCAATATGGATGGTAGATATAGGTTTTTGTAATCTGAAATTACAAAAACAGCAAGGTAACTAGTAACAAAAGTGAGCACGAACGGTATTGCAACGCCTGGAAACAAGGCCTAGGGTTCATACTTTCACTAGTGAACTTCTCTCAACAATGATAACATAATTGGATCATATAACTAGCCCTCAACATGCAACAAAGAGTCACTCCAAAGTCACTAATAGCGGAGAACAAATGAAGAGATTATTGTCGGTTACGAAACCACCACAAAGTTATTCCTTCTGATCGATCTATTCAAGAGTCCGTGGTAAAATAACACAAAGCTATTCTTTCCGTTCGATCCATCATAGAGTTCGTACTAGAATAACACCTTAGGATACATACCAACGAAGACCCTAATGTCACCTAGATACTCCATTGTCACCTCAAGTATCCGTGGGCATGATTCTACGATATGCATCACACAATCTCAGAATCATCTATTCAACCAACACATAGAACTTCAAAGAGTGCCCCGAAGTTTCTACCGGAGAGTCAAAACGTGTGCCAACCCATATGCATAGGTTCCCAATGTCACGAAACCCGCAAGTTGATCACCAAAACATACATCGAGTACTCACATGAATATCCAAACGTGTGCAAACCCATATGCATAGGTTCCCAATGTCACAAACCCGCAAGTTGATCAACACAGATAGACACGTGCAAGAGATACATCAAGTGTTCTCAAAGACTCAATCCGATAAGATAACTTCAAAGGGGAAACTCAATTCATTACGAGAAGGGAGAGGGGGAATAACATCATAAGATCCAACTATAGTAGCAAAGCCCACGGTACATCGAGATCAAGTGTCTCAAGAACACGAGAGAGAGAGATCAAACACATAGCTACTAGTACATACCCTCAGCCCCGAGGGTGAACTACTCCCTCCTCGTCATGGAGATCTCCCGGATGATGAAGATGGCCACCGGAGATGGATTCCCCCTCCGGCAAGGTGCCCAAACGGGCTCCAGATTGGTTTTTGGTGGCTACAGAGCCTTGTGGCGGCGGAACTCCCGATCTAGGTATCTTTTTGGGGGTTTCTGTATTTATAGGAATTTATGGCGGTGGAATTACGTCGGTTGGGCCCACGAGAAGGTCACAAGCCTGGTAGGTGCGGCCTAGGGGGGTCGCGCCTCCCGGGCTTGTGACTCCCTCGTGGCTCTTCTAGCCTTCTTCCAAACCTTCGGGGGTCTCTTTTGGTCCAAAAAAATCATCGAAAAGTTTTATTCCATTTGGACTTCGTCTGAAAAAGGGTCGAAAACACGGAAAAAAACAGAAACTGGCACTTGGCACTGAGTTAATAGGTTAGTCCCAAAAAATATATAAAATAGCATATTCATGCATATAAAACATCCAAATTGACAAGATAATAGCATGGAACCATCAAAAATTATAGATACGTTGGAGACGTATCAAGCATCCCCAAGCTTAACTCCTGCTCGTCCTCGAGTAGGAAAGTGATAAAGACCGAATTTTTGATGTGGAATGCTACCTACCATATTTGTACTTTGTAACTTTTTTCTTGTGGCATGAATGTTCAGATCCGTAAGATTCAAAACAATAGTTTACTATTGACATCAAAACAATAATACTTCAAGCATACTAGCAAAGTAATCATGAACTTTTGAAATAACAAGGCCAAAGAAAGTAATCCGTACAAAATCAAATAGTCTGGCTATGCTCCATCATCCCCACAAAACAAATTTAAATCATGAACAACCCCGGTATTGGCCAAGTAATTGTTTTTGCACTCTTACTTTCTCAAAAAAATTCAACTGTCACACAATACATGAGCGTGAGCCATGGATATAGCACTATAGGTGGAATAGAGTGTGGTGGAGGTTGTGAGGCAAAAAGGAGGAGATGGTCACATTGACTCGGCGTACCAATGGGCTATGGAGATGCCCATCAATAGATATCAATGTGAATGAGTAGGGATTGCCAAGCAACGGATGCACAAGAGCTATAAGTGTGTGAAAGCACAAAAGGAAAACTAGTGGGTGTGCACCCAACTCGCTTGCTCACGAAGACCTAGGGCAATTTTGAGGAAGCCCATCATTGGAATATACAAGCCAAGTTATATAATGAAAATTCCCACTAGTATATGGAAGTGTCAAAACAAGAGACTCTCTATCATGAAGAACATGGTGCTATTTCGAAGCACAAGTGTGGAAAAGGATAGTAGCATTGTCCCTTCTCTCTTTTTCTCTCTTTTTTTCATTGGGCTCTTTGGCCTCTTTTTTTCTCTTTTTCGGTGGGCATCTTTGGCCTCTTTTTTTTATTTCCTCACATGGGACAATGCTATAATATTGATGATCATCACACTTTTATTTACTCACAAATCAATACTTAGAGCAATGATGACTCTATATGAAATGCCTCCGGCAGTGTACCGGGATGTGCAACGATCTAGCTTAGCGTATGACGTTGAAACATCTCGCTAGCTATCTTACAATCATACAATGGCAATATGAAAGTGACGGCACATGTCATGAGACGGAACAGTGGGATTTGCATGGCAATATATCTCGGAATGTCTATGAAAATGCCATAATAGGTAGGTATGGTGGTTGTTTTGAGGAAGGTATATGGTGGGTTTGTGCACCGGCGAAAGTTGCGCGGTACTAGAGAGGCTAGCAATGGTGAAAGGTAAAAGTGCATCTATACCATGGACTCACATTAGTCATGAAGAACTCAAATACTTATTGCGAAAGTTTTATTAGTAATCGAAACAAAGTGCTAAACGCATACTCCTAGGGGAAGGGTTGGTAGGTGTTAACCATCTCGCGATCCCGACCGCCACAGAAAGGATGAGAGTCAATAAATCAATTATGCTCCGACTTCCTAACATAGCGGTTCACCATACGTGCATGCTACGGGAATCACTAAGTTCAACACAAGTATTTCTAGATTCACAACACCCTAGTAGCATAACTCTAATTTTATCATATCCATATCTCAAAACCAATTGAGAGGAATCAAACATCTCTTACTAATCAATGCACATGAATATGAAGGTTTTTATCCTCTTTGGATGCCTATTGTATTAGGACTAGATTCATAACCTAAGTAAGGTACCATGATATTTAAGTCTCTCAGAATGATGTAAGTGAAGCACGAGAGTTCAACTAGTTCTTTAAAATAGAACCATTGCCATGCTCTACGAAGATATAAGTGAAGCACTAGAGCAAAAGACAAACTACTCCAAAAGATATAAGTGAAGCTCAATGAGTAGTTGAACAACTATTTGGCTATCTGGAGACTCTCCTATCTAAGAATTTCAGATCCTAAGTACCTTATTCAAAGAAAATAAAATGACTCTCCAAGCAAAACACATATCATGCGGTGAATAAAAATATAGCCCTAACTAAAGTTACCGATGGATTGAAGACGAAAGAGGGGATGCCTTCCCGGGGCATCCCCAAGCTTAGGATTTTTGGTATCCTTGAATATGGCTTTGGGGCGCCTTGGGCAACCCCAAGCTTAGGCTCTTTCCACTCCTTGTTACATAGTCCATCGAAACTATACCCAAAACTTGAAAACTTCACAACACAAAATTTAACGGAACTTCGTTAGATGGGTTAGTATGATAACAAGCAAATCAATCACTTGGGTACTGTAAAAACAAGACTCATAATTATTTTCACACAATTCCTACTGTATATTACTATTTCCACAATTTATATTACTCAAAATAGTCTATGGAAACACCAAAACAAGAAAACTATGTATTGAAAACAGAATCTGTCAAAAACAGAACAGTCTCTAATGATCTGAATGAGAACCATACTTATGCACCTACAAAAATTCTGAAAAATTGTGGCAATTAGGGCAATATTCGTGTCAATAAGAAGCAAAAAAGAATCAACTCAAAATCTCTCTCTGCATAGAAATTAAAAATAATTTCGTGAGCAGAAAGTTTCTATCTTTTTCAGCATGATTAAACAGCTATCACCCAAACTAATCATAAAGGCTTTACTTGGCACAAACACTAATTAAACACAAAAAACACAATCATAACAGAATTATGATGGTGTGGACAAAAAAAAACAGAAAGAAAAAATCAAAAATAAATTCATTGGGTTGCCTCCCAACAAGCGCTATTGTTTAATGCCCTTAGCTAGGCATGATGATTTCAATGATGCTCACATAAAATATAAGGATTGAAACATAATGGAAGCATCATGGAGCATATGGCTAGCACATTTAAGTCTAACACACTTCGTATGCATAGGGATTTTTTGAACAAACAACTTGTTGGAGCAAGAATCAACTAGCATGGGAAGGCAAAACAATCATAGATTCAAAAATTTCAAGACATGGAGATGAAGCTTGATACTATTGCAATAAGTAGAAGCATATGATCCTCTCTCATAGTAATTTTCAGTAGCATCATGAAAGAATTCAACAATATAACCAGGACCTAAGGCTTTCTTTTCATGATCTAAAAGCATAGGAATTTTACTACTCTCCACATAAGGAAATATATTCTCAAGAATAGTAGTGGGAGTATTGTAAAAGACTTGAGCACTGCAAATTGTGTCCACAATGAAATATCAAGGTTTAGCAAAGGGGTTCTCGAGAGTATGACAAGTTTTATCATCTCTCTTCTTTATAGCATAAGTATCCTCACAATAATCATCATAGATAGGGGGCAGGCTTTCATCAAAATGATTTTGATCATTCAAAGTGGAAGAACTAAAAATATCATCTTCATCAAATATAGCATCCCCAAGCTTGTGGCTTTGCATAACATTAGCATCATGGGTATTCAAAGAATTCATGCTAACAACATTGCAAGCATGCTCATCATTCACATATTCTACGCCGAGCATTCTATGTAATTCTTCTTTCAGCACTTGAGCACAATTTTCCTTCCCATCATGCTCACGAAAGACATTGAAAAGATGGAGCATATGAGGCATCCTCAATTCCATTTTTTGTAGTTTTCTAGAGAAAGAACAAGAAACAAAAAGATTCGATTGCAAGATCTAAAGATATACCTTCAAGCGCTAACCTCCCCGGAAACTGCGCCAGAAAAGAGCTTCATTGATGGGATGTTAGTGCCGCTTACCTAGCCTCCCCGGCAACGGCGCCAGAACAAAGCTTGATGTCTACTACGTAACCTTCTTCTTGTAGACGTTGTTGGGCCTCCAAGTGCATAGTTCTGTAGAATAGTAGCAATTTTCCCTCAAGTGGGTGACCTAAGGTATATCAATTCGCGGGAGGCGTAGGATGAAGATGGTCTCTCTCAAGCAACCCTGCAACCAAATAACAAAGAGTCTCTTGTGTCCCAACACACCCAATACAATGGTAAGTTGTATAGGTGCACTAGTACGGCGATGAGATGGTGATACAAGTGCAATATGGATGGTAGATATAGGTTTTTTTAATCTGAAATTACAAAAACAGCAAGGTAACTAGTAACAAAAGTGAGCACGAACGGTATTGCAATGCGTGGAGACAAGGCCGAGGGTTCATACTTTCACTAGTGAAGTTCTCTCAACAATGATAACATAATTGGATCATATAACTAGCCCTCAACATGCAACAAAGAGTCACTCCAAACTCGCTAATAGCGGAGAACAAACGAAGAGATTATTGTCGGGTATGAAACCACCACAAAGTTATTCTTTCTAATCGATCTATTCAAGAGTCCGTAGTAAAATAACACGAAGCTATTTTTTCCGTTCGATCCATCATAGAGTTCGTACTAGAATAGCACCTTAAGGTACATATCAACCAAGACCCTAATCTCACCTAGATACTCCATTGTCACCTCCAGTATCTGTGGGGATGATTATACGATATGCATCACACAATCTCAGAATCATCTATTCGACCAACAGATAGAACTTCAAAGAGTGCCCCGAAGTTTCTACAGGAGAGTCAAAATGTGTGCCAACCCATATGCATAGGTTCCCAATGACACGAAACCCGCAAGTTGATCACCAAAACATACATCGATTACTCACATGAATATCCAAACGTGTGCCAACCCATATGCATAGGTTCCCAATGTCACAAACCCGCAAGTTGATCACCACAGATAGACACGTGCAAGACATACATCAAGTGTTCTCAAAGACTCAATCCGATAAGATAACTTCAAAGGGGAAACTCAATTCATTACGAGAAGGGAGAGGGGGAAGAACATCATAAGATCCAACTATAGTAGCAAAGCCCGCGGTACATTGAGATAAACGCATCTCAAGAACACGAGATAGAGAGAGATCAAACACATAGCTACGGGTACATACCCTCACCCCGAGGGTGAACTACTCCCTCCTCATCATGGAGATCGCCGGGATGATGAAGATGGCCACCGGAGATGGATTCCCCCTCTGGCAGGGTGCCGGAACGGACTCCAAATTGTTTTTGGTGGCTATAGAGGCTTGTGGCGGCGGAACTCCCGATCTAGGTTCTTTTTGGGGGTTTCTGTAATTATAGGAATTTATGATGGTGGAATTACGTCGGTTGGGCTCAGAAGGAGGTCACAAGCCTGGTAGGTGCGACCTAGGGGGGTCGCGCCTCCCGGGCTTGTGACTCCCTCGTGGCTCTTCTGGCCTTCGTCCAAACCTTCGAGGGTCTCTTTTGGTCCAAAAAAAATCATCGCAAAGTTTTATTCCATTTGGACTCCGTTTGAAAAGGGTCAAAAATACGGAAAAACCAGAAACTGGCACGTGGCACTGAGTTAATAGGTTAGTCTCAAAAAAGATATAAAATAGCATATTCATGCATATAAAACATCCAAAGTTGACAAGATAATAGCATGGAACCATCAAAAATTATAGATAAGTTGGAGACGTATCACGCTCACGTCAAAGTATCACTTTACATGTACCTGCAAGTTTTGTTGTAGTAATCTGCGAGCCACACGGACTCAGCAATCTCATTTCCAAAGGTTTCAAGACAAGCAAAGCTTAATGGGTGAGGTATGGTTAAGTGGTGAGGCTGCATCAAGCACTAAGCATTTATTTGAGTGGCTAACTTACGAAAACAAGAATAAGAAGGGGTGATCTACACATAAACGAACGTGAACTGTTGGGGCTCTGGGATCGGGGGTACCTAGGCCCGCATGCCTGCGGCCGAGGGCACGGTGCACACTATGGGCCCGAGGATGCTCCCCGCCAAGGCCCAGGAGTCCGACCCTCGTTAAGTCCCCTCCTCGCAAGGTGGTGATCACTGAAGGTTGTCGGGGACCTAAAGAGTCCCCCTCGAGGCCATTCCTCCCGAGGCCCGCATCAAGAAGCCACCTCGTGACAATCCTCCCCCGTGGGGCGGACTTACCAAAGGCGGCCTGCGGGGGTCGCATGATCCAACCTCCTCACGTGGGTGACGTGACGCACACTGTATGACGCTTGGGTCGGTGCGATCATGCGCATACATAGAAGCTTTCCCCTTCGGTGTTAAGGGAGTCGAGTGCTACTTCTCAAACAACAGCGCCAAAAATTGACATGTTGACGGAGACTTGCTTGCGTTGGTTTTTCCCTTGAAGAGGAAAGGGTGATGCAGCACGGGAGCAGTAAGTATTTCCCTCAGTTTGAGAACCAAGGTATCAATCCAATAGGAGAATCTCGTCAAGTCCAAAGTACCTACGCAAACACAAACTAGCTTGCACCCAACGCTATAAAGGGGTTGTCAATCCCTTCAAGATTGATTGCAAAGTGAGATCTGAAGGCGGAAAGTGCAACAAAGTAAAAGAGTAAGGCTAAAAATATGGTGTGAAGTAGACCCGGGGGCCATAGTGTTAACTAGAGGCTTCTCTGAAAATAGCAAATGTTACGGTGGGTGAACAAATTATTGGCGAGCAATTGATAGAAACGCGCAAAGTCATGACGATATCTAAGGCAATGATCATACATATAGGCATCACATCCGAGACAAGTAGACCGATACTTTCTGCATCTACTACTATTACTCCACACAACGACCGCTATCCAGCATGCATCTAGCGTATTGAGTTCATGACGAACAAAGTAATGCCTTAAGCAAGATGACATGATGTAGAGGGATAAACTCAAATCAATGATGAAAACCCCATCTTTTTACCCTTGATGGCAACAACATGATGCGTGCCTCGCTACCCCTTCTGTCACTGGGTGAGTTCACCGCACGGTATGAAGAGGGCACAGAGGAGGGGGGAGGAGGAGGCAGACGACAAAGAGTGGAGGGGGGAGAGGCAGACGATAAAGAGTGGAGGGGGGAGAGGCAGACGACAAAGAGTGGAGGGGGGAGGGGAGGAGTAGGCAGACGACAAAGATGAAGGGGGGGAGGCAGACGACAAAGATGGGGGGGGAGGGGAGGAGTAGGCAGACGACAAAGATGGAGGGGGAGGCAGACGGCAAAGCCTCCGTTAACCCCTAACGGAGGCAACGTCTCGAGCACTTTGCCGACTGCTCCTAAGGAAAGCTGACGGCAAAGAGCTTTGCCGTCCGCTTTGGGGGGGCAGACGGCAAAGAAGGTCATATGCCATCGTAGGCTGACGCAGAAATTATGCCGGCCGTGAGAATCTTTGCCGTGTGTGATTTTGTCTTTGCCGTCCGGGATTTTGTCTTTGCTGTCTGTGATGCAGACGGCAAAGAAGCTGATTCCTGTAGTGCATACCTACAAAGGGGTTGTCAATCCCTTCACGATTGATTGCAAGGTGAGATCTGAAGGCGGAAAGTGCAACAAAGTAAAAGTGTAAGGCTGAAAATATGATGTGAAGTAGACCCGGGGGCCATAGTGTTCACTAGAGGCTTCTCTCAAGATAGCAAGTATTACGGTGGGTGAACGAATTACTATTGAGCAATTAATAGAACCGCACAAAGTCATGACCATATCTAAGGCAATGATCATACATATAGGCATCACGTCTGAGACATGTAGACCAATACTTTCTGCATGTACTACTATTACTCCACACATCGATCGCTATCCAACATGCATCTAGTGTATTGAGTTCATGACGAACAGATTAACGCCTTAAGCAAGATGACATGATGTAGAGGGATAAATATATGCAATAGATATAAACCCCATCTTTTTACCCTTGGTGGCAACAATATGATGCGTGCCTCGCTACCCCTTCTATCACTGGGTGAGGTCACCGCATGGTATGAACCCAAAACCAAGCACTTCTCCCACTGCAAGAATCATAGATCAAGCTGGCCAAACAAAACCCACAACTCGAAGAGAATTACAAGGATATGAAATCATGCATATAAGAGATCAGAAGAAACTAAAATAAGATTCATAGATAATCTAATCATAAATCCACAATTCATCAAATCTAGACAAACACACCGCAAAAAAGATTACATCGGATAGATCTCCATGAAGATCATTGAGAACTTTGTATTGAAGATCCAAGAGAGAGAAGAAGCCATCTAGCTACTAGCTATGGACCCGTAGGTCTAAGGTGAACTACTCACGCATCATCGGAGAGGTCATGGTGTTGATGAAGAAGCCCTCCGTATCCGAATCCCCCCTCCGACAGGGCACTAGAACGTGCCCCAGATAGGATCTTGCAGAGACAAAAGCTTGCGGCGGCGGAAAAGTACTTTCGATGATCTCCTGATTTTTTCTGGAATGTTTAGGAATATATAGGCAAAAGACCTAGGGCAGAGTTGGCCGACGAAGCCCACAAGCCTGGGAGGCGCGGGCCCCCCCTCGCCGCAGCTAGGGGGCTTGTGGGGTCCCTGGTGGCCCCCTGCCTTGGTTTCTCAAGTCCCCCGATCGTCTTCTGTTTCAGAAAAAATCTTTTTGGAAGTTTCGTTCCGTTTGGAATCCATTTAAAATCCTCCTCTGAAAAGGGTCAAAAACACGGAAAAAACAGGAACTAGCACTTGGCACTGAGTAAATAAGTTAGTCCCAAAAAAGATATAAAAGGCATAGAAAACATCCAAAGTTTGACAAGAGAATAGCATGAAACCATCAAAAATTATAGATACGTTGGAGACGTATCAAGCATCCCCAGGCTTAACTCCTGCTCGTCCTCGAGTAGGGAAGTGATAAAGACTGAATTTTTGATGTGGAATGCTACCTAGCATAGTTGTCCTTTGTAACTTCTTTCGTGTGACACGAATGCTCAGATCCGTAAGATTCAAAACAATAGTTTTCTATTGACATGAAAACTATAATACTTCAAGCAAACTAGCAAGGTAATCATGAACTTTCGGAATAACAAAGCCAAAGGAGGTTATCCCTACAAAATCATATAGCCTGGCTATGCTCCATCATCCTCACACAACTAATTTAAATCATGCACAACCCAGGTATTGGCCAAGTAATTGTTTTCGCACTCTTACTTTCTCAAACTTTTTATAACTATCACCCAATACATGAGCGTGATCCATGGATATAGCACTATAGGTGGAATAGAGTGTGGTGGTGGTTGTGAGGCAAAAAGGGAGGAGATGGTCACATTGACTCGGCGTATCAAAGGTCTATCGAGATGCCCATTAATATATATCAATGTGAATGAGTAGGGATTGCCATACAAAGGATGCACTAGAGCTATAAGTATGTGCAAGCTCAAAAGGAGAACTAGTGGTTGTGCATCCAACTTGCTTGCCCACGAACACCTAGGGAAATTTTGAAGAAGCCCATCATTGGAATATACAAGCCAAGTTATATAATAAAGATTCCCACTACCATATGGTGGTCACAAAACGAGAGGCTCTCAATCATGAAGAACATGGTGCTATTATGAAGCACAAGTGTGGAAAAAGAGAGTAGCATTGTCCCTTCCCTCTTTTTCTCTCTTTTTTTATTTGGGCTCTTGGGCCTCTTTTTTCTCTTTTTTTGTTTTCTCTTTTTTTATTTGGGCTCTTTGGCCTCTTTTTTTTATTTCCTCACATGGGACAATGCTCTAATAACGATGATCATCACACTTTTATTTACTCACAGCTCAAAGCTCAGAACGAGGATGACTCTATAGGAAATGCCTCTGGCAGTGTACCGGGATGTGCAATGATCTAGCTTTGCGTATGACGTTGAAACATCTCGCTAGCTATCTTACGATCACGCAATGGCAATATGAGAGTGACGGCACAAGTCATGAGACGGAACAGTAGGAGTTGCATGGCAATATATCTCGGCATGGCTATGAAAATGCCATAGTAGGTAGGTATGGTGGTTGTTTTGAGGAAGGCATATGGTGGGTTTGTGCACCGACGAGAATTGCGCGGCACTAGAGATGCTAGCAATGCTGGAAGGTGAATGTGCATCTATACCATGGACTCACATTAGTCATGAAGAACTCACATACTTGTTGCGAAAGTTTTTATTAGTAATTGAAACAAAGTGCTAAATGCATACTCCTAGGGGAGGGGTTGGTAGGTGTTAACCATCGCGCGATCCCGACCTCAACACAAAGGATGACAATCAATAGATCAATTATGCTCCATCTTCCCAACATAGAGGTTTACCATACGTGCATGCTACGGGAATCACTAACTTCAACACAAGTATTTCTAGATTCAAAACACCCTACTAACATAACTCTTAATATTACCAAATCCATGTCTCAAAACTAATTGAGAGGAATCAAAACTTCTCTTTCTACTAAATGCACATGAAGATGGAGGTTTTCGTATCCTCTTTGGGTACCTATCACCTTTGGGACTACTTTCACAGCACAAGCCAACTACCAAGTCACGCACCGTCGTGCTCTAAAAGATCTAAGTGAAGCACATTGAGCAAAATGGTCTAGCTCAAAAGATATAAGTGAAGCACAATGAGCATTCTAGCAAAATCACGATGAGTGCGTGTCTCTCGCAAAAGGTGTGCACCAAGGATGATTGTGACACAACAAAAAGAAAAGACTCCTATGATACAAGACGCTCCAAGCAAAACACATATCATGTGGTGAATAAAAATATAGCTCCAAGTAATGTTACTGATGGATTGAAGACGAAAGAGGGGATGCCTTCCCGGGGCATCCCCAAGCTTAGGATTTTTGGTGTCGCTGAATTTGGCTTGGGATGCCTTGGGCATCCCCAAGCTTGAGATCTTTCCACTCCTTATCTCTTTGTCCATGAGAACATCACCCAAAACTTGAAAACTTCACAACACAAAACTTAAACAGAAACTCGTGATATCATTAGCACAAGAAAACAAACTACCACCTCTTTAGGTAGTGTAGCAATCTTGATTTCTATTTATATTGGTGTTAGATTACTGTATTCTCACTTTTCCATGGCTAGTACCCCCCGATACTATCCATAGTTTCATCAAAACAAGGAACTAACTCAACAAAAACAGAATCTGTCAAAAACAGACCAGTCTGAAGCAATCTGTATACTAAGTATACTTATGGTACCTCAAAAATTCTGAAAAATTATGACTGCCTGGGGAAAAGGCATATCAACCATAAGCAAAATGAATCAACTGAAACACAAAAAGAAACACAAAAAACACAATCATAACAGAATTATGATGGTGTGGACGCAACAAAACATAAAGAAAAAAAGATAAATTCATTGGGTTGCCTCCAAACAAGCGCTATTGTTTAACGCCCTTAGCTAGGCATTGATAATTCAATGATGCTCACACAAAAGACAAGAAGTGAAGAACAACGAGAGCATCATAGAACATGTGAAAATCACATCTAAGTCTAACATACTTCCTATTCATAGGCATTTTATAGGAAAACAGATTGTCAAGACAACCAATAGTTACCATATGCAAGGAAGAAGAAAGAGAGAATAGCAATCTCCACATAACGAGAGGTAATTGGGTAACATGAAAGTTTCTACCACAATATTTTCCTCTCTGATAGCAATTACATGTGGGATCAAAATCAAATTCAACAATATAGCTATCACAACGGATATTCTTTTCATGATCCACATGCATGCAAAGTTGACGCTCTTAAAAAATAGTGGGATTATCATCAACTTAAGTCATGACTTCTCCAATCCCACTTCCAATATTATTGCAAACATCATATTCATCATGAGGCTTAAACAAATTTTCAAGAACGTAAGAAAAATCATCACCCCACTCATGATCATTGCAACAAGTAGAGGACATAGCAAAACTAGCATCCCCAAGCTTAGGGTTTTGCATATTTTTAGCATGATTGACACTAATAGAATTCATAGTGAAACCATTTGTCACAACCCAAGATTATAATTTGTAGTTAGTTGCATCAGTGAGCATTCATGCATGCATTCAAATCAATTTAATTCAATGGGGACGATCTACAAATGGGGATGACCAAAACCTGGCACCAAATAAAATCCAAATAGGTTCAACAAGGATTATTTTTAATGAACTCATTTGGTCTTCAAAAATGTTCACCCTTTTTGGTAAATGTTGGAAACAACATACCAGAGGTGATAAACTTTTTAACAATTAATTTGTCATCTTAAATTAATCGTAATGCCTCTGAAATTGATAACTAAATGGCTATAAATATTTTTAGTATTTAAAAAAATGATGAATCTTTTTGTGGAGCCAGGAAACAATCCAAACGAAACCCTAAAAACAAAATAAAATAACTGTTAGAAATTTCAAACAGAAACAAATCAAAAAAAAAAGAAGAAAGAACTTACCTGGCCCACGAAGGAGATGGCCCAGCCCACTGGCCTCTGCCAGTCATCGTCTACCTCTGCGAGAAGGCTGAGGCGAGATGAGGCACGGCGTCGGGCGAGCCAGCTCATGCTTCGCACTCGCGGCCACCCATGCATCGATATCCGTCTGCGGCCACCACCTAGACCCCTCGAGCTCACCCCCCTCTCCAGTCTCTCCCCTATCTCTCTGCTTCTCCCTCCCCCATGGATTCCAGCGAGGCCGTCGCCGCCGTCAGTCGCAGCCGTAGCCTCAGGCTTCCCCTCGCCTCCTCGAGAAGACCAGAAGGAGCCCCTCGTTGCCTTGCTCCTTCTCGCCGCTAGAATCAGGCCTGGGAGCCACGGAGCATCGCCATCGCCGTCGTCCCCTTCACCTCTGGCCGCCGGACCTTCCTCGTCGATTCGCGCCAACCAAAGCGTCCCCGAGCTCATCGTCGATGCCATAGGACTCACGGTGAGCTGCTGCACCGTTTCCCCCCCCCCTCTCCCCGCGTTTCCCCGTGCCCCTAGATAGCAAGGCCACCGGAACCGGGAGCTCCTCAACGCCGACCATGTCGCCGTCGTCGTTGTGGTCTTCCACCCAAGTGTCCTAGCTCAGGAATGGGTTCCTGGAGCTCCGTAGATGATGTTGAGACCGTCAGCCGCCTTCCCGTGCCCTGCAGCCATCACCCGCACAAGGCCGAGCTCCGGCCGCCGCTTCGGCTCGTCGCCGGCGCCTCTCCTGGCCAACCTAGCCTCTCCTGATGCCCCTGGCAGATCGGCCGCTTCGCCAGCTTCGCGTAGCCGCAACCCGCGCCCGATTTGGTGCCCCGTAGCGCCGCTTAGGTCATCTCCGGTGAGCCCTCCGACGCGGCTATGGTCGCAGGCGACCACCCTCCGGTGGGGGCCGACGTGGCCACCTTAACCCGCCTCTAATCAGGCCTTAGAGCCACTGCCAGAGGGCCCCACGCCTGGTCAAACCCCAATTAGGGGCTGGTCAGCGCGGGGATAGCCCCTAGGTCACTGACCAGTGGGCCCCACTGGTCATGGTTTGACGTGGACCGGCTGGTTGACCTGCTGATGCAGGGATGACATCAGCCTGACGCAGTAATAGCGTTTTCTGATTTTAATTAATTCCAGAACAATAACAAAACTTGTAAAAATCATAGAAATGAAAATATAACTCGGATGGAAATAATTTATATATGAAAAAGGATCAGAAAAATCCAAAGAATCTAATTTTCGCATTTTCATGCATGTTTGAAAAATTTAAAATCACCAAATAGGAAAAATGGTGAATAGGATAAATTTCACATTTAGTTTGGAGATGGAAATTGATACTTATTTGTATTCCACTTCAATTGTTATGACCAAACATTGGTCAATGCAAATCAGTACCTTAAAATACTAACTCCATGCATGTTGGAACAATTTGTTATGAGCATCAGGTCGAATAAATTATAAGGGTACTTGGAAAGATACCCGGCTTGAAGTGAAGTTTGAATCCTAATTCAAACCAACTTCAACTTAAGAAATGATAGCCACATTAGCCCTGCCACCTTTCGTTTCATGTCTTGAGCATGCATCATAGTGTCGCATTTTCGTGAAGTAATTGTTGTTCTTTCTTGTTTGCCGGTGTTGTTCCCTCTCGGTAAACGATGCTTCCGACGATGTGATCGTTGACATTGATGAAGACTCATTGCTATCTTCAGACGTGTTAGGCAAGAAAACCCCCTTGAGCATATTGATATAAACCCACTCTCTCGCTCCTGCTCTCTTTTACTGCATTAGGACAAACATGATTCAACTGTACATGTTATCGGTAGTTGAACCCATTCCTCTGCATGACCTGATTTTGTCACAGTAAATAGTTGAAACCACTTAGCATGAGTAGCAACTTCTTGAGCCTTGTTGTGATGACTCATCCATGCTTGTTTACAATGCCTGCTATGCTTAGAATCGTGTTGGGTCTGATCCATCTAAATGATGTATCGGAATGGTTGTGTTCATGTCCTACAGTGTGAGAGTAAAAGTGTGAATTCAATTTGGTAAAGGTAGCGATGAGAGGCCATGTAGGAGTACATGATGGGTTGTCTCATTGGGACCGTCCTTAAGAACTGAGTTCTGTGTGCGTTATCCAAGACAAGATACTACCACACATTGGGATACTTAATTGACCCTCTCGTCTTATTAATCGCCTAGATCTCTGTCCAGGAGTTGCAATTAGTTTCTGGTGTTTGTAGGAAAAGTGTTGGTGGCCGTGTTTAGCTATGACCGACGGGGTAGGCGTCACTACGGTAGATACAAAGTGGCACGGTGTACCAAGTGGCACCCGGATGGTGGGCTTGGGAACCCTGCGCACATCGTTTGGGGCCGTAGAGGAAACCTCGGCCAGACTTCCTTGCGGGTTCAGTCTCGAATAGGCGATAAACCTGGACTAGGGTCTTGTGTGGTTAACAGTCGTGGCCGACACCGACGCCAGTGCTTCCGCTTGAAGGTTGCAGAGATGCATGACGTGCATATGGTTGTAAGTGGTGGGAGCATGTGTGAAGAAGTATACCCCTGCAGGGTGAATCAATCTGTTTGAATAGCCGCGTCCTCGGATATGGACTACTTGGAAACATTACATGGTACATAGACAATTTAAATGGATACTCTAAAACATGCAAGATAAGTGTGAGTGCTATGGAAGGCCTTCTCGTAGGGAGACGAGAGTGGATCCATAGTGGTGTATTGAATTGGTGAATATGTGGACTCGTGTGTGCTATCCAACCTCAAAGAAAGAACTTGCAGTCGTAGTACAGGTTAGCCAAGAGTCAAAGCTCGCTTGCTGCAATCAAACCCCACAATCCTTTCATTGAAACAGGGTGCATATGTATATAGTTCTGATGTAAGACTTGCTGAGTACCTTTGTACTCACGGTTGCTTTATTTATGTTTTTGCAGAGAAGACTTAGACTCATTAAAAGGTTCTACGCAATGTGTTCGATGTTGACCGGAATAGCTTGGGAATCCCAGACAGAGGTGTGGCTCCTTTGGTAGGGTCGTAGTAGCTTTTCAGGCTCTTCTAGCCACATTTAGTATATGTCTGTACCCAGACATGATTTGCTTCCGCCTGTGGTTTGTATGACTTGAGTGTCGGGTCACGAGACCCCTGTTGTAATATCATACTATGTTGAATCTTATGAGTCTTTAATAAATGCTTGAGTCATAGAGTTATGTTGTGATGCCAGGTTGTATCTACACATATCGTGCATAATGTGTGTATGTTTGAAATGCATTGTATGTGTGGGATTCGACACCTAGTTGTTTGCCTTTAGTAGTTCTCTTTACAGGGAAATGCCTCTTAGCGTTTCCATCGGGCCTTGGTAGCTTGCTACTGCTCGGAACACATTGATTGACCGGCATGTATCCTTCTTTGTTGTTGTGTCTGTCCCTGCGGGGAAATGTCACGAGGTGTAATGGAGTCCTTGTAGCTTGCTACGACTCGTCTACACACGCTGATGACCGACACCTGCTTTGCTGGGTTTTGTATGTCCGTCCCTGTACGGATGTACCGCTTGGGTTTATAACTAGTCATGTCGACCCGGGTTCTTGTCGTTTGAACACTAGCGACACATTCATATACGTGGGCCAAAAGATGCAAACGGTCCCGGCCAAGGTAAGGTGGCGGCCGTGGAGTTTACCGTGCATGAGGTCGCAAAGTGATGTGATGTGTTACAAGCTGGGTTCTTATGACCTAGGATCGGGGTCCCGATAGCTTTGGTATCAAAGCTTGACTGCCTGTTGGATAACCAAGCAAAACTGGTCGATGTTGAGTCTAGCAACTCTTTAGTTATGTAAGGGAATTGTTTGTGGAAGGGAACGTAAGGCTCTTTTACTCCTTTCCTTGTGTCATTCTTATTCTGAGTCACCCTCTTCTTTATTCTACGGGGTTCAAGAATTAGACTTTCTCATCTATTCATTAGGATGACGAGTTACTATGCTGGAGACTTATAGAAAAGTTTTTGTCTTCCTGGATCAGTGTCTCCATAAGAATTCAATTGTTATGTTGTTAGTTTTCTTGCAGGTTGCCTCATATTTCATGTCCGTACAGCCGTTATGCTGTCCGAGTTTTCTAAAGTTCCCAAATAATCTGTTGCAATTGCAACTTCCTTCCTCTTATTTCTAATGCCTTTTGGCCAGACAAAGCACACTAATCACTATGTTGAGGTACTCTATTACCTCGACGTTTTGTTGAAGTATTAGGAAAACATGTTACTCCGAAAACTACCCAATAGTCTAGATGTGTGGTATGTCTTCCAGTGTGATAGTTCTGGCCATCATTTTCGAAAAACATCTCGTGATGTTAAATAGTTTGTTGGTACTCTATTTCTGGGTTCCTGAATCCAATGATCATTCTGCTCATCTCTGTTGATAGTGTTGCTAGTCCCTTTAGAATGATTAGTAACCTTGTTGTAGTCCTCAAGGTGCATGGTATATCATTCTTCCAACACCATGAATCATCTTTGGTAGAAGTTCTTCGTGAATTAAAGATCATAACAAGAGTGCTCGTGATGAGTTCTCTACTCCATATTGTGATTTTGCCTACCCTGCCCTTCTGCATGGGATATCTGGAAGAATTATGTTGAACTCGTTCGACATTCTAATCAATGCATCCATAACTTAAGAAATCATGTGCTCTTGAGCTGGCCCTATCTAGTTGTATTTTGACCTTCATCATTGAAAGGGTAGTCAAGAGTAGTTGTGCATTCATGTCATCGATGTCTTCTATTTTGTGGTTTGTCAAGTTGTTCTATTCTCGAATGACTGGGAGAAGCAAACTCCAGTACCACATCCATTTCTTGGATTCGGTCAAAGTAGTTGCATTCCGCAGATCGAAATGCTAACCCATCTTTTGTTCTGTTCTATCTTGGAGTATTACCCTCTTGTTGTCAAGAATGTCGTGAGAATTGCACTATCTCTTATGAGCTCTTGATGTAGCGATACTTCTCGCTATCATTGTTCATCCCTCGGTTTTCGTCTTGGTTGTAACCGGAATATCGACAAGTGAACCATGATGTGTGAAATCAATACTCCTAGCAATGTCATTGTTTAGTAGTTAATGGACAATAAATTCACTCTTCTGGTGATGGTGATTGAATCGTCATCCTAAGATTTAGTGTGCTACCTAGTCCATGTTTCACGATGCACTTTTCGATCGATGGGTTAGGATTGTGTCAATCCCTCGCTCTATTGATCACATCATCTTGCCCTGAAAAGCGAGATTGTTCCCGAGCTTAATAATATATCGGTGGTTCATGATTTTCCGAATATCTTCTCGGAAGTATTACCAGGTTGTTTCCTGATTGTTATGATAGAGCTCGTGATCAAGTTGGTTTCTCAATAAGCCAACTTCTCCAAGAATCCATGTTGGATACCCTGAGCTAGTTGGTTAAGCTAAAAACAACTTGGGGAGTTGGAAGATAAAAGCTTCACCTAAACTTAGCTCATTTAAAAAGGATATTTTTCCTGTTGTGTGAGTCTGAAGAAAGATGATATTTTCATCGGTTGATTCGTGTGATCAATTGTTGCATATATTATCTTGTTCAATTTTGATTTGAGCATGGGCTATTGTCAAATCAAACTCAGAACCAAAGATTTTCATAGCGGTGTCTTACTCATGGATTTCTCTGAGCATACACCATTATATTCTTTGATCTGACCAATGCTATTATCTTGCTCACATAGTTGTGGAAATCCATTTATATGGGTATCTTCATGAGTTGTTGTTGAGCCCATCGGAAACATTCTAATTTGTTCCATGATGTATGTTGGACATTAAGCTAGTGCTGGAAACTTTTAAGACATTGTCTTCATGCCTATTCATGAGGTATATGTTAGGTGTAAGAAGTGACTTCCTCTAATTCATGAGCACCCGATGCAAGTTGCTGCCGTGAATTCGAGAAAAGTTAATTTGTTTCTTCGGAATCATCCCAAATCAGTCATGCATGTGCGAGGTATGCCGTGGTTTGATAGCCTTGCAACCTCTCTCTCCATGTGTATCTCCTAGCACACCAAGCCACTGATTGATTTGTTTAAGAAAAAGGAGTTCCTTCCTAAGAGCTAATCATATGACTTGTGTAAGGACTTTGGTATTCTTAATGATGGTTTCACTCAGAACTCAGTAGTGTTTTGTTGTAAGACTTTTCATGTGGTCATCATTGTCTTGGACAGTGTGTTCACATGTGTCTTGCAATCCAGCTCATGTTCTGGAGTTGGCTTCCATAGTTCATCTTCTGAGAATCTCGCAAGGTTTTCTCGTCGATCTGTGTTGCAAATTTTCTTTTCGGACATGCTGAGTCTGAAGCATCGTGTCACCAACCGGAGCTGAATCTCTGGCAGTTATAATGGTTGGAACTTACCCCAAGAATTATAATATTGGTCTCTATGTAACCCGGTAAAGTGATGAAATGACTAACACACCTAGCCGGAAGACTTGATATTATAATATTTTGTATCAGCAATCTTAGCCATCTCCCGTGAGGTTTTGTATGACTTATTTTGGAAGTTGTTCCTCATGGACTCCCTTTGATGCCCCGAATTCCGACCTATACTTGATGTGCTAGATATGAAGCATGATCTATAATTGTGTTGTGCTAGTACATCAAGTTGAACATTAGAAGCGGAGTGCTAAATGTCTCTCGGTCGATCAACCAGATTTCGTTCCCTTGGCACAGCTAAGGTGAAATCTGAGGAAGTGTTGTCTTCCTTTGCATCTGCATCCTCCATCACTGTTCATCATGGTAGTATGTTGTGTCACCAAGATCTTGGCATAGATATTGGTAAAACTTTGATGAATTTGGAAATGCTCCAGTTCTTCAGAGCACGCTCACACACTAGGTTATATCCTCGGTAATACTTGGAATGTGCCTTCCTTTGCCGAGTTGTTCTATAACTCTAGTTTCTTTCCAACTGAGTATGCTATTCTTTCAAATTCCTCCAACAATCATTTGTGAATTGCCTTACTCTGGTATGAACAGTTTCAATGATCTTTGGATCAAAAGTAATTCTTTTGCCACTTAAAGGAATACCTCTACGAGTCAGCCTCCTACGGTGCACCGTTATGGTATGAAGGGTAACTTAATCCTCGCTACTTTGAAACCTCGTCATCATCTGTTTTAAGCGTGGATTTGTTGCCTACTAATTAAACCTTTGTCATATGCCTCATTTCCTCATCCGTGTTATGTGTGTTGTGTTTCAGCTCAAGGGACGTCTCTATGTCTCATTCTATGACTTGATCATGAGTTGCCCCATCCACGAGAAGATCGAATCTTGTAGAGTCTATCTGTTCCTTTGTTGTCCTGTTAGGTGAAGACCTCGAAGACAAAGATGTCAAGACCAGCATGATGCAATGATTCAATATCTCCGAGAAGGGCAATTTGATCGTGAAGATTGCGATAGTTTAGTGTCCCCTCCTCCTCTTCCCAACTACGCTTGAATCTCGGGACGAGATTCTTGTTTAGTCGGGGTGAGTTGTCACAGCCCTAGATTCTAATTTGTAGTTAGTTGCATCAGTGAGCATTCATGCATGCATTCAAATCAATTTAATTCAATGGGGATGATCTACAAATGGGGATGACCAAAACCTGGCACCAAATAAAATCCAAATAGGTTCAACAAGGATTATTTTTAATGAACTCATTTGGTCTTCAAAAATGTTCACCCTTTTTGGTAAATGTTGGAAACAACATGCCAGAGGTGATAAACTTTTTAACAACTCATTTGTCATCTTAAATTAATCATAATGCCTCTGAAATTGATAACTAAATGGGTATAAATATTTTTAGTATTTTCAAAAATGATGAATCTTTTTGTGGAGCCAGGAAACAATCCAAACGAAACCCTAAAAACAATTTCAATATTTTTGACTTAAGTTTGAAGCCAAAACAAAATAAAATAACTGTTAGAAATTTCAAACAGAAACAAATCAAAAAAAGAAGAAGAAAGAACTTACCTGGCCCAGGAAGGAGGTGGCCCAGCCCACTGGCCTCTGCCAGTCATCGTCTACCTCTGCCAGAAGGCAGAGGCGAGACGAGGCATGAAGTCGGGCGAGCCAGCTCCTGCTTCGCGCTGGCGGCCACCAATGCATCCATATCCGTCTGCGGCCACCACCTAGACCCCTCGAGCTCACCCCCCTTTCTAGTCTCTCCCCTACCTTTGTGCTTCTCCCTCCCCCATGGATTCCAGCGAGGCCGTCGCCGCTGTTAGTCGCAGCCGCAGCCTCAGGCTTCCCCTCGCCTCCTCGAGAAGACCAAAAGGAGACCCTCGTTGCCTTGCTCCTTCTCACCGCTAGAATCAGGCCCGGGAGCCATGGAGCATCGCCACTGCTGTCGTCCCCTTCACCTCCGGCCTCCGGACCTTCCTCGTCGATTCGCGCCAACCAAAGCGTCCCCGAGCTCGTCGTCGATGCCATAGGACACACAGTGAGCTGCTGCACCATTTCCCCCCTCTCCCTGCGTTTCCCCGTGCCCCTAGATAGCAAGGCCACCGGAACCGAGAGCTCCACAACACTGGCCATGTCGTCGTCGTCGTTGTGGTCTTCCACCCAAGTATCCGAGCTCAGGAATTGGTTCTTGGAGCTCCGTAGATGATGTTGAGACCGCGAGCCGCCTTCCCATGCCCAGCAGCCATCACCCGCACGAGTCCGACCTCCAGCCGCCGCTTCTGCTCGTTGCCGGCACCTCTCCCGGCCACCCTAGCCTCTCCTGATGCCCCAGGCAGATCGGCCGCTTCACCAGCTTCGCGTAGCCGCAAACTGCGCCCGATTTGGTACCCCGTAGCGCCGTTTAGGTCGTCTCCGGCGAGCCCTCCGCCGCGGCTATAGTCGCCGACGACCACCCTACGGTGGGGGCCGACGTGGCCACCTTAACCCGCCTCTAATCAGGCCTTAGAGCCACTGCCAGAGGGCCCCACGCCTGGTCAAACCCCAATTAGGGGCTGGTCAGCGCGGGGTTAGCCCCTGGGTCACTGACCAATGGGCCCCACTGGTCAGGGTTTGACCTGGACCGGCTGGTTGACCTGCTGACGCAGGGATGACATCAGCCTGACGCAGTAATAGCGTTTTCTGATTTTAAATAATTCCAGAATAATAGCAAAACTTGTAAAAATCATAGAAATTAAAATATAACTCGGATGGAAATAATTTATATATGAAAAAGGATCAGAAAAATCCAAAGAATCTGATTTTTCCATTTTCATGCATGTTTGAAAAGATAACATCACCAAATAGGCAAAATGTTGAATAGGATAAATTTCATATTTAGTTTGGAGATGGAAATTGATACTTATTTGAATTCCACTTCAATTGTTATGACCAAACATTGGTCAATGCAAATCAGTACCTTAAAATACTAACTCCATGCATGTTGGAACAATTTGTTATGAGCATCAGGGCGAATTCATTATAAGGGTACTTGGAAAGATACCCGGCTTGAAGTGATGTTTGAATCCTAATTCAAACGAACTTCAACTTAAGAAATGGTAGCCACATTAGCCCTGCCACCTTTCATTTCATGTCTTGAGCATGCATCATAGTGTCGCATTTCCGTGAAGTAATTGTTGTTCTTTCTTGTTTGCCGGTGTTGTTCCCTCTCGGTAAACGATGTTTCCGACGATGTGATCGTTGACATTGATGAAGACTCATTGCTATCTTCAGACGTGTCAGGCATGCAAACCCCCTTGAGCATATTGATATAAACCCACTCTCTTGCTCTTGCTCTCTTTTACTACATTTGGACAAACACGATTCAACTGTACATGTTATCGGTAGTTGAACCCATTCCTCTGCATGACCGGATTTTGTCACAGTAAATAGTTGAAACCACTTAGCATGAGTAGCAACTTCTTGAGCCTTGTTGTGCTGACTCATCCATGCTTGTTTACAATGCCTGCTATGCTTAGAATCGTGTCGGGTCTGGTCCATCTGAATGATGTATCGGAATGGTTGTGTTCATGTCCTACAGTGTGAGAGTAGAAGTGTGAATTCGATTTGGTAAAGGTAGCGATGAGAGGCCATGTAGGAGTACATGGTGGGTTGTCCCATTGGGACCGTCCTTAAGAACTGAGTTCTGTGTGTGTTATCCAAGACAAGATACTACCACACATTGGGATACTTAATTGACCCTCTCATCTTATTAATCACCTAGATCTCTGTCCAGGAGTTGCAATTAGTTTCTGGTGTTTGTAGGAAAAGTGTTGGCTGCCGTGTTTAGCTTGAAGGTTGCCGAGATGCATGACGTGCATATGGTGCTAAGTGGTGGGAGCATGTGTGAAGAAGTATACCCCTACAGGGTGAATCAATCTGTTCGAAAAGCCGCGTCCCCGGATATGGACTACTTGGAAACATTACGTGGTACATAGACAATTTAAATGGATACTATAAAACATGCAAGATAAGTGTGAGTGCTATGGAAGGCCTTCTCGTAGGGAGACGAGAGTGGATCCGTAGTGGTGTATTGAATTGGTGAATATGTGGACTCGTGTGCGCTATCCCACCTCAAAGAAAGAACTTGTAGTCGTAGTACAGGTTAGCCAAGAGTCAAAGCTCGCTTGCTGCAATCAAACCCCACAATCCTTTCATTGAAACATGGTGCATATGTAGATAGTTCTGATGTAAGACTTGCTGAGTACCTTTGTACTCACGGTTGCTTTATTTATGTTTTTGCAGAGAAGACTTAGACTCATTAAAAGGTTCTACGTGATGTGTTCGATGTTGACCGGAATAGCTTGGGAATCCCAGATAGAGGTGTGGCTCCTTTGGTAGGGTCGTAGTAGCTTTTCAGGCTCTTCCAGCCACTTTTAGTAGATGTCTGTACCCAGACATGATTTGCTTCCGCTTGTTGTTTGTATGACTTGAGTGTCGGGTCACGAGACCCCTGTTGTAATATCATACTATGTTGACTCTTATGAGTCTTTAATAAATGCTTGATTCATAAAGTTATGTTGTGATGCCAGGTTGTATCTACACATATCGTGCATAATGTGTGTATCACTACAGGAATCACCTTCTTTGCCGTCTGCCATCACAGACGGCGAAGACAATATCCCGGACGGCAAAGACAATACCACAGACGGCAAAGATTGTCACGGCCGGCAAAATTTCTACGTCAGCCTACGACGGCATAGGACCTTCTTTGCCGTCTGCCCCCCCCCCCCCCCAAAGCGGACGGCAAAGTTCTTTGCCGTCAGCTTTCCTTAGGAGCTGTCGGCAAAGCGCCTGAGACGACAGCCGACAGGTGTTGCCTCCGTTAGGGGTTAACGGAGGCTTTGCCGTCTGCCTCCTCCTCCATCTTTGTCGTCTTCCTCCCCGCCCATCTTTGCCGTCTGCCTTCTCCTTCCCTCCCCCCTTCCATCTTTGTCGTCTGCCTCCCCGTCAATCTTTGCCGTCTGCCGTGTCCTCCCCTCCCCCCTCGTTCCACTCTTTGCCGTCTGCCTCCTCCTCCCCCCTCCTCTATGCCCTCTTCTTTGTCGTCTACCCCCCAGGAAGTAGACGGCAAAGAGACTATATGGCCAGCTGCTACTGCCCAGGTTGCACAGCTGGGCGCCACGTGGCACCTTTGCCGTCGGTCAGCTGACCGCAAAGGCCTTTGCCATCAGCTGGCAGACGGCAAAGAGCCTATATTGTCACATTTTTATTTATTTTTTTCTATTTCACAGCACATATACATATAATTCATAGCACATATATCATAAATAGGTCACAACACATATATGATATACATATAAAGCTCATCAATGCCATTTGTTCATCAACGTACATCCCATATATCAAAAGAACTAACACATACAAAATTCCATCCATATATACATACATATAGTTGCACATATATTGTTCATCCATATATACATATACATATAGTTCCACATTGTTCATCAACTCAAATAAAAACGGAAACTAAAGCACTCCAACGCCAGCTTCCATGCATGTAGTACATCCAATCTGCAAAATGGGAATAAGAAAGTCATAAGAAGAAGAACAACAACATATATATGACAAATAAGCTAAATTGAAGAAGAAAGAGAAGAAGCAAGAAGAGAACAAGGAGAAGAAAAACAAGAAGGAGGAGGAGGAGGAGGAGGAGGGGAAGGGGAAGGGGAAGGAGAAGGAGAAGGAGGAGGAGAAGAACAAAAAGAAGAGAAGAAGAAGGAGAAGAAGGAGGAGAAGAAGGAGAGAAGAAGAAGGAGGGCTCCTTCTCTTTCTTCTCCTCCTTCTCCTTCTTATTCTCTTCTCCTCCTCCTCCTTCTTCTTCTTCTCCTTCTCCTTCTCTTCTTCTTCTCTTCTTCTTCTTCTTCTTCCTTCTCCTTCTTTTTGAACTAAATGGGCTAGTTATGTCATTTTAGAGGAAACAAGCTAAGTATATAATATTCATGAGCTAACCAAGGTTCTTATGCCATTTTGAGCTTATTATGGTATTTTGGAGCTAAATGGGCTAATTATGTCATTGTTGGGTTAATTAAAGAAAGGATAATATGAAAGAGGAGAAGAAAGAGGAGGAGGAGGAGAAGAAGAAGAAATAAAGAAGAAGGAGGAGGAGGAGGAGAAGTACTAGAAGGTCCTTGGCCTTCTCCTCCTCCTCCTCCTTCTCCTTCTTCTCTTCTTCTTCTTCTTCCATCTTTTCATTTTGCCTCCTCTTCCCCTCTTGTTGGAGCTAAATTACCTAATTATGTCTTTTTTGAGCTAAATGTTCCAATTATGTCATTTTAGAGGAAAACAAGCTAAGTATATAATATTCATGAGCTAACCAAGGTTCTTGTGCCATTTTGAGCTTATTATGGTATTTTGGAGCTAAATGGGCTAATTATGTCATTGTTGGGTTAATTAAAGCAAGGATAATATGAAAGAGGAGAAGAAAGAGGAGGAGGAGGAGAAGAAGAAGAAATCAAGAAGAAGGAGGAGGAGGAGGAGAAGGATAGAAGGTCCTTGGCCTTCTCCTCCTCCTCCTCCTCCTCCTTCTCCTTCTTCTCTTCTTCTTCTTCTTCTTCTTTCTTTTCATTTTGCCTATTTCTTCTCCTCTTCTCCTCTTGTTGGAGCTAAATTACCTAATTATGTCTTTTTTGAGCTAAATGGGCTAATTATCCCATTTTAGAGGAAAACAAGCTAAGTATATAATATTAATGAGCTAACCAAGGTTCTTATGCCATTTTGAGCTTATTATGGTATTTTGGAGCTAAATGGACTAATTATGTCATTGTTGGGGAAATTAAAGCAAGGATAATATGAAAGAGGAGAAGAAAGAGGAGGAGGAGGAGAAGAAGAAGAAATCAAGGAGGAGAAGGAGGAGAAGGAGGAGGAGGAGAAGGACTAGAAGGTCCTTTCCCTTCTCCTCCTTCTCCTCCTCCTCCTCCTCCTCCTCCTTCTCCTTCTTCTCTTCTTCTTCTTCTCTTCTTCTTCTTCTTCTATCTTTTCATTTTACCTATTTCTTCTCCTCTTATCCTCTTGTTGGAGCTAAATTACCTAATTATGTCTTTTTTGAGCTAAATGTTCCAATTATGTCATTTTAGAGGAAAACAAGCTAAGTATATAATATTCATGAGCTAACCAAGGTTCTTGTGCCATTTTGAGCTTATTATGGTATTTTGGAGCTAAATGGGCTAATTATGTGATTGTTGGGTTAATTAAAGCAAGGATAATATGAAAGAGGAGAAGAAAGAGGAGGAGGAGGAGAAGAAGAAGAAATCAAGAAGGACGAGGAGGAGGAGAAGGAGGAGGAGGAGAAGGATAGAAGGTCCTTGGCCTTCTCCTCCTCCTCATCCTCCTCCTTCTCCTTCTTCTCTTCTTCTTCTTCTTCTTCTTTCTTTTCATTTTGCCTATTTCTTCTCCTCTTCTCCTCTTGTTGGAGCTAAATTACCTAATTATGTCTTTTTGAGCTAAATGGGCTAATTATCCCATTTTAGAGGAAAAGAAGCTAAGTATATAATATTAATGAGCTAACCAAGGTTCTTATGCCATTTTGAGCTTATTATGGTATTTTGGAGCTAAATGGACTAATTATGTCATTGTTGGGGAAATTAAAGCAAGGATAATATGAAAGAGGAGAAGAAAGAGGAGGGGGAGGAGAAGAAGAAGAAATCAACAAGGAGAAGGAGGAGAAGGAGGAGGACGAGAAGGACTAGAAGGTCCTTGGCCTTCTCCTCCTTCTCCTCCTCCTCCTCCTCCTCCTCCTCCTCCTTCTCCTCCTTATCCTTCTTCTCTTCTTCTTCTTCTTCTTTCTTTTCATTTTTCCTATTTCTTCTCCTCTTGTTGGAGCTAAATTACCTAATTATGTCTTCTTGGAGCTAAATGGGCTAATTATCTCATATTAGAGGAAAACAAGCTAAGTTTGGAGGAGAAACTTACCGTAGTGGTCATCAAGGAGGAGAAACACCACGGTTGCTCGCGCCGGCTTCGTTTGGAGACGGTTGCCCTGGAGAAGGGTCGTGCGATGCCACTCGGGAGTTATTCTGCAGAAAATATATTTTGCAATGTCTCAGTTAGCATGATGACACTCAATTATTAATACTAGTTTATAATGAAACTCACCGTGCCAATCGAAGAGAAGACGGGCATCGGCGGAGGGACTTGACCGCTCTTCTCGCACAGACCCTCAAGAGTGGGTCGTATTAGTTAGTATTGAAACAGACATTACACACATGATTTGGCTAACGTGAAAAAAAACATACCACAAAAAGCTCGTACAGGGCCCGTTGACCCGCCTCATTCCGGGCCCTCTCCTCCTCAAGCAATCGTGCCGTGGTGTGGTCCCTCTCATCAAGAGCAGCCTGAAGAGCAGCCTGGCTTGCCAATCTCTCTTTCTCAAGAGCAGCCTGGTTTGCCGCTCTCTCTTTCTGAAGAGCAGCCTGAAAAACCATTCCTCGTTACCACAGTAATGATCTATGGTGACACACATAATGAAATGGATGAAAGTGTTCTTAGTCCGTACAACTAACCTCGATGGCAAGTTCGACTGGCCGTGGACGAGGCGTTATCTTAGGACATCTGCTCGACTGGCGCGCCTTGATCTCCGGAAGAGTGAGTGGACAACGTATTATCCCATCTCCAATGGCTATCGAGCCATGGGGCCTCCCGCCACCAGATATCATCACCAGCTCTGGATCCAAAGGTTCCTGGGTAGGGTTAAAGTCATCCCCTTTCGTAGCCTTCCCCGCGTCCCTGTATGCCACGAGCTTCTGGTGGGATGATATGTTGGTGAAGTTACTGGGATCATCTAGGTTAGACTCAGAGAATGCCTTCGCCTTCTTGTACGAGGCAGTATGGGCCATGCCATAAAGGTCATACAAGTGTGGCATCTGAGTCTTATTGTGATGCGCCTAAAAGAGAGGAACAAAATATTAGCATCAAGAATGAATTGCATGACTCATGAAGCAAATCACATACCCAGTTTCGTCCAAACTAAAGTAAGTTGGCGCTGCCTTGATGGTGTGGCACACCAACCATTTGGCTACGCCGATCCTTCGCATTCTCGTGGACGGCTCGCCAGCTGCCTCTGCACCACTCATCAAACAACGCCTCCCAACAATCCATCTTATCCGCACACCATCTCAGGGGCACCTGTAAGTTATTAGAAAGAATTTTCAGCACTACGCCTATGAATGAAATCAAGAAAACTACGTAGAAGGACTTAAGAATAGGTAATTACCTTCATGTATTGCTCCTTCTTCAGAAACTTTCCGCGGCAATCCTTCTTCTCCTTCTTAATACCACGCGTGGCGTAGTAATCTCGAATAGCCTGAGGCCGAGCCTCGTGGCGCAAGTTCTGTAGTAACCGCCTACACTCGACCTCGAGAACCCTGGCCGCCTCCTCCTCATATCCATCCTCACACCTATAGAAGGTCTGCAATCAAACGTGAAAACACCGATTAGTACAATAATTAGGTATATTGTTAATTTTAGATTCTGTAAAAGGATAATTTAGCCAAAAGCTCCTGATCACCATCTCGGCCCTCGTGTGGCACAAGACACCATCTATAATCTCCTCCGGCGGGGCTGCGCAGCCTGGTAGTGCTCCCAGGTAAATCCTAGTGTAGGAACCTGACCCTCACCAGGCAACGTGACAAACCCCGGGAAATTTGTTCGGCAAAGCACACCAAGGACGGAGTTCGGCCTGCGGACTCCAAGAGGGTGTACCCATCCCCTGCAGTATGATAAGGTCAGCGCATTAGATATTTGAACAAACTTGAAGGCAAAAGCTAAAAAAAGGGTAAATGTACTTACCTATCTCCTCCAGGTTTAATCACCGGCCTCTGCTCGCGGGTAGCCGGGGCGACCGGGAGACGTGTACTACCACGCTTGTACACGGTGGCCCCGTCCACCTGCACATCGCCCTCACTATCCGTAAGCTCATCCCCGCCATCCGTGCCGCCTGAGCCACCCAGACCCTCGGTCCAATCCGGCAACTCGGTACGATCCAGCCAAGGCTCCCATCCGGGCCTCTCCACGTCGGGTGAAGCCTCCGGAACCGTAGTCTCCTCCGGCTGCTCCTGGGCCGAATGCACCTTGACCCGAGGCTGCTCCTGGACCGGAGTCTCATGGGACGAATGCCCGTGAACACCAGGCTCCTGGACCGGAGTCCCCATAGCCTCCTCCGCAAATGGGTCGACCATACTAGTCCTATGCTCGGGTGAATGAGCTGGTGGTGGTGGCGAGGACGGCTCAACAGTCCTCCTGGATCTTCCGCGGCCACCACCTCTCCTTGTACCCTTCCCCTTCCTCCCTACCCGACCAGCACCTCTCCCAGTGGGCAATGCCGCCGACGAAGAAGAACCCCCGGCTGGTGTCGAAAGACTGTCTGCCAAGGCTCTACGGAGAGATAGGGGTGGAAGGGAAGTACCACCCCTCGTGCGGGGCGCCTGGGAAGAACCCGTCGAGCGCTCTGAACCCGCGCCCACCATCTTTCAACACCTGCCATGATAAAGATTAAAAGAAATTAGTACAACATAAAAAAATTGAATGACTGACATGAATAATAATATGTACATGAATAATAAAGATTACAATATATATAATTTAAGTTGTGAATCTTACAAACTAATAATCATCATCAATAAATGCATCATCATCATCACTATCACGCATGTCTTGATGAATGACGTGCTCATCGGGTTCAACGGGGTGAAGTTGTGAAAGGCCTTCCTTTACTCGTTGAAGCATTGACAGGTCATCCGCATCAGTAACCTCTACGAGTTCCAGGTCTTCTGGTTCCGGCTCAGGGCTGGAGTCAGATTCATTGTCGCTGTCTACTTCCATGTTCTTGGATGAAGCATGGCGGTTCTTGAAACGTTTCTTGGAAAGACGTGCTTCTTGGAAGAATTCTCCATCATATGTGTCTGGGTTAATGTGAGGTTCATAATCCTGTTCATTTGGGAGAGGTGGTCTGACATGTGGTGGCACTTCATAAACAACATACCGACCTTCCAGATTCTTATCCGTTCGGCAAGCCCATGGTAGATAGAAAACTTGGGCCGCCTGTTGAGCCGTAATATAGACATCGGGAACATCTAAATGGGTGTTTGGATTGATTTCGACTAGTCCTATATGTTCATGAGTCCTTCTAGTCTTTTTCGACTGGAACCAATAACATTTGAAGACTACGACGTTCGGTGGGTTTTCACCATAGAATTGAAGTTCATAAATTGCTTCAACTCTTCCATAATACTCGATAACACCTTCGCCGATAGCAGAGACACCACAATTTGTAGATTTCCGGTCGGGCATAGATAGCTCTTTGCCAAAGGTATGAAAGAGATACCCGTTGATGTTGTATTTCTCAAATGAACGGACCTTATAGTCAAAACCATTAGCGGCTTGTCTCAGTTCGGCGTCCATAGACTCTGAATTAGCCTACAAGTTTAATACGAAACGGTTGTTGCATTAGCCGCAAGTTAGACCAAGAATGAAATGGTCCATTATTGATAATTACCATTTGTTTGAACCAAGAGATGAAACCGGGATAGCCGCCTCCTGCCTTTGACAGAAGCTCATACTCTTCGACGGAATCAGTTTCGATCGCCGCTCCATCCTAGAATTTGACGACGTAACGGCTGTTTGAAATATCCGGGAATAAGAGCAGTTCAAATGAATTAGAAGTTACGTGAAAATGTGCCGAGAACTCACTCGATGTACGGTCGCACTTCTGTTAGGTTGTTGAAGATATACAATGAAATGTTCCGCCATTCTTCGATATCCAACGTTATTGGTTTCGAAGCACCCGCTAGTGCGAGCTTCCCTTTGAATAGGCTGAGGTTGGACCCACCTTTTTTAGGGTCTCCATCATTGTGCCGAGGCTTCGGATTATGCAAATGATGATTTTTGGCTTCGTAGTGTGTTGTCACAAAGTTTGCCACCTCCTCAGTAATGAATGCCTCAGCCATCGATGCTTCAATTCTACGCTTAATTTTACATTTAGCTCGAAGGGTCTTCTGCATCCTCTCAGTTGCATAGCACCAACGATATTGCATGGGCCCACCCAATCTTGCCTCGGTCGGTAGATGTAAAATCAAATGCTGCATTGGATTAAAGAAGCTCGGTGGAAAGATCTTCTCTAACTTGCACAACAACTCCGGTGCAAACTCCTCCATGTCTTCTACCACGCCAGGCGACAATTCTTTCGCACAAAGAACACGGAAGAAATAGCTCAGCTCCGCCAGTACTAGCCATTCATCCTCAGGAATAAAGCCACGTAACATCACCGGCATTACCCGCTCTAGCCATATGTGCCAATCATGACTCTTGAGACCAAAGATTTTTAATTTTTCAAGACTCGCTCCCCTCTTTAGATTAGCTGCATACCCATCGGGGAACATCAAGTGCATTTTGACCCACAAGATAATTTCCCTCATAGCTGGCCTTCCAAGATTGAACCAGGCCTTTGGCTTCGACCACTTCTGCTTTCCTTTGCCTTCTCGCATGTTTTGTAACGGTCTATGACATAGTGTCTCTTGATCGACTCTAGCCTTAATATTATCCTTTGTCTTCCCATCTATGTCGAACAATGTACCAAAAATAGCCTCTCCGATATTATTTTCAGTGTGCATCATGTCGATATTGTGTGGAAGAAGGAGGTCTTTGAACTAAGGAAGATCCCAGAAGCATGGCTTGTGAGTCCAGGCATGTTTTGAATTATACCCCTTGAAATACCCTGGACGCTCTGGATCAGGCTCGAGGGCGTTTAACTGATCCAGGATCTGTTGGCCTGTGTACGCAGGTGGTGCCAAGTTTTTGACAACTTTACCTTTGGTAAAGTTCTTCTTGTCTTTTCTGAAATGATGGTCAGGATCCAGGAACTGTCTATGCAAGTCAAAGCAAGAATACTTCCGACCCTCCTGCAACCAATGAAACTGAAGAGCTGCCTTGCATTGGGGGCACGGGAACCTTCCATGCACACACCATCCAGAGAATAGCGCATACGCTGGCAAGTCATGCATAGAGTACATGTACCACACATGCATTTTGAAGTTTTCTTTTCTAGCGGCATCGTATGTCTTGACCCCATTTTCCCAAGCTTCTTCCAATTCATCCTTAAGCGGTTGCAGGTACACATTCATATTCTTCCCCGGATAATTGGGCCCTGGAATTATCAACGTCAGAAATATGTTCTTTCTTTGCATAATCTGCCCGGGGGGGAGATTGAGTGGAATGACAAATACAGGCCAACAACTCTATTGGGTTGCCGTCATGCCGAAGGGATTAAAACCATCCGTGGCGGCGCAGACTCGAGGATTCCTTGGATCTGCCGCTTTATCCTGATGCAATCCATCGAAATGTTTCCACGCTTCCCCATCTGATGTGTGTACCATCATCTTATTCCCATCCGCATCTAGTTCGGTTCTTTTGCCCAATTTGTGCCATGCCATCTGTCTGGCTGTCTCTTCGACCATGAAAAGACGTTGAAGTCTTGGTACGATTGGCATATACCGAAGAACACTAACTGCAATTTTGGTCTGCCTCTTCTCACCCATACCGTTGTCTAGCAGAAGATACCTGCAAGACTCGCAATTGGAACAATAGTCCAAGTGTGCATACTCCTTCCTAAATAAGACACATCTTTTCTCACATGCATCTATCTTCTCATAGGGCATCTTAAGTACACGAAGTATTTTTTCTGACTGGTACAGGTTTGCAGGCATGACATGGCCTTTGGGTAGGAAACGTCCAAATAGTGTCATCATCGCGTCGTAGCATTCTCTTCCCAAGTTGAACTAAGCCTTCAGAGCCATTACTTGTGCAATTGTATCCAGCTGACAGAGCTCAGTGTGCTCATGGAGAGGATGTTTTGAATACTCCAACATTTCATAAAAGGCCTTTGCAGATTCCTCCATCTCATCTTCCGAATCCCGAGCATCATCAAAGTCTTGCACCATGTCTTCGATACCAGTACCACGCTCGTCCGTGTGACGATGGACCACCTCAGCTCTTGTGCGTTGTATAGACTCACCATGAAATGTCCACACCGTATAATTAGGCTTAAAACCCCTCCTCTACAGGTGTTTAATCATTACATCCTCTGTCGTCTTTTTATAGTTGTCGCATCCAGGACAGGGGCAATAGTTTCTTTCCTGGCCATTTGCGAATGCGGCTTTCACAAATTCCTTTGTTTTTAAAAACCATTCTTTCGTCATCTCTTTCTGACTAGGGTGACCGGTATACATCCATGCACGATCACTCATCTTGCATAGCTACTAAAGAGACAAGAAATATATTTATATATAATTTAGCATTTATATTCATCGGTTAATCAGGTTCGCCATTTTTATTACGTCCAGGCAAGCTACACGCTAATAGGTAAAGATAGGTCCTAATCCCACCCGAGTATGTGTAGATTGGGTTCGTTTTCCCATGCTCTGCTCCGGATCCAACGCAAAATTTCGGCAGCACCTCCCCGCTGTTCTCCTGATACACGTCTCCGCAATAAACAGAGAGGATGTGCATCCGGAGAACAACAGGGAGGCACTGACGAAATTCCGCATCGGATCCAGAGCACAGCATACGGGAAAATGAACCCAATCTACACATACTCGGGCTATCCATGGATAATGTTGGACAATTCGAAAGGATGGCGGTTATAAATATGCAAAGACATGCATATTTATAGATGTCGCCCTTTCGAACAGGAGATGCATACTGGTCACGCATACTGATAAATTAATTGAATTACCTAAATCTAGAAAGTTTCATCTGGAAACCGAGCCACAGTAAATGAAGGGGCGGGGAGGAGATGAAATTTGTACTGACCCACGAATGCAGGGGCGGAGCTCGAACAACGCACGGGCAGGTCTTCGCACAGCAGACCTCACAGCGACGAGACAACTATCACATGTAAATCCACCCGATCAAAACAAATATTCCAATTATGTCATTTTAGAGGAAAACAAGCTAAGTATATAATATTCATGAGCTAACCAAGGTTCTTGTGCCATTTTGAGCTTATTATGGTATTTTGGAGCTAAATGGGCTAATTATGTCATTGTTGGGTTAATTAAAGCAAGGATAATATGAAAGAGGAGAAGAAAGAGGAGGAGGAGGAGAAGAAGAAGAAATCAAGAAGAAGGAGGAGGAGGAGGAGGAGGAGAAGGATAGAACCTTCTATCCTTCTCCTCCTCCTCCTTCTCCTCCTCCTCCTCCTTCTCCTTCTTCTCTTCTTCTTCTTCTTCTTCTTCTTCTTTCTTTTCATTTTGCCTATTTCTTCTCCTCTTCTCCTCTTGTTGGAGCTAAATTACCTAATTATGTCTTTTTTGAGCTAAATGGGCTAATTATCCCATTTTAGAGGAAAACAAGCTAAGTATATAATATTAATGAGCTAACCAAGGTTCTTATGCCATTTTGAGCTTATTATGGTATTTTGGACCTAAATGGACTAATTGTGTCATTGTTGGGGAAATTACCCTGCTGCATGGACATGCACCTACCACGCAAAGTTCGCAGGTCCAGAAGTTGCCCTTTTGGTCCAGAGGACTTTCCAGGTTACCTATACTACTTTTTAGTTTATATAAAACTTTTAGATATTTTCTACATTTGAGGATGGCAATATTATTTAAGTTGTCCTGTTTTGCTCCGGTACCAATAAATATAGACGATACATTGTTTTGACAGACTTGATTTCAACAAAAGAACATGTGATCTTCTTTGAAGTACTCTTGAACCTAAGCAATAATGATGGGCGAATAAACAAACAGAATCTACCACTAAATCTACTAATTAACTAACAGAATCTACCACTAAAACTACTAATTAATTCCAAAAAACTAAATACCAAACATGTGATCTTGTTTTTGTCTTCTCCTCCTCCTATTCTTCTTCTGCTTCTTCTTCTCCTCCTCCTCTTCTCCTCTTCTCCTCCTCCTCCTCTTCTTCTTCTTCCTATTCTGTCTACTAAGCTAACTAACTAACTAACCTAACTAACCAAGCTAACTAAACCTATCGCTAAACCTAGATAGCACTAAACAGCAAAAAAATAACAAAAACAGAATCTACCACTATAACAAAAACAGAATCTACCACTAAGTAACTAAAAAAGAATCTAGCTACCACTAAATACCAAACAATAAAAAATCAACTTCTTCTTCTTTTTTCTCTTCTTCTCCTTCTTATTTTTTTCTTATTCTCTTCTTCATCTCTTCTTCTTTACTTCTTCTCCTTGTTTTTTTCTTCCCTTCTTCTTCTTTTTCTTCTTCTTCTCCTTCTTATTTTTTTCTTCTCCTCTTCTTCTTCTTTTTCTTCTCCTCCTCCTCCTCCTACTCCTCTTCTTCTTCTCCTCTTCTTGTCCTCCTCCTCCTCCTCTTCTCCTCTTCTCCTCCTAACTAAATCTATTAACCTAACTAAAACTACTAACCTAACTAAATCTACTAACCTAACTAAAACTACTAACCTAACTAAATCTACCACTAAAACTACTAACAATAACAACTACTAAAACTACTAAAAATAATAAAACTAGTAAAAATAATGCGGGTGGGGGGGTGGGGGTGGGGGTGTGGGGGCTCACCGAGAGGGACGGCTGTGGAGGTGCCGGGGTGGTGGGGGTGGCGGGACGGCGCCGAGGGCGCCAGGTGCGGCGACGCGACGGTGGTGGGGCAGCGGCAGCGGCAGCGGGGGCGAGGTGGGGAGAGAGAGAGGGGCGGCGACGGGGGCGACAAGGCTGACAGGGGCGGCAGTGGGGCGCGACAGGGGCGGCGGCAGGGGCGGCGGCGCGACGGGGGCGGCGGCGCGACGGGGGTGGCGGCGCGACGGTGGTCCTGGCGGCCGTTACAGAGAGAGGAGCGCGCGGGGTGGGGAGAGAGAGCGAGGGGCGCGCGGGGATGAGCCGTTACAGAGAGAGAGAGGGGCGGGGTGGGGGGAAGGAGCCGTTAACGGAGTTAGTGCTTTGTCGTCTGCCTCCGGACGGCAAAGAGTCTAGACTCTTTGTCGTCTGCCTCCAGACTCTTTGCCGTCCGCTAGCAGACGACAAAGGTCCGACTCCTGTTTGACCTAGACACCCCGCGGTCAGGTGGGCCTATCTACATCTTTGTCGTCTGCCTCTGGACTATTTGCCGTCCGCTAGCAGACGGCAAAGAGGTGACAGATGGCAAAAAGACTGTATGCCATCAGCCTGTGCTTTGTCGTCTGTTTTGCTGAAGCTGACGGCAAAGACAATCTTTGCCATCAGCTAGCAGACGGTAAAGACTAGGCTGATGGCAAAATACTGATTTCCAGTAGTGTATGTTTGAAATGCATTATATGAGCGGGATTCGACACCTAGTTGTTTGCCTTTAGTAGTACTCTTTACAGGGAAATGCCTCTTTGTCTTTCCATCGGGCCTTGGTAGCTTGCTACTGCTCGGAACACATTGATTGACCGACATGTATCCTTCTTTGCTGCTGTGTTTGTCCCCTCGGGGAAATGTCACGCGGTGTAATGGAGTCCTTGTAGCTTGCTACGACTCGTCTACACACGCTGATGACCGACACCTACTTTGCTAGGTTATGTATGCCTGTCCTTGTACGGATGTACCGCTTGGGTTTATAACTAGTAATGTCGACCCGGGTTCTTGTCGTTTGAATGCTAGCGACACATTCATATACGTGGGCCAAAAGACGCAAACGGTCCCGGCCAAGGTAAGGTGGCGGCCGTGGAGTTTACCGTGCGTGAGGCCGCAAAGTGATGTGATGTGTTAGAGGCTGGGTTCTTATGACCTAGGATCGGGGTCCCGACACCATTGCAATCATGCTTTTCATTCAAGGAGCCCTCGTGAATCACTTCACAAATTTCTTCATCACGATTTTCAGATTCACGCATCTCAAGCAAAACTCCATAGAGAAAGTCAAGTGCACTCAACTCACTAGCAATTGGTTCAACATAATTGGATCTCTTAAATAGATTAGCAAGTGGATGGGGATCCATATCAATGGATTTTTAGTAAGCGAAGATGCAAGCATATTGAAGGCACATAGCACACAAGCGAACAGAAACCAAGCGAAAGAAAAGGGCAAATGAAATAGGCAAATATTTTTGTAATTTTTTTTTCAGAAGTGGGGGAGAGGAAAACGAGAGGCAAAAAAAGTAAATGTAAGAGATGAGTTTGCGACACTTACTTGGATGAGTTCTTGACTTGATCCTCCCCGGCAACGGCGCTAGAAATCCTACTGCTACTTCTCAAACAACAGCGCCAGAAATTGACACGTTGACGGAGACTTGCTTGCGTTGGTTTTTCCCTAGAAGAGGAAAGGGTGATGCAGCACACGAGCAGTAAGTATTTCCCTCAGTTTGAGAACCAAGGTATCAATCCAGTAGGAGAATCTCATCAAGTCCAGAGTACATGCGCAAACACAAACGAGCTTGCACCCAACGCTATAAAGGGGTTGTCAATCCCTTCAAGATTGATTGCAAAGTGAGATCTGAAGGCGGAAAGTGCAATGAAGTAAAAGAGTAAGGCTGAAAATATGGTGTGAAGTAGACCTGGGGGGCATAGTGTTCACTAGAGGCTTCTCTCAAAATAGAAAATATTATGGTGGGTGAACAAATTACTGCTGAGCAATTGATAGAACCGCGCGAAGTCATGAAGATATCTAAGGCAATGATCATACATATAGGCATCACGTCCGAGACAAGTAGACCGATACTTTCTACATTTACTAGTATTACTCCACAGATCGACCGCTATCCAGCATGCATCTAGTGTATTGAGTTCATCACGAATAGAGTAACGCCTTAAGTAAGATGACATGATGTAGAGGGATAAACTCAATCCAATGATGAAAACCCCACATTTTTACCCTTGATGGCAACAACACGATGCGTGCCTCGCTACCCCTTCTGTCACCGCATGGTATGAACTCAAAACCAAGCACTTCTCCCATTGCAAGAATCATAGATCAAGCTCGCCAAACAAATCTTTTTGGAAGTTTCGTTCCGTTTGGAATCCGTTTAAAATCCTCCTCTAAAAAGGGTCAAAAAACACGGAAAAAATAGGAACTGGCACTTGTCACTGAGTTAATAAGTTAGTCCGAAAAAAGGTATAGAAGGCATACAAAACATCCAAAGTTTAACAAGATACTAGCATGAAACCATCAAAAATTATAGATAGGTTGGAGACGTATCATCGAGCCAGCATGCGGGTTCCGAATACAACCCCCTAAGATTTCACGATCGGTGCAAGAGGTCCAAGGATGGGGGCTCGGCAGGATGGAGGTCACCCCTGAGCCGACCAGCACGCCATGGCGAAGGGGTTTTGCACGCGAAGACCACATTTGTCACAGCAGGTCGCAGTCATGTCCCCTTTCAAAATGACCATGGTGGCGACCCTTCTTGCCAAGTGTGTTTTCGGGGGAAGAGGACCAAGGACAATATAAAAGAAAGGCATGGCGTCTGTAGCAAGGATCCACCGTCTCCACTAAGGCAAGAACCCACATTTGTACTCATCTTCCACCTCAATCAACCCACACAAGCATGAGTAGGGTTTTACATCGCGAGGTGGCTTGAACCTACGTAAACTGCGCGTGTGTTCTTGTTTACTTTCCTTAGCTCGAGTCGTCGAAGAGTCACGGTGAAGTTGAGAGGTAGAACATGGTAGGGGAGCGAGTGCAACCCAGAGTTCGAACCTTACTGGGCTACGGAGCTCCGATTCCGACATTTGGCGCGCCACGTAGGCGTGCGCGGCGTTCTTCACCTCCAGTTTTGCTCCCGGCTTCACCGACCCCATGGCCAACGCTTTCCATGTGCGCGCTCAGCGCAGAGCTGTGCATGTCATGGTGACCGCGCCTATGGGCCCTGGCGCCCGCCGTCACTCCGTCATGGCCGAGGCCGCGGACACTGACCCCGGTGCCCATGAGCAACAAGCTTCATCCGTGCACTCTTCCATGCAGCCGGAGCGACGCACCGCCGCGGCTTCCTCCTCCCACGCCCATCTCAAATAGATGAACGTGCAAGCTACACTATGCATGGCGTGCGAGCTGCTTCGCTACTGCTCGGTGGATGCTGGGTACGACACATGGCTGGGACGCATCACTGAGCTCGTCAACGCCACCGGAGAGGCACAGGCGCCCTCTCGCTCACGTTGCCCCCTCTATCCTGTGACGGAGGGGAGGCACAGGGAGCGCCATAGCCTCCTCCCACGCGCGATGACCAGGCCGAGCCCGGGCGCTATGTCCACCTCGGGAACCCGCCTCATGAGCCACCACCGTGCCCCAAGAAGAAGGAAACAATTGTCAGATTGTCGAGCGCGAGGCTCCGCTCGAGGCACGCGTGGCCCTCGAGAAGTAGCGTCAGCATATAGACCGGGTCATCGCGGATGTCACGGTGGCCGGGTGCCAGAACCGGGCTGCCAACACGTGCAGCGGCCACTCAAGCACTTTATGTTGCTGGGCCTTCACCCGCAAGCTGTGCACGGTTGTTTGGCCGGCTAAGTTCAAGCCCAACCTGCCCCCGCACTATGACGGCTCCCTTGACCCCGCAAAGTTCCTCCAACTCTACGCCCTGAGTCTCGAAGCGGCGGGCAGCGATGACAAGGTCATGGTAAACTGGCTTCCGATGGACCTCAAAGGCAGCGCACGGTCGTGGCTCCTAAACCTGCCCGAGGACCCGGTCTCTTCATGGAGTGACCTCTGCGAGCTGTTCGTTGATAACTTCAAGGGCACGCACGACCGTACCCTCTCTGTCAAGGACATACGCCGCGTTAAGCAACTCCCTCGTGAGACCCTTCGCAAGTACATCCAGCGGTTCAGCCAGGTGTGCAACAAGATCTCGTGCGCCACGGATGAGGCAGTCATCATGCGTTCACCGATGGTGTCAAGGACCTCAAGATGTGCGAAAAGCTCGCCGTCAATGACACCATGAGCACAGCCATGGAGTTGTTCAACCTGGCCGACAAGTGCACCAAGGCTGAGGAGGGCTGCCTGTTCACCTACGACAACCCTGATGACGCGCCCGAGGATGCCAAAGCCAAGGCCAAGGAGGTCAAGTGCAAAGGGACCATCATGCTTGCGGGTGAACCCAAGCAGAAGCGAGGCCGCGAGCGGGGCATGCCCAAGAAGTAACACCACCCGTTCTACACGTACACTGCCAATGCCTAGAGCACAACGACCGCGGTGCAGGTCGTGACAGCGGCCGCGGTCGCGGCAGATGGGACAGTCGCAATGGCAACCCTCGTCGGGTTGGTATGAGAAGCCTCGATATAACGGTTGGAACGACCAACCTCGTAAGGTGCACCCTCGGGACAACGTAGTGCTCCGTCCGCTGTCGCTGCTGCTGAGGAGGAATGAGTACCACCAACATGATGAGGAGGTTGGGGCCTATCAGGAACCATGCACGGTGGCTTGCATTCTTGGTGGGGCCCATACCCCCTCCTCGAACCGCCAGTTCAAGTAGCTCTCTCGCGAGGTGAACGTCATCGTCCCGAGATCGGGGGATGTGAATCCCCTCAAGTGGTCCCAGTATGCCATCACCTTCGACACTAGGGAAAACGTCAAGTCTGCGGTCGTTGCGGGCACGCTCCCCATGATGTGCCCATCGATGGAGGCGCGGGCCTCAATGCGCTCTCTGTCAAAACCTTCGACACGCTCCATGTGCCATACGACCAGTTGATGCAAACCAGGTCGTTCTCCGGGTAACCAACGGCTCCACCACTCCGCTAGGGCATGTCTGCCTTCAAGTCACCTTCGGAAAGCGCGACAACTGTCACATCGGGCACATGGACTTCAACATGGCGCACATCAACCTCTCCTGCAAGGCCATCTTGGACTACCCGGTGCTAGTCAAGTTCATGGCGGCAACCAACCACGGCTACAACATCCGCAAGATGTTGGGTTGCAGTACATCATCACTGTCACCTGCGACGAGAGGGACGCAGTCTCCTCCCTCAAGCACGCCTACAGGGTAGCTGCAACAAAGTACTCCAATGATGTTAGGGGTGATGTGCCTCGCGAGGCTAGCCCCTGAGGAAGAGGCTGCTGCTGCCCACCTCTGGCTCCGCCAAGCTGAAGGGTCTAGTGGCCAAGGCCAGAGTCGTAGGCCCCGCGTGTGCTGCAGGTGCTTTCCCCCTTATTTCATAGGAAGTCGCACCCGATGCCCCATCAGGTAAGGCTCGGGGGCTTCCACCTGGAAGGCATCTGAAATGGCCTCTACATCGAGAGAGGTGCTTGGGCACCATCTGGAGGCCCGCCTCAACGTGCAACCTCGTGAGCAAGGAGTACGATGTAGGGCGGCGGGGGCACAGGAGTTCATCGCCCAGGAGATCGACAATCTATGGGCGGTGAGCGACGCACGGGGCGCTTCATCATGAGGATCATCACCCCCAAGAGGACCATGGAGGTGCGCTTGTGCGTCGATGTTGCGGGCCTTCACGACATGCTTCGTCAAGCAACCCGGGGTCCCACAACTACATGATCTCTAGGTGAAGTTATGTTTCATTCGAGATCGAGGGCACCCTTTGGGCTGAATTATCCTTAGGCATGAGGGCCTGCCATCATGAAATTATTGCCTTTTGATTGTGTGGTAAATACTATTATTTCCCTTCAAAACTTATCTTGATCACTTGAAATGCATCACTGCTGGTTTGGCGCTTCGTCTCCTTGGGTGCTACGCGGCGGGTAACTTTCACCTGATCATCCCATGAAGAAACCTGGCACGGCGTCTGTGCTCGGGTTCGTCCCTGTAGCATCGCTAAATCCGAGTGCTCCGCTCTGTCTGAAGGGCTTACCCCCGTATATGTCACCTCCTGGGTCCTCGGTGCCAAACATCTTCGTGCGGTGGCCTCACGATGACCACTCGGCGCGTGTCGCCCCCGTGTCACAGGTCCCGTAAGTGCGCTAATGCGTAAAGAATGAGGTGCAACCCGCCTGAAGACTGAGACTAGGAGCTGCTAAGCCTTGTGCCTGGGGTATCCGACACCTCAGTAATCACAGTCCGTGACACTCTCACGTAATAATGAGTTTTGGGTTGTACACGCCTCGGAGCCTCATAAGTGGAAGCCCACGACAAGCCGCATCATCGCCACGGTGGAGGGATCCTACCCATGCCCAAGTGGAAGTCCCCATGCTCCATGCTGACGGAATTACTGTCGAACCGCGACTATGCCCACGCCCAATTGGAAGCCCCAAGCATCGCGCTGGGGAGGACCGCCAGAGCTCCACGCACGACATCTTCCCCTTGTACCTCGGAAGGGCAGGGGCTAAGACATGGTGACTGTGCTCGGATTCGTCCCTGTAGTGCTGAAATATCCAACCGATCGAGCTCCGTCTCGCGGGCTCACCCCGGTGCACGTCACCTCCTTGGGTCCTTGGCATCTAGTTTCTCGCACAACACACAAGCAAAAATAGGCGGGCGCACGATGCTCTGACCAATTCGCCCATATGAGAGTCGCTTGTGCGTCAAGGGGGTTTCCTTAGCATCGCGACTTAGGACCTCCACTAGTCATGTAGCCTCTCACCCCCTGGTGCCCCAGTTGTGGTTGAGATATGCACAAGGTTGGGCCCTACCGACGCAGAGTACAAGGCCCTCGTCATGAAACTCGAGCTTCTTGCGCGTCAAGGGGGAGTTCCTAAGAAACATGAATCGGTACCTTCAATAGTCATGTACACTCTCACTCCCTAGCGTTCTAGTGGCGGTTGAGATACGGGAAGGGCCGGGCCCTGCAGACACAGAGCACAAGGGCTCCCGACAGTGAAAACTAAGGCCTTTGAGGGAGTTGCTTGCTAATCAGGGGGGGTCCTGAGCATCGTGACTCACGACCTTCACTAGTCATGTAGCCTCTCACCCCCTAGTGTCCTAGTGGCAATCGAGATATGCGCACGGTTGCTCCGTGCCGAGGCATAGCGCAAAGGCTCCCAAAGGTGAACGTGAAGGCCCTCAAGTGAGTCGCTTGCACGTCAAAGGTGGATCTTCACCATCACGTCTTGGGAACCTTCACTAACCTTGTAGCCCCTCACCTCCTGGTGATCCAGTAGCTGATGAGATATGTGCACGCTTGGGCCATACCAACATAGAGAACAAAGGCGAGCGAGAGGAAAACCAAGCACGGAAAGAGAAATTATGAAACACAAACAATTATTATAGCATTCAAATTCTTCCATACAATAAATATGTTGCCTGACGCCTCCGTGAGGCAAGGGTGATCTATTTCAAGGCAAGGCAGGGAGCTCCTCATCGGGCTCCTCGCCATCGTCGCAGAAGAACTTCCCCAACAAAGAGTTCATGTGACCCTCCATGGCGCTGACCAAGTCGTCGCGGGACCCATCACCTCTTCAAACTCGAAGTGGGAATCACAAAGAAGGAGATGGCTAAAGACGTGGGTCACTGCCATGGAGAAAAGGTCATGGCAATCCTCCTCCAAGACGTTGTCCACCTTCTTGGCCGCGCCCTCGAGTTCCTTCACGAGCTCGGAAGAAAACTTGGCGTAGCCGGTGTTCGGAGGGATGAATGGAGACTCGAGCCCTAGCCTGTAGATAGAGTTCATGGTTTGGCAGGCCCTAAGTTCCAGAGAGGAGAAGGCAGCATGGTCCGCTGCTGCCTACGCATCGCGAGCGGCCCAGATCGCCTCCTCGCCGGTAGTCAGCTTGGCGTTGGCCTCGGAGACTTGCTTTGCATGGGCGTCCTGAGCCTCGGCCTCCTCATGCCGAAGCGCCTCTAGGTGCCCATGATGCACAACCTATTCGGCGGCCGCCTTCGTTATCTCGAAGTCGGTCTGCAAGCTGTGCTTCTCGGGCTTGGCGGACTCCTGAAGCGCCTTGAAGCTGACCTCCGCTTCTTCGAAGTGCTTGGCGTGCGCCTCCTTCTCGGCAAGGGCGCTCGCACAAGCGGCCTCTGCATTGGTGGCCTCCCGCTGGCCCTCCTTGCGGATGGCCTCGTCCTCGCCTTGGACCTCCTTGGAGGAGGCCTCAAGTTGGCGCCACCCCATGGCCAACCTCGCGCGCTCCACGGTCACACGCACCTCGGCATCCCGGAAATCCACCTCAAGCCGGGTGAGCATGTCTAGGGTGTTAGTCAGGGCCCCACGCCTAATCCATGCATCTTGGCCCACCAAGGCGAGGGCCTACGGAGGTGCCGCTGCCCCGGCGCTGCCCGCTGCCGCAACCAAAGTAGCCCTGATGCCCTCCACTTGAGGCACAAGGGCTCTGGGTCCTCCCCCGCATCAGACATCTACGGCGTCCTTGTGGAGGCTATCACACCGACATCCAAGGCCCCGGTGGTGACCACGACCTCAACGTTCATGCCCACTTGCCGCATGGAGGGGATGCTTGGAGCTGCAGTGGCGCCTGTGCGCCTGAGCATGGCGCCCGGCTTGCGCAAGTGGCCTCCACTCCTGCTGAGACGGCAACCAAGGGATGGGGGCACCTTCGAGACTCGCGTCACCTTCGTCCCAACGGCAGTCTTCTTCTTCTTCTCCTCGGCACTGCAAAGGATCTTGCACTGAAGAAGGGTTGTCCTGAGTAAAAGTAAATGGATCCCGGTTGTTCAATCCTTTGATAACCAAGGTCATTCTTTGCTAAAGAGAAATGATCACTATGACTCAGACTCAATAGAATTGGATCCATTCCAAATAGCGAGAATTAGGATTCTTGATCCCTCTCAATCTCTCTTCCAATTCGAGGATCCAGAGAGATGTTTTCATAGTCATCTCCGAATATTTCCTATCTCGGAATATTTTCGATTTCATTTTTCTATGGTATGTCTTTCTATATGAAATTTTGATATTTACGATGTACGATGACAACTATAAACCACTGGATTGACTTCAATTGGCTGGGGGAATCCAATTGATAGCCTCGGTTCGTATCCTAGCTCGTCTGAGAGCGAGCTTCGCTTCAACCAAATCTTTCGTACCCTCAGCTTTACTCAAGTTAGCTTCGTCTATTTCAAGTGCCTTTTGAGCTTCTTCCGGATCAATAACACTACCCAGTTCCGCATCATTTCCTAAAATGATCGTGGATGAATAGCATGAGAATGGGCTAAGGTACTTACTCGTCCTTGACATCCCACTTCCTCCTCTTCTCGATGGCGGGTGACGCGCCCTCGCCACCTTCACGCGTCGCCCCGCCGCCACCAACGGGGCGCTCAACACGGTCCCTAGCAAGCTTGCCAGGGGCTCCCCCCTCTATGGGGGTGTGAGGGGCCCACGCCGTCGATGGAGGCTCCCGCCACAGACGCGTCGGCCGTCATGAGGCCCAACCGTGCTCATTCCCCTGAGGTCACGGGCCTAGGGGGAATCGCCTGGCACTGCTTGTCCAAAATAACGTCGTCCCTGAGGTTGCGCAAGGACGAATGGAGGTTGGGCGGTGGAATCCGGTCGGTGTCCTCCTCTTCTGTCACCTCCAAATCCTAGTAGTTGACATTATTTCTCGAGGAAGACACCGTGATGGGGAGCCCTTGTGCGACCCAGCGAGCCCCCATTCATCGAAGATAGGCATCTCCGCGACCATTCCCTCCATGTCATCGTACGCGTACAATGATGGTGTGGCCGACAGGGGGTCCTCGGGGTTGGGTCCTAGAAGAGCCCCCAAGGCTCCGTCTAGCTCATTGTGCGTCAAGCTGCTGATGTGTAGGCGCATCGGGCTTCTCCCATTGAAGCAGCGCGATGCGATGCCCCATGAACTCCCTGATGAACATCGCCCTTGGTAGGCAAGCCTCCGCGAGGGAGGCGGTACGCTCCAAGACAGGTCCAGCCCTCGGGTCGGTGAGCTTCTTCTGGCTCCAACTGGAGGTTTGCTTGGGAGGACCCAAGGGAGTGGCCAGGAGCGGGCTCTCCCGGCGTGCATCCATGAAGACCCAGTGGTGTAGGTAGCCTTCCACCTTCTTCCTAGCCTTCAGGTGGGTGCCCGCGCCCGTGACATTAACAAAGGAAACGCACGCGGAGCGTTGGCCCTGAGCGGTGAATCGCAAGCTGAAGAAGTGGCGAAAGAGAACCACCAAGGGCCTTACACCAAAGGCCTCGCAGTAAAAGGCGAAGATGGCTAGGAGGAGGAAGGATTTGGGCTGAAGGTGTAGGGCTCGGATCTGGTAACGGGAAAGGATGGTGTAGAAGAAATCGAAGAACGGTGGGACTGAGGGAGTCCAAGAATCTAAGGTCCTCGAGCGGCTGGTTAGTCGATGGTGAGTGGGCCGATTGGACCGTGCTATAGAAGATCTGGCCTTATGAAGACCTCCCGATTGGAAGGAATATCCTGAATATTGGCGTGGACTTCAAGCTTAGAAAGACTAGGTCGGATCATCTATTCCCGATTATAGTCGGTAACTTGTAAACCCTAGGGTCCCTGGTGTCTATATAAACCGGAGGCCCCTATCCGTGTAGAGGAGGATGAATCATCTAGGGTTTAGAATATATGATCTCTAGGTAGATCTATTCTGTAATCAATTTCATCAATACAATCAAGCAGGACGTAGGGTATTACCTCCATAGGATGGCCTGAACCCGGATAAACCGTTGTCTCCCCCTTCTTCCTACAACCCATCGATCCAAGGTCCATAGTTTGGGAACCCCTACCAAGATCTGCCAGTTTTGACACCAACATTTGTGCTTTCATTGAGAGTTGCATTGTTGGATCATCAAGAAGATCGATGGCTCGCATAATCGTCAGTGATAGAATCAGCAGCGGAGATATCTTTGTCCCCGGGTATGTTCTCTCGTGCGGCAGCATTACGCTGCACGCAGACCCAACTCGCCGTCTTGGCTAGATCAGAAGTTTTGTCCTGAATTAGAAAACAAGGTCACGGAGTTTCGAACTCCCAACCCATCTACGGACCGATCTGGTCCTCACAACAATCCTGGCTTTGGCCGATGAGATCAAAAACCCCGAAGTTTAACTTTGGGTCCCACGTCCGACCATGTCCTCGGATCCCTCTCTTCCTCTGGGGATCCCGACTTACGAGTCGAGATTGTCGAATGAACATTCTCAGTGATCCCAGAGATCAATGCTCACCGAACACACGGATGTTGAATAATAAGAGTCTTGCATCCAACGTACCGAAATAATACAACACATGACCAATAAGTTCAAGTTCACAAGGTAGGGCCTATAAGGCCAATCACACTAATACCACTAGTAGCGGAAATCTCGTGGCTAAGCGGGTGCCCATGCCATCAGCCTACACCAACAGGCATTCTGACTAGGAAGCGTCCTAGTTCGCAGGGCCGTCGCCGATGATGTACTGCTCTCCAAACTCTGGTCCTTCCATGTCTGGTCAATAATATAACCAGTGGCAAGCCAATGAGTACTTTGAATGTACTCGCAAATAGCCCATGATATGAATAATGCATTTGGTAGGATAACAAATAATATGCAATATTGGTGGATAGCAGTTTAACTGTTGAATAAACATGATCATGGATGTGCAACATAAGCTAGATGGTTTTTAGAAGAACAGGTTACATATATCAATATATCTGTCAAGAGTTGAACACTCCGGGTTCACTTGATATGCCAAGTCACCAAAATTAGTCATATCAACTATTTCTCAAATAAAACCATTATACACACACACACACTTGGCTTATGCGGAAACAATTATACGTAATTTAAGTAGCACCACCCAACTGTCCTTGACCGTGGACACAGCTATTCGAATAGTTTTACACTCTACAGAGGTTGTACGCTGTACCCATGAGATCCGGGAAACTTCCATGTCATCCACGACTCGCGGTATATAACATACCCGAGGTAATTACCCGATCAATGCCTTTCCCCTAACGATACTAGACAAAGAGATCCACTCGACTGGTACCCAACCCACATGATGTACGTCTTACGAGCACCAACTCTGGATAGTATCATCCATGCGGGGACCAACGGTGTGCCCGGAACACGTAAAATGGCATAGTCGCCCTACCTGGCACGGCCCCGTCACGAGAGTAACCACACATCACTCCCGCCACTAGTAATGTGGCTCTTTGCTAGCACCGACCAGAGTAATCAACAAAGCCCCATCCCATAAAGGGGTAATATGGTCGCACATGTAAGGTTGGGACGGTCGACACATCATAAATCTAATCCTATTTCTGAAACCACTCACACCAAAATACACCTGGTGCACCACTTCACCAAAAATGGCCACCTAACTCATCATCACCCTCAGGCATTAGTGGCACCCGACGGGGTTTTCATAAACCTTTGATTTATACCATCATCATGCTCATGCTTCTACTATGCTTAGCTCTACTTGACAACATGGTATTAGTGTGACCCTCATAGGTGGGAGGATCATGCTCACAATGCAAGTGCTCCGGAGGAGCCGTCGGTAACATCACTTCGATGATTTACCGAATATTTATGATCATATGCAACAGGAGTATTTGCTCTACTAGCATGCAATATAACATATGCTCAACCATGGTCAAAGGGCTGCTTTCCTTGATCAGCTAAGCATTTGTGGTCTTCGGGGTCTTCAAGTCCAACTCCTTTGGCAAACGTGCTTTCTATCGTCGTAATAATAAAGAAGTGATAAGTAGCTCACTCAAAAAACAGACCACAAACTCACTTTAAAAATGTTGCTTAATTATGACAAATCCATATTGTTATTTTAAAAATATTTATCTCTGGTTTTAGTGAAAGGATTATTTTCAAAATAATTTTAACAGAAGCAAAACTATTCCAAATAGCCTTTCTTAATTATTATAAAACAGAAAGGTTGTCTCAAAAATTGTACAAATGCTCTGTTAAATACTACTCATTTTTAGAAGAATTATGGTGGAAAATAATAAAAATATATTGGATAACCATTTTTTATAAAAATCCTTTAAAACTAGAATAAACGTAAAAATAAAAGAGGTTGGGGCTCACGCCTGGCTCGGCCAGTGGCTTGGGCCGGCACAGCTAGCTAGCCAGCCAGCCAGCCCACGCGCGCACGCGGCCAGGTTCAAACTTGACGCACGGGCTCCTGCAGTCAGCGGCAGAGAGGAGAGAGGGGAGAGATAAGATCCACCGACAGGTGAGCCCCACCTGTCCGGGTCGTCTTCCACCTCGGTACAGAGAGGAGGGGAGGCACGCTGGCGACGCTACCAATGTCCTCGAGCCCAACCGAAGGATGAAATGGAACCAGCTCACCGTCGCCTACGTGCCGGTGGTCGAGAGGTCAACGGGGAGGCCTTGGTTCACCGGCGACCAGGTGGCTAGGGCGGAGCTGTTTAGGGAAGCTAATGAACTAGGTGCTACAATCGTGGATAAGCTCGGGGAGGTGATGGGGAATCTCCCTGAGGTGGCTAGGATCACAGAGGAGGTGAAAGGAGCGCCGGAGCTGGCCCGAAGCCCGATATCGCTGTGCTCAAATGGAGAGGCTAGGGTGGATTTTAGGCACTGGAGATGTGGGATGGGGTGCTGGAGCGAGGGGGAAGGCCTATTTACAGGCCCCCGACGGTGCTCTAAGCCGGTGGCGTCGGTGGTTTCACCAGCGCTCGCAGGAGGGCAGTGAGTGCGTGGGGTCTAAACCACAGTATGCAGACGTGGTTCAGGACCTACGAGACCCACTGAGAGGGAGAGAGAGCAAGGAGGAGCGTGCAGGCGTGGCCATGGTCTTCTGGTTGAATCTGGCGCACGTGGGCACGCATCGCTACGGTCAACAGAGCCAGGGAGGAGGGGCCCTGGGGCTGCGCTGATACAGAGAGGTGGTTGGGGACTTGAATGGGTATCAGGGGAGGCTCGCACCGGCCGGGGCTAGCCACCCGCTAGTAGAAAATATCCCATTTGTCCAGGTTCCCTTACAAATCGGGACCGAAGGGTCTCCATGTGGCCTTTGCGGGTAGCCCGGGCACAAGGATCTTTAGTCTCGGTTGGTCACACCAACTGGGACAACATGGCATCCATGCGTCTGGCCAGAGCTAGGGTTTTTGTTTTTTTAAATGGGGGAGGGGGTGGGTTTGCGTGGGGGGGGGTGGAGCGTCAATTTAGTGGTTTCATATTGTGTTAGCTAGCTAATAGAGAGAAGGGTCCTCTGTTTCTCCATGCTTGGTTGAACAACAAGTTTTCGTATATCTATCCGACGCTCTTACATATATACAATATAACTTCTTTTAAATTAATCCAAAACATCATCTAATTAAGATCCAATGACAAATCCACATGGCATTCTTCGTCTTTAGGTATGACGTGGTCAACAAAGAATCCTGCCAATTCCTCTTAAATTGCTCGTATGCGATCATATGGTAGGAGTTGATCCTGCATCTCGCAGATCTCATTTAAAGAAGGGGGTAAATACATGCATATATATGAATAAAACTCAACACAATTCTGCATATTATTTACGTACTTGAAATTGTTTCTGACAGAAGACCCGCTCAGAGGTCGAGCGGTGATGTCTACTACGCAACCTTCTCCTTGTAGACGTTGTTGGGCCTCCAAGTGCAGAGGTTTTAGGAGAGTAGCAATTTTCCCTCAAGTGAGTGACCTAAGGTTTATCAATCCATGGGAGGCGTAGGATGAATATGGGATCTCTCAAGCAACCCTGCAACCAAATGACAAAGAGTCTCTTGTGTCCCCAACAACCCAATACAATGGTAAATTGTATAGGTGCACTAGTTCGACGAAGAGATGATGATACAAGTGCAATAAGGATAGTAGATATAGGTTTTTGTAATCTGAAATTATAAAAACAGCAAGGTAATTAATAATAAAATTTAGCACGAACGGTATTGCAATGCGTGGAAAGAAGGCCTAGGCTTCATACTTCCACTAGTGAAGTTCTCTCAACAATGATAACATAGTTGGATCATATAAATAGCCCTCAACATACAACAAAGAGTCACTCCAAAGTCACCAATAGCGGAGGACAAACAAAGAGATTATTGTCGGGTACGAAACCATCACAAAGTTATTCTTTCTGATCGATCTATTCAAGAGTCCATAGTAAAATAACACGAAGCTATTCTTTCCGTTCAATCTATCCTAGAGTTCGTACTATAATAACACCTTAAGACACACATCAACCAAGACCCTAATGTCACCTAGATACTCCATTGTCACCTCAAGTATCCGCGGGCATGATTATACGATACGCATCACACAATCTCATAATCATCTATTCAACCAACACATAAAACTTCAAAGAGTGCCCCAAAGATTCTACCGAAGAGTCAAAACGTGTGCCAACCCATATGCATAGGTTCCCGATGTCACGAAACCCGCAAGTTGATCACCAAAACATACATCAAGTACTCACATGAATATCCCATTGTCACCACAGATAAACACGTGCAAGACATACATCAAGTGTTCCTAAAGACTCAATCCGATAAGATAACTTCAAAGGGGAAACTCAATTCATTACAAGAAGGGAGAGGGGGAAGAACATCATAAGATCCAACAATAGTAGCAAAGCCCACGGTATACCGAGATCAAGACATCTCAAGAACACAAGAGAGAGAGATCAAATACATAGCTACTGGTACATACCCTCAGCCCCGAGGAAGAACTACTCTCTCCTCGTCATGGAGATCACCGAGATGATGAAGATGGCCACCAGAGATGGATTCCCCCTCAGGCAGGGTGCTGGAACGGGCTCCCGATTGGTTTTTGGTAGCTATAGAGGCTTGCGGCGGCGGAACTCCCGATCTAGGTTTATTTCTGGAGGTTTCTGTATTTATAAGACCAGATGGCATCGAGAACAAGTCAGGGGGGCCCACGAGGGAGTCACGAGCCCTCCAGGCGCGCCCAGGGGGTGGGCGTGCCTCCTTGGATCGTGGCTTCCTCGGGATTCCCCTCTGGTAGATTTTTCTTCTGGTATTTTTCATATTTTCCATAAAAAATCACGGTGAAAGTTTTATTCCGTTTGGACTCCGTTTGATATTCCTATCTGAAAAAGGTCAAAAACAAGGAAAAACAGAAACTAGCACAGGGCTCTAGGTCAATAGGTTAGTCCCAAAACTAATATAAAATAGCATATTCATGCATGTAAAACATCCAAAGTTTATAATATAATAGCATGGAACGATTAAAAATTATAGATACGTTGGAGACGTATCAAGCATCCCCAAGCTTAATTCATGCTCGTCCTCAAGCAGGTAACTGACAAAACAGAATTTTTGATGTGGAAAGCTACCTAACATATATTGTAACATGAATGTTCAGATCCCTATGATTCAAAGCAAAAAGTTTAATATTGACATAAGAACAATAATAGTTCAAGCATACTAACAAAGCAATCATGTATTCTCGAAATAACATGGCCAAAGAAAGTTACCCCTACAATATCATATAGTCTGGCTATGCTCCATCTTCCCCACACAATGTATTTAAATCATGCACAACCCCGTTATTAGTCCAGCAATTGTTTTCACACTTTTACTTTTTCAAACTCTTTCAACTCTCACGTAATACATGAGCGTGAGCCATGGACATAGCACTATAGGTGGAATAGAATATGGTGGATGTTGTGAGGAACAAGGGAGGAGATGGTCTCGCATCAACTAGGCGTATCAACGGGCTATGGAGATTCCCATCAATAGATATCAATGTGAGTGAGTAGGGATTGCCATGCAATGGATGCACTAGAGCTTTAAGTGTATGAAAGCTCAAAAGGGATCTAGTGGGTGAGCACCCAACTTGCTTGCTCACGAATACCTAGGGCACTTTTGAGGAAGCCCATCATTGAAACATACAAGCCAAGTTATATAATGAAAATTCCCACTATTATATGAAAGTGACAAAATAGGAGACTCTCTATTATGAAGATCATGGTGCTACTTTGAAGCACAAGTGTGGTAAAGGATAGTAGCATTGTCCCTTCTCTTTTTTTCTCTCATTTTTTTGTTTGGGCTCTTTGGCCTCTTTTTTTCATTATTCATTTTTTTGGTGGGCTCTTTGGCCTCTTTTTAAAAAAAATGTGGAGTCTCATCCCAACTTGTGAGGGAATCATATCTTCCGTCCTTTCCTCACATGGGACAATGCTCTAATAATGATGATCATCACACCTTTATTTACTTACAACTCGATACTTAGAACAAAATATATGACTCTATATGAATGCCTCCGGCAGTGTACCGGCATGTGCAATGAATCATAAGTGACATGTATGAAAGATATGAATGGTGGCTTTTCCACAAATACGATGTCAACTACATGATCATGCAAAGCAATATGACAATGATGATGCGTGTCATAATAAATGGAATGGTGGAAGTTGCATGGAAATATATCTCAGAATGGCTATGAAAATGCCATGATGGGTAAGTATGGTGGCTGTTTTGAGGATGGTATATGGTGGGTTTATGCACCGGCAAAAATTGTGTGGCACTAGAGAGGCTAGCAATGGTGGAAGGGTGAGAGTGCATATATACCATGGACTCACTTTAGTCAGAGAGAACTCACATACTTGTTGCGAAAGTTCTATTAGTAATCAAAACAAAGTGCTAGACACATGCTCCTAGGGGAAGGGTTGGTAGGAGTTAACCATCGCGCAATCCCGACGGCCACACAAAGGATGACAATCAATAAAAACATCATGCTCCGACTTCCTAGCATAGCGGTTCACCATACATGCATGCTACGGGAATCACAAAGTCTAACACAAGCATTTATACCAATCCATAATTACTCACTAGCATGACTCTAATATCACCATCTTTATATCTCAAAACTATATGCAAAGAATCAAACTTCTCATAGTATTCGATGCACTCTATATGAAAGTTTTTATTATATCCCTCTTGGATGCCCATCATATTAGGACTAGATTCATAACCTAAGAAAATTACCATGTTCTTTATGTCTCTCAAAATAATATAAGTGAATCGTGATAGTTCAACTATTTCTATAAAATAAAATCATCGCAATGCTCTACAAAGATATAAGTGAAGTACTAGAGCAAAAGGCAAACTACTCCAAAAGATATAAGTGAAGCTCAATGAGTAGTTGAATAATTATTCAGCTATATGAATACTCTCCCATCTAATAATTTCAGATCTTAATTACCTTATTCAAACAAAATGAAATGACACTTCAAGTATAGCACGAATCATGTGAAGAAGGAAAAACTTAGGTTCAACCGATACAAACTGATAATTGTTTGAAGAAGAAAGGTGGGATGCCATCCGGGGCATCCCCAAGCTTAGGTGCTTGAGACTTCTTGAAATATGTATTGGGGATGACATGGGCATAACTAAGATTAAGCTTTTGTGTCTCCTTATTTCCTCTCATATGATGGTCTCCAAAATCTTAAAAACGTCATCCACACAAAACTCAACAAAAACTCGTGAGATAGGTCAGTATAAATCAATGCAAAACATTATCATCCTCTACTGTAGTAAAAATCACTAATATTATTTTTTGACATTGCATACTAAACGCCTATGCATATTTCAAACTCCCATCATCGAATGGAATCATTAAACAAGCAAACATATGCGAACAATGCAAACATAACAGCAATCTGCCTAAATAGAACAGTCTGTGAAGAATGCAGCAAGATCCATACTTAATTAACTCCAAAGCATCTGAAACAATTCCATGATGTATATAATTTATAAGACCATAATGTGTCCAAATTTCAAGTTATTCTGACGTACTAAAAATTCTAGGGAATTTTTGCACTACAAGCAAACTTTTTGTTTTGGAAAAGCAACTCCTAAACTTGCAAATTAAGCATGGTAAAGGCTATCCTTGACATTTTTATTGAACTAAATGATGAAACACATTAATATAAATAAAACAAAGCAAGTTCTAATAAAATAAAATGACGCTCCAAGAAAAACACATATCATGTGGTGAATAATAACATAGCCCCAAGTAAAGTTACCGATGGATTGAAGACGAAAGAGGGGATGCCTTCCCGGGGCATCCCCAAGCTTAGGCTCTTTGGTGTCCTCGAATATGGCTTTGAGGTGCCTTGGGCATACCCAATATTAGGCTCTTGCCACTCCTTGTTCCATAGTCCATCGAAACTCTACCCAAAACTTGAAAACTTCCCAACACAAAACATAACGAAACTTCGTGAGATGGGTTAGTATGATAACGAGAAAATAAATCACTTGGGTACTGTAAAAACAAGACTCATAATTATTTTCACACAATGCCTACTGTATCTTACTATTTCCACAATTTATACTACTCAATATAATCTATGGAAACACCAAAACAAGCAAACTATGCATTGAAAACAGAATCTCTCAAAAACAGAACAGTTTGTAATGATCTGAATGATAACCATACTTATGCACTTCCAACAATTCTGAAACAATTATTAAAATTAAGTAAATTTGTATATAAATCATCAGCAAAAAGAATCAACCTAAAAGAACTCTCTGGATCGAAATTAGAAACGATTTGGCGAGCGCAAAGTTTCTGTCTTTTTCAGCATGATCAAACAACTATCACCCAAACTAATCATAAAGGATTTACTTGGCACTTTATTGAAACTAAGGCAATAAAACATGATTAATACAGTAGCTTAATCATTTGAACACACAAAAACAGTAAGGATACATATTGGGTTGTCTCCCAACAAGCACTTTTCTTTAATGCCTTTCAAGCTAGGCATGATGATTTCAATGATGCTCACATAAAAGATAAGAACTGAAACATAATGGAAGCATGATGGAGCATATGACTAGCACATTTAAGTCAAACAATTTATTGGAGCAAGAATCAACTAGCATAGGAAGATAAAACAAGCATGACTTCAAAAGTTTCAACACATGGAGAGCAAGCTTGATATTATTGCAATATGTAGAAGCATATGATCCTCTCTCATAATAATTTTCAGTAGCATCATGAATGAATTCAACAATATCACCAGAATCTAAAGCATTCTTTTAATGATCTACAAGCATAGAAATTTTACTGTTCTCCACACAAGGAAATTTATTCAAACCAGTAGTAGTGGGAGTATCGTAAAAGACTTGAACACTACGAATTGTTTCCACATTAAAAGAGTAATGTTCAGTAAAAGGGTACTCATAATTGTGACAAGTTTTATCATCTTTCTTCTTTATAGCATAAGTATCATCACAATAATCATCATAAATAGGGGGCATGCTTTCATCATAATAAATTAGATCATTCAAAGTGGGGGAACTAAAAAGATCATCTTCATCAAACATAGCATCCCCAAGCTTGTGACTTTGCATATCATTAGCATCATGGGTATTCAAAGAATTCATACTAACAACATAGAAATCATGCTCATCATTCACATATTTTATGCCAAGCATTCTATGTAATTCTTCTTCTAGCACTTGAGCACAATTTTCCTTCCCATCATTTTCATGAAAGACACTAAAAACATGAAGCATATGAGGCAACCTTAATTCCATTTTTTGTAGTTTTCTATTAATAAACTAAACTAGTGATAAACTAAAAGATTCAATTGCAAGATCTAAAGATATACCTTCAAGCGCTAACCTCCCCGGCAACGGCGCCATAAATGAGCTTGATGTCTACTACGCAACCTTCTGCTTGTAGACGTTGTTGGGGCTCCAAGTGCAGAGGTTTGTAGGACAGTAGCAATTTTCCCTCAAGTGGGTGACCTAAGGTTTATAAATCTGTGGGAGGCGTAGGATGAGGATGGTCTCTCTCAAGCAACCCTGCAACCAAATAACAAAGAGTCTCTTGTGTCCCCAACACACCCAATACAGTGGTAAATTGTATATGTGCACTAGTTCGACGAAGAGATGGTGATACAAGTGCAATAAGGATAGTAGACATAGGTTTTTGTAATCTGAAATTCTAAAAACAGCAAGGTAATTAATAATAAAAGTGAGCACGAACGGTATTGCAATGCGTGGAAACAAGGGCTAGGGTTCATACTTTCACTAGTGAAGTTCTCTCAACAATAATAACATAATTGGATCATATAACTAGCCCTCAACATGCAACAAAGAGTCACTCCAAAGTCATTAATAACGGAGAACAAACGAAGAGATTATTGTCGGGTACGAAACCACCACAAAATTATTCTTTCCGATCGATCTATTCAAGAGTCCTTAGTAAAATAACACGAAGCTATTTTTTCCATTCAATCTATCCTAGAGTTCGTACTAGAATAACACCTTAAGACACACATCAACCAAGACCCTAATGTCACATAGATACTCCATTGTCACCTCAAGTATCAGTGGTCATGAATATACAATATGCATCACACAATCTCAGAATCATCTATTCAACCAACACATAGAACTTCAAAGAGTGCCCCAAAGATTCTACTGGAGAGTCAAAACGTGTCCCAACCCATATGCATAGGTTCCCGATGTCACGAAACCAGCAAGTTGATCACCAAAACATATATCAAGTACTCACATGAATATCCTATTGTCACCATAGATAGACACGTGCAAGACATACATCAAGTGTTCTTAAAGACTCAATCCGATAAGATAACTTCAAAGGGGAAACTCAATTCATTACAAGAAGGGAGAGGGGGAAGAACATCATAAGATCCAACTATAGTATCAAAGCCCATGGTACATCGAGATCAAGACATCTCAAGAACACGAGAGAGAGAGATCAAACACATAGCTACTGGTACATACCCTCATCCCCGAGGGAGAACTACTCCCTCCTCGTCACGGAGATCGTCGGGATGATGAAGATGGCCACCGGAGATGGATTCGCCCTCCGGCAAGGTGCCTGAACGGGCTCCCGATTCGTTTTTGGTGGCTACAGAGGCTTGCGGTGGCGGAACTCCTTATTTAGGTTTATTTCTGGAGGTTTTTGTATTTATAAGACCATATGGCATCGAGAACAAGTCTGGGGACCCACGAGGGAGTCATGAGCCCCCAGGCGCGCCCAGGGGGTGGCCGCGCCTCCTTGGCTCGTGGCTTCCTCAGGACTCCCCTCTGGTATCTTTTTCTTCTGGTATTTTTGATTTTTTCCATAAAAAATCACGGCGAAAGTATTATTGCGTTTGGACTCCGTTGGAAATTCCTATGTGGAAAAGGTCAAAAACAAGGAAAAAACAGAAACTGGCACTGGGCTCTAGGTCAATAGGTTAGTCCCAAAAATAATATAAATTAGCATATTCACGCATATAAAACATACAAAGTTGATAATATAATAGCATGGAACAATAAAAAATTATCGATACGTTGGAGACGTATCAAGTGGCGAATGAACTCGCATACGTAGTATGCACATAAAACAATGCCTTCTTTCTGGTGCATACACTTTACGAGAATAGAGTTCAAACAAACTGATAAGCAAGCATGGTAATGATATATTGATGAAAATTTGAATCAATTAGAGATGCGTGGAACTAGCTAGTACTACTTACTTTGCTGTGCTTAAATCGCAACTCTTTGTTTAGACCAGGAACCATATTGGCGAAATTCGTCCAAACCTTGCCAGGCAAAGAAAATGATTACTTGATATCAGGAAATTAACGAAAGTTGCATGCCGATATGGTGTGGGTATATTGACTAAACTTACTTCTTGAGCATTGCAGTAATGTCGTCATAATCCTTTTCGGCTTTATGTCTCGAGTCTAAGACATTTACTACTGCCCTGCCAACATCTTTGGATAGCAGAATAAAGTGATCTCTGCGCACGCATATATAACTGATCAATTACATTACTTAATTAACCTTGAGTAAGCGAAACCGAGTTTACAGAGAAGAGATCAACACTCACTTGAAGTTGTAAGGAAAGATTATTTCCACTTTTTTTATGTATAAGGAACGAGTTTAGCAAGTTCTCCTCGGTCTCTTTGATTGAGTTTCATACCGTCAATTCATTTACGGCATCTGGGCTAATGAACCCAGCGTCGATGATTCCTCCTTTTTTAATTCGACGATCTTCAATCTGCATAATATATATAGTGAGGATAATTATATATACAAGCAATGAACGAGCTGAGCTAGAGACTTAACTATAGAAGTAATACTTATATACAGTAGGAAGCCATGAGTTTTTTGTCGAAGGCCAGATGATTATATAACTGAAATAACTCCTCAAATTGAATAGTAATCACGGGAAGTCCAATGAATTCGTGCTCTGGTTTCACTGCCACATACATAGCTTTTTTCCACACTCCCTGCAGGTTTTCATGTACCACTTATGCAATCTGTGCATCATCGTTGTTAGAGCAGGATGACTAGGTTTGACGAGGGTCTTCCCGTGCACGTATTTATATTGTTCTTTTGTTACATCATCCCCCAAGTAATCATCAGGATTGGTATCAGGCACCATCTCCGGATCATTAGCGACGACGATATCGAGCTCGGGAATTGTTTTCCCACTTCTTCGTTCTGCTAACCTTGCATCAGTAGAGGTAGTTCTCGACCGCACCGCTTGTCCATATGTCTTTTTAAGAATGTGTTCATAGTTGGAATCCGACGGAGGCGATGGTGGACGCTGAAATTTATTGATACTTGGCTCCACTATCACCGGATCTAGCTTCTCCTTCGGAGGTGGAGTTTTCTTTGCAAAATGGGCCCTCCATTCGACACGGCATATCTCCTCGTTTTCCTCCTTGGTCCTCTCATATGGTAACTTTTCCAGAGGCTTAAGAGATGGACCGAATTTAACGCCTCTACTTATACTGCTAGCCGCCGTAGAGAAGGAGGCGTATCTCTTCCGCTTGAGAGAAAGTGGCGGACTGCTCTGACGCGCCGGACAAGCCGAAGTGGTGGCGTTTCTCTTCCGACGTTGCCGACGAGGCGAAGGAGGAGGCGGACTGCTCTAACGCGCCGGAGTAGGCGAAGGAGGAGCTGAAGTGCCCTCACGCATCGGAGGAGCTGGAGAAGGAGGCGGAGTGCCCTGATCACTCGTCATCGTCGGAGGAGGAGGAGGAGGAGGGAGAGGAGGCGGAGTACCCTCACTCATCGTCGGAGGAGGAGGAGGAGGAGGCGTCCAATTTGGAAGCGTGATGAACTCCTTATGCCATAGACATGTACTCCCCATAGCACGAACCAGCTAAATCTCCCCTTCACCTGTAGGGTGGTCAACCTCGGGCTGCTTGAAATCCTCCATTACTTGATCCACCATCACAACAGCATAGCCATGTGGAATCGGAAGGCAGTGAAAAGTTCCCTTGGGTTGAGGAGGTTCAACAGAGCCGATAGCCACCTTGAAAGTGAGGTTCCGGCATTTCATCATAAGCTCGCAATGTTGAGCATCAGTGATAGTATCCACGGGGTTGCTAGGAGCATTGAATTCATGCTGAACGGGCTCCGTGGAAGCCACACTCCATCTCCGTTGTGATGGTGGGGTACCTTCTAGGGTAGCTTTGTGCCGCTGAGATGGTTGGCCGGCAGCTCGCTGGCTCTCAAGTTCCTCTAGCTTTTCCAGTCTTGCCTTGATCTCCTACATGTCACTCAGCTCTGCTTTCCTCTTTCTCTCCCTACTTCCTGTAACCGCTTGTGTTAAGAAACCCAAACTTCCACGGAACGGAGCCGGGTGTTCCTCGTGTTCGTCCAGGGTGCTCAACATTCCCTAGGGCCTCAGTCAGCTCGTCATTCTCTCTACCTGGAATGAACGTCCCTTCCTGCGCTGCGGTGATACACTTCTGAAGCTTGATCATGGGTATTGCAAGTTGCTCGTCCGTCCAACGACACTTCCCTGTTTCAGGCTCCCAAGTTCCCCCAACCCCAAAGAAGCAAGTCCTTGAACGCTCTGGCCAGTTCATTGTCTGTGGTTGGACCCCTTTAGCAATCAGGTCATTCTCTGCTTTGTCCCAAAACGGCCGGGCTTTGAGATAGCCACCTGACCCCGTGTGATGGTGATACTGCTTCTTTGCGGCATTGTTCTTGTTTTTCACTGACATTTCCTTACTCTTCTCCGATGACTTGTAGGCCACAAATGCGGGCCAATGATCTATTATCTTCTCAAATCGGCCGAAGAATTCTGGAGTCTTCCCTTTATCGAGAAACGTTGATTTCAAATCATTCTTCCACTCCCCAAATAGATTTTTCATCTTCTTAAGAGCACACACCTTGACAAGTGGCTCTATAACTGGCTTATTCGGACTTCCTATGGCGGTAGGGTGAAATTTGCCTTCAGCGCGGTAGAAAGATCATCTTTTTGCCTATCGGTGACATCATCACCTTCAGGGACGTCGTCGCCCTTAGGCTTTTTCCATTGCTTGACGCTGATCGGGATGTTGTTCCTAACAATAGCTCCGCACTAAGCAGAAAATGCGTCCTTGGTTAGCTTGGGTTCAATCGGTAGGCCATCGGCTGCGATTGCTGTGATTGTGAACTTTTCATCCATGCGCAACCTTCTCTTCGGGCCTCATCTCTTTACCGAAGTTTGGCTCGATCCAGAGGGCTATAAAAGAAGAAAGAATGAAGTGTTAATATTTGTACATACCTTCGGGCTTAATAATATATATACCTCGCCGGACTTTGCAACAACTCCCTCCTCCGTTTGGTCACCGGAGCCGTCATCATGGTCTCCTTCTTCCGGCCTTTCGTCACCGGAGCCATCATGATCATGTCCTTCCTCCTCCATTGTTTGATCATCCGAGCCGTCATCCTCTCCTTCTAGACCATCGGTGTCATTGACATACGACAAATTAATCACCGACCATTATCTCCCCCAACAACTGTTCTCTTTGATCCATATAGTTTTTGCAAATAATCATCTAGCACTGTCTCCCCCAACAACTTTTTATCGGTGTAATGAAATTGTATATATTAAGATTTTGTCAAAGCTAGCAACATACAGATATAAAACAACACCAGTTGATCTGGCGAGCTACATTAAAATAGATAATTTGTATCTTTCTTATATTATCCGTTTAGTGCTACATGACTAGAATAGATAACTTTTTCTATTTCACCAACAAAAATGTCGTTTAAAAATGCCGTTTGATATGTATTTTTTCTAGACTTTGGCATGTGCCTCCCTGGCGCCGGATGACACTGACTGGATGTTGCACCATTGGGAACTTTCGTCGAACCGACGAATGCTGCTTTATACTTTGCTACAGTTGCACGTTACAAGATATTATTATTGTTCTCCTCTCCCATTGCAACGCACGGGCATGCTTACTAGTGATATATAATGCAATAGATCTCAAGAGGCAAAAAGTTTTTCTTTCAGTTAGAACCAATAATCAACTTAATACATCTCGAATTTAATCTCGAATACATCTCTAGTATAATCTATATATGAACAAAATTTGTATGCACAGCAATATGCACGGGCGGCGGCGGCGACAAGCAGAGCACACGCAGAGGACGAGCTCACCGGGTCCGACGGGCTCGGGGCGGCGACGACGACGGGCTCGGGGCAACGGCGACGACTGGCTCGGGGACGGCGGCAATGACGAGGAGGACTGGATCGGGGGTAGCAATGATGAGGACTGGCTCGGGGGGCAGCAGCGAGCAATGGGATAGTTTTGGGGGAAATTTCGACAAATCCCTCCTATATGCGAAAACCTTTTGTGCCAGTTGGTGGCCCGAACTGGCACCAATACAACCCTTTCGTCCTCGTTAACTCAGCAAACCGGGACTAAAGGTCAATTTTCAGTTGCCAAATGGCGGGGAAGAAGATACCTTTACTGCCGGTTTGCGGAACCAACCGGGACGAAAGGGTGCCATTCGTCCCGGTTTGTGCCACCAACCGACACTAAAGTCGGTCTCTGGTCCCAGTTTGTGCCACAAACCGACACGAAAGGCATGTGGCTGGCACAGCCGCGGTGCGGTTGGATGTTTAGCCCCACCTCGCTAGCCGAGCGAGAAGATTGGTGGTTTATAAGCGCTTGTGCACACACAGTCTCGAGCCCCTCTCATATGCAGGCTTCCGAGCCTAAACTGTCACTAGCTGTTGGGCTTTCTGCGGACCTGAATCCTAACCCAACTGTCTAGTTGGGTTTCTAGTCGTATTCAAGCTGTGGTGGCCATTAGTTGACATTTTTTTAAAGAATATAGGTTTTTGTTCCTACTTACTATTTTCAGTGATTCTTTCATTTTTCGGAATTATTTGAAATCCAGACCTTTTGTGTGTTCAAAATGCACCATTCAAAGCCACATCATCAATTTTCAACTATTTCTGACTTCATTTGGTATTTTTCTTGCATCTATTGATTTTTTGAGCTAAATGACCCAGAAATTGAAAAGCACTACAAATGAACTCTGAATAGGTTGAAAGTTGGCATGGTATCATCATTTCACCCACATAGCATGTGCTAAAAACTTGAGAGAGTTGCGACAAAAACTGGACGCACTTCGTGCACAAATCGGACAATCTCTTTCGAAGTATAAGGGTTTCATACGAAAACTCATCTGTTACAAAAGGGATTTCATTTTTTGGAATTATTTGAACTCGAGACCTTTTGTGTGTTCAAAATGCACCATTCAAAGCCACATCATCATTTTTCAACTATTTATGACTTCATTTGGTATTTTTCATGCGATTATTGATTTTCTTGAGCTAAATGACCTAGAAGTTGAAAAGCACTACAAATGAACTCTAAATAGGTTGAAAGTTGGCATGGTATCATCATTTCACCCACATATCATGCTAAAAAGTTGAGAGTGTTGCGCAAAAAACTGGACGCACTTCGAGTACAAATCGTACAATCTCTTTCGAAGTATCAGGGTTTCATACGAAAACTCATCTGTTACAAAAGGGATTTCATTTTTTGGTATTATTTGAACTCCACACCTTTTGTGTGTTCAAAATGCACCATTCAAGGCCACATCATCAATTTTCAACTATTTGTGACTTCATTTGGTATTTTTCATGCATTTACTGATTTTTATTTTTTAGCTAAATGACCCAGAAATAGAAAAGTACTACAAATGAACTCTGAATAGGTTGAAAGATGGCATGGTATCATCACTTCACCCACATAGCATGTGCTAAAAAGTTGAGAGGGTTGCGGCAAAAACCGGACGCACCTCCTATAAAAATTGGACAATCTCTTTCGAAGTATCAGGATTTCATACGAAAACTCATCTGTTACAAAAGGGATTTCATTTTTTTGGAATTATTTGAACTCCAGACCTTTTTGGGTTCAAAATGCACCATTGAAAGCCACATCATCAATTTTCAACTATTTCTGACTTCATTTGGTATTTTTCATGCATCTATTGATTTTTTGAGCTAAATGACCCAGAAATTGAAAAGCACTACAAATGAACTCTGAATAGGTTGAAAGTTGGCATGGTATCATCATTTCACCCACATAGCATGTGCTAAAAACTTGAGAGGGTTGCGACAAAAACTGGACGCACTTCGTGCACAAATCGGACAATCTCTTTCGAAGTATAAGGGATTCTTTCATTTTTCAGAATTATTTGAAATCCATACCTTTTGTGTGTTCAAAATGCACCATTCAAAGCCACATCATCAATTTTCAACTATTTCTGACTTCATTTGGTATTTTTCATGCATCTATTGATTTTTTGCGCAAAATGACCCAGAAATTGAAAAGCACTACAAATGAACTCTGAATTGGTTGAAAGTTGGCATGGTATCATCATTTCACCCACATAGCATGTGCTAAAAACTTGACAGGGTTGCGACAAAAACTGGACGCACTTCGTGCACAAATCGGACAATCTCTTTCGAAGTATAAGGGTTTCATACGAAAACTCATCTGTTACAAAAGGGATTTCATTTTTTGGAATTATTTGAACTCGAGACCTTTTGTGTGTTCAAAATGCACCATTCAAAGCCACATCATCATTTTTCAACTATTTATGACTTCATTTGGTATTTTTCATGCATTTATTGATTTTCTTGAGCTAAATGACCTAGAAGTTGAAAAGCACTACAAATGAACTCTGAATAGGTTGAAAGTTGGCATGGTATCATCATTTAACCCACATATCGTGCTAAAAAGTTGAGAGGGTTGCGCAAAAACCTGGACGCACTTCGTGTACAAATCGTACAATCTCTTTCGAAGTATCAGGGTTTCATACGAAAACTCATCTGTTACAAAAGGGATTTCATTTTTTGGTATTATTTGAACTCCACACCTTTTGTGTGTTCAAAATGCACCATTCAAGGCCACATCATCAATTTTCAACTATTTGTGACTTCATTTGGTATTTTTCATGCATTTATTGATTTTTATTTTTGAGCTAAATGACCCAGAAATAGAAAAGTACTACAAATGAACTATAAATAGGTTGAAAGTTGGCATGGTATCATCTTTTCACCCACATAGCATGTGCTAAAAAGTTGGGAGGGTTGCGGAAAAAACCGGATGCACCTCGTGTACAAATTGGACAATCTCTTTCGAAGTATCAGGATTTGATACGAAAACTCATCTGTTACAAAAGGGATTTCATTTTTTGGAATTATTTGAACTCCAGACCTTTTTGTGTTCAAAATGCACCATTGAAAGCCAGATCATCAATTTTCAACTATTTCGGACTTCATTTGGTATTTTTCATGCATTTATTGATTTTTGGAGCTAAATGACCCAGAAATTGAAAAGCACGACAAACGAATTCTAAATTGGTCGAAAGTTGGCATGGTATCATCGTTTCACCCGCATAGCATTTTCTATTTGCACAAAGTAAGACCTTTGGGATGGTCTACGGTGTTTGCAATTTAATTTTGCTGAAAAACAGAAACTTTCGACCTGAGTCCAGGAATTTTTTCAATTCACTGGAACGTGCTTTTGATCTCAAATTTTTACACAAGATTCATATACAATTTACCCAGATTGTATTAATTTTTCATAATTTTTGGAGTTACATAAGTATTCAAATTATACTGATTACTTCCGACTATTCTGTTTTTCACAGATTATGTTTTCTTTGTGTTGTTTGCTTATGTCGATGTATCTATGGGTTGCATCGGGGGGTATGAACCATGGAGAAGTTTGAATACAGTAAATATTACACCAGTATGAATAAATAATTAGTTCACAACAATACATAAAGTGGTGATGAATAAATAAAGGGATAAATAACATTTCAAATTTGGAAACTCTATATAAAGGCACAAACAGAAACTAGATATATATAAATTGGTCCAAGCAGTACATAATAATACATGCAAGGAGTACATAATAATAGCTAGCATACATATATATACAAGTGTTCGCCGTTCTGAACACTACTCGTCTGAATCTGAATCTGAATGAGATTGTCCCAAAGCTGGTACTGCGAGGTGACGCTGGCCATATCTCACAATACTAATCTTGCGGTACAACTCGTATGCAACATATGCATCTTTTGCTGCATACTCAAGGTTGATAGGGTCAAGTCGGGTCTGCCCCCACTTCTTGTGTTCAGACTTTGAGAAAGCCTTCTTCGTATCATCGTATTCCTCGTCGATCAAGGCGACTGCCATATCAGCCATCAAAGTCCTTGGATAATCAAGCTGGAATAGGCCTTGGAGATCAATGTGGCACTCAGCTATTATCTCAATACCAAAGTTGCGCGTCATATTCATCATGTCGTTCGTTATGTCAACGCTAGTGAAACGTATGCCGCTGCAAAGGAAGTCCATGAGTTCTGGACAATGCTTGTCACTACTGCAACATCAACAAATTAAAATGAAACAAATGTTACATACTGCTGTAACAAGGAAATAATCTTTCAATGCAACTAAAGAGAAATTTATCATAATGATTCAAATGGAACATATTTCTATTCTATGCAATTTTCATATCCTATGAATTGGTCTTTATAGGATTCCAATATTGTACCATATTGCTATCCGATGCAATTTTCATATCATCTGAATTGATCAAGAAACCCTCAATTAACTATCCAATGGAACATATAAAGAAACTGCATATTGCTATCCAATGGAACCTAGAGAGATCAGTATATGCAATTTTCATAACCTTTGGATCAAAGAAAGCCTCAAAACTTACCAATGAAAAATTGTTTCACTACAACTGAAGAGAAATTAATCTTTATAGGATTCCAATATTGTAACATATTGCTATCCTCTACAATTTACATATCTAATGAATTGATCAAGAAACCCGCAATTAACTATATATCCAGTGGAACATATATAGAAACTACATATTGCTATCCAATGGAACCTAGGGACATCAATATATGCAACTTTCATAACCTTGGATCAAAGAAAGCCTATGTTGTAATATATCCAATGGAACCTACGGAGATCAATATATGCTATCCAATGGAACCTAGGGAGATCAATATATCCAATGTTGTAACACATATTGCTATCCTATGCAGTTTTCATATCCTATGAATTGATTAAGAAACCCTCAATTAACTATCCAGTGGAACGTATATAGAAACTCCATGTTGCTATCAAATGGAACCTAGAGAAGATCAATATATGCAATTTTCATAACCTTGGATCAAAAAAAGACACAAAACTTACCTCGCCCATTGGATGATCAAGACATGTTGTTTGAAACACTGCTGGATGACGGCAACACCTTGATGGTTGGGCGTGAACTCCAGATCAAGCCCCAAGAACGCCTCATGCTCCGGCGCGGCGTCGACCCACTCCCGGAACCGTGACAGAAAATTTGGCACCTCCCTGCTCCTGTTCGTGTACCCAACCCTGAGCCAGGTCGTGCCATGTGCGCGCACCTCTCCGGTATCATATGTCATTATGGAAGAAGAATGGAATAAGAGAGGGGAAGAAGAGAGGAAGAAGAAGAACAGGGGAGAGGAGAAGAACACAGAATGGCGAGAGACTCTGCTTCGGTTGCAGTTTTCATCACTGGGAACTACGCGGAAGGGCGAACCGTTTGGACCTTTAGTCCCGGGTTGGACGACAAACCGGCACTAAAGGGCTGATTTGAAGGGTCGCCACCCCGGTTTGATCCACCAACCGGGACTAAAGGAGGATACGAATGGTTGTACGAATGCCCGCCACCACACCTTAGTCCCGGTTTGATCCACCAACCGAGACTAAAGGGGATATGAACGGTTGCGAGCCAATTAGTCTCGGTTCTTGACTGGAACCGAGACAAAAGGGGTGAGACGAACCAGGACCAATGGCCCATGATGCCCGGCCGGCGCCCTGGCCTCATGAACCGGGACCAATGTCACCATAGGTCTCGGTTAGTATGTGAACCGGACTAATAGGATTTCAGGACCTGGACCAAAGCCCTCTTTTCTACTAGTGACCTTTGCTTTGGGTGCACCCAGCAGTGTGCTCAGAGTGCAGTTTTGGCATGCCACGACATGCTGGCGCGCTCTAGGGTGTTTTCGTCGTGTCTGGAGTGTCCTGGGGCTTGGCCTGAAGATGCGTAGACGTTTGAGAGCCGAGGGACTCACTGTTGGCCATGGGATGAGAGGAAAGAAGAGATGTCAGCATTGGATCAGAACTTAGAATGGAGTTTTTGGGGTCTTCTGCTTGGATTCAAAGAGGGGCCACTCCTGCAGTTGGGGAGTGGTGCTGGCTGCTTGGTCAAAGAGTTTGGAGGGAAGATCTTAGGTGTGGACTGGGGTAGGGGCTGATTTGCTAATATGACAGAAGGTGTTCGACAGGTGTTTGGGATAGAAACACCTCACCACTGGTGATGAGAGTTAACAGGATTAACTTCGATGGAGAAATAAGATACTCCACTAAATTTGAGCTTCATTGGACAAGTTTGGCAATGAAAACTTGAAATCACCCCAAATGGGAAGATCTGTCCCTTCGAAAGGGAATGTGGGTATATTGCCCCCTACAAATCCCATTTTTGGTAGAGACTCCTCATTTGGGGTGTTGAACACTCCTGCAAAGTTTCAACCCATTTGGATAAACTTTGTAATGTAGAGATGTTTCAACTTGGTTCTGGACAGAGAGGGTTTTTGGATTATTTAGTGAACCAAATCACCTTGGAATGAGGTGAAACTTGGTGTGGCCACTAAATATAGCTTGGGAAGGTTGCTGGAATTTTCTAGGATTTTGTTAGAATTATTTCCTTTGGACATATTCCAAAAGATCAAAACAGACATAATAGGTTTTCAAGGATTTGCTCAAATATTTTGAATATAAATAGGGGTTGAAAATCTTATGTATGCAAAATATATGTCCTCTCAGTATCTCCAAATTTTCTCAGATTTTTCTAAGGTAGAAAAGTAATTTTCTATATAGGATTATCGTTTCTGGCCTCAAAAATGGACATGCATATAAAATAAGAAAATAAATTATAAAATAATTATTTTATGGTTTTGGAGATTCAAAATAGTTTTATAACTAGATCAGCATCTTTGGGTAGGAGCACTCCCTTGCTATCAAGGACTAGGAGTACAACCCAATGCAGGGTTTTCAAATAGTCAAAAATAAGAAAAGAATTTTGGGAATATTTATGTTACGAAAAATATGGTTTTTGATACTACTCAATCAATTATACAAGCATACAATGACAACCATGGCACTCACAGCATTGGTTTTGAAAAGTTTTAATAAACTCATATTTTGAAATTACAGTGAAAGTGAGGTGAAAACAGGGTGTGACACTTCCGAAGAGTCGGCCACTAGATCGTACCTAACCTGGATGTGTGGACCACAGCAAACGGCTTTGACCGAATGATAAGTCCATTTTGCATCATGCTTTTATGTTGATATTTATCGCATTATGGGTTGTTATTACACTTTACGATACAATACTTAGGCCTTTTCTCTCTTACTTTATAAGGTTTACATGAAGAGGGAGAATGCCGGCAGTTGGAATTCTGGTCTGAAAAACGAGCAAGTTTGAGATACCTATTCTACGCAACTCCAAAAGCCATGAAAATCAACGAGGAATTATTTTTGATTTTATAAAAAATACTGGGCGGAAGAAGTACTGGAGGGGAGCCACCAGGAGGCCACAAGTCTGCCAGGCGCGGCCTACCCCCCTGGCCGCGCCTGGGTGGCTTGTGGGCCCCCTATTGTCCCTCCGGCTCCCATCTTTTGCTATAAGGAGGGTTTCGTCCCAGAAAAAATCAAGGAGAGGCTTTGGGGAAGAGACGCCGCCGCCACGAGGCGGAACTTGAGCAGAACCAATCTAGAGCTCCGGCAGGGCCGTCCTGCTGGGGAAACTTCCCTCCCGGAGGGGGAAATCGTCGCCATCGTCATCACCAACACTCCTCTCATCGGAGGGGACTCATCTCCATCAACATCTTCATCAGCACCATCTCATCTCCAAACCCTAGTTCATCTCTAGTAACCAATCTCCGTCTCGCGACTCCGATTGGTAATTGTAAGGTTGCTAGTAGTGTTAATTACTCTTTGTAGTTGATGCTAGTTGGATTACTCGGTGAAAGATCATATGTTCAGATCCTTAATGCTACTCAATAACTCTCTGGTCATGAACATAATTATGCTTTGTGAGTAGTCACTTTTGTTCCTGAGGACATGGGATAAGTCTTGCTATAAGTAGTCATGTGAATTTGGTATTCGTTCGATATTTTGATGCATTGTATGTTGTCTTTCCTCTAGTGGTGTTATGTGAACGTCGACTACATGGCACTTCACCATTATTTGGGCCTAGAGTAAGGCATTGGGAAGTAATAAGTAGATGATGGGTTGCTAGAGTGACAGAACCTTAAACCCTAGTTTATGTGGTGCTTCGTAAGTGGCTGATTTGGATCCACTAGTTTAATGCTATAGTTAGACTTAGTCTTAATTCTTCTTTCGTAGTTGCGGATGCTTGCGAGAGGGTTTAATAATAAGTGGGATGTTTGTCCACGTAAGGGAATCACCCAAGCACCAGTCCACCCACATATCAAACTATCAAAGTAGCGAAAGCGAATCATATGAACATGATGAAAACTAGCTTGACAGAAATTCCTATGTGTCCTCGGGAGCGTTTCACCTCATATAAGATTTCGTCCAGGCTTGTCCTTTGCTACAAAAGGGATTGGGCCATCTTGCTGCACCTTTTTTACTGTTTTTATTTGCTACTCGCTACGAATTATCTTATCACACAACTATGTGTTACCGATAATTTCAGTGCTTGCAGAGAATACCTTGCTAAAAACCACTTGGCAGTTCCTTCTGCTCCTCATTGGGTTCGAGACTCTTACTTATCTAAAGGACTACGATAGATCCCCCACACTTGTGGGTCATCAAGACTCTTTTCTGGCGCCGTTTCCGGGGAGTGAAGCGCCTTTGGTAAGTGGAATTGGGTAAGGAAACATTTATATAGTGTGCTGAAATTTATTGTCACTTGTCACTATGGAAACTAATCCTTTGAGGAGCTTGTTCGGGTATCTTCACCTCGAACGGAAGCACAAGGAGTTTCTCCTCAACCTACTGCACCTACTGAAAATATGTATTATGAAATTCCTCCGGGTATGCTAGAGAAATTGTTGGCTAATCCTTTTACAGGAGATGGAACATCACATCCCGACTTGCATCTAATCTATGTAGATGAAGTTTGTGGTATATTTAAGCTTATAGATTTGCCTGAGGATGAGGTAAAGAAGAAGGTCTTTCCCTTATCTTTGAGGGATAAAGCATTGACATGGTATAGGCTATGTGATGATGCTGGATCATGGAACTACAACCGATTGAAATTGGAATTTCATCAAAAGTTTTATCCTATGCATTTGGTACATCGTGATAGGAATTATATCTATAATTTTTGGCCTCGTGATAGAGAAAGTATCGCTCAAGATTGGGGGAGGCTTAAATCAATGTTATATTCATGCCCCAACCATGAGCTCTCGAGAGAAATTATTATTCAGAACTTCTATGCTCGGCTTTCTCATGATAATCGCACCATGCTTAACACTTCTTGTACGGGATCTTTTATGAAGAGAGATATTGACTTCAAATGGAATTTATTGGAAAGAATTAAACGTGACTCTGAAGATTGGGAGTTTGATGAAGGTAAGGAGTCAGGTATGAATCTCAACTTCGATTGTGTTAATCCTTTGTTGAAACAAATACTTTTTGTGATTTTAGCGCTAAACATGGACTTGACTCTGAGATAGTAGCTTCATTATGTGAATCATTTGCTGCTCATATTAATCTCCCTAAAGAGAAGTGGTTTAAATATCATCCTCCCACATAAGTCAATGTAGTTAAACCCAATCCAGTTGAAGAGAAAGTCATTGCTTATAATGATCCTATTGTTCCTAGTGCTTACATTGAGAAACCACCATTCCCTGTTAGAATAAAGGATCATGCTAAAGCTCCAACTGTGATACGTAAGGGCTACATTAGAACACCTACACCCCCTGAGAAAAATAGAGTTGAACCTAGAATTGCTATTATCAAAGATCTCCTGTTCGACAATGTGATGGGCATGATATTCACTTCTGTGAAGATGCTGCTAGAATTGCTAAACCTCATACTAGAGACAAACATAGGCCTGGTGTTGGCATGCATGTTGTTTCTGTTAAGATAGGAGATCATTGTTATCATGGTTTATGTGATGTGGGTTCTAGTGTTAGTGCAATACCTCGATCTGTATATGATGAAATTAAAGACGAGATTGCACCTATCGAGATGGAACCTATTGATGTTACTATTTACCTTGCCAATAGAGATACTATCTGCCCTTTGGGAATTGTTAGAGATGTTGAAGTCTTGTGTGGTAAAACTAAGTATCATGTTGATTTTCTCGTTCTTGCTACCACACAAGATAGCTTTTATCCCATAATATTTGGCAGACCTTTCCTCAATACTGTCAATGCTCATATTGACTGTGAGAAGCAAACTGTCACTATTGGCTTTGAAGGTGTGTCACATGAATTCAATTTCTCCAAGTTTGGTAGACAACCTCATGAAAAAGAATTGTCTAGTAAGGATGAAATTATTGCCCTAGCTTCTATTGTTGTGCCTCCTACTGATCCTTTAGAGCAATACTTGCTTGAGCATGAAAATGATATGCATATGGATGAAGGGAATGAGATAGATAGAGTTATCTTTGAACAACATCCTATCCTTAAGAATAATTTGTCTGTTGAACTGCTTGGAGATCCACCCCCACCAAAGGGTGATCCTCTGTTTGAGCTTAAACAGTTACATGATACTCTTAAGTATGCTTATCTTCATGAAAAAGAGATATATCCTGTTATTATTAGTGCTAGCCTTTCAGAGCATGAAGAAAAGAAATTATTGAAAACTCTGAGGAAGCATCGTGCTGCTATTGGATATACTCTTGATGATATTAAGGGCATTAGTCCCACTCTATGCCAACACAAAATTAAAACTGATCCTGATTCCAAACTAGTTGCCGATCATCAACGGAGATTAAATCCTAAGATGAAAGAGGTAGTAAGAAAAGAAATACTAAAGCTCCTGGAAGTAGGTATTATTTATCATGTTGCTCATAGTGATTGGGCAAGTCCGGTGCATTGCGTCCCTAAGAAGGGAGGTATTACCGTTGTCCCTAAAGATAAAGATGAATTGAGCCCATAGAGAATTATTACTGGCTATAGGATGGTAATTGATTTTTGGAAAATGAATAAAGCCACCAGGAAAGATCATTACCCTTTGCCTTTTATTGACCAAATGCTAGAAAGATTGTCTAAACACACACACTTTTGCTTTCTAGATGGTTATTTTGGTTTCTCCCAAATACCTGTTGCGCAATCTGATCAGGAGAAAACAACTTTTACCTGCCCTTTGGGTACCTTTGCTTACAGACGTATGCCTTTTGGCTTATGTAATGCACCTGCGAACTTTCAAAGATGTATGATGGCTATATTCTTTGACTTTTGTGAAAAGATTGTTGAGGTTTTCATGGATGACTTCTCCATTTACGGGTCTTCTTTTGATGATTGCCTCAGCAACCTTCATCGAGTTTTGCAGAGATGTAAAGATACCAACCTTGTCCTGAATTGGGAGAAGTGCCACTTTATGGTTAATGAAGGCATCGTCTTAGGCCATAAAATTTCTGAAAGAGGTATTGAAGTCGATAAGGCTAAGGTTGATGCGATCGAGAAAATGCCATGCCCTACAGACATCAAAGGTATAAGAAGTTTCCTTGGTCATGTTGGTTTCTATAAAAAGGTTCATTAAAAACTTCTCTAAGATTTCTAGGCCTCTCACCAATCTCTTGCAAAAGTATATTCCATTTGTTTTTTATGATGATTGTGAGAAAGCATTTGAAATACTTAAGAAGGCCATGATAACTGCACCTATTGTTCAACCACCTAATTGGAACCTACCTTTTGAAATTATGTGTGATGCTAGTGATTATGATGTTGGTGCTGTTCTAGGACAAAGAGTTGATAAGAAATTGAATGTTATTCATTATGCTAGTAAAACTCTAGATAGTGCCCAAAGAAACTATGCTACTACTGAAAAGAAATTTTTAGCAGTCGTGTTTGCATGTGAAAAGTTCACATCTTACATTGTTGATTCCATGGTTACTATTCACACTGATCATGCTCCTATTAAGTATATCATGGAAAAGAAAGATGCTAAACCTAGACTTATTAGATGCGTTCTCTTGCTACAAGAATTTGATTTGCATGTTGTTGATAGGAAGGGTGCTGAGAACCCCGTAGCGGATAACTTGTCTAGGTTGGAGAATGTTCTTGATGAACCACAACCTATTGATGATAGCTTTCCTGATGAGCAATTGAATGTCATCAATGCTTCATGTAGTACACCGTGGTATGCTGATTATGCAAATTATATTGTTGCCAAATATATACCACCTAGTTTCACATACCAGCAAAAGAAGAAATTCTTATTTGATTTGAGACATTACTTTTGTGATGATCCTCACCTTTATAAAGAAGGAGTAGATGGTGTTATTAGACGTTATGTACCTGAGCATGAACAGGGACAGATCCTACAGAAGTGTCACTCCGAGGCTTACGGAGGACACCATGCGGGAGATAGAACTGCACACAAGGTATTGCAATCCGGTTTCTATTGGCCTGCCTCTTCAAGGATGCTCGTAAGTTTGTCTTGTCTTGTGATGAATGTCAAAGAATAGGTAATATCAGTAAATGTCAGGAAATTCCTATGAATTATTCACTTGTCATTGAACCATTTGATGTTTGGGGTTTTGATTATATGGGACCTTTTCCAAAGTCCAACGGGTATACTCATATCCTACTTGTTGTTGATTATGTTACTAAGTGGGTAGAAGCTATCCCAACTATTAGTGCTGATCATAATACCTCTATTAGGATGATTAAAGAAGTTATTTTCCCTAGATTTGGAGTCCCTAGATGTTTAATGACTGATGGTGGTTCACATTTTATTCATGGTGCTTTCCGTAAAACGCTTGCTAAGTATGACGTCAACCATAGAATTGTATCTCCCTATCATCCTCAGTCCACTGGTCAAGTAGAGCTAAGTAATTGAGAAATTAAACTAATTCTGCAAAAGACTGTTAATAGATCTAGAAAGAATTGGTCTAAGAAGCTTGATGGTGCACTATGGGCTTATAGAATTGCTTATAAGAATCCCATGGGCATGTCTCCATACATAATGGTTTACGGTAAAGCATGTCATTTACGTCTTGAGCTAGAGCATAAGGCTTATTGGGCAATCAAAGAGCTCAACTTTGATTTCAAACTTGCTGGTGAGAAGAGGTTATTTGATATTAGCTCACTTGATGAACGGAGAACTCAGGCATATAAAAATGCCAAGTTGTTTAAAGAAAAAGTTAAGAGGTGGCATGATAAAAGGATACAAAAGCGTGAGTTCAATGTAGGTGATTATGTCTTGCTATACAATTCTCGTTTAAGATTTTTTGCAGGCAAGCTTCTCTCTAAATGGGAAGGTCCTTACATTGTTGAGGAAGTATATCGTTTCGGTGCCATAAAGCTCAACAACACGGAAGGAAATTTTCCGAGAGTTTTAAATGGGCAAAGAATCAAGCATTATATCTCAGGTACTCCCATAAATGTTGAAAGCAATATTATTAATACCATAACTCCGGAGGAGTACATAAGGGATATTTATCAGCCTCTTTCAGACTCCAAAAACGAAGAGGTATGTGATTCGTTAAGTAAACCGACTCCAAAACTTTTCCAGTAGCAATTTTTCTCCGTTTTGGAATTTTTACAAAATTAGAAAAATAGAAAAAATTAAAGTAGTCCGGAAAGCGCACGAGGAGGCGACAAGCCTCCCAGGCGCGGCCTACCCCCTGGCCGCGCCTGGGTGGCTTGTGACCACCTTGTGTGTCTCCCGGACTCCGTTTTCTTGTGGAATACTCCTTTTGGTCGGGAAAAATTCATTATATATTCTCCCAAAAGGTTTGACACTCGTATCAGGCAAATATCCTCTGTTTTCGTTTCGAGCCTGTTTCTGCCGCAGATTTAGGGCAAGGATGTCGTCTCAGGAATCTGTCGGGGGGAACGATTTCCCTCAAGTCTATGAAGAAGTAAAAGCTGATATGAAAATAATGGGGGTCATGGAGGCCAAGGAAGGGTTGCTGGAAGATACTAAGGGCAAAACTAAGGAGGAGAATCCGGCGTCGGACGAAGGGCAATCTATGCTCAACAAGGAAGAAGCTGGGGAAGAGGATTTTCTTCAACCCTACCTCCACCTTTTACCTCCATCCTTGATCGAACTCTTGAGGTTATGTGAAATAACTCGTGTTCGTAATACTTATCTCACCCGTGAATTTGTTTTGCTGGAGAAACATATCACAGAGCTCCAAAGTATAAATCGAAGATTGATGGCCCTCTTGGAATCGAAAGACAGGACAACTCCACCACCATCACCTTCGAAGCAAGACAATTAAGCACAGGTATGGGCACTCCTCTTGGCTTGTGCCAAGCTTGGGGGAGTTGCCCCGGTATCGTATCACCATCGCATCTTTTGCCTTTACCTTTTTCTTAGTTCGATCCTTTTTAGCTTTATCTTTTTCTAGTAGAATAAAGTTCTTAGTGTTCTAGGCTTGAGTTTTGCTTTGTGTTACCCCCAATGTATTCGAGCTCGTGAGTCATATAATAAAGAGTGTTTTAGTTAAGGGCCTTAATTCATGCCATGATCTAAAGAAAAGAATACTAAAAGAACAAAAGCATGAAAGATCATGTAATGATCTTATGGGAAGTGATGGCTTCACACATAAACGTCATTGTTGCAATTAATAGGAAGTAATAAAGAAGGAGAGGTTCACATATAAATATACCATCTTGGGTACCATCTATGATTCTGAACACTCATTAAACTATTACATGCTTAGAAGTAGATGTTGGACAAGGAAGACAACATAATGAATTATGTTTGCTTGGTTCCAAACAATGTTTTATGAATAGAGATCCCTTACCATATGACGTTTGCTTCCACCTCATATCAGCCAAAACTTCCGCACTAAGTAGAGATACTACTTGTGCATCCTTAAACCTTCAACCCAGTTTTGCCATTAGAGTCCACCATACCTACCTATGGATTGAATAAGATCCCTCAAGTAAGTTGTCATCAGTGCAAGCAATAAAAATTGCTCACTGAATATGTATGATCTATTAGTGTGTGGAAAATAAGCTTTGTACGAACCTGTGATGAGGAAGACATAAAAGCGACAGACTGCATAATAAAGTTCTTTATCACAGGAGGCAATATAAAGTGAAGTTCCTCCACACTAAGAGGTCACACATCCAAACCTCAAAAGCGCATGACAACCTCTGCTTCCCTCTGCGAAGGGCTTATCTTGTACCTTTACTTTTTATCTTTAAAAGAGTCGTGGTAATCAACACCAATTCCTTATATCGCCATTATCTTGGCTAACGTCATGTGCTAGAGAAAGATCTATATTCATATGTCAACTTGGAAGTAAGTATTCATAAATTATTATTGCTGACATTACCCTTGAGGTAAGTAGTTGGGAGGCGAAACTATAAGCCCCTATCTTTCTCTGTGCCCAACTGAAACTTTGATCTCATGAGTACCACGTGAGTTTTAGCAATTGTAGAAGACGAAAGGATGATTGAGTATGTGGATTTGTTTTACAAGCTCTTATTTGACTCTTTCCGATGTTATGATAAATTGCAATTGCTTCAATGATTAAAGGCTATTGGTTGTTAATTCTCAATAAGGTTCTTGATCCATACTTTACTTTGTGAAGGAATTGTCACTTTAGCTTAAGAGATTATATGACGATATTGCTGTTCTAATTATGATCATGATGCCTGCATGTCCGTATTTTGTTTTATCGACACATCTATCTCTAAACATGTGGGCACATTTATTGATCTCGGCTTCTTCTTGAGGACAAGTGAGGTGTAAGCTTGGGGGAGTTGATACGTCCATTTTGCATCATGCTTTTATGTTGATATTTATCGCTTTATAGGCTGTTATTACAACTTACGGTACAATACTTATGCCTTTTGTCTCTTATTTTATAAGGTTTACATGAAGAGGGAGAATGCCGACAGCTAGAATTATGGTCTGAAAAAGGAGCAAGTTTGAGATACCTATTCTGCGCAACTCCAAAATCCATGAAAATCAACGAGGAATTATTTTGGATTTTATAAAAAGTACTGGACGGAAGAAGTACCGGAGGGGAGCCACCAGGAGGCCACAAGCCTGCCAGGCGCGGCCTACCCCCCTGACCGCGCCTGGGTGGCTTGTGGCCCCCCTGTTACCCCTCCGGCTCCCATCTTTTGCTATAAGGAGGGTTTCGTCCGAGAAAAAATCAAGGAGAGGCTTTGGGGAAGAGACGCCGCCGCCACGAGGCGGAACTTGAGCAGAACCAATCTAGAGCTCCGGCAGGGCCATCCTGCCGGGGAAACTTCCCTCCCGGAGGGGGAAACCGTCGCCATCGTCATCACCAACACTCCTCTCAACGGAGGGAACTCATTTCCATCAACATATTCATCAGCACCATCTCATCTCCAAACCCGACTTCATCTCTTGTAACCAATCTCCATCTCGCGACTCCGATTGGTACTTGTAAAGTTGCTAGTAGTGTTAATTACTCTTTGTAGTTGATGCTAGTTGGATTACTCTCTGGAAGATCATATGTTCAGATCCTTAATTCTATTCAATACCTCTATGTTCATGAACATAATTATGCTTTGTGAGTAGTCACTTTTGTTCCTGAGGACATGGGATAAGTCTTGCTATAAGTAGTCATGTGAATTTGGTATTCGTTCGATATTTTGATGTGTTGTATGTTGTCTTTCCTCTAGTGGTGTTATGTGAACGTCGACTACATGACACTTCAGCATTATTTGGGCCTAGAAGAAGGCATTGGGAAGTAATAAGTAGATGATGGGTTGCTAGAGTGACAGAAGTTTAAACCCTAGTTTATGCGTTGCTTCGTAAGGGGCTGATTTGGATCCACTAGTTAATGCTATGGTTAGACTTAGTCTTGATTCTTCTTTCGTAGTTGCGGATGCTTGCGATAGGGGTTAATCATAAGTGGGATGTTTGTCCAAGTAAGGGCAGAACCCAAGCACCGGTCCACCCACATATCAAATTATCAAAGTAGCAAACGCGAATCATATGAACATGATGAAAACTAGCTTGACAGAAATTCCTATGTGTCCTCGGGAGCGTTTCAACTCATATAAGAGTTTGTCCAGGCTTGTCCATTGCTACAAAAGGGATTGGGCCATCTTGCTGCACCTTTGTTACTATTGTTACTTGCTACTCGCTACGAATTATCTTATCACACAACTATCTGTTACCGATAATTTCAGTGCTTGCAGAGAATACCTTGCTGAAAACCACTTGTCAGTTCCTTCTGCTCCTTGTTGGGTTCGACACTCTTACTTATCTAAAGGACTACGATAGATACCCTACACTTGTGGGTCATCACCGAACACGCCTCCCTCACGTTTGTCCCGAAGGTTAACTTCGAAAACCATCCGATGATGTATCAGGATGAGCTCTCAGCGTTAAACGAGATGCTTGGTGAGATCCAATTGTTGGACATCTCAACCAGCCCGACCCGCTCACGGTATGGCTCGGACCATGGGGACTTTTATGGCCCACCCATCACCCACTTAGTAGAAACCGTTGAAAATTCAACTGACGCATTAGAGTACGGCTTCGAGGAGCTTGAGGGCATGGACGACGAGGCCGAGGAACCCACTCCCCCAAATACAGGTAGATGGTCTGTAACATCCACTTATGACGTCTACCTGGTGGACACGCCTGGTAACAACGGTGACCTCCCCCCTCAGCCAAACGAAGAAAAATTCGGGGAGGAGCATTCAAAGAGCTGAAGGTAGCATAAGCGTGCTAAGGCTAACAAGGCAAAAGTCTCTGCGCAAGGAACTAGCGAAAATAAACCCTAGAGGACCACGATAACCTCGGAATACCAGAACATACGCTAGAGGATGTGGACCAACCCAAGGAGTAGGGCGGCCCATACGACATCAACAGGACGGACGACAATGATTACCTCCCCCCCCCCTCGTCGACGACGACTACCCGGAGGATGAAGACTTCGTAGTACCAGATGAGCTTGGAGGTCAGGATGAATTTTGGCAGCTACTCCTAGCTACTGCTCGAAGCTTAAAGGTGAAGGAACGTCAACTCCAGGCCCAACAAGACACTATAAACAGTAGGTGGACCAAGGTACTGTCCGTCGAAGAAGAACACGGCCTTGGATGGCTGGATCAGAAGATAAGTTACCCACGTCGCCAACTGCTGGCACAATTTGATGACGAGGCCCCAAAGCCTGCATCCCCCAAGCGCATAGATTATGACCAGCCCGACTGCCCACCTCTAGGGCGCAACAGGGTGGCGTCGGACGCCGAATACTATCCCGGGCCTCCCCGTGGAAAGGTCAAGTAAAAATTGCACCCTCGTGGCAGAAACGACCTACGATACAACCTGGATAACAAGACAGGCTGCAGGAGGTCCATTTATGGGTCCAAAAGGTACTCCCCCACTAGAAGGGACGGAGAGCCACCTCGGGCCCCCTACTATGCCAGAGACTGGGATTCATACCGGACTCAATCCAAAGCCGACCTTCGGCATAAGATAGCTCGGACTAGAGGCATCACACACCCGCAATGCTTCACAGATGAAGTAATACAACATCAATTTCCGGAGGGATTCAAACCAGTCATCATAGAACAGTACGATGAAACTACGGGTCCTGCCATGTGGATAGAGGACTTCCTTCTCCACATTCACATGGAGAGAGGGGATGATCTCCATGCCATAAAATACTTTCCCCTCAAGTTGAAAGGTCCTAGCATGGCACTAGTTAAACATCCTACTCGAGGACTTGATCGAAATCTAGGAAGAGCTCGAAGAAGCCTTCCTGTCCAGTTTCCATGGGACCTACATCCGACCCCCAGATTCCTCCGACCTAAGCAATGTCGTCCAAAAGATGGATGAGTCGGGTAGAGAGTTCTAGAACTGGTTCTTAATGAAGAAACACCAAATTGTGGATTGTCCGGACGCTTAAGAAATAGCCTCTTTCAAGCAAAACATCTGAAACGAGAGGTTGGCTCGCCAGCTCGGATAGGACTGGCCGAGGATAATGTTCGCCGTCACTTCCCTCATGACTCGCTTTTGTGCGGGCAAAGATAACTAGCTAGCTGATGCAGTCACAACACGGACAATCCTGGAACCTTTGAAGTTCGGGATGGAAACGGCAAACCGAGGAAAACAAGAACAAGTGTCACCTTCGAGCTGCCGATGCCGATGACACGGCAGAAAATGCTGGGTTCCGTAGTCCCAAGCCAGGATAGTGGAAGAAACCCTTCAAAGGGAACAATGACGGGCCAACCCATTGGGAAACAATTATGGTATGACCCTATCAAATCCATGGCACCCAAGATGACGGGGAGATAACCCCGGGGTATACTCACCGAGTCTACTCCTTCACACTTCGGAATAGAGTGGGGCAAAAGCCCCCTCAGTTGTTGGCTCCTCCTAGCCGGCTGCATAGCCCGCACCAGCTAGGAGCGTCGCCGTCTACCATCTGGACGGATGGCTATCCGCCAGCCGGCTGGGGAGCACCCATCACATCAATCCCTATGATGTGACGGAGATCTTCGATTAAAGACAGAAGTACCTTGATACGTCCATTTTGCATCATGCTTTCATGTTGATATTTATCGCTTTATGGGCTGTTATATTACTTTGTGGTACCATATTTATGCCTTTGCTCTCTTATTTTGCAAGGTTTATTTGACCAGGGAGAATTCAGGCAGCTGGAATTCTGCACTAGAAAAGGAGCAAATCTGAGTCCTCTATTCTGCACAACTCGAAATGCCCTTACGTGGAATATTTTGGGAATATATAAAAAATACTTGGCGAAAGAAGTACCAGAGGGGAGCTACCAGGGCCCCACAAGCCTGTTAGCCGCCACCCCCCTCGTGGCGTCTACAAGGCTTGTGGGCTCCCTGATGGCCCACTGTCCCCCCTCTTTTGCTATATGAAGGGTTTCGTTCCAGAAAAAAATCAAGAGGGAGCTTTTTTGTGGTTTCGCCGCCGCCACAAGGCGGAACTTGAGCAGATCCAATCTAGAGCTCCGGCAGGACGATCGTGCTGGGGAAACTTCCCTCCCGGAGGGGGAAATCGTCGCCATCATCATCACCAACACTCCTCTCGTCGGAGGGGAGGCATCTTCATCAACATCTTCATCAGCACCATCTCCTCTCCAATCCCTAGTTCATCGCTTGTAACCAGTCTCTGTCTTTCGACTCCGATTGGTACTTGTAAGGTTGCTAGTATTGTTGATTACTCTTCGTAGTTGATGCTAGTTGGATTACTTGGTGGAAGAGTTTATGTTCAGATCCTAGATGCTATTCATTACACCTTTGATCATGATTATGATTATGCTTTGTGAGTAGTTACTTTTGTTCCTGAGGACATGGGATAAGTCATGCTAATAATAGTCATGTGAATTTGGTATTCGTTTGGTATTTTGATATGTTGTATGTTGTCTTTGCCTCTAGTGGTGTTATGTGAATGTCGACTACATAACACTTCACCATATTTGTGCCTAGAGGAAGGAATTGGGGAGTAGTAAGTAGATGATGGGTTGCTGGAGTGACAGAAGCTTAAACCCAGTCTATCTGTTGCTTCGTAAGGGGCTGATTTGGATCCACTAGTTTAATGCTATGGTTAGACGTTGTCTTAATTCTTCTTTCGTAGTTGCGGATGCTTGCGAGAGGGGTTAATCATAAGTGGTATGCTTGTCCAAGTAAGGGCAGTACCCAAGCGTCGGTCCACCCACATATCAAACTATCAAAGTAACAAACGCGAATCACATGAACATGATGAAACTAGCATGACAGAAATTCCCGTGTATCCTCGGGAGCGTTTTTCCTCCTATAAGACTTTGTTCAGGCTTGTCCCTTGCTACAAAAGGGATTGGGCCACTTGCTGCACCATTGCTACTACTTGTTACTTGTTACTTTTCACTTGCTACGTTTCACCTTGCTACATCATCACTTGTTACCGCTACTTTCATTGCTTGCAGTTATTACCTTGCTGAAAACCGTTTATCAGAGCCTTCCGCTCCTTGTTGGGTTCGACACTCTTACTTATCGAAAGGACTACGATTGATCCCCTATACTCTTAGTTTAGGAATTTTAAATGAGGTCGGAAACAACATATAGCATTTCTGAAATGACCCCATATGTTAATTTCGAAATTGGTCTAGATCTGAACTAAACACATTTTATATTTATTAAACAGAAAAACAAAGTGTACCATGTGATTCTACACGTCATTCCAGTCGATTTACATATATAGATCGCCTAAAATGGAGTTACGGTCTAAAAGATATGGCCATCACAAGATAATATGTTATGGATGCAAAATGTATGCAAATGACAGCCACAAGCATGTTAAATCATGTGTGCAACAAGATATTATTACACTACATGAGATTTTAAGCAAGTTTCATATATGACATGTTCAAAACGGAGCAACGGTTCAACAAATATCTCCCTAGTAATAAAGCATCTACTGCTTCTCCCGTACGTTGTGGTTTTTTTGCAAAAATGTCCCCCTGTTTTTTCAAAATCGACCCACAGTCCTCCAGTTAGCGGGAAAAAATGTTTCAACTCTTTATAAAAAAGGTCCCTACTACGGCTTTGCATCTCGGTTGCGCATCAGTGGCCGCCCGTCGTCGTCGAACCGCTTCACTCCGGGGCAGCGACCGCCCCTCCCTTCCCCTCCCTCCTATCCTCATCCTCTCGTCGCCGGCCCCTCAGCATCCTCGGCATCGTCCCTCCGGCTCTGCATCTATCCCTTCATCCCCTGATCACCATGAGTAGGAGACTACGATGAGGTAACAAAGAGGCGAGGTGAAGCAGGCGAAGACTCTGGCAGGTCAGGGACGAGACCCTGGCGGGGTCGGACGCAGGTCGGCGGGGTCAGACGCTCCGCTGGTGGGGTCGAGGCAGAAGGGAGAAGGTGCTCCGGTGGCTAGAGGTGGGTAGCGGTTGTGCGGATCCTTGTGCTAAAATTTGAGATTTGAATCAATAGTCCCACACCGCCATGTTATATCAAATTCTAGCATCTTATAAACGTTTTAAATTGCAAGATTCAACAAGCCGATAGAGAGGATGAGATACGAGAAACAAGCCAACGGAGAGGGTGAGATACGAGCAATCAAAGAGGAGAGGCGCGTGAATCCAATAAAAAGCAAAGATGGACGAGCATGCAGCACCATGATGACCCACAAGTGCAGGGGATCTATCTAGTCCTTTCGATAAGTAAGAGTGTCGAACCCAACGAGGAGCAGAAGGAACTGACTAGTGGTTTTCAGCAAGGTATTCTTTGCAAGCACTAAAATTATCGCTAACAGATAACTGTGTGATAAGATGTTTCTGTAGCAAGTAGCAAGTAACAATAGTAAAACAGGTGCAGCAAAGTGGCCCAATCCCTTTTGTAGAAAGGGACAAGCCTGGACATACTCTTATAGGAGGTAAAGCGCTCCCGAGGACACATGGGAATTTCTGTCAAGCTAGTTTTCATCATGTTCATATGATTCACGTTCGCTACTTTGATAGTTTGATATGTGGGTGGACCGGTGCTTCGGTGCTTCCCTTACTTGGACAAACATCCCACTTATTATTAACCCCTCTCGCAAGCATCCGCAACTACGAAAGAAGAATTAAGACAAAGTCTAACCATGGCATTAAACTAGTGGATCCATATCAGCCCCTTACGAAGCAATGCATAAACTAGGGTTTAAGCTTCTGTCACTATAGCAACCCATCATCTACTTATTACTTCCCAATGCCTTCCTCTAGGCCCAAATAATGGTGAAGTGTTATGTAGTCGACGTTCACATAACACCACTAGAGTGAAGACAACATACAACACATCAAAATATTGAACGAATACCAAATTCACATGACTACTTATAGCAAGACTTATCCCATGTCCTCAGGAACAAAAGTGACTACTCACAAAGAATAATTATGTTCATGACCAGAGCGGTATTGAATAGCATTAGAGATCTGAACATATGATCTTCCACCGAGTAATCTAACTAGCATCAACTACAAAGAGTAATTAACACTACTAGCAACCTTACAAGTACCAATCGGAGTCGCGAGATGGAGATTGGTTACAAGAGATGAAATAGGGTTTGGAGATGAGATGGTGCTGATGAAGATGTTGATGGAAATGAGTCCCCTCCGATGAGAGGACTGTTGGTGATGACGATGGCGACGATTTCCCCCTCCGAGAGGGAAGTTTCCCCGGTAGGACGGCCCTGCCGGAGCTCTAGATTGGTTCTGCTCAAGTTCCGCCTCGTGGCGCCGGCGATTCCTCACGAAAGCTTCCTCCTGATTTTTTCTGGAACGAAACCCTCCTTATAGCAAAAGATGAGAGCCAGAGGGGAAACAAGGGGCCCACAAGTCACCTAGACGCGACCAGGGGGTAGGCCGCGCCTAGCAGGCTTATGGCCTCCTCGTGGCTCCCCTCTGGTACTTCTTCAGCCCAGTATTTTTTATAAAATCCAAAATAATTCCTCGTTGATTTTCAAGGCTTTTGGAGTTGTGCATAATAGATATCTCAAACTTGCTCCTTTTTCAGACCAGAATTCCAGCTATCGGCATTCTCCCTCTTCATGTAAACCTTATAAAATAAGAGAGAAAAGGCAGCCGAGAAAGCGATAAATATCAACATGAAAGCATGATGCAAAATGGACGTATCAACTCCCCCAAGCTTAGACCTCGCTTGTCCTCAAGCGGAAGGCGAGATCAATAAATATGCCCACATGTTTAGAGATAGAGGTGTCGGTAAAACAAAATACGGACGTGCAGGCATCATGATCATAATTAGAACAGAAATATCGTCATATAATCTCTTATGCTAAAGTGACAATTCCTTCACAAAGTAAAGTATGGATCAAGAATCTTATTGAGAATTAACAACCAATAGCCTTTAGTCATTGAAGCAATTGCAATTTATCATAACATCGAAAAGAGTCAAATAAGAGCTTGTAAAGCAAATCCACATACTCAATCATCCTTTCGTCTTCTACAATTGCTAAAACTCACGTGGTACTCATGAGATCAAAGTTTCAGTTGGACATAGAGAAAGATAGGGGCTTATAGTTTCGCCTCCCAACTACTTACCTCAAGGGTAATGTCAACAATAATGATTCATGGATACTTACTTCCAAGTTGAAATATAAATACATATCTTTCCCTAGCACATGACGTTAGCCAAGATAAAGGTGAAATACGGAATTGGTGTCGATCACCATGACTCTTTTAAGGACAAAAAGTCATGGTACAAGGTAGGCCCTTCGCAGAGGGAAGCAGAGGTTGGCATCCGCTTTTCAGGTTTGTATGCGTGATCTCCTAGTGTGGAGGAACATCACTTTATATTGCCTCCTGTGATAAAGAACTTTATTATGAAGTTTGTCTCTTTTATGTCTTCCTCATCACAGATTCGTACAAAGCTTATTTTTCATACACTAATAGATCGTACATATTTAGGGAGCAATTTTTATTGCTTGCACCGATGACAACTTACTTGAGGGATCTTCTTCGATCCATAGGTAGGTATGGTGGACTCTCAAGGCAAAACTGGGTTGAAGGTTTATGGATGTACAAGTAGTATCTCTACTTAGTGCGGAAGTTTTGGCTGATATGAGGTGGAAGAAAGCATCACATGCTAAGGGATCTCTAGTCATATAACATTGTTCGGAACCATGCAAACATAATTCATTATGTTGTCTTCCTTGTCCAACATCTACTTCTAAGCATGTAATAGTTTAATGAGTGTTCACAATCATAGATGGTGCCCAAGATGATATATTTATATGTGAACCTCCCTTTCTTTATTACTTCCTATTAATTGCAACAATGATCAAGGTCTACGTTTGTCCACCCACAACAAATTTCAATCATCATTCTTTTTATATGTGAAGCCATCACTTCCCATAAGGGTGTGTTTGGTTTCAGTATGAGGTGGAATCGGACGGGTTGGTTCCATCCCTAGCAGCCATTCTCGTGTTTAGTTGGGTTAGGAATCAGAATTGGGTCATCCACATGTTGGGAATATTCCCTCGAGATGCTTCACCAAGTGATTCCACCGATTTGAAGGAATCGACTCGTTATTCGTCTGAGAAAGCAAAGAAAAAAAGAAATAACCAAGCAATTCTCACCGCGTTCACCCCCGCACCCGAACAAAAGTTTTCGTGATTATTTTTTTGTGGTTATTTTTTCTCGTTTTCGTGATTAATTTTTTTCGTGGTTATTTTTTCATTTTTGTGATTATTTTTCGTAAATATTTGATATGTACTCAGGATCATATATTTTTATTTGCATGTGTTGAAAATAGAAAGAAAATGTTGCTGAAAATTTAAATTATAGGCTTGTTAAATGCAAATAACTCTATTTATTCAGATATGTAAATTCACCATTTATATCGAAAAGGTGAGTGGTATTAGATTCTTCTCATTTCATCTCTTCAACTAAACACCGGGACGGAACCAACCCATGACTTTTTTTATCATCAACTGAACACAAGGATGGAACCAACCCATGACTTCGGGACTGAACCATGACATTCCATGACTTTCGGTCCTCAAACCAAACACACCCTAAGATCATTATATGATCTTTCATGCTTTTGTTCTTTTATCATTCTTTTCTTTAGATCATGGCATGAGGAAAGGCCCTTAACTAAAACACTCTTTATTATATGACTCACGAGCTCGAATACATTGGGGGTGACACAAAGCAAAACTCAAGCCAAGAACATACTAAGAACTTTATTCTACTAGAGAAAGATAAAACCAAAAAGGATCGAACTAAGAAAAAGGTAAAGGCAAAAGATGTGATGGTGATACAATATCGGGGCAACTCCCCCAAGCTTGGCACAAGCCAAGGGGATTGCCCATACCCGTGCTTAATTGTCTTCCTTCGAATGTGATGGTGGTGGAGTTGTTGCAACCTGGGTTTGATCCTCCGTCTTCCAAGGCATAGTTGCTCCATCATGGAAAGATGATCGAGTCTCCGGAATCCTCAAATCTGCAGCCAATTGTATTGATTTAAATCTATACTCATACTCACAGTTTTGGTTCTGCAGGTAATTGATCTGGGCTTGGAGGTGATCAATTCTGTCATAGAACCTGGAGAGGTGTTTGCCAATGTCATTGGCATCGATCTTGTGTTTGTTGGTGAACTCCGTGATCATCATGTGGTTGGCGTTGAGTCCGCGTTCCACCATCCCTTGGCACTTGAAGACTTGCTGCTCCATTGCTTCGAGCCTTGCCTCCACGCTTCCGGTCTTCTTGGGCCCCTCAACATCACGGATGTGCAGCACCCCCTCATGCATCTCGATAGATTGAGGGTGTTGCAGCACTCCCGCGAGGTAGGGATTGATGACCTTTTCAAAGAACTTGTCCTTCGGAACTTTTGGGGACGCCATAGCTATCTAGATCTGTCTGCACAGTAGCTCAAAAGGAAAACAGAGGATATTTGCGTGATACGAGGGTCAGACCTTTTGGGAGAATATATAATGAATTTTTCCCGACCAAAAGGAGTACTCCGCAAGAAAATGGAGTCCGGGAGGCACACGAGGTGCCCACAAGCAACCGAGACACGGCCAGGGGGGTAGGCCGCGCCTGGCAGGCTTGTCGCCTCCTCGTGCGCTTTCCGGACTACTTTAAATTTTTCTATTTTTCTAGAAATTCCAAAACAGAGAAAAATTTCTACTGGAAAAGTTTTGGAGTCGGTTTACTTACCGAATCACATACCTCTTCGTTTTTGGAGTCTAAAACAGGATGATAAATATCCCTTATGTACTCCTCCGGTGTTATGGTATTAATAACATTGCTTTCAACATTTATGGGAGTACCTGAGATATAATGCTTGATTCTTTGCCCATTTACCACTCTCGGGAAATTACCTTATGTGTTGTTGATATTGATGGCACCGGAACGATATACTTTCTCAACAATGTAAGGACCTTTCCATTTAGAGAGAAGCTTCCTGCAAAAAATCTTAAACGAGAATTGTATAGCAAGACATAATCACCTATATTGAACTCACGTTTTTGTATCCTTTTATCATGCCACCTCTTAACTTTTTCTTTGAACAACTTGGCATTTTCATATGCCTGGGTTCTCCATTCATCAAGTGAGCTAATATCAAATAACCTCTTCTCACCAGCAAGTTTGAAATCAAAGTTGAGCTCTTTGATTGCCCAATAAGCCTTATGCTCTAGCTCAAGAGGTAAATGACATGCTTTACCGTAAACCATTTTGTACGGAGACATGCCCATGGGATTCTTATAAGCAGTTCTATAAGCCCACAGTGCATCATCAAGCTTCTTAGACCAATTCTTTCTAGACCTATTAACAGTCTTTTGCAGAATTAGTTTAATCTCTCTATTACTTAGCTCTACTTGACCAATGTACTAAGGATGATAGGGAGATGCAATTCTATGGTTGACATCATACTTAGCAAGCGTTTTACGGAAAGCACCATGAATAAAATGTGAACCACCATCAGTCATTAGATATCTACGGACTCCAAATCTATGGAAAATAACTTCTTCAAGTATCCTAATAGAGTTGTCGTGATCAACACTACTAGTTGGGATAGCTTCTACCCACTTAGTAACGTAATCAACAACTACTAGGATATGAGTATACCCGTTGGACTTTGGAAAAGGTCCCATATAATCAAAACTGCAAACATCAAATGGTTCAATAACAAGTGAATAATTCATAGGCATTTCCTGACGTTTACTGATATTTCCTATTCTTTGAGATTCATCACAAGACAAGACAAACTTACGGGCATCCTTGAAGAGAGTAGGCCAATAGAAACCTGATTGCAATTCCTTGTGTGCAGTTCTATCTCCCGCATGGTGTCCTCTGTAAGCCTCGGAGTGACACTTCTGTAGGATCTATCCCTGTTCATGCTCAGGTACACAACGTCTAATAACACTATCTACTCCTTCCTTATAAAGGTGAGGATCATCCCAGAAGTAATGTCTCAAATCAAAGAAGAATTTCTTCTTTTGCTTGTATGTGAAACTAGTTGGTATATATTTGGCAACGATATAAATTGCATAATCAGCATACCACGGTGTACTCCGTGAAGCATTGATGACATTCAATTGCTCATCAGGAAAGCTATCATCAATAGGTTGTGGGTCATCAAGAACATTATCCAACCTAGACAATTATCTTCTATGGGGTTCTGAGCACCCTTCCTATCAACAACATGCAAATCAAATTCTTGTAGCAAGAGAACCCATTCTATAAGTCTAGGTTTAGCATCTTTCTTTTCCATGAGATACTTAATAGCAGCATGATAAGTGTGAATAGTAACCTTGGAATCAACAATGTAAGATTTAAACTTTTCACATTCAAACACGACTGCTAAAAATTCCTTTTCAGTAGTAGCATAGTTTCTTTGGGCACTGTCTAGAGTTTTACTAGCATAAAGAATAAGAATCAATTTCTTGTCAACTCTTTGTCCTAGAACAGCACCAACAACATAATCACCAGCATCACACATAATTTCAAAAGGTAAGTTCCAATCAGGTGGTTGAACAATAGGTGCAGTTATCAAGGCCTTCTTAAGTATTTCAAAGGCTTCCTCACAATCATCGTCAAAAACAAAAGGAATATCCTTTTGCAAGAGATTGGTAAGAGGCCTAGAAATCCTAGAAAAGTCCTTAATGAACCTTCTATGGAAACCCGCATGACCAAGGAAACTTCTTATACCTTTAATGTCTGTAGGGCATGGCATTTTCTCGATCGCATCAACCTTAGCCTTATCGAATTTAATACCTCTTTCAGAAATTTTATGTCCTAAGACGATGCCTTCATTAACCATAAAGTGGCACTCATCCGAGTTCAAGACAAGGTTGGTATCTTTACATCTCCGCAAAACTCGATCAAGGTTGTTGAGGCAATCATCAAAAGAAGACTCGTAAATGGAGAAGTCATCCATGAAAACCTCAACAATCTTTACACAAAAGTCAAAGAATATAGCCATCATACATCTTTGAAAGGTAGAAGGTGCATTACATAAGCCAAAAGGCATACGTATGTAAGCAAAGGTACCGAAAGGGCAGGTAAAAGTGGTTTTCTCCTGATCAGATTGTGCAACAGGTGTTTGGGAGAAACCAGAATAACCATCTAGAAAGCAGAAGTGTGTGTGTTTAGACAATCTTTCTAGCATTTGGTCAATAAAAGGCAAAGGGTAATGATCTTTCCTAGTGGCTTTATTCAATTTCCTAAAATCAATCACCATCCTATAGCCAGAAATAATCATATGTGGGATCAATTCATCTTTATCGTTAGGGACAACGGTAATACCTCCCTTCTTAAGGACGCAATGCACCGGACTTACCCAATCACTATGAGTAACAGGATAGATAATACCTGCTTCCAGGAGCTTTAGTATTTCTTTTCTTACTACCTCTTTCATCTTAGGATTTAATCTCCACTGATGATCAGCAACTGGTTTGGAATCAGGATCGGTTTTAATTTTGTGCAGGCATAGAGTGGGACTAATGCCCTTAAGATCATCAAGAGTATATCCAATAGCAGCACGGTGCTTCCTCAGAGTTTTCAATAATTTCTTTTCTTCATGCGCTGAAAGGCTAGCACTAGTAATAAAAGGATATATCTCTTTTTCATCAAGATAAGCATACTTAAGAGTATCGGGTAACTATTTAAGCTCGAACACAGGATCACCCTTTGGTGGGGGTGGATCTCCAAGCAGTTCAACACGCAAATTATAATTAAGGATAGGATGTTTTTCAAAGATAAGTCTATCTATCTCATTCCTTTCATCCATGTGCATATCATTTTCATGCTCAAGGAATTATTGCTCTAAAGGATCGGTAGCAGGCATAGCAATAGAAGCTAGGGAAATAATTTCATCCTTACTAGACAATTCTTTTTCATGAGGTTGTCTACCAAACTTGGAGATATTGAACTCATGTGACACACCTTCAAAGCCAAGAGTGACAGTTTGCTTCTCACAGTCAATATGAGCATTGACAATATTGAGGAAAGGTCTGCCAAATATGATGGGACAAAAGCTATCTTGTGTGGTAGCAAGAACGAGAAAATCAGCAGGATACTTAGTTTTGCCACACAAGACTTCAACATCTCTAACAATTCCCAAAGGGCAGATAGTATCTCTATTGGCAAGCTGAATAGTGACATCAATAGGTTCCATCTCGACAGGTGCAATCTCGTCTTTAATTTCATCATATAAAGATTGAGGTATTGCACTAACACTAGCACCCACGTCACATAAACCATGATAACAATGATCTCCTATCTTAACAGAAACAACAGGCGTGCCAACAACAAGCCTATGTTTGTCTCTAGTATGAGGTTTTGCAATTCTAGCAGCATCTTCACAGAAGTGAATATCATGGCCATCAACATTGTCGGACAGGAGATCTTTGATAATAGCAATGCTAGGTTCAACTCTAATTTGCTCAGGGGGTGTAGGTGTTCTAATGTAGACCCTACGTATCACAGTTGAAGCTTTAGAATGATCCTTTATTCTAACAGGGAAAGGTGGTTTCTCAATGTAAGCACTAGGAACAATAGGATCATTATAAGCAATGACTTTCTCTTCAACGGGATTGGGTTTAACCACATTGACTTTAAGGGAGGATGATATTTAAACCACTTCTCTTTAGGGAGATTAATATGAGCAGCAAATGATTCACATAATGAAGCTACTATCTCAGAGTCAAGTCCATGTTTAGCGCTAAAATCACAAAAAAGTATTTGTTTCAACAAAGGATTTAATGCTATCGAACTTAAGATTCATACCTGACTCCTTACCTTCATCAAACTCCCAATCTTTAGAGTTGCGTTTAATTATTTCCAATAAATTCCATTTGAAGTCAATATCTCTCTTCATAAAAGAACCGGTACAAGAAGTGTCAAGCATGGTGCGATTATCATGAGAAAGCCGAGCATAAAAGTTATGAATAATAATTTCTCTCGAGAGCTCATGGTTGGGGCATGAATATAACATTGACTTAAGCCTCCCACAAGCTTGAGAGATACTTTCTCTATCATGAGGCCAAAAATTATAGATATAATTCCGACCACGATGTACCAAATGCATAGGATAAAACTTTTGATGTAATTCCAATTTCATTCGGTTGTAATTCCATGATCCAATATCATCACATAGCCTATACCATGTCAATGCTTTATCCCCCAAAGATAAGGGAAAGACCTTCTGCTTCACCTCATCCTCGGGCAAACCTACAAGCTTAAATAAACCACAAACTTCATCTACATAGATTAGATGCAAGTCGAGATGTGATGTTCCATTTCCTGTAAAAGGATTAGCCAACAGTTTCTCTAGCATACCCAAAGGAATTTCATAAAAGATATTTTCAGTAGGTGCAGCAGGTTGAGGAGCAACTCCTTGTGCTTCCTTTCGAGGTGAATATACCCCGAACAAGCTCCTCAAAGGATTAGTTTCCATAGTGACAAGTGAGAATAAATTTCATCACGCTATATAAATGTTTCCCTACCAAATTCCACTTACCAAAGGCGCTTCACTCCCCGGCAACGGCGCCAGAAAAGAGTCTTGATGACCCACAAGTGTAGGGGATCTATCGTAGTCCTTTCGATAAGTAAGAGTGTCGAACCCAACGAGGAGCAGAAGGAACTGACAAGTGGTTTTCAGCAAGGTATTCTCTGCAAGCACTGAAATTATCGCTAAGAGATAGTTGTGTGATAAGATGATTCGTAGCAAGTAGCAAGTAACAATAGTAACAAAGGTGCAGCAAAGTGGCCCAATCCCTTTTGTAGCAAGGGACAAGCCTGGACAAACTCTTATAGGAGGTAAAGCGCTCCTGAGGACACATGGGAATTTGTGTCAAGCTTGTTTTCATCATGTTCATATGATTCAAATTCGCTACTTTGATAGTTTGATATGTGGGTGGACCGGTGCTTGGGTGCTGCCCTTACTTGGACAAACATCCCACTTATGATTAACCCCTCTCGCAAGCATCCGCAAATACGAAAGAAGAATTAAGACAAAGTCTAACTATAGCATTAAACTAGTGGATCCAAATCAGCCCCTTACGAAGCAACGCATAAACTAGGGTTTAAGCTTCTGTCACTCTAGCAACCCATCATCTACTTATTACTTCCCAATGCCTTCCTATAGGCCCAAATAATGGTGAAGTGTTACGTAGTCGACGTTCACATAACACCACTAGAGGAAAGACAACATACAACGCATCAAAATATTGAACGAATACCAAATTCACATGAGTACTTATAGCAAGACTTATCCCATGTCCCGAGGAACAGAAGTGTCTAGTCACAAAGCATAATTATGTTAATGACCAGAGAGGTATTGAATAGCATTAGATATCTGAACATATGATCTTCCACCGAGTAATCCAACTAGCATCAACTACAAAGAGTAATTAACACTACTAGCAACCTTACAAGTACCAATCGGAGTCGCGAGACGGAGATTGATTAAAAGAGATGAACTAGGGTTTGGAGATGAGATCGTGCTGATGAAGATGTTGATGGAGATGAGTCCCCTCCGATGAGAGGAGTGTTGGTGATGACGATGGCGATGATTTCCCCCTCCGGGAGGGAAGTTTCCCCGGCAGGACGGCCCTGCCGGAGCTCTAGATTGGTTCTGCTCAAGTTTCGCCTCGTGGCGGCGGCGATTCCACCCGAAAGCCTCCTCCTGATTTTTTCTGGAACGAAACCCTCCTAATAGCAAAAGATGGGAGCCAGAGGGGCAATAGGGGCCCACAAGCCACCTAGGCGCGGCCAGGGGGTAGGTCGTGCCTGGCAGCCTTGTGGCCTCCTCGTGGCTCCCCTCTAGTACTTCTTCAGCCCAGTATTTTTTATAAAATCCAAAATAATTCCTTGTTGGTTTTCACGGCTTTTGGAGTTGCGCATAATAGGTATCTCAAACTTGCTCCTTTTTCAGACCAGAATTCCAGCTGCCGGCATTCTCCCTCTTCATGTAAACCTTATAGAATAAGAGAGAAAAGGCATAAGTATTGTACCGTGAAGTGTAATAACAGCCCATAAAGCAATAATATCAACATGAAAGCATGATGCAAAATGGACGTATCACACCATCAAAACCAAGCTCAAGGTCCCCAACCACTGCCGCCAGATCTGGTGAGCAACCGAGCCGCCACTGCACACCGGCACCGCAACCCCCCGTCGCCACCAGTCACTTGCCGGCAGGGGCACCACCATGCATCAGGACTCCACCTCAGGCCACCGCGCGCTGGTGAGCAGGTCGCCACTGCGAGAGCCACAGCAGCAAACACAAGACGATGCATTGCCCCACCTTTCACAGCCGGGAAGTGGCTCTGGCCAGCCATCGTGACCGCGCACGCTAAGAGTGGAATGCATCGTCGGTGCAGCACGTACGACTGTTGTGGGGTGGAGGATGACCATGCGTCGGGTGGAAGGAGAACTTGGGGTGGGGCAACGCACGCCAAGCCGCTAGTGGGCGCCCTGGATAAAGAAGAGGAGAGCAACGCTGGTGGTGAGGTGGATGGATGGAGAAAAGGAGGAGCAGCTACGCTTGGTCGTGAGGTTGCAGGAGGCGGACAATGGAGGCGGAGAGGCGCTGGGTGTGGATAAGCATAGAAGGTGGTGATTTTTTTTAGCAGATAGAAGGTGGTGATTTGGTGTGTGTTGTTGTTGCTCTTTTTTAATCATTTTTTGTTGCTAGATGCACAAACTGGAAGCTACATGTTGCTATGCGTTCTAGCACCACTCATTATAAAAAATCCCATGCTCATCCCTTGGATTTATGTGCGAATGTTTATGGCGTTTCAAGAAATGGGTATTCCGCTAATGTATGTTTTCAGTGCCGTGTGATTAAATTCCTTTTGCCCCCTCCACCCTCCTCACATTGGCATACTGTGATTATTCGACAATGAGCTGGCACACTTACGCTTTGAGGCAACCGTTCTAACTTAGTAAGGCATATTCTTATATTCATGTGACTATGATCTTGGAAATAAATGAAATATTATAGTTCATAGGAAAGGAGCAGAAACCTTGACCGGAATTCAATCTCTTTGAAATTTGGATTGTAAACAACCATGGCTAATCAGTGAAAGTCCACTTTCGCAAAAAATAAAATAAGAGGAGCATAAACGTTTTTTTAATGGAGGAGCAGAAACCTTGACTGGACATAGAGTTGTGTTGTTCTTGTATCGAGAAAGGTTTTTAGAGTATGAAAGTATATTTTGATCGTTTCAAAAAAAATGTTTCGAGAAGAAACAAATTATGATTATGATTATAATATGTTCTTTTGCACACATCACAATTTTTTGTATCGATCAAATAAATTTAAAGAGGGACCAAATTTGGAGAACTTTTTTTTCTAAATAGACAATTCTGGATGGTAAACTAAACTATTCTAGCCATCGAAGATTCTACAAAGGTGTAATTGAATGGAACAAAAACAGTAACCTTTAGGCTAAGAACTTAATGGAATCGAGCGAAGGAGAAAGGAACGGGGAAAAGGTTGATAACCACATATAAGCTTTAGATTAACTCTCCAAAACTAGTGTCATTTGGCTAGGGGACTGCGATATGGTTTTCAAAATCATGCCATGAGATGTGAATATAATGGAGTCACATTACCATTAGAGATTATGATTTTTTTCTCCCGTTGCAATGCACAGGCCATTTTGCGAGTACAACCAACACAAGCAATCTGCCCAAAAATAGCAACATGGCATTTTGCGCACATCAAAACAACAAGCTACATGAATCTAAAATGTTCAAACAAGATATGAGTCAGTAGTGGACAATATGCACAACAACCATCTCCTAACGGCAAGTTGAATAGAAGCATGGATCACTAGGAAAATAGCTCACAAAATGGAAAGTTGAACACAGTTTTAGACTTAGTGAAATTTTTAGTTTTAACAGTGCAGTTTTTATCATGAAGGCATATTGATATCAAGAAAAACATATGTTATAGGTCATATAATGGCATGAAACTTTACTACATGGTAGTATGTATGATGCACTTCATTTCATTCGACACTAGCAAGGTCTAAATATGCACACATTCATAGCTAGCATCAACACAGCATGGCATTCTTAAATAATCTGATGCTCAGACTTAGAAATATTTGATCCTACCAAACAACTACATCATCTTATCATGTTCACATGATGAAAACTACACCTAGGCATGACATACATGGCATGGAAAACCTACTAATGGAAAGTAGGTGTAGCATCCTTCAAATCACTCCATTGCACACACTCAAAAGAGGCATGGTTTCCTTAATACGAGCTTCACAAAATGGAATTTTACAAAAAACAGATTGCAGTGTTTAACATGATAGCACATTGGGAGAAACAAACGAGCATGTTAATGATAATCTACATGGCAACCAGAGACATGGCATCAAAGTAGACATATCCTAGAGCAATTCTCATGAAGGAACCATATGCAAAAGACCTACGTCCTAGATGCAATCATCCACGCCATATTAAACAAAATAACCATTTAGAACTATTCATGAAGCACTTGCAACAGAGACTTGAACATGTAGATGCAACCTACTATGCATACAAATGCGATAATCATGTAGAGCACATCAAGCACAACATTTTTCATATAACATTTATCTAAATCAGAGATATGGTTTTTTAGTTATGAAATAAATCATTTTAACATGGCATTTACGCAAAACAATGCAAACAGCAAATTTAATATTTTACACATGCATGAAATTTGGATATTATGAATCTATACAACATTCTAAAGATTTTTAATATTAAGTTTGTTTCATTCCAATGCACAGATTAAATCACATAAAAATACAAAGGGGTATCACAACAAAATAGCATGCCCACAATTTTTTTCAAATAAAAAAACTAATTGCATAAATAGATTCTATTGATTTTTTTCTAACCCCAAAACATATATAGCATGTGAGTATTTACGATTATGCCATCATGCAAATTTCGTGCAAACAACATTCTAAATATTTTTAACATGGATGAAAATTGGGAATTATTAGTCTACACAAAATTCTACACATTTTACATATATAATACTTTTTAATCCGGCGCACGGTTATTTAATTATGAGCAGTGCAAAATGATGATAATTTATTGTAATTATCAAATGTCCGGAATATTGGCCATTTCAAGGAACCTGAAAAAATAGACCACACGGGATGAATCCGCTGGGCAGCCGATAGCAATAGTGTGCACGGTAAAACAAAGTGGGAGGGGAGCTGGAGGCCTCACCTCATGGGTTGGGCCCTTTCGATGGGGAAGTCTGGGGTAGGTCGGTTACTGGGCCGACGAGAGGAGGCACGAGGCGGCATGCCACGCATCTGGGTCGGCGCTGGCACTGACGAGTTGGGTTGGGCGAGGCCTGGTCGCGGGAGCGATGCGGCCCATATGGCGTCCAGACATGGCGAGTGATGCTCGTCCTCCCGTGCTCCTCGAGCACGACAAGGAGGAGGGTGGCGGATCCAGCCGGCGAGGGAACTCCGACCGAGGGGCGACGAGAGGGTCGCAGATCCAGCATGGGAGGCTCCATGTTGACCAGATCTGGAGGTTGGGATCTCGGATCTGACTGGCAGCGACCTCCCACGGTGGTGGGGCGAGCCATGGCAGGCGATGCTCGGGGCACCGAGCGGCTCCAGCAAGGGTCGGGAGGCTCCTGCGATGCAGCGCGGAGGAAGGGTTCAACGGCACGCGATGAGATGCGGGGCGCGCTAGCTCCAGCAAAGCTGCTCCCCGGCGGCGGACAAAGGCGCGAGAGGCGGGGACCTTGAGCAGGAGGAGGGAGGCGGGGCAAGCCAACACAGTTCTTGCCCAGGAGGGCCAACCGTGGGCCTGTCACGGGCCGCGGCTGCTTGGGGCTGCGGGAGCAATGTGGCAGCCCTTGGCTGGCTTCAAGCGGCAGCCCTGTGAAGGCTGGCGACGATAAGTGGCGGTGTAGCTGGGGTGGCATGGGAAATGAGGCGAGGAGAGATGATTTTCATATTAGGCAGGGAGGCATGTCTATTTATAGTAAGGGAGCTAGGGTTGGCAATTTGCATGTTTTTTGACCATTTGATCATGATTGAATGGTTCGGAAGCAGAGGGTTGTTGGGTTGTGACAATGTTTATAAAACCGAAAAACATCCAATAATTAAACCGATGACGGTCTTCGATTGTTGGGTGGCTAGAGTTATTCGTTGGGTATTTAACAGACTCCCATTGCGATGAAATTTAGCAAGCGGCCTACCTACACTATAATAAGACCGAATGCCAGCTTCCAACCCAATCCAAGGAAGTTTTATACACACTTTTTAAAACAATATTTTAACAATGTCGCGGGCACGTGCGTGTGTGGTTGGTCATGAAACGGTCAACTACAATAACGGAGAGGGTCGAAACTATGAACGGATGCAAGTTTCGAAAAATGATGGCAACGGAGTACCGATGCAATGCAGATGATGCGAATGATAAAATGATCAATGCGACAACCAAATATATCACACAACAATAATGAAATAAAATGGAATCTCCTCGAGCGTCGGTTCTGGACTGTTACATAGATGGCCTCAAATAACTTGTGTGGACAGTTTGATGCTAAAGATGAGTTTTATGCATCTATGTACGTTTGACATGTTTAATGCTCATATTCGCAAATCTAATACTTCAGTAACCAGCCATCAACTTATATCCATGAGACGAGGAGTGTTCCCTACGTAGGCTTGAGTCCTCGAGCAACATTTTGAGGGAACAAGGCAATCCGGCCGTAAGGTCAAAATGCAAGCGTGGTAGAGATTATGTTATATTTCTTTTTAGCACAAGTCACATATTCGGCAAAAAAAGTTCCTCTAACGGTTCCTTTTTCCTGGATGTCATGTTCATCACAACTAATTAGCTGGTAGCCCGATATGTTTGCTTAAAGGCTTCAACTAGAGACTATCCTCGACTTAATAGGTGGGTTTCATACCTTACATTAGTACCTTTTGAAAAAGGCATGTATTTTTTACTTCACCGCTACTGACCAATTATGTTCTTGTGACCGCTAGATTTTGGCTTCACCCGTCGGAGGTACTTACCAGGTTAACCCAGAAGTAACAATCAAAGAGGTGCTCCCTTCACACCCTTAGCCAAATTGACGCATATTATGGGCCAGTTCTTTTGGGTCAATTCCAGAGAATTACTGCTCCAGGAATTAGAATGACAAAAGAACTCAAATCTTCCCTAGGAATGATCCAGAATCATCTCAAAATTGCAGTGCAATGTAGAATTGTCAAGTTGTGGCAATTCTGCCAAATCCCTAAAAAACGATTCAATTTAAACTATTGCCCCTATTGTAAACACATAGTACACCGGAAATGCCACTCTACCCTATCCCTCCACAGCTCGCTCCATTGGTCCCTCCCATCGAGCTAGCGCTGGCAACCCGCAATCCCCCTCCCATCGCGCTAGTGTTGCGCTCTCTCCATAGCGCCGCCACCGGTGGCCTCATCAGATCCGGCCCCTTCCCATCGTCCGCCGTCCGCTCCGGCCTCACTCCGCCCGTCCCTTCCCGTCGGGCCGCCATACATGCCATCCCAACCGCCCGCTCTGGCCTCCCTCTGCCCGCCGCATCCCGTCGTTCGCAGTCATCTCCGGTGTCCCTACGCCTACCCCTTCCCGATGTCTGTCATCCGCTCCAGCCTCCCTCCGCTCACCCCTTCCCGCTGTCTGCCGTCCTACCGGCCAGCCTCCCGTCCAGCCTCCTTTCCTTGTAAGCTGTTCACCCCCTGCTGTTTTTTGTTATCAGTTTCTAAACATGGCTTCAGAGCGTATTGCTGCTTAGTATTACTTATTTGTGTTGGCTTGATGCTAGTTTGTATACATGGTTGGCTACTGATTTGTGTTGCTTCTTAGTATTACTATTTTAGTTGTATGAACATTGATATATGAATGTTGTAGATGGAAAAAGTGAAACATCCAAAAGCTATTTGGGATGGTCCAGCACATGTCATTTTTATGGATGTGTGCGTAGAGGAGGTGCTAGCAAATAATCGGGCAGTAGGACACACCACTTTGTCTGATTTAGGACAAGCTAATTTGCTTACTAAGTTTAACGAGCGCCCCAGGAGAAATTATTCAAGCTAAGAATTAAGAAATAGGTGGGATGCGTGTAGAACTGATTATGTCATATGGAAGACATTGCTTCAAAAAGCTTCGGGCATTGGTAGGGATCCTTATACAAAGACCATTGCTGCTACACATGAGTGGTGGGCATTGGAGTTGAAGGTACTTTTTGTGTGTAAACATTGAGTTATGTTAGATTCCTTCATTTCATTTCATTTCATTTAACATGGATAAATGCTATTTCATTCCAGACACGTCCCCAAGTGAGCAAGTTTCGGCACTCTCCACTTGCAGAGGAGGACAAAATGGAGGAGGTGTTTGATGCTTGTTGTGTCACAAATGAGCTTGCGAGAGAGCCAATTCCCTCATATCAAGGTTCTGCATCTCGAATCAATTTGTCTGATGAGTCTGGTTGTGAGGGAGATAAAAAATAAGTTACCCCTCGTGTGATTCGTGCAAAGCTTGGAAAGAATAGGGCATCTCCTTATTCACCAAGTCCTAAGAATAATGAAAAGTGGGCAAGTGAGCATGCAAAAAATCAACCATTTGTTCGTATGGTGGACCTATTTGATTCAAGAGAGACGAGACTAAAGTTTCAGCAAGACAAGAGATTCACGAAATGATGGCCCTGGTAGAAGCAGATGGCGGTGCACCTGAGAGTGATGTTCATTTCTATGCTTCACAACTGTTTAGGGACCACAAAAATCGTGATGTTTTTTCTGCTTTCAAGGATCATGAGCCTAGTGCGAGGCTTAGATGGATAAATAGAACATGGGAGTTCAACGATAAGTAGAACATGTATTTCCTTCTAAATTGTATCTTATTATTCGGTTTGAACCCTTGTATTTCCTTTGAATTTGTATCGTATTGAACTATATTATTCGGTTCGAACCCATGTATTTCCTTTGAATTTGTATCGTATTGAACTATATTATTCGGTTTGAACCCATGTATTTCCTTCTGAATTGTATCTTGTTGTTAATCTCCTATGTGTGCATGTTGTTGTGGTCGATGCATAGAAAAAAACAAGAAGATGAGGAATTTGAGTCAGGAATGCTTGCATTTGCTTTGGAAATGGCGTCTTCAAGCAAATCGTTGCCGTATGCGTAAATAAGATGACCCCTTGTTACTAGCCTCCAATGGGTCGAAGAAAAGGAGCAGAATCCAAAAGCTTTCTATGATATGTTCAGAATGAGGAGGTCGGTGTTTTACCCATTGCATGATCTGTTGGTTGAGAAATATGGGCTTAATCATGGCAGTTTGTGACTTTGATATGCGGTTCACTTTTGTTGTTCGTGGATGGCCTGGATGTGTTCATGACACACGTGTATGGAGCGATGCCATAGTTAGCTATGAGCATTTTCCACAACCACCTGCAGGTAATATTTTTTATGTACGAACGCATATTGTTATGTACATGTATGCATGCATATTCTTAGATACATGATGTCTTATTGTAGATAAATACTACCTTGTTGACTCCGGATATCCCAATAGAGTTGGATATCTAGCACCATACAAAGGGCAACGGTATCATGTACCTGATTTCCAACAACACCCTCCAATGGGAAGATATGAGACATTCAACCATCGTCATTCTTCTTTGCGAAATGTTGTAGAAAGATCGTTTGGTGTTCTCAAAATGAAATGGCATATTCTCCAAGGCATTCCATGATATAAACCAAAGACCCAAACAATGATCATCACTGCATGCATGTGCCTTCACAACTACATTCGTGATAGCAAGTTACGTGATGAGCATTTTGATAAGTTTGACAATGATGCGTACGTGCAACCTGCACAGCCGTTTACAGGTGCCAATGCTTTACCACCGGAAGATGACGGTACCACGGCTGCTACACGTGAGGCTATTGATGTCAGTCTTGTCCCTTAAGATCATCAATTTCTAGTTTGCAACTTTAACTTGTAATATTAAGGAATTTCATTTCCAACGTTGGTTCTAATTTGTAATATTTGCCCGCTTTATGATATTTCCAACTCGCTTTTGTATTGTGATATTATATACTTTATTAGATTTGCAGCTTTTTTTCATATTATATACATAAACTGTTAGAAATAATCATGTGTAAGCAATTCATCAATCATTTCAATCTAGGGGCATTTGAGACATTTCAACACACAACTCATACAACAATTATATGCTAGAATCACATAAAAGAACTGGACAGGTAATTCTGTGGCCAGACAATTCTGTGGGCAGTTTCCAGAATTACGATTCTGGAGAATTACAAGGTGAAAAGAACTGGCCCTATGCCTCTCCAACAATCGTGTAAGCATAAGATCCACGCAACCTAGCTTGGCAAAAAACATTTGAAGTCAAATTGATTCATATTATGGCTTTATAACGATTTGTACGAAGGCATCGCTCGTATATACAAATGTTGAGGATACATTGGACTACTCAGGGTCCTGAGGTAACCGAGATTAGGTGTCTCGAAGAGCCCCCACATGGTACAATTGACGCATAGAAAGGCCTGAGATGCTTTATGCGTAAATAATCACATGTAAGTATTGCGTAGAGTGTAGCCATGAGCCATATTATGCATAGTGCATCATTCAAAAATTAATGAATAAATATGAACAATAATGATATTAGTGTGATAATTCAACTCTAATGTTTATTCAAAACAGTTAGTAGTCAATTAATTATAAAAAGGACAAAATGGTAAAGCTTCATTAAATCGTGAAAATGGCATAGCCGAGTAGCGTTCAATGGGTGTGGCTCGAGGTGGTTGTCCTTGGGATCCCAAAGACGATATGCCCCTCCAGTATGCACCATGTCAATGATGAATGGTTCATCCCATTTGATCGATAGTTTATGCCGATCTGGCTTATCTCGATGGTGTCGTAGGACCAGGTCTCCAACATGATACATTTTTGTTCGGACCTCCCTGCTCTGGTAGCACCACGCCTGTTGTGATAAAAGGTGTAACATGATGTGGCAACATTGCGCTCCTCGTCAAGGGCATTGATATCATCCTGCCGGTCTAGCTCAGCTTTTCGTTCTTCATGCATACGTACTCGAGGTGCCTCGTGGATGAGATCGATGGGAATTATGTCCTCGGCCCCGTAAACCATAAATAATGGAGTCTAGCATGTGGACCTATTTTGTGTAGTGCCTAATCCCCATAGTACAGAGTCAAGCTCCTCAACCCATCTAATATCGGCCTTCTCTAAAGAACGAACTAGGCGTGACAAATGCCACTTAATATTAAACCATTGGCTTGTTCAACTTGACCATCACACCTGGAGTGATGTACTGAGGCAAAGTCAAGCTTAATGCCCATTTTGACACACCAATCCTTTATCTCCTTGGTAGTGAAGTCGGACCCATTGTTAGTAATGATGTTGTGTGGTCAGTCATAACGATGCACAACACTAGAGATAAACTCAATCACCAACACTACTTTCACAAGGCTCATAGGTTTTGCCTCTATAAATTTTGTAATTTTACCCACCATAGTAAAGAGGTCTTTTTGTGATTGAACCCTTCGTGAAGTGGGCCGATCATGACGAGCCCCAGAGCGTGAATGACTAGGTGATCATGATGGTTCTTAGGGTTGTGGCTGGCATAAGACTTTGATTAGCGAAGGATTGACAGCCTACACATAGATGACTCACCCTGGGCGTTTGGGTACCCGAACCCGAACCGAACCGAATTACCCGAATTGTCGGGTAATTCGGGTAGGGTTCAGTTCTCATTTCTTGACTGTTCGGTTTTCGGGTTAGGGTTCGAGTTCTAGTGTGGAAAACCGAAATACCCATACTACCCAAATTATTCATACTGTCCAAAATTTTCATGCTATTATTACACTAACTTGTTACCCATACTAACTAAAATACTCATATTACCAAAAATACCCATACTATCCGACTTATTCATATCGAAAGTTGATGTATGCTTAGAATATTTTGGGTATTTTGGGTACTCGAATTACCCAAACCAAAATTTTGGGTATTTTGGGTACCCGAATTACCCAAACCAAAATTTTGGGTAATTTGGGTTCGGGTATTTTTTTGACAGAAATAATTTTGGTTCACATTTTCGAATACCCGAATTACCCATAAACCGAACTACCCGAACCGAAATAACCAAAATACCCGAATGCCCAGGCTGATTGATGACTACATGATGAGGATGGTTCATAGGGTTGTGGCTGGTATATGTGAAAGCACAACTTCTCCCTAAGGTGGGTTTGGTAATTAATAACAACATATGCATAATTGAACTAATGATTCTATCTAGTATATTTCAGAAAAGTTTAAATATGCATTGGCTAAGGATTGTGAGGAGAACCCTAGATGCAAGGAACATATATTGGCAACAAGCTTGAAGACTCTACATTTTACATTTTGTGAGGAATCACATTTGGGTCCATAGGAATGCCAATACTATTAAAAGGGGATGAGGTGACCGTGATGATCTAGCCGCTCAAGTGCTTAGAGATAACCACCAAAAATACTCATGAAATTCTCCCACAAATATTTTGTCAAAATCCACAAAGTCCAAAAATTCGGTGCCAACAACTTTCCATTCGGCACTATCGAGTTTTCCACCCAGACAGATTCCTATGCCAAACCCTAGCATATCGATGCCACCAACATTCCATTCGGTGCAACCAAATCAGTGACCAACTTTCTTGTCCTTAACTTTAAAGAATTGGAATTTCCAAGTGTTCTAAATCGGTCTCACCGAGATTTGGAAAGTGCCTAGGACACTCATATCGGTACAACTGAGTTTATATATCGGTCTCACCGAAAAGACAAAAGTTGCCACATTTTTCACTAGTCGGTGCCACCGATTTTTACTTCGGTTTCACCGAGCTCGACAATAATGTTGTAACGGTTGGGATTTTGGATATGCCAATATAAACCCATACACCACCTCTCATTCATAGAGGAAGCACTCAGAACACACATACACTTGCCATATCCACTTGTCTAATAGAGAGAGACCTACTCATGTCTAACGCCCAAGATGCGATCCTATCCTTATTTTGGCTCGAGGGCCTCGACAGGGATAGAAGCGGACCTCGTTGTTTTGCAAGAATGGATATCGCTACAAGTACATGTACACAAGAGATGAGTATATGGAATTGGACTACACTCTCCACAAGCTACATCCTGCACAACACAATACAACAATACATCCAATCATCATATAGAAGAGGAGGCCGACTACGGACGAAAACAAACGATAAAATAATGATGTCCATCCTTGCTATCCCAGGCTGTCAGCCTGGAACCCATCCAAGCTCGATGAAAAAAGAAGAAGAAACTCCAAATAGCAGAATCGTCACGCTCACGTCAAAGTATCGCTTTACTTGTACCTGCAACTGTTGTTGTAGTAATCTATGAGCCACGGGGACTCAGCAATCTCATTTCCAAAGGTATCAAGACTAGCAAACCTTAATGGAAGATGTATGGTTAAATGCTGAGGCTGCAGCAAGCACCTAAGCATTTATTTGAGTGGCTAAGCTACGAGTACCAGAATAAAGGGGGGTGATCTACGCATAACGGACGTGAGCTAATAATGATCACAAAGTGATCCCGAAGACCTAGTTATAGCAAACATAACCCCACCGTCTCCTCTTACGGATGCAGAACTCACGAGAAGAGACGGTCACGGTTACTCACATATTTGGCTAGTTTTAATTAAGTTTACTTCAAGATATCTAGAAATGAATGTTAAACAAAGTTTCCAAGTTGCCACATAACCGCGGGCACGGCTTTCCAAAAGATTTAACCCTACATGGGTGCTCCAACTAGTCCATCACAAACTACAACACACTGCATCGGAAACCTTGAACGCGGAAAACCCGTGATCTCCTCGGATTCCTGGTGGAAAACCTCAACCTCGAGAAAATCCAAGGTATCCTGGAAATCCCTCGCACAAGATATTCCAGAAAGGTAAAACCAATCCAGCAAGGCCGCCCGACGTGCCGACAATCCCGATAGGAGCCACGTATCTCGTTGTCACAGCACAATCGGTTTAGTGCAGCGTACAGTGGCCTAATAGACATCACCCGAGTTTCCCTAGGTTGGCCCCGCACACAACTCTGTTTAGTACCAACACCATCAGCACTAGCCCTCCTTGTATTATGTTAAATAAATCCACGGGTAGCGCTAACTCCCTATGCATTACTTACGGTGTTCACTATTATTATGTTGGGCAAATATAGTTCCAATGTTGGGCCTTGCCAGAAGAGTTTTATCCTAGAATGAAAATCAAGGGGGTCCCCATAACAACCCCAAGCATGTTAGGACCGCTCAATTATGGAACATAACACCGGTTGCCGAAACTAAGGCAGCAAAGCGGAATAAAACACCCAGCCAAAAGGCCAAGCCTTCCGCCTTTTACTAGGTATATAGTTGCATTAAATTAAATAGCAATAATATGGTGATATAACAAGGAACCCATGTTTTCACATGGAAACAACTGCACCTGCAACTAGCAACGCTATAAGAAGGTTGAGCAAGCGGTAACATAGCCAAACAGTGGTTTGCTGGGAAGTGGAGGGGTTAGAGGCTTTTCATGGCAATTTTGGGAGGCTTATTAAACAGGTGGTAGGCGGCGAGACATAACGAAGAAACGAGACAACTAGCATGGCAATGATAGTAATGGTATCTAGGGAAATGGTCATCTTACATGTGATCTCGCTTGGAAGAAGAACGAATCCATGAAGCAGACAAACCAACATAGTCAATTGAATCCTCACACAGCGAAGCGGTTCGGGACTCTATCGAGAGGAAACAATCCGGAAACAACAGTCAACACATGATAACACCACACATATGCATGACATGATGTGCAAGCAATTATGATGCATGTACATTTAATTATGCACGACAGGACAAAACACAACAATTTATTACTACACATTAATGAAGCTCAATATGCAACGAGTTAAATATTGATGCATCTCCATACTTGAATCATTTAATCCACTCCCGTTTATTTACACGACAATATTAAACATTGTTTAGTATGGCAAGAGGTGAAGCATAAATAATCTACCTATCTAGGCATTTTAAATGAGGTCGGAAATAACATATAGCATTTCCAAAATGGCCCCACATGTTCATTTATAAATCTGTCCAGTTCTGAACTAAACACATTTTATATTTGTTAAATAGAAAAATAAAGTGGAGCATGTGATTATACACGTCATTCTAGTCGATTTACACATATAGATCATTTGAAAGGGAGCTACACTCAAAAAGATATGAGCATCACTAGATGATATGTCATGAATGCAAAATGTATGCAAATGAAAGCCACCACAAGATAAATCATGGATGCACAAGATATTATGAAGCTACATGATATTCAAAACAAGCTTAAATGAGGCCGGAACAAGGAACAACAATTCCAGACTATCCCCATATGTAATTTTAAATTTACTACATGTCTGCCTAAGACACAATTTTAGAGTTGTTAAGCAGGAAAATAAATGCCACTGTGTTATTCTGCACATTTTCCTAGCCAAGTTACTAAAACATTTTAATCGGAGCTACTGTTAATTAATTGTGATGAAAACTGTTTTAGCATGGAATTAATGCAAAACACATGAAAACAACAACTTAAACATTTTAAACATGGTTGAAAGTTGGATATTGTGAAACTACACAAAATCCTAAGCATTTTTCATTAATGAAGTTTTTAAATCACGCGCACGGTTAATTTGCTATGTATTAAATCATTTTAATATGGCATCAGGCAAAACAATGCAAATAGCAAGTTTATATGGTTTTAACATGCATGAAAGTGGCATATTATTAACCTACACAAAATTTTGGACATTTTACGTATCTAATTTATTTTAACCTGATGCACGGTTCATTAATTATTGCCATTTTAAAACATGCTTTTATTGTGTAATTTTAATGTCCGTGAAATTGACAAATCGCTCGCAAAAAAATAAAATAAAAACATGAACGGGCCTATTCTGCAACAGGTCTGGGCGCTAGATAGCACTCTGCACATGGGCGAGGGATAAGGAATGGGGCGCTCATCACTTGTGCCAAGCCGAGGTCGGTCGATGCGGCTTGGGCTGGCGGAAGCTGGGCCGGGGGAAGCTCGGCTATGTCGGCTCCGGTGGCCCAATCGACTGGAGCGAGGAGGTGGTCGCTAGGGCTACGTCCTTCGCAGACGCGCATGAATGGGATACGAGCAATCAACATTCCACGGCGGCTGCAGCGGCTCTCCGGCGACTGTGGGGCATGGCAGGGGCCGGGGACGACCAGATCCGACAGATACTAGCGACGTGGAGGTCCGGCAGAGCTCGAGCTCTAGTGCGGGTGTCCATGGTGAGTGGGATTTGCGAGTGAAGCCACAGAGATGAGGCACAAAATATAATAAGGCGCAGCAACAGGGCACTGGCCCGTTCACCGGAGGGCACGAGGGGGCTCGGCACCGACGGGGCAAGGAGCTCGTCGCCGGCGTCGGTGACTACGGCAGCGGAGGCATAACTTCCTTGGTCGGGGCTGGGGGGAGCTCGGCTCCCTCATGCGCGACCGGATGCGTGGGGTCCGATTCAGGCCCTGGAGGTCCGCACATGGGCCTGGGCAGGACTGTGGTGGCTGGGGCACGGGGAGATTATCTCGCGTGGCCTGCTTGGCCTCGGAGGCGGCTGCGGCGAGTCCGGCAGCGACAAGTGGCAAAGCAGGTGGGAGGCTGCCCGGAATTTGAGGGGAGGAGATAGAAGGTCAGATTTGGAAGGGAGGAGCTCCCTTTTATAGCAGTGATTAGGGTTAGAGGTGGTTTTGGGGCATTTCGAGTCCTTCGATTGCGATCGGACGGCTTTGGTTGCGCCCTAGGGTTAGGTAGGCTTAGCTGGGCTGGTGGTCTATGTTAGAGATGCTTGGTGGGAAAGAGAGGGAAGTTGTGAGGCCCGTGACATGTTTGAAACACCTAAAACGTCCGATAAATAAACCGACTATAGTGCCGCTATATATTTAATGGTTCAGGTATCAAAGGAACTCTGATTGCGATGAAATTTGGCAGGTGGTCTACCTACGATAAAACAAGCGCTCACGCTAACTTTTAACAGAATCCGCTAAAGTTTTATACACAGTTTTAAAAACAATATTTTAACAATGTCGTGGGCGCGTGCATGTGTGGTTGGTCTCAAAACGGTCAACGACAAAAACGAAGAGAACCGGCAACTAACAACGGATGCAAGTTTTAAAAAAATCACAGCAAAGGAGTGTCGATGCAATGTGCATGATGCGTATGATGCGATGATGAATGCGACAACCAAATAAAACACACGACAACAATGGACAAAAAGGGGAATCTTCTAGACCGTCAGTTCTAGGCTGTTACAACTCTCCTACACTAATAATAGATCTCGCCCCGAGATCTAAGAATGAAAAGGGGAAGAGGAATAGGAAATAAAGAGGTGAAATTTGCTTCTTTGACAAACGAGTGAAACCAATGAATCTTGAAGGTTGCAAAAAAGATGAAGAATGACATGTGGAACAAGCAAGAATTCAAAAGAAATTTCGGAGTACTTCGGTAGGAAAAGAGGCAAAATTTGATAATATGGAAAGAACTTGAAAAGATTCCACAACACTCCGTCTAAAAGGACAAGCAAGGGAACAACAAGATCTTGTTATATAGATAATGGATAAAATAGAGCCACATCACAACAACTCTGGAACAAGAGAATAGAAACTAGATCTTTGGAGAGAAAAGAGTGGAGAACAAAAAAGACAACTACTACCACAATTGAATATGAAAAGAGTCCCCACAAGAAAAGATTGAACGGAGTTGTTGGAAAATAAACAACAAAAAGAACAAGCTTGTTGTGGGCTTATGGAAACCATTTCAAAATTATGACGTGAGAACTAGGCACTAACGAAACTACTGATTGCTTGGGAGCAACCAGATATGCCAAACTCTTTCACCAAGAGGATACATTGAGAACTTGGATCAACGATAATCGCCATCATAGCAACAATCCTTAGGAAAAGCTTTAGGTGAAATCCAATCCAAGATGACTTCAATGAAGACATCTTGGGTTGAAAATATCTCATGATCAAAGAATTTGTTGGGTTTAAATATCTCATTCTTGAAACAAATTCCCTTTGAGACTTCTCCACTAACAAGAATACTATAACACCACCTCAAAGGGAAATGGAAGAAGAATTGCACTTCGAAATGCAAGAGAAAGAATACTTGAGGCTCTCCAACAAGAATCTTGAAGAACACTTTGAGAATGAATTAAATCCTTGAAGAACCACCCTGATGAACCTCCATATACAAAAGAATGATCAAAATAAATGATGGTTGACAAGAATTAGATTATGATATTGCAAACATTTAGATGAAGCTTCACGAAGAGGTACTTGAGAAACTTGGATCTCACAAAAGAAAATAAGAAGCACTTGGAATGAAGAATTTGATATCATGAACAACTCCAAATGAAAGATTGAAATCACCTTGATCAACAAGAATAAGAATTATGTTATGCTTATCCTTCATCAAATTAAATTGATGACAAGCAACGGATTTTGCACACCACTTATTTTTCTTGAAAAGATTGGAGAGAGATATGAGCACAAACTTGAAGAAGTCTTGAACGAAAACACCAGTAAGAATTTGGAATGAAAGAGGATAATACAATGAAGTGGGCTACATGAGGACTAATAGAGCATGATACGACTAGAGAATGCTTGAACAAGCCACCGGTATGAATTCACAAACTAATGGGGATACTACAAATAAATGGAGATACATGAGAACGAAGAGATCATGATCCACCTGAGAGCAAAATTGAAGAAGGCACTAGCATAATTTATATATGAACGAAGGGACAACAATTGAGAAGAATTTGAGAATGAAAGCTGAAAGCTAAGAACGAAGAAATCTTCTGAGATGATGACCTTCGGAGGATCGAGAAATGAAAAACAAATCTGAAATGCACCGGATAGATATGGAAGGAATTCTCATGATCAAAATAATTGAGAGGATAACGCGAAGCTGAGATGAAAATCTTCAAAGAATGGACAAATATTTAAAACAAACACTTCTTCAGTTTTCCAGGCTGAGAATGCTGACGACAACACCACCATGAATTACTGAGACACTCCGGAATGATGAAATAACTAAAGGTTGAGCCAACGATGAAAATAATTTGAAGTCATATTGAAGAAGGAATATGACTGATGGAATCCATACTTACTTCACACTTGAAAAGAATTAGAGATCTCCAGAAATTATTAGAAGAGATAGATTAGATCCTGGGAAAACGTGTGGGTTATGGGCCCACTCATAGAAAACACCGTTGAAAGATAGCTAACAAAGATTGATTGCACCGATTTAGATGAAAACTTTATGAGGTGAGACCCTAGAATTAATTGAAAGGATTTAGAATGAAAACAAAAAAATGCTCAGATATCTTTAGCACTCCGGATAGAATAGAGAGGGATGAATGAACAAGATAGGCCTGAATAAGAATTTCCCACACGAGAAAGCATTTGATAAATGAAAAGGATAAATCGACACCGAATGCTTGAATTCAATCCACCGGAAAAGAACAAAAAATGAAGAATGATGAACTTGAAACTCCTAAGAATCTTCATGATGAATCACCGGATATGATACAAAAAATAAGAAAGAGTAAGCATCAATGAAAAGAAAGGCACTTGGATGACAATTTAATCATAGAAGAAAAGGGCGGGATGGCAGGGAAAAACATAGACAACTTGGGATAGATAAGACAAACTCCGAAAAGAAATGAGAGATTAATCTTGCAAATATTGAGACGCATTGAATTATCTCAAAGAGAAGCACACCAGTTGGAAAAGAATTGGCATGACGACTCCGGTTCGAAAAGAATTGATAAGACAATTTGATTGAGAAAAAGAATTAGCAATCTCATAGAAATATCAGAACACCACTTAGAAAAGGTATAAAATTACCACTTGACATCGAAGCAACTCGAATTACCATAATCCAACAAAACAAAGGATGCGGCTTACTAAACAAGCCGGAAAAAAAATATGACAGAGATTTCGCTCGATATTTTCGTGGTAAGGTTCGTACGGGCTCGATCGTACATTGGACTGTCATATTGAAATGACGCTCGAATGTGCTCCCTAGGCGTAGCGAACTACAAGGCTTGACAGATTATATGTGATGAAATATATCGAGACTCTCCTTTGTAAGAAAGACCGTGAACAAAAGAATCCACTAGATGTCGAACCCCAACCTCACATCATTCATCTGTTGGAAGACAATCCTAGGTAACTACTTGAATTCCCACCTAAGACCTTTCGAAATTTTGTGGTTATGCAACCGGGTCCATGGATACAAGGAGTAAAATCCATCACTCAACGCCTAGCAATAACACTACCAGTCCAGTGTATCACATCCGTGAGCACATCACCAGATATCTCGGAAACTCATCTACCTCAGACCCTCGTAATCACAACGATATCAAGTATGGCGGTACATCTGGATGCTCTCCACGAGTACTAGGGATGCCACAATCCTCTCACCACTACTAGTATTGAAGCAATTTTGAACAACCTTCGTTCTGAGATATTAAGGAAACTGAACAATAGCGACGTGTCAAGAATCCCCTAGAACACAACTCCTTGATAAGAGGAGGCACCAAGAACTAAATCCTGGTCACAACGACATCGTAGAGGTTCCAAAATACCCGCATGGTCCTAATTTTTTTAGTAAGAACAGGAGTAGAATTAAATTCCTAAGCCATAAAAGTCGCCAAAAAGCATAGAAGAGGAGCAAAAAGAATCCTACTCTCTGATATATAACTAGACTCAAAGTAGCTTTCCACTAGACTCGGCTCGGCCAAGTTCGATCAATCAAGGGGGCTCCTAGGTCTGAACTGCTCTGGTACCAACTTGTAACGCCAAGATGCGATGATATCCTTATTTTGGCTTGAGGGCCTCGACAGGGATAGAAGCACATCTCATCGTTTTGCAAGAATGGATATCGTTACAAGTACATGTACAAAATAGATGAGTATATGGAATTGGCTTACACTCGCCACAAGCTACAACATGAACAACACAATACAGCCATACATCCAATCATCATATAGAAGAGCAGTGTCTGACTACAGACGAAAATAAACAATAAAAGAACGACGTCCATCCTTGCTATCCACGGCTGTCGTCCTGGAACCCATCCTATATCTATGAATAATAATAAGAATAAACTCCAAATAGCACAATCATCGCGCTCACGTCAAAGTATCGCTTTGCATGTTCCTGAAACTCTTGTTGTAGTAATTCGTGAGCCACAGGGACTCAACAATCTCATTTCCAAAGGTATCAAGACCTGTAACCCTTAATGGATGAGGTATGGTTAAGTGGGGAGGCTGCAGCAAGAAACTAAGCATTTATTTGAGTGGCTAACCTACGGGTACAAGAATAAAGGGGGGGTGATCTACGCATACGGGACGTGAGCTAATAATGATCACGAAGTGATCCTGAACACCTACTTACGTCAAACATAACCCCATCGTGTCCTCTTTCGGTTGTAGAACTCACGAGAAGAGACAATCACGGTTACACACACAGTTGGCAAGTTTTAATTAAGCTTACTTGAAGTTATCTAGAGGCAGATGTTAAACAAAGTTTCCAAGTTGACACATAACCGCGGGCACGGCTTCCCGAAAGATTTAACCCTGCAGGGGTGCTCCAACTAGTCCATCACAAACTACCACACGCTGCATCGGAAAACTCGACCGCGGAAAACCCATGATCTCCTCGGATTCTTGGTGGAAAACCTCAACCTCGAGAAAACCCAAAGTATCCTCGGAATACCTCGCACAAGACATTCGAGAAAGGTAAAACAAATCTAGCAAGGCCGCCCGACGTGCCGACAATCCCGATAGGAGTCGCGTATCTTGTTCTCAGGGCATAATCGGGTGAGTGCAGTGTACAATGGCCTGATAGACATCAACCGAGTTGCACTGGGTTGGCCCCGCACATGACTTTGTTTAGGACGAGCACCATCAACACTGGCCCTCCATGTATTATGTAAAATTAATCCATTGGTAACGCTAACTCCCTATGTGTTACTAACAGTGTTCAATATTACTATGTTGGGAAAATGTAGTGCCAATGTTGGGCCTTCCCAGAAGAGTTTTATCCCAAGACGAAAATCAAGGGGGTCCCCATAACAACCCCAAGCATGTTAGGAGCGCTCAATTATGGAACATAATACCGGTAGCCGAAACTAAGGTGGCAAAAGAGGAACAAAACACCCAGCCAAAAGGCCAAGCATTTCGCCTTTTACAAGGTATATAGGTGCATTAATTTAAATAGCCATAATATGGTGATATAACAAGAAACCCATGTTTTCACATGGAAGCAACTGCACCTGCAACTACCAATGCTATAAGAAGGCCGAGCAAGCGGTAACATATCCGAACAGTGGTTTGCTAGGAAGTGGAGGGGTTAGAGGCTTTTCATGGCAATGTTGGGAGGCTTTTTAAATAGGTGATAGGCGACGAGACATGGCAAAGAAACGAGTCAACTAGCATGGTAATCCGGAAACAACAATCAACACATGATAACACCACACATATGCATGACATGATGTGCAAGAAATTATGATGCATGTCCATTTAATTATGCACGACACGACAAAGCACAACAATTTATTACTACACATTAAATGAGGCTCAATACGCAACGAGTTCCATATTGACGAATCTCCATACTTGAATCATTTAATTCACTCCCGTTTATTTACACGACAATATTAAATGTTTTTTAGCATGACAAGAGATGAAGCATAAATAATCTACCTATCTAGGCATTATAAATGATGTCGGAAATAAGATATAGCATTTCCGAAATGAACGAACATTTTAAATCTGTCCAGATCTGAACCGAACACATTTTATATTTTTTAAACGGCAAAATAAAGTGGAGCATGTGACTCTACACGTCATTATAGTCGATTTACATATATATATCATTTGAAACGGAGCTACGTTTAAAAGATATCAGCATCACTAGATGATATGTCATGAATGCAAAATGTATGCAAATGAGAGCCACCACAAGATAAATCATGGATGCACAAGATATTACGAAGCTACATGATATTCTACAGAGGTTTAAATGAGGCTGGAACAACGAACAACAATTCCGGAAAGTCCCCATATGTAATTTTGAATTTGCTACACATCTGCCTAAAGCATAATTTTAGAGTTGTTGAACAGGAAAATAAATGTCAATGTGTTATTCTACACATTTTTCTAGCCAAATTACATATGTAAAACATTTTAATCGGAGCTACGGTTAATTAATTGGGATGAAAAATCTTTTAGCATGACATTTATGCAAAAGACATGAAAACAACAAGTTAAACATTTTATACATGGTTGAAAATTGGATATTGTGAAACAACACAAAATTTTAAGCATTTTTCATGTATGAAATTTTTAAATCCGGCGCACGGTTTATTTGCTATGTATTAAATTATTTTATATGGCATCACACAAAACAATGCAAATAGCAGGTTTGTATGGTTTTAACATGCATGAAAGTGGCATATTTTTAACCTACATATTTTAATCCCATGCATGGTTCATTACTTATTGCCATTTAAAAACATGATTTTATTCTGTAATTTTATTGTCCGTGAAATTGACAAATCGCTCGCAGAAAAAATAAAATAAAAACAAGAACGGGCCTAATCTGTAACACGTCTAGGCGCTAGATAGCACTGTGCACATGGGCGAGGGATAGGGAACGGGGCGCTCACCACTTTGGCCAAGCCCAGGTCGGTCGATGCGGCTTGGGCCGACGGAGGCTGGGCAGGGGGAAGCTAGGTTGGGCCGGCTCTGGCCCAATCGACTGGAGCGAGGCGGTCGGTCGTTGGGGTTTCGTCCTCCACACGCGCGCATGAACGCGAGACGAGCAACCAGCGGTCAACGGCGACTACAGCGGCTCTCCAGCGACGATGGGGCATGGCACGGGCCGAGGACGAGCAGATTCGTCCGGTCTAGACCAGATCCGACGGATCCTGGCGGCATGGAGGTCCGGCAGAGCTCGGGCGGCGACGCGAGTAGCCATGGCGGGCGGGATGTGTGAGGGAAGCAACAACGAGATGAGGCAGAGAAGAGAAGAAGGCGCAGCGCCAAGGCACTCGCCCGCTCACCGGAGGGCGCGAGGGGTCTGGGCTCCGACAGGGTGAGGTGCTGGTCGTCGGCGTCGCTAACGACGGCAGCGGTGGCATAGCGGTGCTGGTCGGGGTTGGCGATATCTCGGTTCCCTCGGGCGCGGGCGGATCCACAGGGTTCGATTCGGGCCCGGGAGGCCCGCACGCGGGCTCGGGCACGGAGAGGCAACGTGGCGTGGCCTGGTTGGCCCGGGAGGCGGCTGCAGTGAGTGCGGCGGTGACAAGTGGCAGCGCGGGTGGGAGGCTGCCTGGAATTTGAGTTGAGGAGAGAGAAGGTCGGATTTGGAAGGGAGGAGTTTCCTTTTATAGCATGGATTAGGGTTAGAGGTGGTTTTTGGGACGTTTCGAGCCATTTGATTGTGATCGGACAGCTCCGGTTGCGCCCTAGGGTTAGGTAGGCTTAGGTGGGCTAGTGGAATGTGTTAGAGATGCTAGGTAGGAAAAAGAGGGAAGTTGTGAGGCCCGTGACATGTTTTGAAACACCTAAAACGACCGATAAATAAACTGACTATAGTGTCGCTATATATTTAACGGTTCAGGTATCAAACAAACTCCGATTACGATGAAATTTGGCACCTGTCTACCTACGATAAAACAAGACCGCACATCAACTTTCAACCCAATCCAAAAAAATACATACTTTTAAAAAGAATATTTTAACAATGTCGCAGGCGCGTGCATGTGTGGTTGGTCTCAAAACGGTCAACAAAAAAAATGAAGAGAACCGACAACTAACAACGGATGCAAGTTTTGAAAAACTGACGGCAACGGAGTGCCGATGCAATATGCATGATGCGTATGATGAGATAATGAATGTGACAACCAAATAAAACACACGACAACAATGGGCTAAAGGGGAATCTTCTGGAGCGTCAGTTCCGGGCTGTTACATCATGTGTTGAGATGAAGATATTCCGGTCCTACCATTTGAATCTTGATTTCTAGCCTCCCAAAATTCTTTTCCACCCAATCAATCTCTTCTATCCAAGCCAAATCTGTGAAAGGGTGATTGAGTGTTGAAGAGACTATCTTTTGAAGCACAAGAGCTAGCAAGGAGTTCATTGTACTATCGCATCTATTACCTTTTAGAGGGTGATGTCTCCTAGATTGGTTAGGTGTCGCTTGGGAATCTCCTACTTCGTGTTGTGGAGTTGAACCAAGAAGTTTGTAAGGGCAAGGAGATCGCCTACTTCGTGAAGATCTATCCCGAGTGAGGCTAGTCCTTCATGGACGTAAGTTGTGATGGAATAGACAAGTTGCTTCTCCATGGACCCTTCGTGGGTTGAACCCTCCGTGGACTCTCGCGGCCGTTATCCTTCGTGGGTTGAAGTCTCCATCAACTTGGACGTACGATACCACCACCTATCGGAACACGACAAAAATCATCGTGTCAATCTTTGCATTTGATCTTTCTATCCCTACCTTTAATTTACATGTGTATGTCTTTACATTCCTCTGCTATACTCCTTGATATGCATGTGTAGGGTGAACTTGACTAGTCATAATTGCTAAAACTGACCCACAACTGAAATTAGGAAAAGACTAAATTTTTATTTGGTCAAGTAGTCTAATCACTCTTCCCTCTAGACATATTTCGGATTCTACAATATGACTTTTTTTAGCAAAGAATTGACAGTCTATCCATTGCTATACCAAAACTATTGCATCAGCCCTTGAGAAGATAGGCAGGTTTAGGGATTTGGAATGGAGGAGACGAATTAGGTTTTTTCTTAAAATTGGTTCCTCCTTTATTCAGTCAAAAGAATAACATCGTTTACAATCAAGGGAACCACCTTATCCCGAGGAGAGTCCATCTAGATACTGACGTGGCAGTAGAAATGGCCCGACATATCACAAAACGTACAAAGGAACATATGTGTCACTTATTGGCAACTCCCTGGAACATATTGAAACTATTTTCAAGTACGGGACAACTTTGTTACAGCCAACGAGTACAGGATGAAACATGTAATTTACTCCTAAAAACTGAGATGATTTCAAGAGACTTTATAATGTCCAGTTTAAGCAGAGGATTTTGCATTTTATTTCCTCAGAAGCTTGACCAACTTACGAGCAAGTTTGAAAGTTCCACCAATGGTATGTGGAGCACAGAGACCAATCTGCTAGCGAGGACTTTGGGAACTAATTGAACAAGGATGCAAACGAGTCTGATGGGACGATAATCCTTTATTCTTAAATAGTTGTAACTCATTATCTATTTTTCCTCTTCATGTAACCATACCACATTATGAAGTCATGCATGTGGTCATAAGTTACAGTTTGTATACTAATCTATTCATGCAACCATGCCACGTCAAGAACTATGCCACATCATCAAGTCATACATATTAATTTGTTTCACTTTTTTTTGGTGCGGACATAGACAGTCATGTTACACATTTGTGATATAAAAAGGCACCCATTTGACTTAGGTACAATAGATTTTTCTTTGTGTACAACATTTTTCACATGCTTCATTTATTTTATTTGGCTTAAAATATATATCAAGAACGTTCTTAAATATGTTTTGCAATGGTTATAGTTATATATAATCCATGCATATATTTTACTAAAATTTCCGCGACAACGCATGGGACATCATCTGATATAACAAATAATTAAACCGGCTAAGCAGGCCCTCCTATCGTACGTTCGCAATGTAATGTGATGGCTCTCTTCTATTTGACACGTATTGTTAAAAAAAATCCTTGTTTTTTGTTTTTTTACTGCTGCTCTACATTTACCGCTTCGGACTACAAAAATATCTTCACATGGCCCACCATCCAAAGCCAATCTTCCTCCGTCTCTTTCTTTGTTGTTCAAGGAAAACAAGTGCAAGATTGATGTATCTCTGCAAATTTAATTTGCATCTTTGCATAAAGGTTTGCAGGGTTGATGTATCTCTCGAGTGGGCTCAGGGGTCACATCCAATGCTCGAGCCATGCTATGAAGTTGTAGTTGAGTAGCCCATTTCAGTTGATTTCAATCACATGTTGGAGAAGTTCAGTTTAAATTCTTAATGGGATTATGGGATAACATATATTAGGATGCAAAGGTGGAAAACTTTAACTAATCATAAATGTTACCTTTTAAGTCTTGGCTATAATTTTTACTTTTGATGCTCTACCTGCATATTTGATTAAGAGAACATTGTTCAAGTGAATAACTCTTGAACACATTGATTTTATGATGTTTATTTTGTTTTGCAGAATATGGAAGTTCTTTTGAACGAAATACAAGGTTGCAATGGCCGAAGAGGTGAGAGAATAGGGGGTGTTTGGTTTCAAGGAACTATATTTTTTTTAGTCCCAGGGACTGAAGAAAAAAGATCCTCCAGTAGTCTTTTTCTAGTCCCGTAAGAAAAAGTCCCGCCTGTTTAGTTATATAGGGACTAAAAGGGACCTTTTTAGTCTAGTCTCTGTAATCAAACATGGCCATAATAGGTAATCAACTTAATAAAATATGAATTCAGAAGTCGTGTTTTCCATCAGTTTAGTTTTTGTTCAGTGGTTTCACATGTGCTTTGCAGAAAATTCTTGAGTCATGGTAACTTTGATCAATATTGTGGTGAATGTCACTATATTCCCATGTCAAGTTTGGTCTACCCCGGCCTCTTTTGACATTATCAGCACGCTTTAGCCGTCCGCTATGCACTGGGGCTTCTGGATGCATGCGCTGAATATGCCCAAACCATCTCATACGATGTTGGACAAGATACTCTCCAATCGGCGCTACCCCAACTATATCATGTATATCATCATTCCGGATTCGGTTCTTCCTTGTGTGGCCACACATCCATCTCAACATGCGCATCTCCGCCACACCTAATTCTTGGACATGTTGCCTTTTAGTCGGCCAACACTCAATGCCATACAACAAACATTATTGTTTCCTTTACTACTGCAACTTGAGAATGTGAGACACCATGACCACGACAACAACAATAACAAGAACAACAAAGCCTTTAGTTCCAAATGATAGGGAACGTTGCATGGGAAACAAAAAATTTCCAACGCACACGAAGACCTATCATGGTGATGATAATCTACGAGAGGGAGATTGGATCCACATAACCTTGTAGATCGCTAAGCGGAAGCGTTAATAAACGCGGTTGATGTAGTGGTACGTCTTCACGAACCGTCCCACGATTCGTCCCACGAACCGTCTCACGATCCGTCCCGATCAAGTGCCGAACGGACGGCACCTCCGCGTTCCGCACACGTACAACTCGATGACGATCTCCGCCTTTTTGATCCAGTAAGAGATACGGGGATGTAGATAAGTTCCCCGGCAGCGTGACAGCGCTCCAGTCGTGGTGCTGATGTTATTCCTGGAGGGCTTCGCCTAAGCACCGCAAAAATCCGATCTAGAGGAAGAACTACGAAGTAGATGTTTAGGGTTGCACATGGCAAAGTTGTTTCTCAAAAAGCCCTAAACCTCTACTATATAAAGGAGGAGGGAGGGGGCAGGCCTTGGGCCACAAGGGAGACTCCCTTGGGTCGGCCGAAGTGGAGGAGGGAGGAGTCCTCCTCCAACTCCACTTGGATTAGGACTCCTTCCTTAATTTCCCACCTCTTTTGGATTTTCCACTTTTTCCTCATGGGCTTTCCTTGGATGACTTTGTCAGCCCATTATGCCTTATTGCGCATCCAATAAACCCATGTGGACCCCTTGGGGCGTGGGGGGCCCCCGGAACCTATTCGTCATTCCCGGTACACTGCCGGCAATGCCAGAAAACCTTCCGGAATCCAAACACCAACTTCCTATATATCAATCTTCGTTTCCGGACCATTCGGAACTCCTCGTGACGTCCAGGGTTTCATCCGGGACTCCGAACAAAACTTCGGTCACCAACACATATAACTCAACTATATCGAAACGTCACTGAACCTTAAGTGTGCAGACCCTGCGGGTTCGAGAACTCTACAGACATGAGCTGAGACATTCTATGGTCAATAACCAACAATGAGACCTGGATGTCCATATTAGCACCTATATATTATATGAAGATCTCTATCGGTTGAACCTCTACATCAAGGATTCATATAATCCCGTATACTATTCCCTTTGTCCTTCGGTATGTTACTTGCCCGAGATTCGATCGTTGGTATCACTATACCTAGTTCAATATTGTTACTGGCAAGTCTCTTTACTCGTTCCATAATACAAGATCTCGTAACTAACTCCTTAGTCACATTGCTTGCAAGGCTTGTTGTGATGTTGTATTACCGAGTGGCCCCAAGATACCTCTCCGTCACATGGAGTGACAAATCCCAGTTTTGATCCATGCCAACCCAACAGACACCTTTGGAGATACCTGTAGAGCACCTTTATAGTCACCCAGTTACATTGCGACGTTTGATAAAACACAAGGTATTCCTACGGTTTCCGGGAGTTGCATGATCTCATGGTCATAGGAACATATACATTGACATGCAGAAAACAGTAGTAATAAACTGACACGATCATAAGCTACGTTTATAGTTTGGGTCTTGTCCATCACATCATTCTCCTAATGATGTCATCCTGTTATCAAGTGATAACACTTGTCTATGGTTAGGAAACCTTAACCATCTTTGATCAACGAGCTAGTCAACTAGAGGCTTACTAGGGACAATGTTTTGTCTATGTATCCAGACATGTATTTGTGTTTCCAATCAGTACAATTATAGCATGGATAATAAACGATTATCATGAACAAAGAAATATAATAATAACTAATTTATTATTGCCTCTAGGGCATATTTCCAACAGTCTCCCACTTGCACTAGAGTCAATAATCTAGTTCACATCACTATGTGATTTTAACGAATCCAACACCCATACAGTTCTGGGGTTTGATCACGTCTTGCTTGAGAGAGATTTTAGTCAACGAGTCTGAACCTTTCAGATTGTGTGTGCTTTACAAATCTCTATGTTATCCTGTAGATGTTGCTACTACGTGCCATTTGGAACTATTCCAAATGACCTCTCCACTATACGAATCCGCTTTACTCCTTAGAGTTAGTCGGATTAGTGTCAAAGCTTGCATCCACGTAACCCTTTACGACAAACTCTTTAATCACCTCCATAATCGAGAAAAATTCCTTAGTCCATTAGTTACTAAGGATAACTTTGACCATTGTTCAGTGATTCAATCATGGATCACTCTTTGTACCCCTTGAGAGACTCATGGCAAGGCACACATCAGGTGCGGTACATAGCTTGGCATACTTTAGAGCCTACGGCTAAGGCATAGGGGACGACCTTCGTCCTTTCTATTTCTTCTGTTGTGGTCAGGCTTTGAGTCTTACTCAAATTCACACCTTACAACATAGCCAAGAACTCCTTCTTTGACGATCTATTTTGAACTCCTTCAAAAACTTGTCAGGGCATGCATTTCGTTGAAAGTTCTTAATAAGCGTTTTGACCTATGTCTATAGATCTTGATGCTCAATGTTCAAGTAGCTATTACCAGGTTTTCCTTTGAAAAAGTCCTTTCAAACAACCCTTTATGCTTTCCAGAAATTCTACATTACTTCTGATCAACAATATGTCAACCACATATACTTATCAGAAATTCTATAGTGCTCCCACTCACTTCTTTGGAAAATACAAGTTTCTCACAAACCTTGTATAAACCCAAAAGCTTTGATCATCTCATCAAAGTGTATATTCCAACTCCGAGATGCTTGCACCAGTCCATAGAAGGATCGCTGGAGCTTGCATACTTGTTAGCATCCTTAGGATCGACAAAACCTTCTAGTTGTATCACATACAACCTTTCCTCAAGGAAACCGTCGAGGAAACAATGTTTTGACATCCTATGTGCAATATTTCATAAATAATAAAGCAACTACTAACATAATTCCAATAGACTTTTAGCATCGCTACGAGTGAGAAAGTCTCATCATAGTAAACTCTTTGAACTTGTCAGAAACATCTTTGCGACAAGTCGAGCTTTTCTTAATGGTGACTTTCACCATCATCGTCTGTCTTCCTTTAAAAATCCATCTGTACTTAACAGTCTTAGGACCATCAAGTAGTTCTTCCAAAGTCTACACTTTGTTATATACATGGATTCTCTCTCGGATTTCGTGGCCTCCAGCCATTTGTCGGAATCCAGGCTCACCATCGCTTCTCCATAGCTCGTAGTTTCATTGTTGTTCAACAACATGACCTCCAAGACAGGGTTACCGTACCACTTTGTAGTAGTACGTGACCTTGTCAACCTACGAGGTTTGTAGTAACTTGATCCGAAGCTTAATGATCACTATCATCAGTTTCCACTTCAATTGGTGTAGGCGCCACAGGAACAACTTCCTGCGCCCTGCTACACACTGGTTGAAGTGATGGTTCAATAACCTTATCAAGTTCCACCACCCTTCCACTCAATTCTTTCGAGAGAAACTTTTCCTCGAGAAAGGACCCGTTTCTAGAAACAAACACTTTGCTTGCAGATCTGAGATAGGAGGTATACCTGACTGTTTTGGCTGTCCTATGAAGATGCATTTATCTGCATTGGGTTCTAGCTTATCATGCTGAAACTTTTCCACATAAGCATCGTATCCCCAAACTTTTAAGAAATGACATCTTAGGTGTCTCCAAACCATAGTTCATACGGTGTCATCTCAACAGAAATACGTGGTGCCCTATTTAAAGTGAATGCGGTTGTCTCTAATGCATAACCCATAAACGATATTGGTAATTTGACAAGAGACATCACAGATTGCACTATATCAAATAGGGTGCGGCTATGACGTTCGGACACACTATCACACTATGGTGTTCCAGGTGGCATGAATTTCGAAACAATTTCCACATTGTCTTAACTGTGTACCAAAACTCGGAACTCTGATATTCATCTCTGTGATCATATCGTAGACAGTTCATCCTCTTGTCACGACGATCTTCACTCTGAAATAGCTTTGAACTTTTCAATATTTCATACTTGTGATTCATCAAGTAAATACTCATGTATCTAGTCAAGTCATCAGTGAAGTAAGCACGTAATGATATCCATTGTGTGCCTTAGCACTCATTGGACCGCACACATAAAAAATGTATTACTTCCAACAAGTTACTTTCTTGTTCCATGTGGTATGATTTGCATGTCTCAAGTGATTCAAAATCAAGTGAGTCCAAACGATCCATCTGCATGGAGTTTCTTCATGCGTTTATACAAATAGGTATGGTTTGCATGTCTCAAACATTTAAAAAAATGAGTGAGTACAAAGATCCATCATCATGGAGCTTCTTCATGCATTTTACACCAACATGACTCAAGTGGCAGTGCCACAAGTAAGTGGTACTATAATTACTACTTTGTATCTTTTGGCATCAATGTTATAAACATGTGTAGAACTATGATCGAGATTCAATAAACAATTGAAGGTAATTATTCAAGCAAATAGAATAAGCATTATTCTCTTTAAATGAATAATGGTATTGCAATAAACACGATCCAATCATGTTCATGCTCAATGCAAACACCAAATAACAATTATTTAGGTTTAACACCAATCCCGATGGTAGAGGGAGCGTGCGATGTTTGATCACATCAACCTTAGAATTACTTACAACACACATCGTCACCTCACCCTTGCTAGTATTCTTTTAATCCGTAGCTATAGCTTCGAGTTACTAACACTTAGCAACTGAACCTGTATATAACACCCTAGTGCTACTAGGAATACTAGTAAGGTACACATCAATATCAGGTACATCCTATACCTTTGTCGACTTTGCCAGCCTTCTCATCTACCAAGTATTTAGGGTAGTTCCGGGTCAGCGACTGTTTCCCTCGGTACATAATCACTTAGTCTCGGGTTTGGGTTCAACCTTGGGTTTCTTCATTAGAGGAGGAACTGGTTTGTCATTTCATGAAGTATCCCTTCTTGCCATCGCCCTTCTTGAAACTAGTGGTTTTACTGACCATCAACAATTGATGCTCCTACTTGATTTCTACTTTCGCAGTGTCAAACATTGTGAATCACTCAAGGATCATCATATCTATCCTTGATATGTTATAGTTCATCACGAAGCTCTAGTAGCTTGGTGGCAGTGACTTTGGAGAACCATCACTATCTCATCTGGAAGATTAACTCCCACTTGATTCAAGCGACTGTTGCACTCACACAATCTGAGCACGTGCTCAACGATTGAGCTTTCTTCCTTTACTTTGTAGACAAAGAATCTTGTCGGAGGTCTCATACCTCTCAACAAGGGCACAAGCATGGAATCACAATTTCATCTCTGGGAACATCTCATATGTTCCGTGATGTTCAAAACGTCTTTGATGCCTTAATTCTAAGCCGTTTAAGCATTATGCACTGAACTATCATGTAGTCATCAAAGAACGTGTATGTCAGATGTTCGTAACATCCACAGACGACACTCGAGGTTTAGCACATCGAGCGGTGCATTAAGGATATAAGCCTTATGTGCAGTAATGAGGACAATCCTTAGTTTACGGACCCAGACCGCATAATTGCTACTATCAACTTTCAACTAAATTTTCTATAGGAACATATCTAAAATAGTAGAGCTACAACGCAAGCTACAGCATAATTTGCAATGACTTTTTTGACTTTGTTCATGATAATTAGTTCAATTAATCATATTACTTAAGAACTCCCACTCAAATAGACATCCCTCTAATCATTCGAGTGGCGCATGATCCAAATCGACTAACTCAAGTCCGATCATCACGTGAGTTGAGTATAGTTTCAGTGGTGAACATGTTCATGTTGATCATGGCAACTATATGATTCATGCTCGACATTTCGTTCTCTTGTGTTCCGAGGCCATGTCTGTACATGCTAGGATCGTCAAGTTTAACCCGAGTGTTTCGCGTGTGCAACTGTTTTGCACCCGTTGTATGTGAACGTTGAGTCTATCACACCCGATCATCACGTGGTGTCTCGAAACGACGAACTGTCGCAACGGTGCACAGTCGGGGAGAACACAATTTTATCTTGAAATTTTAGTGAGGGTCACCGTATAATGCTATCGTCGTTCTAAGCAAGATAAGGTGCATAAAAAGATTAACATCACATGCAATTCATAAGTGACATGATATGGCCATGATCTTGTGCTTCTTGATCTCCATCACCAAAGCACCGGCATGATCTTCATCGTCACCGGCGCCACACCATGATCTCGATCATCGTGCCGCCATCAAGGTTGTCTTGCTATCTATGCTATTACTACTAAAGCTATATCCTAGCAATATAGTAAATGCATCTGCAAGCACAAACTTTAGTTTAAAGACAACCCTATGGATCCTGCCGTTTGCCGAAGCATCGACGTGCATGTCGATATTTAACTATTACAACATGATCATCTCATACATCCAATATATCATATCATGTCATTGGCCATATCATATCACATGCATACCCTGCAAAAACAAGTTAGACGTCCTCTAATTTGTTGTTGCATGTTTTACGTGGCTGCTATGGGTATCTAGTATGATCTCATCTTACTTACGCAAAGCCACAACAGTGATATGTAATTTTCTATTTAACCTTCTCCAAGGACCGCCTCGGTCAAATCCGATTCAACTAAACTTGAAGAAACAGGCACCCGTCAGTTATCTTTATGCAACAAGTTGCATGTTAGTTGATGAAACCGGTCTCTCGTAAGCGTACAAGTAAGGTTGGTCCGGGCCGCTTCAATCCAACATTACCGCCGAATCGAGAAAATACTAAGGAGGGAAGCAAAAAGAACATCAACGTCCACAAACTCTTTTGTGTTCTACTCGAGATATCATCTCCGCATGAACCTAGCTCTGATACCACTGTTGGGGAACGTTGCATGGGAAACAAAAAATTTCCTATGCACACGAAGACCTATCATGGTGGGCCCCCGGAACCCATTCGTCACTCCCGGTACACTACCGACAATGCCCGAAAACCTTCCGGGACCTAAACACCAACTTCCTATATATCAATCTTTATTTCCGGACCATTCTAGAACTCCTCGTGACGTCCGGGATCTCATTTGGGACTCCGAACAAAACTTCGGTCACCAACACATATAACTCAACTATACCGAAACGTCACCGAACCTTAAGTGTGAAGACCCTGTGGGTTCGAGAACTATGCAGACATGACCTGAGACACTCTCTGGTCAATAACCAACAGCGGGACCTGGATGTCCATATTGTCTCCTACATATTCTATGAAAATCTCTATCGGTTGAAACTCTATGTCAAGGATTCATATAATCTCGTATACTATTCCCTTTGTCCTTCGGTATGTTACTTGCCCGAGATTCGTCGGTATCACCATACCTAGTTCAATCTCATTAGCGGCAAGTCTCTTTACTCATTTCGTAATACAAGATCCCTCAATTAACTCCTTAGTCACTTTGCTTGCAAGGCTTGTTGTGATGTTGTATTACCGAGTGGGCCCCGAGATACCTCTCCGTCACACGGAGTGACAAATCCCAGTCTTGATCCATGCCAATCCAACAGACACCTTTGGAGATACCTATAAAGCACATTTATAGTCACCCAGTTACGTTGCGATGTTTGATAACACACAAGGTATTCCTACGGTGTCCGGGAGTTGCATGATCTCATGGTCATAGGAACATATACATTGACATGCAGAAAACAGTAGCAATAAACTGACATGATCATATGCTACGTTTATAGTTTGGGTCTTGTCCATCACATCATTCTCCTAATGATGTCATCCTGTTATCAAGTGATAACACTTGTCTATGGTTAGGAAATCTTAACCATATTTGATCAACGAGGTAGTCAACTATAGGCTTACTAGGGACAGTGTTTTGTCTATGTATCCACACATGTATTTGTGTTTCCAATCAATACAATTATAGCACGGATAATAAACGATTATCATGAACAAAGAAATATAATAATAACTAATTTATTATTGCCTATAGGGCATATTTCCAACACCAAACAAGTTGGGGTAGGCTAGAGGTGAGACCCATAAGATCTTGCGACCAACTCATGGTTCTGGCACATGGATAGCAAGCTTCCACGCACCCCTGTCCATGGCTAGTTCTTTGGTGATGCTCCAATCCTTCAGATCTCTCCATTTGGTAACTAAGTCCCTAACTACTAACTCGACCAAGATAATCCGGTCCCCACATATCTTGATGTCTATGTGACAGCCCGAGAACAACGCTCCAGAAGATTCCCCTTTTATTCCGCTGTCGTCGGGTTAATTATTAGTTGTCGCATTCATCATTGCATGCGCATTATCCGCATTGCATCGGCACTCTGTTGCCACAAGTTTTTAAAACTTGCATCCGTTATTAGTTGCCGGTTCTCCCCGTGTTCGTCGTTGACCGTTTTGAGCACGACCACACACGCACGCGCCCGTGGCATCGTTAAAATCTTTTTTTTAAAAGTGCATGAAAAATATTCTCGGATCGGGTCAAAACATGGCGTGCGGTACTATTTTAGTGTAGGTAGACCGCCTGCCATATTTCGTCGCAATCGGAGTTCATTTGATACCCATGCCGTTTAATATATAGCGGCACTATAGTTGGTTTAATTGTCGCACATTCGGTGTTTTAAAAACTCTATCACGGGCCGCACCATTTCCCTCTCATCCCTGTATAGCCCAACTACACAGCCCATTAGACCCATCTAGCCACTTCCTTCGTTCATGATCGTCGGGTCGCAATCGGGCGGACGAGGTCCATCCCATCATAGACCAAACCCTATATAAGAACTACCCCATGGAGAGAGCTTTTTCACTTCACTAGGTTTTCCCCTAGCCATTTTGCAGCCACCCCCCTAGAAAATCCCCACCTGCTAGCTCCACCTCCTCTCTTGTCATGATCGGTTACCAAATAAAGGAATTAATTGCAAATCATCCTTCGTGTCCACAGTGAAGAAAATATTTCCCACTGACAGACTCAACTTGATGAAGAAAACCAGTAGTACTCAATATATTACAATTAGAGCGAGGGTCGCTTTACATATTATTACAACACATCCAAGTCTTAGGATAGATGGAAATGTTACACAGGTCTTATGGTGACTCTATTGCTCGCGAAAAATAAAGGGGCACGTCACATGAGAGTAATGTGACATGGCTAGTACTATTACGCGTCAATCCTCAGAGTGAAGCTCAACAATTTATTCAAGGTGGCGGAAGCGGTGGAATAAAACAGCGACGGACTCCATAATAATAATCATATATGATCATCCACCATGTCATCATATGATTCACCACACCATTGTTATTAATATCACTTATACTCCAAAGACAGACTCTAGGACCAACACTTGACTCGTCAAAACAACGTCCTTGACCGGGGACACGGCTACTCGAATAGTGTGACTCTGGAGAGGGTGTACTCTTTACCCATAGCCCACGGTTTTCAATAATCAATATGACAAATTCCGCATACGACATTTCCACTTTACCTCCGCGAAGCCCGGATTCACCCGGACTATAATCATAGTGTGACTCTGGAGAGGGTGGACACTCAGTATCATCACACACCCACTTTACCTCCGCGAAGCCCGGATTCACCCGGACTACGCTGCCAATGTCAAACCATAAGACGGGGAGGCTCTGACCTCGACTAGCATGGGATCAACAATATTTATACCACACACTTACGGGGAGTGCCCTCCCTTCCGGTCCCAAACCGGAAACACCCATGCCCCCTGACTGGATGACTGGATTTAGTCCAGGGCCATGGATACCTTCATACCGGTCCCTCTAATGGTGTGTGATTGATAATAGGTATACAACTAACTATACCGAACCCATTATCCAGGGAACTGTGGTAGTATGGTAAGAAGTATGACACTGACAAGATTCGATCTAGGTCGATACTGGAGTTTACCAAATTTTTACCAGCACCAATGTGCTCAAGTCATGACAAGGCCATAACCTATCACGTTCCGCGTGACTAGGCTATACCACAACCTTTCATAACCATCCTTGCTTTCATCATATTATATCACGGTTGATTATTTATAACAAGTATGAAATATGCAAGGTGTTGGAAAAATAAATATGAGCATGATATAAAGCAGCACACCAAAAGTAACAAACTTGCTTGCTTGGTTCCCCGTAGTCCGGATCGAGCTCGGTGCAGTTGACGTCGGGTATCTCGGTGTCGGAATCTACGGTATAATACAAACAACGACATAAGCTACACTGCCTAGCTACTGGTATAGAAATATTTTTAGAAAAATCTGAAAATAAAGTAGACCTTATCAGGATCATTTTGCAAAAAGAATCACTTCAAAAGGAGTTATAGAACAAAAGTTATAGCCAAAACAAAACTAGGGACTCTTTTGTAATTAGTTTCAAAGGAAACAAGGGCTAGACTGGAAAGATTCCAAAGCGCCCGAGGGGAGGCTGCCTTTCCAAGAAAGGAAAACGGCTTCAGCCGAATACGCCTTCGACGAAAACGTTTCGGAGAGGGGGAGAGAGACTGACAGGGGAGGCCCACCTGTTGGGTCTGAACTCCTCACCGGCACCAGAGGCGTCCGGTGATCGTCGGGGACGATAGGAGGGAGGAGAGAGCGAGCTAGGGGTGCGGGTGCACTCACCATCGACTCGCTTGACGGATGGAGGTGGATTGGATGGCGGGGGATGGCTCACGATGGCGGCAACAGATCTCCGGCGGCAACAACTCCGGTGACACGACAAAATCGACAACCGAGGGGCTCTGCGATGAAATCGAGCATGGGGTAACAGGGGAGGAGCTCCTGGATGCGACCGAAGGTCTCAGGGGATCCTACCTCGACTTACATAACACGGGAGCGGCTGGATCCCAAAGAGGATCTGGGCGGCCGGAGCTGGGGAAGAAGGTCCCTCAAGGGCCTCTTCCTGGATCGGCTGCTTCCCGGAGGGGAAGATGGGGTGCGGGAGAGAGGTGGATGAGCTCAGAAGCGCCGGGGAAGGGCTCAATAAATAGGCACCGCGGGAGGGGCTTCTGCCATTACTCCGATGAGGAATTCCGGCGAAGCAGGTGCTTGGGCAGGCGATTAGGTGGTACTGGACGAGCCTAATCACTGAGAGGAACCCATTTTTGACCCAAGGAGGCTTGGTCATGCACGAAAAGAACGTCTTGACGATGCGGTCAACAGGGAGCTCTGCGGAGGCACGAATGGTGCTCTGGGGTTGCAAGGCGGAGGCGACGAGCTTTGCGGGGCTGAACCAGAGCCAGGAGGTCGCGAGGAGGCTGCCAGAGCGATGGGCGGTGCCGTGCGGTGCGGCAGTATAGCAGAGGCACTCTGCAGCCGAAGCAAAGCTGCTGCCTGCGCCTGGGTAGGCTCTGACGGCTTGCCACCGACGAGGAGGAAGGCGCCAAGCTCATGGGCGATGGAGAGGATAAGAAGGAGCACAGGATCGACGAGGAGGGCGTCGTCACTGGTGATATTGGCGCTAGGGAAGAGGGTAGCGCTTGTCTGAAGGTAGGTCTGAATTAAATTCAGACTTCTTAAGTCCAATGCAGCAGAGGTGCTCGACAGGAGAAAAACCATAGCTAGGACATGAATTTCATGCTGAAATTTGGAGGGGAGCAATCTCATTGGAAGAAAATAGGCTGCAAAAATTTTCAGAATTTTTGGAGAAGTTTAAGGACGGTTCGAATAAAAAATGAGTTTCTGGGGTCAAACTTTGGTCAAACCAAATTTGAAATTTTCAAACTTGATGTCCCAAGGTTTTTGCTGAAATAGGTTGAGGATACCAAGGACTACAAACAACCAAGGTTTGGGGTCAAGATTCCAAAGGAAAAAGGGGGTTCCTTTGAAAACAAATTGAAGCTCAAACTTATTACAAAATTTCCCATTTTAGCAATAAAAATATTTGGGGTGATCCAACCCTTCTAAATCTTTGGAAAACTTTCAAAACTAAGCTCAGGGGTTAGGAGAGGAGTAAAAATATTTAAAAACAGAATGTTGATTAATTCTCCTTCAAGAATTAATAAATAAGCTTATGAAGAAAATTCCTAATCACAAATCAAAGTAATCCAATTTAAGAATAAAATAAATATTCTTTTAACCATTTCATTTATGAGAAAGGCCAAGAGAATACTTCTGAATTTGTTTGGTGGAGAAGAAGCTCAAAAGTTTTCTCTCATGGAGATTAGCAAGAACTTCCAACTTCTTGTCAAGTTAATTTTTTAAAATTCCAAGGAAATCCAGAAAATAAAAGTTGAAAAACCTTGGGTGTTACAACACCTACCCCCTTAAGAAAAATCTCGTCCCCGAGATTTAAGCCATTCCTCAAGAAGTTGTGGTTGCTCTTTGTGTAGGTAATCCTCTCTTTCCCATGTGGCTTCATCCTGTGAGTGGTTTCTCCACTGTACTCTGAATAGCTTGGTGACCTTCTGTCGAGCCCTACTTTCTAATTCCTCTAATATCCTTACGGGGTGTTCCTGATAGGATAGATGCGGTTGCACTTCTATGCTATCATGAGCTACTTGTTGCTCGGGGTTCCTTACACACTTCCTTAGTTGAGATATGTGGAACACATCATGTATGTCTGACAATTCTGCTGGTAGGTCCACTTGATAGGAAACATGTCCTTTACGAGCAATAATGCAGAATGGTCTGATGAAGCGAGGTGCAAGTTTGCCTTTGACCTTGAATCTCTGCAGTCCTCTCATGGGTGATACCTTAAGGTATACATAATCATTGGGATCGAAACCGACATCCCGGTGTTGTTGATCATAGTAGCTTTTCTGACGGCTTTGGGCTGTCTTGAGTTTCTCTCTTATGACTTTCACCTTGTCCTCGGCCTCTTGGAGAAACTGTGGTCCGAAGATGCGGCTATCTCCAGTCTCTGACCAATTTAGCAGGGTACGACATCGTCTTCCGTATAAAGCTTCGAAAGGTGACATCTCTAGACTTTCTTGATAACTGTTGTTGTAAGAAAACTCGACGTATGGCAAACTGTCTTCCCAACTGTTCCCATATGTGAGTACACAAGCTCTAAGCATGTCTTCAAGGATCTGGTTTATACATTCAGTTTGTCCTCCCATCTAAGGGTGATAGGCTGTGCTGAATACTAGCTGTGTTCCCAAGCTTGTTGCAGATAATCCCAAAATCTCAAGGTAAATTGGGTACCTCTATCGGATATGATAGTCTTGGGTACTCCATGAAGACACACAATGCGGGCGAGATATAGTCTTGCTGGCTTATGGGTGGAGTATGTGGTCTTGACTGGTATGAAGTGAGCCACTTTGGCGAGTCTATCGGTAATCACCCATATAGCATCATGCCCGTGTCGGGACCGGGGTAGTCCGACAATAAAATCCATTCCTACCTCATCCCATTTCCATTCGGGTACCTTCATAGGTTGTAATAGCCCTGCTGGCTTTTGATGTTCTGCCTTGATTCGTTGACATGAGTCACAACGAGCGACGAAGGAGGCAATATCTCACTTCATTCCGTGCCACCAATATTTTGGCTAGAGGTCTTTGAACATTTTTGTGCCTCCGGGGTGAATAGAATAGGGCATGTTGTGGGCTTCCTCCATGACTTGAGTTTTGAGGTTCTCTTGGTTGGGTACGCATAGTCGGTCTCTGTAGCACAGAGTTCCTTGCTCATCAATAATAAACTCGGGGGCTGTTACCTCTTGAACTTGCGTTGCTTTTTCCCTTGAAGAGGAAAGGGTGATGCAGCACAGTAGCAGTAAGTATTTCCCTCAGTTTGAGAACCAATGTATCAATCCAGTAGGAGAATCAAGATGAAGCGCCAATGTGGCACAAAAACAGCAAACTTGCACCCAACGCTACAAAGGGGTTGTCAATCCCTTCACGACTGATTGCAAGGTGAGATCTGAATGCGGAAAGTGCAACAAAGTAAAAGTGTAAGGCTGAAAATATGATGTGAAGTAGACCCGGGGGCCATAGTGTTCACTAGAGGCTTCTCTCAAGATAGCAAATATTACGGTGGGTGAACGAACTACTGTTGAGCAATTGATAGAACCGCGCAAAGTCATGACGATATCTAAGGCAATGATCATACATATAGGCATCACGTCCGACACAAGTAGACCGATACTTTCTGCATCTACTACTATTACTCCACACATCGACCGCTATCCAGCATGCATCTAGTGTATTGAGTTCATGACGAACAGAGTAACGGCTTAAGCAAGATGACATGATGTAGAGGGATAAATTCATGCAATAGATATAAACCCCATCTTTTTACCCTTGATGGCAACAACACGATGCATGCCTTGCTACCCCTTCTGTCACTGGGTGAGGTCACCGCACGGTATGAACCCAAATCCAAGCACTTCTCCCATTGCAAGAATCATAGATCAAGTTGGCCAAACAAAACCCACAACTCGAAGAGAATTACAAGGAGATGAAATCATGCATATAAGAGATCAGAAGAAACTCAAATAAGATTCATAGATAATCTGATCATAAATCCACAATTCATCGGATCTCGACAAACACACTGCAAAAGAAGATTACATCGGATAGATCTCCATGAAGATCATGGAGAACTTTATATTGAAGATCCAAGAGAGAGAAGAAGCCATCTAGCTACTAGCTATGGACCCGAAGGTCTATGGTGAACTACTCACGCATCATCGGAGAGGCAATGGTGTTGATGAAGAAGCCCTCCGTATCTGAATCCCCCCTCCGACAGGGCAGCAGAACGTGCCCAGATGGTATCTTGCGGAGACATAAGCTTGCGGCGGCGGAAAAGTATTTTCGTGGATCTCTCCCGTGGTTTTGGATTTTTCGGGGATTTATAGGCGGAAGAAGTAGGGCAGACGAGCTACAGGGGGCCCACAAGCCTTCTAGGCGCGCCCCCTGGTCGCGCCTAGGGGGCTTGTGGCCTCCCCTGGTGGCCTCTACCTTGGTTCTCACGCCCCCTGCGTATCTTCTGTTCCGGAAAAATCTTTTCAGAAGTTTTATTCCGTTTGGACTCCGTTTAATATTCTCCTCTGAAAAGGGTCAAAAACATGGAAAAAATAGGAACTGGCACTTGGGACTGAGTTAATAAGTTAGTCCCAAAAAAGATATAAAAGGCATACAAAACATCCAAAGTTTGACAAGATAATAGCTTGGAACCAACAAAAATTATAGATACGTTGGAGACGTATCAAGCACCCCCAAACTTAACTCCTGCTTGTCCTCGAGTAGGGAAGTGATAAAGAATGAATTTTTGATGTGGAATGCTACCTAACATATTTGTCCTTTGTAACTTCTTACATGTGACATGAATGTTCAGATCCTTAAGGTTCAAAACAATAGTTTGCTATTGACATGAAAACAATAGTACTTCAAGCAAACTAGCAAGGTAATCATGAACTTTCGTAATAACAAGGCCAAAGAAAGGTATCCCTACAAAATCATATAGTCTGGCTATGCTCCATCATCCCCACACAACTAATTTAAATCATGCACAACCCTGATGTTGGCCAAGTAATTGTTTTTGCACTCTTACTTTCTCAAACCTTTTTCAACTCTCACGCAATACATGAGTGTGAGCCATGGATATAACACTATAGGTGGAATAGAGTGTGGTGGAGGTTGTGAGACAAAAAGGAGGAGATGGTCACATTGACTTGACATATCAAAGGGCTATGGAGATGCCCATCAATAGATATCAATGTGAATGAGTAGGGATTGCCATACAACGCATGCACTAGAGCTATAAGTATGTGAAAGCTCAAAAGGAGAACTAGTGGGTGTGCATCCAACTTGCTTGCTCACGAAAACCTAGGGCAATTTTGAGGAAGCTCATCATTGGAATATACAAGCCAAGTTATATAATGAAGATTCCCACTAGCATATGGTGGTGACGAAACAATGAGACTCTCAATCATGAAGAACATGGTGCTATTATGAAGCACGAGTGTGGAAAAGATAGTAGCATTGTCCCTTCTCTCTCTCTTTTATTTTTGTTTGGGCTGTTTGGCCTCTTTACATATTAATTTTGTGGGCAACTTTGGCCTCTTTTCTGTCTTCTTCTTATTTCCTCACATGGGACAATGCTCTAATAATGATGATCATCACACTTTTATTTACTCAGAGCTCAAAGCTTAGAACAATGATGACTCTATAGGAAATGCCTCCGGCAGTGTACCCGGATGTGCAATGATCTAGCTTGGCGTATGATGTTAGAACATCTCGCTAGCTATCTTACGATCATGCAATGGCAATATGAGAGTGAGGGAACAAGTCATGAGACGGAACTGTGGGAGTTGCATGGCAATATATCTCGGAATGGCTATGAAAATGCCATAGTATGTCGGTATGGTGGCTGTTTTGAGGAAGGCATATGGTGGGTTTGTGCACCGGCAAAAATTGCATGGCACTAGAGAGGCTAGCAAAGGTGGAAGGTGAAAGTGCATCTATACCATGGACTCACATTAGTCATGAACTCACATACTTATTGCGAAAGTTTTTATTAGTAATCGAAACAAAGTGCTAAACGCATACTCCTAGGGGAAGGGTTGGTAGGTGTTAACCATCGCGCGATCCCGACTGCAACACAAAGGATGGCAATCAATAGATCAATTACGCTCGGACTTCTTAACATAGCGGTTCACCATACGTGCATGTTACGGGAATCACTAACTTCAACACAAGTATTTCTAGATTCACAACACCCTACTAATATAACTCTTAGTATTACCAAATCCACGTCTCAAAACTAATTGAGAGAAATTAAACTTATCTTTCTAATCAATGCACTAGAAGATGGAAGTTTTATTGTATCCTCTTTGGGGTACCTATCATCTTTGGGACTACTTTCATAGCACAAGCCAACTACCAAGTTACTCAGAGAGATCACTCTCAAAAAGATATAAGTGAAGATCGAGAGTTCTTATTTCTCCAAAATATGACACCGCCGTGCTCTAAAAAGATCTAAGTGAAGCACATAGAGCAAAGTTATCTAGCTCAAAAGATATAAGTGAAGCACATGTGAGCTAAATTGCCTAACTCAAAAGATATAAGCGAAGCTCAACGAGTATTCTAGCAAATTCATGATGAGTGCATGTCTCTCTCAAAAGGTGTGCAGCAAGGATGATTGTGACACAACAAAAATAAAAGACTCCTACGATACAAGACGCTCCAAGCAAAACACATATCATGTGATGAATAAAAATATAGCTCCAAGTAATGTTACCGATGGATTGAAGACGAAAGAGGGGATGCCTTCCCGGTGCATCCCCAAGCTTAGGCTTTTTGGTGTCCTTGAATTTGGCTTGGGATGCCTTGGGCATCCCCAAGCTTGAGCTCTTTCCACTCTTTATCTCGTCGTCCAGGAGAACATCACCCAAAGCTTGAAAACTTCACAACACAAAACTTAAACAGAAACTCGTGATATCATTAGCACAAGAAAACAAACTACCACCTCTTTAGGTAGTGTAGCAAACTTGATTTCTATTTATATTGGTGTTAGATTACTATATTCTCACTTTTCCATGACTAGTACCCCCCCCCCCCGATTCTATCCATAGTTTCATCAAAACAAGCAATCAACACAACAAAAACAGAATCTGTCAAAAACAAACCAGTCTGTAGCAATCTGTATACTTCGTATACTTCTGGTATCTAAACAATTCTGAAAAATTATGACAGTTTGGGCAATTGGCATATCAACCAGCAAAAAAAAATAATCAACTCAAAATCTCTTTCTGGATAAAAATGAAAAATAATTGCGTGAGCGAAAAGTTTCTGTCTTTTTCCAGCAAGATCAAACAACCATCACCAAACTAGTCATAAATGATTTACTTGGCTCAAACACAAAAAGAAACACAAAAAACACAATCATAACAGAATTATGATGGTGTGGACACAACAAAACAGAAAGCAAAAAAGCAAAGATAAATTCATTGGGTTGCCTCCCAACAAGCGCTACTGTTTAACGCCCTTAGCTAGGCATAAGGTGATAGAATCACGTATCGTCATCTTTGGTGCTCAAACCATAAGTAGATCCCATCATGGATTCATAAGGCAATCTTATTTTCTTTCTAGGAAAATGCTCCATTCCCTTCTTTAAAGGAAATTGAAATCTAATATTCCCTTCCTTCATATCAATGATAGCACCAATAGTCCTTAGGAAAGGTCTACCAAGAATGATAGGACATGTAGGATTGCAATCAATATCAAGCACAATGAAATCCACGGGTACATAGTTCCTATTTGCAATAATAAGAACATCATTGATCCTTCCCATGGGTTTCTTGAAAGTAGAATCCGCAAGATGCTAATTAAGAGAGCACTCCTCAATTTCATTAAAGCCTAGAACATCACATAAAGACTTCGGAATCACGAAAACACTAGCACCCAAGTACCACAAAGCATTGCATTCATAGTTCTTGATCTTGATTTTGATAGTAGGTTCCCACTCATCATGAAGCTTTCTAGGAATAGAAACTTCCAACTCAAGTTTCTCTTCAAGAGATTTCATCATAGCATTGACGATATGATCGGTAAAGGCCTTGTTTTGGCTATAAGCGTGTGGAGAGTTTAGCATGGATTGCATCAAGGAAATGCATTCAATCAAGGAGCAACTATCATAATTGAATTCCTTGAAATCCAAAGTAGAAGTTTCATTACTACTCAAACTTTTGATATCTTCTACTCCACTTTCAATGCTTTTAGCATCAAGATAGATAGACTCCGAATCATTGGGGCGTTTTTTGACCAAGGTGGATTAATATACAGCCCCATCATCATTAGGTTTGTCACTAGAAAACAAGGATTCAATGGGAGTCACACCAAGCACTTTAGTATCTTCGTGATTATCATCACGAGAACACGCCTTTTTAAGCCATTCATGGCTAGCACGAATTTGGGCGGTTCTTTCTTTACTCTCATTCATGGAAACACACATAGCTTTCAAAGTTTCATCCATGTTGATTTTGGGAGGAGCACATCTAGCTTTTAAAGCATCAATATCAATAGACATTCTATCAACGCTCCTAGCCAAATCATCAATTTTGAGTAGTTTTTCTTCTATGGACGCATTGAAAATCTTTTGCGAGTTGATAAACTCTTTGATATTACTCTCTAAATCAGAGGGTAATTTATTGTAATTTCCATGAGCATTGTTGTAGGAGTTGCCAAAGTTATTAGAAGGATTACTAGGAAAAGGCCTAGGAATATAGTTTCCTCTAAAAGCATTGTTGTTGCCAAAATTCCTACCAACAAAATTAACGTCCAAGCTTTCGTTGGTACTCTCAATCAAGGAAGACAAGGGCATATCATTTGGATCTAAAGGAGCACCTTTACTAGCAACCAATTTCATTAACTCATCCATCTTAGCACTCAACGAGTTAATTTCTTCTATAGCGTGTACCTTCCTACTAGTAGGTGACCTTTCAGTGTGCCACTGAGAATAGTTTGTCATGATATTGTCTAGGAGTTTTGTGGCTTCCCCTAATGTGATTTCCATGGACGTTCCACCGGAGGCGGAGTCCAAGATATTTCTAGAAGAGAAATTCAAACCAGCGTAGAAGATTTGTATAATCATCCAAAAACTCAAGCCATGAGCGGGACAATTTCTAATCATCAATTTCATTCTCTCCCAAGATTGTGCAACATGTTCATGATCAAGTTTCTTAAAATTCATGATATCATTACGGAGAGAGATAATCTTAGCCAGCGGAAAATACTTGGATATATAAGCATCTTTGCACTTGTTCCAAGAATCAATACTATTTTTGGGCAAAGAAGAAAACCAAGTTTTCGCTCGATCGTGCGACGAGAACGAAAATAGCTTCAATTTAATCACATCATTATCCACATCTTTCTTCTTTTGCATATCACAAAGCTCAATGAAGGTATTAAGATGGGGTGCGGCATCTTCACTAAGAAGGCCGGAGAATTGCTCTTTCATACCAAGATTCAGCAAAGCAGCATTGATTTCGTGTGATTCTGCACTCGTGGTGGGAGCAATCGGAGTACTAATAAAATCATTATTATTAGTATTCGGGAAGTCACAAAGTTTGGTGTTTTCAGTCATGGTGACTTCAGCTAGCAGACAAGCACACAAGCGAACAGAAAGCAAGCGAAAGAAAAGGGCGAACAAAAAAGGCAAATATCTTTGTATTTTTTTGTTTTTCAGAAGTGGGGGAGAGGAAAACGAGAGGCAAAAAAATAAATGCAAGAGATGAGTTTGCGACACTTACTTGGATAAGCTTCACTTGATGCTCCCCGACAACGGCGCCCGAAATTCTTCTTGCTACCTCTTGAGCTTGCGTTGGTTTTTTCCCTTGAAGAGGAAAGGGTGATGCAGCACAGTAGCAGTAAGTATTTCCCTCAGTTTGAGAACCAAGGTATAATTCCAGTAGGAGAATCAAGATGAAGCGCCAATGTACCTGCGCAAAAATAGCAAACTTGCACCCAACACTACCGGAAAACAGTTTTTTGCTATCTGCCTAGTCTTTGCCGTCTGCTAGCTGATGGCAAAGAGTGTCTTTGCCGTCAGCTTTAGCAAAACAGACGGCAAAGCACAGGCTGATGGCATAAAGCCTTTTTGCCATCTATCACATCTTTGCCGTCTGCTAGCGGACGGCAAAGAGTCCAGAGGCAGACGACAAAGATATAGGTAGGCCCACCTTACCGCGGGGTGGCTAGGTCAAACTGGAGTCGGACCTTTGCCATCTGCTAGCGGACGGCAAAGAGTCTGGAGGCAGACGACAAAGAGTCTAGACTCTTTGCCGTCCGCCGGCAGACGGCAATGCTCTAACACCGTTAATGGCTCCTTCCCCCCACCCCGCCCCACTCTCTCTGTAACGGTCACCCCGCGCGCCCCTCTCTCTCTCCCCACCCCGCGCGCCCCTCTCTCTGTAACGGCCGCCGCCACCACCGTCGCGCCCTCGCCCCCGTCGCGTCGCCGCCCCTGTCGCCCCCGCCGCGGCCTGTCGCCCCCACTGCCGCCCCTGTTGCCCCCGCTGCCGTCCCTCTCTCTCTCTCCCCACCTCGCCCACGCTGCCGCTACCACCACCGTTGCGCCGCCACCCCTGTCGCCTCCACAGCCGCCCCGCCGCCACCACTGCCCCCCGCCGCCGCACTACCCCTGGCGACGCCCCACTGCCCCGTCGCACCCGTCCTCCTCGCAGCCCCGACGCCCAAGTCGCCCCCGCCGGTGAGTCCCCCCATTTTTTTTGTTTTTCCTTATTTTTATTTATGTTAAATTAGTTAGGTTAGTTTTTTAGTTTATTAGGTTAGTTAGGCTAGTTAGTTAGGTTGTTAAATTAGTTTAGTTTAGGTTAAGTTTTAGTTTAGGTTTAGTTAGATTAGTTTCCTTTTTAGTAAAGGAGAAAAGGAGAAGAAGAAGAAGGAGAAAGGAGAAGAAGAAGAAGGAGAAAGGAGAAGAAGAAGGAGGAGAAAGGAGAAGAACAAGAAGGAGAAAGGAGAAGAAAAAAATAATAAGAAGAAGGAAAAGAAGAAGGGGAGAATTGATTATCACCCCCCGTGTTCGTGCGCCACCACAACATAAGACCCCCTGTTTGCCTGGCTCCCTTTTAACCCCCCCAGTTTTCACCATGCTGTAGCTGATGCCCCCCTTTGCAATGTTTAACAGATTTGTCAATGGATAAATAACAAATGGGTACATCAATAGACAAAACTAGTTCACAGTTCACTTAACTTCTTCTTCTTTGGAGTCATCTTCTTCTTCTTCCCTTTTGCTGGAGACTTTGTTGGTGTAGCAGCAGCAAAAGTAGTTCATGGCAGCACAAACGAGTTCATAGTTCACTTAATTTCTTCTTCTTTGGACTCATCTTCTTCTTCTTTCCTTTTTCTGGAGACTTTGTTGGTGTAGCAGCAATGGGGCGGCTAGGGAAGGGAAGAGGCTTGCCTTACCTTGGAGCAGCAATGGAGATGTGGCGGCTGGGGCAGATGCGGCGGCTGGGGCAGCTGCAGCGGAGGCGAGGCGCAACAGCGCTTGGGGCGGCTAGGTCAGGGAGGGGAACGAGCAGAGAACGGGAGCAGCTTCTGCCCAGCTCGTGTGACTTATACTAGATGAGTGAGGGCAGCTTTGTCATTTCAGAAAATAATTAGACTAGTCGGTGCTATTATTTGCTTAAAAGGGAGCCAGGCAAACAGGGGGGCTTATGTTGTGGTGGCGCACGAACAGGGGGGGTTAAAAGGAAAAGGAAGGGAAGGAGAAGAAAGAAGAAGAAGAAGAAGAAGGAAAAGGAAGGGAAGGAGAAGAAGAAGAAGAAGAAGAAGAAGAAGAAGAAGAAGAAGAAGAAGGAAAAGGAAGGGAAGGAGAAGAAAGAAGAAGGAGAAGAAGAAGAAGGATAAAGAAGAAGAAGAAGAAGAAGGAGAAAGGAGAAGAAAAAAAATAAGAAGAAGAAGGAAAAGAAGAGAAGAAGGAGAAGAAGGAGAAGGAGGAGGAGGAGGAGGAGGAGGAGAAGGCCAAGGACCTTCTAGTCCTTCTCCTCCTCCTCCTTCTCCTCCTTCTTCTTGATTTCTTCTCCTCCTCCTCCTCCTCTTTCTTCTACTCTTTCATATTATCCTTGCTTTAATTTCCCCAACAATGACATAATTAGCCCATTTAGCTCCATAATACCATAATAAGCTCAAAATGGCATAAGAACCTTGGTTAGCTCATGAATATTATATACTTATCTTGTTTTCCTCTAAAATGGGATAATTAACCCATTTAGCTCAAAAAAGACATAATTAGGTAATTTAGCTCCAACAAGAGGAGAAGAGGAGAAAAATAGGCAAAATGAAAAGAAAGAAGAAGAAGAAGAAGAGAAGAAGGAGAAGGAGGAGGAGGAGAAGGCCAAGGACCTTCTAGTCCTTCTCCTCCTTCTCCTCCTTCTTCTTGATTTCTTCTTCTTCTCGTCCTCCTCCTATTTCTTCTCCTCTTTCATATTATCCTTGATTTAATTAACCCAACAATGACATAATTAGCCCATTTAGCTCCAAAATACCATAATAAGCTCAAAATGGCATAAGAACCTTGGTTAGCTCATGAATATTATATACTTAGCTTGTTTTCCTATAAAATGGGATAATTAGCCCATTTAGCTCAAAAAAGACATAATTAGGTAATTTAGCCCCAACAAGAGGAGAAGAGGAGAAGAAATAGGCAAAATGAAAAGAAAGAAGAAGAAGAAGAAGAAGAAGAAGAAGAAGAAGAAGAGAAGGAGAAGGAGGAGGAGGAGCACGAGGAGGAGGAGAAGGCCAAGGAAGTCCTTCTCCTCCTGCTCCTTCTTCTCCTCCTTCTTCTTGATTTCTTCTTATTCTCCTCCTCCTCCTCTTTCTTCTCCTCTTTCATATTATCCTTGCTTTAATTAACCCAACAATGACATAATTAGCCCATCTAGCTCCAAAATACCATAATCAGCTCTAAATGGCATAAGAACCTTGGTTAGCTTATGAATATTATATACTTAGCTTGTTTTCATCTAAAATGGGATAATTAGCCCATTTAGCTCCAAAAATACATAATTAGGTAATTTAGCTCCAACAAGAGGAGAAGAGGAGAAGAAATAGGCAAAATGAAAAGAAAGAAGAAGAAGAAGAAGAAGAAGAGAAGAAGGAGAAGAAGGAGGAGGAGGAGGAGAAGGAGAAGGCCAAGGACCTTCTAGTCCTTCTCCTCCTTCTCCTCCTTCTTCTTGATTTCTTCTTATTCTCCTCCTCCTCCTCTTTCTTCTCCTCTTTCATATTATCCTTGCTTTAATTTCCCCAACAATGATATAATTAGCCCATTTAGCTCCAAAATACCATAATAAGCTCAAAATGGCATAAGAACCTTGGTTAGCTCATGAATATTATATACTTAGCTTGTTTTCCTCTAAAATGGGATAATTAACCCATTTAGCTCCAAAAAGACATAATTAGGTAATTTAGCTCCAACAAGAGGAGAAGAGGAGAAGAAATAGGCAAAATGAAAAGAAAGAAGAAGAAGAAGAAGAAGAGGAGAAGGAGAAGGAGGAGGAGGAGAAGGCCAAGGACCTTCTAGTCCTTCTCCTCCTCCTCCTCCTTCTCCTCCTTCTCCTCCTTCTTCTTGATTTCTTCTACTTCTCCTCCTCCTCCTCTTTCTTCTCCTCTTTCATATTATCCTTGCTTTAATTAACCCATTTAGCTCCAAAATGCCATAATAAGCTAAAAATGGCATAAGAACCTTGGTTAGCTCATGAATATTATATTCTTAGCTTGTTTTCCGCTAAAAATGACATAATTAGTTGAAAAACATCATATTTTGTTCTTCTTCTGACTTTCTTATTCACGTTTTTGCAGATTGGATATACTACATGCATGGAAGCTGGCATTCATGGAGTTGAACAATGTCGATGGATGAACTTTATATGTATATCATCTAGTTTTCATTTGAGTTGATGAACAATGTCGAACTATATGTATATGTATATATGGATAAACAGTGCAATACTTTGTATGTTGGTTCTTTGGATATATTGTGATGTACATTGATTTATATGTATATCATATATGTGTGGTGAATTATATATATGTGTTAGCAAGTATATGTGTGGTGAACTATATATCATATATGTGTGGTGAATTATATAAATGTGCTGTCAAATATATATATATATAACAAAAAAAACAGGTACTATATGGTCTCTTTTCCGTCTGCCAGCTGATGGCAAAGACCTGTGCCATCAGCTGGCAGATGGCAAAGGTGCCACATGACACCCAGCTGTGCATCCTGGGGTGTCTGTATAGTCTCTTTGCCGTCAGCCTCCAGGGTGGGCAGACGGCAAAGAAGAGGGCACAGAGGAGGGGGGAGGAGGAGGCAGACGACAAAGAGTGGAGGGGGGGAGAGGCAGACGACAAAGAGTGGAGGGGGGAGGGGAGGAGTAGGCAGACGACAAAGATGAAGGGGGGGGGAGGCAGACGACAAAGATTGGGGGGAGGGGAGGAGTAGGCAGACGACAAAGATGGAGGGGGAGGCAGACGACAAAGATGGAGGGGGAGGCAGACGGCAAAGCCTCCGTTAACCCCTAACGGAGGCAACGTCTCGAGCACTTTGCCGACTGCTCCTAAGGAAAGCTGACGACAAAGAGCTTTGCCGTCCGCTTTGGGGGGGGGGGGGCAGACGGCAAAGAAGGTCATATGCCATCGTAGGCTGACACAGAAATTATGTCGGCCGTGAGAATCTTTGCCGTCTGTGATTTTGTCTTTGCCGTCCGGGATTTTGTCTTTGCTGTCTGTGATGGCAGACGACAAAGAAGCTGATTCCTTAGTGCATACCTACAAACGGGTTGTCAATCCCTTCATGATTGATTGCAAGGTGAGATCTGAAGGCGGAAAGTGCAACAAAGTAAAAGTGTAAGGCTGAAAATATGATGTGAAGTAGACCCGGGGGCCATAGTGTTCACTAGAGGCTTCTCTCAAGATAGCAAGTATTACGGTGGGTGAACGAATTACTATTGAGCAATTAATAGAACCGCACAAAGTCATGACCATATCTAAGGCAATGATCATACATATAGGCATCACGTCTGAGACATGTAGACCGATACTTTCTGCATCTACTACTATTACTCCACACATCGATCGCTATCCAACATGCATCTAGTGTATTGAGTTCATGACGAACAGATTAACGCCTTAAGCAAGATGACATGATGTAGAGGGATAAATACATGCAATAGATATAAACCCCATCTTTTTACCCTTGGTGGCAACAATATGATGCGTGCCTCGCTACCCCTTCTATCACTGGGTGAGTTCACCGCATGGTATGAACCCAAAACCAAGCACTTCTCCCATTGCAAGAATCATAGATCAAGTTAGCCAAACAAAACCCACAACTCGAAGAGAACTACAAGGAAATGAAATCATGCATATAAGAGATCAGAAGAAACTCAAATAAGATTCATAGATAATCTGATCATAAATCCACAATTCATCGGATCTCGAAAAACACACCCTAAAAGAATATTACATCGGATAGATCTCCATGAAGATCATGGAGAACTTTGTATTGAAGATCGAAGAGAGAGAAGAAGTCATCTAGCTACTAGTTATGGACCCGAAGGTCTATGGTGAATTACTCACGCATCATCGGAGAGGCAATGGTGTCGATGAAGAAGCCCTCCGTATCCGAATCCCCCCTCCGGCAGGGCACCAGAACATGCCCCAGATGGGATCTTATGGAGACACAAGCTTGCGGTGGCGGAAAAGTATTTTCGTGGATCTCTCCCGTGGTTTTGGATTTTTCGAAGATTTATAGGCGGAAGAAGTAGGGCCGACGAGCCACATGGGGGCCCACAAGCCTGCTAGGCGCGGGGGGCCCTCCTGGCCGCGCCTAGGGGGCTTGTGGCCTCCCCTGGTGGCCTCTGCCTTGGTTCTCATGCCTCCTGCATATCTTGTGTTCCGGAAAAAATCTTTTCGGAAGTTTTATTCCCTTTGCACTCCGTTTAATATTCTCCTCTGAAAAGGGTCAAAAACATGGAAAAAACAGGAACTGGCACTTGGCAGTGAGTTAATAAGTTAGTCCCAAAAAATATATAAAAGGCATACAATACATCCAAAGTTTGACAAGATAATAGCATGGAACCAACAAAAAATATAGATACGTTGGAGACGTATCTGGGGCCTTCCCGAGGTCCATCTTTTTCTTTATGCCTTCAATGCTGGGGTGACCTTTCTGAGCTTCCTTGATATTCCCTTCCAACGTGGGTTGCAGTTCAAGTTGTGCCACTTTACCTTCTGGAACGAGGAGCAGGTTTAGCAGAGCTAACTCTTTTGCAAGCTCAGGTCTCATCTTTGGCACGGGCTTCTTGCCTGAGGCGGGGTTCCGGCTGAGAGCTTCTGCTACTACGTTAGCCGTACCCGGGTGGTAATGGGTGCCCACGTCATAATCCTTAATTAATTCCAACCATCTTCGTTGTCGTAGGTTGAGATCCGGCTGTGTGAAAATATACTTGAGGCTCTTATGGTTCGTGTATATTTCACAACGATTACCGAGAAGAAAGTGTCTCCATTCCTTGAGAGCATGAATCACAGTGGCCAATTCCAAATCGTGAGTAGGATAGTTCTCTTCGTGACATCTGAGTTGTCGCGAAGCATAAGCCACCACTTTCCTTTCTTGAATGAGTACACATCCGAGGCCTTTTATGGAGGCATCACATTATATTTCAAAATCCTTGTTTAAGTCAGGCACAATTAGTACTGGGTCTGTGGTCAATCTTTTCTTCAATTCCTGGAAACTTTTCTCACAAGCTTCGGCCCATTCAATTTTTTTTTCTTTCTTGAGTAACTGGGTCATAGGTCGCGCAATAGTAGAAAAGTTTTCAATGAACCTCCGGTGATATCCTGCTAATTCGAGGAAACTCCGGATGTCTGTCACATTAGCTGGCTACGGCCATTCGCTTACTGCCTTGACCTTTTCTGGATCCACGGCTATGCCTTCTTGTGTCATGACATGTCCCAGAAATCCAAGTTGTTTGAGCAAAACTCACATTTGCTGAACTTTGCATATAGTTGATGTTTACGAAGTTCTCCCAATACAATCCTTAGGTGTTCAACATGTTCTTCGGGATTTTTGGAGTAGACAGGAATGTCGTCGATGAAGACTACAACGAACTTGTCCATATACTCCATGAATACCTTATTCATTAAATGTACAAAGTAACCTGGTGCGTTGGTTAGTCCGAAAGGCATTATTGTAAACTCGTACAGTCTGTATCTTAAGGTAAAGGATGTCTTTGGAATGTCTTCAGGGCGGATTTTGAGCTGGTGATATCCTGACCTCAAATCAATCTTTGAAAATACTTTTGCCTGAGCGAGTTGATCAAACAAATCATTTATCCGGGGCAGTGAATATTTGTTCTTGATAGTGTCCATGTTGAGTGCTTGATAATCAATGCATAGACTTAGCGTCCCATCCCTCTTCTTAGCAAATAGTACTGGCGATCCCCATGGTGAAGAGCTCGGTCTAATATACCCTTTGTCCAATAGTGCCTTGATCTGTTTCTTGAGCTCGACTAACTCAGTTGGGGCCATGCGGTACAACTTCTTATAAATTGGGGTTGTACCGGGTGCAAGTTCAATGACAAATTCTATCTCTCTGTCTGGTGGCATACCTGGTAGCTCATCTAGAAATACATCTGGGAACGCACTCAGTACTGGAACATCTTTCAATTCACTGACTTCTGTTTGGTTCAACCTTGCTTTGCTTGATTTTTCCCTTCGTAGGGCTATGACAGTTACTTTTTTACCTTGGTGATGAGTGAGGGTGACCGTTTGATTAAAGCAGTCAGTGAATCCCTTGTTGGTGTTTAACTAGTCCATTCCCAAGATAATATCCACTGTGTTGCTTTCGATAACAATAAGATTCGCCCAAAACACCAAATCTTTGACTTTAATAGCAACATTCTTGAATACTCTTGAGTAGTCTATTGTCCTCTCGGGGACTTTATAGTCATTGAGTTTCCCAAGGGGTGGGTTAAAAAGTTGTGTTTCGAAACAAATCTTTTCAAAATTAATGAGTGGGAAGCTCCAGAATCAAACAAAACCAGGGCAGGAATTTTGTTTACAGGAAACTTATCGAGTACAATATCAGGTGCATTCATGGCATCATCCTTGGCGACGAGATTCACGTGACCCTTCTGGTGATTGTTATTGGGGTTGAAATTGTTGCGCTTTGGTGCTGAGTCAAAGTTGGAAGTGTTGGTCTTGGCTGCACCATTTCCGGCCTTTGGGCATTGCCGAGCGTAGTGTCCTGTTTCTCCACATGCAAAACAAGTGATGCTAGGATGGGGAGTAAAATCTTTGTTCCTCACGTAAGAGTTGTTGTTGAATCTAGTGGTTGGTGCTGAGGTACGCGGAGCTTGAGTCTTTGAGTCCTTTATCTTCTGCCTGGTGTTGCATACCGGGGTAGAGTTATTACGGCGGCGTTTGCGGATGTCATCCAGGTTGCGACGTTCAACTTCTAGCATAATGGCTTTGTCAACCAGTGTCTTAAAATCTAGAAACGTGTGGACAACCAGTTGGCACTTTAATGCCGGAGAAAGTCCATCTAGGAAATTCTCTATCCTCTTTTCCTCAGTCTTGTAGTCTTCACTTGCGTATCAGAACAGTTGATTATACTGGTCTAGGTACTCCATCACGCTGGAACTCCGTTGGTTCAGGTCTTCAAATTCTTTCTTCTTTATTTTCATAACATTGTTGGGTATGTGTGCTACGTGGAAAAATTCTTTAAATTCAGCCCATGTGATATTGTTCTCATCTGGATGTACGCGGAGGATGTTTTCCCACCATGAAGTTGCGGCTCCAGTTAAATAATGGGGAGCGTACAATACTTTCTCATGATCTGAACATGGTGGAATTCTCATCTTTCTTTCAATGTCCCGTAGCCAATCGTCTGCTTCCATAGGTTTGTCTGTATGTGAAAATGTTGGCGGACGTGTCTTTTCTAGCTCAACCAGTCGGGAGTGCTGTGGATGAGGACCACGCTAATTTCCCATGTTCGTTAGTTGATTCATCATTTCATGATGTTGTTGTTGGCTCTGCTCATACAAACGACAGACTTCTGAGAGTGCTGGGCTGCTTTCTTGTTGGCTAGACTGGCCTTGAGTGAAGTTGTTCCCTGTCTCAGTGGATTGATTTTCTCCCATGTCCCGTGGCATGGAGCATGTCCAGGGTCGACTCATTTTCTCAAAGCTGGGTTAATGTTGTAAAAACCAATAAGAAAATAAGGCTCGAACGAAAGGAATTCAGTAACATTTTCCAAGGAACCACTCAACGAATTTGCATAACATAATCGTCATGTTCGAAGGAGGACCGCGGTACATCATACATCGATCATAATTATACATACCACTCAGGTCGTACTCTAGTATGCCTGACTTGTTATTTAAGCTAGTGCACTTCTCTTGTCCTAGATGATGCAACACACTACTTCCCTTTGATTTAGGAGCACAACATCATCCATATCATACAAGCGGACTAGCGATCTACTTCACCATCCCTAGGCGGAGTCGGAAGGAACCTGGATCGGCTGACCCAGAGTAAGTCCCAGATGAGGAGCTGGGGAGTTCACTTCCTCCTCTATTGGCTCTAAGCGGACTGCGCGCGACAGCGAGGCGTGCGCGTGATTGACAGGCACAACATCTCTAATGGGGACAGGAGCAATAACTTGGTTAAACTCCTCAGTGGTAGGCAGCTGGTGGCGGAGCTGTGCTGGTGGAGTGCATGAGGCAGAAGAAGACGGGCATGATCTAGGCGGTGCTGGACGAAGGAGGTCAGTCCTGTGGTGAGGAAGAATAAGGTGCTCCATGCGAGCAGCCACCAAGTCATCCACTAAACCATCAAAAGCTGACTCCAGGGCTCGGACATACTGCACGAGCATCCCAAGAGCATCATCTTCCTCTCCTTTGGGGCATGCAAAGGCATTGTGGCAGGTGTACGACACGTGGCATGGTAGATAATAATAAGGACGAGTCTTCATTGCTAGAAGAGTGTCCCGGAGACGAGCAATCGCCTCCCTAGCTGCCATCTGAATAGCATGCCTCTCCGTAGGCCTGGCTCTCCCAATGAAACGAAGGCGATGATACTCTGGTCGACCACCAATAAAATGCACCGACGCGTGATGCATAGTTAGGGAGTCGCTGATCTTGTGGCGGTAAAACGTGTACTCGGTGCAGACCGTCTGTCCAATCATGATCTTCACGATGACTAAACACAGTCGCAAAAATCACGTTGGCTCGTTGGCGAACACCTGTGATGGGCAACCGTTGCCAGCCATCTACAAAACCAAAAATTTCATATATTAAAAGATAAATATATGTTGACTAACAGAAAATTGCTAACACAAGCAAGCAATAAAATTACTAATCTGGTCAGCGATCGTACCTAGTGGTTTCCTACAGTCAACATGGCTCTGGTACCAAGTTTGTCACGACCGGTTTCCAAATAAAGTATTTAATTGGAAATCAGCCTTCGTGTCCACAGTGAAGAAAATATTTCCCACTGACAGACTCAACTTGATGCAGAAAACCAATAGTACTTAATATATTACAAGTAGAGCGAGGGACGCTCTACAAATTATTACAACGCATCCAAGACTTAGGATAGATGGAAATGTTACAGAGTTCTTAGGGTGACTCTACTGCTTGCGAAAAATAAAGGGGCACGTCACATCAGAGCAATGTGACATGGCTAGTACTACTATGCGTGAAGCCTCAGAGTGAAGCTCAACAATTTATTCAAGGTGGCGGAAGCGGTGGAATAAAACAGCGATGGACTCCGGGATCGCAAGACTGACTGGGACTCCTCTAGACATTGAACTCACCATCGAACTCCTCATCCATGAGGTCTCCTTCATCCATATCTAGCCACAACAACAAGCTAGTGGGTACTCCGGGAAGTACTCGCAAACAGTTTGCACAAATGATGAAATGCATGCAGTTGATTTTATAATGCATGGTTAGGATCAAGTTATATCCATAATATAAGTGCAGAAAATAAATAAGTTAGAGCATAAATCAGGCGGTAGTCCTCCCGAAATATCCATAAAAAAATAAAATACCACTGTCGGGGGTGTGAGCAACACCACATACACGGCAAAAGTAAATAACATAACATGCCGCAGTCGGGCGTCTCAGCAACACCACATAAAGGACTTATAATGAATAACAAAACGATGTCGCAGTCGGACGTCTCAGCGCCACCACATAAAGGGCTTATAATGAATAGAAAAACAATGCCGCAGTCGGGTGTCTCAGCGACACCACATAAAGGGCTTATAATGAATAACCAAATATTGAATACCCAGGAGGTCGAACCATCCCAAGGATATCCAACAATAAAATCATAGGGGTTAGTCCAGAATAATAATCATATATGATCATCCACCACGTCATCATATGATTCACCACACCATTGTTATTAATATCACTTATACTCCAAAGACCGACTCTAGGACCGACACTTGACTCGTCAAAACAACGTCCTTGACCGGGGACACGGCTACTCGAATAGTTTGACTCTGCAGAGTGTGTACTCTTTACCTATAGCCCACAGTTTTCAATAGTCAATATGACTAATTCCGCATACGACATTTTAGAAGTGGACACTCACAATCATCACACACCCACTTTACCTCCGCGAAGCCTGGATTCACTCGGACTATGCTTCCAAGGTAAAACCATAAGACGGGGAGGCTCCGACCTCGACTAGCATGGGATCAACAATATTTATACAGCGCGCTTATGGGGAGTGCCCTCCCTTCCGGTCCCAGACCGGAAACACCCATGCCCCCTGACCGGATGACTGGATTTATTCCAGGGCCATGGATACCTTCATACCGGTCCCTCTAATGGTGTGTGATTGATAATAGGTCTACAACTGACTATACCGAACCCATTATCCAGGGAACTGTTTTAGCACAGTAAGAAGTATGACATGGACAAGACTCGATCTAGGTCGATACTGGAGTTTACCAAATTTTTACCAGCACCAATGTGCTCAAGCCATGACAAGGCCATAACCTATCATGTTCCGCTTGACTAGGTTATTCCACAACCTTTCATAACCATCCTTGCATTCATCAAATTATATCACGGTTGATTATGTATAACAAGTATGAAATATGCAAGGTGTTGGAAAAATAAATATGAGCATGATAGGAAATAGCACACCGAAAGTAACAAACATGCTTGCCTGGTTCCACGTAGTCGGGCTCGAGCTCGGTGCAGTTGATGTTGGGTATCTCGGTGTCGAAATCTATGGTATAATACAAACAACGACATAAGCTACACTGCCTAGCTACTGGTATAGAAATATTTTTAGAAAAATATTAAAATAAACTAGACCTTATCAGGATCATTTTGCAAAAAGAATCAGTGCAAAAGGAGTTATAGAATAAATGTTATAGCCAAAACAAAACTAGGGACTGTTCTGTAATTAGTTTCAAAGGAAACAGGGGCTAGACTGGAAAGATTCCAAAGCGCCCGAGGGGAGGGTGCGTTTGCGAGAAAGGAAAACGGCTTCGACCGAATACGCCTTCGACGAAAACGTTTCGGAGAGGGTGTGAGAGACTGACAGGGGAGGCTCCCCTGTCGCGTTTGAACTCCTCACCGGCGCCAGAGGCTTTCGGTGATCGTCGGCGACGATAAGAGGGAGGAGAGAGCGAGCTAGGAGTGCTGGTGCACTCACCGTCGACTCACCTGACAGATGTAGGTGGACTGGATGGCGGGGGATGGCTCACGACGGGGGCAACAACAACTCTGGTGACACGACGGAATCGACAACCGAGGGCCTTTGCGATGAAATCGAGCACGGGGTAAGCAGGGGAGGAGCTCCTGGATGCGACTGAAGGTCTCAGGGGATCCTTTCTCGACTTACACAGCACGGGAGTGGGCGGATCTCGAAGCGGATCTTGGTGGCCGGAGCTGGGGAAGAAGGTCCCTCGAGGGCCTCTTCCTGGATCGGCTGCTTCCTGGAGGGGAAGATGGGGTGCGGGAGAGAGGTGGATGAGCTCAGAAGCGCTGGGGAAGGGCTTTATAAATAGGCGCCGTGGGAGGGGCTTCTTCCATTACTCCGACGAGGAATTCCGGTGAAGCAAGTGCTTGGGCAGGTGATTAGGTGGTACTGGACGAACCTAATCACTGAGAGGAACCCATTTTTGACCCGAGGAGGCTTGGTCATGCACGAGAAGAACGTGGCGACGATGCGGTCAACACGGAGCTCTACGGCAGCAGGAATGGTGCTCTCGGGTAGCAGGGGCGAGGCAACGAGCTTTGCGGGGCTGAACCAGAGCAGGAGGTTGCGAGGAGGCTACCAGAACGAGGAGGGCGTCGTCACTCGTGAGATTGGCGATGGGGAAGAGGGTAGCGCTTGTGTGAAGGTAGGTCTGAATTAAATTCAGACTTCTTCAGTCCAATGCAGCAGAGGTGCCCGACACGAGAAAAACCATAGCTAGGAGATGAATTTGATGCTGAAATTTGGAGGGGAGAACTCTCATTGGAAGAAATTAGGCTTCAAAAAATTTCAGAATTTTTGGAGAAGTTTAACGGAGGTTTGAATCAAAATGAGTTTCTGGGGTCAAACTTTGGTCAAACCAAATTTGAAATTTTCAAACTTGATGTCCCAAGGTTTTTGCTGAAATAGGTTGAGGATACCAAGGACTACAAACAACCAAGGTTTGGGGTCAAGATTCCAAAGGAAAAAGGAGGTTCAAAAATATTTCCCATTTTAGCAGTAAAAATATTTGGGGTGATCCAACCCTTCTAAATCTTTGGAAAACTTCAAAAATAAGCTCAGGGGTTAGGAGAGGAGTAAAAATATTTACAAAAAGAATGTTGATTAATTCTCCTTGAAGAATTAATAAATAAGCTTATAAAGAATATTCCTAGTCACAAATAAAAGTAATCCAATTTAAGAATAAAAGAAATATTCTTTTAACCATTTAATTTATAAGAAAGGCCAAGAGAATACTTCTGAATTTGTTTGCTGGAGAAGAAGCTCAAAAGTTTTCTCTCATGGAGATTAGCAAGAAAACTTCCAAGTTCTTGTCAAGTCAATTTTTTTTAAAAATTCCAAGGAAATCCTGAAAATAAAAGTTGAAAAATCTTGGGTGTGACATCTCTCCCCCGAAATCCATCACTTGATCTGATCTGGACCACTAGATCTCCATCCAAAGGCCAGATTTCACCCAAATCCCCATCTACCAGACATGTCCGCGGTTAAACCGGACACGTACGGGCGACCACAGAGCAACCACAGCCATGCCCACGGCCACAGCAGCCCGCGTTCGAGACAGTTTGCTGGAGCCCCTCTTCGCTGCGCCCCTGGGTCGCCGGAGCACCGCCGGTCCACGCCAGTGCCCCTATGCAGGACCCTCTCCTCCCTTTCCTTCCTCCTTTCTCTCTCATCTTACCTCCCTCTCTTTCGCAGGAGGAGCTGCAGAAACCGCCGCATGTGGCCGCCGCCAGCCTCCGGGATCCCAGTCTCGCCGAATCTGGCCAGATCCGAGGTGCCTTGAAGATCCCATCCCCGCCGGCCTCTTGTGCTTCGCTCAAGCCGCCATGGCCTCGTGGCCTCACTCTAGCGGGTGACGGGAGGGAGACGAAGCGCTCCCACAGGCGCTCGCGTGGGCCTAATGCCCCAAGCCGACACATCCCCGCGAGCCGGCCCAGCTGGTCGCAGCCAGCTCTAGCTCTCCCCACGCAGGCCGAGCCAGGCCCGGCCGGCCACGTAGCCAGCCTCCTCGACTAGGGCTTTTTTGGCCCAAGGTGAGCCACCCCTACCCCCGAGTCTCTATTCCCCGCACTCGGTGCTGCGTTGATATCTTGCGCCCATGCTCTGTTTTCGGCCCATAGCAGTTTCGTCCCGTTGTAGTTTTTTTAGGTCCTACGATGCATTCTTTTTCAGGAAAAATGCATATTTTCAAACGCCCGTAGTTTTTAAACCGTACGTCACATCACGACAATTTACATATGTAAAACATGTAGAATTTTGTGTAAAATAATATTTTCCAATCTCATGCATATTTAAATCTATTAGTTGTGCTGTTTGCATTCATTTGCGTGTCGATGTGTTAGAAATGGTTTAGTTCTTAGTTATTTAACCGTAGCTCCGTTGGAGATGAGACATATATGTAAATGGACTAGAACGACGAGTAGAATCACGTGAACCACTTTGTTTTTCCGTTTAACAAACATAAAATGTGGTTAGGACAGATCTAGACAGATTTCAAAGTTAATGCGTGGGGTTGTTTCGGAGATGCTATATGTCGTTTCCGGCCTCATTTAAAATGCCTAGATAGGTAGTTCAATTTGTGCTTCTGTAACACCTTGTGTTTTGCCTTCTTGGCTAATTTACTTGTTTCAAAAATTAGGAGCAATTTAAAAAATTTGTAGACGCTTGTGATGCTTGAAGTGACTATTGTTTGCGTGCTTGCTTGTATGCATGTGGTTGCTCCCCAATAATTCTTGCTATTCTCCAACTCACCTCCTTATCCCATGTTCTCTTGCCTAATGATCATGCCATGTGTTTGGGACCAGAAAATATTTTTACCAAATATTATTTTGATCAAAAAGGCATTTCTTTGAATTAAGCTTTCAAAACCCCTCACATGGCATTTGTACTACAAGTCCTCAAATTAGGGAATTTATTTTGCACTAATTATTTTATTTAAAACCTATTATCAAAATGTCTTCCAAAAATCACAATATTAGTATTTTAAAAGTTATTTTATTATTATATTTAAATTCCTTTCTGTGAGGCCGGAAATGGTCTCTTATGAAGGAAAGTTATTTTCATTGCTTTCAAAATATTTAACAGAATTTAGGGAAACTCAGTGGATATATTTATTCCATATATATGAGTTTGAACACATGGTCATGTTCAAAATGTTGGGCAAACCCGTTCAAAACCCTTCCGACCTATTTCAAGCTTTTGGAATATTTCTATAAGAAATATTCTCAATAAATTCTAGTAAAATTCTAGCATGTCACCTATAATATGTTTGATGATCTTTCCAAGTTTCATCTCAATCCAAGTTGATTTGACTCCCCTAATTATTCTGAAACCCTATCTGTCCAGAACCAAATTTGAGCAACTTTACACTGTCAACTTTCTCCAATTGTGCTCAAATTCGGTGGACTTGTTCTGATGCTCCAATAATGCATCCACGCCAAGTGGTGCATCAAGGAGAATAGAAGAACTTTTCCTAAGACCCTCAAAACCCTCTCTGTTGATTTTTGACTTTGGGAAACTTTACATTATAAAGTTTCTCCAATTGACTCCAAACTTTTTGTGCATGCCTTAATGCTCAAATAGTGTCCCCACACCAAATATTGGATTTGTGGCAATTGATTTGAATAGTTTTGTAAGCAGAAAGCCATTTCTGCCCATTTCATGGGTTTTCCAAGTCTACATTGGAAAACTTCTCCAGCAAATCCCAAATTTGGTGTACAAGCTTATTTTCATCTATCATTTGATCATGTTAAGTTTGATAGTCATTGGAATTCATCATAGGGCCTAACCACAGATCAAACACCCTGTGTGCACTCTAAATTGGCTTCTTTGACCTCTTACACTTTAACCCTTAAGCTCAACTTTCTACCGCACCTTCATATAGTTACATTTTACCTCCAGTAACATTTCCATGGCCACTGGTCAATTATTGGAGAGAGGCTCTATGTAACTATCTCTCATCTTACCCTTGGTATCACTATTTTTACCCATCTTTCCTCACTTCTTCTTAAGCCAAAGCGCCCATCTCTTTCCAGAGGGTGCCTAGTATCCCAAGGCATTGTTTCATGCCAAGAGATGGCATGCTCATGTGGAGAAAATGAGCAGCACATCTTCATATTGATTTATGGCTGAAAGGTAGCTTTGTACAACAAGTGCTAGCTACACTTCCTTGCTTGAGCTGAAACTTTGCAGAAATGTAGTCCTTCCATGCCTAAGGCTGCTAGACATGCTTTTCCCTCATTATCCCTCCTGTTAGTGCCCTCATTAGTAGCTCTAATTTGCTGCTGCAAACTTATCACCAGTCTAAGCCTATTCAAACCAGCTCCACTTAGGGCCAAGCTTCACCAGTGTAGTGTGACATGCATGCCTTGCTTGTTTAACAGCTTGGCCTGGCCAAGGAGAGGCCCAGGACATCAAGTGGGGTGGTGACCACCTCCCTGGAGTGCAGAAATGGTGCTATGCAGGTTGTTTCTTTCCTCTTGTCCATTTCTTGTTGAACCATGATGTCTCTATATGTCTCAAAGCCTCCCCTTGACTGGTCCAAGCCATCCCCGTCGTCAGCTAACTTCCAAGCCCTCCCAGGGGTGCGTGGCATCCATGCACATGAGCTCCAGAGAGCTCCTGAGCTCTCTCTTCTCCCCCTCCTGCCTACCCCCCCTCTTCCCCGAGTCTCCCATGCCCTCTCTCAGTCTCCTCACTTCTCCCTGGAGCCTGCTAGGTCTCTCCCCCTCAGCTAACTCTTCCCGCACAGCCGGCAAGCCCCATGCCCGAGGCCTTCTCTGGTCCTCGCTCCAGTTCGTCAAGGCCGAGCTCTCCCTCGCCCCTATGACCCTCCTGGACCTCCGGGGTATTCTCCCGCCTTCCCTGCATCCATCCAGATGGCCGGGGCGCCGACCACCACGGCTACCGACACCGCCCTCGAACCGCGGCCATGGCCGCTCTCCGTGTAGTCCCCCTGCGGGAATGGAACCCCGGAGTCGATGCGGCTCGATGCCCGAGCAAGCTGGTGGCCGGAGCGCCGCGGGAGGTGGCCGGGGCAGCCAGATCGGCGCCGGCGCCGTGCAGCCTAGCCCTTGCTTTCCTTTGTGCCAGGCGGGAGGAGGACGAAAGAGTAGACAAGCGGGACCCCCACGTCAGCCGCTTGGGCGTCGGCCGGTCCCGTCGGCAAGGATAAGTGGAGGCGCACTCGGCGTGGTGCACCTTCCCCTTTCGAAAGCGCATTTTCGGCTGAGCGCTTTCGGCGTGTCCCTTGCTGACGACCGAACTGCTGGGCCGGCCCGGAGGCCTATCTAATGCCAAGGGGGCAAGATAAACGCCGAGGCTGAGCCTTTTCTCTTTTTCCTATTTCGGAATAACTTCAAAAATCCATTATAATTCATTTTAGCCCCAATTCTAATGAATCAAATTTCTACAGGTTCCTAAATTCAAAACCTATCCAAATATGTGCTTGGCACATTTTTCCAGAGCAACATCCTGTGGAGTATCTATTTAAATCCAAAACTGATTCTATTTGGCCCCACTTTGTGAAAATCCTTGAGTACTCAAATCAACTCCAAATGGAGTGATTCCAAATTCCAGAGCCTTCTAATATCATGCCCTATCTTTAGAGCCTTGGTTAACATTTTTATCAAGCTTTATTCTGTTGTATTAAATTAATAGCTTCATATTGCTATTTATTCCATGTTAGGAAATTCCTAGAATATTCATTCCAACTCCAAATCCAGTGAAACAACTTCCTAAATATCTCTAAAGTTGTTCTTTGATAAATGAGTGCCTCCACTCATTTTTATCATAATATTTTCTGTGGGCTTCACAAAGGATCCCCTACTCCTTCTTTCCTCCATTCAGAAATCCCTGATGATCCAAACCTCCTATGGTAAGCTTCAGGTATTTTTCGAATGACCAGAGAGGTCCAAGAAAAATATAACTTCTATTTTTGTAGCACTTTTATTTCTACCTGCTGTGTGGCTTACCATGGTTGTTTCCGACGATAGTTGACGGGTAGACGGAGTACTCAGAGTTGGAGCAGAAGACCTGAGGACTATGTGAGCAAAGGCAAGCAACCCTTTGACCATGACTAAGCATATGTTACTCTGCATGATTAAAATAGCAAGTATTTCCATTGCATATGATCATAAGTGTCGGTAATCATTTGATATGATTTACTGATGACTCCCCCAGAGTGTTGGAATTATGCCCTAGAGGCAATAATAAATATAGTTATTATTATAATTCCTGTATCAAGATAATCGTTTATTATCCATGCTATAATTGTATTGAATAAAGACTTATATACATGTGTGGATACATAGACAAAACACTGTCCCTAGCAAGCCTCTAGTTGGCTAGCCAGTTGATCAAAGATAGTCAGGGTCTTCTGATTATGAACAGGGTGTTGTTGCTTGATATCTGGATCACGTCATTAGGAGAATCACGTGATGGACTAGACCCAAACTAATAGACGTAGCATGTTGATCGTGTCATTTTGTTGCTACTGTTTTCTGCGTGTCAAGTATTTGTTCCTATGACCATGAGATCATATAACTCACTGACACCGGAGGAATGCTTTGTGTGTATCAAAGGTCGCAACTTAACTGGGTGACTATAAAGATGCTCTACAGGTATCTCCGAAGGTGTTCTTTGAGTTAGTATGGATCGAGACTGGGATTTGTCACTCCGTGTGACGGAGAGGTATCTCGGGGCCCACTCGGTAATACAACATCACACACAAGCCTTGCAAGCAATGTGACTTTGTGTAAGTTGCAGGATCTTGTATTACGGAATGAGTAAAGAGACTTGCCGGTAAACGAGATTGAAATAGGTATGGGGATACTGACGATCGAATCTCGGGCAAGTAACATACCGAAGGACAAAGGGAATGACATACGGGATTATATGAATCCTTGGCACTGAGGTTCAAATGATAAGATATGCGTAGAATATGTAGGATCCAATATGGGCATCCAGGTCCCGCTATTGGATATTGACCGAGGAGTCACTCGGGTCATGTCTGCATAGTTCTCGAACCCGCAGGGTCTGCACACTTAAGGTTAGATGTTCTTTTATGTGTATTTGAGTTATATGGTTGGTTACCGGATGTTGTTCGGAGTCCCGGATGAGATCACGGACGTCACGAGGGTTTCCGGAATGGTCCGGTAATGAAGATTGATATATAGGATGACCTCATTTGCTTACCGAAACGTTTTCGGAGTTATCGGGAATGTACCGGGAATGACGAATGGGTTCCGGGTGTTCACCGGGGGGGGCAACCCACCCTGGGGAAGCCCATAGGCCTTGGGGGTGGCGCACCAGCCCTTAGTGGGCTGGTGGTACAGCCCAAGAAGGCCCTATGTGCCATAGGAAGAAAATCAAAGAGAAAAGAAAGAAAAAAAGAGGAGGTGGGAAAAGGGGGAAGGACTCCTCCTTCCAAACCTAGTTGGACTCGGTTTGGAAGGGGAGGGTTGCCCCCCTTTGCTCGGCCGAACTCCTTGGGGCTCCTTGAGCCCCAAGGCAAGGCCCCCTCCCTCTCCCACCTATATATACAGAGGTTTTAGGGCTGATTTGAGACAACTTTGCCACGGCAGCCCGACCACATATCTCCACGGTTTTACCTCTAGATCGCGTTTCTACGGAGCTCGGGCGGAGCCCTGCTGAGATAAGATCATCACCAACCCCCGGAGCACCGTCACGCTGCCGGAGAACTCATCTACCTCTCCGTCTCTCTTGCTGGATCAAGGAGGCCGAGATCATCGTCGAGCTGTACGTGTGCTGAACGTGGAGGTGCCGTCCGTTCGGCACTAGATCGTGGGACTGATCGCGGGACGGTTCGCGGGGCGGATCGAGGGACGTGAGGACGTTCCACTACATCAACCGCGTTTCTTAATGCTTCTGTTGTGTGGTCTACAAGGGTACGTAGATCGAATATCCCCTCTCGTAGATGGACATCACCATGATAGGTCTTCGTGCGCGTAGGAAAATTTTTGTTTCCCATGCGACGTTCCCCAACAGTGGCATCATGAGCTAGGTTCATGCGTAGATGTCTTCTCGAGTAGAACACAAAAGTTTTTGTGGGTGGTGATGTGCATTTTGCTGCCCTCCTTAGTCTTTTCTTGATTCCGCTCTATTGTTGGATTGAAGCGGCTTGGACTGACATTACTCGTATGCTTACGAGAGACTGGTTTCATCGCTACGAGTAACCCCGTTGCTCAAACATGACTGGCAAGTGTCAGTTTCTCCAACTTTAGTTGAATCGGATTTGACCGAGGAGGTCCTTGGATGAAGTTAAATAGCAACTCATATATATCCGTTGTGGTGTTTGCGTAAGTAAGATGAGATCCTACTAGATACCCATGGTCACCACGTAAAACATGCAACAACAAAATTAGAGGACGTCTAACTTGTTTTTGCAGGGTATGCTTGTGATATGATATGGCCAACGATGTGATGTGATATATTGGATGTATGAGATGATCATGTTTTAATAGATAATATCGACTTGCACGTCGATGGTACGGCAACCGGCAGAAGCCATAGGGTTGTCTTTATACTAACGTTTGTGCTTGCAGATGCGTTTACTATTTTGCTAGGATATAGCTTTAGTAGTAATAGGATGAGTAGCACGACAACCCCGATGGCGACACGTTGATGGAGATCATGGTGTGGCGCCGGTGACAAGAAGATCGTGCCAGTGCTTTGGTGATGGAGATCAAGGAGCACGTGATGATGGCCATATCATGTCACTTATGAATTGCATGTGATGTTAATCCTTTTATGCACCTTATTTTGCTTAGAACGACGGTAGCATTATGAGGTGATCTCTCACTAAAATTTCAAGACGAAATTGTGTTCTCCCCGACTGTGCACCGTTGCTACAGTTCGTCGTTTCGAGACACCACGTGATGATCGGGTGTGATAGACTAAACGTTCACATACAACGGGTGCAAAACAGTTGCGCACGCGGAACACTCGGGTTAAGCTTGACGAGCCTAGCATGTGCAGACATGGCCTCGGAACACATGAGACCGAAAGGTCGATCATGAATCGTATGGATGATATGATTAGCATAGGGATGCTTACCACTGAAACTATACTCAACTCACGTGATGATCGGACTTGAGCTAGTGTAAGTGGATCATGGACCACTCAAATGACTAGAGAGATGTACTTTTTGAGTGGGAGTTTAGCAAGTAATTCAATTAAGTTAAACTCTAATTATCTTGAACATAGTCTAAGTCCACTTTGAATATATTTGTGTTGTAGATCATGGCTCACGCGACAGTCACCCTGAATTTTAATACATTCCTAGAGAAAGCTAAGTTGAAAGATAATGGAAGCAACTTTGTAGACTGGGCTCATAATCTTAAGCTAATCTTACAAGCTGGGAAGAAGGATTATGTCCTTAATGCTGCGCTAGGAGATGAACCACCCGCTACGGCTGACCAGGATGTTAAGAACGCTTAGTTAACACGTAAGGAGGACTACTCAGTAGTTCAATGTGCAGTCTTGTATGGCTTAGAACCAGGACTTCAACGTCGCTTTGAGCATCATGGAGCATTTGAGATGTTCTAGGAGTTGAAGTTCATCTTTCAGAAGAACGCCCGGATCGAGAGGTATGAGACCTTTGATAAATTCTATGCTTGCAAGATGGAGGAGAACTCGTCTGTCAGTGAACATGTGCTCAAAATGTCTGGGTACTCAAGCTATCACTGACAGAATCCTTCAATCACTGCCGCCAAGCTATAAAGGCTTTGTGTTGAACTACAACATGCAAGGGATGAACAAGTCACCCGGCAAGTTGTTTGCGATGCTGAAAGTCGCAGAGTCTGAACTCCGTAAAGAGCATCAAGTGTTGATGGTGAATAAGACCACTAGTTTCAAGAGAAACGGCAAAGGCAAGAAGGGTAATTCAAAGAAGAGCGGCAAGCCTGTTGCCAATCCGACGAAGAAACCCAAAGCTGGACCTAAGCCTGAAACAGAGTGCTACTATTGCAAGGGTATGGGTCACTGGAAGCGCAACTGCCCCAAGTATCTGGCTGATAAGAAGGCGGCCAAAGAAAAATCAGGTATATTTGATATACATGTTATTGATGTGTACTTAACCGGCTCTCGTAGTAGTGCATGGGTATTCGATACCGGTTCTGTTGCTCATATTTGCAACTCGAAACAGGAACTGCGGAATAGACGAAGGCTAGCGAAAGATGAAGTGACGATGCATGTAGGAAATGGTTCCAAGGTTGATGCAATCGCCGTCGGCACAGTTTCACTTCAGTTACCATCAGGATTAGTTATGAACTTGAATCATTGTTATTTAGTGCCTGCGTTGAGCATGAACATTATATCTGGATCTTGTTTATTGCGAGACGGTTACTCTTTTTAAGTCAGAGAATAATGGTTGTTCTATTTCTATGAGTAACATCTTTTATGGTCATGCACCCAATGTGAGAGGATTGTTCATATTGAATCTTGATAGTGATACACACATACATAACATTGAGACCAAAAGAGTTAGAGTTAACAATGATAGCGCCATATTTTTGTGGCACTGCCGCTTAGGTCATATTGGTATAAAGCGCATGAAGAAACTCCATGCCGATGGACTTTTGGAGTCACTTGACTTTGATTCACTTGACACGTGCGAACCATGCCTCATGGGCAAGATGACTAAAACTCCGTTCTCCGGAACAATGGAGCGTGCAAGTGACTTATTGGAAATCATACATACCGATGTGTGCGGTCCGATGAGCGTAGAGGCACGCGACGGATATCATTATTTTCTCACCTTCACTGACGATTTAAGTAGATATGGTTATGTCTACTTAATGAAGCACAAGTCTGAAACATTTGAAAAGTTCAAGCAATTTCAGAGTGAAGTTGAAAATCATCCTAACAAGAAGATCAAGTTCCTACGGTCTGATCGTGGGGGTGAATATCTGAGTTTCGAGTTTGGTGCTCACTTAAGACAATGTGGAATTGTTTCACAGTTAACACCGCCTGGAACACCACAGCGTAATGGTGTGTCCGAACGTCGTAATCGTACTTTGTTAGAGATGGTGCGATCTATGATGTCTCTTACCGATTTGCCGTTATCATTTTGGGGTTATGCATTAGAAACAGCTGCATTCACTTTAAATAGGGCACCATCAAAATCCGTTGAGACGACACCATACAAACTGTGGTATGGCAAAAGGCCAAAGTGTTCGTTTCTTAAAGTTTGGGGATGTGATGCTTATGTCAAAAAGCTTCAGCCTGAAAAGCTAGAACCCAAAGCGGAAAAGTGCATCTTCGTAGGTTACCCAAAAGAGACAGTTGGGTACACCTTCTATCTCAAATCCGAGGGCAAAGTGTTTGTTGCTAAAAATGGAGCTTTTCTCGAGAAGGAGTTTCTCTCGAGAGAATTGAGTGGGAGGAAGATAGAACTTGATGAGGTTGTCGAACCTCTCATCCCTCTAGATGGTGGTGCAGGGCAAGGGGAAACCTCTGTCGTTGCGACGCCGGTTGAGGAGGAAGTTAATGATGATGATCATGAAACTCCGGTTCAAGTTCCTGTCGAACCACGCAGGTCGACGAGACCACGTGCTGCTCCTGAGTGGTACGGTAATCCCATTTTGTCAATCATGTTGTTAGACAACAATGAACCTGCAAATTATGAAGAAGCAATGGTGGGCCCAGATTCCAACAAATGGCTAGAGGCCATGAAGTCCGAGATAGGATCCATGTATGAGAACAAAGTGTGGACTTTGGAAGAACTACCTGAGGGCCGCAAGGCTATTCAGAACAAATGGATCTTTAAGAAGAAGACGGACGCTGACGGAAATGTGACCGTTTATAAAGCTCGACTTGTGGCAAAGGGTTTTTCACAAGTTCAAGGAGTTGACTATGATGAGACATTCTCACCCGTAGCGATGCTTAAGTCCGTCAGAATCATGTTAGCAATAGCTGCATTTTTCGATTATGAAATCTGGCAGATGGATGTCAAAACGGCGTTCCTTAACGGTTTCCTTAAGGAAGAGTTGTATATGGTGCAACCCGAAGGTTTTGTCGATCCTGAGAATGCTAACAAGGTGTGCAAGCTCCAGCGATCCATTTATGGACTGGTGTAAGCATCTCGGAGTTGGAACAAACGCTTTGATGAGGTGATCAAAGCATTTGGGTTTATACAAGTGGTTGGAGAATCTTGTATTTACAAGAAAGTGAGTGGGAGCTCTGTTGCGTTTCTAATATTATATGTGGATGACATATTGCTGATTGGAAACAACGTAGAGTTTTTGGAGAGCATAAAGGATTACTTGAATAAAAGTTTCTCTATGAAGGACCTAGGAGAAGCTGCTTACATTCTAGGCATTAAGATCTACAGGGATAGATCAAAACGCCTGATAGGACTTTCACAAAGCACATACCTTGATAAAGTTTTGAAGAGGTTCAAAATGGAACAGTCCAAGAAAGGGTTCTTGCCAGTTTTACAAGGTACGAGATTGAGTAAGACTCAGTGCCCAGCAAATGATAAGGATAGAGAGCATATGAGCACCGTCCCCTATGCTTCAGCCATAGGTTCTATCATGTATGCAATGATGTGCACTAGACCGGACGTTAGCCTGGCCATAAGTATGGCAGGCAGGTTCCAGAGTAATCCAGGAGTGGATCACTGGACGGCGGTCAAGAATATCCTTAAGTACCTGAAAAGGACTAAGGAGATGTTTCTCGTGTATGGAGGTGACGAAGAGCTCGCCGTAAAGGGTTACGTCAATGGAAGCTTTGACACAGATCCGGACGACTCTAAGTCGCAGACCGTATACGTATTTATTCTTAATGGGGGTGCAGTAAGCTGGTGCAGTTCCAAGCAAAGCGTCGTAGCAGATTCTACATGTGAAGCGGAGTACATGGCTGCCTCGTAGGCGGCTAAGGAGGGTGTGTGGATGAAGCAGTTCATGACGGATCTTGGAGTAGTGCCGAGCGCCCTGAATCCAATAACCTTGTTCTGTGACATCACGGGTGCCATTGCCTTAGCAAAGGAACCACGGTTTCACAAGAAGACCAGACACATCAAACGACGCTTCAACCTCATCCGCGACTACGTCGAAGGGGAGGACGTAAATATATGCACAGTGCACACGGATCTGAATATAGCAGACCCGCTGACTAAACCTCTTCCACGGGCAAAGCATGATCAACACCAGAACTGTATGGGTGTTAGATTTATTACAATGTAATTCGCATGATGATGTGAGGGCTAGATTATTGACTCTAGTGCAAGTGGGAGACTGTTGGAATTATGCCCTAGAGGCAATAATAAATATAGTGATTATTATAATTCCTGTATCAAGATAATTGTTTATTATCCATGCTATAATTGTATTGAATAAAGACTTATATACATGTGTGGATACATAGACAAAACACTGTCCTTAGCAAGCCTCTAGTTGGCTAGCCAGTTGATCAAAGATAGTCAGGGTCTTCTGATTATGAACAAGGTGTTGTTGCTTGATAACTGGATCACGTCATTAGGAGAATCACGTGATGGACTAGACCCAAACTAATAGACGTAGCATGTTGATCGTGTCATTTTGTTGCTACTATTTTCTGCGTGTCAAGTATTTGTTCCTATGACCATGAGATCATATAACTCACTGACACCGGAGGAATGCTTTGTGTGTATCAAACGTCGCAACGTAACTGGGTGACTATAAAGATGCTCTACAGGTATCTCCGAAGGTGTTTGTGGAGTTAGTATGGATCGAGACTGGGATTTGTCACTCCGTGTGAAGGAGAGGTATCTCGGGGCCCACTCGGTAATACAACTTCACACACAAGCCTTGCAAGCAATGTGACTTAGTGTAAGTTGCGGGATCTTGTATTACGGAACGAGTAAAGAGACTTGCCGGTAAACAAGATTGAAATAGGTATGCGGATACTGACGATCGAATCTCGGGCAAGTAACATACCGAAGGACAAAGGGAATGACATACGGGATTATATGAATCCTTGGCACTGAGGTTCAAACGATAAGATCTTCGTAGAATATGTAGGATCCCATATGGGCATCTAGGTCCCGCTATTGGATATTGACCGAGGAGTCACTCGGGTCATGTCTGCATAGTTCTCGAACCCGCAGGGTCTGCACACTTAAGGTTACACGTTGTTTTATGTGTATTTGAGTTATATGGTTGGTTACCGAATGTTGTTTGGAGTCCCGGATGAGATCTCCGACGTCACGAGGGTTTCCGGAATGGTCCGGAAATGAAGATTGATATATAGGATGACCTCATTTGATTATCAGAAGGTTTTTGGAGTTACCGGGAATGTACCGGGAATGATGAATGGGTTCCGGGTGTTCACCGGGGGGGGGGGGGGGGGAGGGGGGCAACCCACCCCGGGGAAGCCCATAGTCCTTGGGGGTGGCGCACCAGCCCTTAGTGGGCTGGTGGGACAGCCCAAGAAGGCCCTATGCGCCATAGGAAGAAAATCAAAGAGAAAAGGAAAAAAAAGAGGAGGTGGGAAAAGGGGGAAGGACTCCTCCTTCCAAACCTAGTTGGACTCGGTTTGGAAGGGGAGGGTTGCCCCCCTTGGCTCGGCCAAACTCCTTGGGGCTCCTTGAGCCCCAAGGCAAGGACCCCCCTCTCCCACCTATATATACGGAGGTTTTAGGGCTGATTTGAGACAACTTTGCCACGGCAGCCCGACCACATATCTCCACGGTTTTACCTCTAGATCGCGTTTCTGCGGAGCTCGGGCAGAGGCCTGCTGAGATAAGATCATCACCAACCTCCGGAGCACCGTCACGCTGCCGGAGAACTCATCTACCTCTCCGTCTCTCTTGTTGGATCAAGAAGGCCGAGATCATCGTCGAGCTGTACGTGTGCTGAACGCGGAGGTGCCGTCCGTTCGGCACTAGATCGTGGGACTGATCGCGGGACGGTTCGCGGGGCGGATCGAGGGACGTGAGGACGTTCCACTACATCAACCGATTTTCTTAACGCTTCTGATGTGCGGTCTACAAGGGTACGTAGATCGAATATCCCCTCTCGTAGATGGACATCACCATGATAGGTCTTCGTGCGCGTAGGAAAATTTTTGTTTCCCATGCGACGTTCCCCAACACGGAGCACCTGCATTGAGCTTGATCCTACCCCTTGAGGGTCATGCTAATATCATGTTGACAAGTAAAGATAGAAGTAGTATTATCATAAGCATATTGATGACATAAAGAAAGAGTTTATGAAAACCCCGTCGGGTGCCACTAATTCCCGAGGGTGATGATGAGTTAGGTGGTGACTTTTGGTGAAGTGATGCACCCGGTATTTGTGTAAGTATGGTTTCGGAAATGGGATTAGATTTATGATGCGCCGATCGTCCCAACCTTACCAGTACGACCACCTTACCCCTTATGCGACGGGGCTATGTTAATTACTCTGGTCGGTGCTAGCAAAGAGCCACATTACTAGTGGTGGGAGTGATGTGTGGTAACTCTCGTGATGGGGTCATGTCAGGTAGGACGACTATGCCATTTTTATGAGTTCCAGTCACAACGTTGGTCCCCGCATGGTTGGTACTGTCCAGAGTCGGTGCTCGTAAGACGTACAACATGTGGGCTGGGTACCAATTGAGTGAACCTCACTGAACACATAGAGTCATGGACGACACGGAAGTTTCCCAGATCTCGTGGGTCCAGCGTACTACCTCTGCAGAGTGTAAAACTATTCGAATAGCCGTGTCCACGGTCAAGGACAGTTGGGTAATCCTGCTTAAACTACGTCCAGTTATTTCCACATAAACCAAGCGTGTGTGAGTTGTGTCGAGAAATGTGTTGTTATGGAAGTAATGATATGACCAAGTTTGATGACTTGGCATATAGGGTGAACCCGGATGGTTCAGCCCTCGACAGATATATTGATATCTGTAACCTGTTCTTCAAAAGTAATTCTTTAATTTAATGCATAGTCATGATCATCCCCCCAGGAGTAGTTCCACCAAAGATGCATGTTATTGTTATCCTTCACTTTCTTTGTTCATGTCATGGGCTGTTTGCGAGTACTTTCAAAGTACTCATTGGCTTGCCACTGGTTATTTCATTGACCAGGTATGAGAGAACAGGTTATGGTGAAGAGTACCTTGATGACGTTCCTGCGAGCTAGGACGCTTCCCAGTCAGAATGCATGTAGGTTAAGGCTGATGGCATGGGTTCACGCTTTTAACCAATAATTCTGCTATTGGTCCAATTTGGTGTGTTGGCCTTTAAGACCCTATATATGTAAGACTCGACCGCAATCGTCATTTATTGTATCAAACAGTATGTATGGATGTAAGACTCTTATTATTCAGTTTCTGTGTGTTCGGTGAGCATTGGTCTCTAGGATCACTGAGCACGATCATTCGGCGATCTCGACTCGTAAGTCGGGGTCCCCGCAGCTTCACCCCTTTCCATGTTTATACTACATTTAATATTGTCATGGAAATAAACGGGGGTGAGCAAAATAATTAAACGTGGAGTTTCATCAATATGCAACCCGTTGCATATTGAGCTTCACTTAATGTGTACTGTTTGATTGTTGTGAATTGCCATGCCATGCCTTGCATGATTTATCTAGACATGCATCATATTAGGGTGTGCATCATATCATGCATATGTGTGGTGAATATCGTGTGTTGATTCTTGTTTCCGGTTTGCTTCGTCTCGATAGAGTTCCACAAGCGTGTCAGAATGTGAGGATCCGTTCAACTACGTCGGTTAGTCTGCTTCACGAAGTCGTTCTTCTTCCAAGAGGGATCACAACAAGATGATCATTTCCCTAGATACCAATAATATCATTGCCATGCTAGTTGTCTCGTATCTTTCGATGTGTCTCGCTGCCTACCACCTGTTAAATATCAGCCTCCCATCATTGCCATGAAAACCTCTAATCTTTCCACTACCTAGCAAACCTTGTTTGGGTATGTTACCGTTTGCTTATACATACGATAGCGTTGCTAGTTGAAGGTGCAGTTGTTTCCGTGTGACAACATGGGTTCCTTGTTATATTACCATATTAATGCTATGTAATTTAGTGCACCTATATGCTTGGTAATAGGTGGAAGGCTCGGCCTTCTAACCTGGTGTTTTGCTCCACATTTGTCGCTTTAGTTTCGGCTATCGGTGTTATAGTTTATAATTGAGCGCTCCTAACACGATCAGGGTTGTTATGGGGATCGCCTTGATAATTCGTTTTTGATTAAGACTGGTCTGGCAAGGCCCAACTTTGGTATTACATTTCCCTAATAACCTAATAAAAACGCGACACAAAGGGAAGAGGAAACTTCCGTAACCACAGCGTCAACGTCCATCTCCCCTGCGGGAGAAGGGTCTGGGAGACAGGAAGGGAAGAGGAAAAATCAAGATCATGCCAATTAAACAAGAAGAGAAATCAAGGCCCAACTTTCGGATGCTCTTGGACAGATGCTTGCCTTCCTCCTACTGATGGATGGTAGTTGCCTCCTCCCCCACAACGTCCATTGCCGGGGGCTCATACTCGAATTCCGCAGGCTCCGGCAAGGCGTGCTGGGGGCTGGCCACGGGAGTGGTCGGAAGCACCGACGAAGCCTCCGAAACATCCGCCAAAGGATCGTCGCTGATCGGCTCCACGTCGCCTATCGGGGGCCCATCACCAGCCGACACATCAGCATCCACCAAAGGATCGCCGTCTGTCGGCCACCTGGGGCTTGCCTGGGGCATCCCACCAGCCGACGCATCCGCCCTGACCGATGGCTCGTAGGAGGATGACACCCTGGCTTTCTTCGCCAATCTTTGGGCCAGCATCTGGGTGTCCCTGCGGGTGGACGACAGCATCAAATCAGCAAAAGCATCATGCAATTAAGGGTGAGGGAGAGACGGGAGATCGAACTCTTACTCGTCGTCCTCGTCTTCCGAACTCACAATCAAAATATCATAACCCACCTCTGCCCCGGCACTCGTCGAAGGGGGCACAACCCTCGGATGTTTGGCACGCGCGGCAGGCGGACTTTTGCGGACCGGGATGTTGGAGCCGACTCGACGGAGCACTCGCTTGGGCTTCCAGCGACCCATGCACTCCTCCGTCTCCTCCTCCTCCTGCTGCATCCCGGTGGCAGGCGCCCGTTCCTCTAGGATGCTCCCAACAGCCGAACTGCCGGAATCCCCGGCGACCTTCGATTGTGGCGGTGTGTCACACCTTGTTTTTCTACCACATTCTTTGTAATGCAAAAATCTGAGCTTGTTAAAACTTTTTCAAAACTAATGATGTGAGTGCCATGATTATCATTTTAAGCTTGTGTGTGTGATCATGTGATGATAAAAACCCCATTTCACAACATTGAATTATTTCTAAAAACCCTTACTTGATTCTGATCAAGGCAAAACCCTACTTTGAGTTGCACTACTTGTCCTGGATGGCAAGGTTAGTTTCTACTCAAAGTTGGTGATCTGATTTTGACCTATCGTTATATTCCAAAACCACAAAAATAATTATTTCTATAATTGTTTTCCTAATTTAATTGCATGTCCATTTCTGAGGCCATAATTGATATTCCTACATGGAAAAATACTTTTCTGCCTTTTCTGTAATGCAAAAATCTGATAAAATTTGGAGATGATGAGAAGGACATATATTTTCCATACATGAGATTTTAAACCCCATTTTATAATATAATTATTTGAATAAAAACCTGGAAACCATTTCTGTCTGTTTTGACCTTTTGAAATATTTCCAAAGGAAATATTCTGAATAAAATCCCAGAAATTTCCAGTGGTATTCCTAAGCCATATTTGGTGTACACAAAAAGATTCACCTTGATCCAAGGTGATGAAGGACCCCAAATAACCCTAAAATCCCTTGTGTCCAGATTGAAGGTAGAGCAACTCTACATAGAAAAGTTTGTCCAATGATGCTGAAACTTTGGAGGGGTGCCTAATACCTCAAATGAGGGTTCCACACCAAAAATGGGATTTGTGGGACTTAGTTTGACCACACTCCCTTTGGAAGGGACAGATCTGGTCAAATTGGAGTGTTTTCAAGTTTACAAAGCTAAACTTGTCCAATGGAGCTCAAACTTGGTGAAACCCCAAGTTTTAGCACCAAATCTAAACCTATTAAGTTGCAGGACCAGTGGTGGGGTGCAACCCCCTCAAACAACTGTCGAGCACCTTCTCACAGTTTGGAAAAAGCCACCTTAGCCACAGCTAAATCCAACCCCTTTGCTCCAAACTCATAGATTAGGTGGCCAGTATCTATATCTAACCCCAGCCAACTGGCCCCTCACTGGTTCAAAGTAGAAAGACCAAAAACTCCAATTTAGGCTTCATTTCAAGGCTGACAGCACCAGTATTTCCCGTCTCCCTTGACCAGCCGATGCTCCCACGAGACCCAAACGGCTAGCCACAGTCCCAGCCAGTGCCAGGACATGCTAGACACATCCAAAGTGCCTCAGAGCGCACCAACATGCCGTGGCATGCCAAAACTATGCTCTGGGCGTGCTACAGGAAGCCACCAAGGTGGGGGCGACACTCTCGGCCAGTTCCAGCCTCCCCTGAGGCGTCCAACCTCTTCCCCGACAACCCCTCTGTGTCGAGCAACCATCAGGGCCCCTCCTCTCCCACGCTAGAGCTCGTGCGACGCGTGCCCGCGTGCACCAGAACCGGCCAAGGTTGCACGGCCCCGGATGCTCGACTCCTCCCTCTCTCCCTCTGCAGCAGATGGTTCTAACAGTCCAAAACCATGTCCTGAGACCGTGGTTTCGACCCCAACCCCTCTCTGCACCCCCATGCACACAACGGTGAGTCACCGGTGCTCCCGAATTGGCTCACCATCACGGGCCTATAAATAGCCCTCCCCTGGCTCCAGCACCCCTCAGATAGCTTCACCACGACCACTAGCACCCCCCTATCCACCCCAGCAAGCTAGCAGAGCCCCGGTGCTCAAGATCGACCGAGGCCCCTCCGCCTCGGAGCTCCGGTCAATCTCCGGCTACACGTCGGCTCCTGCGTCCCTCGACCCACCAAACTGATCCCCTCAACCCCAGGAAGCTTTCCCCCAACTCGCCCGAGCATTTCCGTGCCCCTACCCACCTCCTCGACCACCTCCTGAAACACCTCCGCCATGGCCTCCTCATCGCCGGCGAACCCCTACCTCTCCGACGTTGTTCCAACCACCAACAGGTAGGCGACGTCATGGCAAACCCATTCTAGTCCTTGTTGGGGCTTGAGAGCGTCGCCAGCCTCGCCTGCTGATATGACTCCAATGTATCTATAAGTTTTGATGGTTTCATACTATTATCTTGTCAAACTTTGGATGTTTTGCATGCCTTTTTATTTATTTCCCGGGACTAACTTATTAATCCAGTGCCAAATGCCAGTTCTTGTTTTTTCCATGTTTTTGACCCCTTTCAGAGGAGATTTTGAAACGGAGTCCAAACGGAAGAAAACCCCGAAAAGATTTTTTCTAGAACGGAAGAAGATCGTGGAGCTTGGGGGCCATGCCAGAAGAGCCCCAAGGGCCCCACAAGCCCCCACCCCGTAGCCAGGGGGCCGCGCCATGCAGGCTTGTGGGCCCCCTGGAGGTCCCCTGACCTAGATCTTTCGCCTATAAATTCCCAAATGTTCCCAAAAAATCAGGGGAGCATCGTAATCACTTTTCCGCCGCCGCAAGATTCTGTCTCCGCAAGATCCCATCTGGGGCACATCCTGGTGCCATGCCGGAGGGGGGATTCGGACACGGAAGGCTTCTCCATCAACACCATGACCTCTCCGATGATGCATGAGTAGTTCACCATAGACCTACGGGTCCATAGCTAGTAACTAGATGGCTTCTTCTCTCTCTTGGATGTTCAATACAAAGTTGTCCATGATCTTCATGGAGATCTATCCGATGTAATCTTCTTTTGCGGTGTGTTTGTCGAGATTCGATGAATTGTGGATTTATGATCAGATTATATATGAATATAATTTGAGTTTCTTCTGATCTCTCTTATGCATGATTTCATATCCTTGTAATTCTCTTCGAGTTGTGGGTTTTGTCTGGCCAACTAGATCTATGATTCTTGCAATGGGAGAAGTGCTTGGTTTTGGGTTCATACCGTGCGGTGACCACACCCAGTGACAGAAGGGTAGCGAGGCACGTATCGTGTTGTTGCCATCAAGGGTAAAAAGATGGGGTTTTCATCATTGGTTTGAGATTATCCCTCTACATCATGTCATCTTGCTTAAAGCGTTACTCTGTTCGTCATGAACTCAATACACTAGATGCATGTTGGATAGCGGTTGATGTGTGGAGTAATAGTAGTAGATGCAGAAAGTATCGGTCTACTTGTCTCGGACGTGATGCCTATATGCTAGATCATTGCCTTAGATATCGTCATGATTTGCGCGGCTCTATCAATTGCTCGACAGTAATTTGTTCACCCACCGTAATACTTGCTATTTTAAGAGAAGCCTCTAGTGAACACTATGGCCCCCAGGGTCTACTCCACACCATATTTTCAGCCTTACACTTTTTACTTCGTTGCACTTTCCGCCTTCAGATCTCACTTTGCAAACAATCTTGAAGGGATTGACAACCCCTTTGAAGCGTTGGGTGCAAGCTTGTTTGTGTTTGCGCAGGTACTCTAGACTTGACGAGACCCTCGTTCTGGATCGATACCTTGGTTCTCAAACTGAGGGAAATACTTACTGCTCCTGTGCTGCATCACCCTTTCCTTTTCAAGGGAAAAACCAACGGAAGCCCAATCTCCGTCAACGTGTCAATTTCTGGTGCTATTGTTTGAGAAGTAGCAGAAGGATTTATGGCGCCGTTGCCGGGGAGGAAGATCAAGTGAAGAACTCATCCAAGTAAGTATCGAAAACTCATCTCTTGCATTTACTTCGTTTGCGAGTTGCCTCTCGTTTTCCTCTCCCCCACTTCACCAATTTGCCTTTTTCGTTTGCCTTCTTCGTTCGCCCTTTTCTCTCACTTTCTTTCTGCTCGTGTGTGTGGGATAGTCTATCCTCATGGCTAGGTCCACCACTTCGAACGATACTCCCGAGAGCGAAGTTCTCAATTTCAAACAAATTGAGGGAGAAAACATAAAAGGCGCTTGGTATAGCATTTGCAATGCTCAGAGTAGATCTACTCATAAGCAGTCCACTACCGTCTTGCTTTGCAGTTTTTATGTGGGTATTTCTCCTTGGAATAGGTATATTCTTGACACCATCGTAGGTGGAAATTTCTTGGGTAACCATACCGTTGATTCTTACGGAGCTGTGATAAACTTGGTAGGTTCACCCCCACTCATGGTTAACGGAACTACCTTAACTCTGGAACATGTGATGCGTAGACTGGACGCTATTGAAAATAAAGTCGCTATGATTTAACTCATTGAGAATTTGGATAAAAAGATCCATAATCAAATCACTCAGTACGGATCCAAGGTGGGAATGGTTTTGAAAAATTTAAAGGAGAAGGAACCCACAGTTAGCAAAAACTAGGTCATGATCCCGCTAGGATTGGCAAACTAGAGGATGTTATAACCAATTTGGGTTCCTCTTTTGCCGCTGTGCAGAATACTCCAAATTTTGCCCACAATAAAATCACCAAATACGTCTTTGTTCATAAAAGTAGTGGTGAATCATCTAGAAAGAATGATGAAAACCTCAAGATGATAAGTGATCAGGCCACTTATGGTTTCAGCACCAAAGACGATGATACGTGATTCTATCGCTCGTATGCCTAGCTAAGGGCGTTAAACAATAGCGCTTGTTGGGAGGCAACCCAATGAATTTATCTTTTTCCTTCTATTTTTCCGCGTCCACACTTTCATAATTCTGTTGTGATTGTGTTTTGTGTGTTTCTTTTTGTGTTTGAGCCAGGCAAAGCCTTTATGATCAGTATTGGTAATGGTCGTTTGATAATGCTGGAAAAAGACAGAAACTTTATGCTCACGAGATGATTTTTAATTTTTATTCAGAAAAAGATTTTGAGTTGATTCTTTTTATGCTGATTGATATGCTGTTTCCCCAGACCTTCGTAATGTTTCAGATTTTTTGAGGCACCATAAGTATACGAAGTATACAGATTGCTACAGACTGGTCTGTTTTTGACATATTCTATTTTTGTTGAGTTGGTTGCTTGTTTTGATGAAACTATGGTTAGTATCAGGGGGTACTAGCCATGGAAAAGTGAAAATACAGTAGCCCATCATCAATATAGATGGAATTCAAGTTTTCTACAGTACCAAAAGAAGTGGTAGTTTGTTTTCTTGTACTAATGTTATCACAAGTTTATGTTTAAGTTTTGTGTTGTGAAGTTTTCAAGTTTTGGGTGACGTTCTCATGGACAAAGAGACAAGGAGTGGAAAGAGCTCAAGCTTGGGTATGCCCAAGGCACCCCAATCCAAATCCAAGGACACCAAAAATCCTAAGCTTGGGGATGCCCCGGGAAGGCATCCCCTCTTTCGTCTTCAATCCATCGGTAACATCACTTGGGGCTAAATTTTTATTCACCACATGATATGTGTTTTGCTTGGAGCGTCTTGTATCTTAGGAGTATTTTCTTTTTGTTGTGTCACAATCATCCTGGCTGCACACCTTTTTGAGAGAGAGAGACATGCACTCATCGTGATTTTGCTAGAGTGATCATATGCTTCACTTATATCTTTTTGAGCTAGACACTTTTGCTCATAGTGCTTCACTTATATCTTTTTGAGCTAGATACTTTTGATCTAGTGCTTCACTTATATCCTTTGAGCTAGATACCTTTTGCTCTTGTGCTTCACTTATATCTTTAGAGCACGGGGATGTGTGATTTGGTAGTTGGCTTATGCTATGAAAGTAGTCTCATGTGGTAGGTACCCAAAGAGGATGCAAAAACTTCCATCTTCATGTGCATTGAGTAAAAAGAAAAGTTTCGATTCCTCTCAATTAGTTTTGAGAGATGGATTCGGGAATATTAAAAGCTATGTTAGTAGGGTGTTGTGAATCTAGAAATACTTGTGTTGAAGTTAGTGATTCTCGTAGCATGCACGTATGGTGAACCGCTATGTTAGGAAGTCGGAGCATAATTGATCTATTGATTGTCATCCTTTGTGTTGAGGTCGAGATCGCGCGATGGTTTACACCTACCAACCCTTCCCCTCGGAGTATGCCCTTAGTACTTTGTTTTGATTACTAATAAAAACTTCCGCAACAAGTATGTGAGTTCTTTATGACTAATGTTGAGTCCATGGATTATATGCAGTTTCACCTTCCACCATTGCCAGCGTCTCTAGTGACGCGCAATTCTCGCCGGTACACAAACCCACCAAATTCCTTCCTCAAAACAGCCACCATATCTACCTACTATGGCATTTTCATAGCCATTCCGAGATATATTGCCATGCAACTACCACCGTTCCGTCTCATGACTTGTGTCATCAGTCTCATATTGCCATTGCATGATCATACTAGATCGTTGCACATCCCGGTATACTGCCGGAGGCATTTCCTATGGAGTAATCACCATTGTGATCTTTGAGCTTTTAGTAACTAAAAGTGTGATGATAATCATTATTAGAGCAGTGTCCCATGTGAGGGAATAAAAAAAAGAGGCCAAAGAGCCCAAAAACAAAAAAAAGTGAGAAAAGAAAAAAGAGGCCTAAGAGCCCAAATAAAAAAATGAGAGAAAAAGAGAGAAGGGACAATGCTACTATCTTTTTCCACACTTGTGCGTCGTATTAGTACCGTGTTCTTCATGATTGAGAGCTTCTTGATTTGTCGCTACCATATGCTAGTGGGAATCTTTTATATAACTTGGCTTGTATATTCCAATGATGGGCTTCCTCAAAATTGCCCTAGGTCTTCGTGAGCAAGCAAGTTGGATGCACACCCACTAGTTTTCCTTTTGAGCTTTCACATACTTATAGCTCTAGTGCACCTCTTGTATGGCAATCCCTACTCATTCACATTGATATCTATTAACGGGCATCTCCATAGCCTATTTATATGCCGAGTCAATGTGACCATCTCCTCCTTTTTGGTCTCACAACCACCACCACACTCTATTCCACCTATAGTGCTATATCCATGGCTTGCGCTCATGTATTGCGTGATAGTTATAATAAGTTTGAGAAAGTAAGAGTGCAAAAACAATTACTTGGCCAATTCCGGGGTTGTGCATGATTTACATTAGTTGTGTGAGGATGATGGAGCATAGCCAGACTATATGATTTTGTAGGGATAACTTTCTTTGGCCTTGTTATTTTGAAAGTTCATGATTACTTTGCTAGTTTGCTTGAAGTATTACTGTTTTCATGTCAATAGCAAACTATTGTTTTGAATCGTACGGATCTGAACATTCATGCCACGTGAAAGAAGTTGCAAAGGACAACTATGCAAGGTAGCATTCCACATCAAAAATTCATTCTTTATCACTTCCCTACTCGAGGACGAGCAGGAGTTAAGCTTGGGGATGCTTGATACGTCTCCAACGTATCTATAAATTTTGATGGTTTCATGCTATTATCTTGTCAAACTTTGGATGTTTTGCATGCCTTTTATTTATTTTCTGGGACTAACTTATTAATCCAGTGCCAAGTGCCAGTTCCTGTTTTTTCCATGTTTTTGACCACTTTGAGAGGAGAATTTGAAACGGAGTCCAAACGGAAGAAAATCCCTGAAAAGATTTTTTCTTGAACGGAAGAAGATCGGAGAGCTTGGGGGCCAAGCCAGAAGAGCCCCAGGGGCCCAACAAGCCCCCACCCCGCGGCCAGGGGGCGCGCCATGCAGTCTTGTGGGCCCCCTGGAGGTCCCCTGACCTAGATCTTGCGCCCATAAATTCCCAAATATTCCCAAAAAATCAAGGGAGCATCGTAATCACTTTTCCGCCGCCGCAAGCTTCTGTCTCCGCAAGATCCCATATGGGGCACGTCCTGGTGCCCTGCCGGAGGGGGGATTCAGACACGGAAGGCTTCTCCATCAACACCACGACCTCTCCGATGATGCGTGAGTAGTTCACCTGACCTACGGCTCCATAGCTACTAACTAGATGGCTTCTTCTCTCTCTTGGATCTTCAATACAAAGTTCTCCATGATCTTCATGGAGATCTATCCGATGTAATCTTCTTTTGCGGTGTGTTTGTCGAAATCCGATGAATTGTGGATTTATGATCAGATTATCTATGAATCTTATTTGAGTTTGTTCTGATCCCTCTTATGCATGATTTCATATCCTTGTAATTCTCTTCAAGTTGTGGGTTTTGTCTGGCCAACTAGATCTATGATTCTTGCAATGGGAGAAGTGCTTGGTTTTGGGTTCATACCGTGCGGTGACCTCACCCAGTGACAGAAGGGGTAGCGAGGCATGTATCGTGTTGTTGCCATCAAGGGTAAAAAGATGGGGTTTTCATCATTGGTTTGAGATTATCCCTCTACATCATGTCATCTTGCTTGAAGCGTTACTCTGTTCATCATGAACTCAGTACACTAGATGCATGTTGGATAGCGGGTGATGTGTGGAGTAATAGTAGTAGATGCAGAAAGTATCGGTCTACTTGTCTCGGACGTGATGCCTATATGCTAGATCATTGCCTTAGATATCGTCATGACTTTGCGCGGTTCTATAAATTGCTCGACAGTAATTTGTTCATCCACCGTAATACTTGCTATTTTGAGAGAATCCTCTAGTGAACACTATGGCCCCGAGGGTCTACTCCACACCATATTTTCAGCTTACACTTTTTACTTCGTTGCACTTTCCGCCTTCAGATCTCACTTTGCAAACAATCTTGAAGGGATTGACAACCCCTTTGAAGCGTTGGGTGCAAGCTTGTTTGTGTTTGCGCAGGTACTCTGGACTTGACGAGACCCTCCTTCTGGATCGATACCTTGGTTCTCAAACTGAGGGAAATACTTACCGCTCCTGTGCTGCATCACCCTTTCCTCTTCAAGGAAAAACCCAACGCAAGCCCAATCTCCATCAACCTGTCAATTTCTGGCGCTGTTGTTTGAGAAGTAGCACCAGCATGCTCCTCCTCCTCTCTGGCCAGAGGTAGGAGACGACCCCGACAGGTGTGCCCCACCTGTCGGTGGCCCAGCCTCTCCCTCCACGCTGTCCAGAGCCACTGACCGCAGGGCCCCACACGTCAGGTTCAAACCTGACAGCGCGCGCGCCTGGGCAGGCTGTCGGCTGGTCATGGGCCAGTCCAGTTCGAGGCTGAGCTAGTTCATGGACTCAGCCCGTTTTCTTTTATTTTTAAAACCTGATTTCTAAGATTTTTATAAAAACATTTACCCAGTGTAAAAATGTAATTTTTTCAGAGTTATTCTTCTAAAGATATGTAGTATTTAATGATATGATTGCATGAATTTTTCAACAACTATTCTATTTTACAATAATAAAAAGGACTAAATTGGAATAGTTTTGCTTCTGTTTGGTTAATTTTCAAAATGTTCCTTAAAGAGAATTTGAGGCAAATATTTTTCAAATGACAACTTAGATTTATCAGTAATAAAGAAAAATTGAAAATAACTTTGGGATCTGTTTCTGTGTGAACTATTTCTTATTTATTCTTTTATCGACGATGGAAAATCTGTGTGACAAGGCAATCGGAGCAGAAGACCTTGAAGACTCCGGATACCTAGCTGACCAAGGCAAGCAGCCCTTTGACCATGACCGAGCATATGTTAAAAAGCATGTTAAGATAGCAAGTATTTCCGTTGCATACGATCACAAGTGCAGGTATATCACTAAGGTGATGTTACCGATGGCTCCTCCAGAGCACATGCATTGAGTTTGATCCTACCCCTTTTGAGGATCATGCTATTATCATGTTGACAAGTAATGCTAGAGTACATAGCATGAGCATGTTGATGGTATAAATCAAAGATTTATGAAAACCCCGTCGGGTGCCACTAATGCCCGAGGGTGATGATGAGTTAGGTGGCCACTTTTGGTGAAGTGGTGCACCGGGTATTTTGAGTGAGTACGGTTTCGGAAATGGGAATATATTTATGATGTGTCGACCGTCCCAACCTTAACAGTACGACAAGGTTACCCCTTATGGGACGGGGCTATGTTGATTACTCTGGTCGGTGCTAGCAAAGACCCACATTACTAGTGGCGGGAGTGATGTGTGGTCACTCTCGTGATGGGGTCGTGCCAGGTAGGACGACTATGCCATTTTTATGAGTTCCAGGCACACCGTTGGTCCCCGCATGGTTGATACTGTCTAGAGTCGGTGCTCGTAAGACGTACAACATGTGGGTTGGGTACCAATCGAGTGGACCTCTTTGTCTAGTATCATCAGGGGAAAGGCATTGATCGGGTACTTACCTCTGGTATGTTAGATACCGCGAGTCGTGGATGACACGGAAGTTTCCCAGATCTCGTGGGTCCAGCATACTAACTCTGCAGAGTGTAAAACTATTCGAATAGCCGTGTCCACGGTCAAGGATAGTTGGGTGGTGTTGCTTAAACTACGTCCAGTTGTTTCCACATAAACCAAGTGTGTGTGAGTTGTGTTAAAAAGGTGTTGTTATGAAAGAAATGACATGACCAAGTTTGGTGACTTGGCATATAGGGTGAGCCCGGATGGTTCAGCCCTCGACAGATATATTGATATCTGTAACCTGTTCTTCAAAAGTAATTCTATAATTTAATGCATAGTCATGATCACCCCACCAAGAGTAGTTCCACAAAAGATGCATGTTATTGTTATCCTTCACTTTCATTGTTCATGTCATGGGCTGTTTGCGAGTACATTCAAAGTACTCATTGGCTTGCCACTAGTTATGTTATTGACCAGACATGGAAGGACCGGAGTTTGGAGATCAGTATGTCTTCGGAGACGCCCCTGCGAACTAGGACGCTTCCAAGTCAGAATGCATGTAGGTGTAGGCTTGATGGCATGGGCACCCGCTTAGCCCCTATGATTTCCGCTTCTACTTGTATTTGAGTGATTTGGCCTTAGGCCCTGCCTTGTGAACTAACTGGCACTCTCTGGCAATAGCTGGACGAATGCTGATTCTGTGACAACAGACCTTCCCCGGCAACGGCGCCAGAAAAATGCTGACTAGCACTCCCCGGCAACGAAACTAGAAGAATGTTGTAGACGGCCCACCAGCGCATGGGTTCGCAGCAGTTTTCGAGGGTAGAGTATTTGACCCAAATTTGTTGATCGCCAAACAGGAGGTGAGAGGATACTCTCGAGTATTAGCAGCTAAATGTGTCAGATTGAACCACACCTAAAAGATTAGTATCTGCAAGCAAAGTAGTAACAACAAAGTAGTATGATAACAACGGTGTCAGAAACGATCTCTTGACAGCAGACTATTCCTAATTGTCGTATCAATGGCGCCAAGTTGCCCATTGACGGAAATTGTCTGTTCGCGTCAACGTCGAGCGAAAAAGTATTGTAGCAGGTAGCAGCAGTGTAACGAGTAATAGCAGCGGCAAAGAACAGCAGTAGTGACAGTAGTAGCAAGTAGCAACAGTAGCAAGCGACAGTAGTAGCAACAGTAGCAGCAGAGCAAGACAAGTAAGAGCAGCAGAGCAAGACAAGTAACAGCAGCAATAGGACAAATTCGTAGGCAATGGGTCAGTGATTTGTTCGGATGATATTCATCATGCAACAGTTATAACATGGAGAGATATGTGGCTAGCTCCCGTTCGTCAATGTGATGTAGGCATGCATTCCGTGTGTCGTCATACGTGCTTAGGGAAAAGAACTTGCATGACATCTATTGTCCATCCCTCCCGTGACAGCGGGGTCCAAAAGGAAACTACGGGATATTAAGGTTCTCCTTTTAATAAAGAACCGGACCAACGCATTAGCACTTGGTGAACACACGAACTCCTCAAACTATGGTCATCACCGGGAGTGGTTCCGGTTATTGTCACTCCGGGGTTGCTGGATCATAACACATAGTAGGTAACTACAACTTGCAAGATCGGATCTAAAACACACATATATTGGTGACTACATAATAATTTCAGATCTGAAATCATGGCACTCGGGCCCTAGTGACAAGCATTAAGCATGGCAAAGTAGTAGCAACATCAATCTCAGATCATAGTGGATACTAGGGATAAATCCCCATCAAAACTAACTCGATTACATGATAGATCTCATCCTACTCATCACCGCCCAGCGAGCCTATGAATAGATTACTCACGAACGACGAAGAGCTTCATGGAATTATAGAGGGAAGAAGGTTGATGATGATGATGGCGATGATTTCCCCTCTCCGGAGCCCAAAACGGACTCCAGATCTGCCCTCCAGATGAAGAACAGGTTGTGGTGGCGCCTCCCTATCGCAAACGTGACGAAATCTTCTCTCTTTATTTTTTCTGGGACGAAAGTGAACTTATAGAGCTGAGATTGGGGGCGGCAGAGCCATGTGGGCCCCACAAGCTTGCCCACCGCCACCAGGGGGGTGGCAGCTAGGGGGCTTGTGGCCCTCTGGCCCACCCCCTCAGGTGGATCGTTGCGCACGTATTTTTCATATCTTCCAAAAATAATCTCCGTAGATTTTCAGGACGTTTGGAGAACTTTGATTTCTGCACAAAAAAGAACACCAAGGCAATTCTGCTGAAAACAGCGTCAGTCCAGGTTAGTTCCATTCAAATCATGCAAATTAGAGTCCAAAACAAGGGCAAAAGAGTTTGGAAAAGTAGATACGATGGAGACGTATCAACTCCCCCAAGCTTAAAACCTTGCTTGTCCTCAAACAACTTAGTTGACAAACTGAGAGAGAAAGAAAAAAAATTGACAAACTCTGTTTGATCTTGTTGTTGCATATATGTCTAACTCATAACCAGAATTTTAGCAAGATCACAAGTTAACCACATAAGCAAGTGACACAAAGGTCTCATGGTAAACTAATATCAATGGCATAATCAGCTAACGAGCAAATAATAATGAGTTTCGAATACCAACACTTCAATCAAAACAAGCATGAAGCAATATGAATAGGTGGTATCTCGCTGGCTCTTTCTGAGACCGCAAAACATAAATGCAGAGCACTTTCAAAGATCAAGGGCTGACTAAACATTGTAATTCATAGCAACGAAGATCCAGTCCTAGTCATACTCAATATCAATCAAAAGGAAAGCATAAAAATGACAGAGGTGCTCTCTAATTGGTGCTTATATAAGAGGAGGATGACTCAACAGGAAAATAAATAGACATGCCCTTCGTAGAGGGAAGCATTGATTTGCAGAGGTGCCACAACTCAAGCTTTGAAAACAGAGATAAAAATTTTGGGTGGCATGCTTTCATTGTCAACGCAGTGACCAAGAGTTCTCAACATCTTCCACGCTACTCATGCTATACGCGGTTCCCAAACAGAAAAGTAAAGTATTAACTCCCCCACCACCAATCAATCACACTCCACGGCTAGCCGAATCCTTGGGTACCGTCCATACTAACATCAATCCGGGGGGAGTCTTGTTTTACAGTTATGTTTTCGATTTAAGTGTGGAACTGGGCATTCCAATTACTGGCCACTTTCTCGTGAATGACAGTGAATAAACGCATGTCGAGGATAACACTCCTAGCATGGAAGATACCAATAGCCCCCTGTCACCACATGAGCGGTTCGGGCATGCAAAACAGATTATTTCTTGAAGGTTTAGAGAGTGGCACATGCAAATTTACTTGGAACGGCATGTAAATACCGCAAATAGGTAGGTATGGTGGACTCTCATGGAAAAACTTTTGGGTTTATGGAAGTGGATGCACAAGCAGTATTTCGCTTAGTACAAGTGAAGACTAGCAGAAGACTGGGAAGCGACCAACTAGAGAGCGACAACAGTCATCAAGATGCAATGAGTTTGACTAACATTGAATGCAAGCATGAATAGGATATAAATCACCATGAAGACGAACATAATAGAGGCTATGTTGATTTTGTTTCAACTACATGCATGAACATGCGCCAAGTCAAGCCACTTGAATCATTCCAAGGAGAATACCATCCTATCATACTACATCATAGTCATCTCAAAATCTATGTTGGCATTCAAGACAAACCATTATAAACTCTCAGCTAAATAAGCATGGCATCAGAAACTATGATCTCTAAGTTGTGATTGCAAACATGGTTCTCTCACAACAAAGCTAAATCTGGGATGGCAAGCTAGTCATATTTACAAAAACAAAATAGATAGAGTTCATACCAGCTTTTCAGTCTCAGTCACTTCATCATATATCATCATTATTGCCTTTCACTTGCACGATCGAATGATGTGAACAATAATAAGAGTGCTCGTGCATTGGACTAAGCTGAAATCTGCGGGCAAACACAAAGGAGAAGACAAAGTAATATGGCTCTTTGAAAGCTAAACAGGTATGCATGCAAGAACCACTAAACATTGTAACCAATATCTTCTACCTTGACCCAAAGAAAAAGAAAACTATTTACACGGGAAATATCCCAACAAGCAAAAGAAGAAAGAAAAATCTTTTTGCGTTTTCTCAAAAGGACACAAAACAAGAAAACAAGAAGACGAAAATAAACTAGCATGGATAATACAGTGGCAAAGTGTGAACACCGACTAACAAAGTGAAAGCATAAGCATGAATATAAAGTCGGTGAGAAACACGTACTCCACCAAGCTTAGGCTCTTGGCCTAGCGTGGTCTACTCCCAAGGTGGTCCTGGCGAAACCCAAAATCATAATGAGTGTTATACGGGAGTGCTGCAACCACTGCCTAAATAGCTGCCTCACGAAGTTGAGCAGCCGTCGCCTCCCTCTCATACTCCTCTGCCTCTCCTATGGTTATGTAGTATCTTCGTTTTACCTGAAAGTCAAAGAAAGCAGGAGCAGGAAGGGTAATATGGAAAACACGCTGCCGGTTAAATATCAAGCGGTATAGGAGGGATCCATGATCTCTCTCAAGGAACTGGTAGCGGGTTAGAGCGACACAATGAACGTAGGCTGTACATAGAGGAGGGTCTTCTGAACGGATGGATACCCCAAGAAAATTTGCTAATCGTGTAGCATAAACTCCACCAAAGAAATCCCGCTCACTGCATTATTATTCAGCCTCCTTGCTATTATAGCTCCCATACTGAAGCTCCTGTCACCTGTTACTGAGCTCTTAAGGATACTAAGGTCGGAAGCGCATAGGTGACAATGTGCACCCTTGCCGTTAAGCACCTACCTATGAAGAGGGCAAAGTAGTGCAAGGCAGGGAAATGGATGCTTCCTATAGTGGCTTGCGTGATATCTCTGGTTTCTCCAACAGTTATATTGGACACAAAGTCTCTGACCAAAGACTTAGAAGGATCATTAATACTACTCCCATCGGGTATCTTGCAAATCCCATTGGAATCCTCCAAATCCATGGTGTAGGATTTATCGCACAAATCAAATAGTATGGATGAGTCACGGCCAACTGAAAATTTAAATCTATGCACGAAAGAGGAGTGAGCATAGCATATTGTTCACATTTATCTGAGAGGAATTCTTCTAACCTGGCATTGCGGACAAGTGTATCAAACTCATCCTTGAAACCTGCTTCGATCATAAACTCATCGCAAGGCCATTCACATGGTTGTACCGGTGCGTCCCTTAGTTGAAAAGGTTCGGGCTCCCGAAAAGAAAGATGGGGACCCTTCTTACTTGAGTAACCAACATGAAACTTCCTCCTGAACATAATTTCCTTTTTGCTGAAATATTTGAAGTTCAAGAGAAAAGTGAATGAAGACCAACCACACCTTGTAGCAACTACTCCTACTAGTGCCTAGAGACCGTATCACGCGCTAAAACTACTTGGGACCAGCTAAAATCAACATTTCTAGCTCAAGAACAGGGTCACCAAGGTAGCAAGAATACACTAAGGATAAAACACTAGAGCAAAAACTAATTGGACCAATGGAGGAGTCACTTACCAAGGAGTAATTTCCCCAAAACGGTTCGGAGAATGGTGCTTTGAGAAAGGAGATCGAAAATCATAGCCAAATGAGCAAGAACACGGGTTTGAGTTGCGAAACAATTTTTTCTGGAGGAGGAAGAAGAGGATGGGAGCTGGAATGAGTGGAGGGGGTCCCTGTGGGCCCCACAAGCTTGCTAGCCACCACCAGGGGGTGGCGGTGGCACGGCTTGTGGCCCACTGGTCTGGCCCCCAGGCCAGCTCTCAGGCCTAGTAATTTTCAAATATTTCAGAAAAATCATACTAAATTTTCAGGACCATCGGAGAGCTTCTATTTTCAGGGTATTTTTCTCCGGGACGCTAAAACAGAAAACAGGAAAAGCTAAACTAAAACTATCATTTTTCTTCTAAGAAACAGAAAATGAAAGCTCAAAACAGAGGTATGTGACTCTTTGATTCATCCATTTCATGGTCATCGAAAGAAATCCCTCAATGGGGTTGATCAAGTCCTCATGACAAAACCTTCTCGAATCGCAAGAGGGAACGGAGAATTTCCGAATAGCCACTAAGTCACCTCAATGGGGATGTGTATCTCCCCAACAAGAAAATCATACTTCATCATGACACGAGGAACAGGGCATTCAAAGCTCCCAATAAGAATCTATAAAGTCTTTTCGATAGCATTGATGCAATGTACTTGACATCGTTTCTTCGGCAAGTGCACTGTATGCTCCTTACCGTTGACATGGAAAGTGACACTACCTTTGTTGCAATCAATAACAGTCCCTGCAGTGTTTAAAAAGGGTCTTCCAGGATGACAGCCATGGCATCTTCCTCGGGAATATCCAAGATAACAAAGTCTGTTAAGATAGTGGTGTTAGCAACCACAACAGGCACATCCTCGCAAATGCCGATAGGGAAAGCAGTTGATTTGTCGGCCATTTGCAGAGAAATTTTAGTGGGTGTCAACTTATCCAACTCAAGTCTACGATAAAGAGAGAGCGGCATAACACTAACACCGGCTCCAAGGTCACATAAGGCAGTTCTTACGTAGTTTCCTTTAATGGAACAAGGTATAGTGGGCACTCCGGGATCACCAAGTTCCTTAGGAGTTCCACCATTGAAAGTGTAATTGGCAAGCCTGGTGGAGATCTCAAGATCTGGTATCTTCCGTTTATTAGTCACGATATCTTTCATGTACTTGGCATACGAAGACATCTTGAGCATATCAGTTAACCGCATCTGCAGAAAGATGGGTGTTATCATCTCAAGGAAGCGCTCAAAATCCTCATCATCCTTTTTCTTGGATGCCTTAGGAGGAAAGGGCGTAGATCTCTGAACCCATGGCTCCCTTTCGTTACCATGCTTCCTAGCAGTGAAGTCATTCTTATCGTATTTCTTAGGTTGTGGGTTATCAGGATTAACCGTAGGTTCAATCTCCACATCCCCATCATTGCTAGGTTGAGCATTATTATGAACATCGCTGTCCATATTATCACCAGGTTCATGTTCATCACCAGATTGTGTTTCTACATCAGACGCAGAAATATCATTAGGTTCTTGAGGTGTGATAGTATTTGGTGAACTGGCATGTAGGTTTCTATCATCCTTCTTCTTCTCCTTAGGATGACTGGGTGTATCAGGATTGATTCCTTGAGAATCTTGATCAATTCTCTTAGGATGACCTTCAGGATACAAAGGTTCCTGAGTCATTTTGCCTCCTCTAGTAATGACTCTGATAGAGTTGTCATTTAATTCATTGAGCAGGTCATTCTAAGATTTAAGTACTTGTTCTACCCGAGTAGTAATCATAGAGGCATGTTTACTCAGAAGCTTCAGATCATTGACATTTCTGTCTACACAAGCACTTAAATGGCTAAGCATACGAGTACTTTGTTCCAAGTGTCTGCTAACATAATCATTGAAACTCTGTTGTTTGGCAACAAAGTTGTCAAATTCATCAAAGCATAGGCTAGGAGGTTTATCAAAAGGAATATCACTCTCGTCAAACCTACACAGAGAATTCACTTCTACTACTTGTATCGGGTTATCGAGACCATGGATCTCTTCGATAGGTGGTAGATTTTTTACATCTTCAGATCTAATGCCTTTCTCTTGCATAGATTTCTTGGCTTCTTGCATATCTTCGGGACTGAGGAATAGAATACCTCTTTTCTTAGGAGTTGGTTAGGAGGTGATTCGGGAATAGCCCAAGCATTATCGTTGATCAAGATGTTATTCAGTAGGGTCTCAGCTTGTTCTACAGTTCGTTCCCTAAAAACACAACCGGCAAAACTATCTAGGTGATCTCTAGAGGCATGGGTATGTCCGTTATACAGGATATCAAGTGTCTCGTTCTTCTTAAGAGGGTGATCAGGCAAAGCATTCTGTAGCTGGACGAGCCTCCCCAAGCTTGTGGGAGACTCTCTTCTTGGAGTTGAGCAAAGTTGTATGTTTCCTGCAAGGCAGCTTGCTTCTTATGGGCAGGGAAATATTTCCCACAGAAATAATAGACCATATCCCGGGGACTACTCACACATCCAGGAGCAAGAAAGGTGAACCAGGCTTCAGCGTCATCCTTTTGAGAGAAAGGAAACAGCTTAAGGATATAGTAATGGCGGTTCTTCTCCTCATTAGTGAAAAGGGTGGCTATATCGTGTAGTTTGGCAAGATGGGCTACGACCATCTCAGACTCATAACCCTGAAAAGGATCAGATTCGACTAGAGAGATTATCTCAGGATCAACAGAGAATTCATAATCCTTATCGGTGATAAAGATAGGTGAAGTGGCAAACTTTGGGTCGTATTTCATCCTAGCTTTCAGAGATTTTTCCTTCCACTTGAGAAGTAATTTCTCAGCGTCATAGGCATCCTTACACGCAAGAAAATTCTCATCTATCTCTCCCTCCATAACGTAACCCTCAGGTATATCACGCAATTCATATCTAGGAGAGCTAGATCTAGCAGGAGCAAAAGCAGGTTCTATCTCAATAGTATCGGCAGTTTCAGAAGCATCACGAGCATTGCGAGTAACTCTAGAATTATGAGCATCAAGGAACACCCCTAGTGGAACATCAGGCAAAGTAGCATCTCTAGCAGTATCAAGCATAGCATCATCATGCAAAATAGCATCTCTAGCATCATCAGGCAAAGCAGTATCAAGCATAGCATCTCTAGCAGTATCAAGCATAGCATCATCATGCATAGTATCAAGCATAGCATCTCTAGCAGTAGCATTATAAGCATCATCAAGCACAGGCGACATATCAAGATTTCTAGCAGGAGGTGTTGTCGCAAACTTACTCATAACTGAAGGTGAATCAAGTGCAGAGCTAGATGGCAATTCCTTACCTCCCCTCGTAGTTGAGGGCAAGACTTTGGTTTTTGAATCCTTCAGATTCTTCATAGTGATCAACAGATATAAATCCAAGTAACTCAGAGAATATAGCAATACCTCCCCGGCAACGGTGCTAGAAAAATGTTGACTGGCACTCTCTGGCAATAGCTGGACGAATGCTGATTTTGTGACAATAGACCTTCCCCGGCAACGGCGCCATAAAAATGCTGACTAGCACTCCCCGGCAACGAAACTAGAAGAATGTTGTTGACGGCCCACCAGCGCTTGGGTTCGCAGCAGTTTTCGAGGGTAGAGTATTCGACCCAAATTTGTTGATCGCCAAACAGGAGGTGAGAGGATACTCTCGAGTATTAGCAGCTGAATGTGTCAGATTCAAGCACACCTGAAAGATTAGTATCTGCAAGCAAAGTAGTAACATCAAAGTAGTATGATAACAACGGTGTCAGAAACAATCTGTTGACGATAGACTATTCCTAACTGTCGTATCAATGGCGCCAAGTTTCCCGTTGACGAAAATTGTCTATTCCCGTCAACGTCGAGCGAAAAAGTATTGTAGCAGGTAGCAGCAGTGTAACGAGTAATAGCAGCGGCAAGGAACAGCAGTAGTGACAGCAGTAGCAAGCGACAGTAGTAGCAATAGTAGCAGCAGAGCAAGACAAGTAACAGCAACAGAGGAAGACAAGTAACAGCAGCAAAGCAAGACAAGTAACAGCAGCAGTAGGACAAACTCGTAGGCACTGGGTCGGTGATTTGTTTGGATGATATTCATCATGCAACAGTCATAACACGGAGAGATATGTGGCTAGCTCCCGTTCATCAATGTGATGTAGGCATGCATTCCGTGTGTCGTCATACGTGCTTAGGGAAAAGAACTTGCATGACATCTATTGTCCATCCCTCCCGTGGCAGCGGGGTCCAGAAGGAAACTATGGGATATTAAGGTTCTCCTTTTAATAAAGAACCGGACCAATGCATTAGCACTTGGTGAAGACATGAACTCCTCAAACTATGGTCATCATCGGGAGTGGTTCCGGTTATTGTCACTCCAGGGTTGCCAGATCATAACACAAAGTAGGTAACTACAACTTGCAAGATCGGATCTAAAACACACATATATTGGTGACAACATAATAATTTCAGATCTAAGATCATGGCACTCGGGCCCTAGTGACAAGCATTAAGCATGGCAAAGTAGTAGCAACATGAATCTCAGAACAAAGTGGATACTAGGGATCAATCCCCGTCAAAACTAACTCGATTACATGATAGATCTCATCCTACTCATCAACGCCTAGTGAGCCTACGAATAGATTACTCACGAACGACGAAGAGCTTCATGGAATTGGAGAGGGAAGAAGGTTGATGATGACGATGGCGACGATTTCCCCTCTCCGGAGCCCAAAACGGACTCTAGATCTGCCCTCCAGATGAAGAACAGGTTGTGGCGGTGCCTCCGTATCGCAAACGCGACGAAATCTTCTCTCTTTATTTTTTCTCGGAAGAAAGTGAACTTATAGAGCTGAGATTGGGGGCGGCAGATCCACGTGGGCCCCACAAGCTTGCCCACCGCCACCAGGGGGTGGCGGCTAGGGGACTTGTGGCCCACTGGCCCACCCTCTCAGGTGGATCTTTGCGCAGGTATTTTTCATATTTTCCAAAAATAATCTCCGTAGATTTTCAGGACGTTTGGAGAACTTCGATTTCTGCACAAAAAACAACACCAAGGCAATTCTGCTGAAAACAACGTCAGTCCAGGTTAGTTCCATTCAAATCATGCAAATTAGAGTCCAAAACAAGGGCAAAAGAGTTTGGAAAAGTAGATACGATGGAGACGTATCATGAACCGGACCATTCGGTCTTGTGTTGTAATAATCGGTATTTGGATGTAAGACTCTCTTATTCGGTATCTATGTTCCGTGAGCATTGATCTTTGGGATCACTGAGCACGGCAATCTAGACTCATAAGTCGGGGTCCCCACACAGCTGGTATCAGAGCCATCCTGACTATAGGAAGCCTTAGGTAGCATGGATGATAGCCGGGACGATTAGTACACATAGACCTTAACCTGAGATTCTGCACCCACTAAAAACTTTCTAACCCTCTCCTCTACATCTTGTAGATGGCCGCCGTACCTGAGATGCTTCTGGAGATGGGCTTTCCTCTGCTTTTGAGTGATAGCCTCGAGAAGTGTCAAGTACACCGCACGCCTATCTTCCTCTACCACGAGCACTGGGTCAACACCGACACTAAGGAATATCACGTGGACGTGATAGTGAAGGCTAATGACTCCCCGACTAGTTGGTTCTTTGAAGAGCCACAGATGGAAGATCTGATGCTGGTAGTGGAGACCGCAGCACGAGAGGCGCTCGTGCGACTCCGTGACATCCTTCCCGAGATGGCCGACGAGCCAGCTACTCGTCACCTACCCTTTGTTAAGGATGGGGTAGACGGGAGTTGGACACTCAACCCATCTTCCGAGAACGGGACACCACTGAGGCTTCAGACCTACTTCAGTGTCTCCTCCGACACTTTGACACACCTTTTGATCAAGGAGTCAACTAGGATTCTCCAAGAGCTGCACCAAGTCAAGGACCTGCTTCGCAAGGAGAAAATGAAGAACCGCAAGGTGAAGAAGGAGGGAGCACCCATAGGACCACCTGGTTTTTCTTTCCGAGGAGGAATACCACCGCTTCAGGCCACACCTCTTCAGAGTCGTCGCCTGACCGCGGAAGAGTACACCGAACTCTTCGCTACCTCGCCAACCAAGAGATGCCGTGATGGTCCGCTTCCTTCTCCTACTCCTTCAAAGAAGGGTAGCACTAATGAAGATGAAGATGAAGACGAAGATCCAGCAGAACCCGCTTATGAGACCGCGCAGTTGGCCGCTTAGCTTTAGCAGCAAAGGCCATTAGGATGTACCCCGAGTGTAGGAGTTCTTGTATTGATTTGTATGAACCACGAATACTGTGTAATCTAATGCAGTAGCTCTTTCAAAACCATTGGCTTAAAAAATTTCACACTAGCACAACACTAAACCCCCTCTTTACTAGAGCATCATCCCTTGCAATTTCAGCCGGTTCGGGAAATTGACCTGTCTAGTCCCTTGACAGGATGGGGAATGCAACTCGCAACAGCACCTTCGGCAACCCCGACTTTGTCTCTTCGGGTCAGCAGCAGGGAACCGGAGAGGAAGCTCAAGGTGGGGATCACCACGAGGAGCAAGACGATGTTCCAGCGCCACCGCCTCCTCCTGAAAGCTTGACTATGGCTCAGCTCCTTCAAGCTCTTTGAGAGTAGCGTCAAGCCAACAATGCCGCTATGCAGCAGCTGGCTTAGACCTTGGTGAACAACCCGCCACAGAACGGGAAGGCAATGGTCTCTCTACTCTCTCCGAGTTCATGCGAACTACACCACCCATATTCACGGAGATGACTCAACCATTGGATGCCGATAACTGGATCCGTACTATCGAAGACCTCCTCGCGCTGGTCAAGTGCACTGATGATCGTGAGAAATTTATCTATGCTTCTCACTGTCTCGGAGGCACAACCAGAGCTTGGTGGTATGGATGTCAGATCATGTGAGCAGGGCAAGTCATCACTTGGGCTATGTTCAAAGATGGATTCCGCGCTGCTCACATTCCTCGAGGAATGATGACCATTAAGAAGCGGGAATTCCGAGCCTTAAGGCAAGGCAGTGGATCCATTAAGGAGTATTTGCAGAAGTTCAACCTCCTGTCAAGATACGCACGTGAGGACGTCAACACTGAGGCTGCCAAAGTGGAACGCTTTATGGAAGGACTGCAGCCGTCACTCCAATATCATCTAGTTGTTTGTGAATGCCGGACCTTCAGCGATCTGGTTAATAAGGCCCTTATGTTGGAAGACAAGCGTCATGCTATGGACGACACCCGTAAGCGCAAGTTAATGGGTAGTGGAGGACAAAGTACCCCGAACCCACGCCCATGGCAGTCAGCTCCAGCAAGACCCAACTATAAGCAACAGTAGTACAACTATCCAACATTTCGCCAGAACTACCAGCCTCAGCAGCAAGTCAACACCAAGCCAGCGAACAATCGGCCAAATGACGGTGGAGTCAAGACCAATCTTCCAGCGCAAGTTACCTGTTTCGGATGTGGACAAACAGGGCACTATTCCAGGCAGTGCCCCAACCAGAAGCCCGATGCTCTGCGCCCCAATGCGCTAAATCCAGGCCAAGGAGCACCAGGCAGGAATCGGGCTCCCCGCAATCAGCAGTATCACAACAAGGGGCGGATTAATCATATTTCCACAGAAGAGGCACAGGAAGACCCGGACTGCATTCTGGGTACGTTCCTCGTCAACTCTACCCCAGCAACGGTATTGTTTGATTGTGGTGCTTCGCATTCTTTTGTTACGCAAAGGTTTGCGGAAAAATGTGGTTTAGAACCTACCTTGCTTCGTGGGCATATGTCAATTCAAACCCCGGGAGCAGTTTTGAGGACCAACCTAGGGTGTAGGAAGGTCGGGATAGTTATCAATGGGACGAGCTTCTCAGCGGATCTCATTGTGCTCAAGTCGCAAGGCCTAGAAGTAATTCTCGGCATGGATTGGTTGGCCAAGCATCAAACCATCTTGGACTATGCCAACAGGGCCATTACCATGACAAGCGACCAAGGGGTCAAAGTCAAGTATGTCTCTGAGCCAGTACTCGCTCGAGTACCACGGTTTAACAGTCTGTCAGAGTTAGAACTCGAGCAAGTGCTAGTAGTCTGTGAGTACCCAGACGTCTTTCCTGATGAGTTACCGGGAATGCCTCCTGACCGAGACATCGAGTTCATCATTGAGTTCATGCTCGGATCAAGGCCTATCTATAAGAAGCCTTACAGGATGGGATCCGAAGAGCTAGCTGAGTTGAAGAAGCAGCTGGATGAGCAGCTCAGGAAAGGATTTATCCGTCCAAGTGCATCACCTTGGGGATCACGTGTTCTTTTCGTGTCCAAGAAGGATGGGACTATCAGACTCTACGTCAATTACCGTTCTCTCAATGAAGTCGTGATTAAGAACAAGTATCCACTCTGCAAGATTGAATATTTGTTCGATCAGCTAAATGGAGCAAAGGTATTCTCCAATATCGACCTCTGATCTGGATATTATCAACTTAAGATCCGACCCGAGGACATACCCAAGACTGCGTTCGTGACCCGGTACGGTCTGTATGAATGCACAGTCATGTCTTTTGGATTGACTAATGCCCCAACTTACTTCATGTACCCCATGGACAAGGTCTTCATGGAATACCTGGACAAGTTTGTCATCGTATTCATTGATGACATATTAATCTTTTCCAAGTCCGAAGAAGAGCATGAGCAACACTTGAGGTTAGTTTTGGAGAAGCTTCGAGAGCACCAACTTTATGCCAAGTTCAACAAGCGGCAATTCTGGCTGAACGAAGTTGGATTCTTGGGTCATACCATGACAGCAAGTGGATTGGCAGTTGATCCCTCCAAGATTACTACGGTAACCAACTGGGAATCGCCAATTGATGTGAAGGAAGTCAGGAGCTTCCTCGGACTCGCGGGATATTACCGCAAGTTCTTAGAAGGATTCTCCCGCATCGCTCGACCCATGACTCAGCTCTTGAAGAAGGGCAAGAAGTTCGAATGGACGCCGGAGTGTGAAGCAAGCTTCCAAGAATTGAAGAAGAGATTAACCACCGCACCGGTATTGGCCATTCCAGATATCAGCAAGGAGTTTGTGATATATTGTGATGCCTCCAGGACCGGACTCGGTGGGGTTCTAATGCAGGATGTCAGAGTCGTGGCATATCTGTCACGGCAACTACACCCGCATGAAGAGAATTATGCCACCCATGACCTCGACTTGGCAGCAGTAGTGCATGCCCTCAAGACATGGCGACATTACCTTCTGGAAAAGCAATGTGAAATATACACTGACCACAAAAGTCTGAAGTATATCTTCACCCAAAGGGAATTGAATATGAGGCAACAAAGATGGTTGGAGTTAATCAAAGACAATGACCTCAGAATTCAATATCACCCGAGTAAGGCGAATGTAGTGGCTGATGCCTTAAGCCGGAAGACTAGCACCTTGAACGTCATGCTCAAGGAAAGGCAACCTGCCTTATATGAAGAATTGGAGAACTCCGGGTTGGAGCTAGTGGAATTAGGGTTCCTGGATAACCTCGAAGTCAAACCAACGTTGGTGGATGACATCAAGGAGGCCCAAAAGAGTCATAAGAGCATTGAAGGCATCAGGAAGAAGATTCAAGAAGGCACGGCCCCAAGATTCTCGGTGGGTGAACATGGAGTGGTGTGGTTTGGGAAACATTTATGCGTACCCAACAAGGCTGAACTCAAGGACTTGATCCTACAGGAAGCACATGATACACCCTACTCTATTCACCCCGGTGGTACCAAGATGTATCAAGATCTCCGAGAAAGATTCTGGTGGCATGGCATGAAGAGGGAAATAGCATCTTATGTTGCCAAGTGCGACGTATGCCAGCGAGTTAAGGCTGAGCATCAGCGACCTGCTCGGTTGCTACAACCACTTCAAGTGCCAGAATGGAAGTGGGACAAAGTCGACATGGATTTCATCACTGGATTGCCCAGGCCCAGCAAAGGGCACAACTCCATATGGGTCATTGTCGATCACCTGACCAAGGTGGCCCATTTCATTCCAGTCAACACTATGTACGATGGAAACCAATTGGCTAATCTGTATGTCCATCGTATCGTGAGCCTTCATGGAGTTCCCAAGGAGATTGTATTTGACCGAGGCACGCAGTTCACGTCAAGATTTTGGAAAAAGTTTCAAGAAGCCCTCGGAACCAAGCTCTCTTTCAGCACCGCTTTCCACACGCAAACGGGCGGACAAATGGAAAGAGTAAATCAGATACTCGAAGATATGCTCCGCGCTTGCGTCTTGGCACATGGTGCCAAATGGGAAGACTGTCTGCCATTTTCTCAATTTTCTTACAACAACAGCTACCAGTCCAGTCTCCAAATGGCCCCATTTGGAGTGCTGTAAGGACGGAAGTGCCGCACCCTGCTCAACTGGTCCGAAACCGGAGAAGGGCTGATTTTCGGGCCAGGAGTTCTGCACAAGGCAGAAGAGAAGGTGCAACTCGTCCGAGAGAATCTGAAGGTAGCCAACTCGCGACAAAATAGCTATCCAGACTCTCGCCACACGGAAATGGAGTTTAACCTTGAAGACCAGGTGTACCTCCGAGTCACACCTCTCAAGGGAACCAAGCGTTTCCATGTTAAAGGGATACTCGCTCAAAGGTTCATTGGACCTTTTAAGATCACGGCAAGGCGTGGAGAAGTTGCCTATTAGTTAAAGCTACCTCCGGAACTTTCGGGTGTGCACAACGTCTTCCACATGTCACAACTTCGAAAGTGTCTTGAAGCGCCAAATCGTCCCAATCTTTACAAGGGCATTGACCATCAGGCCATTGACCTTCAGCCTGATCTCACCTACCGCGAGAAGCCGATCCGCATTCTGGATGAAGCTGAGCGTTGCACCAGAAGTCGCACCATCAAGTATTTCAAGGTTCAATGGAGCAACCACACCGAAGCTGAAGCAACATGGGAGCGTGAAGACTATCTCCCATCTGAGTTTCCGAACATTTTTAGCACCTAGCTTAGGAATCTCGGAGACGAGATTCTTGTAAGGGGGATAGGTCTGTCACACCCTGTTTTCCTACAACATTCTGTGTAATGCAAAAATCTGAGCTTGTTAAAACTTCTACAAAACTAATGATGTGAGTGCCATGATTATCATTGTAAGCTTGTGTGTGTGATCATGTGATGATAAAAACCTCATTTCACACCATTGAATCTTTACTATTAAAGGGGAATCTGCCGTCGTGATGGTTCAACCGGATAGCCCACCGTCGCAGCATTTTTGCAAAAATGCCCCTGTGGTTTTCAGAATTCAACCCGCAGTCCTTTCTAAAGTGGCTAATCTGAGATACCGTTTTGTTTTTGCAGGAAAAAAGGTCCCCATTCATCTTGATGCCCATCCCTATCCGCCGTCTCCCTCCTGCCCCACGGCGACGCTGGCAGCCGGCAGCGACATCGGAAGCAACCGAAAACGACGGCGACGCTCGCAGCCGACGGCGACACCGGAAGCTGATGATAACGGATGGCAAGGATCTGGAGAGGTTGTGATTCCAGACCGAAGCCCACATCAACGGCGCTCCCAGATCAGCGACGTGACACCCCTGGCTCATCCTCATCAATGAAGCGCGGCGTCCAACCGACCTGCGACCAAGGAAGGCCCCGGATCTGCGCTCCCGCAGCTGATGGCGGCCATGACAAGGTTCTTTCAGAGGGGCGCCCCCATGGCGAGAGAGGGTCCTCCGCGTACATGGAGGTCAGCCCGGTTTTCACGTACCGCGCGCACTCCACCTCTCCCACTCCTAATCCATCTTCACAGTTGATGATGTTTGGTGCAGGGATGGTTCTGTTGGCTTTCAACACCATGGACGAACGAAGGCTGGGGCTTCTTGGTTACCTCGACGGAAGCCCAACTAAATTGCTTCCCACGTTGGGCATTGCTTGAAGCTCGTTGTTTCGTCAATGCTTCAAATTGATGTCATGTCGTGTTATGCCGACCTCGCCGGAATATCACCCTTCTGTCGATCTCGCTGGAATCTCGCTGTTCTGCCGACCTCGTGGGAATCAAGTCTGCCAATGCTCCAGCCAAGATCCGTCGTTTCGGGTGCTCGAGGAGTACTAATTTATATTCATGCTACTAATTTAACATCTATTTTGGTGAGGCCGATCGATAATCAATTAGTTTTCATGTGAACTCAAGCTTTCTTATTTTGATGATTAGCAAAATCATTGCAGATCACTTATTTGTTGTGAGAACAAAACACATCTCTGAAAATTTGATAGACCCTTGGATCGAGTTTACATCTGTTTCCAAGTTTGATTTAGGTCTATAGGCAAGAGCTAAACTGAACCATGCTACTACACAATAGCCAAAAGTTTGACTTATATATATAGTAATATAGCTGGTGAATTCAGAACTGATGCTTGCTACACACTATTAACTTTCATACTGATAGGCTTAACGAAATAGTGTATGAGTTGGGTAAAGTAATCCATTGCACTTCCAGGCAAACTTCAGCAATTAGTCAGAATCCAATGTCACCCATGGTAAGTATTGTGAGTGTCCATTAGTACAACCAAAGTACTATAGCAAGGTACAGTTAGTACGGACATGTACTCCTCAACGTCGCCTCTGCATCCTGATTTTGCAGAGAACTTGCCACTGATCACTTATAGTTCTAAAACAACGGTGAAAATCTCACATTTTTTTCTTGGCAGATTTTTTTTCCGGAACATAGTCAATTAATGTTTTGTATGAATCAGAGCTTACTAATTAATTAATCCGAAGATAAACTGATCGTAGTTTGACTGTCTCCATCGTTGTTACTTCCTTATTTTATTAATGTTCATCCTCGAATCTTTGCTAAGCACATACTAGATTGATTCAGATATTGTAGAACTCTACATTTTATTATATAAAATTATTTCTGTTGTTCTTCAGCTTAGTGGAGAAGTTCATTTGAAGATTTGACTAGCATCAAACTAGAGGAATAAAGGTCAGCAGTCTTACATGTTTAAAAGTGTGACAGGGGTAGGGATTTTGTTTTTCTGGTAACACAATACTTAGTGTGACACGGGTAGGGATTTTGTTTTTCTGGTAATACAATACTTGGTCAGGTTTTAGAGTGTAGCCCCTGGTCTCTTAGTTGTGAAATCTTTACTATATGTTGAGGAAATTATATAGCCTGTGTCTTTGTGGAACTTCTTATGACCCTGTTCGACAACTCTCCGCTCTACCGCTCTGCTCCTGGAACAGCCGGAGCAGCACCAAACAAGTCAGCTGTGCGCTTTCTTCGACCTGGAGCGGAGCTGCCTGCATGCCATTTTCTTGGAGTCGCCAAAGTGTTGCTCCGTGTGCTCCCATATTTCGCAGAGCTGGTGGATTGCCGAACTGACTCTATTTATGGTTAATAAATCATGCTATTGCTACTTTGTTAAGTGTTCAAGCATTCCTACTATGATCCTGCACTTCTTACTCTTTGTGTATGACTTGTTGTCGAAACACCAAACTTAACATGTGCTTGATTAATTCAGGACAACCTTTGTTATGTTTTTAACTAACTATTATATGGTTTTCTTGTTATGCTTGGATAATTAGAGTATTCTAAATTGAAATTATCTTGGCTTTTATATGTAATTCACTTGCATGGAATGATTAATACGACACCTATATTCATCACAAAGTATACCCCATACTGCGGATCACTTCTCACAACAATATTACACCAACATGAATTAGCATTATTGGGTTTTAATAAACTAAAACGATGTAGCAGTGTATCAATATTGTTCTGCTTTCCTAACTTAATATCGTTATTGATACCATTGTTCTTTCAACCCCTTACGAAAATTGAGCAGTTGAATTAGTAATCATATTGAAGTTACCAGTGGTTAACAAAAATTGATAGAAAATATTTTTTTTATGTGTTCACTACAAACTTGCATCAAAAAGTTACCAACCAAGCCCACTTAATAGATCCATTGCCAACTCAGCCAACAAACGAGATCCACAAACATACTTGTGACTAGATCCATTTGTGAGGGACTTGAACCAAATGTTAAAGTTGTGCCATGAAAACCAGAAAATGTATTAGAATGGAGGGAGTACTATTTATTGGTGTCATCTAATATCTAATTATTTTGTTTAAAATAAAGTGTCAAATTTAGTGATTAATTTTTCTTTCCCGTGCCATGCGCGCGCCTCTAATATTTATGGTGCTGGCTAATGTACCTAGACTGTACATGCAATCTTGATGATATACGTTGCTAGCTACGCGAGGTGATATATTATTTCAATAAAGCTTTTGTCTGCGACGCAAAGAAAATGATGTGACACAGAGAAGGAAACGAATTATCAAAAGTAGAGGAGCTATCACTTAAGTTTCATATTCAATTTTAGTCTTTGAAAGTCGTCATCCATACATATATATTAGTCATAAAACTTAGAACTCATAGAATTTATATGATACACCCAAATAAATAATGTATTTGCTATAGTCAAGATGATCAGAATATCTTATACTCCAAAGTAAACACATCAACATTGAATAGTACAATGATTTGATCGATAACATCATTATTTTTTGATATCTCCCGAGGCAACGTACGGACATTCGACTAGTTATTTCTAAAAACCCTTACTTGATTCTGATCAAGGCAAAACCCTACTTTGAGTTGCACTACTTGTTCTTGATGGCAAGGTTAGTTTTTACTCAAAGTTGGTGATCTGATTTTGACCTATCTTTATATTCCAAAACCACAAAAATAATTATTTTTATAATTGTTTTCCTAATTTAATTGCATGTCCATTTTTGAGGCCAGAATTGATATTCCTACATGGCAAAATAATTTTCTGCCTTAGAAAAATCTGATTAAATTTGGAGATGATCAGAAGGACATATATTTTCCATACATAAGATTTTAAACCCTATTTTATATTATAGTTATTTGAATAAAACCTTGGAAACCATTTCTGTATGTTTTGACCTTTTGAAATATTTCCAAAGGAAATATTCTCAATAAAATCCCAGAAAATTCTAGTGGTATCCCTAAGCCACATTTGGTGTCCACATAAAGATTCACCTTGATCCAGGGTGATCAAGGACCCCAAATAACCCTAAAAACCCTTATGTCCAGATTGAAGTTAGAGCAACTCTACATAGTAAAGTTTGACCAATGATGTTGAAACTTTGCACGGGTGCCTAATACCTCAAATGAGGGTTCCACACCAAAAATGGGATTTGTCGGACTTAGTTTATCCACACTCCCTTTAGAAGGGACAGATCTGGTCAAATTGGAGTGTTTTCAAGTTTACAAAGCTAAACTTGTCCAATGGAGCTCAAACTTGGTGAGGCTCCACGTTGTAGCACCAAACCTAAACATGTTGAGTTGCAGCACCAGTGGTGGGGTGTAACCCCCTCAAACAGATGTCGAGCACCTTTTGGCAGTTAGGAAAAAGACACCTTAGCCACAGCTAAACCCAACCCCTTTGCTCCAGACTCAAAAATTAGGTGGCCAATATCTATATCTAACCCCAGTCAACTGGCCCCTCACTGGTTCAAAGTAGAAAGGCCAAAAACTCCAATTTAGTCTTCAGTTCAAGGCTGACAAAACCTGTATTTCATCTCTCCTTTGACCAGCCGAAGCTCCCACGAGACCAAAACGGCTAGCCACACTCCCAGCCAGTGCCAGGACATGCTACACATGTACAAAGTGCCTCAGAGCGCACCAGCATGCCATGGGATGCCAAAACTGCGCTCCGGGCGTGCTACAGGAAGCCACGAAGGTGCGGGCGACGCTCTTGGCAAGTTACAGCCTCCCGCGAGGTGTCCAACCTCTTCGCCGACAACCCCTCTGCGTCGAGCAACCATCAGGGCCCCTCCTCTCCCGCGCTAGAGCTAGTGCGACGCGTGCCCGAGCGCATCAGAACCGGCCAAGGTTGCGTGGCCACAGATGATTGACTCCTCCCTCTCTCCCTGTGCAGCAAATGGTTCTGGCAGTCCAAAACCATGTGCTGATACCATAGTTTCAACCCCAGCCCTCTCTGCACCCCCATGCGCGCCACGATGAGTCACCGGCGCTCCCAAATCGGCTCACCGTCGTGGGCCTATAAATAGCCCTCCCCTCGCTCCAGCACCCCTCAGATAGCTTCACCACGACCACTAGCACCCCAGGAAGCTAGCAGAGCCCCGGTGCTCGAGATCGACCGAGGCCCCTACGCCTCGGAGCTCCGGTCGATCTCCGGCTACACGTCGGCTCCAGCGCACCTCGACCACCAAACTGATCCCCTCAACCACAGGAAGCTTTCCCCCAACTCGCCCGAGCATTTCCGTGCCCCTAGCCACCTCCTTGACCACCTCCTGAAACTCCTCCGCCACGGCCTCCTCGTTGTCGGCGAACCCCTGCCTCTCCGACATTGTTCCAACCACTAGCAGGTAGGCGACCTCATCACAAACCCATTCAAATCCTTGTTGGGGCTTGAGAGCGTTAGCAGCCTCGCCGGCGTGCTCCTCATCCTCTCTGGCCAGAGGTAGGAGACGACCCCGACAGGTGTGCCCCACCTGTCGGTGGCCCAGCCTGTGCCTCCGTGCTGTCCATAGCCATAGACCGCAGGGCCCCACACGTTAGGTTCAAACCTGACGGTGCGCGCGCCTAGGCAGGCAGTCGGCTGGCCATGGACCAGCCCAGCTCCAGGCCGAGCCAGGCCAGGGATATAACGCCCAAGATGTGATCCTATCCTCAATTTGGCACGAGGGCCTCGTCAGGGATAGAAGCGCATCTCGTCGTTCTGCAAGAATGGATATCATTACAAGTACATGTACTGAAAAGATGAGATACGTAGAATTGGCTTACACTCGCCACAAGCTACATCAGAGTCATAGCAGTACAATACATAAATATCACGAAGAAGAGCAGGGTTTGACTACGGACGAAAACAAACGAGAAAAGAGAACGACGTCCATCCTTGCTATCCCAGGCTGCCAGCCTGGAACCCATCCTAGGTCGATGAAGAAGAAGAAGAAGAAGAAGCAACTCCAAATGAACAATCAACGCACTCGCGTCAAGTAATCTTTACCTGTACCTGCAACTGGTGTTGTAGTAATCTGTGAGCCACAGGGGACTCAGCAATCTCATTTCCAAAGGTATCAAGACTAGCAAAGCTTAATAGGTGAGGTATGGTTAAACGGTGAGGTTGCAGCAAGCGACTAAGCATTTATTTAGTGGCTAACTTACGAGTACAAGAATAAAGAGGGGGAAGATCTATGCACAGCGGACGTGAACTACTGTTGACCAAATGAATGATCATGAACACCTACTTACATCAAACATAACCCCACTGTGTCCTCGATCAGAGAAGGATCTCACGAAAGACACAGTCACAATTACGCACATAGTTGGCATATTTTAATTAAGTTAACTTCAAGTTATCTAGAACCAGTGTTAAACAAAGTTTCCACGTTGCCACATAACCACAGGCACGGCTTTCCGAAAAGATTTAACCCTACAGGGGTGCTCCAACTAGTCCATCACAAATTACCACAAGCCGCATAGAAATCCTCGATCACGAAGCTCGTGGTCTCGTCGGATTCCTTAGTGGAAAACCTCAACTCTGAGATTACCCAAAGCATCACCGGAATCCCGATGCACAAGATATCTCGTCAAAGGTAAAACTAATCCAGCAAGGCCGCCCGACGTGTCGGCGATCCCGATAGGAGCCGCGTATGTCGTTCTCAGGACACAATGGATAAGCTACACGTACGGTGGCCTGATAGAAATCACCCAAGTTACCCTGGGTTGGCCCCGCACAGTGCTCTGGGTTGCACCAACACTCAGGAGGGGCACTGGCCCGATGGCCCGGGGATTGATTAATTACTCTTCGGGTGCCGGCGGGTCCCTATGCATTATTATTAGGTTATTAGGCAAATGTAGTACCAAAGTTTGGCCTTGCCAGACCAGCTTTAATCTAAAATGAATTATCAAGGGGTTCCCCATAACAACCCCGATCGTGTTAGGAGCGCTCATTTATGGAACATAACACCGGTAGCCGAAACTAAGGGGGCAAAGGTGGAACAAAACACCAGGCTAGAAAGGCCGAGCCTTCCACCTTTTACCAAGTATATAGATCCATTAAATTAAATAGCATTTAATAGGTGATATAACAAGGAACCCATGTTATCACATGGAAGCAACTGCACCTGCAACTAGCAACGCTAACAACATGGTTAAGCAAGCAGTAACATAGCCAATCAGTGGTTTGCTAGGTTGTGAACAGGTTGAAGGTTTTCATGGCATTGTTGAGCGGCTGATATTTAACATGTGGTAGGCAGCGAGACATAGCGACAGAAACGTTAGTACTAGCATGGCACTGATAGTAATGGTATCTGGGGAAATGGTCATCTTGCCTGAGATCCCGCTTGGAAGAAGAACAACTCCATGAAGTCGGCGAACCAACGTAGTCGAACGGGTCCTCACATTCCGACACGCTTGCGGAACTCTATCGAGACGGAGCAAACCGGAAACAAGCATCAACACAGACATTCACCACAGCAAATGCATGACATGATGCACACCCTAATATGATACTTGTCCAGTTCAATTATACAAGGCATGTCATGGCAATTCACATCAGGCAAACACTACACATTAAGTGGGGTTCGATAAGCAACGAGTTGCATATCGACGAAACTCCATGTTTAATTATTTAGTTCACTCCCATTTATGTCCACGGCAATATTAAATGTTGTTACACATGGCCAATGTCTATATCTATCCCCAGTCAACTGCCCCTCACTGGTTCAAAGTAGAAAGGCCAAAAACTCCAATTTAGTCTTCAACTCAAGGCTGACAGCACCAGTATTTCATGTCTCCTTTGACCAGCCGAAGCTCCCACGAGACCCAAACGGCTAGCCACACTCCCAGCCAGTGCCAGGACATTCTAGACACGTCCAAAGTGCCTCAGAGCGCACCAGCATACAGTGGCATGCCAAAACTGCGCTTCGGGCGCGCTACAGGAAGCCACGAAGGTGCGGGCGACCTCTTGCCAGTTCAGCCTCCCCCGAGGTGTCCAACCTCTTCCCCGACAACCCCTCTGCGTCGAGCAACCATCAGGGCCCCTCCTCTCCCGTGCTAGAGCTCGTGCGGCGCGTGCCCGCGCGCACCAGAACCGATCAAGGTTGCGCGGCCACAGATGCTCGACTCCTCCCTCTCTCCTTGTGCAGCAAATGGTTCTGGCAGTCCAAAACCATGTGCTGAGACCGTGGTTTCGACCCCAGCCCCTCTCTGCACCCCAATGCGCGCCATGGTGAGTCACCGGCGCTCCCGAATCGGCTCACCGTCGCAGGCCTATAAATAGCCCTCCCCCTCGCTCCAGCACCCCTCAGATAGCTTCACCACGACCACTAGCACCCCCTAGCCACCCCAGGGAGCTAGCAGAGCCCCGATGCTCGAGATCGACCGAGGCCCCTACGCCTCGGAGCTCTGGTCGATCTCCGGCTACACGTCGGCTCCTGCGCACCTCAACCACCAATCTGATCCCCTCAACCCCAAGAAGCTTTCCCCCAACTCGCCCGAGCATTTCCGTGCCCCTAGCCACCTCCTCGACCACCTCCTGAAACTCCTCCGCCACGGCCTCCTCGTCACTGGTGAACCCCTGCCTCTCTGACGTTGTTCCAACCACCAGCAGGTAGGCGACGTCATGGCAAACCCATTCCAATCCTTGTTGGGGCTTGAGAGCGTCGGCAGCCTCGCCGGCGTGCTCCTCGTCCTCTCTGGCCAGAGGTAGGAGACGACCCCGACAGGTGTGCCCCACCTGTCGGTGGCCCAGCCTCTCCCCCCGTGCTGTCCATAGTCACTGACCATAGGACCCCACACGTCAGGTTCAAACCTGACGGCGCGCGCGCCTGGGGAGGCTGTCGTCTGGCCATGGACCAGCCTAATTCCAGGCCGAGCCAGGCCAAGGATATAACGCCCAAGATGCGATCATATCCTCAATTTGGCACGAGGGCCTCGTCAGGGATAGAAGCGCATCTCGTCGTTTTGCAAGAATGGATATCGTTACAAGTACATGTACTGACAAGATGAGATACATAGAATTGGCTTACACTTGCCACAAGCTACATCAGAGTCATAGCAGTACAATACATAAATATCACGAAGAAGAGCAGGGTTCAACTACGGACGAAAACAAACGAGAAAAGAGAACGACGTCCATCCTTGCTATCCCAGGCTGCCAGCCTGGAACCCATCCTAGATCGATGAAGAAGAAGAAGAAGAAGCAACTCCAAATGAACAATCAACACACTCGCGTCAAGTAATCTTTACCTGTACCTGCAACTGGTGTTGTAGTAATCTGTGAGCCACAGGGGACTCAGCAATCTCATTTCCAAAGGTATCAAGACTAGCAAAGCTTAATAGGTGAGGTATGGTTAAGCAGTGAGGTTGCAACAAGCGACTAAGCATTTATTTAGTGGCTAACTTACGAGTACAAGAATAAAGAGGGGGAAGATCTACGCACAGCGGACCTGAACTACTGTTGACCAAATGAATGATCCTGAACACCTACTTACATCAAACATAACCCCACTGTGTCCTCGATCGGAGAAGGAGCTCACGAAAGAGACAGTCACGATTATGCACACAGTTGGCATATTTTAATTAAGTTAACTTCAAGTTATCTAGAACCAGTGTTAAACAAAGTTTCCACGTTGCCACATAACCGCGGGCACGGCTTTCCGAAAAGATTTAACCCTATAGGGGTGCTCCAACAAGTCCATCACAAATTACCACAAGCCGCGTAGAAATCCTCGATCATGAAGCTCGCGATCTCGTCGGATTCCTTAGTGGAAAACCTCAACTCTGAGATTACCCAAAGCATCATCGGAATCCCGATGCACAAGATATCTCGTCAAAGGTAAAACTAATCCAGCAAGGCCGCCCGACGTGTCGGCGATCCCGATAGGAGCCGCGTATGTCGTTCTCAGGACACGACGGATAAGCTACGCGTACGGTGGCCTGATAGAAATCACCCAAGTTGCCCTGGGTTGGCCCTATACAGTGTTGTGTGTTGGCCCAACACTCATGAGGAGCACTGGCCCGGTGGCCCGGGGGTTGATGAATTATTCTGCGGGTGCCGGCGGGTCCCTATGCATTATTATTGGGTTATTAGGAAAATGTAGTACCAAAGTTGGGCCTTGCAAGACCAGCTTTAATCTAAAATGAATTATCAAGGGGGTCCCCATAACAACCCCGATCGTGTTAGGAGCGCTCATTTATGGAACATAACACCGGTAGCCGAAACTAAGGGGGCAAAGGTGGAACAAAACACCAGGCTAGAAAGGCCGAGCCTTCCACCTTTTACCAAGTATATAGATCCATTAAATTAAATAACATTTAATAGGGTGATATAACAAGGAACCCATGTTATCACATGGAAGCAACTGCACCTGCAACTAGCAACGCTAACAACATGGTTAAGCAAGCAGTAACATAGCCCACCAGTGGTTTGCTAGGTTGTGAACAGGTTGTAGGTTTTCATGGCATTGTTGAGAGGCTGATATTTAACATGTGGTAGGCAACCAGACATAGCGACAGAAACGATAATACTAGCATGGCACTGATAGTAATCATATCTAGGGAAATGGTCATCTTGCCTGAGATCTCGATTGGAAGAAGAACAACTCCATGAAGTTGGCGAACCAACGTAGTCGAACGGGTCCTCACATTCCGGCACGCTTGCGGAACTCTATCGAGACTGAGCAAACCGGAAACAAGCATCAACACAGATATTCACCACGGCAAATGCATGACATGATGCACACCCTAATATGATGCATGTCCAGTTCAATTATACAAGGCATGTCGTGGCAATTCACATCAGGCAAACACTACACATTAAGTGGGGTTCGATAAGCAATGAGTTGCATATCGACGAAACTCCACGTTTAATTATTTAGTTCACTCCCGTGTATGTACACGACAATATTAAATGTTGTTACACATGGCAAGAGGTGAAGAGGTGATTCTACATGTCATCCTAGTCGGTTAACACGTGGAACATTGAACGAAGCTACCGTTACAAGAAACATGCAACACGGGAAATTATGCCATGAATGTGACATGCATGCAAGTTCATAACATCACTGGCAAGAAGAGTATGAACCATGTGTCGCCATGGCGAATGAAAGGGAATCTTGGCGGCAAAACGGAAATGATGCCACGGCAACGGTCCAGTCCCGAAAACTCGAGGAGATACTGGTGCCAACGAATAGGGAGCGCGTGCGTGTCATGCCAAATAAAGATGGGGTGATCCCGTTTACCGGGTTCCCATGTGTCGGGTGCATAGCAAAAGAGGGAAAACGTGCAACAGGCAACATATAGGCGCAAGCATATGGTTCAACTCGTAGATCACATGCATACGGTCCACGGGCATCGTCCCAACGGTATACCTTCAAAGCGTGCATATCAGAGCGGTTCGAGTTGACGCGGTGTAGGTGAATATAGGTCATCGTGGATGTCATGGAAGTAGTGGTACTCGAGATCTTGTCAACTGTAGTCATCCACTTGGCGTAGTGTTACACGGGTCTTCGGCAACGGTAGCAGAGGCACATGGTCAACTCGCACTTGCGTGAACCAATCTGGCTAGCACAATATACCACACCTACTCATCTGAATGGACAACCCCAACCAGCATCATCTCAAAGCAACAAGGAGGCACGACAACGGTCGGCGGCAACAACTCAATGAAGCGGACGCAGAAGCAGGTAATAGCAGCAGCAAGCAGGCAACAACAACACCAAGCAGGCACGTGCGCGGGGGAAGCAAAGGGGCTCGAGAGGGAGGGCTGGCATGAGGCGTTGCCAGCGCTGGGATACAGGGGCAGCAACGCGTGCGAGCGGCTCCGTCGTGGGAACGCGGCGACAGGAGCGCTCATCGGCGAGGCCAGGCAACAGTCAGCGGCGATGGAGGAGCTCCATGGCGCGGCAGGGCGACACGAACCTCCGGAGGCGCGGGAGGAGGGAGCTCGGCACAGGGCCTCGGGTGGCTGTGCGGGGAAGGCCGACAGAGGGAGGGGTCGCGCTGGAGGAGCTTCGGCAGGGGGCGACCTCGGGCCCGGCGGCGGAGCCTGGGCGCGATGGGCCAGTTGCTGCAGATGCGCGGCGCGACGAAGGAGGCATCGAGATCGACAGGCAGCAGAGAGGGCTCGGGTTGGGGCGGCGCTGGGCACCTTCGGTGGCTGGGGAGGTCGAGGCTAGCACGAGGATGCAGGGGCGGCTCGGGCAGCACGGGATGGCGAGGGCACGCGACAGGAGAAAGGAGGAGGCATAGGGGAGACGGGGAATCAGGACTGGGAGTGGTTGCATGCGCGTGGGAGTTGGGGAGGAAGGCGGCGCTGTCGGGAGGAGAGGGAGATGGGAGCGAGCGAACGCTCTCCTTGGCGCTAGGGTTAGGAGGGAGCTCGGTTGGGCCTTGGGTCGGCTGGGTTGGTCTCACTCTCTCTCTCTTAAAAAAAGAAAAGGCTACGCGAGAAAGAATAAGAACAAGCTGAAATAGAAAAATAATGCCAGAGGCAAAGGAAAAGGAAATAAGCAAAATAAAAATACTTTCGAGCTCCTTAAAACATGCTCCAATTTATAAAATAGATTGGGATTTTTTAAGAATAAAAATTAAACCCTTCTATATGAAATTAGGCACTGGTTTTAAATAAAACAAAAGGGAAAAAATATAAAGTTAAAACTAGAGGGTTGCCCCAAATAATAGGAATATATTTTTAGAATAGGGGCAACATTTTATTTAGGCAAAATCAGAAACTAGAATTGCCTCAAAAGAATTAGGAGAGGAGAGAAGAGTTTCCTATTGCACTAAAGACTCTGAAAGCACTTGAAGCACTCACAACTCAAAACACAGACACGCAAAAGATGATGCAAGATGCCATCATGCAAACTAAATGATGATGCAATTGGGATCAACCACGAACTCATTACCATCACAATGTTGCCAAACAAGTAAATAATAACAAAAGGGGGAAGAATTGCATTGGGGCTGTCACAAGGGACTTAGCCCGTTTTCTTTTATTTTTAAAACCTGATTTCTAAGATTTTTATAAAAACATTTACCTAGAGTAAAAATGTAATTTTTCCACTGTTATTCTTCTAAAAATATGTAGTATTAATGATATGATTGCATGAATTTTTCAACAACTATTCTCTTTTACAATAATAAAAAGGACTAAATTGGAACAGTTTTCCTTCTGTTTGGTTAATTTCAAAAATGTTCCTTCAAGAGAATTTGAGGCAAATATTTTTCAAAATGACAACTTAGATTTATCAGTAATAAAGAGCATTTTTAAAATAACTTTGGGATCCATTCTGTGTGAGCTATTTCTTATTTATTCTTTTATCGACGATAGAAAATTCGTGTGACGAGGGAATCGGAGCGGAAGACCTCGAAGACCCCGGATACCTAGCTGACCAAGGCAAGCAGCCCTTTGACCATGACTGAGCATATGTTATAAAGCATGTTAAGATAGCAAGTATTTCCGTTGCATATGATCACAAGTGACGGTAAATCACTAAGTTGATGTTACCGATGGCTCCTCCATAGCACATGCATTGAGCTTGATCCTACCCCTTTTGAGGATCATGCTATTATCATGTTGACAAGTAATGCTAGAGTACATAGCATGAGCATGTTGATGGTATAAATCAAAGATTTGTGAAAACCTCGTCGGGTGCCACTAATGCCCGAGGGTGATGATGAGTTAGGTGGCCACTTTTGGTGAAGTGGTGCACCGGGTATTTTGAGTGA